>NW_024543096.1:14345000-15845000 GCF_018167655.1 Microtus oregoni
GTGGGAAAGTGCCGGCATGCGAATGCATGTGAATTGGCTACATCAACAAAAACACAGGCAATTGATGATCTCACAGCAGCAAATTCCAAAGAAAGGAAAAACACACAAATTAACATCACCAACAATGAAAACTAAATCAACAGGAGATAGCAATTACTGGTCATTAATATCCTTTATTATAAATGGACTCAACTCACACTGACTAACAGATTGAATACAAAAACAGAATTCATCCTTCTACTGTATACAAGAAACACACCTCAACCTCAAAGACAGATATTGCCTCAGAGTAAAGGGTTAGAAAAAAATATACCAATCAAATGGACCTAAATAACAAGCAGGTGTAGCTATTCTAATATCTAACAAAATAGACTTCAAACTAAAATCAATCAAAAGAGACAAAGAAGGACATTTTATATTAGTCACAGGAAAAATCCATCAAGAGGAAATCTCAATACTGAAACATCTATGCCCCAAATACAAGGGCACCCTCATATGTAAAAGAAACACTTCTAAATCTTAATTATCATACATCAAACCACACACACACTAATAGTGGAAGACTTCAACACTCCACTCTCACCACTGGACAGGCCAGTCAGACAAAAAAATTAACAGAAAAATAAGGGAACTAACAGATGTTATGACTCAAATGTACTTAACAGACATCTATAGAATATTCTATTCAAACATAAAAGAATATACCTTCTTCTTAGCACCTCATGGAACCTTCTCAAAAATTGACCACAGCCGGGCGGTGGTGGCGCACGCCTTTAATCCCAGCACTCGGGAGGCAGAGGCAAGCGGATCTCTGTGAGTTCGAGACCAGCCTTGTCTACAAGAGCTAGTTCCAGGACAGGCTCCAAAACCACAGAGAAACCCTGTCTCGAAAAACAAAAACAAAAAAAAAAAAAAAAAATTGACCACATACTCGGTAACAAAACAAAACTCAACAAATACAAGAAAATTGGAATAACCCCATGTATCTTATCAGATTATTATGGCTTAAAACTAGAATTCAACAGCAATATTAATTCCAGAAAGCCCACAAACACTAGGAAATTAAACAATGCTCACCTGAACCATCAATGGGTCAAGGAAGAAATAAAGGGAGAAATTTAAGACTTCCTAAAATTCAGTGAAAATAACCACACAACATGCCCAAATTTATGGGACACAATGAAAGCAGTGTTAAGAGGAAAGTTCATAGCACTAAATGCCTACATAAAGAAGCTGGGAAAAGCCCACATTAGTGAATTAACAGAACATTTGGAAAACATTTAGAACAAAAAGAAGCAAACTCACCCAAGAGAACTAGACAGCAGGAAATAATCAAATTGAGAGCTGAAATCAACAAAATAGAAACAAAGAAAACAATATAAAGAATCAATGAGACAAAGAGTTGTTTCTTCAAGAAAATCAACAAAATAGACAAACCTTTATCTAAATTAACCAAAAGGCAGACAGAGAATATCCAAATAAACAAAATCAGAAATGAAAAAAGGGACATGCCCACAGACACGGAGGAAATTCAGAGAATCATCAGGTCATATTTCGAAAACCTGTACTACACAAAATTGGAAAACTTAAAGGAAATGGACAACTTTCTGGATAAATATCACTTACCAAAATTAAATCAAGACCAGATAAGCAAATTAAATAGACCTATAGCTGCTAAAGAAATAGAAACAATCATCAAAAGTCTCCCAACCAAAAAAAGCCCAGGTCCAGATGGTTTCAGATCAGAATTCTACAAGATTTTCAAAGAACTAATACCAATACTCCTCAAATTGCTTCACACAATAGATACAGAAGGAACACTGTCAAATTCTTTTTATGAGGCTACAATTATCCTGATACCCAAACCACACAAAGACTTTACTAAGAAAGAGAATTACAGACCAATCTCACTCATGAACATTGATGCAAAAATACTAAATAAAATACTGGCAAATCAAATCCAAGAACAAACAGAACCATCATCCACCATAATCAAGTTGCCTTCATTCCAGAGATGCAGGGATGGTTCAACATACAAAAATCTGTCAACATAATCCACCATATAAACAAACTGAAAAATTAAAACCACATGATCACCTCATTAGATGATGAAAAAGCTTTCGACAAAATACAACATCCCTTCATAATGAAGGTCTTAGAGAGAGCAAAGCTACAAGGAACATACCTAAACATAATTAAGGCAATATACAGCAAGCCAACAGCCAACATCAAACTAAATGGAGAGAAGCTCCCAGCGATTCCACTGAAATCAGGAACAAGACAAGGTTGTCCACTCTCTCCATACTATTCAATACAGTTCTTGAGGTCCTAGCTAGAACAATAAGACACCAAAGGAGATCAAGGGGATACAAATTGGAAAAAAAGTTAGACTCTCACTATTTGCTGATGATATGATAGTTTACATGAGTGACCCCAAAAATTCTACCAAAAATCTTCTACAGCTCATAAACATGTTCAGTAAAGTAGCAGGAAACAAGATTAATTGAAAAAAAAAAATAGTAGCCTTCCTTTACACAATGATAAATGGCCTGAGAAAGAAATCAGAGAAACATCACCCGTCACAATAGCCACAAAGACATAAAATATCTCAAAGTAACACTAACCAAACTAGTGGAAGACTTGTATGACAAGAACTTTGAATCTTTGAAGAAAGAAATTGAAGAAGACACCAGAAAGTGGAAAGATCTCCCATGCTCTTGGATAGGTAGAATTAACATAGTAAAAATGGAAGAGGGTTGAAGGGGAGGGTAAAAGGAGGGAAGGGAGCAGAGAAAACTGTATAACTCAATAAAAAAAACAATAAAAAATAAATATATATGAAGTGAGTCTCCCTACTTTGAATGATTTAATTAAGAAAAAAAATCTTTTACAGGTATGCCTAGTTATATGGGCTTTAGTTAATTCCAGATGTAGTCAAGTTGGCAACCAAGAATATCCCTCACAGCCCTCAGAACAAAGTCAGTCTTCTTCAACCCTGTGAACTCATGGAGGGCTCCTAGTCTTTGATGTTTTCCAGAATGGAAATTCTGATAACCTAAAGCAGGTAAAGCCTGGGTCCCAACCAGATAACCTAGCTTGAAATGATTGCTTCTGTCAGGCAGTGGTGGCACACACCTTTAATCCCAGCACTTAGAAGGCAGAGGAAGGCAGATCTCTGTGAGTTTGAGGTCAACCTGGTCTACAGAGTTAGTTCTAGGACAGCCACGTCTACACAAAGAATTCCTGTCTCAAAAAGCCAAAGAAAGAAAGAAAGAGAGAGAGAGAGAGAGAGAGAGATAAAAAAATGTTGTTTCCCCAGTTGTCAGGTCTGTTTGATCTGGGACAGGTTATATCTTGTGCCTCTGTTTCCTTCTTACTGAGATGGAGAAGATACTATGTCTTCATAGAGTTGGGATCTTGAACTATAAGTCATATGTAATTTTTTTATAACGTTGATTCTTTGGGAATTTTACATCATGTACCCTAATCCCACTCACCTCCCCATCCCTCAATATCTGCTCCTCACCACTATAGTGTCCCTCACCCAAGAGGGCACCCCAAAAAATAATTAAAAATAAAACAAAGCAAACAAAGAAACAAACAATAAAACCACTTTGCTTCTCAGTCTTTCCCATCTCTCCAACACCTCTCCATTCATCCTAGAGCATTGGGTGCCACGGTGTGTCACACAGTACACCCTTTTGTCCCATCAGCCCCACCCACAGATGGTCATTGCAATGAGTCACTGTCCGGTTCAAGGCCTCTGGCACACTATAATCACTGGACCCTTACCGAAACAACTCTCTGATATCCTGCTGTCGCCCCATGTCATGGAGATCCCACGGCTGTCCCTTCATGCGCTCTAGCAGGTCATAGATGGGTCAGATGTTAGGGTGGGCCAACTCAAGGTCCAGGATATGAGTCTGGATGGTAGCTGAACTGGTCAGTCTGGGCCTCTGGGACCATCCTCCTCAGACAAGGTGTGGAACCATTTGTCCTAGGCCCATGCCATCAGGGCCAGCTCCCTTACACCCATGGTGAGGGATGGGACCATTGTTCCTGAGTCTTGCAGGGCGGTACAACTCTCCTGTTGCAATGTCCAGTCCAGTTTAGAGCAGGCTGATTTCAACATACATGGTTTCTAAGACCCCCTTTGATTAAACAAGTCATAGACATTAACACCGACCCCAGCTATAGCATGACCATGGACCCAAACATGGCCCTTGGCAGCAGTTCAGACCTAGATATCACCATGACCCTAATGGCATCACAGGCCACCCAGATCAGTACTGCCCAGCAGTAGCATAGCCCTTGGAGAGCGACATGGTATCAGGTGGCTGGTCAGACCCTGGGCATTGGTACAACCCTCAGTGGTAACGGGGGCTATGGACATCAGCTCGGACCCTGGATGCTACAAGGCCATAGAGCCAGACATGCCCCTAGGCAGCAGCCCAGACAGGACGTCACCATGGCCCCAGGTAGCAGCACAGGCCTCTCAGATTGACATGCTCCAGTTGGCAGCACAGACACCAGTATGGTCACAGGTTGTAGCCTAGACCCCAGGCATCCATGTGGCCTTTGGTGGCAACTTGGGCCATGAACATCAACACAGACCCTGGCTGTGGTAGGACAATGAACCCAGACATGGTCTTTGGCAGCAGCCTGGGCTAGGATGTCACTATGGTCCCAGGAGGCAGGCCATATGTAATTATTACATTCTACTCTCAGTGTAAAAGTTCTAGTATATATTTCTTCCTATGAATTCTTCTTGATCTTCACCATTATATGTAGGGTTGGTATGTGTGTATTTATTTATTTAGGTTTTTTGAGACAAGGTTTCTGTGTAGCCTGTAGGCTGGCCTCGAACTCACAGAGACTCTGCCTCCCGAGTGCCGGGATTAAAGGCATGCACCACCACCACCACCTGATTGGTTTTTATTTTATTTTTTTTATTTTGGTCCTCTTTTCCTATGTATTTATTGTTCATTAAATATACTGCATGGTAACCATTTGCAAGCAAATATTGAATGGTACCAAGTCAACTGAGTGGTGTCCTGGTGACCATGTCTTAGGACCTGTGACAATTCAAGTCAACTGAGTGGTGTCCTGGTGACAATGTCTTAGGACCTGTGACAATTCAAGTCAACTGAGTGGTGTCCTGGTGACAATGTCTTAGGACCTGTGACAATTCAAGTCAACTGAGTGGTGTCCTGGTGACAATGTCTTAGGACCTGTGACAATTCAAGTCATTCAGCCCTAAACCTAGCACCACTCCAAGGCTGCTTTCTGAAAAGTTCACGAAAAGCTAATCGTGCCCCCTGCTGTACTAATTAGCAAACAAACGCGAGAATCAAGCCAATCAACCTTGTAAGCTCTCGTAAGCTTGTAGACTCTGACCAGACCCTCACATGAAATATTCACTCAACCTAGACACCATGGTATCCTAAAACAGGACCCAGCAAATCAGGGAGCTGCCTCCTGCACAGAGAGGCATGTAACGGACCAAGCAAACACTGAACCCTAGAGTGTGATCCTGGGCTCTCCCCAAAGGGACTCCGCTCCTGGAGAAGCCTATTCAGTAAACAGACCTCAGCACCAAGCATGTCAGTAAACAGCCTCAGCCAACGCCCCTTCTGCTAAATTGTAAATTCTCCAATTACACTCAGACAGGAATAGCTAAAGGAGCGGGAACAGCCGTAGATTCTGGGTTCAAGGTCCCCATTAGAGAGATGAAATGCTAACCGCTCCCTAGTGTGTATATTTCCGTTAGAACACTTCAGATGTTAATTACGAATTCCTGGGGTGAATATCAAAACTGACTTTCCAAGCAGATGCATATATTTTACTGCTCAAGATGAGATATTTAAATTGAGATAATAATTTCTTGATGTTGGTGAAACTCTTCGGTCACAACCTCATATTTTTTTAAAAATATTTTTAGATGGTAGCTTTTCTGTTGACGTTGTTGAAATGGGGACCTCATTAGCCCAAGTTAGCCACAAACCCTGTGTGTAACTGTAGTAGCTTGAATGAGAATGGCCCCCACAGGCTCATATGTCTGAGCACTTGGCCTCCAGTAGGTGAAGATGTTTGGGAAGGATTAGGAGACCACGTCTTGATAAAGGAGGTGTGCCACTGGGGGCAGGCTTGAGGTTTCGTGATACCTCTGCCATTCCCAGCGTGGACTCTGCCTCATCCTTGAGGAATGGGAGGTGAGCTTTCAATTTTCCTGCCACCAGGCCTTAGCCACACCATCATGGATTCTAACCCTCCGAAGCGCTAAGCTAAATGGAACGCTAAAAATAATACAGAAACAGAGGATGACCTTGATGTATCGAGTTCGGGAAATACAGGCAGGCACCGCCACGCCTCGTGCATACAGAGCTTCCCAACTGAGTTACATCTCCAGTCCTTGATGCTAGTTTTTTTTTTTAAGAGACTTATAGGGACTTCATTAAGCATGAATAATTAAAACATCAGCTGATAAATGCTGTTTGCAAGGAGCCTTCACAGCTCTCGATTTTATAATCACTGAAAAAAAAATGTGCTTCCCGATGTGTGGGTGTGTTGGAAGTAATTCCACGTGTGATTCAGGCATGACTAGAGCCCATGAATGTCAGGGGTATCTGCAGGAAGTCGGCCTCCCAGGAGTAGATTTTTGATGAAACAAATGGAATTTCAGAATTGAAATATCAAGGCAGTGACGGGAGCCACTGTCTCCTTTTTTGCTGGTTCTAGAACACACATCTCTGGTTTTGGGGTAGCAAACCCGTGTCGCCAACACGAAAACTGAGATCACAGGCCTGTTTATTGAGGACACACCTCAGTCCTTTGCTTTTGAAATCAACTAAAAGTGGGTCACAGCAGGCACAAAATCAGAAGAAAATATAGATATTTATTTTTAGTGTCCTTGATGGTGCATTGGTTTGGCTCTAGTTAAGTCAGCAGGAGGAGGGGGGCAGGAGGGAGGGAACAGAGGAAGGAGGGCATTTGTTAAAGGGAGCCTGTGTCTAGTTTGAACTACGTGATGCGTCGTTGAAAGTGTGAACCAGAGAATTTTGCCTTTACTTTTTCTTGTGCCATTAAGGAAAAAAAAAAAGACATCTTGTGATTATTAAGGAATAGCAAGTATTGGGATGGTATAACCATGAAATTTCCTGTTCCCTTCTTCCTGTGAAAGTCCTACCTTGCTGAATACTCTTGGTTTTTATTTTAGCTAGTTCTTTATTTAATTTTTGAGGGAACACCTTGCTATTTAGCTCAGAATGGTCTGAAACTGAAGACTACCTCCCTGTTCCTGGGGAGAAAAGGGTTTGTGCCACTAATCTGGGTTATTACAGCCAGTTTTAAACTTCAATTATAAAAACAAAATATCAACGTTAGAAGAGTCAACACGCTCTGCCGCCTCCGTTCCCGTACACTGCGTGTGGGGCACATACCTACTCTTGGATGTCATCTTTCTTCTTTTTCACAGAGGGACGCCCTACTTTGGAGGATGGACTAGGAGAAATGGTTTCTCTACTGGAATCCTCTAGACCAGGAACAGGGCTCGGGCCTGAGCTGATAACCAAGTAACTTCCTTCCGGTCAGTGCCTGCCGATGTGGTTCCTAGCATTGCACACCCTGGCGCAAAGACCCTGGATGTGGCGTCTGCTTGGGCTCTGCTGCTTCCTCCTGTTAGCCCAGGCTGTGATGCACTCGCTCAGTCTGCTGTCTGTCGCCCTTTGGGAGTTGGTTCTAACAGGATAACTTGGGCTCTGCCACCTTGCCTGCTCCCCGTATGGGAAACTCTGTTCTTAGCATGCGCAGGAGCTTCGTTAGGAACGGATCCGAGCACTTTGCAGCGGCAGAGGGGAACAGCGGAGAACAATCTACTGTCATTCATTCAGAGGACGCACTGTTCACGTTCCCAGCATCACCGCAAGCTCATGCTCCAGCCGGAGGGGCTAGAGAAGTGGTTCACAACCGTCCTAATGCTGCGACCTCTTAACACAGTGACCCCCCACCATAAAACTATCTCATTACTACATTATGACTGTAATTTTGCTACTGTTACGAATTATAATATAAATATTCAGGATATCTGATATGCGATGCTGGGCTACAGCAAGGTCTCAATTTCAAATATCAACGGCAATGCCTTATACATAGAGAGTACAGTAGGGGCTTTAACCAATAAGCATCAAGAGGAAACTTGTTTTTGTCCTATAGCCAAAGAACTCCTCACTTGGGGTGGCGCCAGCACCTCCCAGTCCCCTCCACCTCCGTGACTGAGCTGACCTGCTCTGATGCTCCTGTGGAAGCGTCCTTCTCACAGGAAGTAATCAGTTTTCTGAACCTTGAACCGGAAACCTCTTTTGGTTCTTCACACTCGCTAACGGGTGCAGTTCCATCCCCAAACTCTCGTATTTTCCTTGTTCCCTTTGAAAATTAAAGAGCAAGTCTTAGTCCAAGCCAACCATTTTGTAACTTATTATGAAAGCATCCACATATCACCTAAGGCAGAAGATTGATAAACGGGCGCATACCCACCACCCAGCTCTACAGCGGACACTTCGTAGACAGTCTTCTTCCATCTGTGTTCCCACCTAGTCCCCTTCTCCCTGAAGCATGTATTCAAACTATAAAAACGTTATGGTTCCTGCAACATTATCAATATATTAAAAACAAACAAACAAACAAACAAAACTTGAAATTTGAGTTAATAGCAGAGTGCTTGCCTAGCATGCACCAAGGCCCCAGGTTCAGTTCCTAGAACCACACATAGGAAAAAAGTCAAATTAAATGTACAAAACATGCCTAAAAACCAAGAGCGATTTCAATCACCGTCAGTTAGAGTTGGCTTTATCTGTCAGCTTGACGCACCTGAGGAATGGGAACCTCAACTCAAGATTTGCTGCCATCAGATTGACCTGGTCGCATGTCTGTGAGGTATTTTCTTAATTTCTAATTGATGAGGAGAGCCCAGCCTACCGTGGGTGGTGCCATCCCTAGGCAGGTGGGCCTGGGCTGTGTAAGAAAGGTAGTTGAGCAAGCCAAGGGAAGCAAGTCAGTGAGCAGCCTTCCTTCCGCGGTCTCTGCTTCATTTCCTGCCTCACGTTTCGGCCCCGGCTTCCCTAGATGATGGACTATAGCCTATAAGCTAAAATAAACCCTTTCCTCCTCTTAAGTTGCTCTTGGTCAGCGTTTTATCCACAGCAGCAGAGAAGCACGCTAGGACACGACCTAATATCCAGTTCCTCCAATTGTCCCCTAAGCCGGGAGCCTAGTCAGGGTCACGTGTCGAATTTGCAGCATCACTTGTGTGCCTCAGGGTACATTGTGTTATGCTGTGGTGGCAGAAAACCGCGAAAACAGGCCTCCAACAGCCTGGGTTGACTTCCTGCTCACGTGAATTTCCACGGTGAGTCACCTCCGCATCCTCTTCACGCTTGGCCACCACCTAAAGAATCGCTCCCTATTTGGGAGGACCCAGTTCCTGGCAGATGGACGCGAGGAGCGGTTGAAGCACACAATGACTTGGAAAGTTTCTGCTTGGAAGCAACTACCCTCACACCGGCTCTCGTCTTACAGCTCAAAGCAAACCTCATGGCAGAAGCAGAGGCGGGGAAGGGACTGTCCTACAGGAGAGGGTGCGCAATACTTGGGGGAAAGGCGGCTCTATTATACCTAGTAAGTGTCTCTTTATAGTTCCCCCTCTTAGCTTTTCCCCTTCAGTTAATCAGTTGGAGAAACTGGGCCGTTTGAGCTTTAGCGCCTCCTCCAGTCTAGGTTTCATTGATTGCGATTCTATGGTATCTACTTATCTGTGTTCCACGTCTTCCAAGCCTGTAGTTAGGTCTGGAGCCCCAGAATGGATCTACCGGGGCTTTACTATACAGTGCTATTCCACCATTCAGATATCCAGGGAGGAAGGTTTTCTAGGTGAGCATTGTGTTGTTTTGATTGTCAACCCTTGTATAACAAGCCACCCCAAAACGCAGTGACTTAAAACAATATAAACATGCACTCTGGTTTCTATGAGTCAGGAATGGGGTGAAAGGGGGGTAGCTTGTCTCTGTGATTTCCGGGGTTTCTTAGCTGGAAATCTCAAAGACTGGAGAACTGAAGGCTTCCAAATATTTAACTGAGACAAAGATTTGGTACCCAAAGTGGCCTGCTTACTGCTTTCTTTTCCGTGTAGGATGTTCATTAGGATCTGTGAGCATAGTAGCCTACTTTCCTCAGAGGGACTGGGTCAAAAGAGCAATACTGATTCAGGAGTATCTTTATGACCTAGTGTTAGAATTCAGATATTGACACTACTGTAAGTCACAACCCCAGCTTTATCCAATAAAGGAAAACTCTATACAAATACACAAATGCCAGGACGGGGTTCAGAGCCAGATGTGGTAGCACATTCCTGTAATGCTATGGGCCAGCAGGATTCTGCTGCTGGACTCTGTTACCTACATTCCTATACCTCTAACACCGGGAGGAAGAATCAGGGGGGAGAATCCAGCTATATAGCAAGTCTGAGGCCAGCCTGGTGAAGTCTGAGGCTAACAGACCCTGGTGAAAGAAGAGGAAAAAGAGAAAAGAGGAGAAAGGGAGGGAGGGAAGGAGGGAGATTGATTCCTTCGGGGCTAGCCTGGATTAGAGACCAGCTCTTCCAGACACTATATTTTGTCTTTACATAAAAACAGGAGAGAAGGGGCAATCCACAGCACATTCTGTGGATGGCAATTTTCAGCATTTGAGATGTTGTGGTCGGGGACACTTCAGGGGAAAATCAGAAGTTTCTAAATGGAACAACCAGATATTATTTTGCCATATGACAACATACAAAAAGAACAGTTTATCCCTCCCTCCCTCCCTCCCTCACTGCCTCCTCCCCTCTTCTCCTTTCCATCATTTAAGACACAGTCTTGCTATGTAGCTCAGGCTGGCCATAAACTTAGGGCAAATCCTGCTACTTCTGTCTCTCACCTGGGATTACAGATATGTGCCGTCATGCCCAGATTTTTCCATTTTGTTTTTAAAGTGCCTTTTTCAGATAAAAGCATTTTAATCTTAGAATGAAGACTCCACTTTTTATTTGTTTATGTATTGAGTCAGGGTTTTCTCTGCGTAGTTCTGGCTGTCCTGGAACTCAATCTACAGACCAGGCTGGTCTTGAGCTCCAAGTTCCATCTGCTTCTGCCTCCTGCAGGCTAGGTTTAAAGATATGTGCCACCACTGTCTGCCTCATTTATTCTTAAGAGATGGAATCTCACTGTTTTCCCAGGCTGGCCTCAAATTCTTGACCCAAGGAATCCTCCTGCCTTATCTTTCCCAGTAGCTGGGACTATACATTCATACTACCATACCCAGCCATAATATCTTGTCTTAGATATAAAGCAGGAAATCCCCTTGATTTCTCATGGCAATGTATATGTGGAATCCACTTGGAAAACACTCTCTAGACAACTTTTAGATTCTGATACCCAACATCTCCAATCCTGTACCCTAAAAATGTACACACACACACACACACACCATGTGTAAGAATCATGTGCAAGAATGCTAATGATGGCCTTGAACTGAAAACAAAGCCAATGTCCAGCAGCAGCAGCAGCAGCAATAGCAGCAGCCTCTCAGATAAGCTAATGTATATTTGTATTGGGTGCTCCCATTTGTAGAGAGTATTAAAACAAGCAGGAGTATAGTAGTTTAGGATGTATATTTCAGATGAGAAATGCTAAAATAACAAGGTCAAGCAATGGCTACCATTGGAATGAATGATGTTTCTGATCAAAAAGGGACCCAGGTAGAGATTCCCCAGAAAGACAGCCATTTTTTTCCTTATTGACTGTAGTACTAACTACATAGATAGTGGCTTTATAACTAACTCATTAAGTTACATATTTTTAAATGTCTATGTGCTAATATTTTATAATCAAATGTACTTTTTAAAAAGAAAAAAATCATCTTCAGAACAAAAAATGTTAACTTTAGAGAACATCTGAAATTTTTTGTAAAGCCCATCTGTTCCCTCTCAGCTTCATCATCGCTCTCCTACCCCTTGCTGCATACAGAGTGCCAGGCGACCAGCAGGGTCCCTGCTACTTCCCTTGCTGGCAACCTTCACGTTGGAGCCCGTCACATGGCTCCGAATCTGTAGAACAAGATTGATGCACACAGGCCCGGATGGCTCATGAAGAGGTCTGCCTTCATTTCTCTCATAGGTTGAGGAGGAGGAGGAGGAGGAGAAGAAGAAGAAGAAGAAGAAACAGCCCCTGCTTGTGAAAACCGTCACAAGCCCTTGTGTGTGGTGGACAAGAACTCTGCCATAGAGTTCTTGGAGTTTAGGGCACTGGGTTGAAACGCAAGGCCCCAACAAAGTTAAATGCTTACTCTCCCATTGAGTCCCAGCCTGTGATAACTTAAAAATATGTCCACAAGGACTTCAGGACTCCTTTGGGTGTGGCCTAATGTTCCTCTCACTTGAGAGGTCTGTGCAGAGAGTGTGAGCATGACTCCCAGGGTAAGGTGGTTAGATTGTTGGCTTCCTCCTGGTTCTGTCTTTGGGTCACTTCCTCTAGGGGAGCCAGCTTCCATGTCCCCTTGTCAACAATGGCAATCACTTACTAGACATATAGGTCATTTCAGCAGTGGGTCTCCCATCCCTGGTGTCTTAGTTAGAGTTACTATTGCTAGGAAGAGACACGGTGACCATGGCAACTCTTGTAAAGAAAACATTTAATTGGGGAGGCTCACTTTCAGTTTCAGTGGTTCAGTCCATTATCATCATGATAGGGGAGCATGGCAAGAGCAGGCAGATGTGGTGCTAGAGAAGAGTAGTGGCTGAGAGTCCTACATCTTCTAGGCAGCAGGAAGTCAACTGAGACATTTCCTATCCTGAGCATAGGAAACCTCAAAGCCCGTCCACACAGTGACACACTTCCTCCAACACGTTCATACCCTCTCCAACAAAGCCACACCTCCTAACAGCGCCACTCCCTGTGAAGTTATGGGATCCGATTAAGTTTAAACTACCACACTTTTCAAGATGTAGTGACTGTAGGTGACTGCCCCCTGTGAGATACCATCAAGAACCACCAAGAAATCCACAGCAACCATGGGAAATGCATGGGTTTCAGCCACTAAATTTTGGGGTTAATATTTAAGTACAATAATAGATATCTAAAATCAATATAAATGGGAGAAAGATAGCGAAAGAATATTTTATTTTTAAAGTGTGTGTGTGTGTGTGTGTGTGTGTGTGTGTGTGTACAGGAACATGAGCATGCTCACCCAAGGCCTCACATATGCTGAACAAATACTCTACCACTGAGCTATGTTCCCAGTCCAGCATTTGTAATTTTTAAATTAAAAAAAAAAGGTGACATATGCCTTTAATCCCAGCACTTGAGAGGCAGAGACAGGCAGATCTCTCTGTATTGGAGGCCAGCCTGCTCTATAGAGGACATTCTCCAGGACATTCAGGGCTGCACTGAGACTCCCTGTTTTGGAAAACACAAACAAACAAACAAAAACAAACAAGCAGTTAGGTTAAAAGACAGAGTCAGGGGAGACGGCTCAGAGGGTAAAATATTTCCAGTGAAAGCATGAGGGCACAAAGTTTATGTCATTTTCATCCATAAAAACCTGGACATGGTGGTCAGTCTGGAGTCCCTATCTTCTGGAGGCATTGAGTCAGGAATCCCAGTGATCTAGACTAGCTATACCAACCAAGTCTGCACACTTCAAGTTTAGGAAGAGAAAACAATAGAGGAAGATACTGGCCATCAACCTCTGACCTCTCCAAACATGCACTCACACACATTCAAACATGTGCACACACACACACCACACACACATACACATGCTGATAATTAATCTTTGAAAGATAGATAGGCAAACTTTAAGAAAAAGTATCAGTTGATCATTTGCTGAACCCCGAGGAACAACATACAGTTCTTAAAAATTTGTGAGGCCCTCTTGAGCCAGGTGTGGGAGTGCATGCCTGTAACCCCAGTATTCAGAGGTTAGAGGCCGGAGGCCACAAGCCCAGCCTTGGTTGCACAGTGAAATTCAGTCTCAAAAGGATAAAATAAAGCACAGCAGAGTGAGAGGAAGGGAAAGAGGAGTGGAGGGAGTGAGGGAGGAGAAAAAAAGCCACTAGTGTGGAGACTGCTTATGTAGAGAAATAAGCCAAAATTCTATGTCTGTTTCTACCGAAATAAAATGTGATATATTGCCCGTCATCAATCACTATTATGTTTTCCTTGCTGGATATTACTCAGTCAGCCCTGACTCCAGAGGGGGAAACCACAGAAGGGCATTTCTCTCTGCTGCACAAACGTTTGTGTTTATTCACAAAGGACGAAGAACCCCTCTTGGCTGTTTTTCCCCCTTAGAGAAACAGTCATTCAACTTGTGTTTCTGCTCGGCGGTAATGGCACTAGTCACAAGGCTAATTGAAACGTCTTCCTCACGGCTTCCGTAGCCTTCCTCGGGGTTGTACCCCTTAGGACTTTGGTATTTGTCCTCCCTCGCATCCTTTCTTCTATTTAACCAATTGTTTTCTCTCCTCTGTACTCCTTGGGCAAACCCAACAAATAGGGTGTATCGTAAGGATTTCCTAGAAAAATACCATTAGCTTAATGACTTCCCCTACTCCCTGTTACATTTAATTCCTGCTGAACTCATGGTACCAGGGGACCGATGTCTGCATCCTGAAACAAAAATTCCCATCATTTTCCCTGCCCCCACTTCAAAACATTCTTTAGCTCTTACTAAGGCTAAAAGCCCCCAGACTTCTGTGAGTATTGTGTGCACTGTTAGATGGGTTTTATGCACCAGCCAGATTGTGTTTAAAGTAAATATTAATCTTGTCTGGTATATAAATGAAACATCTGCAATTTTCTGTATGTAATGATACCATCAAGGGAGGAAGGAGCATGGTGGGGCTGGGGAGCAGGGAGAAATCGTTAAAGACAGAATATTAGGCTAAGACAAAGGAATCTAGACAGAGACCAGCTGTCTGAAAAGTTGAAGTAATTGTTCTCCTTGAATTACATCACCAGCCCAAGCTGGGGTGCTGGAAGCCATTCCAGTCACGGGCATTCTAGCTAACCACCCAAGTAGTGAACTCATTCGCAGTATTCAGACTTAATTGTGGTCAGACAGGAACCCGACGCCTATTTGATACTTATACAACCTGTTAGTCTAACAGTTCTCCCAATACCATTCTCCCCGCTCCCCTTTGCTATCATAAAAAAGGCACTAGAGTTTTCCCAGAAACCAGCCAAGACCTATTCTGTTTTGACTGCGAAAACCAGGCGTTCAGCTGTGGTCTGCTTCATGGTCCCGTTTGGATTATAGGGGGCAAATGGGGTGAGATAAATCTGGAATAAACTGGTTGGGACAGCGCCGTGCTTGCGTGGATTGATTTGGCCCTTTGACGTCTTTTTTGTTGTTTCTCTGCTGGAATATTTCAAATACGCATTTAAGTCTCCTATAGAAAAAGCTGCTAATGTAAATAAACGGATGCGTGTTTAGAATGGACAGTCACTTTAACCTTCCCAGAGATGCAAAAGCAGGAGAACAAAAAGGGTCAATTGGAATTACTTGTTCAGTTTCTTCTTCTTTTTTTTTTTTTTGTTTTTGTTTTTGTTTGTTTTTTTCGAGACAGGGTTTCTCTGTGGATTTGGAGCCTGTCCTGGAACTAGCTCTTGTAGACTAGGCTGGTCTCGAACTCACAGAGATTCGCCTGCCTCTGCCTACCGAGTGCTGGGATTAAAGGTGTGCGCCACCACCGCCCGGCAGTTACTTCTGTTCAGTACTCAAGGTTGCAGGGTTCAGATCGCCCCTTCCTTCTTCTATTTATTCAGGTGACTTAAATTTTAGTTGTTAAAAGAAGGGGCTGACCCTCAACTCTAGGACATTCCTCTTAAAACTGAGTTTTGGCTTCTGTGTACAAGTGGTTCTTTTAAGTGCATTATTGGAGTCTTTGGTAATCATCTTCAACAGTGATTTTCGTCTTTAAAAATCTATAGGAAGGGCTAGAGAGGTGGCCCAGAGGTTAAGAGCACTAGCTGTTCTTCCAGAGGTCCTGAGTTCAATTCCCAGCAACCATATGGTGGCTCACAACCATTTATGAGACCTGGTACCTTCTTCTGGCCTATAGGCATACATACAGACAGAATCCTGTATACATAATATATAAATCTTTTAAAAAAATCTATAGGAATACAAACGTATATAAACAAATACCTGAACTCATTTAATACGCTCTTCTCAGTACTCAGAGACTCTGAAGGTAGTATGCATGTTCAGGGGAAGAATGCATATCTAGCATGCTTGAGGCTTTCAGTTCAATTTATGCACATGCTTGCACACACACGCACACAAAGTATTATAAAAGAAATAATTGAGAAGCAGTGGAAAAATAATAGTTTATAGCTCACACAGATTTGCTATATCAGACTTAATTGGAGGTGAGCATCGATTGATACAGTCAAATATAATGTTACTGGCATGTAGATGCTCTGACATGTGTGTGTGGTGTAATGATTTCAGTCTCATAAGGCTGATATATACTTCTGGGTTCTAGAGCCATGCACTTGTAGACAAGCCTTCGGGCAGAAGTGCCTGAATGTTAAAGCCCCCCAACCCTGTGACCCACACGCGCTCATGCATGGTTACATCCACTATGACTCAGCTGAGCCCTCGCACACATGCGTAGTTACTTCCACTGTGATTTAGCTAAACCCTTGCACGCACGCATGAGCCCGTCATCTGTGTCATCTCCGTATGACGTAGTCACGCCAACCCCCTGTGCGCATGCGCTAGGCAGCTTTTAAAAAGCTGGACGAGCCATCTTTCTCTCTCTCTCTCTTTCTCTGCATACCAATTCCCCAGGCCTGTACCTGCCCCCTCTAATAAACTCCTAAGTGGGTTTGTTGGTGTCCCGTGTTTCCTTCTCGCTCACCCCAGGTCATTTAATGTGGCACCAATAGTTCTGTAGAAGTCTGTAAGGTGCCCTTTGCATGGAACACTACATTGTATCTTTAGGTATAATTTCCTTTAAAAAATAGCATTTTATTTCCTCAGATTTCTAATTTGTCTTGGAATATGCTTAGAGTTATATCGACATTAGTTATATCAAATCTAGTTAGATCAACATTTCCAGCGTTTGCTGAATACTTACTCTAGCTGCTTGGGCTATGTGGAATAATTGTAGTAAGTCATGGCGGGAAAACCCATTTTATAGACTTAAGGGGTCGTTCTTAAACTGCATCCCTGGCAGGAGCAGGCCAGCGATTCTCAACCATGCTCTGCCAGAGTCTTCTAAAGCGAGCCAGTCTCTGGTGCTTCAAAACACTAGTTCCTTCAGAATCTCCATGCTCAGAGCCCATAGTTAGAAACACACGCACCCCACTTGAACCCCTCAAAACTGCCAACCCTGCAAGGGATGGAAGGTAAAAATCGCATCGCAGCCAAGAGAGCTCTTTCACGCAACTGGCCGCCCTCCTGGCTAATGGGAGACTTCGAAAGTGATCCCTCGAAGGCTTTTGAGGGACAGAAATAGAACAGTGTTGCCTCTCAAACTCATGGCACTGTCTGCCTGACCCACTTGGCACCTCTAGTAGCCCTTTCTCCCAAATCCTGCTTTAGTCATTTTCTTTTCCTTCTGTTCTTGTGATTAGTTTTGGATGCTCGGCCAGAGTAGTTTATTTGATCGCTTCATTGTACTAATGAGGCCATGAAAGAGGGGCCCCTTTGGCCCTAAGAAGAGAAGAATTTATTTATTTTTCTTGTGATACAGGGTCTTGCATAACCCAGGATGGCCTGGAACTCTGTAGTTTGAGGCTTGCCTTGACCTCAGGACCCTCCTGTCTCTCTCTCCCTCCCATATGCTGGGATTACAAACGTGTGTGTGTGTGTGTGTGTGTGTGTGTGCGCGCGCTCTTGGATTTCTTATTTAATAAGCCCTTTCTCCACTTCCCATTCCTTGACTCCCAAGGTTTTGAGGCTGTGGAAGATTGAACAAATTACACTAGGCAACCAGGGGAATCATGGGGAAACGTAAGTATTTTGGAAATCTCAAGAAATTGAAAACAATGTTCATATTAGAGAGAATTCCTTTCAAATTGTTTGGTCTCCTCACCTGGGAAGTGAAAGTAAACGGTGCTAGAATTGGATGAGTGACTGAGGGAATATGGATACTAGAGCCTACGATGGCTCATGATCGTCATTAGGGTCAGTCACCCACTCTCTCTGGCACCCCTCTTCGGCCAAGGGGGAGGATTTCACTTCATGGCTCAGTTGTGGTTGCTGGCACCATGCAGTTGGGTACCGCTAAATATGAAAACAACAGAAGCAACATATACTTAAAGTGCCAAAGCCCTTAAGACCCCGTTTCCCCTTGGTCCTGAGGACAGTCAACACTCCAGATGGAGACGACTCCCTTGGCTTGGGTTTGGTAGTTACCATGAGGCGTGTGTGCCACCTGTCCATCGAGGCACCCGTGGAATGAACAGGAAACAGTGTCATCTCCAACCGCTGCGATGCAGGTGCTGTTCCTCCGTCCACATGACTACCGCCTTTTTGTGTCCTGCTGAAAAGCCAAGTGTAAATAGAGTGAGAAGCAGTTAGCAGCTGTAGGGTGTCTGGTAAGGCCCTCACTCGGGTCTGATGGAGAAGTCACATTTCCCCACTGAAGCTAGACGATGCTTCTCTGGTGAGGGACTGCTTCTAGGGTCATAGACTAACCCTCAGGAAAGCAGAGAGAAACCTCCGATTCCTTGCACTTATGTATGTATGTATGTATGTATGTATGTATTGGTTGATTGTATTTTGGTTTTCTCTTGGGAGAAGTGAGGACATATTCTCCCCCTCCCCATTTCCACTGCCAGGCTTACTTTTTAATGTATTAAAATGTTCCTGAATACCAGAGAAACTAGTTCAGTATGTTTGTAGATAAAGTAAAAAAGCATCTTTTGGAAATGATCATTTCCTGCAAATAAAGTTTCATTTGTGAAATAAAGATCACGTTAGCTAAAATGTTTAAGTGTCTTATTCCCTTCCCCCTTGTAATATCAGCTCTATTTTCTTCCTTGTGTGTGTGGGGGGGAGCAGATAGAAGTAGGGGCTTGTGATGGAATCTCAAGGCTGGTTTTGAACTCACTACGTAGCTGAGGGTAGCCTTGAACTCTTCACCCTCCCATCTCCGATTCCCAAGTGATAGGGTTACAGTAAGTGCCACCACTCATGGCTTTTGCCCAGTTTCTTTTCAATAAATGTTTACAACCCATGTCTGAGAATAAAGAGAATTAACCAGTCCCAGTTTTTAGGAACTTTTTGCAAACTTTACCATAACTAAATTTCAGAACAGTGACTAGGAACCTCTTCTTTGCTTGCTGTAGCAACATATGATGTCAGTACATCATGAAGTCACGAGACTTTCTGGAAAAATAAAATGGCATCTTTTCCAGGTGTTCTTACTGCAGGGACATGCTAAGTATTCGGATCAGGACTGCATTTGGTTGTGAGTGACAGAACCGGAGCTTAGGGTGACAAAGAAAGAAGCCTGTGAGCCGGTGTGGTAGCCATGCCTGTCATCTCAGGACCTAGGAGGGTGAGGCAGAGTGGAGAGTTCTAGGCCACCCTTGGGCTACAGTTAGAGACCTGGCCTTAAAAGCTAACAGATGTCTGGAGGTTGTCAGTTAACTGTGAAGGAGAACAAGGGGCAAGATACATGCTGGCTAAGTGGCCCCTTCTGCTAGTGTCTACTGCTGCCCTGTAAGCCCCTGGCTGTGGAAAGGAAGCCTAGAGGACAAGAAGGAGGACATTTTGTTGTTGTTGTTGCTACTGCTGGTGCTGCTTTTGGGTTTTTGTTTGTTTGTTTTGAGATAAGATTTTATTTTGTAGCCCTAGTGGCCCTGAACTCCTCCAGCCTCTGCCTCCTGAGTGCTGGGATCAAAGCTTTTTGCTGTTGTTAGGCATTAGGGGGCAGTGTTTTTGAGCTGGGCCTTTGACCACTACAAACAAAAGCAAAATGCTATTTCTGTACTGATAAGGAAGGGTAGGCCAGGTAGACAGCAAGCAATGTCTTCCAAGGGATTTTAAGTACCTACTCTTGGATTTTTTTCTCTCTCTTTTTTTTTGGCTATAAAACTGGCAAGTATTTACTGCTATCTTCCCATTGTGTGTTTTAAAAACGGAGGTGCCAAGGGCTTACCTAGGCCAGGGCCACATAAGTGCTAGGTTGTGAAACTGGAATTGGAAGTTGGACCCCCTTTGGACAATAGTCTCAAAAGTCAAAGACAGAAAGCGGGTCAGGTTTGGAGACCGTGTTCCTTTAAGCCTCTGGCTGTCTAATCCATTACACAGAGAGCCAGCCCAAGGTATGGCCAACGTCTCTTGGGCAATCTGCCAGCCGGCCCCCATGGGAGGCGGTTATGCGGTCATTCCTTCCCTGCTGTAACCACACACTCCAGTCGCTCTTAGGCAGCTGTGACATGCATCTGGATTAGCTTGCCAGTGAGGCAGAGTTCATGAGTCCAGGAAGCTGGGCACATCAAAGATCTGGGAATCGTCTTAGCTGGGGCAGGGGTGGGCAGCAGGTAGGTCCCTCCCGGCCTCCTCAGGGTGTGTTGCAGATAGGGTAGGAGGCACTCAAGGCTCCTGAAGAGAGCCAACAGGTGCTGAAGCAATGAGCAAATATCACCAGGCAGGGGAGTCTGTGGTCACCCTGTTATCTTCATTCACTGTTCTGGTTGACTTTAACAGCTCCCCGGCCTGTAGTAAAATACATGAAGTAGAGCATCAAGAAGAAAGGCTTGGCTCAGGGCAGGGAAGCAGAGGCGCTGGGAGCCAGCCATGGTTCTCAGGTTGTAAAGGAAAATCTCTAGACCAATGGGACACAGGCCTGAGGCCATGGCAGTGATTAACGCCAGAGTGGTAAGAAGTGCTATGCAGGAATGGGCAACCAGGTTGACAGTGTGCGTGTTGTGTGTGTGTGTGTGTGTGTGTGTGTGCTTACGCACACATGTTTTCTTTCTCTCTTCAAAGCGGCTTAATAGGAAACGCGCAATTTTCAGTTGTTTTGGCACCAAGAATAAAATTAAAAACTCATTTACTTTTCTCTTCTAATTAAGAACTTAAGCAACTTTCCAGAAGAAAAACACAAGCAACATGACACTCCCAGCTGGTGACATCACTCCGTCGCCCCAACTCTCTCTTAATATACAGTGGTACATTTCACACAGGTGTAATTAGTGTCGCAGACAAACAGTCCTGGCTCCCACCCTCTTCACTTAACCTTATTTTATGTGGACATTTTCAGACTTATTGGAAACATGTGTTGGGGGTTTTTCTTTCAGCTGGATTCTGTTACATTGATCCGCCATGGTCTGCGTCACCGTCTCTTGTTTGTGGGGCATGTGGGTTGCTTTCATGGCTTTGTTGTTATGAACGATGTCACTTCCAGCATTTTTGTTGTTTAAATGCTTTCTCTTTTGCCTCTGGGTTATTTTCTTAAGGATTATGTTCTCGGAAGGGCTACGTCTGTGTCAATATTATAAAGTTACTGACTTCTTACCGTTGGCTTGTTTGGACGTGGTGTCAACAGCACCGGAGAAATAGACTCGCTTTTCAGGATGGCCGGATGTGTCGGGGCCCAGCCTCGCCTCACACAGCTGTGCCGGTTATTTATCCGTCTCTTAGCTCCCTACCGACTGTATGCTACTTCATAATGCTGGTGCTTGCGGCCTGCGAACCATATCCCCCAGGACTCACTTCTGGCAGGCTCGGCATTGAGGGCTGTCAGTAGAAAGTGCCAACAGAAAATTAGAAAGGGAAGGAGGGGTGCCACACTTCCCTTCCTTTTGGCAGTGTCTCCAGAAGTGACATCATTCCTGGATACCCTCTCTCTGGTATTCCCAGCGTCCTTTTAGGCATGCCCAGAGACAAGAGAGAAGTGCTGTTCTATGCTACTGTAGTATTTCCTCCTCCTTCCCAGCCTGCCTCCTGCTTCCTGGCCACCTGCTTCCTGGCTCTCTTCCGTTACTAATGTCAAGGGCAGCTCCCTTTCTCCGTCTGATTTCAGCTGATGTAACACTGTGGTTTTCCATAGCGAATGCTTTCTCTTTGGAAATCCTAGCCTGATACTCTGTCCTTCTTTCCTTCCTTCCTTCATCCCTTTATTTCTTCAT
Source organism: Microtus oregoni (assembly GCF_018167655.1). Classification (NCBI taxonomy): domain Eukaryota; kingdom Metazoa; phylum Chordata; class Mammalia; order Rodentia; family Cricetidae; genus Microtus; species Microtus oregoni. The sequence goes on from NW_024543096.1 coordinate 14,367,185, forward strand.
CTCCTGCTTTTGTTTGTTTGTTTGTTTGTTTTAAGAGATTCTCACCGTGGCACCCTGGCTGGCCTAGAACTCACTACATAGACAAGCAAGGCTGGTCTCAAACTCACAATCCTCAGGCTTCTGCCTCTTGAGTTCTGAGATTGTAAGCATGTACCACATGCCTGGCTTCCTGCTTACCTTCTGATAATAAAGGAGTTTATTATCAGTTGTTCTGTTCTACTCTGTTCTGTTTGCTGATGGCTCAAAAAATGTTTTAGTTTGACCAACAACAGAATTCCATTGACTTCTTATTGAGCCAAGAGCCTGACAATTATCCTTGTTGATCCCTTTGGTCCCTTTTTATTTTACATCTACCTGTTATCCTTTCTTTTTTCCTTTCTCTTATTTCCTCTTATACAAGTGATTACCAACCTGTTTTTTTGAGAATTGTGATTTAAAAAAAATAATTGTTGGGACTGGAGAGATTGTTCAGTGACTGAGAGCACTGGATGCTCTTCCCAAAGACTGGGGTTCAGTTTCTGGCACTCTGGTGGTGGCACACAATCATGTGTAACTCCAGTTCCCGAGGATCCAACACCCTATTCTTCTCTGCTAAAGCATGCCCATGGAGCACAGACATATGTGCAGTCAAAACACTGTACACATAACATGAAAATAAATAAAACCCTTCTAAAAAGCCTGTCAAAGTTTTGCTTGTATGTTTGGTTAGTTGGCTGTTTTTAGATAGGATCTGTCCATACAGCCCTGACTGTCCTGGAACTTACTATGTAGACCAGGCTGGCCTCAGACTCACAGAGATCCTCCTGCCTCTGCCTCCTAAGTACTGGGATTAAAGGCATATGCTACCATTCCCCACCTGTCTAAGACTTCTTAATTTCCTCTATAGTTTGAAAAACTACTATCTGTAACCCACTTTCCCCAACTATAGATGTTTGTTGGTTTACTCTATCTAATCAGCTATTTCTTGAAGAATTTTCCTTTTTCTGCTGTAGCCAACTTGCCTTAGTGCCAATTAACTAAACCCTACACACCAGGAATAGGCTAGGACTGAACCAGGGCAACCAACATGCTCCACACATACCCCCACTTTGTCCTACACCATTACTGCCTTAGAATTAGACAGGGATGACAGATTGTCCGGGTGAAGTGATTTCAGAGCTTAGATTTGGGGACAGATGTGGTGTTTCCCTATTCTGGTTATACTGGCAGTACCGTCAAATTCACAAGTAAACCAGTGTCAGGATGAAGGACAAAGTTAATGTAATACATAGTTACAGAGGATAAAAGATGACCTTTATCAGATGGATCTAGATGACCTTGCTGAATTGCAGGATCATCTTGTTTGTCTTTTTAAATTGATTTATTTTTATTTTATGTGCATTGGTGTTTTCTTCCTTCCTTTATTTTCTTTTCTTCTTCTTCTTTTTTTGGCACACATGTATATCTGTATGAGTCCCCAGGAACTGGAGCTACAGTTGTGAGTTGCCATGTCGGTGCTGGGAGTTGAACCCGGGTTCTCTGGAAGAGTAGTTGGAGCTCTCAACCACTGAGTTATCTCTTCAGCTCCATGGATTATCTTTTTAAGCTTGCCCTACTTATAGCATTGCCACTTAAGTGAACTAGCACTATTCCGTTACTAGTTAAGCTCAGTAGAACTGAGTTTTCTCAGGTTGTCTTGGGAGACTGGTATATCAAGCAATAAGCAGTCATTTTTATTAAGGTGCATAAAGTTAAACATTCCTTCATAACTGTAATACTTGTCACCATTTATTATCTACTACATTTTAAAATAGTTAAAAATAATTGTCATTCAAAATATTGCAGAGGTTGGAAAAAGGCACTGGGCGGCACTGAAGCAACATGTTACTAGAAGCAAGCTTACTCTAAGCAGTAGGTGCTTTCATTTATAAAATGTCCTTTAGTTCCATCACTGCAGGGAAAGCCTTGGAGTGAAAGATCTTTCTTTTTTAGTCACAGCCTCCTACCATACAGAGCCTTTCCATAGAAGCAAACACAAACCCATCTGTTGGGGACTATTACTTTAATTACGTAAAGGTGTGTTATGTTTGTTTAAGTTGCAGACTTACTTTCGATCTAAAGGTGTGCTACATTTGTTCATCTGCAGACTAACTATGTAGAGATGTGTTACATTTGTTTATGATGCAGACTATTACTTTAACTATGTAGAGGTGTGTTACATTTGTTTATGATGCAGACTATTACTTTAACTATGTAGAGGTGTGTTACATTTGTTTATGATGCAGACTAACTATGTAAAGGTGTGTTACATTTGTTTATAATGCAGACTATTACTTTAACTATGTAGAGGTGTGTTACATTTGTTTATGATGCAGACTATTACTTTAACTATGTAGAGGTGTGTTACATTTGTTTATAATGCAGACTATTACTTTAACTATGTAGAGGTGTGCTACATTTGTTTATCTGCAGACTATTTAACTATGTAGAGGTGTGTTACATTTGTTTATCTGCAGACTAACTATGTAGAGGTGTGTTACATTTGTTTATGCTACAGACTAACTATGTAAAGGTGTGCTACATTTGTTTATGTTGCAAATTTACTTTCTATGCAAAAGTGGGCTACATTTGTTTATGCTGCATTTGTTCAACAACTTGTTTAAAAAAATGTGTTTCTTTGCCTGCCTAAAGCTCCTGATTGGTCTAATAAAAAGCTTAATGGCCAATAGCTAGGTAGAGGAGGGATAGGTGGGGCTGACAGGCTGTGAGACTAAGTAGGAGAAGGATCCTAGGCTGGAAAGAGAAGAGAATGAGAAAGAGAGGGAGGTGCCTGGAGCCAGCCAGGCAGCTGCCAGCCAGCCAAGGAGTAGGACATACAGAATGAAAGAAAGATATAAAGCCCTGAGGCAAAACATAGAAAAAGAGAAACAGGTTAAATTAAGCCGTAAGAGCTAATGGGGCAAGCATAAGATAAGGTCAAGCATTCATAACTAATTATAAGTCTCCGTGTTGTGTCATGATTTGGGAGCTGGGTAGTGTGGTCCAAAAGAAAGCCTGCTACACCTCTCTCCAAAGACTTGGAGAGTTTGGTGTTTGTCTCTAATACTTTGTCACTTAGCTCATACTCATGCCCTACCCTGATAAATGCTTCTCCAGTAAAGACACTTACCTTCCAGAATATCATAATTCACCTCAGGATGCAGGGGGAAAAAGTCACCTTGCCAAAGATTTCGGGTAGGAAAGAGAGAGCTAGACTGTTGCTCAAGCATGTCTGCAAAGTCTCAGGTCTTTTGACACCAGCTCCCAACAACAGCACTGAAGGATGCTGAGTGGTGTCTGAGTTAGATTTGAAAGGGATGTAGCTCTTGCTGTTGTCCTGGGAACGCATTCCAGGAGCCTCCTGCTACCATGTGAGAGGTTTCTTTCTTTTTTTTTTTTTTTAAATATTTATTTATTATGTATACAATATTCTGTCTGTGTGTATGCCTGCTGGCCAGAAGAGGGCACCAGACCTCATTACAGATGGTTGTGAGCCACCATGTGGTTGCTGGGAATTGAACTCAGGACCTTTGGAAGAGCAGGCACTGCTCTTAACCTCTGAGCCATCTCTCCAGCCCTGTGAGAGGTTTCTTATGCTGGGACCACCATGTGGAGAAAGTACAGGACAGCTAGAGATGTCCAGAAGTCCCAGCCCTCTTGCTCCCAGTTGCTTGACTTTTCCCAGCCCCTTCCCCAGCTATGTTCTAAGTACAACCATAGGAAGAAGCCTCAGTGAATACTGCTTGACTGATCCAGTCAAACTCGGCTTTGTGAGCAAAACATTCACTATCCTATGACAATACTGAGTTTGAAGTGGTCATTCGCTGATGATAATTGCCGCTGGCACACAATTTATTAATGTTCCAGTAGAAACGTGTTTACTGAACTTGTAGAACTTTTAGTTTAGTGGGGAAAGTTATCAGACCTCCCCTACAGCTAGTCCTTAAATCTGCCATTTGGTTATTAACACTATATTATGCATAAGCTAGTCTTCTCTTGGACATTGAGATATTACATTTTAATTAGTTAGTTTATTAACTAGTTTATTAATGGTATTTTGAGACTGGGTTTCACTGTGTAGTCCTGGATGACCCGAAATTTGCTGTGCAGATCAGGCTAGTCCCAAACTTGTAGCAATCTCCTACCATTGCCTCATAAGTGCTGGTATTATAAAAATGTACTACCATGGCAGGTTTAGATGTATTTTAATTATCATTTGGATACAGTCTTGGCTTCTTATTAATATATTTGTCATTCTAAATGATGGTGCATAGAACTTAAAAAAAAACTACTGCATTCGTGTGTATGTGTCTAGCTACATTCTTAGTTCAGCCTTTCTTGAAAAATTAAACTTTTTATTTTAAGATTCTTATCAGGCTGATGAGATGGCTCATTGGGTAAAGACACTTGCCTTGCCAGCCTGAGGACCTGGGTTCAATCCCTGGGACCTTGTAAAGGTAGAAGTGGAGAATTGACTCCACAAAGTTATCTTCTGCCCTCCACACAAGAACTGTGGCATCTGTGCAACTCTACCCCCTCCCCCATTTGTCACACACAGAAACTAATAAACCCAAAGAACTTTGAAAAGATAGCAATATACATATAGTTATATAAAAGAGTCATCTACACCATTGATTTACAAATCTTACAAATATATAGTAAACTATTATAAGGATATCGACAGTTCTACAATCCAGATACATTTCTGCCACTGTGAGAACTCTTCTTGTCACATATCAGAATAGTGGTTCTTGTGAGTTGCGACCCCTTTGGGGGGTTGAATGACCCTTTCACAAGGATCACCTAAGACCATTGGAAAACACAGATGTTTACACTATGATTCATAACAGTAGCAAAATTATGAAGTAGTAATGAAAATAATTTTATGGTTGCAGGTCACCACAACACAAGGAACTACATAAAAGGGTCCCAGCCTTAGGAAGGTTGAGAACCACTGTGTTAGAAACGCCCATCCTTCAGCTGTCCTTAGACAGTTCTCGACCACTGATCTGCTGTTCCTTTCTATGAGTCTGCCAGTTCCAGGAGGCTATTTGAATGGATCCTGTAATGTTTTGGATTCACCTGCCTTCCTACCTCCCTCTTCTCTCCCCTTCTGTCTTTGTTGTTTTTCGAGACAAGGTCTCACTAAATAACCCACGCTGATCTCAAGCTCCACTCACCATGGAGCCCATGACACCATGAACACTTCGCCTTCCTGCTTCTACTTCCTAGTCCTAGGAACGAGCCACCACACCCAGCTGGGTTTTTTGTTTTTGTTTTTGTTTTTCATTCAGTGTAATTCTCCAGAGAAAAATACAAGTTGTATGTAACAATAATTCATTCCTTTTTACTGCTGAGTAGTAGTAGTTACGTATTAATTTATTTGCTCATTCATCCTTCAACAGGCACGGATTGTTTCCAGTTGTCATCTATTATGAATAAAGCTGTTGTGTGCATTTTGTGTTTAGGTTTTCCTATGAACGTCAGTCTTCATTTCTCTGGGATAAATGCCCACGAGTTTAATTGCTGGGTTATATGGCAGCTGCATATTTAGTTCGTTTATTTATTTTTAAGGAACTCTCATACTGTGTTTTCAGAGAAGTGATATCATTTCATAGCCCCAGGAGTGATAGATGAGTATTCTAATTTCTATGCATGCCCCCCCCACCCCGATTTAGAACAATATTTTAAACATAGCTTTCCAGATTAGATTTCCCTCAATGGATTCTTTGGTCAACAAGATCTAGGCCTCTAATATCTGGGTACATTCCCAGGGCTAAGATTGGGCATGGAAAATTGAGAAGGAGATGAAGAGGCAGAGGGCATACCATCTAATTCTAACGCTCAGCGATGGCTGTCTTCTTTTGGGTCACTGACATCTTGTTTTAACTGGTTTCAACTGTAACTGTAGCAGTCATCTCTTTCCCTTCAGGTAGTCTTTTCAAAGCCATTGAAAAGCTAGAAGAGGAACAAGCAACAGACTAGCTGTGAACGCAGATGTTGGCATTGGAAGACCTTGAAAATCATTGACAGGAAACAGGATTTTAGCGAAAGCTAAGTAGTCAAACCCACTTTCACCAAGCAGCTGGTTTTCAGGGCACCTAGGGGTGAGGGTGACTCCTTTAATGAAGCCTGGTAGTTTAATCTTTTCTGATATTTATAGAGAATCACATGTACTCGTGTTACGTGTGACATGACACAGACACATGACACCCAGGAAGACAGAAGCAAGGGTTTCAACCGCCTCTGTCTCAGTTCTAAGATGTTTACATCTATTGTTTGTTTTTTTCAAGACAGGGTTTCTCTCTGTTACAGTTCTGGCTGTCCTGGAACTCACTTTGTAGACCAGGCTGGCCTTGAACTCACAGAGATCCACTGGCCTCTGCCTTGGGAGTAGATTAAAGGTTTGTGCCACCACCATCTGACAGATGTTTAGGTCTTTAATAGAACTTCTAAGAGTTAAATTATAAGTGCTAAAATTATCTTATTTCTGATACTATTTCATGTTAATAATTACTAAAATGTGGATACTAGCTCAAAATGGTTTTCTAAGTGTACGAATCCTGTTTTATATACTTTCCTTTCAGCATGAGAGTTACGATTGCCTTTACTACATTGTCTTTTTATAGTCAAAATTTCTTAGTTCTATCAAACTGAATATCTTCACCAATAATACCAGCAGCCTTCATCCGTTTCAAGGTTGGGTTGTGTGACTGTAAAGGTAGAAACAGCAGACTGATCACTGGAGTTTCCAGTTTGGCAGAACACTCTGTATTTACAGCCCCCCACACACCCTCCTTTCCTGCATTTTCCTTTCTTTCCTCCCTTTTGGAGCAATATCTTCCAATCTCAGTTCTCTTGGCTTAACCTCCAGAGTGCTGGCGTAACATGTGCTACTATGCCCAGTTTTGCAAGGCAGTTGAAGTCCCAGACTGGCCTCAAACACGATCACTCTCCTGCCTTAGCCTTTCGAGTGCTGGTATAATGAGTGCCCGGCACCATGTTCAGATGCAAAGTCATTTTCCTTAACAACTGCTCTTAGGAAACTCTTTGTAGAGGTTCAAGTTCATAATCTCACTAGCATTTAGGCTTCCTATTTTGTAGGACCAAAGAGACAGCCATTGATAAGTGGTATAAATAAGACAGTAAAGGCTCTTGCAAAAATTTCTAGCTAGGATTTCTTAAAGGAATAAATCCTTTACATTACTACATTATTTAGTTAAGAATTTCCAAACCAAAGGCCATGTGCCTTTAATCCCAGCAAAGACAGGTCGGTTTCTGAGTTCAAGGCCATCTTGGTCTACATAGTAAGTTCTAGGACAGCCAGAACCACACAGTGAGAGCCTGCCTCAAAAAGAAAATGAACAAACAAAAAGAACGAATTTCCAGACTGGTTGTGATGAAGCTTTTAATCCAACACTTGGGGAGGCGGAGACATTTGTCTCTTTGTGAAGTGGAGGCCAGTCTGTTCTGCATAGGGGGTTCGAGGCCAGCCAGGGCTATAAGATGAGACCCTGTCGCAAAACCAACAACTTGTATGTTGATGTGCATATAGCGAGGTATGTCAGTATAGGGTGTGCTCTATAATTTTTCCTCTTTAACACTAATATGGGAGAAAATCAAATCTTTGTAAATTGTTCCTGTGTGCTACTGTTTGAGACAAGAACTGTCAATTTACCCCCAGATGAGACCCTGAGGACTTAATTGGTGTTATTATCTCCTCCTGATTCATCAGTAAGTCACCCTTTCTCGGTGTGCAGATGTGGGTATTCTGGATTGTTCTGGTTATTCCAAGCATACTGGCCCCTGGTAACAAGAGGTGAAAAACATCTTGTCTGTTAACTCAACATGAACCTTCACTGACTACTTTCCAACTTACTAAGTTTTTACAAATCTCATCTTGTTTATTCTTCTAACAGACCTGTGAGGCAGAGATGCTATAGTCTTCTAATTTTGTAGACGAGGACCACAGGTCAAAAAGATTAGATGGATTGCCCATAATCACAAATAGGACAAAAGCAGAGCAGCAACCTGGATGTTACTACTTTGATTTTAGTGTTTCTTCTTACAAAGCTTGGTGGAAAAAGGGAAGTCATACTTCTAAGAAGGAAACTGTAAAATATACCTTTGATTCTCCAAATCAGCAGGCTACTTTCATGTGATCATCAGTGGATTCAGCAGGTGATGGTTGGATTAGTACCCAATAGCATTACCTCACCTTTTCTGAAAAAAAAAAATTCTGTTTCTGTCTTCAGATCATTTCACAATCAGAAGAGTTGAATAAATCTAGTTTTATATTGGCAGATAATGTGTACTCCCATGACCCCAGCACTGGGTGGCTGAGGCAGGAGGATCTGAAGATGAAGGCCAGTTTAGATACACAGCAGCTGCAGCAACGACAGTAACAACCCAATTATTCACACTGCATGTTACTCTAAGCTAGACTTTTCTAGGACTTCAGCTATTCCCACAGTCTTTAAAAAGTTTTATTACCGGGATAGTCGGTTGCACTGTGATGCTCTGAGACTACTGATAAAGTTAAACTTGAATAAAAAAAAAATTATTTATTTATTTATTTATTTATTTATTTATGCATTTTCAGAGACCAGCCTTGAGGAAGTGGCTCTCTCCTTTACTCTGTTGGTCCCAGGGACCCAGCTCAGGTTACTATGCTTGGTGGCAGATGTCTTTACCAGCCGAGCCATCTTTCCAGCTCTAGTCCCACATCTTATAACGCAATGTGAACCCCTCAATCTATTTCTCCTACTCTAGTCCCTCACTGGGTTTCTTATCCATTTAAATGACTCCCTGTGTTGGATGAGTTCCTACACTACTGGCAGGCCATGCATTTGACCATGACTCCTTTAACCGCCTGGCCAACTGAGGGGAGCAGTAGATTTCTGAACCCCTGGACGAATGTCCGCCATCAGCCTGTATGACCACGGTGTTAGCAAACCCGTGAGACTATGCATCATTGCACATACAGGGACTGTGTGGGGCAGTGAATTTCATTGCTTTTCTCAAATGATGTACAACTATACCCAGTTTATTTTATTATTCCCCAGGTCTTTATTTTTTTTTTTCTTTCTCAAAATTGTTAAAAAGCAGAGGAGGAATGAACAAACCGAAAGAAAAGAATGAATTCTGCAACTCTTGAAAGACCCTCCAAGGAAGGAGAAGTGTGTGCTTAAGTTTGGATTGCTTACCTTATGTTATTAATTTTTAAAGTTTCATCTGGCGTTGAAGTTTAAACTTAAAAACTCTTTACAGTGTGGCCTATACTACACATCCCATAATAAACACTGGCTAGGAACCTAAATTAGACTTGATTTAAAATAGAGCTACTCAGGAATCTGACCAAGGGGGAGAAATACAGCAACACTCACGAGGCACATTCTTTTCTCATGCCTTCCTCAGTCTATTGCCCTGGGCAGTAAACTGTGCGGTAAAATAACCAGTTTCATAGTTGCTCTTTTCTTTCCGTCTGCTGAGAAAAAGCTACATTGTTGGCAGAGTGCCAGAAAAATTTCCACATGCAACCCAGGAGATCACATGTATATATGAGGAATGTGGGAATGTGTGTGGCTCAGAGTATCTGTGCAATCTAGGGTTCCCGCTTCCTCCTTCAGTTGTTAGAAACACACAAGGAATTAGGGAACTTTTATTTGTTTATTTATTTAGTTTTTTTCTTTTTCAAGACAGGGTTTCTCTGTAGCTTTGAAGCCTGTCCTGGAACTAACTCTTGTAGACCAGGCTGGCCTCTAACTCACAGAGGTCTGCCTGGCTCTGCCTCCTGAGTGCTGGGATTAAAGGCAAGTACCACCACCACCTGGCCTAGACAAGGAATTAGGGAACTTTTAAAACTGGCTTAGTGGAGAGCCCCAAGAAAAGCAAGTGGTGATTCGCGAGCCTCTGTTGCCCCAGAAAATACAAAGTTGCCTAATAACCAGCTGAAAGCACCTTTTATTATTATTTAAGGGAAAAGCAGGTAGTTTTCAAAGCATGAAAATTCATTGTTTGAACTTGTGTTCAGCTAATACTTTACATATTAAGAAGACACTTTTAAAAATTTAACTTTTTTATTGAGTCTTTGGAAGTTTCACATCATGCACCCCAATTCTGCTCATCTCCCAGTCTCTCCATATCCCCCCATCTCTGCTGTGCCCCCTTACAAAAGAAAACAAAACAAAGCGAGCAAGAAAACAAAATAAAAAACAACCCCCCTCCAAACAAACCAAAACAACAGAAAAATCTCTTTGCTTCCCCTTCTTTCCTGCCTCTCCAACACCTCTCCATTCATCCTGGTGGCATTGTATATCTCTTTGTCCCGTCAGCTTTATCGGCACATTAGGCACATTCGTAGCAATGATTCACTCACTGGTCTGGTTCAAGGCCTCTGATTCCTGGTGTACCATTCTCACTAGATCCTCACCAGAGCTCCTCTGGGATATCTTGTGGCTGTCCCAAGTCTTGGAGATCTTGTCTATCATTGCTTCAGGAGCTCCAGCGGGTCCTAGACAGGGTAAATGCTAGGGTGGGTTAACCCAAGACCAGGCTGTGGGCCTGTGTGGTAGCCAAGCTGGTCAGTCCCGACCACTGGGACCACACACCTCCGGCAGGAGGAGTCAGCTCCCCCTTATGCATGCCCTCAGGGTTGGTTCACCTTCAAGTGGTGAGGGATGAGAGGGGGGGCATCTCTCCTGAGTGCAGGGGCCAGCTCAAGAAGAGACTTCTTAAGAAGTCTTAGAAGAGATTCTAACATGTATCATTTTCACTCACAGGTTAAGACAGCTTTGATGTTCTCAGTACAACGTTCTGTATATAAGGAAATCGTTTAGAGCAAGAGATCGGGTTGTGCTTAATAACATGTAGTTCGGATTATGTAAACACTACCGGAAGAAGGGGAAACGGGGCCCTTCTGTGTACAAATATCACATTGCTAGCTCCCTGCCTGTGTAGAATGTTAAGCACCCCTAACCAGGCAGTGGTGAGATTTCTTCATGAGTGCCCTTGACTTCTGAAACTATAAAACCAAGCCCTTTTCAACCCGAAATAAAGGTGATGCAAGAAACTAGCATATTTACTTTCTGTGATTGCTCTCCTTGCTACTTGGTCAAGTCTGAGGGGAGTGGGAAAGAAACTTTATCGTCTCCAAGGCTCTTTAAGCAAGTTCATTAAAGTTTGGGAAGAGTCAAGGATAGCCCAAGAGGAAGGCGCAAAACATTATGAATTGTACCCGTCACCTACCCATTTTGTCCACTGCGGACAAGCCCGAGGCAGGAAGCTGTACCTGTTTTTTTCTTCAGGAGTTTCTCATCCATCTTAGGATTTCAGACTGGACTGACTGCTGAGTTGATGTCGTTCTTATTGTTGCCGGCTGCCTTTGTGATCTGTGGTTGAAAGTGGCTACTCTTACTGTATTCCAAGAGAAGTTCATCAAACATCACCCTGGTTTTTATCAACCAGGCACGCCAGCGCGGAGGAAGGCTGTCCAAACTTCTCCTGCTTCCCGAGCTATGCTCTTGCTTGCTTTGAATATTCATGTCCTGCTTTGCTTGAGGAAAGGCTGGGATAGTGTTGCTGCTTAAATATAAATATCGTGATAATCAGGCCTTTGAATGTACAAGTAAAAAATATCCAGCCCATTTTGGTCATCTTTTATTTATTACAGAGAGATGGCGTGGCCTTTTGCTTCCTGCCGCTTTTCACAGGAACTTTAAATATGAACACCATTCCTGCTGTTATCTTTATACTGGGAAGCTCTACGTGAGGTTGAAGTTTTTATAGGGAAAATTGTTTAAAACACAGTTGTCTTTAAAGGCGGGTTTGCTACAGCAAAGGTTAGGGGTTGTCCATAAAGTCATTTATAGCGCCTTCTGTATTCTTCCCTCTGCACACAGATGGGCGGCCTGTGCTCAGTTCCTTTTGGAATTTCGACTTGATCCTTCTGCAAAGAGAGGGGGTCCAAAGGGCTTTGGGAATAGAGTGGGTTGAGACTCCTTCCATGTAAACTGGGTTCCTAGGAGGTTCTGGAGAACCCATCTATCCTATGCCATTCTTGGCCTTCTGTTTGTTGGGAATAACAAAACATTTTGGGAACTAGGGAGTTCAATTTACTGCCACCAGCCTACATAATAATAGCATCTTTGTCTGTTCCCCCTCCAGGACTCGTCCTCCTGACAAGGAAGCTATGCGCTGGCCAGTGGACTTAGCCCAGACCCGCATCGCCAGTCAGATTTGGAGGAGGCGGTGGACTCCCCGACCCTGGGCAATCACTGACCCTGCGAGCACCCCCAATTCACTTTTGCACAGAAAAAGGTGCAGTGGATGAGATTTACTGTCCATCTCTCTTAGCTCATTTTGGAACCAGAAAGTGTGTTTGTTTGCGTATAGTTAAGCGAGGGGGAAGAAAAGCCAACAAAGCCACCCTAAGACATCCGCGGAAACTTCAGCTTGGCTAATTGCTCCCATATGTGTCCTCCTCCGATGCTTTTAAAGAGCAGTGTAGACCGAAGGCCGGGTTACTTTACGGATTTTAAAACGGTTGAAAAAAAAAAAGAGAGAGGGGGGCGACTAATCGCACTTCTGGTCCTGTCCCACAGGCAGACGCCTAGGCGGAGCCCCCAGGGGAGCAAACCTTCCCCAGGGAAGCCAAGCTTCCCGCAAGGAACAGGCTGGGAGAGGAAGAGCGGAGGCGCCCGGCAGAAAGTTCGCGTGCCGCGCCCCAGCGGGTCGCAGAGCCCTGGCAGCTTCAGGCGGGAGGGGCGCGGGAGGAGCAGCCCCAGCGGGCGCGCACAAGGAAGGTGCCTTCCGGAACACGCGCAAGGGCGGGGACTCGCGCTGCCAATGAGGTCCCGGTGTGGGCCGAGCCAGGCGGGGGGACGGGCCCGAGCGCTGCCTCCGCGGTGGCAGCTGCGGGAGCCGGGCTCGGGAGCCGCCGCAGGAGCCGCCGCCGCCACCGCCGAGCGCTCAGCCCGCCGCGCCCTGAGGCCCGGCCCCCCGGGGTGGGAACCGCGTCGGAAGCTGGAAACTTTCCTGGCAGGTAAACTCCAGTCTGCCCGGGCGTCGCTGCGGGCCTCCGGGCGTCCGCAGCCCGGGTCAGTGGCCGGAGCTGGCGGGGAGGAAGGGTCCCGGGGAGGCAGCCCGGGAAATGAGAGCGAGGCTGGTGGGAAAGTTTCGGGACGCCCCTGCCCTCCCCCCCGTCCCTCCGCCGCGCACAACGGGAGCTTTCCGGGAATAGGCGCGGGCAAGCCGGGCGCTCCCGGCCTCGGGCTAAGCGCTGCCGGGGAGTCGGTGCAGGCCGTTTCCTGCGCGCCGGGAGGAACGGGTTGCAGCAGAGCCGGGCCGGGGGGGGACACCGGGATCACGCTGCGCGCAGACTTTCCCAGCGGTCCCTCCTCCGCCTCCTCTGTCCCTTGGCTAGACAGGGCCTGGGCTGCGCAGGGCACCTGGGGTGGGGGTGGGGGTCGTGCGGGCGGGGCGCTTGGCACCTCAGGGTCTCGAGTGCCGGGGTGCGCGGGTCGCGAAGTTGCGGAGCGAACTTCAGCGGGGGGCGAACCGTGTCGTCCTCCGTGGTCTTGAAAGTGAGTGCTTCGCTCCTGCAGGCTGCGACTCGCATATGCACGCGAATTTCTTTCCGTGCTGGTGGCGGTGGTGGGGTGATGATTTGGGATCAGTCCTTGAGGATTTTTCTTTTAGTGCCAGCTAAGTGGAGGGCAGGGTCAAGATTTCGAGTCTTCTTGTCCTTGGGTGATGAATGATTACTTTGGAGGCATTATGAGGATTCAGGTTCTTCCTGGAGGACTTTTGGGTGTGTGTTGGGGGGGCCCCCCGGGCTCGGCTCTGTTCTTTCCGGAACGGCTGGCGGGGAAGGAAGCCCTGGGCATTGTGTAGCGTGTTTGCTGACAGCAAGATCTCTGGACTGGCGTTCCCAAAACTTACTTGACTAATTGTGTAGAGGCTCCGGGAGGAAATGCGGCCGTGGCCAGGTAGAAACGCGGCGCCGCGGCCGAGGGCGGTGGACGCCGGGCTGTGGCTGTGACAGTCTTCTTCAGGCTGCTTGGGAGCCCCAGACCCTTGTGCCTGGAGTAGTGTGGGACTCGTCTCAGTGTTACATTTCTTGCGGAGTGAACTCAGGGAGACGAGGAGGGTACCTTCATCTTGAACTTGACCCCAGAAGTAGCGTCTCAGCGGGTTAAAAGGTAAAGGCAAGCTGAGCCTTAACCTGGAAAGGAGCTCGGACGCCGCTGGCTCCTGGTTCAAAATCTTTTAGGAAGGGCTCAGGGCGGCCGAGGTCGCGAACTCTGGAAATGCCAGACTCATCAGACTGCCTAAGTTAGTGTGCTGGGGGAGGGAAGGAGAAACCTGGTTGGCTGGCACAGGGGGTTGGTTTTTCTTTGTGGTGAAAAAGAAGGGAGCTTGCGTCTCTACTTTCACCAGATCCGCTACTCCCCTTCACCCCACTCCCCCCTTCCTGGGTCATCTTTATCCTGCCAGGCTGGCACTCCTGGGGTGGGGGAGGGAGGAAGAGAAGAAAGCAGTTGTGAAGCTTCTGTGGGCAGCCCGGAGGTATTTCAGATCTGCTACTAGGAAGATTCCTGGATTTTAACAGCTGCTTCTTGATTGCTGGGAATGAAAGAATTTATGAGCGCCTGTGAGGTGCTCATTATGGTGGCAGTTCTGAGTGTTGTGCTCATCTGGGTACTTAAAAGAGCTCACAGGGACTTCCCTACAATCTGCAAAGTTTGTGTCAGCCAGAATGCTTGTGGGTGTCAGTCAGAGAGCATCATAAATAGATCTTGGTGCTTTTACAATGAAAAGTATGCCTCGTAAAGAGTAAAGAGAAGTTTCGTATCTGACTTTACTCGAGACCCTTAACTGGAGATTTCTTCTTACCTGCCAAGTCGATGTGTCCAGGCCTCCCAGCTGCTGTGATTCGACAGCAAGGGATGGGAAATGGTCTCATTGATTTTGATGGAGCCAGGGAAGTCCAGAAATAAGTGTAAGGTCACTTGCATGTTCCTGGTGCCACAAACTTGACTTTTGCTGGAACTCAAAGTATTGGTTTTCCTGCTCTTTTGGTTTAACCACCAGAATGCCTCAATTATCATAATTCATGTTCGTCGTGGAGCTGAAACATCACCGATTCATAGTCAGCCCTTTTCTGCTTTCCATAACAGCCAGAAGGACATTCTGTCTCTTTAACCACATACAGTTTGTTTGTTGCCATAGTAGGGTTTTGATGCTGGGTGATTGAGGGCACAATTTTAGAGACAATGGAATTACTTTGACTACATCATCCATTTTTAGACAACTTCTTTTCTGGGTTGCTGATTAATTCTTTATCTCCCAGAGAACATTAAAAGCCCCGTCCCTCGGCTAGTAGAGCTGTAATCCATATTATAATGAGGCTTGCCAGCATAGCTGGGAGGGAGGGAGGTCTGTTTCCACCAGGCACTTAAAACTCAATAGTAAAGATTTTGTTTCTGTTCGGCCGAGAATTTCCTAGTTAGAAAAACGCGTTTATGTTCTTGTCCAACACACATGAGGCCTTGTTGGGGGAGGGGTGTGGAGCACAAACTTTTATTTTTATTATGGAACTGTTAGTTTACTTACACACATACTCAGACACATATGCTGCGGAATTGTGTTAGTCTCCAGAATGGTCTCTTTCTTAACTTGTTTGTTGTTTATTATTATGTAGTCCTGGCTGTCCTGGAACTCACTATATAGACTAGGCTGCCCTTGGACTCAGCGGAGATCTGCCTGCCTCTGCCTCCCAAGTGCTGAAATGAAAGGTGCGCACCACCAAGCTTGACTCTGAACTGTCTTCTAAACACTTCTAGTTGTAAAACTCCCTCTCCCCAGCTTACAGAAGCGTTTGCTCCCCACGGCTAGTAAGCCTTTCTGGGCTTTGGTTTCCTTAAGGATCGTCCCCCAAAGGGAATCCTGTTACAACTTTGTGACTGCGAGAGTTGGGACAGTCTAGGAATCTTGGAGCCTGTGTTGTAAACCAGGACAGTGTAGCCGCAAGTATAAAGAGCTCCAATCCACATTCTGTCCCTGAACCTCCCAGTTGAGTCACCCAGGGCCCAGGAAGTTAGATTAGGTTGCCGGATATCACCTGTGGTAGCTTTGAACTTGAGCCCCACAGGTCCCTGTTGTGTTGTTCCTCTCCCTGTATCTCACTTCATTCACGTGAATTCACTAGCGCCTGACAAGCAGAGCATGTGGCAGCTTCTCACAGAGTTTCCTTGTGGTTGTTTTGGTTTGAGAACCCCAGGGCCTCTGTCTCTGCTTTGATATGAAGGCTTAAACACCATTCTCTAGTAATGATAACTGATCATTTTCCCTAGGAGAGTTCCAGAAAGTCACGTACCTCTAATCAATCATTTGTTTACTTTCAATTTCTTTTCTTTTTCTTTATCAAGTAGGCTTCAGGGTCTACCGTGATTTATATTCCAGATATGTCTCGGTGATAGCTTTCCTTGCGGAAATCCCTTCTCACATCAATGACCTTTTAAAAACAAGGATGAGCACACCCTTTGCCTTTCATCTGGCTTCTGTCAGACTAAGTCTAAAACCTGGCTGAACATCCCTTTCTTGGAGCTGTGCGTGCTTCCTACTGAGTACATAGATCGATTCTGTAGCATTTTCTATGCTATGTAAGTCTCTTTTCATGGTTAAATGGTGAAGCAGTCGGAGGGTACAGTGACCCATTTTCGCTATTGGCCTACTGGTTCCTGCCTGCCCCTTTAAGGAGTATGAAGTACACCCGGACGGTCAGTCGGGAAGCTGGTCACTGCCCAGCAGAGACCAGATTTTTACTTTACAGCTTTTGATTTATTATTTGATCTGTGTGTGTGCACACATGAGTGTGCATACCATGTTGTGTGTGTGTGTAGGTCAGAAGACAACTTCTGGAGGTAGTTTTCTCCTGCTGTTCTGGGAATTGAACTCAGGTTGTTGGTCTCACCCAGAAGCCCTTTGGCCCACTGAGGCATCTCGGTGGCTCCATGTAAGGAAGGTCTTTTATGATTGAGCAACTTGGCCGTAGAAAGCATTTATTTATGCGTTGCTTTTGACAGAAGGTCTTACTGTGTAGCCCAGTCTGGCTTCAAACTGTGCTCTCCCTGCCCCAGGCTTCTGTGTGCTGAGATTACAGGTATGCGACACAACTTGTGGCTTCATAGTCTGCTTTAAAAACTTACCTTTGGAGGACTGTCTTTGCAGAATATTAAGAAATGGGGTTTAAGCTCAAAGGAAGATATGTCAGCATCTGTTCACTGACTGGTAAATCTGACATTGTTGCCCTGTCCCTGGGGAGTGAAAGCAGAAACACCATGAAGCAGTGTTTCCCAGTAAAGTTGGAAGGCGGTCAGTAAAGGGGACATGAAGAAGGCTCTTAGAAGCATTATCTTGTGGTTAGTGAAAGGCGTTCTGGTCTCGTTTGCTGTGTTGCTGGTCAGTTGTCTCTGTAGAGTGAGTATTGTCTTTAAGGGCTTCTGTGAGTGGGGGTGATCAAGGAGAATGTCCTGGAAAGAGGCCTCCCATAGACAGAAATGTCAAGGGCAAGAAAAAGGTTGCAGTGACAGGACATAGACCATGGATTTCGGCATGGATTTTGCTTTAACATGAGAGAACTTATTAGTCCTGAAGCTTCCCAGCCACTATTCATTGTAGATAGGTGTGAACCCCGACTGTTCAGCCTCTTCACATAGAACCACAGTGACTCAGCGCCTTCCTTGCCTTACTCGGCGTACCTAGGGTCACACACCTGTGGTGGATTTGCTTATTATTATTATTTGCTTATCTGAGGGTTGGAGAGGGTGGCTCCAAAACCTCATAGCATCAAGAAGCCACCTCTTTGCCTTTAGTGCCAACCTGAGAAAAGTGTGAAAGAACCCAGATTGGCCAAAGAAGAGTTCCAGTTGGCCGACCCCATTAAACCCACAAGATGGAACCGTGGGCGACAGTGTCCCACAGAGGAGGTTATTGTGGATGCAAGAGGCGGGGAATAGGAAAACAAAGAGCAGCACAGCATAGATGATTTCTAGAGGTGGTATTGGCTGGGCTTAAAAACATACCCAAATGGCAAAAGCATGTCAACATTCTTAGTGTTTTATGACGTATGCGCCTGTAGTCTGGAAAGTAGAGACTTGTCCACATTCTCCAGGGATTAAGTCTCTGTGCGTACAGCCATTTGTGTAAGGGAGTATTGAATTACTTCTAAGAACTTTGGGCTGGTCATGGCTCCCACACAGTCTCTTATGATCCCCTCTCAACTGCCAGGCTTTGCTCTAAATTCCTTGAGATTCATACCATCAATTATTGATGTTTATTGAGTACTTGATGATGTGGAACTAGATGTGTGAATTTTTAAAAATATCCATGGAAACGAAAGAGTAGTTCTTCTCTCGTTGTCCTGCACACACAGTGACGGTTCTGCATGCAGCAACATTCTGTGTCCCGGCCTCGCTTGCTTCTTGTGAACTAGACCAACCACCACCGTTTATTTATTCGGAATGAGAACTGGCCTCAGTTGGACAGTTATTCTGACGAGGCTTAGGCTCATTCATGATTCGCTGGCTTGGGTGAGGGGCGTGGGGTGGTGGTGGTGGGGTCACTGCATTATTCCCTACCACAATTCTGCCTTTTTGTTTGTTGGTTTTTTTGAGACAGGGTTTCTCTGTGTAGCCCTGGCTGTCCTGGAACTCACTCTGTGAGTTCTAGGCTGGCCTTGAACGCAGAGACCCACCTACCTCTGCCTCCAGAGTGTTGGGATTAAAAACCTGTGCCATCCCTGCCCCACCAATGGTCACAGTTCTGCTTTTGATTACTTTTCAATTGACCACATCTTCATGGGTAAACTGGGTGTGTCTTCTGCCCCATGGAGAGAAGCTTGCTTTTGCATCAAGATAATTTACTATGGCTACACGAGCTGTCAGTGACTGATTAATGCAGGTTTGTGACACCAGGATGACTTGTTTATCTGCAGCCTTGCATGAGGCTTGGAGTGGTCTAGCACCATACAAAGGTTGAAGGGACCGAAAACCACAGTGGCTTTTCAGCTGCCCTAGAGATCCCATGATTTCTAATCTCTCTGAGGAAAATAGTTTTTATTATTGTATAAGACAGTGATTACCAAAGCAGAATGTGCCATACAATCTAGTATGGGAGAGAAGGAAATAGCAGAGCTTTTCCAAGGAGAGAAAAAAAAAACCCAAACCAAAACAGCTTTACTAATATTCATATATGGGTACGCCCTGCGTGTCGATCTGCTCAGCACCTGTCACTTGGCTCGTGTGAGGAGCGTTTTACTCCGAGTGGAGCTGACTGGGGCCCTCATTGCTCTGCTTGCCTCAGATCATTGGTTCTCAACCTTCCTAATGCTGTAACCCTTTAACACAATTCCTCATGTTGTGGTGACCCCCAACCATAACATTATTTCGTTGCTACTTCAAACTGTAATTTTGCTACTGTTATGAATCATAATGTAAATATCGGATATCCGAGATGCAACTCCTGCGAAAGGGTCATTTGACCCCAAAGGGATTGCAGCCCACGGGCTGAGAACCACCGCCTTAGATGAACTCTATCCATTTACATAGATTTATGGTTTATATTATCTATTTTTAATTAAACTGGCTCCCACAGAACAGGAAGCAACTTTAAAAGGTTCTTGCAAAAAAAATAAAATAAAATAAAAAAAGAAAAAGAAAAGAAAAGAAAATGCCAATGGCACACAGAGTATGAAGGATAAGAACTTACTACAGAGTGGTTGGGAAGCTGGCTTTGATAGGTTGGCATGAGATTTGCATATCTCTATTAATAAAATAGATTGATTCTAAGCCTTATTAGATTCTTGGGAGCAGCCATATGTTATACTTTTCTTCATACATGGAATCTAGTAGTCACTCTTACGTGCACGTACATAAACAAATGCACACGTGGATACGGTGTAACGTGTAGAACAGAACACGAAAGGCTAAATACTGGGCGAGGAGGGACAGAACGCAGGTAATAGGCACAGGTTAGGGAAGAGGGTTTAAAGTTAATTGTTTTTCCAGTTCTAACTCTGTCATAGATTGTTTGTTGGTGGTGGTTTAAGTACATAAAAATATTTCCGATAATATAAAGTATACAATTCAGGGTGAGCCCCGAAGCTTCCGTTCTGAATGGCCACTCAAACTGTATGGAAGATCATTCCTCCATGTGTGGTAGGGCACGCTTTTAATCCCAGCATTTGGGAAGCAGAGACAGGTGGATCTCTGTGAGTTTGAGGCCAATCTGGTGTGCAGACTGAGTTCCAGGATAGCCAGAGCTGTGTAGAGAGACCCTGTCTCAAAGACCTGCCCCCTCCTCCCCCCCCAAAAAAAAATTCATTGAGATGTATAGACTTTGGGTCTGGTTAATTCTGGTGTGCGGTGATTTTTTTTTTTTTATTTGCAACTGTTTTTGTTTGTTAAGACAGGGTTTTTCTGTGTTGCCCTGGCTGTCCTGGAACTCTGTAGACCAGGCTGGCCTTGATCTCAGATCCACCTACCTCTGCCTTTAGTAAGACTCTTCCTTTCTCCTCCCCAAACTGAAAATTGCATCACCCTTAAGACACAGCTCAAAGAAAGTGATTCCTCATGAAGATCCCCCTCTCTGTTTTCCACAGAATCTTCCTGTGCATTTCTTAAGATGGTTTTCTCCTTTTGGCTTTTAGGATTAAGTTGTTCACCTGTTTGCCCTGCCCTGATAGGTTGTAAGCTTTTTGACGGAAGGGGTCTTGCCTTGCATGAATCTCTTAAAAAAAATTATTTGCTTCTGCTTTGGAATAAAGAGACAGGTAGAGAATCTATTTTTAATTTTTTTTATATAAAATGTTTGAATAGTTATCTTTAAACTATAGAGTATATATGATTTGGAAAGGAGACTGTTCCAAACAATGATCAAGGAAGAACCATCGATTCTATGCCTTTTCTTTTGTCTGGTCACTCAGGGTCATCAGCTGTGATTGCTGCTGCTCGCCGCCTCACGGTATTTATCCATGTATTCTCCACAGTCCACTTTCCCTTCCACAGATATGTGAGCCCCCTTTTCACACAGTGATAGGCCACATCTCTGAGGCCTGGTCGGAACATTGATATTCTGTGCCTTGTTGTCTGTTGACTGACGTCACCCGTTTGGAATACTTCTGTCCCCTGATCACTGCATTTCAGTTGTTGCCAGAGAAAATATCGTGACTGGGGTTTTTCCTCCACCTGTCTCACGACAGGGTCCTGTCCTACTCGCCCACGTAGCTGAACACGAGTCAGATCATTCAAGAACCAGACTGCTGGCTGCATCAGACTCGTCTTACGAACTGATGAACGACCTGTAACAAAGGTCTTCAAAACACGGCTGCGGTTTTTCTTACAATCTAATCTTTAGACATTTTCTGACGTGCAGCATACCCTGCTCCATCTTTAAGTTAAAAAAAAAATGCATTTATTTTTTCTATTTATGGGTGTTTCACCTGCAAGTATGTATGTATGTGTATCCCTTTCATGTCTGGTGCCTGTGGAGGTCAGAAGAGGGTTTTGGATCCCCTGGAATTGGAGTTACAGATGGTTGTGAGCTACCTTGTGGGAGTGCTGGGAATCGAACTTGGGTCCTCTGCAAGAATAAGAGCTCCTTACTTGTTGGGGCGTCTTCCCAGTTCCATAACCCACAGTTTTTAAATGTCACTGTGCACCAAGTGCTCTGTTCTCCCACTTCCAGAGCTTAGAAACCTCCGGAGACCAGAGAGCTGTGCAGACTCTGCGACAGAGCTGGGAAGGAGCCAGGACGCAAACCGAAATCACTTATGTTCCAAAGCCGTGCGTGCGTGCGTGCGTGCGCGTGTGTGTGTCTGTGTGTGTCTGTGTCTGTGTGTATCTTCTTGGAGCATGCTATTGGTTGTCATATGTATACACCATGTAATTTCCACAGTAAGATGAACACACTCAGTGCCCATACTACCTTGCCTCTGTGAATCTGACATTCTTTGTTTTCCGTGATGCATACAACGCTAGTAAACACTTTTTTTAAAAAATAAAAATAGCCATTCTAATATATATATATATGAAGTGTTTGTCCTATTATGGTATGATTGCTCAAAGGTCTTTAGTCTGCTCTTAAAAGTCCTTAGTTACAACATGTGCTGCCTTCCTGTGGGAATATTGACATGAGCAACAGTGGAAGGCTCCTTGGGATGGTGGAATATAAACATCATTGGGCAATCCTAGGTAGGTACCTAGTGGATTAGAGATGAAGATCTTTTGGTAGTTTTGAAAAATTAAAAATATATTTGGGTGTGTGCGTGTGTGTGTTGCCCACGCCGCTGTACTTGTGTGGAGATCAGAGCACAGTCTATGGGAGTTCGTTCTTTCCTTCCCGTGGGGAAACCAGAATCATGCTCCAGTTGTCAGACTGTGGCAAGCCCCTTTTCACCTTTATCTGCTGAGTGGTCCCATTATTAGCCCGAGTTTTCTTTTTCTTAAATCAAGGTCTCATGCACCCCAAACTGGCCTCAGACTCGATAAATAGCTGCAGCTAGACTTGAACCCCTGATCTCTTCGTCTCCAACTTTTAAGTGACGGGATTACAGGCATGTGCCACCGTGTATAACTGATGCACAGGAAGACCTAACTGCCTGTGACTGGTTAGAAGGCATCTGTAATTACTACCGAGCAGAGTCCTGGGAGACTGTCGTGTGTGCTACTGTGATACTGGCCAGAGCATTCCTGTTGGGACTGACGGCCTCCACACTCCTCAGCTGACATTCCTTGCATAGGAAGGCTAATTGAGGGTTGACAGGCTGTCTGCTTTCAAGCTGAGCTCTACTCGATACTTTGTGCTTCTGTGATGAAAAACAGATTCCTCCAGAGTTTTGAGGGTCAAATGACAGAGTATATACAAAAGTGTTTGGAACATTATAAATGGCCTCCTCGAGGCAGGGGAAGCATAAAATCTGATTCTTGTGGTGTTGACTTGTGTCTCATATTTCTTTGTTAGACATTTCTGTTTTTTCTTTTGAGTATGTTTCCGTACATTTTAAAGGATAGCATATCCTAAGTAGTACGGGGTGTAGCTTCTCTTGAAGAATTATAGATAGTAGTTGATAGTGGCTGTAAAACATTTAGCTGTGGAGTGGGTGGGGATGATGTGTGATCAGGTGATGCTCTGGAAGTTTAGTTAGTCAAGTATTGGAAGGACCTGCTTATAAGTAGGATGCTGCAGCATAAAGGTACGAGTCAGGGCCTTAGGTAAGTGATGGCAAACTCTAAGTGGTACCCGGGAGATGTTTGATTTTACGGGTATCTTAATCTCCTCCCTGGAGAGGTGTTGGAATTCCTTTGAAATATCTCAACATAGATTAAAACTGAAAAGTTAAGTGCAGTTTGATGGTCTGGATGAGTTTGAAATTGTTCCTCTGTGGATTAAAAGGAAATGGATGAGAATAAGTAAAATTTAACTTCATGGAGGGCAAGCTTGCAGTGGATTGTAGTATTGTAGAGATTTACAAATCAAAACATGTCAGGGGGCCGGGCGGTGGTGGTGCACGCCTTTAATCCCAGCACTTGGGAGGCAGAGGCAGGCAAATCTCTGTGAGTTCGAGACCAGCCTGGTCTACAAGAGCTAGTTCCAGGACAGCAACCAAAAAAAAAAAACAAAAAAAACAAAAAAAAACCCCAAAAACCACAGAGAAACCCTGTCTCGAAAAAAACCAAAAAAAAAAAAAAAAAAAACATGTCAGGAATGCAGGAGACACAGAAGCCATAAATAGCCCTCAGATTGTCGACATGCACGCTCGATTGATTTGTGTTGCAGGGGCCAGTTTTGCAGTCCAGGCTAGCCCGAGACTCATTGTCCACTTGTTTCAGGTCCCTCACTGCCCTCATCGCAGCTGGGGCTATTTCTAGCTGCTGTGTCTGATGTTCTTAACTTGAATGTGACTTAAGACAACCTTCCCACAAGGTGATTTGTCTAAACACACAGCAGTTCCCAAAGTGGGTTCCATGAAAAATTAATTTTCAGGGAACCGCAGGGCACCACAGAGGGAAAAGGGTTCTGTAGTTAAGTAAACACAAAAATCTGAATTAAGCAAAGCATACTAAGTTGTGTGTGTGTGTGTGTGTGTGTGTGTGCGCGCGCGCGCGCGCGCCTGTGGTATGTACACACGTGTGTGCGCGTGTGTTCACATGTGTATGGATGTACATGTAAATATGTATAGAGGCCTGAAGCTGATGTCGAGTGTGGAATTAGTTACGTCCTATTGCTATGATGAAGCATGTCCAAGGTGACTTGAAACAGGAAGGCTTTAATTGGGCTCACAGCTCCAGAGTTAGACGCTACGGTGATGAAGCCAAAGCGTGGTGGCAGGAACAGCCGAGCGCTCTCACATCTCAAGCAAGAGAATGCGCTGGAGATCGCGGAGGCTTTTGAAGCCTTTAAGTCTGCCCTTCTGACATGTTCTTCCACCAAGACCACACACACCTCCCAGTTCTTCACCAACAGGTCCACCAGCTTGGGCCCAAGCTGTGAAACACATGAACCTATGGGGGCTGTTCTCACTCCAACCACAGCTGTCTTCTTCCATCACTCTGTTTTAGTTACTTGGGGTCTCTCGCTGAACCTAGAGAGCTTGCCGGTTCAGAGGAGTCCAGCTAGCAAGCTTGCCCCCAGGATCCCCTGTATCTGTCTCCCGAGTAATGGGATTGTAGGAGGCCACCGTGCCTACCAGGTTTCTCGGAACTCCAGTATTCAAGCTCGTGTGTCAAGTTTTGAGCAGTCTTCTCAGCTCCAAACCAGGTCTTTTTAAAAAATGTCACAACTTTTGAACACTCAGGTCTTATTCTCTTTCTAGATCTCTAGAGGGAAAATAGAGAATTCGTTGTTTTGTAAATGCATGGAGCAATAGACAGTTTTTGTAAAGCGTATTTTATCTACAGAACACTGCTGGTTGAGTAGTTTGTTAATATTTTAAAGCAAATACAGCATGCCTTTAATCCCAGCACTTGGGAGGGAGAGGCAGGTAGATCTCTGTGAATTCAAGGCCAGCCTGGTCTACAGAGTGAGTTCCAGGACAGCCAGAGTTGCTACACAGAGAAACCCTCTCTCAAAAAACAAAAAAACCAAAATCAGATATGTAATTTTGCTTCACAAACTTTGGTATACATTTCTAACTAAGGACTAAAAATCACTACTTCATTGTCACATAAAATTAACAATAATCTCTCAGTATTATCTTATTGCCCCCAGATGTCACTTATTAACATTTTTCTTTGTACCAAGAGTGAATCAAGTATTTGCATTTTACACTGTGTTGATCATTTGCTCCTTCAATCTTTTTTAGTACAGGAAAATACTGTTTTCTGCTCCCCTATACCTCTTGATGTGTAGCAGAGAACTTGTAGATTATTCTATATTCTGAAATCATTTTCATGGGGTGGTGTTGATGCTGTTGCTTTGTCCCTATTTCCTGTAAACTGGAAGCTAGTTTTGAAGGTATAATCAGGGTTTGGTGAGATGGCTTACGGGTAAATATATCTGCTGTCAAGTCCAATGACCCATGCGGTGGACAGAGAACTGACTTCTGCAACTGACTGTACTCTTAAGCCACGGCAGTCGCGTGTACACATGCACACAAAATCAATACAAATCTAAGAAAGCCACAGCTAAAATCAGGATAAAAGTTTTTGGGCAAAAAAGAAAAAATAGGTAATAGACTGTGTATTCTTTTCACCCCCATAATTTGGGAACATTTGGGTTTAGTAACTCATAAGCAGTAGCTTCTTAAAAAAAATAGATAATGACAGCATCTGTTTGGAAGTTGATTTTATTATTATTATGTCAAGGAGGTGCAAGTTGAATTGGTCCAAGTGTGATAAAAAGGCGTTCTGTAGAGTCAGCCTGGTTTCCTGGGTGTCATAGTGTGCTGTATCTATGGCTTGTGTCTTTTGAGTAGGGTGTTTTGGGTGTTGAGCATTTTTGGTTTAATTAAAAATGACAAAGTACTTGGGTATTAATGATAAACTTCTGTTGTATGGTGGCTAATTTTCATTTGCACAATAGTTTAGAAATAATGCATGAATTTTAATTTATTATTCTTATTATTCTTATTATTATTACTTTTTGTTTAGTTTGGTTTTTTGAGACAGGGTTTCTCTGTGTAACAGTCCTGGCTGTCCTGGAACTTGCTTTGTAGCCCACACTGGCCTTGAACTCATAGAAATCCACCTACTTCTGCTTTTCAAGTACTGGGATTGAAGGCGTGCACCACAACTTCCCAGCTTCAATTCTGTTTTTACTAGATACAGTTTTTAATAATTACACTTAAGAGCAAAAGTTTAAGGAAATCCCCATGGTAGTTAGTAAATTTATCTGCATGTTATCTTGTAAATGCAGATGTATAAATCAAAGTTTTCATCGTTGCTGACTTTGCTAATTTAATTTGTCATGTAAGTTTTTTCCCCCCCTCTGTAGCCTTTTGAGTGCTTTTATGTCTGGAAAAAAATTAAAGGAATGTGTGTGTTAATGAGGAATAACTTTAACCACATATAAAGTAGCTCTATATGATGAATGGCAACCTTCATAAGCCTTTGCCCGCACATTCTTGTATTTAATCCCTTAGCTGGCAGGAACTCTGCTTTATACATTAAAATCTGCCTTTTGGGAAGGAAAGTGCCTTGGCCACAGTAGGTATTTTTTAAGTATTACACTGCACTGCAAACATACATATATACTCTCCTTTCTCTCTCTTTCCCCCTTCAAGATTATTATCCTGAGTGCAGTGGGTGTGTGCCATTGTGCCCAGCTCCTCTTTTTTCTTTTTTGCCAGTGTGGGGCATCAAACCACAGACCATACGCTTACTACTACTGGGCTCTGCTCCCAACTGTAAGCTTATGACTTTGAAGTCATGTGAACCTTGATTTTGTGTGTAGCGGTAATAGGAGACTTGATCTATTTCCATATTTGTAAAAATGAGGATAGTAACGCCTGTTCCTTGGAGGTTGTGCCAGGATCAAGGGTAAGACCCTATAAACTGCTTACTGCCAGACTTGGCTCATAGGTACCCAGGCATGCAGCTTCTGTCTTCTTATTCCGTATTTTAAATTCAACTTGATGGGTAACTTGTTGGATAAAAAAATTAAATGTTTAGTTATTTTACATCTTACTTAGTGTGAGCGTGTTTGTATATGTGGGGACGCCTGTGTTAGGGTGAGAGTCGGGGTCTGAGGACCACTTGGTTCTCTCTCTCTCTACCGTATGGGCCCCAGGGATTGAACTCAGGTCGTCAGGCTTGGCGGCACCTCTACTAACTGAGCCGTGTGTTTGGAGTGTCTAAGAACTGTTCACTTTAGGGGTTGAGGATGAAGCTCAGCCATAGATGATTCACTATATGGGGTTCAGCCCTCAGCTCAGGGGTGGGAGAGGAAGTATTAATTTTATGTTGTGTGTGTGTGTGTGTGTGTGTGTGTGTTTGTTTTTAATAGAAGTCCACATAAGAACTTGGTTTCGTGCTCCTCTCTAAGGTGTTATCTTTACACAATTAGCTGTCCATACAGAAACTTTTGAACAGACCTGCAGGGTAGTTTTAGGTGGCGATTTATGGGAGGGAAGGTACTATTAGGAATATCCACCGCTAAGTAGCCGTCTGGTTTTTATGAAAACCCATTTCCCTACTGAGGCTGTGAGAACACCAGAGGCTGGTGTTTTGCCCTGTGGTTCAGAACAGTAAATTGTATTTCATTTAGATGGATCATTTCTACATACCACACCCCAGTCGTGCGGATGTGTTTATGGGGCAGTTGTGAGCCAGGAGGGCAGGTTTCCCCGGAGAGCTGCCGTAGGCGGCCGTGGTGGGTGAACAAGCCGCCTTGCAGACAAGGTGTCCGAAAGACCATGTCTAGTGGGATTGGTTCTTCTGCGATTTGTCTCCAGATCCTTCTTTCTTTAAAAAAAAAAATTAATTTCATTTTAATGTGCACTGGTGTGAGGGTGTCAACAGGTCTGAGCCACCATGCTGAGAATTGAACTCAGGTCCTCTGGAAGAACAGCCAGTGTTATTGACCACTGAGCCATCTCTCCAGCCCCTCCAGGTCTTTCTTATGTCACTGACACTGGATCTAGCTCATATAAGGAGAATATGCAGAAAGACAAGGGGCAGCATTGCTTTCTGCCCAGGCGCTCTCCCTTCTCTGAGAGTGAACTCAGATTGCCAGTGGCACCCAAGACCAGCTGCACTTGAGGTCTTTGCCCCTTTTTCCCATTAACAGGTTTGTTAATTTTTTCCCCTTTTAAATATTTCCTTGAAGCCTGAGGGACCTCTTCACAGTCTGGAAGTCAGGCCAGGAGGAGTGAGGCAGCATACTTGCTGTCTCCAACACGGAAAAAGAGATGCCGTTTCTGTAAGGATGGAGACTGAGTTCTGAGCCAGTGGAACTTAGGAAGAGAGTTCACCTTCATAAACGTCATTTGCTTCCTTCATTAACAGCAGCTTCAGGCAGTCTCAAGTACGATGTTGATGCACTTTCAAAGGTCAGAGTCCTTAGGAAGGTGTCATCATGCCATGCCGGTCATTGGTGTGGTTTGTCCTATTTAGGGTTCCCCTTGCTATAACGGAAGATCATGACCCAAAGCAGGCTGTGTTTTGGGGGTGTTATCTGTCTTACACTTCCACATCGTAGTCCATGACTGAAGGAAGTCAGGGCAGGGACCCGGAAGGCAGGAGCTAATGTAGAGGCTGTGGAGGAGTGCTGCTTACTGGCTTGCTCCTCATGGCTTACTCGGCCTGTTTTCATATAGTACCCAAGACCACCAGCCCGGGAGAGGCCTTACCCACAGAGCTTACTCCCAGGGACCACTAATTAAGAAAATGCCCTGCAGTCTTGTCTGCTTACAGCTAGAGGCATTTTCTCAATCCCGGTGACTATAACTTGTGTAAAGTTGTCATAGCCAGTACATGGTTCATATGTGTCATAGCTGGATAAGACTGTTGGTTGCTCCCCTCCTTTGTAAGCTTGCATGATGCCTTCTGGTACCATGAAAGCTGGTCCTCAGGGAGGGGGCATTCAGGTCAGTTCCATCTCAGGGGCCTCTGGGCGCTATGTCTGAAGTGCGTGGTATCATCAGTGATAGGGACTTACTTTTCCACCTCCGGGGGCGGGGCAACCAATGGCAATAGCAATAAAAATAATAGCAATAGCCTATACTATTTTGGTAGTCTCTGGGATAACCCTGACCAACAACTCAATAAAGGGCTTCTCATGCCTGATCTTGGGGTTCCCTGTTAAATGGTCATTGGCTCTTGCAGCCCATGACTAGCTTTTGTGCGCTGTCTTGTCTTTTGAGGACCAGACTTGTGTCTTTGTCTGAGACAGTAGCACACACGGCCCTAGGGGAAGGTGCCGAGGAGCTAGTGCAGCAGGAGAAAGGGAGGAGGAGGTGGAAGAGGAGTGGTTGGTTCTGGACTGGCTTTGGGGAACAGAGGGAGGAGGTGAGGCCTGTGTGGGATTTTGCCAGGTGGGAGGGAGTGCTTTCTGGATGCAGGGAGCACAATGAGCAGAGGCTGGGAGGCATGAAAACAAGTCATGCTCAGGGGGTTTGTTCTAGAACAGACGGTGCCTGGCATTTGGATAGAGGGGCTGGGAGGAGAGAACCAGATTGCAGAGGCCTTGCATGCCAGGCTAAGAAGTGTGGACTTGCTCCCACGTGCAAGCGATAGCTGTCAAAGGCCTTTCAGCTGGGAGGTGATGTAATCAGATCTGCTTTGGAGCAAAGCCTTGGCAGCGGTGGTGTTGGAGGAAAGGAGGCTGGCGTGGAGACAGGTGGGTGGCAGGGCACTCTGTTAGGCTTTTGAAGTAGGTCAGGTGAGAGATGATATTTAAGGCTGGAGGACGAGAACGGTTGGCAGCTGAGTACCTATCAGCTTGTGGAGTGTTCATCAAGGGGCTGGTGGTCACCTGGGCCAGTCAGGATTTAAACAGAGGTTGCTGTCCCATGCTCCTGTCCTCTTAGAACAGGGTGTCCAAGAACACTATTCTGCAAACCGGGTTTCAGGATGCAGCTTGTTTATTTCAGGAGCCCATGGACTGGGCAGTGTGGAGTCCGCAAACAGGAACTCAGCAGAGGAGTCAGCTGGGACATCAACAG
The DNA here is from genome assembly GCF_018167655.1 of Microtus oregoni. NCBI lineage: Eukaryota > Metazoa > Chordata > Mammalia > Rodentia > Cricetidae > Microtus > Microtus oregoni. The sequence goes on from NW_024543096.1 coordinate 14,397,366, forward strand.
GGAAGCAGCTCAGTGCCACAAGAGGACTGGGTAGGGCCAGGCGGAGCCTTTCTTTTGTGTGTCCATGTTTGCTCTAGATGATATGGCTGGCTTTCATTGGTTGCTGTGAGTCTGGATTTTTTTTTTTTAGAAAACTGTCCATTTGGGAATTTGATGAAATACCCCTTTTCTTCTGATTTCTAGGAAGGTCGGACTTGAGGGGAGCACAGTTTATGCTTCTTTCTTGGTTACTTTTCCTTACGCACCACTACCTGGTAAGGAACCTTGAGACAGGGTCCCTCACTGAAATTGGAGCTTCTGGATTTGGCTAGTCTGGGAGCCAGTAAGCTCCCCAGAACTACCTTGGTCTCCTTATTTCCTGACTGACTGAACCATCTCCCCAACTTCTATTTCAGGAACTTTTTGTAGCCCCATATGGTGTTGGTTTTGGTTTTAAGAAAATAATCACCTAGGAAAATGGTTTATTTTTATGATCTTGTGTGCATTTATGTGGAATTTTGCCAAGGTTGCTCTTTCAAAAAAGTTATTTGGATTAACTGTCAAGAGCAGCAAGCCCTCAAAATCAGAATTTGCGTTGCCCTTTCAGGGGACATTCAGCAAGAGATTTCTAGGAAATGAGATTCCTGTTTTTCTTGCTTACAGAAGAGAGGTTGAAGCTGAGTGTTGGTGGCACAGGCCTTGAATTCTAGAACTTGGGAGACAGAGAAGTAGGTAGATCTCTGTGAGTTGGAGGCCAGCCTGGTCTACAGAGTACGTTCCAGGCTGTCCACGGCTACATAGTGAGCCAGTATCTTAGGGGGAAAAGGAGAAAAAGCTGGAGGTTTGGAATCATGGAAAGGAGAGTGAGAATGAGGAGTGTTATATATTCCGGATTATTCGTTTGCCCAGGAATGGCCTAGGTTGTTCCGGACTAAACAGGTAAGACTAAAGAATGCTTGTAGCATGACACAAGGCCCTGAATCTGGTTCCCCCTGACAACAAAAGTCACTGATTTCAGTCTCTTCTTCCCCCAGAGTAACAAACACTCAACTCTTTGAAATCTGAGTTTTAAAGTCAAGCCATCTCTTATTATACATTGGCTTTATAACTAGGGACATCCAGTCCCTGCCCTGCTTGTCATGTGTGACTCTGCCAGACTGAGGCTTTGAAGCCAGGCGACTGTGTAAGGTCCCAACCCAGTGCCTTGGTCCCAGTGACCTGAGCAGATTGCACAGCTTCCTGGAGCTTGCTCTCTGGGGATCTGGGGTGTGACTGCTTCTGAAGTTTGTTTTGGGAATGGAGTGTGGTGGGGGAGGCAGCGGAGGCTAGCTGGGTATCTGTCTCCCTTACTCTGAGAGCCTGCTTGTTCTGCCGGTGGTGAGTATGGGCTGACTGTGTGCTGCTACCTTCTGTGCCTCCTCCACATGCGGGAAGAAGTCTCTGATTTGGGTGCAGCTCTGCTTGCTTGAAGTTGATAGTAGGTCTGTATGTTTTGTTTTTGTCTTTCGCTGGAACCTGGCTGCCCACAGTGATGGTTGCTTCTTTGGTCCTCCTAGGCAGCAAGTTTTCCATTAACTCTTGCAGGTCAGACCAGTTTCTTGTACATTTTTCTCGTGCTGGGGAGGGAGATGAGCCTTCTAACTTTCTGTCTCGATGACAAGGCTTCTCAGCTCCCAGCTCCTTAGTTCCCATTCTAACTGGTAGAGGACAGGTAGAAGCTTTGTGTGGTTGCTCATTCAGTTAGAAGATACTAGTTGAAAATCTACATGGGGCCAAGTGTTTATTCATTTTTGTTGTTGTTGTATTTCAAGACAGTTGTAGCTTTTTTTTTTTTAATTTTATTTTTTGGTAGCTTTGGAGCCTTGTCCTGGAGCTCACTCTATAGACCAGGCTGGCCTTGAACTCAGAGATCTGCCCATCTCTGCCCCCCAAGTGCTGGGATTAAAGACGTGCGCCACCACCACTCGGCTCCAAGTGCTTATTCTTAAAACGTTTAATTTGGCCCTCCCAGGACCTTAGCATTCTCACCCACGGTGCCTGTTTTGTAGGTGACCATGAACCCTGACCCTACCCCCGCCCCTCGTGGCACCAACTTTCCGTTCTTGCTCTGCCCATTTCTGCCGTGTACTCTCCAATAGGTGTTTGCAGGGATTGCCGTGTCTGCTCCAAAGGGGTCCACTTTTAAATCCTTACGGGTTCTGGTTCTGAGGTCCTTCACAGTGAGTGCTATGGGCCTACAGATGCTGTGGAGTTGGGGTGTGGGGAGGAGGAGTTGGAAATGAAGGCCTGTTCACGGGGAGAGCTGACTGGTGGGTTAAGCTGAGCTAACTGCAGCTGCTGAAGATGGCGTGCCCTTTGGGTTTTGAACTGCCCTCTCCACAGCCCTTGTCTGGATATGCTAAAAGCAGGGGTGGGGGCTGGTTACCAAATTTGTTCACAATATGCTTTCTGTTTCCACTGTCGTTTCTAGATGGCTTCAGACTGACATTTGGGGGGGCTTATACTTAGATTTCCTATAATGTGAACTCATCCGTATTTTCAGGACTTTACATTTCAAGCTCCCAAATACACAAGGGAGCGATAAAATGTAAGGAGTGATGATTGTGGCGTTACATAGACTTGGACTCGAGTTTAGCATCGCTTAATGCCCTCGCAGATGTCTCTTAGTATTGGAGCCTCAGTCTTCATCCATAATAGGCCATCACTGTCCTGATGGGAACTATTCATCCGGGACACCTGGAATAGGTTTTGGCACATAGTAGGTAGTGGGAAGTGCCGCACGGCTGAAGACATGGTCTCTTGCTTGGAAGAACCTAACACCTGTGGGCGAGGCAGCACACACGCACATTGGAGGTTAAGTGCCAAGACCCAGGCCGAGTTGGAGCAGAGCACAGGGCCGCTCCTCTAACCAGGGCTTGGCAGATTGTTTGAAACTTACCAAGACAAGTTTGTACTGAAGCCATCTTTGGCTGGACTAAGAGCTGAGTCTGCTTCCCCGCTCCTGTGGTACATAGCATGACCAGAAGCAGCTTGAGGAAGGAAGGGTTTATTTCGTTTTACAGGTTACAGCCACCATGGAGGAAAGCCAGAGCAGGAGCCCAAGGCAGGAGCTTGATGCTGAAGCCCCAGAGGAAGGGTGCTTCTGGTCTGTCCGCAGACTCACGTTCAGCTGCTGTTAAAAACATCTTTTAATGGTGGCAGCATCTTTTATTCATAATAGAGGACACCTTTTCACTCAGAGCCGCAGCCTCACGTTAACACACCTAGTGTGGGAGAGTCTCCGTGGGTGTCAGAGGACAGGGATGAGCCAAACTGGTGATGGTGCTGGCTCAAAGTGCAGGTCATAGTTGCCAGACATCACCATTTTGCTTTCTTTGTCCAGGTTTATGTACACCTTTGGGTGGCCCAGGGCACTACTTCCCCCCCCCCCCCCCAATCACAGGCTACAACTGCCCAGTTGTCTACTTCACTAATAGGCTGCCCTGCTCTCAAATCAATGGCAAACTCTTACTCAGTTCTGTCTGGTGACCTATCAACTTAACTTACCTGCCTAGCAGTGGTACCCTAATGATAGCTTGACCCTTCTACGTCAATCAGCAACCAAAAAAAAAAAAAACCCTGAAGACGTGCTTTCGCAGGCCAATCTGATGAAAGCAAGTCCTAAATGAAGGGTCATTCTTTCCAGGTGTGTTGAATTAAGATTAGCCCTTCCAGGTGGGTTGTCGTAAAACAGCAGCGTGAGCAATGGGCGGGACTATTGAGAGCTCTACTCAGTTTGAGAGGGGTGGGTAGGTTGTTGGAGGAAGGCAGTCTTGGGGCAGGAGCCCTGAGAGCATGGTGTGTGATGTTAACTGGTGGGCCTCATGGACCTTGCCGAAGAACTGAAACATGGCTCTGTAGGTGATGTACTCTCTGAAGGGCTTAAGGGATGGGACTTGTTTAAATTTGTGTTCGTGTAGATTGAAGGTAGGAAGGGGCAAAGATTTAGGAAGCCCAGAAGGGAGGTCTGGAAGCCAGTGAGACTCTTGGTATAATTAAGATAGTAACTTGGTCTTGGCTAGGAGTGGGGCCTGGGGAGTGAAATCGGCTTGATTGATAGGTATACAGGGGGAGGAAGCAGGAGCCGTTTAGAGTACTGTTCAAGGTTTCAGTATAAATAATGGTGAAGGGGAGCGCCACAGTGTGAGAGAAGGATGCAGGCGTAGGATAGACTGCTGGGAGCGTGAGTTTGGGGCATTTAACACTAAGGTACCCGTGGGGGTCTAGGTGGAGTTCATGAGACGCTGGATGTTGGCCATAGGCTTTAGAAGCACAGTGGAAAAAAAGAAGTCAGGACTAGAGATGAGAAACAGCTTAGGGGTTCGGATGCAGTACCACGATGAAATGTTAATAATACCCACGTGTAAACTTCTGGTTAAAACGTAAACGTAGAAGTTTACTATTTAATAAGACAACCCAAAAGTCAAGAGTCTGGGCAGGAGAAAGCCTTGCCTTTACAGGGCCCTTTGTACTATACAGCTGTATTATTTTTGTTTTTTAGACGTTTAGAGAAAATACTGTAAAGAAATGATTAATGGTGTACATTATCAGGTGAGCCGGAAACCAAGAGCAGAACACAAAAATAACCCGCGCTGCAGTCTGTGATGCTATTATGCATAATTCTAGGTTACTTCATGCTCTGACAATAATACCATTCATGGGTTTAGAGTTCCTACCTTTCACATACATTATTTCAGTCAGAACTAATCACGCCTCCATCTGTGCTCGCAGCAATTAAAATATTTTAAGAATTATAAATGTTAAATGATGCTCCGTGAAGTTTGGGAAAGGGGAGAAAAGAATACCATTATGTGTTTAAGGCAGCGGCCATGACTGCCTTCCCTTCTAGCCACCGTGTGTCTTTAGGAACACAGTTGCGGCCAGCTTGCGTGACTTAGGGGTTTTTGTCTCACAGGGCTTCATGGATTTTTCCAGGTGTTTTCAGTGTCTGGGTCCTCACTTGCACCCTACTCCCCCCCCCCCCCCCCGCTTCTATTGTATCCCAGTTGGTTTTGGCTGTGTTGTTCTCTCTCTCTAGGTGCTTGGGGCTGGCATGGCCTCTTTGCCTTCAGAATCAGGGCACAGAGAAAGATCTCAGCAGGCACTCTTGAAAGAATAAATGCTCGTTTTAGGCTTTATAGACACTGTAAGGTGGGAATGGTGGATATTTTGGGCCGTTTCAGCCAAGAGGAGATTCGGAAAAACAGTTACCTGCAAGATGTTGGACTCAAGCATTCTGCTGACCTCTAGCCCAGCAGCCTCCATTGTCCTCGAAACCAGAGGTTTTACTGTGGTTCAGCATGATTCAGCATGGAGGATCATTTTGAGATGCATAAGAGCTGTCTTGTGTTCTGCTGCTGCTGAACTGGGCTCACGCTCCAGCAGTGAGGTTGACCAGCTGTGTTGTGTGACCTTGAGCCTTACTGTCCCAGAGTGGTGTGACAGGTTGCACAGGGGTAATGTATTTGGGGCACCTGTTTGCACAGGACTTTTGTAAGTTTGGATGCTAAGGACCATGGTAGTCACTTTTCTGTTGCTGTGGTCAGGTGCCACAGCCTTGACCAATGCAACCTAAGGAAGAACGATGATATTTTTGCTTGTGATTGCAGAGAGTAAGGGTTGGTGATGGCAGAGAGGAGGCATGGTGGCAGGAGCAGGATTCTGCGAGCCTGCGTCTGTGAGCTGCTAGCTCAGGGCAGAGGGAACAACTGCAAAGGGCTTTAGACTCTCAGAGTCCCCCTCCAGTGACATACTTCCAATAAGGCCATTCTTCCCAAGCCTCCCCAAATAGCATCTCCCAGTAGGGACCAAGTGTTCAGTTACTTGAGCCTATAGCGAATGTCCTTGTTCGAGCCAGTCCTGGAACTGGAGAGGTGGGACCTGGCATCTGAATGGTGCTCACTGAATACTAATGAAAAGAAATCGTTGATTAAAAAGAATCCCCATGTTAGTAGGGGTCCTGGGAACATGAGAGCTGTCTTCCAGTGTTGGGAGGACCAGTGGGGACAGTTCTGCAGGCAGTCTGTCGATACATATTCATGCAAATTGTTGAAACGGAAATCCTGGTTCTGGAATGACATAATTGTACGAGTGCACACAGTTGAATCACGTAGATGGTTACTGCATGATTTAGCACCAAAAAGTTGGGGGAAATGTTCATTTCCAGAGCAGAGTTGGAGGAGAAACATGTCACCCATATGGTTGCAATGCTTGACCGTCATGGTAACTAAAATATTTTACTAGTAGAATTGTTTGTATCAGATCGGTTTGTGGGACGTTTTCTTGATTGCTGGCTGATGTAGGAGCACCTAGCTCTCCCTGGGCAGAAGGGCCGAGCTCTCTAAGAAGGGTAGCTGAAGATGAGCTCGAAGGCTTGTGAGTAAGCTTCGTTCCTCCACCATCCCTGCTCTAGTTCCTGCCTCGAGCTCCCTGCCCAGCATCCCTCAACAATGGACTATGTGCTGGAAGTGGAAGTGAAGTAAAACCCTTTCCCCCTCAAGTTGCTTTTGGTAAGCATTTTATCACCCTGACCGAAAAGCAAGCTAGAACAAGAAGGCGGCTCTGTCCAGGGGGAGAGAATGAGAACAGGGACATAACCTCACCTAGGGATGGTTGAGGGGAAGGTTTTTATTGTAGTCGTGAGGGGAAGGGTCCAGACAAAACTGGGCCATGAGAGTAGGTGGAGTTTGGGGCAGAGTGAGCGTGGAGAAGAGAGGAAGACTTAAGACCCACAGGGCGAAGGGAGCAGGGAGAGGGAGGGAGGGAGGGAACCAAGAGGACAAAAAGAACCAAGAGAATGCACCACCAAAATGGCCGATTTTTATAGGAATAAGAAGCTGGGGGAAAGGGAAGCCAAGGCCTTGGGCTGGAGAGGTTTAGGGTTGGGGCGGGAGAGAGGGCTGAGTGAGAGGAGCCGCCGCAGGTACTGTGTGAGCCTGGTGGCCAGCATGTTTGTTAAATAGGCACCACAGTTGGTCATTTGTCCTGAGTGACAGAGAGGAAGCCCAATGGCTGACAGGGCAGGTGTCTTCTGTGTACTGTTGAGGTAAAAAGCCGCAGCTCCCAGCTTGATCCATGTGGGCGTCCCTCCCATCCGCCATTCTACTTTCTGTGGTTCAGAAGTGCACCATCAAAATGCCTGATATTTACCTTGATTTGTTCAAGAGGGGCAGACACATTTACAAACTTTTATTGTAGTGTTGTAATTGTTTTATTGTTAGTTATGGTTGTTAATCATTTACTGTGACTAATTTATAATAGGGGACTGTGTGTGTGTGTGTGTGTATGTGTATGTGTGTTAGGGGAAACAAAATGGGTAGACTTTGGTGCTGAGGTTGTTTTGTATCTGTTGGGGCTCTTTGGAAGTATCCATTGGAGGAGGGGGGTTATTAAATGACAGCATCACATTTATTTTTTTAAAAGTATGCATTACATATCTTTTTTAAATTGTATTTATTTTTTTGTGCGGGTGAGTGCATGCGTGTGAGCGCCACAGCAGGTGTGTGGAGGCCAAAGGGTGACCTGGCCTGTATCAGAGCCTCTCCTTCTACCATGTGGGTCTTGGGGATCAAACCGGTTGTCAGGCTTAGCAGTAGGTGACTTCACCTGTTGAGTCATCTTACTAGGTCTTGCATTGTGTATCTGTTACACATTTACACTGTGCCAAGATAGTGCCCATTTGAGCACGCCCGCACACACGCAGGTAGAGACAGAGAAAGAATCCGGATGACATTTGGTTGGTATGGTTGAATAGTTTTTCTTTTAAAAAAGCATTTTGTACTGTTCATCATCACTTATACATTCCATAATTCTATATTTTATTTTAATAAGCACAAAACATTTTTTTCCCTCAGTCTTAAAAAGGAATGAACCTAGCCAGGAATAGTGGTGCACACCTTTAGTCCCAGTACCCAGGAGGCCAAGGCAGGTGGTTTTCTGAATTTGAGGCTAGTCTGGGCTACAGAGTGAGACTCTGTTTCAACCAACCAACATTTTTCCTTCCCAAGTTTCACCAGAAAATTGCTTATTTAATTTTAATATTAATTTTCAATGCCCTTTTTAGGATCGTCTTGTTGTCCTGAGTGTGGATAGGACTCGGCTGTGACAGATGGTGTTGCGGTATCTTTGAGTGCCTGAAAATTCAGGGAAGGGAACTTGTCATCTCTTCACCCACCTAGATTCTTGGGCTGGGCTACACATCAAGCTAACACAGGAACAAGTTAGTAGGGGACAGTCACGTTATGTGTATGAGCGTAAGAGTGTCTCACAGCAAGAGAGGAGTGAGGTCATTGATGCTCATGTAGCATAGTTGGCATGGAGGCTTCTAATGGGTGGCGGAAGCTGCCTCAGGGTGGATGGAGACTACCTTCTAACACAGGGAAAGCCTCTGGTGTAAAGATAGCTGTGGGGAGCAGCTTTCTTACTAACGGACCTGTCCTCTTTTGTCCACTCCCTTTCTGAAGGACAGCTTGGGACATGTGAAGAGGTGTCTTATGGTAGTCTTCTGATGCTGTGTTTTGGGGAGGCACCTTCTGAGCCCCACAGCAATATCCTTCTCTGTCATGTAACGAATGTGTAAAAGATGAAGTCATTTTAATGTCAGAAACCTTCCCATTGGCACAGGCAGAGCCTGTACTACACAGATCTAATTTTAGCCAGAGAGATTCTGTCTCAGAACATCAGCAATTATAAACTGGCAGAAGCTGGCCTAACCTTTTTTTATTTTATGGTTTGTAGATCAGGAAAGTTATTTTAATTATTTCTGCAATTAGGTGAGGAGCAGAGTCTTTAGTAGGGTATGGTAGAGGTGGACAGGAAGGCAAGGGAAGGGAGTGGTGTTTGGAGTACAGACTTGGTTAATCCTCCCCGGAGAGGAAGCAAGAGCTCAGTGTCTGCTTCAAGTTGAGATTTTTTTTCTTTGATACAGGGTCTTGTATAGTTCAGTCTGGCCTGGAGCTTGCGCTCCCCCTACCCTTGTCTTTAGTGCTTTGGGAATGGAGAATATTATTTTTGGCTATTTCTTGATATTTTTTTTTGAGATAGGATACATCCATTCTTGAACTCTTCCGTGTAACTCCTGATCCTCCTGTTTCTACCTCTGGAGTGCTGGGATTACAGGTATGTACCGCCGTGCTTAGCTATGCTTCAGATTTTAACCTTGAGATCTTGGTGTTGTGTATAAGTTATTTTTGGGGAAAAAAAAGAATACTTCTGGAGGAAGGAATAGATCTGCTTTCTTTTTAAGCTTTATTTATTTCTACCTGTGTATGTGCCTGCAGGGTTGTTATACATGTACTAAGAGCATTTGAGAACCCTTGGGAGACAGAAGAGGGTGTCTTATCCCTTGGAACTAGAGTTCCTGGCAGTTGTGAGCTGTCATCTGGGTGCTGGGGGGCATTGCACTCAAGGCTTTGTGCATTCTAGGTAAAGACTCTGCCATTGAGCCGTGAGTGGGTGTGTGCTGACTGGGCCTTTCTTTGCTGGTTGTGAGGAGAAAGAGATGTCACGTGTAACACGCACTGCCTCGTCTCACTCAGCGTAAGTGTTTGGCACATACAACTTCTTCCCAAGCCCTCACAACTCCATAGTTTCCCTGTGTTGGTAGCACAGCATGTCTGTATGAGGTTGGCCTGTATTTCTGTCCAGCCTCATGTGATCTGGGACTAGAGGTAGCTGTCTACTGGGCTCAGTGCTGTGCACTGAAAGCGATTGAAAGTGTTAGGCTTGGCTCCCCTTAAGCCTTCGGCAGAATGGAAGGTTCCTGTGTACCGCGGCAGTTTCTGGCACAAAGCACGTTTTGTAGAGGTGGGGTGTAAATTCCGGTGTAAAAAATTTTAATCCCAGTATCAGCCACTTGAGCTTTATTAATTAGCTCCGCTGGGGGGCAGATATCCACAGGTAATCTTTTTCCTCCCAGGGCATGGCCAGGAGACAGGTGAAGGACCCATTGTTGATGTTCCCGCCCAGGAACCTCTTGGGTTCTCATGGAGTGGATAATGAGACATCTTCTACGCCCAGGAATACTTCCCTTCCCTGCCTTCATCTCGATCTTTCCTGTCCTTTAAACTTCGCTTGTCTTTGGATACTCTCCAGATAGCCCCCAGTTCTGCCCTTGCTTTCTCTAGGAAGCAATATTGCACCCCTGCCCTGTTCCTCCTGGTGACAGCGGACCTGAGGGTATGCCCCTTGGACCTTTGCTCTTTGTCCCATGCCTCTGTGTAGCTTTGCTCTGGAGACTGGAGTTCAGGGCACAGCTGCTGATTCTACTTGTCCCCCCCCTCCCTTTTTTTTTTTTTTTTTTTTGAGGCAGGGTCTTTTTATGTAGCCAGACTGGCATGGAACTTGCTGTGTAAACCAGGCTGGTGTCAAAACTCACAGAGATCCACCTGCCTCTGCCTCCTGGGTGCTGGGATTAAAGGTGTGCAACACTGAGCTGGTTTTACTCTTTGTAGAGATCAATACTCCATATCTTAGAAGAATCTCCTGTATGATTTTCCACATAGCAAACAGGCTCCTTAATTTTAATTTAAAGAGAGGGAAAATAAGGAGCATAAAAATAGCTCAGTATGTGTCCAATGTTTTTCTTTCCATAGACATATGCTAAGTGGTATGCCATTCTTTTTTTGTTATTTGGCTATGTATTTTTTTTAATACACAAGTGTGGTATATTTTTATCACATACCAATATATATTCAAATGGTTCCCAACAGTTGTGTGTAATTTGCTTTTTAGTCTGTTAGGAATAGCCTTTAATTTATAACTATTATTCCTGAATTTTAGGTAACATAGTGATGAAAACTGCCCTTCAAATTTTATTGGATATCTTCCAACCATTAAACTGCTCTAAATGAACATAAAATGACTATTTCTTTATATCTTGTTCATCTTTTTAATATCTGCGCAGTCTCTGCGTTCCCGAACTGAGCTAGGTGCCGGGTGATCCGCCCAGGTCTAAGAGTCATAGCATTGAGGGTGTAAAGCTCAACATGTGTGCCCCCAGGAGTGTTTCATGGGCTGTACATAAGCACTTTAGTTAGGTTAGGCACGAGAGAATGTCAGTGTGTTCAGCTCAGACCCTCGACAGTAGCTCTCTGTGAAGGTGGGCTGTGTGTGTTGATGAGCAGACTATGATGGGAGAGTCTGGCTGTGACCCTGAAGATTGGGACACCAGGCATAGGGACCTAGTTCACTTTGAAGAATGGTGTTTTGAGTATAAATCTAAAGGAAAGCACATTGTACTATAGTTGGTGAAGTTATGTGGGGTATGGATTAGCCATTCTGGGGTTCGGTTACACATGCATGGATTATGGGATGTTACAGTAAGCAAGGAAGCAGGCTGGGATGTTCATTGCCTGGTGGGATGAGAGTTGGAGACCTAGGTATGGACTTGGGTTTAGCTCAATACTGATCATTGGGCTGGTACTCACACAGGAATGATGAAGGCCTAGCAGCCATGATATATGATAGCATCAAGCACACCCTACGGGTACCGTTCTCCAGTGACCCGGACTCCTTGGATGTGTAATTATAGACCTGGAGCATGAAACTAAGGAAGTGCTCACAAAACAAAGGATGTGGGCATGTCGAAGGGAGGAAGGAGCCAACCTCAAGGAGCTCTTAGTATCCAGAGCTAACTTTAGCAACAGAATAAATAGTGTGCTTCTGCATAATAAATCCAGAGCATAATATGTGTATTCACATGGCATGAAATTTATGCTAAGGCAGGAAACATCTTTCTTATAGAAGAATTTCAAATAGTTTTGTAGACTTTTCTTTAGGAGCCTAAGGCTGAAGTCCGCACTCCCTGCAGCTCACTGAGGGTACACTGAGGTTGAGTTGGTGACTCTTCTCAGGGGTAGAATATGGGAAGGGAGAAGTGAGCTTACAGCAGCTGTCTCTTAGCCGAGCAGTCAAAGCTAACCTGGTGGTTAGCCATCCTGTGACAGTGTGGGCATACAATGGTTGTGGGACCTTAGCCTGATGTCTCCCCAAATCCACAGCCCAATATAGCCATTAAAAAAAAAAAAAGACAGGCTTGCGTCTTTGCCACCTGCTGAGGAGTTGCCATGAGCTAGGCCCACCCTCCTGAGCTGGAGAAATCATGGACAAGAAGTTAACATTGAAATTAAGTGGTGGCGACATGTACGAGGGATGCTGCAGACCGATGATCCCTCTGTGCATCTCGTGATGGATGCATGTGTGGAGACGGCAGCCAGTGGGCGACAGAACAACACTGGCGTGGTGCTCACACAAGGAAACAGCATCACATTAAAGGCCTTGGAAAGAGTCTATAAACAGTGGCTCTTCAACAGAGGAATCCACATCCCTCCCCAAAGGGCATTGTTGACTCTGGTATAGCATTGGGTCGTCTATATTTTTACATGAAACTTTTTTTTTCCTAAATAACTTTTGTGATTAAAAAAAAAAAAGACAGACAAAACCTACTGAGAAACATTATATAAAATACTTGACCAGAGGCCAGGTGGTGGTGGTCCATGCCTTTAATCCCAGCACTTGGAAAGCAGAGGCGGGAGGTTTTCTGTGAGTTCGAGGCCAGCCTGGTCTAGAGAATGAGTTCTAGGATGGGCTCCAAAGCTACGCAGAGAAACCCTGTCTTGAGAAACCAAATAAATAAATAAATAAATAAATGCCCCAACAACAATAACAAAACAGTTGACCAGGACTCCTCAACACCATTTAGGATGTGGAAAAAACAAACAAACAGGGAAATAAGGAAAACTATAAGATACCAGAGGAAGTCAGGGAGACAGAGGACAAGTAGCTACAAAGTGGGACCCTGGACCAAGAGCCTAGAGCAGAGGGATGTTAGTGGGATGCTGGAGTCACCCAGATGATGTTTTGTTATGAGGACATTCAAATGAGGGAAGCATGAAATGAATAGACAATGATTCCCCATTCCCTACACTCTACATCTGTGATTTTATTCTCTTGACTCGTTATATACCTGCCCATTAATCCATCTTACTTTAGAAAGTACTTTAAGGCTGCAAACATCAGTGCATATGCCTCTCCTCATATAAGTTCATCTTTTAAATGTTTTTATTAGCACATTAATTGTACACAGTAATGGGTTTCATTATGACAGTTCCATGTATGCGATGCAATGTATTCTATCTCATTGAACCCCCATGCTGTCCCCACCCCAATCTGACTAATCCCCTTCACCTCCCCTAGCCTCCCAAGGTGGTTGTCTAGCAGGTACCGGACCCTTCATAGTTGACACCCGTCTGCGGTTGCACACTGTAGAGTGTGGGGGAAGAGGAAAAGTTACAGGGGATGCAGGTGTTGTGGTTGTGTCCTAGAGTGATGACCGGTGTGATTACCTGAGTGTGTTTGCCTGTCATGTACGTGTGCCTGTGGGTACTGGGATGCTCTGGTATCTGTGAGTGTCCGGGAGATAATAGTTATCCTGGTGTCAGAGCAGCTGGAGGCATTGTGTGGGGTGAGAGTCCGGGCTGGGGCAGTAACATACCCCTGAGTTTGGGATGTGTGGAGCTAGAACATTTATCTGGGGAGAGCCTAAAACCTCCCAACATCCTTTTTCCCTTTCCAGGGGTCGCCTGAGGAAAGAGGGTGCCAAGGAGAGCAGCTTTAGCTCTGGAAGGGTAGGAGGATGAGTTGCAGTTATGCAGAAAGGACCGCAGTCACTCCCAAAGCCTACAGAGCTGGGGCTGTGCCCAGCGGATGGCCTTCCAGCTGCGAACAGTAGCCCTATTCAGTTTGGATGCACAATGATTTAAAAACTAATCAGGAGCCAAAGCCCGAGGCTGGAGACAAACACAAATATCTTGTTGACCGCGCAGACATCTCGATTCTGTCAGATAGGAAGTTACTGAGGAAGGTCAGAGTGATGTAATGGCGTGTGCTGAGCTTTCATCCTTAAACAGATGGGCCCCCGAGGTACCATCTGCAGCTCTCTGGGCCCTTTGGAAATCATCTCCTATAAATGAAATTGTCGTAACTTACTATTGAGAAATTGGTGTGGTAACCATACCAGAAGTAGAACTAGAAAAATGAAGGAAATTTCCACTGTAGATAACTGCTTCCTTTTCCTCCCTTTGATTATAAACAGCCCTGAGATTTATTATTTTGCTCAGCTTTCTTGTAGAGCATGGGAAGATTGCTGGCGTCCACCCTGCCCTGTGTCCTCTCAGGCTCGCAGAACTGCCTCCTACCCTACCTAAGCCAGTGTCAGCTGGGCACTCTTTATAAGCTGTTTTGCTATTTTCAGTTTTTGTTGAGGAGGAAGTAATGCTTTTGTTTCTGGTCTTCTCCCCCCGCCCCCCCACGCTCCACCCCAATCAAAGGAATATGTTTGTTCTGGGAAGGCAAGGGCAGGGGATGTTTCCTAATGAATTTAGAGAAAGACAATATACAACATCGTATGTAAAGTGGTGGACTTGTGAGTCTTAATTGAATTTTTAATGAAACATGTCAATAAAGCATATCGGAGCAGAAAGCAGGGTCTGCAGCACTCCTTGGTTTATATATCTGATGGTTATTGGCACACTGTTCCAGGAGTGCCCTGGTAGAGAGACACCATCAGGAGGAATAGTGAAGTGTTCTCGGAGGAGTACAGATGGTTTGATGCAGGAGTCAGGCCAGGCTTCTTAGAGGAGGTAGTTTTTGTATGGTCTCCCAAGGGAGTGTCTAGGTGAGGGTTGGGGCTTTGGCAGAGGGAGACACCCACAGGGAGCTGAGTGGGCCCAGAGGGAGCCCAGGCAGGCATGGGTTGTAAGTGGCTGGTGCACTTGTCTGTGTGGGGATAGGACAGAGTGTGCAGTGGGTGAGACCCAGAAAAGGGGACCCAGGAGAGGTTGGTCTGGAAGCAGAGTGGAGGGCTGGGGCAGGTGCCTGTGGCTGAGTCCTGGTGAGGAACAGAGTGCTAGGGAGGTGGAGGATAGCATATCAAGCCTGCCTGCTTGGTTGCTGGGTGGCGTGGGAGGGAATGATCAAAGTGTGGAGCAGTTGTCGAGGGGCCGCTGAAGGGGCCTTTTTTTAGTCTTGAGGACCTTTCTGAGTCTGAGAATTCCAGGGCTCTGGCACTCTGAGCTACAGCAGGACCTCAGAGAGGTCGTTTTGACTTGGAATGTAGTGGAGAAGCTGAGGCCCACCTTGTGCCCAGCGAAGAGATCACAGAATCAGAGTGATGGCTAAGGCAGAGGTGGATGGTTAGTGATCAACTCTGAGAGGCTGAGTGTGAAGGACAGGACACACTCAAGTTCCACCAAAGGGCCAGGATCTTGGGAGATGGATTCTGTGCTGGCTGCAAGGACTGGAACTGTACAAGCATGGCGTAACACGGGCCACAATGAAGTGTTCCTGGTGAAGCCTAGGTTGGGGACCGGAGGTGGGTGTGATGAATGACAGTTGCTGTCACTGCATGTGCTGGGCACAACTCTAAGGACACCAGCACCATGAATGACTTATCCTCGTCTATAGAGGTAGCATTGAGGTCCCAGAGAGGGGAAGAAATTGCTCCAGGTCACATGGTGAGTCAAAAAATGGAGTTGGGGTCCTAATCCAGATCGTCCCCTGTGCTCTTTTCCCCTTAGGAGAGTGACTGTCGGGCACAAACGTACAGGAAAAGGACGGGAGAGAGAACTGTGACCTAAGGACCACCGTACTACATTCCCTCCGTGAACGAGAAGTTTCCGGAAGTAGGTGGGTGTCTGCTGAGAATTGGGGTAGAGGGTGGTAGGGCCATGCAAGGGGGGCACCAAGGGAGGAGCAGTTTTCACAAGCGACAGAGAGGGGAAACGGGCTGGAGTAGTTCCTTTTGTCCAGAACTGTGTTTGAGCCGGTGTTTCCTTAGCTGAGCAGGCGAGTTCACGTGCAGAGAACAGAGTTCTAATCGGCAGGGGGAAGGCCATGGTGACTAAGAGCCACGTGAGTGTGCGTTCGTGCCTCCGAACTAACTGTAGCCTTGCACACAGGAAAATGTTTCTGTTCTTACCACCGTCTTAGATCCTAACGAGTAAGATAGCGGAGGGAGAAAACAATAGCCGCCGCCAGCTACAAAACTTTCTCCTTTGCAAAGTGGGCGCTTAGCGGGTATGTGAATGAATGCTTGGGGTTTTGCTTTGTGCACTGTTGTCATTTTGTCCCTATTTGGAGGGATGAGGTCAGCTCTGCTGCACAGAGTAGGGTCCCAAGTTTAAACGGATCAGACATCTTGCCCAGGGTTGCACTTTTAGAAAGTGGGGAAGCCGGTGCTTGCTGTCCGCTCCTCCTGCCTCTACTCAGGGGCCTGGAAAGCAGAAAGAAGGTTCTGGAAACTGTGTGAGGAGTGGGAGTTGTTAATAGAAGTAAGAAGAATGCTTGATGAGAGGAGGAAGGTGGGAGGAGGCCTAGTCATGAGACCACACGGATCACGGTGTGATGGGAGAGCCTGGCCTCCAATACTGGGGCTGGGTATAGCAGTGCTAGAACTGTCAGAGGGTACGGGAGGGGACTCCAGATTGTCATGAGTGTGTGTGGCCATCTGTGCTACCTACAGATACCCACTTGCTAGCAGCTTCTTCCCAGGCTGGGACCCGTAGTTGGATGGGATGGATCCGAGGGCAGTGCTAAAAAGCAGCTTAGCCCGCCCCACTTTTCTCATGCTCCTCCCGGGTGTGTCTCCTTCCTGTCCCTTTCTCTGGGGGCAGCTGCTGGACCCACTGAGTCTCCAGTCAGGAATCTGGTACTGCATGGAGATGCTTGGATACAAGGAGGGGAAGGAAGCCACTAACAAAGTCCACATGGGAGGTCAGATCATGGCCAACCTCATTTTGCAGACAGCTGACAAACTGAGCCCTCTGCCCACTCTTTGTTTTTGGCAGAATAGTATGAAGTGAATGTATTAGGAATTGGATGGGACCAGCTCCTTAAGGTTACATTTGTGGGACTGTAACCTAAAATGCCTAAGGCATGTCCAGTTTTCAGTGGCGGCTCAAGCTGTTTGGGATCCCCGTGATATAGGTGCAAGGATGTCTCAGGCCCTTGGATTGGGTGAGGTGTTTATGAGGGAAATTCTCCCCCAGAGTCGCTGTTATCATTTTCCTTCACGTGTTTTCTTTGGACCCAGCAGGAGTCATTTATCCTCCTGGTTGGTGGCTTTTAAATTCTGTGCTGAGAGGTGGGCTGTCTGGGAAGCGCTTTCCTGCAAAAGGATGGTGTCCGTAGCAAACGAGGTCTGTGATTATGTAATCATTTAGAATAAATAAAAGGCTGGTGCATGGCAAGGGCAGCCTGGAAATGAGCGGCGGCGGCGGTGGCATCGTGAGGGATTAAGTTGCACTGCGGCTGAATTTTGCAGCTGTCAGTCTCCACAGTACAGTCAGGTGTAAACAGACCTTCATCAGCATCACTGGAAAGGGCTTTGAGGATCCAGACAGAGCTCTGTGGGATGCTGTCCATCAAGAAGTCATTTACCAGCCTTGTTTCCGACTGTGATGGTTTACCCCCAGCGGCTGGCAGAATCCGCGGAGCTTTTTGCAAGGAGAGGCAGAGGGTATCTGGGCTCACCTGGATCCTGCTTTCAGCAGAAATGCTCTTCCTTTTCGCCAGCGAAGGCACATTTAGAGGCCAGGGGAAACGTGCCTTTAAAATAGGACTAAAGTAACAGTTGCTCAAGTAGTTCTTCCGTAAAATAATTATGACTAATTTGGGGACTAGGATTATAACTCGGTGGTAAAATACTTACCTTGCATGGGGTGAGGCTCTGGGTTTGATTCCAGCCCCTGGGGGTGTGTGTGTGTGTGTGGGGAGACTAATGTTATAATAACTTAATCTTCTGTGCCTTCTTAGAATTACTGAATGAGCTTTTGCAATAAGTTTTTTTTTTTGTTGTTTGTTTTCACCCCTGTATCTCTCGGCCAGGAACACTCCTGGCACGAAGAATGAATTTAATATAGATGAATTACATGGCTCAAGGAAGTTCCATTGCCTGACCTGTTCAAAGCCACAGGGTTAGTAACTGGATGCCTTGAGAATTGATAAACAAAGTACCGGTAGATAATGACTTACTTTAGAACCTCTTCACTAAACACAGTTGGGGGCTGGAGAAATGGCTCTGAGGTTCAGAGCCCCTGCTGACCTTAAAGACCTGTCTTAGGTTCCCCGTGTCTACATGTGACTTAGACACCTGCCTGTAGTTCTAGCCACTGGGGATCTGACACTGTTTTCTGGACTCTGCAGGGTCCTGCACTCATGTGCAAATACCCTCCTCACACCACATACACACATAATCAAAAAAAATAATAAAAATAAATTTAAGAAAGGAAAAGATTCTAAAATGATCAGTGTTGAGTATAGAAGAGTTCTGAGGTTTATAACGTCTAAAAGTTTGATAGAAGTTTTTTTTTTCTGGGGTTGGAGAGACATCTCAGTGGTTAAGAACACTTGCTGGTCTTGCAGAGAGAATGTGTGTAGTAATAGGAGCGCCGGGGCTGCGTCCCCAGCACCCCGGCCGCCTGGCTAGCTTATGCCCCGAAATAACAACACACAAATTGTATTCATTTAAACACTGCTTGGCCCATTAGCTCTAGCCCTTACTGGCTAATTCTGATATCCCGATCAACCCATCTCTAATAAACTTGTGTAGCACCGGTCTTACCGGGAAAGATTCAGCATGTCTGACCTGGCGGCTTGCTTCATCGCGTGCATCTGCCCAGGAGAGGGGAGCATGTCGTCTCTGAGTTCACTTCCTCTTCCTCCCAGTGTTCTGTTCTGTTTACTCCTCCCACCTATGTTTTAACCTATCAGGGCCAAGCAGTTTCTTTATTGCTTAACCAATGAAATCAACAGATTGATATATGACACTCCCACATCAAATGTGCATTTGGGTTCCAGTCCCTATGTCAGGCAGTTCATAACTGCTTGTCACAGTTCTAGAGGGGAAATGCTGTCTCTCCAGCGTCCCAGGTTTACCTGCATGCACATGCTACACACAGGAGAGCGCACATACCTGTAAAATAAGTAAATCTCTAAAGTTTAGTTTTTCTCAGGTACTAAAAGTTCCAATCTTTTATAGAATAAATGAATGCAGCTTTCTGTATTTTAAGTGTCAAAAGCATTAAATGAGAAACAACTTAGAACAAGTCGTATATTTTATAAGTACTACATTAGGACTTTGACAATTTGTCCTTGATTTCACTTATTTTTAAGAGCTGTTTCACTGGTTATTTTAATATATATGCATATATATTATATGTATCTAAAATATTTGTGTATGCCTGTGGCCTGTGTGTTTCCCTGAGTGTATGTGTGTGTATGTGTATATATATATATATATATATATGTATGTATATATATGGTTGCTGTATATGTATATATATACATATATACATATATATGTGTATATATATGTATATATATATGTATATATATATATAATGCAGCAACCATTGGAGGTCAGAGGGGCTTTGGATCCCCTAGACCTAGGGTTAACAGATGGTTGTTAGCCTCTGTGGGTGCTGAGAACAGAACCTGGGTCCTGTGTAAGAGCAATAACTGCTCCTCACTGCTGAGCCTTTTCTCTAGCCATCCCCCGTGTGTGTGTGTGTGTAGATGTCTCTAAGAGCAGACCTGAATAAAAGTAATTTTAACTATATAGTAGGAAAGCCAGGGGTGAAATATGATTTTGGGAATAAGAATGTTACTTTACTATCTAAACTGTATGCATACAAAACATCTTATGACCCCCACCTGTAATACATTGGTTTATTTGGAATTTTCTATAGAGTACTATGGTAATTTGAATAAGAAATGTCCATCATAGGTGCAGGAATTGGAACACTTGGTCCCTGGTAGATGGCCCTGTTTGGGGAGGTAGTGTAGCTTTCCTGTAAGGGGATGTCACTGGGGGTGGTCCTCACTCCATTTCCCCCTCTTTTTACCTCATGTCTGGGGTTATAGATGCCATCTCTTCACTTCCTGCTCTGGTTGCCGTGCCTGCGGCTTGCTGCCGTGCCTCTCCTTATTCCTCTGAAACCGTAAGCCAGAGTAAACTTTCTTCTGTAAGTTGCTGTTGGTCATGGTGTTTTATCTGAGCAACAGAAAAGTAGCTGAGATAGTCACCAAGTAAATTTAGGGACAAAGTGTTACTGTTTGTCCTGTAGCATGTTTTATTTTACTTTATTTATTATTATTGTTGTTGTTTTTTCTTTTCAAGACAGTGTTTCTCTGTGTAGCCCTGACTGTTGTGGAACTCGCTCTATAGTCCAAGCCTCAAACTCAGAGATCCTCCCGCCTCAGCCTCCTGAGTGCTGGGATTCAAGGCGTTCCATCACTGCCCAGCTTTATTTTAGTTTTAAAGAGGCAAGATCTTGCTATTTTGTTTGTCCATGGTAACCTCCAACTCCTGGGTTCAAGTAATTTCTCCTGCATCAGCTTTCCGCATAGCTGTGTCACTTGGTATTTCCATGGTGACTGGCTAGGCTGGTAGTCTTGAAACATTCTCAACATCAGTAAAATCCTTTCTCATATCTGTAGCATTTATATAGGTATGCGTTATAGCCATATGGTAATTTTCTTAGTGATAAGCGGTTTGTATTTAAGATAATATATATAAGTAGAATGATAGATAGAAACAAAAGATATGAGGCAAGTCAACCCAATTAGAAGTTACACTGTTTCCTTTAGGTTCCCCTGGAGATCACCTCATACCCTCTCTCTCTCTCTCTGGAGACATCTGGTTGAGAATGACAGTGGTCCAGCAGAGGAAGCACACAGTACTTCTTGAGGGAGGGTTTGCCAGTTTCTGGAGTGGTGTGGATGAGAAGTTGACAGAGAGCTACACTGTCAAGCAGATTGAGAGTAGGCTGGGTAGAGAGTAAACCAGAAAGCTGGGGGTACAACTCCCTCACCATCTGTCTAAGAACGTTGCTGAGGTATCATGAACCAAACTCCCAAGGATTAATGCAATCCTGTTAGAGTTGTCAGATCCCTTTCTGAGAGCTGGTAATGCTGGAGACTGGACCGCAGACTGTAGTTCATACACAAGGCATGCAGAAGTTATGGGAGGTCTGTCAAGTCTTTGAAAAGAAGAGGTTTGAAGGGAGTGGTAAGGAAACCAAGCCAACCATCGGGAAGTGGAGATAAGATGGAATTAACTGGACTCAGGTCTGGTGAGTTTGGAGTGGACAGAGCTGTGATCTGGGGAGGTAGGCTGCAGGGGTGCTTTCTTAATTCTTGTGGAATATTTGCTGGTCAGCTAGTCCTCGTATTCCCAAGCAAACATTTTTGAGATTGTGTTCCTTAGTTCCTTTTCTACCATGGTGATAAAATACAATGACCAAGACAACTTATAGAAGGAAGGGCTTATTTGGGCTTCCAGTTCCAGTCATTTAGAGTCCACCAGGACAAAGCAAACACATGGTGGCGGACTAGGAAGCTGAGGACTCACATCTTGAACTGCAATCAGGAAGCAGAAAAAACACACTGAGAATGGAGCTTAATGCCAGGACTGTTACCCAGTGAAACCCTGTCTCCAAACAAACAGACAGACAGACAGACAGACAAAAAACCAGAAACCAGACCAAACTAAACCAAAACAAAAACCAAAACCCTCAAAGCCTGCACCCCCAGGAATGCATTTTTTGGCCAGAAAGGCCACACCTCCTAAGTTTATCCAAACAGTGCCACCACCTGGGGACCAAGCATTCAAACACTTGAACCCACCTCAGACCACCATGTGTGTGGTCAGCGTGTGGCCTGATTCACGTCTGCTGATTACCTGTAGTGTGCTGTTAGGGACTGGGTGTAAGTTGCAATAAGGTTGGTGATTTCAGGCAGATTGGGAATCCCGAGTGTTCTTAAAGGGATAAAAGCAGGCAGGGATGATAAATGACAGATTGCCTGAAGCTCTACCTTCATTTGAAAATATTTAGAACAGAGAAATCAGATCTGAAAAAGAGGTGGAATCTGACAGCGTTTCGGTAGCTGTGGGGTGTATAAACTATCTGCAAATAAAATAGTTAAGCAGTATTTCACAGCAATTGAGAAAAGAGCATCTTGAGGAAATGGGGGGGGGGGGTACAGATAACCAGAGGTATTTGTAAATAGACACCTTCCATCCCTTTGGAAACTTCCTGGAGAAATCTTAAATGATGCCTACAGCATCCAGAGGCTCTTCCTGTTCCTATCCTTAATTCTGAATAAGAAAGCTAGCCAGCTTTAATTAAGTATTTGGTGTGTTGGTGGCTTAGATGGGTGAGACCATGTAGTTGAGAAATCATAGAGGTGACCGAGGTAGAAACTGATAAAACTAGGGCTTGGGATTGCTGGGTGTCCTTGAGTGAGGAGACCTGACTGAAAGGTTGAGAGGTTGAGACAGTTTAAGTTGATTTCCCAGTGGGGCAGTGCCAGCTTGCAGCCTCATCCTTTGAAGGGGGAGGCCCTGAGAGCCCAGCAGGGGCCGGACCGCGCCATTGTCTGCACAGGAAAGAAGAACTTCAATTTACAGATTATAATCTGCCAAATCTTATTTCAAGGAAGGGGACGGCATTAAAATTTGTGTGCTTGTAGTAATGAAGGGCTTCAGAAAAGATCTGTGAGCCATGTCTGGCAGGTCGCCTGTTCATACTAGATCTCGGTTCTTTCACCCCCAATGGAAGAAAGGCTTACTGGGTTAATCTCCCAACCCCCTGCTGGTTCTGAATGGCTGTGTGTTCCAGCTGGTGTATGTGTGCCCCTGGCTCTCTGTGATACCAGTGAGGTAGGGATAACCCTGTTCCCATTTTACAAGTACAGACAAGTTCACTAGTAAGTGACTGAATGGGACATATTGAGACGCGTTTGTAAGGTCATAATGAGGGTACCAGTGGTTCCTTGTCAGTATTGATTTAAAAGTCAGTGTTTCAGGGACTAAATTATTCTGTTTAGTTTTTTCCTGCTTTCTCACAGATAGCTTAGAAGTAAAATAAATGTAAAGCCATTTATTTTTATTTATGCTTGCGGTGTTGGTGGTGAAACCTGAGTCCTTCTCATGCTGAGCAAGCATCCTATAGCTGAGATACATTCCCAGACTAAAGTCAAATTTCTGAAGATTTCAAGATCTTGAATTCTATTTTATACTCGTTTTGGTGTGTGTGTGTGTTTGTGTGTGAGTGAGTGAGTGAGTGATATAGGACTAATAAATGCCTCTCTAGTTTTCCCTCTTGAAATTCAGAACCAGTTCTGAGATAAAGGGTGGGGGAGGGGGAAGCATACGGAATTCACATTGTACTTTTAAATTTTTTAAATGGCTAGAAATATGATGATGAAGACTGTGCCTTTTAGTTTAATTATTATTATTATTATTATTATTATTATTATTATTATTATTATTTTAATTGTGTTGCATTGGTTGGTTCTCTTACAATAACAAAATACTCAAGACTGGACAGTTAAGTTCATTTGGCTCATGGTTCAGTCAGGAGCGTGGCTTTAAGCATCTACCTGGCATCAGGCCAGGGGCCCTTTGCAGCAATAGAACACAGTGACAGCTGGGGCTGGGGTGTGGCACGTGGTTGAGAGCCCTTCCTGCTCTTGCAGAGAACCTGGGTTTGGTTCCCAGCACCCACAGTAGGCAGCTCATAACAACCTAGAGCTCACTTCCAGGAGTTCTAATGCTCTCTTCTGGCCTCTGCAGGCCGTGCACACATGTGGTGCACATAAAAACAAGCAGGCTCATGTACGTACATACATACATGTAAATCAGAATAAAAATTTAAAACATCTTTTTTTTAAAAAAAAAAAACGTAGCAAAGAGTATCTCATGCAGGCCTGCCAGTTTGGGTCTCTCTTCTTTTTATGAAGATCTCTCAAATGCGGTCATAAAATCTCTACCATGATAACCTCACCTAATCCTGATTTGGTTTCCAGAAGCTCCTCCTCCAAATGGCATTCATTAGCATAAGGATTTTGGGATTGGGTTTCCAATGCAACATTTGGAGGACACGTGTAAGGTCTGTGTATACCAGCAGTGGGCTTCCCCAGCCAGGTGAATTCCACTATAGGCAGATTTGCCTGGCTGCTCACTGGCCATGTTGGACCATCAGTATACCTCCCTGTGGAGGCCCTTCTCCCATAACCACAAGCTGTACCAGGACATCCAGTGTGTGCTTTAGGAGAGAGCTTGGCAGCCAGGGAGGGACAGGCTTCCTCCTACCTCTCACTGCTTGTTCCCACGCTTCATGAATTAGTAAGTTACTGCGGCTTCTCGAAGTGGGGGCCCCAGAAAGAGACCCAGATGGTGAGCTAGTGGGGCGCTCTCTCTATGAAAGAAACAGGAACCAGACTCACTCAGTTCCCAGTAACAAATCCTCTTCTGTTTCCCAAAGCCAACAGCATTCTGGTTAACTGTTATCTTATACCAGAGACACAAGCTTTGGTAAAAGCGACGATGGATTAAAACAACATAAAACCTTCACCTTATAGCTACTGTCAAGGCTGATGCTGCTTTGGTTTCTATTTAGTATAAGTCAAAGTAGATATTCTGATGTATCTTAGTATTTTTGGAAAGTCCCGGCACTGAGGATGCAGCTGTTAGTGTCATGCTTGTCTAGCATGTGTGAGGCCCTAGATTTGATCTCAAACACGGGGAGAAAGTCATCGTATGTGGTTGTGCTGCTAACAATGTCTCTCTGTACCTGCATGCAGACACATGCTTTGAGGACTTTAACTTACCTTGGTATTTCCCGATGTCATGGTTGTTGATGTCTCCACCATGTCGGACCCAGTTTTCAAGTACCTCCGTCCTTCTTTTTTTTTTTTTCCCTAGTTTGACTGGAAAATATCCAGACTGAAATATATTATGGACAACTGGTTTGTCAATTTTTGAAGCAACATTTTTATTCGACAGCAAGTAAAGCAAGTTTGCCCGACTAAATTATTCATAAGGATTACAAAACTTGTCATTTAGAATGGATGTTGGGATATTCAGGTCATTTAGGAGACTGTGGTTAAAAATAAAATGACCCAAATATATAGCTCTAGTTTTTTTTTTTGAAGGCAAGTTTAAACTTTTAATTTTTATTTGACATTGGTCCTAATTCTGTTTCTTGAGGAATGTCAGTGGCTATTTTACTCTGACGGTGTTTAAATAAAAAATCAATTCTTCTATTGTTGATGGTTCCTCTGTAGCCAGGTTACATGCATGCTGTAGCCACAGTCCACGCATGAGGGTTATGTGAGTGAGTAACAGAAGGTCATGAGCAAAGAAAAACTGGAAATGATGTATTATTTGTTCTGATCTTTAAAGGAAGACGCAGTTGAAACATGAACTTGTCCCAGTCTGCTTTGGGGTGGTAACTGGAGCATAAAAATGATGAAAATCAATTATGTATTTAGGGAGAGGAAACAGGCTGATGTATTGAAGGCATACTTTGTTGTTTGGTGAACACAAAGGCATTACATCATTCTCATGCAGTAAAATGGGTCTCCTGAGAGGGAGAGACAGGATGACCCATCCCAATGGGTCTGGACTCCACAAACTTGCCGTTGATCTGGGAAAATCCTGTCCTAAAAGTGAGCTTAGTTGTTGTTGTTGTTGACTGATAAGCACAGTATTTCGTACTTTTGTTTTAACCCAGAATTTGTCATGGTTTGTAGCAGTGTGTTGAATTGCCAAGCCCTGTTTGTTGCCCATGCTGCTGAGGTGGTAAGATCTTTGCAGCAAAGGGCAGAGAGTTTGAGATGCCTCCTGTGGTTCCACCGTGACTGAACCTGTGCCTACAACCACCCTGAGTGTGTTGATGGATCTGGGATCCCTTGTGGACACTCTCTTAACCTTCCTGTGATAGGGAGGCACTGAGGACTGGGCTGCCTGGGCTCCGTATTAATGCGGTCAGATACTCTTGCCAGCTGCAGCTAAAACCCAGAGCCCACAAGCCTGCAGCTACAGCTAAGTGCACAAACTGTGTGTCCTCACAATAGAAAGTTACTGTCTTAGTTGTGGGAGGCTGAACTCCAAGATCAAGGTGTGGGCAGGGCTGTTTCTCCCTGAGGGCTGCAGGAAAGGAAGGATCCAACCTTTAATCCCAGAGGAAGGAGGATTTCTGTGAGTTTGAGGCCAGCCTGGTCTACAGAGCTAATTCCAGGACAGCAAGGCGGTTATACAGAGAAACCCTGTCTTGAAAACCAAACAACCAAAGAGAAGGATCCATTCCAAGCCTCTGGTTTCTAAGTGTCCACATTGCTTCCTTGCTGTCTGTACTTGTATCCTAATTCCCACTCTTATGAAGATACCAGTCACGTGGGATTAGAACCCACTCTAATGTCCTCCTTGATCACCTCTATATCAGTTCTCTCTAATAAGTTCCTGTGTCTTAGAACTCGGCTTTCATGGTAGGAAGGACCTTTGGCTGTAGTGGGAGGGCTTGAGCTCTCGCCTTCGATCTGTTCTGTGCTTCTCCCTATTGTTTAGTAAACATTTGATAATATTTGCAGTTTGGGCAAGAAGGCCTTTCTTTATTTTCTTCCATGCTGACTTGTAGATGGATGCCAAGTCTTAGGTGGCACTAATTTTGCTTGAGGCTATATTTCAATCAATTTTAACCATTTGCCTTTTTCCCTTTTTTTTGCGGTAGAGTATAAAAAATGTTTGTTTGATGCACACATTGGTTCTAGAGGATGATTTGGGCACTTTGTCTGTGATCATTATCCTTCTATTTTGTTTGCGACTTTTAAATCTTATTTATTCGTGTTCTCTCATTCACAGGGGAAAGCGATTACTGTTTTGGGATTATTTTTCTATAGCATATATATCCCCCGGGATCTCGGTGTCTTCAAACAAGGCAGCCATGGAATGGGGATGCCAGGGACCCTCTCCAAGATGGAGCGGCCTTCACTGTGTATATTTAGGAGGATGATGTGCCTAGTATTTAAAAGATTGTTTATACCCCCAAGACACTGATTTATTTAAGAAATTCCTGTGGGCAGAGAAACTTTTCCTTGGAGTCAGCCCGATTCAAGATTATAAAATCATAGGCAATGATTCTCTTTGTCAATGTTAAGAAATAAATGTTTCACACCAGGCATGGTGGGACCCCCCTTTAATGCCAGCACTCAGGAGGCAGAAGCAGGTAGATCTCTTGAGTTCGATCGAGGTCAGCTTAGTCTACAGACTACAGGACAGCCAGAGAAACAGTAGCTTGAAAAACTAAAAAACAAAAAAACAAAACCAAATGAATGTTTTGAGCCATGTATGGTGGCAAATCACATCAGCATTGAGAGGCAGAGGTATGTAGTCCCTGTCAGTTTAAGACTAGCCTATTCTACCTAGCCAGTTTCAGGCCAGCCAAGACTACATAGTGAGATCTGCTCCCCTCCCCCCCAAAAAAAGATATATACCATGTATACAGGATCTAACTAGTTTATGTGTACTAGTTTTCAAAGTAATTTTAAGTTTGCCTTTTTTTTTTTTAATAGACACCTTAGAAAATGGTGGCATGCAAAGACCTTGGCAATCTGAGCATGGTAGTGTACCCCTGTGCGCTGGCTGGTGGTGTTGTAAAGACCATGGCAGTCTGAGTATGGTAGTGTACCCCTGTGCGCTGGCTGGTGGTGTTGTAAAGACCATGGCAGTCTGAGTATGGTAGTGTACCCCTGTGCGCTGGCTGGTGGTGTTGTAAAGACCATGGCAGTCTGAGCATGGTAGTGTACCCCTGTGTGCTGGCTGGTGTTTTGTGTCCATGTGATACAAGCTAGATTGGTCAGAGAGGAAGGAGCCTCAGTTGAGGAAATGCCTTGATGAGATCCACCTGTGCATTTTCTCAATTAGCGTGAACAGTGGTGGGTGGTGCCATCCCTGGGCTGGGTTGTTGGTCCTGGGTTCTATACAGTGGGCTGAGCAAGCCAGTAAGTAGAACCCTTCCATGGCCTCTTCATCAACTAGGATTTTGCCCTGTTAGAGTTCCTGTCCTAAGTTGATGCCAAATCAACCCTTTCCTCCCCAGCTTGGTCCTGGTGTTTTGTTGCAGCAATCGAAACCCTAACTAAGACCTTTTGTAACCCCAGAATACCCATTTAGGTGATTTGGGACTCTCCTTGCATTTGTTTATAGCTGCCTTTTATTGGATATGTGCCTTTGGAATATTATTCTAGAACAGGCCTGGACCAAAACCGTGTGTCTGGTTTACTCATGTGGTACCTGGCTGGAGGCTATTTTGTGTGTTTGTTGAGAGGACGAGGAATGGGGAATCCCTGACACCTGATGGTGAAGGAGCAGGCAGCCCCGCTGTTGAGGCAGAAACTAAAAGCTGGTCTTGCCTCATCCTGTGTTTGCTGCAGACATTTCTTCCCCATGACAACCCCAGATCCAAAGGAAAGGCTTTTGTTGTGAAACAGCTACTAAAGTACTTAATTCCCCCCGAACATATTATGGGATATGTGGTGTGTGGTTTTTGAGAACATAAATTTATAGTGCACTCAAGTATCTTAGGAATCGGGAATACCTTAATTTCAGCGAATTGCTGCAGATCAAATTATGTAGGCTGGGATAATTTTTTTTAAATTATGCGATATGGTGGCACTCGTCTTTAATCCTAGCACTCAAGAGGCAGAGGCAGGAAAATCTCTGAGTCGAAAGCCAACCTAGTCTACATAGTAAGACTCCCAGGTCAGCCAAGGCTACATAGTAAGACCCACCTCAAAAAAGAAAAAAAAAGAAAAGAAAAACAACAAAAAGCAAACCAAGCTGGGGTGGTAGCGTGTTCCTTTAATCCCAGCACTCTGGAAGCAGGGGCAGGCAGATCCCTATGAGTTCGAGATCAGTCTGGTCTACAGAGTGAGTTCCATGACAGCCAGGGCTACATGGAGAAATCCTGTCTCGAAAAACAAAACAATTACGATAAAATATGTAAGAAATAAGGTTCATTTTCATCATTTCTAAGTTTGTTATTTGGTACCATTAACTGAATTTGTGTTTTTATAAACACCATCATCCATCTCTAGAATTTTCTCATAAGCTCAAAGACAACCTCTGTATCCTTTAAACACTAACTCCTCATTGCTCAGCCCCCCACCCCCCACCCCAACCGCGTCTGTAACTCCCTCTGCTTTCTGGCTGTGTGGATTTGCTGAGTCTAGGTACCTTATAGAGTGGAGTCATGCGTTTGTCCCTTTGTGTCTGGAGCCTCTAGTTATCTTTAAGTTATATCTGTACAACTTTCACCAAAGGCCATTTCTTTTTAAATCATAAACTAATTTGGCAGCTCACTGTGGAATATTAAAGTTCTGAGACAGAAATTTGAAACCGTCGTGCCTCCAGGGGCCAGAAGGTAGTAGCATCTAATATTGATGGAAGAGTTACTGTGTGTCAGACTCTGCTCCAAGCGCTTTGCAGGTAATAACCATTTACCCTCACCCCAGTCCAGTGAGACAGATATAGTCACGAATATCCCAGTTTTGCATGCAGGAAGCTGAAGTTGGAAGGATGAACCATGTCCTTAAGATAATGACCTGGCTTGTATGTGAAAGGTGCGGCTTCTAGCTCCAAAGTCTATGGTGCTAGAAGTTCGCTGTGCTTGAGTGCAGCAGACTAGGCCATGGGAAGCTAGGGAAGCCGGCCCTGGTTGTCTGATCCCATGTCCCGGTACAGGGGTGAAGGGAGCCGTGCAAATAAATACCCTCGATGTTACTAAGAGGAGGTGCAGGGGTGGTACTGCTGGCCCTTGCACATTTTCACCAGAAGCTAGAAACTCTTTCCCACTCTGGCCTCCTAATTGCTAAGCACAGACAGTCTAATTCAACCCAAGACAAAACAAAGCGTGCCGCCAGACAGCGTATCTGGGACCCACTAGTTTGAGGCTTTTGCTCTGGAAGTTTCAGATAACCTTCTCCTTATCCAGCACCCAGGACAGTTGGCACGCCCCGCTGTTGTTCCCTGGAGGGAGAGGCCTGCTACTCTTCCCAGCAGCCCACTGCTCTTTGCTCCCTCAGCTGCAACTTAGATGCAGCGATTTTCAGTAAGTGTGTTGAAGGATGATTCTCCAGAGCAGTCTTGATTTCTTCCCAAGTGCTGCCAAGAGTTCACTGGAAGTCTAATTTAAAACCAAACAAAGCTAGTCCGTTTTGAGAGACCCATATCCTTTCATGTCGGGCTTCATAATTTATTGTTTCACTTTGGGCTTCTTTGATTTAACAGCGCTGATTAAAATAGGGCTTTAAAGTGTTTCCACCCCCGCTTAGAAAAAAGCCTCACCAAAGAAGCTGAAATGTATACAGTGTGCAACACATCCAAGCCTTCCTGTCCTTGTTTCAATGCCAGCTGCTAGCTTTCGTGACATGCTTACTGCATGCCAGCCTCTGTGGTAAGGGTTTTGCATGCCTTCTTTCTTCCATTGTGGAGTACATCAGTTAATAGTGTGTGAATTTATGTTGGATTCTGGAAGGGGGAGGATTTGAGCATGTGTAATTCCATGTATTGATTTTGCATAGGAAACTGTTCAGGTCCAACTGATTTAAGCGACCAGTCGAAGGTCATTGAGATCGTCTAGCGGTCAGAACCTCTTGAATACATACATTGTGTATATAGCCAGGTAGACTCTGTTCAGGTATAGCAATATGTTGTCACTCTACAACTCCTGAGCCTCCGTCATGTTGAGATATTTTAAATGGGTTTTATCTAATCCATTCATGTTACTATACAAAATAATGAAGACTGGGTAATTGTTAAGAATAATTTTTTTTGTTTTGTTTTTTGTTTTTCGAGATAGGATTTCTCTGTAGCTTTGTAGCTTGTCTTGAAACTAGCTCTTATAGACCAGGCTGGTCTCGAACTCACAGAGCTCTGCCTGCCTCTGCCTCCTGAGTGCTGGAATTAAAAGCATGCACCACCACCACATGGCCTTCAGAATAAATTTTAAGAATTTATAGCTTATAGTTCTGAGGCTTAGTTAACCCACGCCCCAGTGCCTGTAGTGGGGGTAATATGGCAGCTTCTTGCTGCATTTTCAGATGTTAGAACATGGAAAGGCCAGGGGTCTTGGGGTACCCTCTTCAGCTCTTTAAAAAGGCCCTAAATTGGAGCCCTTGTGGCTTCATCATTTCTTGCCTTTTACTGTAGTAGCCTCCCTCATCTTCAGGGGGTTCCCAGGTTTTCCAGAGAAACTTATTCCTGTGTAACCTCTCAGTACACTGTGAGGCTCTCGATGGACGTCTGAAGCACTGGAGAATGCTGAGCCCTGTATACTGTGCTTTCTCCTGTGTATGCGTACCGATAATAACACAGTAAGCACAGAAGAGATTAACAGTGACTAGTAAGATAGACAAGTAAATGCTATCCTAGTGGTGTGACAGTTGCTCTGATTATGCAGGCAGCTACCAGAAGACTGGCAGGTAGACCGCGCCTGTAGCCTGGATGTGCTGGACGGACATCATTTACATTATGGAAGGGCGGTAGATGGTTTTACCACACCACTCAGTACCGCAGGCGGCCACGTAGCTCAGTGGGTAGAATGCTCACCTTGTCTGCACAACACCCTAGGTTCAATCTCCAACCCTGTTTTAACTGTCCGTGGTTCCTACCTGTAATCCTAGCTCTCGGCAGGCTGAGGCAGGAAGTTCAAGGTCATCCTTATTTACATAATGAATTTGAGGCCAGCCTAGGCAATAAGAGACCCTGACTCAAAATAATTTTTTTTTAAAAAAAAATATAAAAGCCTATGAAGTAGGATTTTCTATTTAATCCTTTTGGATCATGGTTGACAAAGGATAAATGAAATTGTGGACTAGCGGGGATGCTGGTACTGTTGTATGGTGTATTCCTCCTGTACCGCCATCTTTATCTGAGATGTTTAAACCACTGTACTCTCCCCGTGCTCAACTGAGCTGCTGCTCCGCCTTTCGGCTAAGATCAAGTGGAGTCTTGATGTGGGTTCCAGTTTCACATGGTTCCCTTGCAAGGTGCTTGGGATTTGGGGTTTGGGGTCATTAAGAAGAGCGGTCCAAGCCCTTTCCTTGTTAACACAGGCCCCCAACGATCTTATCGTCTTGCAGGGAATATTTAAAATGAGAACATAAAGATAATGTCTAACTGAAAACAAGCAGCTTTCACAGGAATGGAGTAGTAATTACCACATCCTTCTCAAACTGCGCTTTTGGCCCATCTTTCGGTAGACGTGAGTGGGGTTCAGAGCTCGGCCGAGGAGGGGTGGAGGCAAGGCTTGTACCCTTTCCGTTCAACAGAAAATTATCCACGCTTTTCTTTTTTTAAGATGTCATCTTCCTACAGTTGATTGTGGTAGCCCCTGCCTTTAATCTCAGCTCTTAGGAGCTAGAAACAGGAGAATCAGGGATGTAAGGCCGGCTGCAGCTACATAGTGAGTTCACGGGCAACCTGGATGATGAGCTCCTGTCTCAGAAAACAAAAAGTAGGTGGCGTGAGGACGGGAAGGGTAGCTTAGTGGGAAAAAGTGCTCGCCGCCAAACCCAGTGACCTAAGTTGAATCCCTGGGTCCCACACGGCAGCAGGAGAGAACCGATGATCCCTGCATGTTGTCCTCTGGCTTTCGTACACGGGGTAACATGGACACACACACATTTCTCTCTCTCTCAATAAACAGAAGTTTAAAAAGGTAATTTTCTTGATGACAGGAGCAACCTACCTTTTGTAGATATCTTTAAAAATCATAGAAACGTAGCTTAATTCACCAATTGAACGCAGGCATTTAAAACAAGATCATTTTAAATGAAAAGTTATTGTTATTGTGTGTGTGCATGTGCACAATGCATGTGTGGCTGTGCCTACCATGGTATGCATGGCGGTCAGAAGACAACTTAGTAGCAATTGGTTCTTCCTTTTTTTTTTTTAATGTGGGTTTTCCAGGCTTGCATGGCAAGCACCTCTACCCACTGAGCCTTCCCAATGGCCTAAGATAGTATATCCTATTTAATTTAATTTTGACAGAGTACAACTGAATTTAACGTGGAAGGAATGGCTGAACTTGAGAAAGGGGTTTTTTTTTTTCTTTCACAGATTGCTATGAAGGTTGAGAAAATTTCAAATGCTCGTTAGTTTTTTATGGATCATAACCTGATAAACCTAGGAAGTAGTGAAATATTCTAATTGTATTCATTAGTACACTCGACCCACCAAGCATCTTAGCTTAGTCTTGACTGCCTTTGCAGTGTTGTTTTTGAGACAGCATCTTCACTAGCCTGCTGTACCCTCCCAGGAGTTGGATAGAGACAGCATTTCACTAGCCTGCTGTACCCTCCCAGGAACTGGATAGAGACAGCATCTTCACTAGCCTGCTGTACCCTCCCAGGAGTTGGATAGAGACAGCATTTCACTAGCCTGCTGTACCCTCCCAGGAGTTGGATAGAGACAGCATCTTCACTAGCCTGCTGTACCCTCCCAGGAACTGGATAGAGACAGCGTCTTCACTAGCCTGCTGTACCCTCCCAGGAGCTGGATATCCTGGGATTACTGCCCCGTTACGCTGGCTCCCTCTGCTCCTAACACACTCAGAATACCGCGGATTGGTGGGCTGCATCATCTAACACAAGCCTGTTCTGTAATGAAGTATTGAGTGTCTTTTGAATACACGTAGGTGAGTGTTCAGTAGACACAATGGGATGCAAAAATCTGAAACACAATACCCCGAGACACTGGCACCAGGGTGTGCTCTAGAATGCTTGCTGATCTCAGGAGCATGTGACTGGGAGCTGTGGATCTACGCAGCCCAGCATGGAGAGACCACAGGCTGTGAGCCTGGGAAAAAGTCCAGATTTACTTCCAAGTATGGCTTCTGCTGAACTTGTAGCAAGTTCACAGCATTGTAAAGTGGGAAAATTCCCAAGTCGGATCATCAGAAGCCGGTGACCATGTATATGAGAAAAATTGAAGCACCCCCTCAGGATGCTTTTTGTACAGCCTGAAAGGCCTTACCCACTGGCAGGACAACACTTGTGGTTTGTCATAACTCCAGCTAGCTAGGCCTTGTTTGTGTTTCCAACATTTATCAGGTGACATACTACGTACCACATCCTGGGCAAACGACGCTCCCTTCCTTGTCACAGCCTAGGAAGATAGTTGACTTTATACGCAAACTCAAGATAATGTCACAGACGATTCAGAGTCAGAGGAGTGGGATTTAAGGACACGTGAGGAGTTTGAAGCAAGCCCCATCTTTGTAGCAATCAATCTTTGCAGGGTAGCATTGGCTGTTAGGGAGTGAACAGGAGCTGTCAGGAATGAGTATATTCCAGGTACACTACCAGGATCTGTGAAGTTTAGTGAAGTGGCTAGCATTTGGGTAGCAAACTTAGGTCAAATGGGGTGTTACCACCCAGAGGCTTAAAAGGTCATCGTAGGCATCATCACGAGCCTGGAAGTCGGGAAGCATGTAAGTAAGTCATGTAAACAGTCACTGGGCAGCTTTAGGCACCAGCGTTTTGCTGAGCTTATACGCGGTGTGTGTGTTAATGTTTTGAGTGATTTATTTTTTCTCTGTCAAACATGAGCAGCGTGAGGTTTGAGCTATAGTCACTTTCTTTGTAGCCATGTTTGGTTTATAACCAATTGGCATATATCACGGTGGACCTGCAAGATTATAATGGTACTGAAAAGACGTCCTTTTGCTTAGCGATGCATCGTAGCTAATAAGTCGAACAACACAGCTCATGCCTGTGGTGATGTTAGTGTGGGAATGTAAAAGTTCACGGGGGCCCTGTGCATGTACCGCATGCCATTTTATAGGAGAACCTGGATGTGAAAATGTCTCTTAGTGATCGTGATTTCATTCCTTTTGGGACAATCAGACCTGAAATCCCGAGCCCATTTCTATTTTTTTTTTTTAAATCATAGCAAAACAAACAACAAAAACAAAACCCCAAACAGAAACAAGCTCACCATAAAACTGAAACAAAAACTTATAGCAGAGCCACGGGGTAGCAGATCTCTACTAAAGATCTAAAAGCGAGGGAGCTTTTACGCCCACAGGAAGGCTCTTCGTCCCCTCTCCAGAGCTTCTAGGAGGTTTCTGACTCCATTTGCTTTCTTTCACAGGCTTTATGTTGCACTTGCCCTTTCTCTAACTAGCTTATTGCATTTAGCACAGTGTACTCAGGATTTATTCATGATGTACATGCTTTGCTATATCAGGGTCTCATTTATCCCAGGCTGGCCTCAAACTTCTACTTTTACCTCTTAGTGTGGGGATGTGTTACTGGAGATGGAGCCTAGGGCCTCTTGCATACTAAGCACACAATATTCCAACTGAGCTACTATCCCCAGCCCAGAATTTTCATGCTTTGAAAGGAGGAACAGAACTATGCTGTATAGACACGCTACATTTTTTTTTTTTTTGATCCGTTCTTTGTCAGTGTGGCTTCTTAGCTTGCTTCTGTAGCACGTTTATTGTGAATGCTGCAGCAGTGAGCATGGGCATACAGACATTTCTTTGACATCCTGATTTTGGTTCTTCTGAACTGATACTCAGGAAGAGGATTGCTGAACATTCTGCCTGTCTTCCCCCTCCCTCCCTCTCCCTCCTTCTCTCCCCAGGTTTGAAGTGGCTTCATTGTATCTTTACTCATGGCTTTCCCTTGTGTGTGTGGGGGGGGTCCTCTTCTGCCTAGAGTCACTGAGCAGCCTCGTGGCCAGTAGGCATCCATGTAGTTCGTGTGTGCTGACGTTGCTTTATCCTACGTTGGTTGTTTGTCTTGCTGAGCTCAGGCCTTATTGTTTTTGACCAATAACCTCGGGAGTTATTGGAGAGAGAATCTGACAGTCAAGAAAGCCCTTCTCTTGGCTGGTCTCGGCAGCAGCCGCGTCATTGAGGAAGCGTTGACGTTGCTTTTAAATGACTCTGTAAACTTTCTTCCCAGGAGTGGAAAAATTGCAAGGATGGGTTGTCTGTGCTTTTAACAATGTCAAAGTTATAGAACCAAGCACGGGAAGGTTCAGGTGGAAAGCCAGAAAACCTGAGACTGCACTGGAAATAGAGATCACAAACTCAGCTCTGTCCATTAGTTCTCAAGTGTGAGACAGTGCAGCAGGCTAGTTTTGAATGTCGTAACTTCTGGAATATTGATAAGCATGTACATATGCTTAGCTCTGCACATAGGGTTTGGGTGACAGCTTTATTGCCTAGGAAAGAATCGTCTACTTAGCTTCTTTCCCTTCCTTCCTTCCTTCCTTCCTTTCTTTCTTTCTTTCTTTCTTTCTTTCTTTCTTTCTTTCTTTCTAGAGGGGACACATGGGGAAAGGCACAGTTTGTAACTCAAACATGGCCTCAAAGTTATGGCAATCCTCCTGCTTTAGCTGCCCCAGTGCTGCAATTATAGGTGTATATAATTATGTGGAATGTGTATAAGTTTGATATTGTACCCTAAGTAACATTTGCCTTTTTGTTTGTTTCTTTTTCTTTTTAATAAACAGGTTGTTAATCTCTAGACTGGCCTGAAGCTTGTAGGAATTCTGCTGCCTCAGCCACTTGTGGCCAGTAACTGGTAGCTTTGAAACTGCACATAGGAAGCCCCCTCTGGCCTCCTTAGCCCACACAGCTATAGTTACATCTATGTGTTTACCATAGAGCTAGTGAGCTGGGGTGCAATGGCTTCTGTTCACCCAAGGCCAGCGGGGGCGGGGGGGGGGGGAGGTGTTCTCAGTATTAGGAAGTGGTTTTCTTTCATTTTCTTGCTGGGATTTTATTTTTCAGCTTTTCCTTTCTTCTTTCTTTTCTTTTATTTTCTTTCCTTTTTT
Organism: Microtus oregoni; assembly: GCF_018167655.1. Classification (NCBI taxonomy): domain Eukaryota; kingdom Metazoa; phylum Chordata; class Mammalia; order Rodentia; family Cricetidae; genus Microtus; species Microtus oregoni. Next base: position 14,434,078 of record NW_024543096.1, read on the forward strand.
TTGAATAGATAGATCCAGATCTCATGACTTACTTGTACCATAGCCCGAGGCCCCCTCAGTACTTTCTGATGAGTCATTTCCTAATCAGTGCCAAGCACTGAGGCTAGAGTGCCCTGCCCAGGGGTGGGGACAGCATCGGGCCTGTCTGCAGCTGGGAGGAAGTCCTCTTTCAAGAAGAGAAGGACAGGGGTCTTCAGGATGAAAGGCCTGGATGGGGTCCCGAGGTCCTGTCTGTGGGAGTGGGTTGACACACCCCGTGTCCCCTGACCTACTCTGTCCGTGTGAATTCAGAGTGACTACCTGTGTCCTACTTAGACAAAAGCTAAGAGCAAGATAGTGCCCCAGCCCCTGGAGGACTCAACAGGTTATCTGGGGAGAGTCCCAGGCTCCTTATCAGTACTGAGGTAAAGGGTGGGTTAGGCCTTTGCGCCTCAGGAAAAGAAGCTTGTTGTCAGGCTAGTGACTGGCCAGGGGCCATTTAAATCTCTAGCGTAGAAATTCCCACTGGGCTGAGCCAGGAAGGGATGGGTGGGATTGTGCGTTAAAGAGGCTTGGCTGTGGAGAGGAAGAGCTGTAGACACTGAAAACAGCAGACCAACCCTGGAAGTCCTGGCTGCCTAGACTTCAGCTGAGGGGTTCTCAGTGTCCTGGGCTGTCATTGTGGCTTGTCTTATATGCAACTGACTGGGGTTTAGAGTGTAAGCATCATAGTTAATAAGTTTGAAGCAATACTAAGAATTATTTTTTCTTTTTTTTTAACTAAACTTTTTTAAAAAAGATTTTATTTATTTATTATGTATACAACATTCTTCCATGTATGCCTGCAGGCCAGAAGAGGGCGCCAGATCTCAATACAGATAGTTGTGAGCCACCATATGGTTGCTGGGAATTGAACTCAGGTCCTCTGAAGAACAGTCAATGCTCTTAACCACTGAGTCATCTTTCAAGCCCTTATTTTTTCAAATGTAGAAGCAGATGAGGATTTTATTTCTCATTTTGAGATAGGATCTTAGTAGCCCAGGCTGACTCAGAGCTCACAATCCTTCTACCTCGGCTTTCCAAGACCCAGGGCTATATGTAGTGTGTACAGTAGTGCCCGACTTGTAAGTATATAGCCTCATCTTACACAACTGCCTGGTTAAGCATATTGCTGTAGTTTCTTCGTTAAATCTAAACAACTCAGTGCTTTTGAGTGCTGATACTCAGTAGCTCTGCTCTGAAGAGATAATGGCCAAGGCTATTCCTTTAGAGCAAGGGTAAGCCCAGCCTTTGGCTTATGCAAAACCGATGAGTTGATTGCTTGACTCTGTATTCTACAATAGGTTCCATACAGGTAGCTGCCACTTCCCTAACCATAGAACCCTAATGTGCCAACCCATTTTATTAACTTCAAAGCAGGGGAACCAGTATCTTTACAGTCTATGGAAGGCTGTCTTAAAGCACACTCATTTAAATGTCGTCTTCCCCAGGGTCCTGAGGCCCTAGGACTTTAGGCTTTAGTGCAATCCAGAAGGCAGAAGGGCATGGCTTCCACCCCAAACTGTGGCCCTGTGCTTAGAGACATCTGTAATCTGGTGAGGAGCTTTTCTTACAAACGCCATGAAAAAGGTGAGGGAGTGATGGATGTGGGTGTCGCCAGAGGGAACCCCACATCCAAATGGCAGTGTTGAGTGGTGTGCCCTGACTTTGAGAAGGGCTGTCAGGGCCTTAGGCGGTCCTGGAGGCTTCAGGAGACAGAACCCTGTAGTTGGCTGCAGACTGTTGTAGACCCCATTTTATTGTTCAGACTACTTGGGCCAAAAAGGACAGAGTTCGGCCAGACCTTTGTTGGTGCCCAGTCCCTGTGTATTTTGTGATGTGTTGTCTTGGTGTCCCTGGGTACTGTGGGGAATTGAAAGGCTGAACTGTAAATTTTTTTCTGTCACTCTTAACTCCTCAGCGCTGTCATTGTGCCATGGTCTGTCCACCCTTTCCATTGCCAGCGGCTTGGGAACCCAAATGCCCCCTCCTGTGAGAGTTGTATCCCAGGGGAGGTGAATTGACTGGAAGATGGGGGTCTGGAAAGAGGTGTAGGGGGGAGGTTGGGGACGCCTCTGCTGGACTCTAGTGAGTTTAGTCCCAGACTGTGGCGAGTCTGAAAACTGTGCTGCCAGGCTCCTGGTGTCTCCTGGATTGGACGGCTTTTCAGCTGTCAGGCTTCCCTCGTGTTTTTTTCTCGCCAACATCCTCTCTCCCATGCTTAATTCAGTTTTATCACAAAAAGGAAAGAAAAATGAACATTCTATTATAGGATGATGAGGCCGGCAGATAGAGAACAACTCAGACCCCAGGCAAAGAAAGGCCTTTTCTCATCTTGTATTCTTGAAATCCGTGGGACTTTTCTGCATGATGACCTGAAGCTTGTCATCCAAAGGAGGTAGAATTCGGAGACCTCAAGCCTGCAGCTAGAAACAGCAGCGTTGTATCCAGGATGCCCGATGGGTAATGGGAGTCAGGAATTTGGAATCGAGAAGACAGGGATCCAAGTGATGTTTGAGTTGGGAGGGCCATGCAGTCTACAGGGAAGACCCAGCAGGGATACCGGAAGACCTGGGAGGGGGAGAAGGAGTTCCTGAAACCGTCACTGGGAACTTGTAGGTATTCTAGCGAGGGGAGATCGCACAAAGGAGGAATGATAAGGGTTTGTGATTGAAATTCAGACCCTGGGATTCAAGCTCTGAGGGCTGGCTGGGTGGTGCCTGAGAATGGCCAGATCTCTGGGTACAAGTGAAAGAAACTAATAAAAGATGGGTAAGGTAGAGGTTTCCCCGGGGAGGAACAGAAATTGGGAAAGAGGCATCCAAGGAGAACAGGAATAGGTTGAGGGGTGGGCAGCTGAAGGAATCCTGCTTGCAAGCTGTTGGCGGTGGCTGGAGCTGGGCTGCAGACCTTCAGTATAATCAATTGTCACCTCTTAAACAGCTTGGGGGAGGGTGTTCTTTCCAGACAGCTTTGAATTGTTACCACTCACCCTTATCTCTCACCTGCCAGAGCAACCAAATTTAGTGACAGTTTTTGCAGGACTTAAGCAATGGCCCCTTCCGTCTTTACTCTGATCTTCCCCTTCAGGCTACACCTCGCACCTACCCTAGTGACCTCCCCCGAAGTCACTCACTCTGCCTTTCTCCACTTCTTTCTCAGGTCTCTTTGTTTCCTCAACTTTTCCGCCTCACCCTCCGAAGGATAAAGTTAGCATTCCAGCCCCGTTGGTCGCACTCCTGACTACTTATGAGAATCAATAGGCCAAGCTAAAGAAGTACATTAGTGTTAAATCTCTAACTAAAGATTCTCTCTTAATTCTTCTGAACATTGGAATCGTGAAAACTTCCCAGGAAATTCGAATAGGTGTTTGGGATGTAACCCTGTAGGGCTAACAGAGAGGTCTAAAATGGAAAATAATGCTCTTTGCAGCTGGGCTTGGTGACGCCTGCCTGTCGTCCTGGGTTCATGGTAGGCTGAGGCAGGAGGATCTGTGCCCAGGAGTTTGAGACCAGTATGGGCAAAACAGTAAGCCTCGTTAAAAAAAAAAAAAAAAAAAGTCTTTTGCCACTTAAGCTCCAAATGCCAGAGGAATTCCCACAAAAGGTCTCCTCCCCATCTTGCTGTTTACTGGGGCTGCTTTCTGTTAAGTGCCATCACTTACAGCACAGCAGGTCTGGGGTACATTTTCCTCTGGTTGGAGTTGAGTGTGATTTGAACCTCTTCGTGAACTCTGGCCTCTGGCCTGTTGTTGAACCTCTCTGCGTCAGTGGCTTTCTAGTCATTGTTATTCAGAGCTGCAGAACCCCCACGTAGCCCTGGGACTACCCCATGGCCCAGTGCTGACGTGCTTTGGTTCGTGAACATATACAGTACCCTTTGTGTTACGTTCGAGGAGGCCAGTTTTAGGATAGTACTTGAGTGAAAAAGAAAAGTAGGTTTTTTTTTTTTTTTTGGATGACTCCTTCTATCGGATAAACAACTTTGAAGTCTATTCAGATTTGAAAGAGAGTGGCGAGCAATAGCTAAGCCCCAGTAATTCTTCTCAAAAGCACTGAGTCTTGCGTACCAGAGCTTGAACCTCACACATGCTAGGCAGGCGCTCTGCCATTGAGTTGTATCCCCAGCCTGTTTTATACTTTTAAAAAGAATAAGTAAATATATCTACTCTTGTGTGGAGGGTTGCGGGTATGCTGCTGTGTGAGCGTGGAGGTCAGAGAAAGCTTATTGGAGTCTGTTCTTCCCATGTGTGGCTTGCAGGAATCAAACTCAGGTTTCTGGATTGTGCAGCAAGCCCCTTTAACCATGGAGCCATCTTTCCAGCCCGCTTTGTACTGATTCTTTGGAGATAGGGTCTTGACATCTTTCCCAGGCAAGCCTTGCGCATACTTTGCACGGTCCAGGCAGGCCTTGAATACATGGTCTTCCTTTCCTCAGCCTCCTCAGTGCTGGGTTCTAAGCATGCACCCCCAGGCCGTCCTTAAGTTAGTTGGAAATCTGGGTGTGGTGGATTGTGGTTGCGATCCAAGCACTTGAGAGACAAAGGGAGGAGACTCGCCCTTTGAGGCTGGTGTGATGGCCTGCTTGCTGCATCGCCAGCCAGCCAGGGAAATAGAGGGACACGGGCCTGAGAAACCTAAGTCAAAACAAACAAAACAAGCAAAAATGGAAACCGTTTGAAATTCAATCTGAAAATGAAGTGTTAGTGAAAGATGGCTGAAGTCCCCAGTCCCTACAGCAGCGGTTCTCAGCCTTCCTAATGCTGCGGCTCTTCAATACAGTTATTTTCATTCCTACTTCGGAACTGTAATTTTGCTACTGTTATGAATCATAATGTGTATATCTCATATGCAAATCCCCATAGGGGTTGTGACTCATAGGTTGAGAACCATGCTCTGTAGACTTGAGTTTCAACTTTCATAAAAATCCCATTAACCCTGATGCATTTTATCAAGCTCTTTACTTTATATAGGAATATTGTATAACTTAATGCTTATTTCTTAAAAACCTTATCAGGTATAAATATTGTTCTGTATACTGAAAATATTTTTGAATGGAGGGGATTTGAGAGAGATTAGCAAAAAGTTTCATGCTTTTTTTTTTTTTGCGAATCTAAAGTTGGTTTTGAGGGACAAAAGTCTCAAGGCGTAGTTTTTGCTTGAGTACAGCAGGCAGTCTGACTATAGTAATAAGTAACTTCTTAAGTACCACTCAGAGTTCCTTCCATCTCGGCGGCCTCTCTTTTTCCTTCCCGTAATTACAGCGGAGATCCTTAAAACCCTTGTCGGACCAGATACAGAATCTGCCCTCTGTGATCGCATCACCGCAAAAACAGGCTGTCAGGGTGGCCCTTCTCCTCGAAGGAAGCTCTTTCCCCTCTGGCCTCTGTAATTTCTCCTGCTGCCTTTGCTGTAGTCTCAAATTCAGAAAGGATGTGTTCCCTGGTCTTGCCGGAAGCAGTGATACGGGCGGGTTGCTCTTGGTGGGGCAGAGGCCAGGGAACAAGTATGCTGTGTACATAACCTGCTGGGGGTCTAATTGGAAGGGCGCACACGTCTGAGGTGAGGTCTCTCCGGCAGAGGGCCTGGTGTGGACCCGAGTGGACATCTTTTGATCCTTGTCTGACCATAGAGGAGGGCATGCACGACATGTGTGCCTTGTCTGAGGAGGTGTGTTATGCAGGACTGACGCAGGGCCTGCGGTGGCTGGGAGACTCAGGTCTGTCTGCTCCTAGGACAGACAGGTGGTAGGGAGGAGCACACACTGGGACACCTAGCTGTAACAAGCTGTTGTTCACCAGGTGGTGCTGTCCTGCAGTGGATGAGACCCTTGTCTGGTGGAGGAGCATCCGGGGTGCCCTGAAGCCCTGACATTTGCTTAGCAAGAGCATGGATGGAGGTGTGCCTTTTGAGGCAGTGTTAAATATTTGGTATGGGAGCGACCACTTGTCCCCTGGGGGGCTTCTCTTCCTGTGTCTGCACCAGTGAGGTCCCAGTTGATACTGAAGTGGGTGGAGGAGACTGGACCTTCCCCAGATCAGTGCCTGGTTTGCTCCCAGAGAAAGGCTGTGGTGCTCTGTTCTCATCTTTGAAGTCCTGGTGGGTATGGGGGCGGGGCATGACTTCTAGCTCCTCATTAAACCAATTTAAAGGGGAGGAAAGGCCTCCACTCAGCCTCTGCATGTACGAACTATTAGTGCTCTGGGCCCTCCCAAGGAGATTTTGTTGGCCCGGTTGTGACGACACACGATCCTGCCCTCATTGGTAGTGAAGCCTGGCATTGCGGCTATGAGGGTACTGACTCGGGCCAGAGCCTGGGTTGTCGCTGTTTGTGAGTATGGAAAGTACCCTTGGGAATAACGCTTTTCCTGGACAGGTGTAGCAACGAGGAAATAGGCTCAGAGCCAGTCACTGGAGCCCTCTAGAATCCAGTGGGGACGCCTGCATTGAGTCTCTGTCTGACAGTTCTTTTCAGAGAAGCAGGAGAGTGGTGGCAGGTCACACTAGCCCCCCAGAAACCAACGGTCCAGGCCGAGTGGCACCCATGCTAACCCAAGACTGATTGGGGATGTGTGTGTGTGGGTGCCTTTGGTACAGAGGAAGCATTGTGGGGGTGGGGCAGGCATGCAGGATGACTAATACACCTAGTGGGGAGAAAGGCCTCTCAGAGCAAGGAAGGGCAGGAGAGCTAAGGTGCCAAGCTGAGCCGTGCGTGCAGGAACGGGAGACTTGGAGAAAGCTGGGATTTATGACTGAGGTAAGAAATGTGGAGAGGAGAAGTCAGAGGGACTCAACCTGAAATGTTTCACTGTGGCCTGGGCCTCCAACCTCTCTGAAGAGAACTTGGTTAGCGGAGGTGAACTGGACACTTCTAGTACCTTGCTGGGGTCTGGAGATCAGGGGCCTTAGTCGTGTCAAAACTGAGGCCTCTTGCTGTTCCCAGGCGGCTCTGGAGTTCCTTAGTGCTGGGTCTCCTCCTCTACCTCCACTGCTTGTGGGTTCTCAGCCAGCCCAGGGCTGTTGTAGGGCGTGTGGGTTGCTTGTCCCTTAGGGTAAGTGTTCTGACAAGCTGGCATTTTTTGGTTCTTTCTTTGCTTAGCCTCTGTGGAGGAACTTTCCAGGTGCCCTCAAGTGAGTGAGACAGTCATTCTCTGTTGCAGGCTAGTGGAGCCTGGGGTGAGGTGGGGAGAGAGAGAGCGGGATGACACACTGATGCAGACACATCCTGAAACTCTTGATGACTTGGGAAATAAAGCGTGTTTTAATGAAAACAAACTTAGTAATTAAAAAAAATCAGTTTCCTACTATTAAAACACTCGGATTAATTTTTTAGAGATTTGGTATATTCTTTCAGCATTTTCTAATTTAATTCATTTATGCTTATTTCGGAGTTCTTTGGGGGGGGGTGTTAGTATATATCTACTGCCTGGTTTTTTTGGTGGTGTTTTTGTTTTGTTTTTCCGAGACAGGGTTTCTTAGTAGCTATGGAGCCAGTCCTGGGACTCGCTCTGTACACCAGGCTGGCCTTGAGCTCAATGGAGATCTATCTGCGTGCTGAGGTCAAAGGTGTGTGCCTCCACCACCCGGCTTTGTGTATATCTAGGACACTACTTTTCTACTGAAAAATTTTAATATATGCTGTATTGGCTTTTGCAGTTTGCACACAGAATATAACCAATTAAAATGTCTCAGATTGCTTATTTATATAGGCTAGGCCTCTCACAGCCCAGGATGACCTTGAACTCCTGATGCTCCTGTCTCTACTTCTGGTGTGATGAGATTCTAGTCACTACACCTGTTTGTGTGGCGCTGGGGATCAAACCTAGGGCTCTGTGCCTAGGCAGGCACTCTACTGAGTTACACCCGGGCCCCTTTGATACGTTTTGAAGAAGTGTCCCCCTTTGTTGTTTCAGCTAGCCTTAGATTCCTGAGCTCAGGTGACCCTGCCCCCAGCTTCCAGAGTAAGAGTAGCAGGGATTACAGGCACACACTCCTGTGTCTGACTTCAATTTTTTTTTTTTAATAAAGTTAGATTGACTGTCTCTTTTTGTCTTGTTGGTCTCCTGCCCCTAGTTCTGCAAGAAAACTGTCAGATTTAATTACAAGCTGCCTTCTGCCTCCCAGGAGATGAATAAGGGAATCTTTACAGCTGTCCTTACCTCCTTAAACACCACTCCTAGGTTGGCTCTTTGGGGTTATCAGTTGGAGCCGGCATGTCTCTTGCCCCATTCTGCAGCCTGCCCATTCACTTCTGGTGGGCACACTGGGTTCCATGGAGGATTTTCTAGGTGTGCGGTTTTAGGAACTTTGAAGAGGGATGCTTAAAAGGAATCCCACACTAGCTCAGAATTGAGACTAATAGAGGGTTATTTATTTTGGGGTAGACTCACAGATCACAATGCTGGAACGGAGAACAATCAAATCCGCAGCCAGAAGAGGCCGGATGCACGCTTTTCATGGGCATAAATAGCGTAAGAGGCCACGCCCAAGTGGGCGGGTAACTTAAGGGCGACTGGCTGTAGGAATTCCTACTGCTGAACTTTAGGGGAAAAAAATTTAAACGTATACTGTGATTTTCCTGTCCAAATACCTACTACATGGCTGAGGACATGGGTCAGTTTGTCGAATGCTTGCCTGCCATGGACAGAGCTCTAGGTTTGGTCCCCAGATCCTGAAATAAACAGACATGCTAGCAAATGCCTTTAATCCCAGCTCTTAGGAGGCAGAGGCAGAGGCAGAGGCAGAGGCAGAGGCAGAGGCAGGTGGATCACTGAGTCAAAGGCCAGCGTAGTTTACATAATGAGTTCCAGGACTATACATAGGAAGACCCTATTTAAACAAAATAAAACAAGCAAAAAACAAAACAAGTCACAGTCATTGTCCACATAGTAGGCAAAATATATTTTTTATTCATTTATTGTATGTGTGCATGTGTGCGTGTGCGTGTGTGTGTGTGGTGTGTGTGCATGCGCGCGCACGCGTGCCCTCACACACTTTACAGCTATCCTTATGTCCTTAAACACTACTCCTAGGTTGGCTCTTTGGGTTTATCAGTTGGAGCCGGCATGTCTCTTGCCCATTCTGGACAGTTTGCAGGAGTTGTCTTTCTTCCATCATGTGGATTCTGGGGTGGGGCTCAGGTCGAAGTCTTGAGCCATCTCACCAGCCCCTCTGCTTTTCTTTCTACTTGTGTTCCTTATCTCTACCGCAAAGCCTGCAGAAGGCCTGGAGCATCCCTGCTGTCCCCTCAAGGAGAGCGGTCTGATTGGTAATAGGTCCCGAGGCTGACGTTGGGTGAGTACAGCTTGGAGGATTCCAGTTAGGCTCAGATGCCCACACAGGCATGGGCAGGCCCCACAGGACGTCCACCAAAGACTGATCTAGATCTCTCTGTGGGGACTGGAGATACTTCTTCAGAGGGGGAGAGACTCAAAGTGAAGGCTTCTTCAAGGCCTGTTCTTCACATGTCCCTGTGATGCTCATTCTGCTGCCTTCCCTGTGGCTCGCCAGGGGATTTCTTTTCCTGCACCTCCCGTTCTGTCACACCCTGTTCATCCATCAAGAACAGTGGCCATGCTGCTCCCCTGATTTCGGGAGTTTTGCCAAAAGGTGGTGGCATGACAGGGGGTACATGTTAGAGTCTCCCATGAAGGTAAAACAGGAGAATCCTGGACTCAGCCCAGGTACGCTGAGGTAGGGTTTGGGTGAGGATGAGACCCTGCTACATTTTGGTTTTTAACGACAGGTGATTGGTGTGTGATTGTCCTAGAGGAGACTGGTGGTCACATTGTCTCAGCTCCTGCTTAGATTCAGCAGTGTCTACAAAGAATACATGGTGTGTTTTAGGGAACATATCTGGGGACTTCCCTCCTCCCTCCCTCCCTTTCTCCCTCCCTTTCTCCCTCCCTCCCTCCCTCCCTCCCTCCCTCCCTCTCTCTCTCCCTCTTCCTTTTTTTGTTTTTCGAGACAGGGTTTCTCTCTGTGTAGACCAGGCTGGCCTCGAACTCACAGCCTCTGCTTCCACAGTGCTGGGATTAAAGGCAGAGGCACCACAACCGCCAGCAACATCTCAGAATTTTCAAATAGTCAAACCCTCCCTTTGCTATATTAATATTTAACATTTTGAAAAATGCTTATATGTATTCACTTGAAAACAGAAAAATGCCTTCTCGCCCTGAGCAGATGTTTGAGGGTATTATTTTGAACCTCACTAACTAGTTTAACCACTTTGTACTGCCAAACCAACATTCCCTTCTGCCATCTATGACTGAACCATTTCACAACCTTAGCCTAAAATTGCACGGGAACAGCGTTTTCTACAATTTTAACCACACATAGTATGAGAAAGTAATGCTGAAGAGTAGCTTGCTAAATTCAGCAAAAGTTTGCCTGGTTTAGAACATCCAGGTGGGAATCTGCTTGGGTGGAATTGAGATTTGCATGTTGAAATGGAGTCTCTCATTGCAATCACACCCTCCTCAGGGTCACATAAATAGTGATGAGGAGCATTGCTCTTAAGAGATTGACTGGGCTGGAGATGTATTTAGTGAATTATCAGGTTTTTTTCTTTTCAGATTTAGTGTGCCAGAGAATTCTGTTTTGTTTTGTTTTTTCTTCTCTGGGATGAGCTTCAGGATGTAGGAACTTGCTAACAGAGAACATGTGTCATTATTTTATTCGTTTGTTTTTAGTTACATTGTGTGTGTGTATGTATGTATGTATGTATGTATGTGTGTCTTGGAGTGCACGCGAGCATACTCATGCTGCAGTACCTGTGGAGATCAGAGGACTATTTGTAAGATTTGGTTCTTTCCTATCATGTGACCAAACCCAGGTTGTCAGGGATGGTGGCCCATGCCTTTTCCTGCTCATATAGCTCCTTGGCCCTATCTTGTATTTTTAACTATGTCTCTCTTTTGCAAATTCCTTTTATATGGAAAAAAAAAGTCTTTGCAACCCATTCATAGTTCAGGTCTTGTTAATGTTTTGGTTTTGGGGAATGGCGAGCTCCAGTTTTGAAGTTAGAGAATTCCATGGCTCAGGAGGGACCTCACAGATGGCCTGTCATCTGCTTGCCATTGCCTCGACAGAAGCTGCTCTTGTTGAGGTCACGTGAGGCTCCTGATAGGAGGCCGCTGTGGTCACTCTGTAGCCCTTGACAGGACTTCTGTGTAGCGCCAGTACCCCTGGAACCTTCTCTGGCTCCGTTTGCACATTCATGACTGCTGTTCTTCCTCCTCTGCCAGCCCTCTGTGTGCCTGTCCCCTAGGTCACTTTCATCCGTGGTGGTTTTCATTTATTCTGCTCAGCCCTTTTTGGGCATCTCAATCATTCCAGGTTTGCCACCACCCACAAGTTCCTCCCTTCACCCCTCTGAGTTCATCCTCATCTCGGTCTCTTGGACCTTTCTTTTCAGATGACTCATGGGTACTTTTAACTGGGGATATCTAAACTTAACTCATTTCCTCCCTAATTATCTCTTGCTTCCTGTCCCACTCCAAAGCCCTCACCCCAGTGCTTCTATCTCTTTTTCCATTTTTGATGCTTGGCTCTACAGTGAGTGTCATGAAAGCCAGAAATTAGTGGTTCTTCCTCCTCCCTTAGCCCCTTGATCTAGTTAGGAATTAATTACTGTCATTTTTAATATTGTAAATAATGAAAAGGGTGATTTTATGTATGTATTTGGGAGGGCAGCATCTTGACCTCTAGCTCTGGGTGGCCTGCTGGTCATTATGGAACTTAGGCTGGCCTCGAACGCTAAAGACTTCTCATGTACCGAGATGACAAGTGTGTACACCACACCACACACCACTGGAAAAGATTTAACCACACTTAGATGCTCCAGACTTTAGAGCATGTACTTAGGTCTGAAGTCTTTTAAGTCGAGAACGTTTCTAGTTGTATTTCATTCTGGACACAATTGACCTAGGCACTTGTCAAACAGTATGCTAGTTTTCATGACTTTGTTGGGGGATTATAAGAGTAATTTCGGGTTCAGAGAGACTCCGTATAGACACAGCATTACAGGGCATGGAAAGTTAGAATTCAAATCTGTGGGTCACCCTCCCTCAAACTCCAAAGCCTAAATCTTTGGCTCTACCCATGATGGCATGCTTTGTTCTCGTAATGCCGGTCGTGTTTTAGACCTCTGTCAGGTAAGTTGAATTTGAGTTGGCCACTAGATCTCACTCAGGTTCTCCTCTGCCAAGTTACATTTTCGTTCCTTTCAGAGTTGGTGTGACTCGGGTGTAGTTTGTCCTCTCCCAAATGGGTGTTGAAACTTGGTTCCCATGTAACAGTGTTGACAGGTGAGAGGAAGTTCAATGACCAGATTGTAAAAAAATGGTCAGTGCAGGGCCTAGAAATGGGCTCTGCTTCTCAAGAATGTGTTATAGATGGAACATGTGTCAGCTTGTCCTTCTGCTGTCTCCCTGGATGCTGCCCCACAATGGCCTCCTTCTGGCTTTCTGAACTTTGGACTCATTTTGTTACAGCAACTCAAACCAGATGGAGATGTGACCTCTGTTGTCTGTGCCTCTTCTGGAGTCCATCCCTGGACTTCTCATAGCTGTGTGGTAACCAGGTGGCCTGAGACAAGGATAGTGGGGCCAGGCTTTCTTTCCTAACAGGGTATTCATGGGAATTGAATGTCTTGAGGAACAGTACCTTGAAGCCCTGGGGCAGTTCGTGGGAGTTGAGAGTTGGCCAACAGGCATGCTTTCTCCTTTATAATGGCTGTGTGGAGATAGGAACCCTCCCAGATTTCTGGTGTTGACGATGATGATTGGAGCAGTCACGTGTGGGCGATAAAGGCAGGAAAGACTTACGTAAAGACCTTATTAATAAAGACAATATACATAGAGCTAGTTTCTGTTATTAGTACTTAGAGTAACCGTCCTTAGAGCAGAATAAGGTATGATCTACAAACCCCGGTTAGTCAAGTCTAGGCAAGTGCGTTTGAGTAAAATGCTCTCACGTTTTCTGTTCTGTTGATCTTGGGACATGTTTTGCAGTGTGCCAGCGTGAACCCTACCTACTTTGTGTACTGTTAGCTTCCACTCCCCCATTATTCTGAGGACATAATCTATTTCCCGCCCCCATCATGTTTTCCCATTACATTTTGGTAAAAATGTTTGGCTCAGAAAAGGGCCCAGGTTGTTACTGTGGTATTTTGACATTACCTTTTAAAGTTCGTGCCTACAAAATTTGTCCTATAAATTTTGGTGTGTGGCTGTTTGGCCGGTAATTTTGCCAGAACGTGCACCTGATGTTCTTGGTAGGCCTGGTAAGAGACAACTTAGTTATTAGAAAGTTAAAATTTCAGGTTTAATAAGAGCCACCCTGCCCCATGATGAAGGGATTGGGGAAGGGAGAGGGAGTGTCTGTGGTAGTGGTCCTCAGAGGACCTGCAAACTCTCAGCATCATTTTCAGATTGGGATCATTAGAATCGGAAACTCAGCTGCTCCCCAGACACAGGAAGCAGACGCTGCCCGGCTGGGTCCCAGCAGTCTGCCTCAGCAATACCTCTAGGTGATTCTGATGCACTCCGGAGCTTAAAGCTAGCAGAATCAGCCTGGGAGCTTTGGGGGGAAAGGGAGGACCTCTAGAGAGAAGTGGGATGAGTGAGGAGAAACTAGGAGCGGTGGTCCTGATTGCTTAGCAGACGCTCGAGGCCATAAAGACATGGAAGATTTGAGTCTGGGGGGACAAAATAGTGTGGAACTCAGAGCGGGAACCTGGGTCTCAGGCATGCTTCTGGAGGTCTGGGAGAGGAAGGGGAGGGCCTAGTGTGAGAGGTGCAGTGTTGGCATCGTCATGGACTGGGGTCGTAGCGCTGGTGGAACAATGGAGTAATAGGTCTGTGCGCTGTCTATACAGAAGTGGCAGTCAGAGTGACTATAGTCAAGATACACAAGGCGAGCATCCAGGGCTGGACGGCTGGAGGCTGTTTGTGGGGTCTGGTGTTCGTGTACACAGGTAAACGTGTTTCAGAGCACGTGGGATGTAGGTTTGCACTGACAGGGTATAGAAACAGCGCCAGGGTTTCCCAAGGATGCTGTCTTTAGCCTTCATGGTAATGCCAGCTATCTTTCAATCTAAGGCCTAGGGGTGCAGGAGTAGTGTTCTAGGAGGTGACTGATCCCCAGAGGGAGAGGAGGGAGCGGGGAAGAGCAAAGGTGTGACCTGGAGCAGGCGGCTGAGCTTGTCTCCACTTCCCTGCTGGTCTCTGGTGAGAACTGATGCTCTGGCTGCAGATGTCTTCACAGCTGCTGTGGACGGCTTTACAGTCCAGCGGGGAGATGGCTACAGGAAGGTCCGTTAGGGTCTAAGTGAGAGATGAGTGTGATTTTACGCTTTTGGGAGAGCTACCAAAACCTCAAAGTGGGAGCTTCCTGATGTCTGTGAGCAGGCAGAAAGGATTTGGTTTGGGAAGTTTTAGTGCACCAAGGGTGGGCTGTTTTTTCCCCGGCTTTGTTGCAGACGCATTTTGCTGTACCAGAGAGATGTTTCGTTGAGACTGAAAACCAAGTTCATCTGTGCAGTGTCTTCCTTATACTTAGAACCACCTCAGATTGGATGTCCCTCATTCAGAGTCACTCAAGAAGCATTGCGTCCTGCTTTCCCCTGGGCTCTAGTTGGGTTTCCTTAAAGGAAGGCATGTGGACCACACACTGGTATTTAGGAAGTCACTTTGGCCTGGTATGTAATGTTCTAATTTTGGAAATTGGCTTCTGGATATCAGGACCTCCACATCCAAAGTGATCTCGTGTGTGTGTGTGTGTGTGTGTGTGTGTGTGTGTGTGTGTGTGCGTGCATGCATGTGCATGCATGCGCATGCATGTGTGTGCTCACTCACAATGCCCGTCTTGTTCCTGAGGGATGGGCTATGTCTCATATATGTTCAAAGAGGTGATGATGGTTTCAGTGCAGACTTACTAATGGCTTGTTGAACCTTCCACTGAGTTTCAAGAAAAGAAAAACAAAACAAAACAAAAAAAACCAAAACCCCAAAACATATGTATGTGGACTAGGACATACCTTTAAATTTAAAGCATGAACTGCACAGATTTATTTTTCTTTTTTATTTTGAGATAGAGTCTCATGTAGCCCAGGCTGGTCTCAAACTCCCTAGATAGCCAACGATAACCTCCAACTTCTGATTCACCCTGTGTCCCTAGTGCTGGGGTCAGGCTCGGGCCACTCCACAGTGTTTGCCCAGCACAGGGGACTGAACCCGGGGCTTTGTGCATGCTTGGCAAGCACTGTACCAGCTCAGCTACAGCCCTGGCCTCTGCACACATAGAAATGATTCTGTGATGGAGATGTTGGGGTGGTTTTCACTCTTGGCTTGAATTTGCTGCCTAGCTCATTCAGTGTCACCACCCAGCATTTTTTGCATAGCTCAAGGCTTGTATCTTTTCTGGAGAGTTTGGCCGCTGCCACAGCAGACATTGGGACCCAGACTTAGGTAATTTTATCAATCTAGGAGAAGCGTGGTGCTCCAGCAGCTGCTACTGTAGTTCAAGTTGCGCAAACAAAAGCCTTCTCAGTTACTGGAGCGCATGAGAAATTGGTGATGCCCAGTGTGAGTCCACGAATTTTAGACTCTGAGTCATGGTTATCTTTCTCCGGGGATCTCCTGATTTAGGGTGTGCAGCTGGGGCACGGCCTGACTGTAGACTAGGCAATAGTGGGCAGGAGAGGCAAGCCTTGGGTTCACACCCTTCCTCCTCAGTGTAGTTGGCTGAAAGACTGTGGTTGCCAGGCCATAAATGCTGTGTCGAATCAGTAAGACAAAGCCCAGGGTGATGGTGTGCTCCTGTAATCTCTGGACTCAGGAGGCTGAGGCAGGAGAATTGCTGCAAAGTCAAGGCCAGTCTGGTCTACAGAGTTCAGACCAGCCACAGTTCTCGCAAGATATCCTTGTCTCCCCAAACAGTACACACAGAAGACAGTAAAGCCAACAGTGCATGTAAAATAACACCCGAGGAAGTACATTTGACCCACATATGAACCTTGGTTTCTAGTTTTGTATGTTGTCTTGCTCTGTGAAGGATGGGTGGTCTTCCTCCTGCATTCCATGCTGGACGAGTACAGATGAGTTAATGATTCGCCAGCGATGGGCATTTTGGTACATTGACGTTTTATAGACGACTGGAAAACTAGCCGTGGGATGTGGCATTTGATTGCTAGCTCTGGTGCAGATAGGCAGCATCCAGCCATTGTGTCTGCCCGTGGCAGAGTACTGTTCTAGTTTCTGGATCTCACTGACTCCGTGAGTGCGGTAAAGCTGAGTTTACTGTTTGTTTTTAAGTACCTGAGCTACTAGCAAAGCCCTTTGGGTCTGCAAACTTTAGAGTCATTATATAGCGAGGGGAAATTGGTTTGAGTGAATGGATCAATGGACATGATTTCACTAATCTTTTGTCATTGCTTCAGTCATAGAAGCCAGCAACACAACTCTGAAGATTTGATCATGTAGAAGTCATAGATCCTTGTACTAGGCTTCAGATATAGAATGTTGTTTTTAATCATCATTGCCTGAAAAGCTGCCATATCAGATTTTCTGCTTTTATCTCAGTATTAAGGGCTACGTCATTGCTTCTGTTGCTTTTTAAATATTTTTGGCAATTGGGTTTCAGTAGGATTAGTTTTCTTTGTAATTGTATTTTCCACTTAAAACCATTTCCATTCAAAACCGTTATTCCAGTAGAAGGTCCAGATTGCTAGAATTCAGCCCATGATCTCCAAAGTCAAAATATCCCCATTGTGGATGACAACTTTGCATCTTTCTCATCTGACTTTGAGACTAGATTTGCTAAATTATTGAATAACTAGATTCCTTGGCATTAAAAAAATAAGTCAACTGGGCGGTGGCAGTTCCTGACTTTAATCCTATCAACATTGGGGAGTTCAAGGCCAGCCTGGTGTACAGAGTGAGTTCTGAGACAGCCAGGGCTACACAGAGGAACCCCGTCTTTAAAAAAACAAAACAAAACAAAACAAAACAGCAAAAACAACAAAAAAGTCAAAAACACAAAAATCAACAAACCAAAAAAAAAACCCAAAAACAAAATGAAAAAAAAAAAAAAACCAAAACAACAACCAAAAACCTAAAATCTAAATCAAACCAAAACCAAGAGACCTTTAGTATGTTTGGCTCCCTCCTCTCCAATCCCCCGGACAGGGTTTCTCTGTGTAGCCCTGGCTGTCTTGGAACTCACTCTGTAGACCAGGCTGACTTTGAACTCACAGAGATCCTCCTACCTCTGTCTCCCAAGTGGAATTAAAGGTGTGTGCCACTATGTCCAGCCCTTGACCTTGTTTCTTGCCATGACTTGGCTTTGACTTTTAATCTTCTGGAGCTCTGTTGTTCCCCATTTGGGGACTAGTGGGGCCACTTAGGAAATGCAGTCATCTTGCATGTCTGTGATCTCTCTGTATGGCTCTAGTGCTGGTGGTCCCCCTTAAAACAGATTTTTTTTTTTGCCTGCATATATGTCTATGCCCCACGAGCATGCCCAGGGTCTTTTGGAGGCCAGAAGAGGAGGTCATATCCCATGGGACTGGCGTTAGAGATAGTGGTGGTGTTGGGAATTGAACCTGGATCCTCTGGAAGAGCAGCCAGGTTCTTAACCATTAAGTCGTCTGTCCAGCACAGGACTACTTTGTATAACCAGATGTTTATGGACATTCTAAGAGACCGCCTTGTCCTCAAGCCAAACTGCCATCACCTTCCTGAGAGAGAGAGCAGTTCTACCCACTTAAAAAAGTCTGTCACAATCTAGCTGAGGGCTGCTGACTTCCCTCCTAGGAGGCCCGGGAGGGCAGGGTCTCTGGGAAGTCACCTAGTATTCAGCTACTCCTCCCAGCCGTCCGTGTGCAGTTCTGCCTCCATTGCTCCAGGTCTCTTCTAGTGGACTGGAGGAGGGGCAGGAGTAGATGGGTTGGGGAAGACTGTGAAGGGGGTTCCATCTCTTTGGCTCGGAAGAAGTCAGATCCATGCAGGGTGGAGATTTTCTAGTCTGCCTTCAGGTCAGCCATACTCTGTAAGTCCAGGACACTCCTTGGTTGGGTCCCCAGGGTGAACTTGGGCTGGATTTGTACTTTGGTTTGTGGTTGGAACCTTAGAGGAAGCGGGAGCATCAGGAGATGTGAACAATACTCAGAGATGGACTTTTAGCAACAGTGGCCAAGAATAGCTCCCCCTATAAATGTGATGAGAGGGGGCAATGCAATATTTTCATTTTATATGCCTTGGTGTTTTGCTTTATATGCTTGCGTGTTCGTGTGAGGGTGTATGCTACCCTGGAACTGAATTTACAGAGAGTTGTGAGCTGCCTTGTGGTGCTGGGAATTCAGCTTCTGAAAGACCAGCCAGTGCTCTTAACTGCTAAGCCTCTCTATAGCTCCTGGATCTTGCTCAAATGTGCCCTGGGGCAGAATTTGATTCAGCTCCACTGTACTTTCCCTCCCTCCCTCCCCCCCTCCCTCCCTCCCCCCTCCCTCCCTCCCTCCCTCCCTCCCCCCTCCCTCCCTCCCTCCCTCCCTCCCTCCCTCTTCCCTCCCCTTTCTCCCCTCTCTCTTTCTTTTCCCTCCCTCCCCTCTTTGGTATCTCAAGACAGGGCTTTTCTGTGTAAGAGCCCCAGTGTCCTGGAACTCGATTTGTAGACCAGGTTGACTGGGAACTCAGAGATCTGCCTCTACCTCCCAAGTGCTGGGACTGAAGTTGTGCGTCACTACTGCTCGGCTTCCCCACTGCGTTTTCAGTGCAGGCACACTCAGACATTAGAGCGGACGTCCAGTGGTGACACCCCGCAATATCATTAGATTGTGTGAACTGCGTAGAGAACATCAGACAGTATCAGGCCATCCCTTGCCACAGGTCCTACGTTTAACACGTGTTAAATGAGAGATATGAATCGCTGCCCATGTGACACAGGTGTCTCTGTCCCCCATGTCCTTCTCCACTGGCAATCTGGCCTGCCTCTCAGTGTTTTCCCTGTGTGTGAGTGACCTCCCAGGCTTCCCACCTTTAGTGCACCTTCTGTTGCACAGTGCCTGTAGCCATAACACTAGTCAGAAGTAACTCTGGGGGGCTGTTGGATGTCTAGAGAATCTGGGGGACAGGACAGTAGGTACCTCAGCGGAGGCAGCTTCTTTTTCAGGATAGACTGAGGTATAGAACGCTGCTTCCTCTCCTTCTCTCACAACCTCCTTGAAAAAATGAAAGTTTTCTTTCATTTTGTCCAACTTTGCCTGGGTTTGACTTGTTCATCAAGGCCTAGAAGAAAGGCATAGAGACTTGCATGGCCAAGGCCTGGAGCTGTGCGAGACAGTCTGTTGCCTGGATGGGCAACAAACGAGGCTGTCACTTGTCCGCTCTGTGACAGGCCTGTTTCCCCAAAGGAGAGTTTCAAGGTGAAATGACTCCATACATGCGAAGTGCCCAGAGCGGAGCCCAGCATGTGTGGTAAGCGTTGCTGTCCGCATATTAGAATCTCCTAGGGAGAGACTGAGGAAAAGAAGATGGGTCTGGGTGTGGTGGCGCACACCTCTACTAAACTGGCACTCATCTTGGTCTACATAGCAAGTTCCAGGATAGCCAGGACTGTGGTAGAGAGACCCTGACTCAGAACGCTGAAAAGCCAAAACAGAAAGAAAGAAAGAGAAACTCAAATACTAAGTGGGCATTAAGAATTGCAGTCCCCAGGATTGGAGAGATGGTTCGCTGGTGAAGAGGACCGACCGCTCTTCCAGAGGACCATGTTCTGTTTCTAGCCCAGGCATGGCAGCTCACAGCCAACTAGACCTTCCTCTGGTCTCCATGGGCACTAGACACACATGCAGGGGAAGCACCCTCAATCATAAACATAAAATAAAATTAAATGAAAACAACGAGACCCCCAGATCTCTCATCCTAATGAAAATTAGGGCATGCGGAGGTTATAACCTCGTTAGTAGTCGTTGCCAGTTTCTAACGAAGGGGAAAAGGGATTTTTGAGGTCTTTTATTCTGGGGCATTAAGTGAAAGACTCATCTGTCAGCTCCATAAGCAAGAGATGTTTCTGTAATGAATGGCCGCCTTTCACGGGCATCTTTGAAGTTGTCTGACCCTTTTCACTTTGAGGCCAGATGCAGTGCAATTTATAAAATTTAATTTCTTTAGATTTCTAATACCAGACTTCATCCAGCTGGCGTTGATTGACTGAGTGCCTTTTAACACTTTTTGGAGAATGTCTTTAAGGTCTCTTCCCTTTTCATACTAAAAGCTTATCACCTGCACCTCAGCCTCCCTCTGAGGCCTTCCTTTTGTGTGGTGAGCGTTTGTCAACCACTGTGATTTATGGTGGGAAAGGGAACAAGAAATAATTTCTTCTTAAAAATTGCAGCATCCACTGGTGGAAGGGACCTGAACTTAACCAGTCCAGGGGCAGGGGCGGGGGCGGGTGGGGTCAGGAACCAGTGATCCCTTTGGCTGAGTGAAAGGGGGAATGACTTTCTCTTACATTGCATATGGGACCTCTTCTTTATTTTAGGGAGTTGATGGCCACATGTCAGCGAGGCAGCTGAGGTTAGTTGGAGATTGTAGCCCTTTTGAATCAAAACCTAACGGGAAGGAAAAAGGCTTTCAGAGATGGTTTCTATGGAGCTAACCCAAGGCGGGTTGGAGCTCCAGGAAAGACTCCTGATCTGGGTGCCATCCTCCACAAAGCTCTGGGAGAGGTGTTGAGACCTCTTCGAGACTGTGGTTCTTAGCCAAGCCCCAGGAGTCTCCATGCTTATCTCCCGCCTCCACAGGGCTAACCTGAGCCTTCATGGACCTTTCTCACTTTCTTTCTTTATGAAGAAAGTAGAGGAGACTTGTTAAGCTTCCAGATATGGCTGTCAACATTGCTGCCTTTCTTTCATAGTGGTTAGTATGCTTGACTTTGTCCCTTATGGTTGGCACAGAGAAGATACTTAGGGATATGTGTAGAGTGAAAACATCACAATTGCTAGTACAAGAGAGAAGCAGAAGTTCTGTGTCGTAAGGTCCTTCAGATTTGTAAGCCCCCAAACCCAGTGAGAACTGTCCATTGTATGCTTAAATGTGAAGATGATCTGTAGAGCTGGGATTGGACAATAGGATCTGATTTACTGGAAGCAGACTTAGGAAGGGCCCCAAGGAGGCCTTTATGTTCGCATCCTCCCTGGGTTCTGTGTGTAGAACTCTTCCTTCCCGGCTTCAGACAGGCGGGACTCTGGGAACATGTATTTTACAGACTTTGAGACTAAGTAGGTTGTAGACTTTGTCTTTGGCCAGCTCCTTCATAGGAAGGTAGGGAGGGTTGTTAGGGGACTATGTCAGACTTTATGGCTCCATTTAAGAAGGAGGGTTTCTAGTTTCTATGACCCACTTTGGGAAGGAGTTCTGACATCATGACTGACTGTGGGGAAGAATGAAAATGGGGGAAGGAAGGCAGGAGGTCAGAGCTTTGCCGTTAGGCTTTTCATTGCCAAATCTAGGCTGTCTGAGCCCCAACACTAGCTCATGTTCCTTCTTCTGTTGGAAAAATCTAGTTGTAACCCCATTTCTGCAACTCACTGACCCCAGAGCCCAGGGCCAGTTCCTTCATTGCTCAGGACTTGCATTTTAATTGAGCATATTCAGTTCGTTAAAGACTTCATAAAAATGATAGTCTTTAAATTTTATTTTATTACTTGTATCTGTGTGTGCATGTGGCTACCTACTAAGACCAAAAGAGGCTGCTGTGTCCCCTGGAACTCAAGTGTAGACAGTTGTGAGATGCCTGATGTATGTGCTAGGTGCCAAACCCAGGTCCTCTACAAGAACACCAAGTGCTCTTAACAGCTGAACTCTCTCTCTAGCCCCTCAAAATGAGTCTTGTCTGTTTGTTTGAGGTGTAAAAATTACAGATGATAGCATGATGCTTCTTCAGAAATGTCTGTTGATGTGGAAATGAGAAAGCGTACTTGGTTGGGGGAGGGAGTCTGATAATGCAGGCTATCCCAGGCTGCTGGGCAAAGCAGGAGTGTCAATAACATAAGGTTAAGGAAAGTGTCTAAGAGAGGGAGATCCTGGGATGGAGTTCGCATTGGCTCACTTTCTCTAACCATCCTCTCTGGTCCTCATTGTCTGCGCAGTAGGAGGAGTGATGGTACCGCTGTTCTAGTCAGGAGTGTCCTGCTGCCTGGGTGAAGGTGACCTTTGCTTAGAGAGGAACCCTTGGGAGCGAGCAGGGTTTTCTGCAGGACAGGGGTTACGCCTTGCAGGAATGCAGCACTTGGTTATTTCTGGAGCTGAACTTGTCCCGGTTTGAGGAAGAATGCATTGGTTTCAGACTTGGGCTTTTCTGTCATTGCCCTGATCTGTTTTGTGTGCATATTTGAAATACCAAAACAAAGTCTCCTTGTAGCCAGTGGAGAACAGATCTGTTTTTCATGTATGAACCAGAGCGCTCTGACCATAAATTTGGCAATTAGTAGCTGGTACCAGAGGAATTTTAAAATAACTAATCAGAACTTTGTGGAAAGACTTACCATCCACTGTGTTTTCCTTCCCCTGATAACCCTCTTAATTATTTGCATGAAAACATTTGCTCTGTGTAAAGAACGTTGAGGTGCTGTGGGGAATTTGTAGAGTTGAGTATTTTTCACCTACAAAAATACGGCAGTAGAAATGGACTGTGCAAACCATTGCTGCCTGGAGACCCCGAGGAGAAGGCATTGTTAAAAGTTGACTAAACTCAGTCAATAGGAAAAGGCTGTTGTACACAGAAGGAAGTAGAAAAGTCACTTTCCCCCCACAAAAAGTGAAGTTTCCTTTTGGCCCAGTAATATCAAGATGAGAGCTCCTCTTTACAAACTGAACAGTCATGTTTAGCAGCCTGAGATATACTTAATATTTAGGCTGACAGTGATGTCATAATAAGGAGTTTCTATTCAATTTGTTAAACATTGGATGCGTGTGAATGCATGTGTGTGCAGGTGTGCATGCTAGAGAAAAATGTTGGGTGTCCTGTGCTGTCACTTTCTGTCCTGTTCCTTTGAAGACAGGATCTCTCATCGAACCCAGAGGTAGGCTCGCAGCTGGCAAGTTCCGGTGATCATCTGTCTCTGTCTGAGTGCTAGCATTAAAGACGTGTAGGACCACACTGTTTTTTTAAATGTAGGTGCAGAGGATTTGAACTCAGGTCCTCAAGTGCACTTGGTCATTGATCCTTCTCTCCAGCCCTCATTTGTTAAACACTTGAGTTTAAATTCATGCCCTGAAACTTTAAGAAACATTTATTGTCTTACATTTATTTTTACCTGTTATGTGAATGAATGTTTGGTCTGCGTGTATTCCTGTGCACTGCATGCATACACCTGCTGTTCAGAGTCCAGAAGAGGTGTTGGATCTTCCTAAAGTGGACTTGCAGCTAGCTATATGACCTGCTGCATAGGTGCTCACAGCCAAGCCCAGGTGCTCTGCAGGAGCAGGGAGTGCTCTCAGCTACTGAGCCGTCCCTCCAGCTCTACTTTATTTGGACCAGAGAGATGAAGTATCTTCAGAGAGTTTTGCTTTGAGCAGATGTGGGTGGAGAGGAGATGCTCCTTGAGCTGAAATGTGTAGAGCATGGGCTGGAGAGATGGCTCAGAGGTTAAGAGTGTTGCCTGCTCTTCCAAAGGTCCTGAGTTCAATTCCCAGGAACCACATGGTGGCTCACAACCATCTGTAATGAGGTCTGGTGCCCTCTTCTGGCCTGCAGGTATGCACACAGACAGAATATTGTATACATAATAAATAAATAAATATTAAAAAAAGAAATGTGTAGAGCATAAGATTTTAGGCGTTTGGGATAACTGGACCACACATGCAGGCTTGTTTAGGTGCTGACATGAGGGGGTCCTAAGAAATGCAGCCTATTCTTAGCAGACTCTCATCCCCTCATGTCCTATGAATTTGACTGAGTTTTGGTGTATTCCTTGCAAGCGAGACTATATAGGAATGTTCTCTTTCCATTTTAAACTGCTATAAATGTTGGTTAATTGCTTTATCTGGGGGAAGTTGCTCATCTATGTTCATGTGAGCCTGGTTAAATCTGTCAACAAATACTGAGAACAGAGTGGGTGCGGAGCCTGTGTTCTGGCTTCTGTTTGTGTCTGTTAGAGAATAAACACAGTCCCTACCCTCTGCTAGGAAATTGTCTCAACCCTGCATAGACGGGCAGCATGCATGCCGCTGCAGAAGCTATTTATTTATTTATTTATTTATTTATTTATTTATTATTTATTAAAGATTTCTGCCTCCTCCCCGTAGAAGCAAGCTCTTTATAGCTAGTATGGCTCCAAGACTTGGAGTGATTGACAGCTGTGAAGGATTTTATCTTCTTTTGAATTTTTCTTGTTGATTTCCTAGGGTGTTCTGTTCTATGTCAGAGTACATGCGGTGCAGAGTTTCTGCTGTCTGACACACGGGTGTTGTGTCTTTCCCCAGAGACTTGTTGAACTAAAGGAGAAATACCGAAAGTGAAACTTTTGATGATTAGTTTAACTTCTAGAGAATTTTGGTGCGTTTTTTCTTTTTGTGTGAGCATATACGTGTATGCGTATATGATGTGCGTGTGTGTGAGTGTGTGTGGTGTCAATTGTCATCTGCCTTGAGATAGGTCTCCTATTTATTACTACAGACAACAGACTAGCTGGCTATGACCTTCCAGAGATCCTCCTCTCCCTGTTCCAGTATAGGAACACGGGGGCTGCAAATGTACTCTGTCTCGTATGACTTTTCTGGCTTTCCGTGGGTTCTAGGGACTGGAGCTCAAGTTTTCATGCTTATATGACAAGTACATTATCCACTGAGCTGAAGTCAGTGTTAGCCTGGTTTGTGATTATGACTTCTTTTTTAATTTTGGGCCAGACAAATTTTGCATGACTCAGCTGGATCTTTGTTGATTTCAGAATTTAATTCCTGGGAAGTCTTTATTTTCCCACCTTTACTGTGGTGTGTGTTTGTGTGCATGCCTGCGCGTGGTGTGTGTGTGTGTGTGTGTGTATGTGTATATACATATGCACATACGCTATGATAGTGAGTAATATAGTTATTTTGTACTCACATATGATTCATTTTTCCATGTCATTGTTTGGACAGCTTTTAGAATACAATTTAAACTTTCCTCCAAGTCAGCTCTTTGTGGAAGAGTGGGGACCCAGGAGAGAAATCTACAGTTGATACCTGATAGCCTGTTACACCTAAGACTGCTGACATAGGTCTGACTATCCTAAAAACAGCTGAGCTCCCGACACAGGCCAGCGGGATGTCTGGAATGGGGTGCCAAAAATCGATGTCACCTAGACCTTACTCTGTAGCATGGTGGGTAGCACGGTAGTTCTGCCGCAGATTAGGAATGACCTGATGGCCAATTAAGGGCAGCTCTGTGGACATACTGTGATCTTTACCTGAGATGGCCAGAGGGTCAGGCACAGGCCCCTCTGAGAGAGCCACCATGGCACGCGTGAGGGGTCTAGGCCAAGCTTATGGAATGGTTCTGCTGGTGTTCGCCTTTCTTAGGTGTGCAGTAGTTTTCACTGAGTTACAAACCCAGACAGTTGATTTGAAGATGAAATGTGTGTGTCTATCAAGCTTCTATTTTTTTTTTTGAAAAAAAAATATTTGCTCTCGCCTCCTTTAAATTGAAAACAAGCAATCAAATCCAAAAACTCTTTAGAGAAAATCTTGCTAACCAGCCCAGGCTGATCTGAAACTGGTGATCCTCCTGCCTCAGCCTCCTGACTACTGGGATTACAGACGTGTGCCACCATGTCTGGCTTTCATGGCCTTTTAAAAGGACCACATCACTTTGCCCTGTCTTGAGCATGACTATCAGGAGAAATTTGTGTTTTCTATGGGGCTCCATATGGGGAGATAGTATGTGACTCAAGAAGCACTTCAGAGGCAGAATTGGGCCTGAGCCATGTTCCTTTTGTGTGTAAAGCCTTGTTTGTAGGAAGGTTCAACCCCAAGAACCGCTCTGGCTTCCTAGATATCCTCCTCCTCAGATAGTTCAGTTTGGTTTGTTTGCCCAAAGCGCTCCCTGATCTGAGCAGAGAGGCCAGCCAGCCACTGGCAGCCTGCTGAGGAGGATGAGCCAGCTAAGGGGAGCAGAGCCCAGCTGCAACTCTGCATATTTGGGGTCAGGCCTTGCTGTTAATTAGCTGAGTGACCCCCCGGTGGACTCAGTCTCCCAGGGTCTGTTTCTTCGTTGGTAAAACAAAGGCTTGGAAAAATAAATACAGGCTCAGACCACGTGATAAGAAAGGTCACTCTGCTTGCTTATGTGGTGGCTCTGGGGATGGTGGTATGTTGAGACCCCTGATCCTTCTCAGTGAGGGCCACAAAACTGCTCTACTCTGAGCATTGAGATGTAGCTTGTTGAGGCCACCTGAAGCTCTCAAGTTAGGCAGGTTTGGGATTCCTTCTCTAGTGGAAGTTGCCTCATGCTCCCCCCACCCCCCTCGCGCCCCATCCTTTTGGGCTTGGCACTGCTTGCGTGCCTTCTGCCTTCTTTTTGGTGCATGGGCTTCATGAGGAAATAATAGCCCCATTGTTTCTTGTTGTAGAGATGGTTTCCAGTTTCATCTTAATCCTGGGCCATTGTGTTGTTTTTACAAACTCAGTTCAATACCCCCACCCCCACCCCCCACCCCACCCCCCATGCAAAATGCAATTCATTCTTTTAAAGGACTCAGCAGCCATCCACAGGCGGATTCTCCTCATCTCCTTCCCAAAGTCATAACTATATATAGTAAAAATGCACGGGAGTGTGCACTGTTTAATTGGGCCACCTGGCATCAGGGTTAAAATGGGTTCCATCTGTATTTGGTTTGCAAATGCTTCCGAGGTATGTTCCTATCCAGTAACCTTCCAGAGTGGTGTCTGTGGTTTAGTGGCACCTGTATAAAAGCATTTCTTTTAACTGTGTAGCTTCTCTCTTATTAATCATATCTTTGTGATTTCGTGTTTCCTTCTTGTTTCCATGAGCTAGGGCCGGCAGGTCTATATCACCTTGCCAAGTACCTTACTACTAGTAATGGGCCCAGTTTAGCCTCATAACCCTGATCAGACGCGGAATGCGGAGAATGCACTGCCTGTGCTGCTTGTCACTTTTCTAACCTGGCTGTGAACTCCTGATGTCTTCATTGAAAGCTCTGTCACATTCCTGGTGTCTCTGCCCCGTAGTTTCCCACCGCATGTTTATTCATAGGGAATTCATATAAATCTCAAGGTGCTGCTTCTAGGTTATCCTAAGGAATCTTTCTCTGAACATGAATTACACATGAGGTAATTTTGCAAACGATAGTCCCAGTGTCTCCTACATTTAACTCCTCCCCTTTTCTCTTCAGAGACAGAAGAGTGTTGACAATGTTGAAGGCTGTGCTGAAGAAGAGCCGAGAGGGAGGAAAGGGAAGCAAAAAGGAAACAGGTATGTGCACCAAGTTGAGTTGAGCTCTTTTGGGGTTATGGCGGGCAGCCCTGGGCAGCCAGATCCCACCACTACAGGCTAGGTAGGTGCATGGCTGTGGAACCAACCCGGAGACACTCAGAACCAAACAGTGTTCTGGAGTGCCTTCTACGCATTCTGCGTCTGATCAGGGTTATGAGGGCTCTGTAGTTCTTAAGTTTCTTGTTTTTTAAATGAGACACAATGTTGGAAATGAGCTTCAATTTTGAACCAGATCCTTTCCTGAAAGATGTTAAAGGTTCATAATTTTAAAAGTGGTTCAGATTCAGAAGCACAGTTAAAGACGTTGAAGGGTAGCAGTTGTGTTTAGGAGTTTGATTTCTAGGAAGCCCTTTTCCTTGTCCCACACGGAGTTGGACTTTATGTCTCACCAACTGTTGCCTGACTGGTTCTTGTGTTTTTGGGTATCAAATTTTATTCCTAACAGGTGTAGCCCTACTTCATGCCAGACTGCTCACTCAGTGGGAGGAGAGTGGTTTAACTTGGCTTGGGTTTCCCTCCTGTCTGTAGTGTTTTGGTGCCTACTTGGCCATTGTGACCCGAGTGGCATCACATTCCATGTGGTCACCTCCTCTAAGGTTGTTCTGGCCACAGTCAGTCTCTTCTTCGTTCCAGTTTCTCTTGATAGAAAGTCTATGCTTTGCGTGTTTGTATTCACAGTTCAAAGGAGCTTCTGGAGCTACCCTGCAATCCTCTCTTTTAGCTCATGTGAAATCTACTCTTGTTGGCAAATGGCTCCTTTGAAAATGACTTAATGTCAAGTAATATTTCAGTTTTCGTTTCTGTGACAGTATCATAGATAAATAAACTTAGCATCATCAATTATAATTAACTTGTAATTCAAAAGGCCTTATATATTGTTGATTTGTCTTCATGCTTTTATAAGGGGCTCTGTAGACCTCTGGATATTTTGGCTATGTGGACCTAGATAAAGTTTCTGCTTATTACTAATTATCCCTTAAACAGAGCCTGCAAAGTGGCAAACTCACCTCAACAGTGGAGCCTTTATTACAAGGTTGCTGTTAGGATTCTATTACACACTTCTCATTACTGCCTGGGTAAACAGATACAGAGAATAGAAGGAAGCAGATTTTAATGATATAAACAGAAGACTGCATAGTTATCTCATAGCCTTAGAAAAATCAACCCCTAGCTTTGAATAATTAATTAGAATTGTTACTGTGGAGAAATTTTAGTTCACATAATTTCTTTCCCAGGGCACATTCATCTTCTGCTGGGTCAGGGCCAAAATGTCTTTCTCATTATTTTTCTGAAAGCAGTTAATTTTTTTTTTCAAAGTTTTGGCTCATCTGATACTAATTCTGGAGACTTTATTTGTTGCCTTCGAGACCTTTGTAATTTTTTAGCATAAATGTAGACAGCTTAGGTCTTGGGATGGCGCTGCCAAGCAAACAGGTACCCACCCCCACTCCCTTCCAGGACCAGGGTCTGCACGCCAAACTCCCTATAGAGTAACAGCATCTCTCAACAAAGACTGTCCTCTTCCACCGTGCCAGGGCCATGGGAAGTAAGTTGAAATGATGTTCGGCACCTGCCCTTTCAGGCAGGCCAGACAGCAAGCATAGTTTGCCTTTGAAAGGTTTCCAGTTTCAAAACATGGGACTTGGGGCTTAGGTCTCCCTTTGGCCTTTTAAGAGGAACTACTGCTTCTTCTGTGAGTCCTGTCTTTATCACAGTTCCCACACTCTGGGTTTTTTACTCAAGCACACCAGCTTGAAAACATAATGGGAACATTTTGTATAAAGCATCTGTATGGTCTGTGTTCCTTGCTGTTAACTGGAACCTGGTTTGTGTCATGTTGGGAACAAAGCAGTTGGGGTTTTACGTCCAGATGAAGTCATGTGAAAAGATTTGGGTAAATACTTGGGTTTTGACAACTTCTATGTTGAGTTCTGTGCCAGCTCATCATCTCAGTGAATCCCAGTTGAGTCTCTGAGTTAAAGCTAGCGGCCTGAGACAGCTGTGAGACTTGGTAACCAACCACTCCTCCTCCAGCATGGGCAGGCTTTGCAGCGCTGTTTCCAATTAAAAGCATTCTTTGCTTATTTTTGTTTTTGTTTTTTCGAGGCAGGGTTTCTCTTTGTAGCCTGGGCTGTCCTGGAACTCATAGACCACGCTGGCCTTAAGCTCACAGAGATCCACCTGCCTCTGTCTCCCAAGTGCTGGGACTAAAGGCGTGTGCCCCCTCTGCCTGATTGTTTTATTTTCGGTGCTGTTTTTGAGGCAAGGTTTCTGGTGAGCAGCCCAGCCTGGCCTTGACGTTATGCTCTTTCTGCCTCTGCCTCCCAGTTGCCGGGATCACAGCTCTGTGCTTGCCACACCAGGTTAAATGTTACTAGTTCTCACTCACAGCCACAGCTAAGAATTCAGCCCAAGGCTGTCAACCCCCTAGTGCATTCTGCAGATGAGCTGTATCCCCAGTATTGAAAAGGCTTTCTTCCAGCTTCTGTCCCTAAAAGAATATATCCGATATATCTACCTTAAGCTGTGTGGAAAAAAATTAGCAAGTGTTGACACTCAAATTATATTTATATATCTCATAAAATGTGAGATTGAATCCCATTGACAGAACTCTAAAATTAGCAAAATTCTTTTTAAAAATGATTATGCATTTCCATCTATGCTGGTAGATGGGCAAAATCTTAGTTTCTGGAAACTGGAGAGGCATGTTGGGGAATGAAATCTCAAAAATTCTGAAGTGTTTTGGGGATGCATGTTCTCTTTGCCCTTGTTGAAGTTCTATCAGTAAAAAATGAGCCACATCTGTCTCTTGGCCTTGAACTAGGCCTGTGGGAGCAAAAATGAATATTAAAGGCTATCAAGATAGCTCACCTGGTAAAGTGCTTGCTTTCTAAGCCTGCAGGATGACTTGCATTTGATCCCCATTTCCACATTCTGGAAAGAGAATTAACTTCTGAAGCTTGTCCTTTAATGTGACTGTGCATATTATATGTAAACACACACACATACATATATATATATATGGTGCACACATAATATATAAATATATATATATTTTAAAAACCAGTATTTAGCCACAGTAGAAGGGTGTGTTAGACAAAGATATCTCCTTTTTTCTTCCCATTTTCATGGCAAAGTCTTGTTTTAAAACCAGCACATGAGGCTCCGTCTTTAATCCAAAGCCCTTCAGAGAGGTTCGCCACCTACTACTGAATTTCTTGATTTCATCTGACCTATCTTACCAGATGGTTTTCATGCAACTCTTATTAAACTGTTATTAAATGGGTTAACTGCTGTTTTCTACGGTCAGGAGTATCTGATGTGAGAGCTGAACCTAACAAGAGTGTCAAGCACATTAAACTAGCAGAGGAAGCCAGCCTCTCTTCTCTAGAGAAAATGAATAACGTTCCATGTTGAAACAGCAGAAGTCTTTAATAATAAATCTGCAAGCTTTATGTGGAAATAAATGATAAAACTTTATTGATGACTCAAGACTGAATAAAAATAAATATTAAATTCTTAGGTGTATACACACACACACACACACACTTATTATTTCAAGCCAAGTAGTTCCCCTAAAATTATCTGTATAGTTCTGTTATTCCCTGATGAAATCCTTCCTTTGTTTGTTGATTCTTGTAGTCCTGGGGATCAAATCCTGGACCTCGAAATATGCTTCGTCACTGATAGAAGCCTGCCCTCAACACAATGGTTTGGTTTCGAGTGTAGCACAAATTCTAATTGGTATTGATGATAAAAACCCAGAGTCAGATACTAGGAGGTGAAAGCTGAGAGACCAGAGAAGCAGTGCAGCCAGCCACTAGAGACCTTGTACTTTTACCGAATCCTCAGACCAAAAGGGCAATCCTGTCCTCAGACTGCGGGGGCAATCCTCAGACTACATCTGTCTCCACCAAACCTCAGACTGCACTGAACTCCTGTCTCCTCCCATCTTATATTCCTCTCTCTACCCAGCCAATATTGCTCCTGTCTCCACCTCCCTCTGGCTGGAATTCAAAGCGCTGGGATCACCTTTAAAAGAGTCCCATTTCTCTTTTAGACAGATTCACTCTTGGGTAGCCCAGGGTGGCCTTGAACTAACAGAGCTCCCTCTGCCTGTGTCCCACAAGTTCTGGGATTAAAGGTGTGTGCCACCACTCCCTGGCCTCTAGTGGCTTAGCTATGTATTCTGATCTTTAGGCAAGTTTTATTTGTTAAAATATAAAATACCAATACATTTGAGGACTTTTTTTTAAAGGTTTTCCAAAGGGATAGTTTTAGGTTCACATAAAAATCCACTAAATGATATGGCAGCTTCCCCCACGTGTATACGGTTTCTCCTATTGAAAACAGCCACACCAGAGTGCTCTGTTTGGTGTATTTGTCACACTGGCAATGATGGTGATACAAAGCTGGTTTACAGTAGGGCCATGGGTAGATGTCTATATCCTGTGGTCTAGAGAGAATATCGTCGTACCATATAGAACATTTCGACCTCATCCTGTGTGTTTCTTTTTTTCTAACACAGCATAAAATTGATATAAAAATTCATCTGGAAGAGAGGGGGCTTGGGACTAGGCAAGGAGAACTGGAAATCATGGCAAGTACTTGTAGAACGGCTAAGGCCAGGTTTACATGCCTGGGTTCTCTCTGCAAAGAAGCTGGAAGAGTGCGTGTAAGTTTTTCGTGTCTGTGGGGCAGGTGCATTTTGCCTCCCATCAGGGAGGGTTCTTAAGTCAGACAATGGGAAGGTGTCTTTCCCCTCCAAACTGACTTGGTGTAGCTCATGATAATAGCCAGCACTTCACAATGAGCAGCCGGCTCCGCTAGAGTTTTGTTGTTTTTGTTCTTGCTGTCAAGAAATGAAACATACTTTTCTCTGATATCTAATACATTTAAAGTTCACAGTGGATAATGGTTTTTTTTTTTTTTTTTTTTTTTTTTGGCCTTCTTTAAGAGGGGACTGAGCATTCTCCCTGTTTGTATCCCTTCTCTAGTCAACTTTACTTGATTATTCTCTCTCTCTCTCTCTCTCTCTCTCTCTCTCTCTCTCTCTCGTGTGTGTGTGTAGGAAATGGTCTTAGTTTGGAGCAATTTATTAAGCTTTGGCCTTTACCTTTTCCATCACTGAAACCCAGGTTGGCTAAACACACTTGTAATGTGTTGATTAAGGCAGTGGATAGTCTCTCAGCCTCTGTGTGTACCCAATTAATTGGTTTGTTTTGCATTTGTTTCTTCACTTTGTATTCGTAGCAAAAGGAAGCCGTTGTCGTCTGCAGAGTTTAAAAGCCATTGATGTGATTGTTAAACTTGGTATTTTAAGCTGTTCCAGGCTGCCTTCTGGCTCTCGGTGGTACCTTCTAAAAATGCCCCAGTATAAACGGCGCTTTGTTTCATCCAGAAAATATGAAGCTGCTTTTGATTATTCTGTGCTCCGTTGCTCGCTTTCTGCGGCTGTGGACCATTATTTAGGAATTTGGTGGAGCGACCGTAGTGCTGAGATGTGGCCATTTGGTATCTCCTGTTAAGAGTACAAACTATTTCTCCAGCAACACAGTAACCATAACAATTCCCTCTCAAGGTAATGCGTTTCTCTTTAGCACAGCATTTGAATAACCGAATAAAGTGTCAGTCTCTGATTTAAGCACAGCGTAGAGCTGTGGTGCAACTTTCCCCAGGGTCTGCTAGGTTTCTGCATCGTGTGTTTGCTTTGTTCTTTTAACAAAGTCTACAAACCAAAAACACGAGAATTTGGAATTAGCAGACGCAAATTCAAATCTCAGCCTGATTACCTCTGGGCTGGTTGAAACTTGCGCAAAACTTTCTTATAGAGATATTGTCGAGGTTTAATTAGAAATTCCTTCATCCGGGCTGCTGGTGGTGGTGACGCACACCTTTGATCCTAGCACTCAGGAGGCAGAGACAGGGAGATCTCTGTGAGTTCAAGGCCAACCTGGTTTTCAGAGTGAGTTCCAGGACAGCCAGAGCTGCTTTACAGAGAAATTCTGTCTCGAAAAACAAACAAAAAACAAAACAAAGAGAAAAGAAATTCTTTCTACCTGGGTTGATACTTAGATTCTGGTAGATATTCATTGCACCTTTTCTTTCTTGAGAAAACTGTGGCAGTTTAAAGAACAGAGGAAATACAGACCCAGGCCACCCTTAAACTTGCTAGATAGGTCAGTTTGCAGCCCTCCTGTCTCTGCCTCTCAGACAGTGGGATACTAAGTGTGCACCTTTACCCTGGCTAGTTCAGCTGACATGGGCTGGAGCCATTTGGAAAGAGGGAACCTCAATTGAGAGAATGCCTTGACCAGACTGGCCTCTGGGCAAGTCCATGGGTGCATTTTCTTGATTGATGATTGGTGTAGGAGAGCCCAAGCTCTGTGGTTGGTATCACCCCTGGGCTGCTGGTCCTGGGTTCTGTAAGAAAGCAGGCTGAACAAGCCATGCAGAACAAGCCTGTAAGAAGCATTCCTCTATGGCTTCTACTTTGGTTCCTGCCTTGAGTTCCTGCCCAGGACCTCCTCTGGGAAGGACTGTTATCTAGAAGTGTAAGGTGAAGATAAACCCTTTCATCCTTGCATCTTTTGGCTGTTTTCATAACGACAAGAAAGAGTCTAAGTAAGATAACCATTAATTATACTGGATGTCAAACAAAAGTCTTGTTTCTCCCCTGGAAGCTAAAGAGAAGTCAGGACTGATCTCAAATAAGAATGATATTCTAGAAGCTTCTTTTGATGACTTCCTATCCCTAAATATGGAGTCTTCTATCTATTTGGGGTGATAAAGGTGCTTCTCCCATCTTTATTCGTTCCTCCATAATCTAACTAGTAAGCTCTGAGTTGTTTATTAGATGGTAGTTATTATTTCGGAAATTCTTTTTCTGTATTTTTCCACCGTTAGCCTTCTTTGTGCAATTAAACTGGAAGGCAACTTCCCTTGCAAAAGTGATTTCAGGAGATGCCAAGCAGATCTGAGGATAGATCTCTAAATACAGTCTATAGACTGTTCTAACACATCCTCATTCACGAAGGTCTTTAGTTTTGAAATACAGACCTTTATTGTCTTCATCCACTGGTTGTTTTCCCATGCTTTACGGAAGCATAAAGAATGAACGCGTTAGAGGAAGGGAACACGCGTGGGGCATTTGTCATGTGCTGGACACCTGCACATGCGGGCCATGATGGCTTCCTCATGAACTTCCTGTTTGCTATGTGGCGCAGACTTGAAGCAAGCTCTGTGCTATAGGGAAAAGGGAAGGCGATCGCCCAGAACCCCCCACTCCATGTGGCCAGTGAGACCCCCAGGAAGATGCTTCCTGCCAGAATCATAAAAGCTGATGCAAAGCTCCGTATGCTTTTCCTTGAGCCCCTGCTGGATGTGTATGCATGCAAAAGTGTAGTAATTAAGGGCGGCGGGGCTGCGTCCCTGGCACCCCAGCCGCCTGGCTAGCTTATGCCCCGAAATAACAACACACAAACTGTATTCATTTAAACACTGCTTGGCCCTTTAGCTCTAGCCCTTACTGGCTAATTCTGATATCCCGATCAACCCATCTCTAATAATCTGTGAGAACCGGTCTTACCGGGAAGATTCTAGCCTAGTCCATCCTGGGTCGGAGCTTCATGGCGTGTGTCTGCCCGGGAGTGGGGCATGACATCTCTCTCTGAGGGGTCTGCTCCCGAGAGGAGAGCTGTGGAGTCTGACCTCACTTCCTCTTCCTCCCAGCGTTCCGCTCTGTCCACTCCTCCCACCTAAATTCTAACCAATAAAATGGGCCAAGGCAGTTCTTTTATTAGCCAATGACCTTCCTCCATCACAAAAGGAAGCTTAACTTCAATAGGGAAATGATAAGTCAGAGACCTAGTTAAGAATATTTTTGTTTATCAAACTGGATTTTATTTCAGTTTTTTCACTCTATGAAAGGTTTTCTGTTTTTTTTTTTTTAAACAAAACCTGCAAAGAGCCTCATCAGTATGTTTCATGTTTCTATAAAATCTCCATATTTTAGTATCTATGTGAGCTGTTTGCATTTTGGGGAGAGAATTTCAAGGTTTTATTTCTATTCTACAAAATTATGGACAGCTGGGCTCACCTCTCTCTACTGGCCGATAGTGTCTGCAGAGGAGACTGTGGTGGCTTAAAACTTTTAGCGGGCTATGATCTGAACTTAGCATTTTTGGCTAAAGTCTTAGGAATAAAAATCAAACAATTATCTCAACAGCTGATCTAATTCTTCACTATTAAGTTTTCAGCCAGGAGTTGCCCATATTTAAGGTGGTATGGGAGTATCCAGGTGATTAGATTTGACCCTGATGCTGTCCCAGTGCAAAGAGGACACAGGGACTGTTTTCTGTCCGAGGAGAATGTACACTGGGTAGCTGTAGTGTAGTGGTTTGGATTCTCGGTTGGGGCCCTTTAAAAAAAGATTTACTTGTATTTGTGGGTGTGTGTGTTTCTGCCTCTCTGCCTGTCTGTGTGCCTGTGGATCCCAGGAGAAGGCGGCACATCCCTTGGAGCTAAAGTTATAGGCAGATATGAGCGTCCTGTCACAGGCTCTGGGGTTATCTGGAGTTATCCTGGGTCGTGGAACTGGCTGATTAGCAAGGCTAGGAGCCTGGCTGTGAACTCTAGGTTAAGGATAGAAGGGGGAGTCTCCTGGGTGGCTTCAGCTTTACTTTCCCGCCCTGAGTAGTTAGATGTCATTGCATCTTCTAGGAGGGCTCTCCAGAAGGACGGGTTTTAGATTGGTGTAGTTTATTTTAGAGAATATTGTTCCAAGTACCAGATGTGAACATTATTTTGATTTTTGATAGTGCATTTCCTTATCTGCTCAAGCTGCCATAACAAAACATCTTTGGTGGGGTGGCTAAAACAACAGGAATTTATGTGTTTCCAGTTCTGGAGGCTGAAAATTTGAGATCAGCGAGCCAGCGTGTCAGGTTATGGTGAGGGTTTTTCCTGGTTGGTGGAAGATGGCCTCCTAGCTGTGCCTGCATGTGGTGGAGAGAGACAGCATGCTCTTGGGGTCCCTTCTTACACGTGTGTTGTGCACTAACAAGGACTATGCACTTACATCACCAACCTGTTGAGCCTGCCTTGTCTGCCTAACGCCTGGAGTCTCATCCGCAAACACCGCCACACCACAGGGTGTTACAGTATCAGCATAAGAGGACACAGTGTGCCATAGTATTTCCTGTCAAAGTGTGATGCTGTAATTCACTGATGAAAAACACACCATTATTTCGTGTACTAGTAAAGAAAAAAAGCGGCTGTCGATTAAATTTTTATAGTACTTTTATTAAGGTTTTGTGTAATCTATCTTGGAGATAGTTTTTTAACACATGTTACTTTAAAGAGTTCTTTTATGTTTGTTTATGTATGACATGCGCCATGGCATGCCAGAGGGCAATTTCTGGAGTTTGTTCTGTCACTGGGATTGAACTCAGGTCCTCAGGCCTCATGCCCACCCTTGCTTTTTTGTTTTTGTAATTATAAAAATAAGACATTGGTTGTGATTAAAAATTCTATTCAGAGTGCAGTGACTGTTTATTTTATTAGCATTTCTTGTCAGGTGTGGAGGCACAGGCTTTCATCCCAGCACTCTGGAGCCTGGAGCAGGAGGCTGGTGGTAGTGCAAGGCCCACCTGGGCTCCGTAGTGAACGCTTTATGGTCTTAACAGCAGACAGCATTTTAAAAAAATGACTTTCTACTAATAAAATTGAGAATAACTATGGATCTTTGAAGCAATGTCCAATTGGGAAAATCAGGTAGGGATGAAGAAAAGAAGACAGGATGCTTTTGCTTTAAACACACACACACACACACACACACACACACACACACACACACCCTCCATCTTCAAAAGCTGCCCAATATTCTACTGTGCCACCATACTATGGTTTGTTTTTTTTCTCCCTCTGGAAGATAAACACCTTTGTATGGGTTGGTTCCAATAGGAGAAGGAAGATTCCCAGACTGCAGTCAAGGGTTAGAAGAGATGTATTTGGTTTGAGCTCGTGGTGCCCTTCGCAAGTTATTTTCCCGAAATTGTGTACTGGTCGTCACGGATGTTAAGTGGCAGGTGTGAGCATGCTCTTGGCTCGATTCTTCTTAGTATTAAGTATGTTGTGAATGTTAATAGTGCCAGTGTTGTAGGTAAACTGTATATCTAATTAAAGCTAGTATTTGAGGCTTCTGTGTATTTTTTGCCCAAGTACGTTACCTTTTCAGTGACCTTTTGTTCTGGCTCACTCTGTTCTGTTGGCCTTGGCGAGGGCCTGATCAGTCCCTCTTCTGCTTTCCTAGCGTGGCCCTGGTTTGTACGTGTGGCATTTCCTTTTCTCCTTTTACATTTTGTTTGTTTTTGTTTCAAGAGATAGGATACTTGCTTTGGTGCCCAGAATGATCCTGAACTTGTGTGATTAGCAGGTCCTCTGGCCTTGGCCTCAGAGTGCTGGGATTTAAAGGCCTGTGCTACCGCATCTGGCGGATATGTTACGATTCGTTTTGATAGTTGAGAGGCTGAAGCCTAGTCCCGGCGCACTTGCCTGTAAATCCAGCACTCAAGTGAGTTTAGAGCCTGGGCTAGCCTACATGATGATTTCCTGCTATCCTGGGCGACGCAAGGAGACTCTGTCTTAAAAGGAAAGTTTTATTGTCCTTCTGGTCATGATTAAGAATTAATTTTGAAATGAATCTCCCTGTATGTACCTGTCTGTGTTTCCATGAGAGGAGGTGTAGTTTTTTTTTTGTTTTTGTTTTTTGTTTTTTGTTTTTTTAGTGGCGCACGCCTTTAATCCCAGCACTCGGGAGGCAGAGGCAGGCAGATCTCTGTGAGTTCGAGACCAGCCTGGTCTACAAGAGCTAGTTCCAGGACAGGCTCCAAAACCACAGAGAAACCCTGTCTCGAAAAAAAAAAACAAAAAAAAATAAAATAAAAAAGGTATGAACTTAGCATCTTGTGTGCTCATTGAAGCCACTCTGTCTGGAACTATACTGTGGCTGTATAGCTTACCAGTTCCATGAACCTGGACTTAACGTGCTCTATGCTCATTGCTCGCTTATGAGGATTGAATTAATATTATAGAAGTGTTTCAGCTGATGTTTGACACTGTATGTGTTGTCTAGCTTTTTGTCAATAATAAAATTTATTTCTTTATCCTGCTTGTTTGCCTCTTTTCTCATTGGGTTTATTAGCTATTTCAATATTTTAATGAGTGTTTAATCATTGAGAGCTTATCAGCTGAAAGTTTTAAGCAAGACAAACATGTCTTATGTTTAATTTTTAATTACAATGCCTAGAAAGCTTTATCTAAGTCATTCTTTATATTTGGTTGGATTAAGTGACGGATTCTGTACTGATACTGTAAGTTCAGTGTTAAGTCACTTTTTGAGGCGATGAACTCTGTGTCCCTCCTTTGTTCCCAAGAGTGATGCTGATGGGATTTTACCTCTTGGACCCACATCCGCAGTGCCAGGTATGGTTCTGAAGATGAGATCCTTTGTAGGGCTTGCTCCTTCATAAGCATTCAGCTCTTAACATGGCTGGCTGGGCTCTCTAAACACGAGACCAGGTACTGTTTGATGTAGGAAGGTTTTGTACTGAAGTGAGTTAAGAGTGCTTTTGTAATGCCTTCAGCCAGGCACTCAGGAGGCTGAAGTAGGATTGCAAGCTGGAGGTCAGTCTGGGCTGTATAGTGAAACTCTGTCTTGGAACACAAACCCAGATAAGGAAACAAAACAAAACAGAACAGTCGTATGAAGTGGCCTCTCAGTTTCAAGTTTGAAGGCCTAATAGCTTTCTTAGAAAAGCTTACTGTATTTCTTTGAACCTTTACCTTTCTTGCCTATGAAATAAAGGTAATTTGTATCAGATAGCAATTATGAGAGTCAAATGCAGTAAATTTTGTTTTAAAATTTCAATATCAGGTGAGATTAGAAGGAACCCCATGTGGCACCTTTGACTGTGAAGAAATGCTCATCAGGCATGAAAATAAAGTGTACACATGCAGATATTTAAATATATCATGGGCTTTGATATGCAGATGGGATTTGTTTTTCTTCAGATATTAAAGAAATGAGGAAGTGAACCACAGTTGACCAGGAAGCAGATTCTCTAGAGAAGACATGATGGTCTGTATGAAAAAGTTATTCTTTACCGCACACTGTTATACAGTGTGCTGAATGCTTATATTTCCCTGTTGTAATGGATAGTTTATAAATGTAGGGTAAGGGCTGGGTTATAACTGAGCATGCCCAAGGCCCTGGTTAGATTCCTAGATCCACAGAAGGAAAAGGAAGGACAGCCACTCTGAATTATGTAAAGATGGCATGGTTAAGTCACAAAGGCAAATAGCCC
Organism: Microtus oregoni; assembly: GCF_018167655.1. Taxonomy (NCBI): domain Eukaryota; kingdom Metazoa; phylum Chordata; class Mammalia; order Rodentia; family Cricetidae; genus Microtus; species Microtus oregoni. The sequence continues at coordinate 14,473,952 of NW_024543096.1, forward strand.
AGTTTCTCTGTCCCGGAAGTGAGTGATCTGGGTGCTTGGGTTCAGTTCCCAGCATAAGCTGCTGAACCTCACTGTCTTCCCAGTTTTGCTTCTGTGAAATGGGGGAGAATAACCCTGCAGAGTCGATCTGTTGAATATTTAAAGTCAGAACTAAAAACAAATTATCAGGGGAAAAATAAGTATATGAATATTGACCACAAACAGACTTGTATTCCCTAAATAATACAGCACGACACCCAATTTACATAGCATTTCCATTGTATTAGGTATTGTCCAACATCTGGCAATGATTTTAAAGAATATAAGAAGATCTATGTAGGTTTTATGCAAATACTTTGTCATTTTCCATAAGGGATTTGATCCTCCTAAGATTTTAGTATCCATTGGGGATATTGGAACCAATCCCCTGCCAATACCTAGGGGCAAGTATTGATTCTTTGAAGAGAAAATGAGTTAAAATCCATATAACACTGCCTGGACCATAGTGAGCATGTTAGAAACGTTGGCTCTTGTATTTGATGGGAAACCCTTTGCTTTTTTGTCTCTTTCCAGTCTCCGTTAGATGTTAGTAACTGGTGGCATCTTGGATGTGTTGTTTCATTAGCTCACTTATTTGTGTGGCCAGCCCGACCCTGGCCACTCCATGTGGTGCAGATCGGGGAAAGAGCTACTTAATAGGCAGTGCCCTTAGCAGAACGCTGCAGGGTCAATTGCTGTAAACAGTCTGGGAAGACATGTGTTCGCTATGAGATGGAGGAGGGCAGGGGTCCTGGGGCCTAGATGCAAGGATTTGAAACAAGAAGCTTCTGTGTCAGCAAAGATGTGTGCGCATTTGAAGGGCTGTGCCCGAGATTCACCGCTTATTTTGTATAGGAACAGACTCTAGTGTAACTGATGGGCAATCCTACACCTGGCCGTCTCCTCCGCCAGACCTACTCGGTTGTCCCCTTGGAAACGACTGGATGGGGACCACACCTCTGTGCCTTGGTGGGAGTTGTTGAGTGATTGGAGCTGCCCGTGTGCTGCCATTTCTTTCTGTGTCCCCAACTAGTTACGCAACATTTGTGTGTGTGTGTGTGTGACTTTGAAAACTCTTTGGCAAAATATATTCCCCCATTCTACAGCAAAACTGTGTTCTTGGCAGTCCTATAAAGATGAACTTTAAATACAGATACACAAGTACAGAAGTTAAAGGATTCTGTTACAAAAGAACGCGGCACACGGTTTGATCAAAGCAATTTGTTAGTGTATTTCATTTGATCGTGTTTGTGCTGATTCTGTGTCAACATTTGCTCACTCACATACTCACACTTACAAGTTAGATGCACAGGAAGGAGTAGCTAGGGAATAGGATTTTCCTGTGCAGCTTGCATGATGTTAGAGAGCTCCTTTCCCAGAGACATGCTCGAAGAGTGGATGAAGCAAATAACTTGGAATCCATTTCATGTTTTAGAAGTCGTAGTTAGGGTAGAATGTTAATATGGTTAGCTGCCGTGAGACAATGTTGACATTGTTGCTAAGATATGTTATCAGACCTGTCACTGAGGATGCTGTTTTGGAAACTGAGCAGTGATTTGTGTGTGTGTGTGTGTGTGTGTGTGTGTGTGTGTGTGAAAGAGAGAGAGAGAGAGACAGAGAGAGAGAAACAGAGAGAGAGAGACAGAGAGAGAGACAGAGAGATGACAGAGCAGACATGGTATATAGACTACAAAGGACAAAAAAAAAAAAAAACAGTGGTGGCACATACCTTTAATCCCAGCCCTTTGGAAGCAGATGCAGGTAGATTTCTGTGAGTTTGAGGTTAGCCTCATCTACAGAGCAAGTTCTAGGACAGCCAGGGCTACACAATGAAACCCTGTCCCAAGAAACAAAAATCCAAAACCCAGTAAATGCAAAGCCATTTCATTCTCTCCTCTAGTTCCACACCTCAATATGGGCCTAAAAAGGACCTGGTTAAATAAATTAACATGTACATAGTCAATTTATATGGTCTCTGTCTGGAATAGGAACAGAGTTGGTTATGCTGTGCAGTTTTGAGTATGTGTATTTTAGGGTGTGTGTGTGTGTGTGTGTGTGTGCAGAGGCCAAACTCAGGTATTATTTTGTGGGTACCACACAGCTTGGATTCTCTCACAGACTTGGATTCTACTCACTAGGTAGGCCAGGCCAACCAGGTCATGAGCTCAGGGAGCCTCCTGCCTCTGCCTCTCCAGTGTTGGCTGGGATGGCAAGTGTATCACTATACCCATGCAGCAATTTTTTTTTTAATGTGGATTCTGTGGAGGAATCCTCACAATTGAAAAAAACTTTTTGTTATTTTTGAGAATTTCACATTCTACCTAGAAACTGTGAGCTATCCTCTCTCCCCAAATGTTTGTAGATCTCCTTTTCCCTGTGATAAAAATTTCCTTTTAACTGAAACAGGAGAGATCGCAGCTCCCTATATCCTCGCTCTTTGTCTTTAGTGAGGCCTGCTGGCACATGGCTTTGCCGTTGGTACTGGTAGAGTTTGGGACTGAGTAGTGAGTTGAGGGGGTGGCGTACAGGTTATGGTATTGTTCCAGAAGCCTCTCCCTCCACTTATTTTTTTCCACCCCCAAAATGTCACCATGTCCAATGTGACAGAATGTTCCCGATGATTACCATCCAGAGAAACACGACTTGCTAAATGATCTGTGGGTGACAGCATTTCTTAGGCACTGAGCGGTGAGTTCTCCTTGCTCGGTACACACTTGGCTTAGGGCATCTGCCGCTTGGGCCAGCGTGCTAGTGTACCGCCGTGGTAGAGTCATGACTGGAGTCAGGAGCCTGGGTTCTCAGCCGTGGGCAACTCTGTGTGCCCTCATCTGGAACACGTGAGATTTTAAGTGTCTCTTTTAAATGGACTACGATGAATAAATTAATGTATGTAAAATGTTAATGAGGTGTCTGGCACATTGAGTAAGGACTTAATAATGACTACTCGCTTAATCATCCTTACTAGGGGGCTGGCAAGATGGCTTAGCGGTAAAGGTACTTGCTGCCAAGCCTGGTAACCTGAGCTCCATTCCCAGAATCTGCATGACAGAAGGGAGAGAACCGGTACCTGCAAGCTGTCCTCCAGCTGTCCCCCTCCACCCACACACATGCAGTCAGCAAAGGCGGTCATCTTCATTAGTCCAGATACACTCAGTAGACAGAATAGCGTTTATAATTAAGACATAACTGCACATTTCAGCATGTTACTGTGATGCCCCCTTGACGTGAATGTCAGTGAGCTTGGGCTGTATGTAATCTTGGGACTAAGGAATATTAGTGAGATAGAGGGGAGGGTTTAAGATGGATACCCTGTAGGCACTGGCCGTTCCTGGCTATTCTGTTGCTTGGTTTGAGAATACTAATGACATGTGTATGATGTCTGTGACACGGTGAATGAAGAGGGTGAACTTGGGTTTGTGTTTAAGGATATTTGGCATTATGAAAAGAAATCAGTAATTGGTTGAGCTTGGAAGTTGAAGGCAAAGAAATTGAATGAGACAACTGGGCTGTGGTTAATACACGTTAATCCTAGTTGCGGGGGTTGGGGCCAGCCTGGGCTTCATGGGGAGACCCTGTGTCCACATGGGGAAGAAGCCAGTTTAGACCATCACTGTAGAACAATCAGTAGGGAATTGGCCATCCTACGTCAGTAAGTCCTCGATATATGGGTGGGGTGTGTTAGCTTAAGGTTGAACCTGTGGATTGAATTTCATAGTGGTTATGATTGGAAGCTTTTGGATGTAGAAAAAGGAGGCTTCTTGGTAAGTATCCAGTGGGATCGCTTTACTGAGCAACCCCAGAAGTAAAAAGAGAAGTTTCCGTGTGCTAGACAATCAGGTCTACTTTATAAAATATTCGTGTCCTAAACATTGCCAGAATCCATGCCAAACTAGACACAGCCAAGGAAGAGGGAACCCATCCTTGCCTCTAAGCCTGAGGAACAGCCATCATCAATGTGTTACCGTGCTTCTTCTAAGGCTTTGCCTGTGTTACATTTCACTCTTGTCATACAGCATAGCATGTTACATATACATGCTTAGATGCTTATTCCATGTGGTTTTAAAAAAATGGCAAACTGTTTTTCTTTCGTGTAACTTGTTCACTGGCACCAAAACCAGTCTTTGTGCCACTCTGTTGGTGGGGGGCAGCTTTGCCCCTTGTCCTAATCATGTAGCTGCTAGCTGCTGTTAGCAAGTTCTAGCAGGACAGCTAAAGTTATTAAGAGGCCACCCAGATAGGGTAAGAGGTTCCTTTTCCATTATGGAGTGAAGTAAATGGTTCAAAGCTACATTTCCTGAAAGTGAAGGAGGTGGGAAGGGGCAGTTGACCAAAGTGCTGGAAGGCATGGGTCGTGTAGTGCGAACATTATAAAGCCATGGTGTCTCCACTGTCCTGGCTAATTTAGATGCGTCTCTTAAGTAATGTTTTCTTTTTGTCTCCAAAATAACAAATGTACTGTGTGTTTTGAATCTGCGAATATCCCAGAACGCTTTTGATTGCTATGATGTACCATTGAAAACTTTGCTTCAACGCTACGAGACTTGGTCATCCTAGCCCTTCCCTCTCTATATAGCTATTGTTTCAATTTCTGACGTTTGATGATATATCGAGAGGGCTAAGTGTTGTGAATGGAATCGTGGTTCCTGCAAAGATGTGTCGAAGCCCCTCCCCCCCTTTAATATAGCACCTGTGAAAATGACCTCGTTTGGAAATACAGTGTTGACAGATGTGATCAGTTTAAAGGTCTTGATTGGATTACGTAGGTTGGTTGTAATTTCTGATGCCCAGGGTTCCTAAGAGAGACTGTGACATCATTGAGTGTGATGTCCATGCCTGCATTCTCAGGACTTGGGAGGATGAGTCAAGCCTGAGCTACATAGTGAGTTCTAGGCTAGCCTGAACTATGAAGTCAGACCCTGTCTCAAGCAGACTGCCATGGAGAGAGAACACTGTGGATGGATGAAGGCAGGGGTGGGAATGATGAATCTTCAAGCCAAGAAACATCAGAGATGGCTAACGAGAAACAAAGGAAGAAGCATGGACTAGCTTGTCCTGGTGAGAGCGTGACCCTTCCCCCATGCTTTGATGGTGGACTGTTAGGTCCGGGAATGCAAGAAATTAACTATGGGTTGTTTGAACCGCCCCTTTTGTGGTACCTTCTTTCACAGTGTTCTAGGACAGCTCAGCGAACCCAGATGACGCATGGCTGGGTTCCGGTTCTTTGTTGCACCCTCTGTTTCACACACAGACCTTGGTCTGTGACAGTCCTTTCTTAAGCTTGCAGAACAAAGTTTTTACCAGATGACACTAGGGCTGGGTCTTCCCCCTCAGGATGCAGCTTAGGGCCTGATGGGTCCTTTTGTTTGCATTCCTCCTGACAGAACAGGGTTTGGTTTTAATGACTTAGTCGTGTCTAGGTTTCTCCTGAGCAGCAGCTTTTGTTTTCCACATTTGTAATCGTTTCTCACATAATTAATTTTTTTTTTTTTTTGGCCTTGTCTTTCCGTGCCCGGGGAACCCGTCCTGAGCCTTTGCTCTTTGTCAGTGGTTACTATGAAGGGCTGGTGGATCCTAGTCAGTGTTGCAGGTGAAGTCATCGGAAAGCAAGCAGTGTGAAAGGTGGAGCCCAGCCTAGCTGGTCCGTATCCCACCAGGGTGCCTAGCTGTCCTTGACTGTTGTTCTCAGTTTTCTTTTTCCAAGTCTTCAAGGTGGTCACTTTCCTTTCATTGACTAACCGTCTGTTCAGCCCCTCAGCACCGATGGTTTTAGGGGAGGCCTGTTGTATAGGGGGAACCGGTTTAATCAAGGTCCAGGAAGTGTTTGTTCTTGGAGGCTTGGGGTGGAGCAGCCTCGGTAACTAGAGTGCGGTTAAGCTGCTGGTTGTTGCAATGACAAAGTATCCTCCATGGTCTCCGTTGTTGTCTTTTAGATTGCTGGTCTCTCTTGTCTTTTCTAGCCATCTCCTATTTGGGGATACAGTTTCTGCACATGTGAGTTTTTGCCTCTTAGTTTATAGATACTTCACTGGGGTTCTCGGGAGGCTTTGCCTGGTGCAGTTTTACCCCCTTCCATTGCACCTCAACCTGCTCCATCCCCTGGCTTCCCCCTGCCAGTGACAACAAAGATGATCAGGAGGTGGCGCCGAGACAGTCCAGGGTCAGGAAGAAGAAATGCTTACCACTGGTGATGGCATTCTGCTGTTCTTCCTCTCTTGTCTCCTGTCCACCTGCCAGTGACAGTCAGGGTCACCTCTGGGTGATAATCACCCCTCAGGTGTCCCCGAGCACGGTGCCCTGTGGGATGGAACTTCTTTTCTTTCAGCTGCCAAGTTAGATCATAGCAGGTGGCCAGTTTAACCCAAAGACCTTCAAGTGTACACATGGCTCTTTACTTGGGAGCATAAATGTAAATATTTGCGTCAGGCGTGCACACAGAGCGTCAGCCATAGACAAGGATTAACCTCTGTCCATGCTCCCAGTGGTTTACTTCCCATTTCCAGATGCAGGCTTGACTACAGAATGCATATGTCCTTCCAGAGAGCCTCCATCCACAAACAGGTGTGTTTACATGTGTATCACACACATAGGGTTGTAGATAAATACTATATAACATATACAAATGTATGCACATACACCCCCACGAAGCATTCGTTTTTAAATATAGAAAACTTTTGTACATTATCATTTCTTTCCTTTCCCTTCCCTTCCATTTCTCTCTTTTTTTTCTTCTTCCCATATTGGCCTTGACTTCTGGATTCCCAGCACGTGTATCTTAGATGTTGTTCAGCTTCTTGTTCCAGTGGCAAGAGAAATCCCTGCTACGCCTTGCGTTGCGTTACCCTCTCGGGGAGAGTTTGAAAGCCCATGACTTGAGCTGCAGTAGTTGAAACGGCTTCCCAGACAGCTCTAGGCCTCCTCCCTGAACAGACAGAGGAGTTGGGGCTGCACCCTGACCAGCTGTAGGAACACAAGACCTCGAAAGCTTCAGAACCAGAGAGGTGGTGCAGTCCGCGAGGTCAGGAAGCATCTGCGCGCTGCCGAGGAAATGTAGAATAAGGAATTTTGCGAGCATCCCACAGACCTTTTCTGGCTGCTGTGGGTTGCAGCTCTTAGCTGACCCACATCTTCATTCTTCCTCTGGGGCAGACTGGGGTGGGGGTGGGGGTGGGGCTGGACCTGCTCTTCTGTTGTTGCAGGAGCCGCCGGCATACACCGCAAGAGTTAACGAACGTGCGGTACTGGGTGAAAGGAAAGGAACCTATTTCGGGTGCTTGATGACCAAACACCTATGCTTCAGACGTACTTGGTTTGTGTGACAGCAGCGTAAGGTGTGACTGAAAGAAAATTAATGATCAGGAGGCTTGGGCACCTCCCCTGCGGAATGTTCAAGAGTGCTTGGAACTAATTAAGCAGCCGGCACGGAACTGGAAAATAGAGGAGGGAGCAGGCTTTTTCATGGTGGCCTGGGACCACTTGTAGACCTACATACTCTATTTTTGGTGTTCTCTATTAAGTACACCAAGTGACATAATATGGAAAGCATATCTTAGCAGCCTTATGAAATGGGAATGGCACCGGGAAGATGGATTCCATGTTTGATGGCCTGAGTCCAAACTCCCCTTTGACATTTGCTGGTGCCCTCAGGGATATCACTTAGTCCTTTCTGGTCCGCAGTGTCCTCATCTGAGAAAAGAATGGGAAAGCGCGACTGCTTGGTAACCTACCAAGGTTGTGAAGATGGAATGAGGAGACAGCGTGCACATGGTGTCTGTCTGGGCACCTGCTAGCGCCTTTGGAAGCATTTGCTTTAAATTATGCTTGCGTAGGGTGTGAGAATGGAGGTTTTCCTGACGTCATATATTTTTAAAGCATAGTAGCTCCTGCATGGTGACATAGGGTGGAACTGCCAGTCTGTTTACGTACGTTTTGGGATGAGGTGCTTTTGTGCATGCAGTTCTATAGCTTGCAATGTGAGGACATTGCTGGCCTCTGTTTAGAAGGCATTTGTGTAATATCTGAAGACAAAAGGATCCACCTGTCTTATCAGCTGGCACTGTCTGGACCCTGGAGTTAGCTGGTTTCTTGTTTCTCTGCTGTTACTGTGGTACTGTTTGTGGATTAGCTATGATAGTGTGAATATGTTTTGGAAAATTGTTGACATGGATCCCGTTATCCTTTCGTTTTGAAAATGTCCACTGGATGCTCAGTAGCTCTGACCAGAAGCCAGGAGGACACATATGAGACACATGATGCTCTAAACTGCTGCCCACTGCAGAGAAAGCCTTTTACAAGGCTCAGAAACGACACTGCAGAGGAAATTTCTTCCAGCTTGCTGGGTTCCTGTAAATATATGAGTTATGCGATTATAAAAACCTTATGATGGAAAATATGTTTCAAAAACAGTGTGCTTAGAGGCAGGAACCTCTAAGATGCTGTAATACGTTTAATGTCCAAGTTAAACGTATCACCCCAGTCCCATTTTCTGAAGCTGGATATACAGAACATCTTTCTCTTTCTATTTGAAGCGTCCAGCCCTGCTTCCCCAGCTACTTACGTGCACGATAAATGGAAATCTTATTTCCTGCCTCTGTAGACCTATTTACCTGAATGTCTGAGCTCACCCTTGTCTTTCTCAGGGCGACCCTGTCTCAGATTGGCTTACTTTCATCTGCCTTGCCTGCCTGCCTTCCCTGCCCTGGTTTTTTAAAGCCGTCTCTAATCCTACACTCCGTATACTCTAATCTGCAGCGTCGACTTCAGCATTCTGCGTGGCCACCTTTAGACATTCATCTCCTAGATTCACAGTTCTCCTTCCATTGTGTATTTAAATCCTCACTAGGCGTCTTTAAGAATAGGGGGAGGAAAGTTAAAATAAAGAGCCATTATCAAAAGCCATTTCCGCCAATTTACAATGCTTTATTGGATGTCTTTATTCTCTTTGGTGAGTCCATTATCTTCACAAATACAGCTCTCTCTCTCTCTGATACTTCTTCTATGTGGATATTTTAATTTTGATTTATTGTAAGCCCAGAAGACCTTATAAATGTCCATTCATCCTCATGCCCTTCCTGATCTTTTATTTTCAGACTTCAGGAAGTCAGTAATTTTAAAATAGGAAAAGAGGTGAGAGAGAGAGAGAGAGAGAAAATGTCAGAGACTGTGTGTGTGTGTGTGTGTGTGTGTGTGTGTGTGTGTATCTTACAGAGCCCAAGATACTATTAGGCCCTTTACAGAAAAAGTGTGATTGCCCCTTACATATTTGACTGATTTAGAACGTGTTTTCTTTGAGGCTCTCTATTTTTCCCAGCTTTCTTAAACAAGTGGAATAGTGTGTTAGAATCTGAGCTGGCTGGATGGGAGAAGACTCCAGCTGCTCCCTCTTTTCCTCCCAGTTAATGTGGTTCAGTTTCCTGCCCGTGAGAGGTGTGATTGGATCAGGGGCTCTCTGAGAGGAACTCATGCTGGTGTTGAAATGCCAAGTTGGAGGGGAGCCTGGTAACATGGCTTGCACTCACTCCCTGGAGTGGATGCCTTTGTCCTGCCCAGCCTGGCCTTTCTGCAGCAGCGACAGGAACAGTGACTGAAGTGCTTCCTATTACTTAACTGAAGCGAGGAATAAAGTAGGTTGTAGTGAAAACATCATCTACTCAAGGCCCAGCGAAATGTTCCAGTCATGCTGGGTGTTGTAGTGAAACATGTTTAATTCTTCTTTTGCCTCTCTAAGCATCTGCTGAGGAATGTTGAATCAACCAGGGTGTAGCAAGCTTTTCCATTGGGACCACCCGCCCACAAACAGTGACATGGAGACTCCTTATTAATTATGAAACCTCGGCCTTAGCCTAGGCTTGTCCCATCAGCTCATATAACTTAAATTAACCTGCTTTATTAATTTGTCATGTGGCTTTTTACCGTTCATTCTGTATGTCTGACTCCTTCCATGTTTTGTTGGCATTTCCTCTGCCCTTCCATTATCTATCTCCTCCTCCTTCCTCTCTCTGGCTGGAAGTCCCACCTGTACTTCCTGCCTAGTGCTTGGCCATGCAGCTCCTTATTAAACCAATCCCAGCAATATATCTTCACACAGTGTACAAATATTTCACAATACAGTAGATGTCTGATGTCTGCTTGCTTAGAGCATGCCCCAACGCTGATGTGTGTGTCCCGACCAGGGTTCTGCTTTTGGCCTCTGGTGTCCTAGGCTTTCTTTGTCCTAAACCTGCTGCCCTGTGCTGCTAAGGTTGTAGGCGCCAGGATGCTGCCCAGCCTCCAAGCAGCTGGATCTCCCACTTGGTGCTCTGTGCCCCCCTGCACATCCATACAGTTATTCTCTCTGTGCGTGCCTTCCTAATGAAAGGAAGCTGAAAGTTTGTTTCTGAAAAACCAAGCAGAACAGCATGTTTGGGGCAGATACTGTCATGAGATGGCCAAGTCAAGCTGAAATGGAAGCGCCCCTCCCCCAAGCCCCATCTCTAAGTCCCATTTTTATTGCAGCCTACATAAAATCAAAGAGCTGGGGTCCAGCTGTTCCCGAGGCTGAGGGTCCTCCTGGCTGCGGCTTGCTTTGGAAGCTGTTTCTCACAGACTTGCGGTTAATGAAAATATTTGCTTTGCTTGATACAAACAAAGTTTATGGGCAGAATTTGTGATTAGGAAATGCTTTAAATCTTCTGCCCTCCAGTCCCCCAGTCCCTAATTTCTCTTGTTCTGTGTTAGAGAATTCTAAATGTCTGAGTTAAAAACCCTTTTTTGGGGAACAAGTTTAACTTTTAAAGTTTCTGGTGATGGTGTGTGCCTTTCATCGTTTCTCTGTGTTCCCGTCGAAATGAAGGGGTTGGAAGTTCGGGTTTTCATGTGTAGGTCAGAAATCTTTCAGAGTGAGTAGAGAGACTATTGCTTATGGCTTGTCAGGCCCTCTCACTGTTTCCAGTCCAAGTCCGTAACTTGGCTAATACATAGGTACCCATGGCTTCAAACACATGGAAAATCAACATTGCCCGGTGTCCCCGTGCCTCTGTAGGGCTGTAACTTCAGTTTCTTGTATGGTCTTGTCTGTTTTCGATTGTACTTGCCTGGACACCTGACGATCAGGTCTTTGGAGTGTTCTTGTTGGTACTTACAGAACCAAATGGTAGTGGGGACTGGTCATGGAACTCGTTAGGAGACCGGGAAAGTAATTGTCCTGCTCTCACAAGTCCCTCTACAAGCACACAGCCCTGTCGGGAGGTAGTGGTCTGGTTGTCGCTTTGGCTTTTTCATTCATTGGCAATAACAGAGGTGATAATCTGGGTGCCTCATGCACTGGCTTAAGACCTCAAAAGGTGGCATCTTCAAGAATCCAGGCTGCTTCTCCCGTGTGTACGTAACATTGTATGTAAGTCTGACAGGTATGTAATATGGATATGTTTATGAAGGCGTGATAAGCGAGGGTGTGCAGGTCCTCTACCGTTCATGTGGGCAGTAATTAAAGGGCCTTTCCGAACCTATGTTTACCCTCCTCCCTTAGGGCTAGCCTTGTCCTGGTCACCTGCCATGGGTGTTGATGTAATTCCAGTGAGAGCTGTCTAGGAATTGTGCCTTTCTTCCTCTTCTTCAAATGCCTAGTCATTTGGGCAGATAGTGACAAATCATTGTACTGTCCCAAGTCTATTGAGATGCTTCAAGTGTCGCTGGCCAGGTGAGACTGGAGAGACCTTCCCAACTCTGCCAGTCCCCATGGCTTTTCTCCTGACAGCTCTTTGGCTATTGCTTGTGGAAGTGACGCTTGAGCGTCATTCTGTGGCAGGGTTAGCACTCCTTCCCCATGGCTACAGACGTGGAAAACAAGTCCAGCAATGCAACATGGATTGATGATGGGTTTCGGTCACATCCCTTTTTGGGCCTCATGCACAAAGATCTGGAAAAAATGAGTGTCTGCTTGGCTCTACAGCTCTTGGGTTTCGCTCCCCTCCTCCCCCCAAATGTAGTACTTGCATTTTCTTCTTTAGCAGAAGCCATGACAAGGACTAGTTGGAGGGCGTTTGTTAGACAGACTGATTTTGCTTATGGAAAACTTGCATGTCTCCTCCTAATTCTGCTGCTGCCCATAATTTAGAACTCTGAAGATGTTTTATAATCTATGGGGTGATGACTCAGCTGCATCACGGTCTCTACTGAGGGACTGTGACGGGGGGGTGAGGTGGCAGAGTAGGGGGGGACAGGAGCAAAGTGTATCATCCGGGACGTGCAGACTGGCTGCATCTCTTTCTTGGTTTGTCCTTGCCCAGTTCTGCACTCCTCATATTTTCTGTACATTGTGATTGCAGCCTCTGTATTTCTGGAGGATCTGCTCCCTCTAAAAGGTTTTAGTTCATAATGATGTGCTACTTTGTTCCCAGGTTTATTTGGGGGTTAGATACTACGGGAACCTCCTCAGTAGATGAGCCCTGTGATGGTTTGGGGTTGGCGAGGATTCAGAATGGTAGAGTAGACTGGATCGGGAAAGAGAAGTATTTCTAGGGAGCGCCGTGAAGCTGTCCGGGTCTTCCATTGGCAGCCTTGCATTGGAGGAAGCAGACTGCAGGCTCAGAGTCCAGAGAGCTCCTGGCTTTGGAATCTGCTCCACTAATACAAAAGTACAGGACCTCCTGCTCATAACTGCAGCAGCCAAATCAGAGCGTCTTGTGGATCATGACTTTCTATAGCGATTGAGCAGAACACAAAGGGCCTCCTGGCTGGGTTTATTGATGCTTCCGTGGCAAAGCTTTAGTCTCTCCTGTAGGCAACAGATTTCAAGAGTGATAAAGGAAATGATTCAAAAGAAATTCACTATTCTGGTATATGGGAATTGTATTCTAAGAACATAGCTCTTAGGAGTTAAAGTCTCATCAACTTGTCATGGATGGTGTAACCTAGATGCCATTTCTCCACTCCAGGTGGTGACTTTAGTTCAGAGACGCCTGCCTTGTCCTCTGGTCACAGCGGTGACTCTCCTGTGAGCGGTCTTCCTACAGCAGAAGACCCCTATCGTGTGAGCTTGGCCAAAGGGGTTTCGATGTCTCTGCCTTCATCACCTCTGCTGCCTCGACAGTCTCACTTGACACAGTCAAGATCAATCAAGAAATCCCCAGGTAAAGAAAAAAACACCCAGTATCTATATACGTTTTATATTGGCTATTAAATATATTCATTAAATGTAAATTAGGTAAGTGAGTCCCTGTAAGAGCCAGGTATGCAGAGTGTGCCTGTAATCCCAACTGGAGCCGAATTGCTTCAGGCAGGAGTTCAGGTCAGCTTGGTCAACATAGTGAGACCTCATCTTAAAAACACACATCTTTTAGGAGAATTTTTTTTCCTGTGTTCAAATAACTTCTAGAAGAAGGGGATTTAAAAAGAAAGATATATTTTTAATATATTTTATGTGTGTGTGTCTATGTGGGTATATGTGTGTGTGAGTTCAGGTTCCCTCGGACCAGAAATTGTTGGATCTCTTGGAGCTAGAGTTACGGGTGGTTGTGAGCCACCCAACATGGGGAACTGCACTCAGATTCTCTTCAAGAGTAGTAAGTACTCCTAACTGCTGCTGTCCTCGGGAAAAAAATAAAAGTATTTCTATCCACCTTTCTGTATAGTTCCACATCCATACATAATGATAAAAAAAAGTGCCCAGAATAGCCTTTCATAAAGATTCATGATCTTGATGTAAGAACTAACGTTTACCATTGGCTTTCTCAGCTTCTTCCTGGTGAATCGAGGAACACTGTTTCTTACAAGATGTCTCTAATTTTTTTCTTCCTTCCTTTCCTCCCTTTTTCCTTCCTTTCCTCCCTTTTTCCTTCCTTCCCTTCCTTTTTCCTTCCTTTTTCCTTCCCTTCCTTCCCTCTTCCTTCCCTCCCCTCCCCTCCCCTCCCCTCCCCTCCCCTCCCCTCTTCCTTCCTCTTTTTTTGTTTTTGGAGACAAGGTTTCTCTATGCAGCTCTGGCTGTCCTGGAACTCACTTTATGGATCAGGCTATCCTTGAACTCACAGAAATCTACTTCCTCTGCCTCCTGAGCGCTGGCATTAAAGGTGTGCGCCACCACCACCCAGCTAGAGTTCTGGATGCAGGCGAGTGTCCCGGACAGCATTCTGTTCATTACTGCCAAGCCTTGTGTATTGCATCTGTTTGCCGGCTGACATCACGTGCCACTGGACCAGCTCTGAAGGTTAATCTCTAGGCAAGAGTCAGACTTGTAGCAGTGCAGAGGCCCTGGCTCAGGGGCTGCTTGTGTAAGGCTGTTTGACCCCTTTCGTGATTAGCAGCTTCAGACACTTGAGAATAAAAGCAAGCAGGAGCTGGCCGCAAGAGGCTGGGGTTCAGATGTGAGGGAAGCCTTTCCGGTGGTGCTCATCCCTGGGGTCCTCACACTTCTTTGATATTCTTTTAAATTGGATGAATATTTGCTTACAAAAGGCAGGATAATTTGGGTTCCCATTGATCACGTGCCAATGAAAATTCTTCTCAATTACATGGGAACATATTCAGGGTTCATCTAGACTGTGCCCTGGGGCTATGAAATTAATTAGTTTCTGGTTTCTTAAATATTTGTGTTGCTTGGAGTGGCATATGCATTATTTCTGAGTCATTTAGTCGGTGTTTGAGATTTATATATGGTAAAATTAAGAGGGAAAACCCTGAGGCATTCTGTGTTTTGGAATGGTGGCGTGAATTTGGTGATTGTCCAGAATCTTTCATTGTTCCAGAACTTTCTTATTCTGGACAGCATTGTTTACAGTTCATTTGTTAGCTGGAACTTGGGAACTTTTTTTTTTTTTTTTTGGTATGAAGTGATTTCCTGTGCCAAGGAATTTGACCTGTTTATCAGTGTTTAGGGAAATTCCTGGAATGTCCTCTGCTTGCTCCACTGTTGTGTCTCTGGGTCAGATGGCTTTTCTTCCTTCAAGCCGTGTTTCCCACAGCGCCCCTCTGGCTAGGTTACCCTGGTTGGAATGACCAATTTTAGGAGTCCTGCGCGTCTCCTTTTAACAGCCCTGTTGCTTTGTCTTACCACCAGAGGTGAGTGGGTTTCTCAACAGGAACTTTTTGCTTTGCCCGATTTCAGACTCACGAACCTTCTCCCGGGCCTAACTTTTATTATTGTTTCATACAATCCAGATTTAGCCAAGAAACCTGTTATATCAGTTTAACAAGGAAGCCCTGTCCCCACCCCCAGTGCTTGTTTTTCCTCTGCCACCGCCCCCCTAGGTGATAGTGATCATCTTGGCCTGACTTCAGCAGAACCCTGTTAGGTTCGATCAGCCAGAATCCCCCTCCTTATTCCTGATGTGTCCTCTGGCCTTCACCCTGTAGCTTGGCTAAACATCCCCCATTTGGCTGTGCAGCTTTCAGGGTTGAGCCTAGTCTTTCCTTTACTGGAAAATTCTACGGCAGGGGGTCCAACTCCCACTCCTGAACTAGGTGTGCCTTCCTACACTCTCACAAGTATCACTGAATGATGCTTTGTCTTTAACGTTGTGCCCTTCACATAACCGATGCTTTAGGGCAACCAAAATGTCTTAGCCAAGTATAATAATAATAATAATCTAGAGCCTGCGTCTCACTGAAGAACCTCAGTTGAAGGGAATGCCAAGCACAGAGATTTGACATACTGAAACTGTTCTTTCTGCCATGCAGTTGCTCAGACAATGAATTGCCATGGCTTTTGCCCCAGGGCCGGGGACCACTCTAGAGAAGACTGCATTTCACACGTAATTTTATCACTGATGACAATGTCAGTGTCTGTTTGGTGGGACTCTCTGTAGCATTGGCAGGCAAGCCAGGGGCAACGTGACTGTCCTGAAGAGTTTGAAGAGAAGACTCTTCAGATGGGCACAGAAACCCTGGCCACTGTGTCCCTTCTTTTTTGGACAGTATCAGATAGGTTTAGCTTTGAGAAAAATATCCCAAAGTTTTTTCTCTTATAAAAAAATGAAATAAAATTTATTTCTAAGTTCTTTGGTTGGTCGTAGGGACAGAAGGATGCAGCCATCCTCCTGAATATTCAGTCTTTCAACGGATTCAAGAAAAAAAAAGTCTTCTAATTTAGATGCTTTTGTTCTACTGAGCAGATCCATGCTAACAGAACAGGTCTTGTATACTACCCAAATCCATGTAGCAGCTTAATGTCTCACAGTGTTAATCTGGTGATATCATCTTAGTAATTTTAACTCAGAAGATTGAAGGCAAAGCTGGCTGCTTAAGAATGACAGTGGCTTACAAGACATGAAATAATATTTTCATAGTTCCTAACACACACTTCTGCTTAGACCGTATTATTGGAAAAGTATCCTGAGTGCTAATGTCTTACCTACCTGTTTTTTTTTTTCCAATTTTTAAAAAGGTTGACATATGGCAGTGAGCATGCACTGACTTTAAAAATAACCATCTATTTTAGAACTAGCACCACTGCTACTAAGGATACAGTAAATGCAGTGTACCTCAGTTCTGGGAAGATAATGAGCCCCTCCATCCTCAGGTACCCATCTTTTCTCCGCTGTAGCCTGCGCACCCCGACTGTTGTTCAGGCCCAGCTTTCAAATTACCTTGCAGGCTTTTTTTTTTTTAATAACTTATGTTTATGAAGTTGCTTCTAAAAGATGCAAAACCTTGGAATCAAGAGTTTGTGGCCAGCCTGGCTGCACATAGCAAGACCTTGTTTTCACCAACAAAAATCCCCAGGAGCTCCCCTAAGCCACCAGACTGTTTACCTGCTTATATAGAAACACTTCACTGCTTGATGCTAATCAAACTTCAAGCATTCAGTAATACATGGTTGTGCATTTTGCTTGCAAGGAGAAATGGCCAGATGCACAATTCTTTACTGATTCATGCTTACTGTATGTAGCTAATGTATTGGCTGGATGATCAAGAACTTGGAAAGAGCATGATTGGAAAACTGGTGAGAGAGGCATTGGAGGATATGGTGGTTTGAATGAGAAGGGCCCCCACAGGCTCACATGTGAATGCTTGGTCCCCAGTTGTAACTGTTTGGAAAGGATTAGGAGGTGTGGCCTTGTTGGAGGAGGTGTGTCAGTGAGGGTGAGCGCTGAGCTTTCACATGTCCACACCATTCCCACTTTGCTTTCTCTACTTCCTGTTGGTTGCTAAGTACAGGAAGCTCTCAGCTGCTTCTCCAGTGCCTGTTCTCCCTTGCTCCCTGCCATTGTGAGTCCCGAATTTTAAACAGTTTCTTTTGTAAGTTGGCTTAGTCACAATGTTTTGTCACAGCAGTCGAAAAGTAACTGTGGTAAGGAAGATGTGTGTGGCTAGATCTCTGAGTGGGCCAAGGATTCTGTGTCCCATACAAATGCTCATCAAAAAGTAGCTTTAGCAGAGTAGGAAGGAGTTCAGTAATCAAGCAGACAGGATGACTGTGCTGTGGGTCGTCAGACTGTCTTTCTCCTTGGCCATCTCTCCTTGCTCGACATGCCCACGAACAGAGTGGCCGTGGTGGTAGAGATGAAAGCTGTGTGTGGGCTCAACAACATGGACTTTCCTCACGAAGGCTGACCTGGCTACAGCTGCTACAAGCTCTGCTGAGTGCCAGAGACCAACACGGAGCCCCAGATCCGGCACCATTCCCCGGGGTGACCAGCCAGCAGCCTGGTGGTGGGTTGACCATATCGGACCCCTTCCACAGCTGAAAGGATGGTACTTTGTGGACATGCTTTGTCCTTACCAGAAGACATGCTTTAGAGAGACACAGAAGAAACCGTCAGAGACTGGAGCTGTTATTCCATCGTGAGTCAACTGCTGTATCTGTAATTAGACTCCTGGAACAACACAACTTACACCTTCCAGCCTCTCCCCCAAATCTACCTAATGTAAACCTGAGACCCACACGATAGAATTCTTCTCTATTCCTTTCTCCTGCTTTATATCATAAGGTATTTCTAGTTTTCTTTAAGAACTTGATATTTATTGTCAGCTGTTTCAATATTCTATAATTGATTTTAAAACTAGTTTCCACTTAAATGTTTTTATTATTTTTCATTCTAAGAACTGGTAGCCATGTATGGTAGAACATGCCTATGATTCCAGGGCATGAACAGGTGAGACAAAAGGATTACATATAAAACAAATCTTGTAGCATGACTTAAAGTATTTTCTTTTTAAAATATTTATTTATTTATTATGTATACAATATTCTGTCTGTGTGTATGTCTGCAGGCCAGAAGAGGGCACCAGACATCATTACAGATGGTTGTGAGCCACCATGTGGTTGTCGGGAATTGAACTCAGGACCTTTGGAAGAGCAGGCAATGCTCTTAACCACTGAGCCATCTCTCCAGCCCCATGTTTTCTCTTTTTGCTGCTAATTCCTGGTGTGAATTTTCGTCTGTGATGTCATATGTACCATAGGATGTATCATTTCCCATCTTGCCAAGAACAGCCATGGTGCCTGTGAGGTAGGGGTAGCAGAGTCAGATGTTCAAGTCCGCCCTGGGCTACATAAGGCCCTGCCTGTAAGCATATTGTTTAGCAGTAAGTCATTCATAATGATGTGTAACCCATCTCCTGAACTCCTGATACCTTTTTTTTTTTCTGGTAAATTTTATGCACATCTGATGTCTCCTCAAGGTAATTCCCAGAGTGGAATTACTCAACGAGATGGCCTGCACTGGTGAGGAATCTTGCCGCACTCTGGCCAGTTGCTTTTCACAAAGCAATATTGATTTGCTACTCCCTTCAGAGTTCACTGGGAGCTGTTTTTGAAGTTACCGTCTTCTGGAAAACATCTAAATGGTTGGTGCTTGTAGGCATCCTGTCAGTGCCTGCTGAGGCCTTGGAAGAGGTGGAAGGGTTTCTTTCTCTGTGACCCTCCTCTTTCGAACTTCCCATTGGTCTGGGCTTCTTAGACATTTCCATTTCCATTCTTTCCAGGGTACAGTGTTGGGGGCATTATCACAGCTGAATCAGATCAAGTTTGTTTAGAAAAACATTCAGCCGGCGTCCAGTTGCATCTATAAGTGCTTGCTGTCTTTGATGCTTAGAGAGGCTTACAGAGATCATGGGGCTTCTAAAACTAATAGAGTTGGGAGTGCTTTTAGGAACAGCTTCTGGCTCAGAATTCTTTGAAGAAAAGGAGGCAAAGGTTCCCACAATCATTATGGAACATGCCTGAAATTTGTAGAAGTTACTAATCTGTTACTAGTACCATTCTGTGTGTATACTGCAGACTCCTGAGCTGTATAGGAGAGAGTCTGTGTTCTGTTTTCCTGCATGGAGGAGAGCACAGGCTGAAGGCGGTGCATCACATCTGTGAGGCAGGGAACGCACAGTCCCTCTTCCCTGTGCAGAGACAGTTACTTCTTCCTTGGCTTTCCTTCGAGTGCCTAAGAGCAGCCTTCAGGAAAGATCCTGGTGAGGGGCACAGTCTTTGTTTCCTCTGGAAACTGTGTGGTGACCTTCTCCCAGGAGTAGGCAGACAGCTGTCCCTTACTGAGTGAGACTAGGTGTGATTGTGACACACACTTTGTCACCTCCTCCAAATGTGTGCCCATACACAGAGCCACTGTTTGCTCCACTTTGAATTCGAGGGCCTCGAGTCCACTTAGTTCTCTGTTCATGGGTCCTAGTTCACCTGTGTGTCATTTGGCTACACCCAGAAATTGCTCCAGGAGCATCCAAAGAAACTAGTGTTATACAGTCTGCTTAGGATTTAAGGCGTGTGAGGAATAGCTTGAGTTTTGTTTCTTTAGCATTCCAGACTTTGTCTATCTCTCTCTCTCTCTCTATCTTTATATATGTGTGTGTGTGTGTGATATATCACAAGTTATCAACCATTGATGAAGAATATATGATCACTGTGTGTCTTGCTCTTTAATGAGAGCAAGCAAGCATGTATATATTTATATATTTATCATTAATTTTTAATGTTAGAGATAATAGTTGACGAAGAATTATGCGTGCACAGGAGTATGTGAATTGTCAGGCATGGTGATACACATCTGTGGTTTCAGCTACTTAGGAGGTTGAGACAGGAGGATTACTTAAGGCCAGTTCAGGAAATACTGAGACCTTAAAAAGTGTGTGTGTGTGTGTGTGTGTGTGTGTGTAGGGGGGATGTACTAAATATCTAGCCCTTCCGTCCCTCCTAATGGGCAGTTACTTTTGTCTATTGCTTGCTTTTGCCAGGGTCTCCTATGGAGCCCAGGATGACCTCTGACCTCCGGGCTTGCCTCAGCTCCTCCTATGGCATTGCACCGTCGCACCACCACTCCCAGTTCCCTCCCTCCTGTGGTGCACAAACAACAGTCACACGTTCACCCTTTTTCCCTAGTGTTGGACACGCGAGGGGTTAGATGAAGAACAGCGAAAGAACATTCCTGTCCTAACAGCTAAAGGAACGTGAGATTCTTTCATTGGCTAGGCTGTAGAGTGGAACGGCTGGGTTGGGACATACTTCGTTAACGCTGAGGTTGTGGCCGATCCTTCATGGCGGTCTCATCAGTGTTCCTTAGTCACAGTTTTACTGTTTGTTTTAAGCTATCAGTCTTGAATGTTACAAAAAAAAAAAAAAACCCTGTCTGGTCCATTTTCCACTTAATTAGGTTATAGTGTTTTATGGCTCACAGAAGTTTCTAATTTTCTAAAGTTAAATTGATACATTTTCCATTGTAATTTACCCGGCTGTGTTTTTGAAAAGCAGATTTATTGAAATCTGATGGCATACCACGTAATTCAGCTATTTAGAGTATCCAGTGTGGGTTTTAGGGCATTTTCACATGAATGCAAGCATTGCTAACGTCCAGTTTTAGAACTTTTTAAAATCTCACCTAAGAAAGCAAACCCAAACAAACTTACATTCCTTACTAATCATTCTACATTCCTCCTCATCCTTCGCCCCCCCCCCCCCCCCCCCCCCCCCGCTCCTAAGCCCTAAGCAACTGTGACTCCATTTTCTATCTCTATAGATTACCATTGTGGGGGCACTCTGTACAATTAGCGTCGTAAGAGACTGTGATGTTTGGCAAGTGATTTTTGTTGCTGTTTTTGGAACATGCTTTGTACTCGGAATTGACCTCATTCAGTTTTGTTACCAAATAAAATCTTGCAGTATCTATCTACCACACTTTGCCTATCCATTATGGGCAGTTGGTTGTTTCCACTTTGAGTACTGCTGCGTTTTCTTATTTTAACTTGGATGTGCACGTATATTTTTGTTTGTTCTTGCCTATATATGTAGTATTGTTGTCAGTGGGTCTTACCTGTCTCTCTATGTTAAATGCCTCACTATATTGCTAACGTACTTTTTTCAATGACTGCACCACTTGGTGCCCTCACTGGTGGAGCAGAAGTAGACTCAGTTTCCCAGCCAGCCTCTCTCCCTCTGTTTGTCTTCCTGACTCATTGTCCTAGTGCAGATAAACTAGTATCCTGTATTTTATGGCATTTTAATTTTTATTTATTTATTTTTCTTTTATATGCATTGGTGTTTTTCTATGGATGTCCAGTTGCCTGGAACTGAACTGGAATTACAAACAGTTGTGAGCTGTCTATGTGGGTGCTAGGAATTGACCTGGGCCCTCTGGAAGAGCAGTCAGTGTTCTTAACCACTGAACCTTCTTACCGACCCTTTATTGCACTTTTAATAATCTGAATGTAAATTATTTATCAGCTCCATTTGCAAGCATTCTTCCATTCTGTGATTTCTTTTTCACTATCATGATAGTTTTACTTGAAACAGCAAAGGCTTTCTATTGTCCATCTTTTTGTTTGCCTCTGTCCTTTTGATGTCATGGCTTTATGACCATTACCTAATCTAGCATCGTGCTCTTTCTCCTAAGAGTTCTGTCATTTTCACTTCCTAGTACTTGGATCTGTGGTCCATTTGGGGTAACCTATGTATACTGTGAAGTGTAGACTAAATTCACCATTTCCATGTGGACACCACTTGCCCCTGACCTGTTTATTGAAAAGACTCTTCTTTCCTCCTTGGTTGGTCTTTGGTTGACCGACATTGCTTCATCAGACCAGCCCTTGCTGTGCTCCCCGCTCTGCACATGTCGTATGTTATGCCTTAGGTCAGGCTGTCTCGGAGCTGACTTCAGGTGCAGCTTTGATCTCACTCCATGAAGCTTCCCTTTGCCCTATGGGAGGAGTAGCCTCTGAAGGCAACAAACCCCACACACCGTATTTCCTTCTGCCAAGCCTTGCATCTCTCTGCTTTGATAGTGGATGCCTGGATTCCTCCAGGACCAGAAGTGTTTTGTCTCTGGTTCTTGTTTGTGCTGCAGGAGCCCTGAAAACAGTATCTAGTCACGTTCTTAATGCTGGGGTGGGGATGGGACCGAGACATGAGAATTTTGGTATTCTGCTTTGACCAACAATGTGTGATTGGTTGAAAATACTAACGGACACATAAACAATTTAAAAGTGCCTTGCGTCCATAAAGCCTTGAACAGAGCTATTTGCCATGTCGACAGAGACCACATAGTTAAAGTCCAGCTTCCCCTCCAGGCTGGGCTGCGTGTACACTGTGAGCAAAGGCAGTGTGCGTGTGCGTGAGTGCGGGTCTGTTGGCGGCCCCCTTGAGTTCCCGCGCCCTGGTTGCACTCTCGTTTTCTTAGGTTTCTCAAGGCTTGCTGCCTGTTTCCCGGCAGTTAACGACAGCTGGAGGTTTTAGCCGGTCATACATATAGCGGTGTCAGCTGCACCCCGTGGTTGTGTCAGATGGCGTCTGGAACAAGCCCAGAGTCTTGCTCACAAATGAATGCTTTGCCTCAAAGAAAATAGGCGGGGATGGGGACAGTGGGGATCTTGCTGGTTATTGCTGATTCACAGCAAAACCCAGAATTCACAGAGGCCGGTGGAAATGGTCCCATCTCTCTCTCTGACATTAATGAATGTTAGTGTGAGGTAGGGCAAGGCAGAGAGGGCTGGCGCTTCCGCTTGAATCCTCAAAATTGTTGTGAAATGTGGATGTTGGTAGGGGGTAGGAAGGGCTGGCTGTGTTGAAGGCAGAGTAGCCAAAGATGTGCAAAGCCAGGAATTGGGAAAGGAAGGTGACTCAGAATGGGGATTTTTTTTTATTTGTTTTTTAAGGAAATAGACTGTGGAGAAGAGCATGTCTTCTCATTGTCTGCTCATATGGCTCTGGCAAAGCCAGCTCCAGTCTCTTGCCCTTGTTATATAAGGACACATATACTGTCATGGGGTATTGCTTAGCCTTACAAGCCCACGTATTTTTTGTTTTTTGTTTTGTTTTGTTTTGTTTGTTTGTTTTGTTTGAGACATGATTTCTCTGTGTACCCCTGACTGTCCTGGAACTCACTCTGTAAACCAGGCTGGCCTTGATCTCTTAGAGATCCACCTGCCTCTGCCTCCTGAGTGCTGAGATCAAAGGCGTGTTGCACCGCTGCTGGGCCAGGCCCACCTATGTCTAATGATCCTCCCAAAGCCTATTTCCTAATGACCTGGCTTAATATAAACACAGCACGTGTTCGTCCCCACCCCACTTGAACACACACGTACCTGGCAAACACTGCCGCTAAACTACATCCTCTAGTACCACCCAGGGGTTCTTCTTTCCTTTCCCTTGTGCTGAACGTGGAAGCCAGAACATTGAACATGCTAGGTGGGTGCTCTATCTCCCATAACCGCCATTGTTTAGGGCAGTGAGCGCTGAGCCCAGGAGTCTTGCTGAGAGTAGCTGCTGCTTTAGAGTAGTAGGCCCTGTCACTCCTGTGTCCTTTCTTTGTACGAAGATGCCGGGATACAGAACGTAGGACATGCTTCCTCGTGGAAGGTTGAGTTTCTCATTGCTTCCTTCATCCAGAAGCCTTCCTTGCTGATCACTGGTGCCAAGTGCTGGTAAACATGTCACCTTTGGAAAACCCTGGGCGGATAACTCCCCACTGAAAGCTCTGGCTTGGGTTGAGTAGTCTCCCCAACGGAGGTGGGGAAGAACCTCGTGGGTGCAGTTGATCACCAATTGCTCTCGTCACAGGCAGGCCAGACTTGGGTCTTCCAGCAGGGTGTGCTAGAGCAGCCGTCAGGTGTTTCCTCATTAGCAAGGTGGGACTCTGGTACCTTTCACTGCTGTGATCTTGGATGTGTTTCCCTACATGCCCATGTGGAAATACTAAACAACCCTGGTGGCCTGCCATTAGGAAATTGGCCGGGGAGGGTGTGTGTGGCTGATTAAAAATAGGTGGGCTTGCAAGAGCAGAGACCCCACGGCAGTGGTCTATGCCCTTATATGACTAGGAAAAGAGACTAGAGCCGGCTTTGCCACAGCCACGTGAGAACACAGTTTCTAGTTAGTTCTTTGATCTTGGACTTTCTGCTCTGCAAACTATATAAAATAAATAGTTTAAGTTACTCGGTGTGGGATACTTTTATTATAGCAGCCTGAACTGACTATACCATAGGGCAGCCACATTTAACTTAGATGCAGACTGATGTCGTGATTTCCTTGGGAACCATATGCCGTGGAGCCCATCCCCATCTTCCTTCATCTGACTCAGTGGCCACCACTGCGTTCCCACGGGATTGGTCCTCCTGAGCCTTCATCCTCAGCCAGATGCCCGCCAGTGGGATTCCACCCTCAGATGCGTGTTTTCTGGCAAGGCTGTGTCATCTTGATGTGCACCTCTGCCTCCAGCAAGGCTTTGCTCCTTGTGACTAGGGCATGAAAGCAACATAGCCCAGCGGGCTCCAGTTCCAGGTCTACCTCCAGCCGCTGGGGTCACTCATCTCCTCTTGGCTTTGCGCATGACTCATGGGACACAAATAAAATGCTGTGTATGGGTAATTGTCCAGGGAGGGAAGCTAAGCCAGCTTTCCGAACTGGGGATCAGAGTGGAAAGGCCTACAGGAGCAATGGGTCTCGGCAGAAAAGGGAAATGTGGGTAAAGCGGAAAGTACCCGGTGATGTCCTGCCATGGTCATGGATGCCACTCCCCATATGCTCTCAACAGAAAAGAGAGGCCAGTGTTCAAGAAGATCGTGGTGGCTGCATACTCCGCAGAGGTCCCTATCTCCTCGCTAAGCAATGGAGAGTGCAGTCAAGCAGACAGTAGCCTGGCGTTTGGAGCTGAGCATAGGAGAAAGTCATGGTGTTCCTTAATCCAGGCAAGCCATCGGGTCAGCACTTGAGTGGAAACCTTCATGTCCGTTTGAGCATCACTTCACTGCTCATAGAAGCCACTCACAAACATACAGACTCTGGATGTCTACCAGATGGCGTGGAGAGCTCATATGTCATACCAGAAACATGTAGCTTGCACATTAGAATGCTGTCGTGTGTACAGGGCAGTGGGGGCAGAGCCCGACCGTGGGGTCAGCCAGTGAGACTGCCATCGTTGGCCATGTGTCCTCTTTTTCTTTATGGAGAAGGTGCAGTAGGCTGCAGATGAGGTAATCGTGCCCTAGTTATGACTCCACCATGATACTGGAGGGTGTTTGTCTGACAATACAGCAAGTCCTAGGAACAGTGCTATTTTGGGCAGCACAGAGTTTCTGGGGCCTCTAGATAGAACACTTGTTACTGATACAAATGGAAGCTCCCATTTGTGTCAGTCAGAAAATGACTGTGGACCCTAAACCCTTTAGTAAAGATTCAGTAAGGGATTTCTTTTATTAAAAACATTCTGTATAGTTTATATTTTTCCAGTGATAGTTTTTGTTAGAGCCAAATGTATACATTCTGAGACATGAATGAATATGTATACATTAACACTTGCGTGCGCGCCTAAAGAGATACTTGGGATAAATGGATATTTTAAGTTATCTGTGAAATGTGAGTAGGTACAGTCTGTATTAAGTGAACATGAATTTTTATATACTGTCCCCGCTTTTCTCTTGCTGCCTTAATAAAGTATCCCCAGGCTTTGTCCTATCCAGGAGGACAGACTGGGGTTCAGGGCCCAAGTCCTAGTTGCTCGTAGTGCTATGTCTTTGCAGCCTACTAGACTGACCTCTCCCGATACTTGGTCTCTTATATAGAAATGATAATCATCCACCACATATATCTTTGGGAGAGTTATAGAGGCTGTTGATGAAGAGATGTTCCCTAGAACACGCTAGAGAAGAGCTTCTGAGTTCATCAAAGTGGCCCTAACTTCTGAGACCCCAAAATTTGCCTTCTCTGGCCTTTGTTGGTCATCCTTATTTATTTATTTATTTATTTATTTATTTATTTATTTATTTATTTTTAGCTTTGTGTCTCTGATCAGGAGGATGGAGAAAGCAATACTAATGAAATGCAGGGACTTTTAAAACGCAGCTGCTATTTAGATTTTGGTTTGTAAATGTTGATGGGCCTGTTCAGTGTGGATTTGTCCTCAACATTCTGGTCATGGCTTTGGGAGCGAGTTGACGTGTCCAGTAGCTTCTGTAGAAAGGATGCCGCCAGTTACTGAATTGGTTTTCATTTCCGGTAGCATGTGTTGTTCCCAGCCCGGTGCCTTACACTTGTTTATTCTTGTTCCTGTGGCCGCTTTTATGGAACGTGGCGGAGGCGAAGCAGTGGCAACACGAGTCAGCCAGTTTGGAGGAGTGCGTGAGAAGCATTTCATGAGCACCGAGCTCAGGGCGCCTCAGAAGGCTACCTGAGCCCTGGAAGATTCTGTCCAGGAGAAATGATATAGGTGGGCCACATCAAGAAAACCAGTCCAGTTCCTGAGGACTGATATTTATTGGTTTGGGATTTTACAGTGCCCTCTTTTTTTTTGTAAGATTTTTTTTAAAATGTGTATAAGTGCACACAGAAATACATATATGTGTGGGTGCCTGGAGAGACCAGCAGAGGCCATTGGATGCCCTGGAGTTACAGACTCCCCTGAAATGCCTAAACTGGAAACCGGGACCCGAACTCCTGTCTTTGGACAGCAGCAAGCTCTCTTAATTGCTGAGCCATCTCTCTAGGCCCATTTCTTCTTCTCACACTTTGTGGTGTTTTACTAAGCTATTTACTTTTTGAGGAAGGGGAAACAATTCTTACTTGTCTCCTGAAAGCTGTGAGCCACCTTGGATTTTCTGTGACACATAGAAGGTGAACATCAGAGTCCTGTGAATTGGCTCTGAAACGAGGAGGGAACTTGACAGACTGTTACACGTGCTTTTGCATCTTTTTATTATCTTTGTGGCCGGCATCCCTTTTATTTTTTCCCTTTCACCCAGATTATTAGTCACTGTGTCTTTCTTTATATGGAGCGCCCCAAAGATCACTTTCAGCTCCAGCTTTCCCGAAGTCCTTAGCAACTGCTCCAGCGTCCTTTTCCTCACAAGAGGACGCTGTGAGGTGGAGGTGGCTCTGTGGCGGTGGTGTTTGTTTTTCCGAATGGCCTCAGAGGCACTCCGAGTTATTGGAGTCTCTCTTTCACTCTCCGTGAGCTTTCATAAACATTTGTTTCATGTGGGTTTTCTGAATGTTAGCTGTGTGGGCGCTGGGCTAGGGATGAGGGACACACAGAGGGAAATAAACACTTGGCCCTAAGCTCTTGGGAACACCCAGTTTAGTGAGGGAGCCTGGTGATGGTGAAGACACAGAAGTGTCTGTAGTGTTGTGACCTCATGGGAAGGAGGAAGGGTTCTTGGTGGGAGGCAGGGATGGTTCCCTGTGTGTGTGCTGTTGCGAGGGATTCTTAATAGATGAGGTCCATGGCAAACCAGAGCTCCTAAGGGGCATCTAGCTGGCCATGGAATAGCCCCCGTGCTGGTCAGGCGGCATGTGGAAATGTGAGTCCAGGCCAGAGTGGATGTGACCTATGAGAATAGCTGGGTCCTGGAGCCAGGAGGGATTTCGTTTTGTTGTTGTTCTTATTTTGGTTTTGCCAGTAACGTCCTTTGACTGTTTTTATACCGAAAGATGAAAGGAGCTTGTGGTTTAGAGCAGAGCCGGTTTTCTCCTTGCTGCTGGGAGTTGAGACCGGTTGGGACTCCAGCAGAGATTCGCACCAAACGCGGCAGCTTCATTCTCTGCAGGGCCAGGAGAACGCAGCAAGGTGGAGGTTGATCTGAGAGAACATTAGGGAAAAGAAACTCCGCCTTATGGTGATGAATGTGCACTTGAGGGAATAGAATAGGGACAGTGGCTCGCTTGGGACAGGGCCATTTTATCATCACACATGATGTTGACATTGCCCCTGGGATATCAGCGAACCATCATTGAGGGCACTGCCCCTGCCTCTGCCCAGTGGGTTCAGAGCTCAGGGATCTATATCTTGGCAGAACCGTTTGGGAAAGTTGCTAGTGCTCCAGTTTGGTTTTCTAGATTAATTTGGATTTGGAAAAAAAAATTTTTTTGTTGTACCTTTTACCTTTACATTACCCCCCAATACAGTTTTTGTGATATTTCCAAGGTGGGCAGTACTCCTACGTCTTTTAAAAGAACTCCAAGGTGATGGTTGGTCCTAAGGTGCTAAGGGATGCGAGTTCTGTTGGAACCCATGTGTTGTGCTGGTGGAATTCCCCGCCATGTGCACTGATTTGACTTAGCAGGCCAAGGACTTTGGATCTTTATGGAGTCCTGTTTGTGCAGAGCGTAAGGGTGTCAGAGCGAGAACCCAGGTTCAGATCTCTGGTCTTGAGCAGGGAGGTAGTTCGGGATGTTGAAAGTCAAGTGTAACAAACAATGAAAAGTGTCTGTTAGCTTTTGGAAATAGGACTATTGACCAGAATTGGCCAGCTTCTGCCGTGGTCAGACGGGAACTCCATTAGGCTACCGTGGTCTCTGTTGCAGCCACTGGATCTGGCCATCACGGCAAAGCCAACCATAGACAATATGTAGATAGATGGTCATGACTGTAATGTGGCAGGCGCTTATGAACGCACTTGGCGGTCTCCTTCTCATGCCTTCCCTAACCTTTGCCCCTTAGAAATGGAGAGTTAGAATTTATTCAGTGCTAGATACGCGACACATTTGTAATCCTAGATAGAAGTGTCAGCCCATTTTACAGTTGATGGAGTTCCAGGACTGTAGGCGACAGCTCCTGGTGGTTACACACCCAGCTGATAAATGGCTGGGACCTGAATTCTCCTCTGATTTCAAAGCCTGGCTCATTCTTCCTCACTGACCTGTGACCCAGGGCAGTGGCCTGAGCCCTGGTCATTATCAAGAGTTCTAGTTGGCACAGATGACGTGGTACCCCACACTCCCGCCATTGCCCTTCCTGTGACCAGCATGAAGCCAAGCTCTGCTACTTCCCCTGTGCCCTCTACAGTAAGTGTGTGGGATTCCAAGGACACAGGTGCCTCCATCTGAAAGGTGCTCCTGTCAGATACTGTTTGAGCCATGGATGGCCTTTGACTTTATTTTCAAGACCGTTTGGAGTATTTTTAGATTTATGGAGAAGTTGCAAAGAGCAGTATAAAGAAGTTCCATATATCCTAGTGGCCAGTTTCCACGATTGTTAACACAGCATTCTGTGCTACAGTCTGTATAATTATTGAGCCAACATTGATACTTGCTAAAGTCTATACTTGTGGGTTTTCCCCGACTAATGCTCTTTCTCTGATTCACATCGCCATATCACATTCAGATATCATGTCTCCATAGATTTCTTTCTTTTTTTTTTAAAGATTTATTTATGTATTTATTATGTAGACAACATTCTGCCTCCATGTATGCCCGCACGCCAGAAGAGGGCACCAGATCTCATTACAGATGGTTGTGAACCACCATGTGGTTGCTGGGAATTGAACTCAGGCCCTCTGGAAGAGCAGCCAGTGCTCTTAACCACTGAGCCGTCTCTGCAGCCCCCCCCCCCTTTTTTTGTTTGGTTTTCAAGACAGTATCTCTCTGTGTAGCCCTGGCTGTCCTGGAACTTATTTTGTAGACCAGGCTGACCTTAAACTTAAAGATCTGCCTGCCTGTGGCTCCTGAGTGCTGGGATTAAAGGCTTGAGCCTGTCACAGTTTCTCAGACTCTGTTTTGATGACCCTGGTGGTTTGGGTATGGTATTTTGTAGGTTGTCTGTCTATTGGGATGTGTCTGATGTTTTTCTCACCACTGGCCAGAATTTAGGAGTTTCAGGCAGAACTCAGAGGTACTGGGTGGCTTTTTCCGTCTCCCAGAGGTTGAAGGTACATACCAGTGGTGTAATTTACCTCTGTTCATTTGCTCTTGATCATCTGGCCAAGGTTTTGGCTGTCCACTTTCTCCATGGAAGTTACTCTGTCTCCTTCCCTCCCCATTTCCATCAACCACACAAGGAACACACTTTGTGCTCTGCGTGGTCACTGTACACAGCCCGCAAGTAAGGGTGGGCACTAAGCTCCTGACAGTGGAGTTGTCTATGTAAATCTTTGGGGATTATTCTGGATCTTGAGAGTTGTGTCTTCCCTATTCATTTATCCCCGTGTGCAGGGGCTTTCAGATGTCAGGTGTGTAACTGGGATGCTCTGACCTTTGCGCCTGCTTTGGTGCATGGCTGGTGCCCTGTGAGACTGTCTATGGGCATGCATTGTTCAGAATCCGGTCTGTTAGGTTAGGTGTTAGATGGGTCGGAAGTCGTTGCCTCTGAGATTTAATTCCTTAATATAAACTGCTAAGCATACATGTGTCACCTAAAACCTTAAAGAAAAAGCATCTTGGACTTTATACTCCTTAGGTTGGCAATCACCTTTTGCCTTGATGGTGAAGAAACTTCTCTGGCAAGCATGTTATCTCAGGGCCTTTGTCTGAGACTGGCATTGAAGCAGCGCCACCTTGTGGTCAATACTGAATGTTCCAATGACGATTTCTGCTAAGTTCTGCAGCAAGTTTTTTTTTTAAAAGAAAAATAATATTTGTTCTTCAAAGGATTCAAATCTTCTCCTTTGGTTTTACATATTACCAAATTTAGACTTTAAAGTAACCAATTATAGTTGTTCTAAGAAGAAAAAGAAAGCACCTTGGACTGGCGAGATGGCTCAGTGATCAACAGTGCTTTCTGCTCAGTCACGAGCACCTGAGTTTGGATCCCAGCACTCATGTCTGGCAAATGCTTGTTAACCCTGGCTCTAACTCTGAGGGACCCAGTGATCTCTTCTGGCCTCTGAATGTTTTTCAAAAGCATAGATGTTAGGTCAGGTGTTCTCAGCCTGGTTCTGATCTCAGTCAGCTTTCGTAGGAAGGTCAGATCTATTGTAGCAGCTTCCACTAATAAAAATCCCACAGGCACCTGGGCTGTGGCGTGTTCAGCATGGAAATCTTTTTTTCTGTTCTCTCTTGGACCCAGAACATTGGCAGGGTCAGCCCCACTGCCAAGGGCATGGCAGAGGTCTGGGTCACTGCAGGGGATGGCAGGAGGCAGGCTGTTTGGACTCCAGAGTGACGTCTGGCTCAGCCCAGCACAGCACTGCCTGAAGTCGGCAGGCAAGAAAGTGAGTGCTTCCCCAGGACCTCACCATCAAGGGTGCTTGTCTGACACAGCCACCGTCTCCTTTGTTTAAACAACAGCAGCACCACAGGAAGAGGACTAGAGGAGCTTTCAAGGACATGGGCAGTGATGCATGATGGGTAGCCTTGCCACCTGGGTAGAAAGGGAGGACAAGCAGTGACTTAAGAGTCCCTTTCCTTCCACTGATATTTTGAAAGGAAGACTTGACCTTACCAGGTGGAGAGCCCGTTTTAAGAAGACTCTTTAATTTCTGAGAGCAACATCTTATTACATACGACTTATAAAACTATCTTAAATTGCTTTTCAGTATATTCTAGCCTTTAAATTTACCTTTAAGTCTTATTTTATTAATTTAAAAACCTGTTTAGCATGAATTCCATCTACGACTGAGAATCACACAATTCAGGCTGGATCCGCAGGCTACCCAGCTATCCCATTTATTGCATTCCTTTTCGAAGACTAGTAATTCACTACTAAATATATTCTCTTGCTCTGACAGAAGAGACGAGCGCATCCCTGAATACACCACAATCACATTGATTCCTTGAGTTTCTTTTTACTCTTCATTTAATTCTAAACTTGGCTTAGGTTTTGTAAGACAGTCAGTAAGCTCAACCCGAGAAAGGTGAGCGTAGTGCCAAAACAATGTGGGTTCTTGGGATTAAATTTGGAGCAAACACATAGTAGTTGAAGCAAAACATTTATCTACCGCCCTTTCTTGTTAACAGTGCAGACGGCCCAGGGGTACTTTGGTCACTTGAAGTTGTCTCTCATGGGGGAGGTGTGCGGGGAGAGGTTGTGGGCAGAGCAGAGCTCCCACATTGATTCTGAAGAGTGAGTGTGTGTTTCCTGGGGCTATAGTGGTGTGTTATCACCATTTGGTGGTTTCAGTTGTGGATGCTTATCTCTCTGAGTCACAGGCAGAAGTCTGTAGACTTGTCTGGGAGAACTCTTGCTTTCTGGTGATTCTAGATGTTTCTGCCTTGTCCCATATTTCTCCCCC
The DNA here is from genome assembly GCF_018167655.1 of Microtus oregoni. Taxonomy (NCBI): domain Eukaryota; kingdom Metazoa; phylum Chordata; class Mammalia; order Rodentia; family Cricetidae; genus Microtus; species Microtus oregoni. The sequence continues at coordinate 14,506,316 of NW_024543096.1, forward strand.
CCTACTTCTGTTTCACCTCATAACCTTTTCTCTGTGTTACTCTTATTGCCCTCCTCCCTCCTACAAGGGCACATGGATTTCAGACCTGTCTGGATAATCTCAGATGTGCCCCTCACGGTCCTTATCCCAGTCACAAATCTCTGCAGACCTCTAGAAATCAAGTAGCTGCACATTCCAGGGAGTGGATGATGCACGTGTCCCCGGGAACCGTTATGTCTGCCATACGCTCCTAGCACAGCATTGCCTGACGGCCTCATGGATGCACACATGTCCACGTCTCTTGCCCAAGGAAACAGAAGAGAAAAATGGGGTGTCTCTCAGCACAGATCCTCAGCTTTAACAAGTGCATAGAAATTGCATAAATGCCACTACAGTCAAGATGCAGACCAGTGCCTTCATCCCAGTCTGTCCATCCCAATATATATTTCTACTGCTCCGTTCTAGTCAGCTGTACCCTGAAGCCCTGGCAACCTGTGGTCTTTCTCCAGACCTAGAACTTGGCCTTTTCAGAATGTGATGTGTGGAATCATTTAGGATACAGTCCTTCTGAGTCCAGCTTCTTGGCTGGGTACACTTGAGATCTATCCATGTTATAGTAGATACCGGTAAACCTCTACTACATGTTTCGGAAGTAGGCCGCTACATGGTTACGTCACTGTCTGTTTGCCAGTTGGAAGACAACTTGGCTAGTCTGCAGTGTGGGGTGATTATAAATCAAGTTGTTATAACTGTGTGCACACCGGCTTTTGTATAAACCTGTTTCCATCTCCTGGGTCAGGACTTAGCAGTGGACTTGGCCAGCTCATACCGTATGTATTCGTTTGTGTGAAAGTCTCAACTATTTTCCAGTGGCCTGAAACATCTTGTCGTCTCCCTGGTGGGATGGGAGCTTGATGCTTTGCAGCCTCAGCAGCTGCTTGTTTTGTGTGGTTGGAAGAGTTAGTGTTGTACAGGGCGTACACGCCCTCTGAGCGGGACTATGCATCTGGTGATCTCGCCGTGATCCAGTTAGGCTTAGAAGGCTTTGTTTGTTAACTATCACCAGCGTCTTTACAAGTTTGAGACAGGATTTTATGCAGCCCAGACAAGGGTGACCTTGAACTCTGGCCTCCTGCCTCTACCTTCCAAGTGTTAGGATTATAGGCTAGGGTCACAGAATCTCTTTTTGTGTGGTGCTGGGCATCGAACCCAAGTCTTTATGTGTGCTGCCCAGGCCCTTTGCCAATTGAGATACACCCCCAGCTTCCAAATTATAACTAAGACCTATAATTAATCTTCTTTCTAATCTAATTACAGCTGAAAATCTTTCCCACTTAACCGTTCTTCATGGATGTTTCTCTCTGAATGTGTTTAGAGTGTGTACATCTCTCAGGCGCTTTCCCTCCCTGGATGTCAGTACCCAGAGGTTAGGCAGAGGAGTTGGGGTGGGTCTGGCTGAATGAGATGCAGAGGATCCTGAGGACCAGGCTGAAGAATAAGATGTGTGTGTCTTGAATGTGGCTGTCTCTCTGTGGTGTAGGATCTGAAGGTTCCCGTAGATGGGGAGAGGCGGTGCAGTATGCGTGCATCCATGCCCATCAAAAATAAAGCCGAGGAGGGTGGGCTAGCCGCCTTATCAATGAGGACTGAGAGAGTGCCAGGATTGTTCTGACCCTTTCCTGGATGCTAGGGAGGAGGGGCAGAGCACCTTCTTGGGGCGGGAGAAGGCAGGGTAGAGGAGTAGGTCTTTTAGGTGGAATGGGACACCGGTTCATGTCTCCTGTCTGACAGAAGGGAGGGAGATGTGCTGTGGCCATTGTACTAAGCCAAAGCTTGAGGGAATATTTGCAAATTTAATCTTTCATGGGAAGGTACTGCTTTTAGTAATTAAGTACAATTCACTTGAAAACAACCCTCATTGGAGTTATATCTATGGAAAGACAAGACCTCCTGCCTTTCCCCCAGAATTCTCCAGAGTGCTACCATCCACCTCACCTTCGGGTGCAGCTCAGCAGGTGCCTCTTCCGCTTCTGATGCCTCTGCTTCCCCTAATGACAGCCCTGTGCCACCACAGCTGTCTGTCTTGTCCTTCAGTTTGAGGTAAGCTTCCTTAGGAAGCGGGCAAGGTCTCAGATAGGCATTCTGGTTAGACTAAACCAGTGGGTTTGAAAGTTTCTGTGGATGGGTACCTCAGAACTGCTCTTGTGGGGCGCAGCCAAGAATGTGTTGTCTGGCAAGTACAGGAGACCATGCTTAGGAATTTAGTTCCCAGAACCCACGTGGAAAGAAGGTTCCAAGGGTCCTGCTTCTAACCTTTTGTGTTCAGCTACTTCAAACAATGGAGCCATCATCTCTTGCTGTGGGAATAAAAGAGCCACCCCCCTCACTGGCTGTTTCCCTGTCTCCTCCAGAAACTGGGAAATGACCTTTCCAGGAAGGAAGCAGCTCGTTGGTCAGGCCCTTCACGAAGCTAATGTTAGTAGCTGTCAAGTTTATTTATAAATGGTTCACACCAGTTGACCACACCTAATCTGAAAAGCCTTGAAGTTGGAAGATTTTAGTGTTTGGAGTATTTATAGTATTTATAGTATTTCATAGGGATGGGATCTAAGCCTAAGCATAAATTTTATATTTATATAAATTATATGAAAATTTATATAAACCATACATACATGACTTGAAAGTAATTCCTCCCCACCCCATCCCTATTCCCCAAGATGGGGTTTCTCTCTGTATCCCTGGCTGTCCTGTAACTCACTCTGTAGTCCAGACTGGTCTAGAACTCAAAGATCCCTCTGCCTCCTGAGTTCTGGGATTAAAGGCATGCGCCACCACTGCCTGGCTTTGAAAGTAACTTCATACAGTATTTTTATGTGCTTGTGTTTAGACTGTGGCTTGTTACATGAATCAGGTGGAAAAATTGCCCATCAAATCTGTCTGCACTCAAAAGACATGTTTTAAAGATCCCCCAACCTGTGTGCGTGTGTGTGTGTGTCTGTGTATTCTTCTCAGAAGCCAGCAGCATTAAATCCCTCAGGAGCTATAGTTGTAGGCAATTGTGACCTGCCCAGTATGGTGGTGGGAACTGAACTTGGGTCCTCTGTAGGAGCAACACATGTTCTTAACTTCTGAGATGTCTCTATAACACCCTTAGCCCCCAACAGATATTTTTTGAAAGTTAGGTATCTTTAATTATTTGGCTTTGCCTTTCCTCAGAATGCGTCCTCCCGAGATGTTGTCTCTGGTTCTTCGGGGCTGTGTCTGTGGACAGCACCACTGCTCTGGCTTAAATGCAGTGGGGAGCCTCAGGTGTGCTTCGAGCCAGATATTGTAAACACACACACAAAGGCATGCATACATACACGCAGGGAGACACAGACATACACATACATAAACACACATGTGCACATGCACACACACACACAGAAAGAGAGAGAGAAAGAAAGAGAGAGAGTTATTTTTAGTTGAAACACTCTGAGATGAGAAGTAACCTCCACCCTCCCCTTTTCACTGCCCGGAGATAAAGCCCAGCTTGGGTTATTTCTATCATCCTCTTTAAAAACATTCCTTATATGGCCATTTCTAAGCAGCAGAATAGCTGTGTGATGAACATGTCAGAAAGAGCAGGAAAGCTGGCCGCTGGGAAAACTGGATTTGGAGACTTAAGCCAAGGCAGAGTACTAGACTGGGGAGAAGGCCGTGCCTTCCAGTGGCGGAATAGAGCGACTGCGGTGGCTTGCACCCATATCTTCCAGTTCCTTCCCTGTGACTACAGAAGATGACAGCAGCTGTGGTGCTCCGGCTGCTTGGTATCTGCAGCTTTATGACCTGTGACTGTAGCCTCTGTCTGACGTGTTTATGTTTGTGCCCTCGGATTTTAAGGGTCCTTTATGACTGAGAGCCCTTTCCCTTATCACATGGTACATATAGAGCTGGGGAAACTGGATTGGAATAGGGAAAGAGAAAGACAGAAGCCTTGCCTGGGAGTGGTGGCCCACACCTTGAATCCTTGCACTCAGGAGGAAGAGGCAGACCCATGTCTGGTCTATAAAGTGAGTTCCAGGACAGCCCTACACAGAGAAGGCCTGTCCTGAAAATACTAAATAAATAACTAAATCCAAAATAAATAAATAAAACCCAAAATAAACAAGCAGCTAGATAAATAAACAGTGAACGGCATACAGAATGAGTTTAATATATGATCAAGGAAAGCCCACTCTCCAGATGTTGTACAGATAACTGTAATCTCAGCACTTGATAGGCACAGGCTAGAGGATTGTGTGCTTGAGGTCAGCCTGGGTAAATTGTGTAGTGTGGGCTAGCCTGAGACAGCTGTGACCCTGTCTTGTGTGTGTGTGTGTGTGTGTGTGTGAGAGAGAGAGAGAGAGAGAGAGAGAGAGAGAGAGAGAGAGAGAGTTTCTTAGTCTGGACCTGGCTAGGATATAGCCATAGGACCTCCACTAACCTACAAGAAGGGGAGGTCACTGGTAGTCTTTATAGGCCTCCCTTTTGCTACTGAAGCATGGTCTGAGATCCTAGCTGATACCTCTGACCACAATGTAGCAAGACCACCCCACTAAAGGTGGGACAGCTACTTGGCCACCAGGGACCAACACTCAGGAGTGTCCAGGACGAGGCATCTGGCCAAGGAAACATTGGCTCACACTCAGAACCGAGTCTTATTTTCAGACCTCTCGCTTTGAAACCCAGAAGTGTCATTCTCTTTGGACAGCTACTTTCCAGTCTTCTGCTCTTCTTTGTATAAGGAGGGAAGTTGTTTTGCTTTCAAGTAGTCAGTGCCTGGGGGATGCGTAGTGTTTTGTTTTAAGCAAAAGTTAGGCAGTAATTTCCCATGAGTGAGGGGGCTTGAGGGATTGGACTTTTCAGTCTTGACCTGAATCCGTAAGTTACGTGACTGCTGTATACAGAGTGACTTTTAGCATGGATGGTGCTGAGGTCATTGTCACTGTGGTTTAGTAGGTGGTCATTCAGGAGGAAGACCAGGAGGGTGATGTCACTGGTGTGGCCTCGGTTGTCCTCCGTTGCAGCTGCAGCCTGCTTGGCTGACGCACCCCAGACTGAATGTTCCTCATCACTGTGCACCCTTGTTGTTGGATGCAATGCTGTTTTTCTCTCGGGGGTGTTCCTCCCGCCTTCCTTAGTTCTTTTATAAATAACACTGTTACAGTCAAGTGGGTAGCCTTTCGTTGATAGGGTCCGTCTGGGGATCCCCGACTCTGTGCATGACTAGAACGTACTGAAGCACTGTTGAAAGTTGTATGGGAGGCCTGGCTGTGCCACAATGTCCTGACCAGCGATTTGCCAGCTGTGGTTCTTGGTAGGTCTGAGCTTCCCCAGAGAGGTCCCCTCTGCATCCTACCCTGCTGTGTGTACAAGTGTGGCTGTCAGTCTTCCCACAGTCGCGTCCCACAGTCGCGTAGAGGGTAGGGAATGTCTGTCTCTTGAGCCTCTCAGTGGACACATAACACCATTAACCCTACTTTTTCATTTTAACCCTCCCGTTCTCAGGGGCTTTGAATCCATCCTTCCTGGAGAAATAAACTCAGGTGCCAGAATCAAGGAGGGAATAGTCCTGGCTTGGGAAGAGGCCTAACTCTTATTCCACCCTGCAGGGTTGCCCTCGCTGGCCCCTGTTCTCTGACTGGACTGACTCTGAGGCTCCGTGACCCTTAGCTGTTCTGCTTGGTCCTCTGCTCCCTGGGAGTCCTCGTCCCTGTTTCAGAAGTTTGCTTTTCCACCTGTGGGTGCCTCCTTTCCCCAGCTCTCCCTGCTTGGTCCCTTTACTGCGACTTTAATGGAGCTGCCGAGGGAGAGGAGGCGAATGAGTCTTCATCTGCTTTGCTTGGTGGAAAGCGTGCGCGAATTCTCTAACGATCCATCGGGGCAGGAATAAAACCTCTCCGCCTATAAATGTATCTTGTTTTACAGCATCCGCGGTTCAGCTGTTCGTGAAAAGCAATTTAAATAAAAGGGTCATGCTGGAGAACAGTTGTTTATATCCACTTTAATATCTCTGCTGCCAGTAAAAGTTAGGGGAGATCAGAGACACGCGGGATGAATAAAAGCTTTGCTACCTGCATGGGTTCATTCCAGTGCTCCGGCCCTGTTGAGAGCTGAAGGCCTAATCTAGAATTCCTCGTGGTGGCTCAATCGCTGGGCTGCGGTACTGTGCACACGGCTCTGTGAATTCCTCTGTTTGGAGCTAACCATTGGGTTTACTGTGCACATGGCTCTGTGAATTCCTGTATGTTTGGAGCTAACCATTGGGTTTACTTGAGCCTCAGTTTCCTGGCCTAAAAGTGGTGACATCGTGCTTTTGTTCCCAGGTTTCTAGGGCTGAATTAGTGAATTCTTGGAAGTGTGCTTAGCTTGGATGACCATGGCGGGAGGTACAGGGTCTCATTTACTTTACTGGATTGGTGTTTATGCCTGAGAACCATGTGGCCCTGGTTTGTGTCCTCATGGATTTTGCCCCCATTGTAAGAGCTTTGCTTGTTTGTCTCTTAACTCTGGGACACACTGAGATCGGAATAAAGGGGAGAACAGGAAGGAGGGGTATAGTGATTGAACCTAGATTTGTACAGTTTTGTTCAAAGAGTCTGCTCTTAACATCCCAACCCCTCCAGGTTGGCAATTGTGAACTTGTAAGAGAGACTTCTAAGGCGGGATTGAACCTAGGGCTGTGTGTGTGGTAGACATTGCTCTCCGAGTCAACTGTTTCCCTGGAGCTCTCGTTACTGTGTGTTCAGACAGTCTCACTCAGTTAACCAGGCTGTCCAGGAAGTTTCTCTGTCACCTGGATTGGCTTTGAACCTGCTACCCGGCTGGCTTAGCTTCTGGAGTAGTTAAGATGTCACAGCTGCTGCTCCAGGCCCCCATTCATTGCAGATGGTTTAGATGGGTGGGCGTGGTTGTCTTCTGGAGGCTGTGTGACACAAGACTCCTTGTTCCTACCATTCACAATCCCTCTTTCTATCCCTGTGAAATAATCCACATCTTACAAAAGCACCAGACTGTTGAGAGGGTGGTTTTGAGGGGATGTTGGGTAAGTACTTTGGAACTAGATCCCTGGATTTGCTGCTGTTAACTCTGAGTTCTGGTGAGAGGGTCAGATGTATCTGGAGCAGTGAGTAAGGCTGAGGCTGTAACAGCTCCACATCGTCAGTTACAATAAAGGGCTTTGCTGCCTCTGTCCATAAACTATTAAGAGACAAGATGCCAGGGCTCTGCTTTGTGGTAGGGAGCTGGGACAATGGAAAGCCTGTGTATTTCTCAGCTTTCATGTTCTGTTTCTTTCTCCTGTTCCAACCACCTTGCTGTCCCTGTTCTTTCTGACAAATACTTAACCTTTCTGTTTTCCCTCTCATGTATTTTACGTATCTTAAATGTGGATGTATAGATGCATTAGATAAAATCTGGGTGCTGTTGTATAGGCCACTGCCCCCACTTAGACTGTGAACGTATTTCCCCATTCCTGTAATGGTTTTTGACATTAAAAAATTCTGACAGTTAAGTAAATTATTAAAACAGCCATGCACTTAAATACTTCATTAGTCATTTGTAATCATGTTTTCTAAAGTTTGAAACAGCATCCTTTTCTGAAAAGAGGCTTCTTTAATAGCACGGCCTGTTTAAGATGCAGTCATTACCACCCGCTGGGAATCGGATTATTTTTTTTCAAGTCACGTAGATGCTTTCACAGTCCAACCTTTAGATGGCAGCATCTCTCACCGTAAGCCATGCTTTGAACACGTTCTTTCGGACATATTAGATGTAGAGACAGGAGGATGTTCACAGTCTGCCTAGATCAACTTGCTTGCTGTGGGGCACAAGCCTGGTCAGGGTAGTGGCTCAGGAGGGTGAGAGGCCAGGTGTTGTAGCCTGTCTGGAACACTGTCCACCCTCTCCCCTCCTGCCTTTCTCTGTGACTGTGTGCCGACTGCAGAAGGTCTAACAGGTGATTCGGGACCAAGATGGAAGGTGATCTTTTGAAGGTATAAAGAGGCATTCTTTTAGCTTCTCAAGTCACTACAGGTCTAGTTCATAGACCAAGCAATTCACCTATCCAAACATGTACAATGCTTTAGTTTTTAGTATGCTCCCAAGGAGTTATGAAGGATTGTGCAAGTCTAATATTAGAAATTTGTTATTCTCCAAAGAATCCTCTACAAGCCCGCCTATCTTCAACCCTGGCAACCATTCAAATCTTTGGTTTCCCCTATACTGGAAGTTACACATTACGACTGGCTTCTGTCGTGTGGCATGGTATCTTTTAAAGTCTATTCTTGTCTGCTCCGTCCCTTCTCTTCTCCCATTTCCTGGGTTTTCCGCTTCCTCGGCTGATGGCCCTTTGGGAATAACACCGTACACTGGTTTCTGTGTGGACACATTAGGGCGGGTGTGGAGGGCTGCTGGACCACGTGGCAGCTCTGCTGACCTCTTTGAGCAGCTGCTGGATTGTTTTCCAACAGTGACTGCACCTTTGTCCCCAGCAGCAGGGAATGAAGGTTCCATTCAGTCTCTTTAAGAGCTTTCTCAGGAGGAAAAAACAAAACAAAAGGAACAAAATGGTAAAATTATAAAGAATCCCAGGGGTATGGTGGTACCTGCCTGTGATCACGGCCAGAGGAAGAGGCCAGAAGGATGGATGTCAGTTCTAGGTCAGCCCGAGTGACATAGCGAAACCCTGACTCAAAAATAAACTGAAAATTCCAGATTTTCCTGATAAGTTGTGGTTGGGGGAGGGAAATAGAACTCTCTGTATCTTGTGTCCCCAAATTCGGGCAGACTGTTGGCCACACCCACCTGAGGGCAGCTGCCGCAGCTGCCAGGGAAGCAGCCATGCAGTTACTGCGCATCGTCAGCCTGATGAGAGGCCTACGTTTGGTGGCTGCTCAGCGTGTTGATACCAGAGGCCAGCTGTTTGTAATTCACCAACTCTTGACTTAGAGATGCCAAGGAACCAGGCCATCCATATCCCAGTGAGAGGAAAATGGTTTCCTACTGCTGTCTAGGTCTGAACATGTCAAAGTCACCTGTGTGACACACAGAAAAAACAGCTGTGGAATTGCAGCCGAGGGGAGCAGCTTTGGTTTCTTTCCGTCAGCGTTTGCGTTCTCCAAGTGGAGCTCACCCTGGCAGATCAGCCTGGACATTCTTGTGTGTGTGTACGTGTGTGTGTGTACGTGTGTGTGTGTGTGTGTGTGTGTGTTCAGGGGAGGGAAGGGTCAGCCTTCCTTTAGGCGTGGTTGCGTCCTGGTAAAGACACAAACTGCATGTTCCGAAGCTCTGTTTGCACCTGGAAAAACTTAGCTATACTCTGGGTCTTTCCCACTGCAGGTCCCGTCAGGAAGCCCAAGTATGTGGAGAGCCCCAGGGTGCCTGGAGATACAGTTATGGTCCCATTCAGAGAAGGGTCCAAGCCCTCAGAGCCCGGTGACAACGGTAAGATGATGTTTTCCATAACCTTTCCCTAAAGACTGCATAGTCACATTCTCCGTTTCTGAGGGAAACCCGAGTTCCCTCGCAAGAACGCTTCACTGAACTAAATGTTTCTGGGAGGTTTTTTTCCCTTTGGGCAGTTGACAGAGATTAGTTTGGCTACTGTGAATTCTTGAGATTGTAGACAAGGGGCAGGAATAGTTGAGTTGGGTGTATTTGCATTGCTTAAGGGTTGGGTCTTGTGTTGTCTGAATTCTGACCTTCCTGTCTTTGGGAGGTGTGAAAAGCCAGCCAGTTGACTTTGGTTTTTATATAAACACATTACCCCTTCAGAATATTCAAGAGCAGGTTTTGGCTGAGAATCTGAGACTTCCATTAGATAGTTTAAGAGCCCGTGGTGACTTTGGGAAGCTTAAAAAGTTAAACATCTGTGATTTTCTTTAGAGGGGGACCAAAAAAAAAAAAAATCCAAACTGATTGAAGCCAGTTTTTTTTTTGCCATAAAGTCATTTGTATCACGTCCCTACAACCACTTATAATTCAAAATGTAAGTATAGCATATGCTATGTGCCTGTAGCTTTTAGTAAATGCATTAATAGTTTGCTTATTTTTAATCAACTCAAGAATTTACGTGTTCTTTCCTGGGATTCCATTTGCCCACAAAACATTCTGAACGTATAGTCCGCTTCCCTGCAGAAGACAGAGAGTAAGACTGAATGGTACAAGCCCGCTTTGTCCTCTGTGAACCGAAGCTTCTCATAGCTTCTAGCACTGGAAGATGCTCACCATGGAGAGGAAGAGCCTCATCCAGATTTCCACTGTGGAGTACCATTTGTGTAGTAGAAGGGGCTCACATTGGTGATTGTGAGGAGGGCAAGGCTGTGTGTGTATAGGTGTGAATTCGTGGTAGTGACCAGGTAGGTTAGAGAGCCGTCAACTGATAAGAGACTGTAAATGAGGGCTCTGTGAAACCACCGAACTGACCTCTTCCTGGGTAGAAAGGTTTATTGGGGAGCAGACTGCCCAGGCTACTATATCTGGGTGGGGAGCAGAGAGAAGAGCAAAATGATAGGCAGATTTTATATCACAGTAGCAGGGTGGGGTCTTTGAGTTGCTACTGGATGTTCAGTTGACTGGGAATTAGAAGCCTTTGCCCCTTTGGGCTAATAAAGGAGGATCTGGTAAGCAGAAACCCTCCTTCAAGCCTCTGTTTACTCAATAAAATCCTTCTGTTTAGGACTTGTCACCAGCACTGCCATTTTTGGGTCCTGCTTTGGACTAAATGGAGTGTGACATATGGTGGGAGCCCCTTTTTTATCCCCTTCATTTTTCTTCTATGTGTCGAAGAGGAAAGAAGAATACTCTTTTGAAGGTGAATACTGGTAATCAAATTTACCAGCTCTCTGCTCCATTCAGATTAATTCCCCCACCCTGATCTCCAGATACCAAAATCCTCATAGTCCTGGCTGGATAACATGGGGATTCATGGCGTTCTGTGCTGGGTTATTCTTATGTGAGACAGGGGCACAGACTTAGGATTATTGTTGGACTAAGAAAAGAGGGGACATGTAATTCTCATTGTCAAGTTTTCTCCTTTGGCTTGAGGCAGATTTGGACATCTTTCCTGGCAAGGGCATACTTGACCATGGGCCAAGCTAAACTCAAGAGTAGCCATTGGTCTTGCTAGAATGGCCAGAAGTTGCACGTGTGCTTATTCCTAAGATCCTAGCTCTCTGATTCAGCTGCATCAGACCACATTAGGACCAACATCACAGCCTGCATAGATTGTAAATGAAGGACCTGAGACATTAATTACAATGGGCTAATTCTAAGAAATAAGATGTGTTCGCTTTTGTAGGTGTGAGATGGGGGTATGGTTCATATTTCTAGGTACCCGGTCATACTTCAGAATAACCATGCTGTGGCATAAGTTCCGGCAGTTACTCTGTTGCCTGGCGATGAGGCAGTTGTATGACAGAATTGAATCTGACAATTAGCAAAGGGTGGTGTGTTTTGTAATCTTTATGGAATCTTTTAAGTTTCAATGGAGTTAATTAAGACAGCCATATCAAAGTGTAAGTGTTATGTCTAGATCATTGAACCTAAAGCTTATGCTAAGTAGAGCCAACTAAGCTGAGTAATAAGCCAAGCTTCTCATGATGGGCAAGCTCTGATTTCCAGAGTTTAGTATCAGCGCCGTGACTCAAGTTCCATTGGAAAGTCTCACGTTCTTGCTCTCATGCTTCCTTTGGGCAGTTGTATTTATGTCCCTGTGACCCTCCAGCTGCAGTCAGTAGTCACATGGCAGTATTCCATAGCCTAAGAGTCTGAGCACAGCGCCTCCTGAGATGCCTTTGAAATTTCTCGTAGACTTGTACAGTGTCCATTTATTCCAAAGGTTTGAGCTAGCCTCTCCTAGGCTGCCTTGTTTTGGTGACCACATAACCCCATTAATTCTTGGTTCTTTGCTCACTTGTTTGGAATGTAAATCAAAATAAAATAGAACCAGTGGGCACATACAATTTGTTTATTAACTTAGTCATCTGGGTAGTAGGTTCAACCAGTTGAACAGTTTTCTTTTTTAATAAGCAAAGAGTTCATTTTTCAAGTTTACACAAACCTGTAAACATCTATAAGAAGACATACTATACTTATTAGTATTTTGAAATATGTTCGAAACATGAATTTTATACACTGGCAAAAACAGACTTAATGAATCAAGAAAACAAAGCAAATTCTCTCTCCCCTTTTCCCTCTGCCAAGCGATCCTCTCAACCTGGGCACCACATAGAACAGGCCCTTCGTAAAAATCAGCATCCTGGCATTAACTTGGTGAATTTCCTCTTAAACAGTGCCTCTACCTTCAGAGAATGGTTAAATTGCAATAAATAACTTTATTTGTTTGAATTGGGAACAACCATGTTTAGGTTTGCCGTACTGTATCATTAGCAAAGCATGCTGGGATAGGGAGGGGTGGGAAACTTCTTGATCTACTGAGTCATTGCTCAGTGAAGATCAATCTCAGCATATGATGAAACTTTTCCTCCCCCTAGCAGGTTGGTTTGCAAGGAAAAGTAATGCACATACTGGATGGTGTGGTTAGGACATGGTTGTGATTTCAGCACTCTGAGGGAGGAGGAGAGGCACATGTTTAAGGCCAGTCTGTTCTACATAGTGAGTTGTAGGCCAGCATGAGCTAAAGAGAAAGACCTTTATTGCAGCAGGCCATTTGTTTTGAAAACTAAGACAAAACAAGAGTAAAATAGCATGCATGAAGCAGCAGCTTCATTAAGCAAAAAAACTACCCTGCTGGGCAGAGGGTATCTTCTTCGACGAACATGAATGGAAATATTTTATTGGCTCCTTTATTTCTTTAATTACTTTTGCATACATTCAAAATGATGTAGAGAAGAAAGGAAATCTAAAGAATAATGGCATGTGTCTATTCCCTACCCAGTTTTAGAAATAAAATGTCACTATTTCCCGTTTGTATTCTCCTGCCTGTTCTGAACGTTAACCCCAAGCCTGCTTTGTCTTTAATTTTCTGTCTTCTCAGATGGCCATGCATCTTCTAATGGCTGGTTGAGATTTTGTTGGCGTGTCGAAGTGGACACGCCTAATACGTGTCCAAAGGAAGGGAGAATGGCCGTTGAGGAGCTCTTCCTTTTGCTTCTTCAGTAAATAAATATTTCATAAGCTGTGAATGCCCCGTGCTAGGTGCTGTTTGAGATGAGTTATCAAGTATGTATGGGGGTCCTCTCTTCACTGAGCTTTAGTGTCTAGTAGGGGATTAAAGACCTGTGTGTGATGCGACTGATTAATTCAGAGTGGGAATGGGGATGAATACAAACCGTGATGAAGGCAGAGATGCTGAGCACGGGAAAGGCTTAATTGATGCACCGTGCATTATGATTCAACTGGTAGTCCAGCTAGGCTGCAGTGTCAAAAATAATACAAACCAGGTAGTTTATAAACAGCAGAAATAGATTGTTTTTCCGTACAGTTTTTTGAGCTCGGGAAGGTAAAAAATAATCAAGGGGGCTTGCAGATGTCTTATCTGAGGAGGGTTGCTTCCTCGCTCTTAGGTAGCCATGTTTTTGCTATGACCTCTTCCTTTCGAAAGAGGTCACAGGATCCTTCTTTCCTGAATGACATGAGTCTCATCATGAGGGCTCTACAGTCCCTGTTCCCTGATCACCTTCCAAAGGCCCCATCGTCTAACACTATCACACTGGGGGTTGGGTTTTCACATAGAAATTGGAAAGGAGACTTAACATTCCAGCCAAAGCACCTGGCAGCGGAGCAGATGGTGGGAGCAGGTAGAGGCTAGTGCTAGGGAGAACGGTGAGAAAATGGTTTCCATAGCGAGGTGAATAAATACAGTCTCTAGAGCAGGGTTGGGAAAGAGGGCCAGAGGAGTTTCAGAGCTCAGGGGCCTGGGAGAAAGAGATGATGACCCTTAACCTGTGAGGTGACCACTGTGGGAGAAGAGACCCAGCCCTTTGATGCGATACGTTTTAGGGAGGCTGTCTCTTGGAGGTGACAGAAAAGCTAATAAGCAGAAGTATCCAGCTGAGAGCTGAAACTCAAGAAAGAGCTCGGGTTAAACCAGGTATTCCTTGTCCTAGAAGCAAAATGAAGCAAGTTAGACCAAGGGGAAGAATGGCTCTGTTCTGAGATGAGACTGCTGAGCAGCTTCAGGAGTTTAAGATGCTGAACCAGGTAGAAGATGCAGCGGAGGGGGGGCGGGGAGCAGGAGAAGGCACGGGTTTTCTTCCTGTGTCTCTCCTGGCAGTTGCCACTTTCTGCCGTACAGGACAGAGTTTGCAAGGTCAATAAAAGAAGAGGTGTATCATCAAAAAGTTCAACATAAATGCAGTTAATGGGGCCATTTGGGGAGAGTAGCAGAGGTGAATGAAGGAAGGAAGTTAAAGGTAATGAAGAAAGAATTGATGAGGATAGTTACCTTTTACTTTCAGGAATTTGAGCAAATGAAGGGGCATGGGGGGGTGGCTGTAGTTTTTTTTTTTTATTTCTAAGTAAAAGGCTTTCCCTGAACATGAACATAATTGTAGACTTCTTCATACAGAGTCTCAAAATGTGGGTTATGGACCTAAGGTGCATCTGTCTGTATGTATTAGGTCAAATTTTTTTTTTTATTTTTAAAGTAGATACTTACTCCTTGACATTTTTACATATGTATATAATAAATTTTTAGTCATTTTCATTTTGCTATCCTTTTTTTTTAGCCCATCTTCTTCTATAAAATCCTTCTTCCTAAGAAGGCTGCCTCTTACTTTCGTGTGTCTCCTGTGTGTGTGTGTGTGTGTGTGTGTGTGTCTGTCTGTCTGTCTTTCCAGCTATCTTTTATTGCCAACTTGACACAGCTTAGAGTCACCAAACAAGTAAGTCTCAATTGAGGAGCTGCCCCGATCCGATTGGCCTGTGGGTCTCGCTGTGGAGAACTGTCTTAATGGTTCACTGATGTAGGAGAGCCTAGCCCACTGTGGGGGGCATCCATCCCTGAGCAGGTAGGCTGGGCTCTGTGTAAGAAAGTTAGATGAGCCTGAGCCTGCACAAGTGAATGAGCAGTGTTGCCCCGTAGTTTATGCTTCATGTTTCTGTCCTGGCTCTCCCCGCCCCCGTGATGGGCTGGAACCTGAAAGACGACATAAACCCTTTGCACCCCTAAGTTGCTTTTGGTCGGAGTGTTGCATCCCAGCAACAGAAAGAAAACTAAAACACTGAGCGACATTGGAAGCTCTTCAGAGCAGGGCAGTGCCTCTCCAGCATCCTGATACCCTGCACTGCTGCACGCTTGCACCAGGACTGAAAATTCACTCAAGCATTCCCCTGATAAGACACTGAAAGTAATTAGTGTTATTAAATCCTGACCCTTGAATGCCTCTCTTTTTAGTATTCTGAGTGGGAAGGTAGGAAGCCTGCCTGACGCCTCTCTCCTGCGTGCTGCTGTCTGATAGAGGTCTTCAGGTAAAGCCTTTTGCTCTGATTTGAATTGCAAGCTAGACCAGCAGCTTTTCAAATGAAACATAACAGTTATTTGAGATGATTATTGGCAAACTGTGATTGTTCACAGTTGAGCATTTATCACGTTTTCTTGCGAAGGGATGAAGCGAGCATGAAACGAGCCTGTCGCTTCAGTTAAACAAACAGAACGACAGAAAGGCACCTCATAGGACTTGTCATCGATGCTAGAACCTGGCCTTTTATTTTTTTTATTTTTTGTTTTTTTTTTTTGTTTTTCGAGACAGGGTTTCTCTGTGGCTTTGGAGCCTGTCCTGGAACTAGCTGTGTAGACCAGGCTGGTCTCGAACTCACAGAGATCCGCCTGCCTCTCCCTCCCGAGTGCTGGGATTAAAGGCGTGCGCCACCATCGCCCGGCGAACCTGGCCTTTTAAAGGAAAGTAAAAGTTACATTTTTGGGAAACTTGAACCTGTCACATTGAGCTTGGTAGCTTCTCGGGATTTTTCCGTTAAGATCTCATGTACTACTGATGATTATGATAGCTTGATATTGTGTAATAAAATGTGCCAACGTTTTTAAGATTTGCAAAACCAGCATTTTCCCAGTTGCCCCAATTCGTGATATTACAAAATCTTACTCGGGTAAATGATCCCTTTAAAGCATGAGCAGACTTTGGGGTAGCTTGCTGGTAGAGTGCCAGCCCATTTAATATGCATAGTGGCCTTGGGTTAATTCTCCAGCACAAAACAGAACAAAACCCATAAAACAGATCATTGGATTTTACAGGACCAGAGTACAGAAAGTTAATTGGTACACATTAAAGTCAGCGCTGGAATTTACCTTTAAGAAATTGCTGTTTGTCAGGCATTGGTGAGGTGTGAGAGAATAGTCACGGTTAACTGAAAAGGGTCCTCTGTTTCTTAGGTTATAGTTCTATGGGTCTACAAGACTACATCCCAGGATGGGGGCTGGGGCTGTAGCTCAGCGGCACAGTTGAGTTTGACATTCTGGGTTCAGTCCCCAGCACTGACAAACCCCAAAACCCCGAAACATGCCTCATCAGACTGAACGTGGGAGTATATGAGTAAAACATAGAGGCTAATGAGTTGAATAGTTTAAAGTTAGCTCGTATGCAGGTGTATTTTAAATGTTACGGCCTAGAAACACCAGCTTGGCAGATGGGCGCCCTGTTTACAACATAGTGGTTTTGGGAAATAAGGAGGGGATTGTGATGGCTCAGGAGAATGAACCAGAAGGAAATTGAAATTGTAACTGGGCATTATGGCACATGCTTTTAGTCCCAGCACTCGGGAGACAGATCTCTTGAGTGTGAGGCCAACCTGGTCTACAGATTGCGTTCCAAGACAGCCAGGGCTGCACAGAGAAACCCTGTCTCAAAACAAACAAGAAGCAAATAGAAACCCATAGCAGTAGTCAGAGAGGACTAGAAGTCCGGATGCAGGCCATGGTAGGAAGTGGCTAAGATTATGAAAAGAGGTGTGATGTCTGCTCCAGGGCCCATCTCTCTCAACACAGTTGTTTAACAAACATCTTGGGAACGTAGTGTCCTTCAGCTGTTTAAGGTCGTTTAGCTAGTGAGTGTTTAAGAGTTGTCCAAGTACCCCGGGTACTGCTGAGGACAAGGAAGACGGGCGGTAGTGGGTGGGGCACACTCCTCTATGGAATGATCACTGAGGACCTTAAAAGATCCCCAAATCAGAAAGGACTTAAATATGTAACTTAATAACGGACCTCAAAAGTTTAGAAAAACAGGAACAAATAAAAAACCCCAGACCAGCATACAGGAAGGAATAATAGGAATCAGGGCCGAAATCAATGCAACAGCAGCCCGAAAGGCAAGTCCAAGACTCACTGAGATGACAGAGGGCTGGTTCTTTTAAAAGACAGAGGAGATTGACAGACCATAGCCGGATTACCCAAAAGAAGAGGGAGAAGATACCATTAGGGATGAAGCCGGCAGACCCTACAACAAGCATCTAACAGCGCCTGGCTTTAAGGAGCAGAGGAGTTGGAGTGGGAAGTGGAGCCGTGCACATGGGCCTGAGTGAGACCCCTTGGCATAAACAGCAAAGGAGAGAGCTTTTCATAGTGAGTCTAGAAGAAGCTACCCGGGCCAGAAAATGATAACCAGTTCATTTTTGGGGGAAGAGAGATGTACGCACGCTTGGAGTTGCATGTGAACGGGTAAAACCGGAGAGCGGAATGTAGTGGAGGAGTGCAGCCTTGGTGTGCAGGCCAGGGGGTGCCAACCAGCTTGTGGTTTAGGAGGCTTTCCTCACGTGTGCTGGTTTTGAGGCTCACGACCTGCAGGATGTGCGTATGGCCACTTCAGTGATCAGGAAATTGAAGTTCTGAGAGAGGTTCATTACCAGAAGAGCTCTCTTTAGCTGTAGCACAGAGGGCTTCGTCTGGCTTCTGAAATGGCAGCAGAGGTGGGAAGAGGGCTGGGAAGGGCACGGTGATTGAAGCGATGGCCGCCACGGCAGCGGATGGACAGCTCTTTGATGTTCGGGCCTCAAACGCAGTGCCCTGCGTGCAGACAGCTAAAAGAGGCAGGTGGGACAAGATCTGTGAACTTCCTTTTAACTTTGTGCACGGGCTAACGTTCCACAGTGTTTCCATACCGAGGATTCCATGGGGGGGATTGTTACTGATTAGAACATCCCTGCCCATTGGTTTAGTGGGTTTACACAAGGCCAGTTGTTCTCTCAGTTCCAGATCCGTACATCATAAATTCTGATATTTAAATCTGTGAGATGTGAGCTGGAATGAGGGTCCCCCCCATCCCAGTCCTTATTCCACAGATATTGATTAAGGTATCCCCATTATTGATGAAGGAATTAATATTAAGTATCAGAAGGAGAGCAGACTATCCTGAGAGGCCCAGTAGAATCCAGTTTGGATCACTTTGGGGCACAAAGCGGCTTCCAGGAGAATCCTAATCTTAGCATCGTGAACTTCTGTCCTAGTACAGCAGCGCTCTGTGGGCTGGCAGACACCTCCTCTCCCAGAAGGACACTGCTGTTCTTCACACAGGAGTCCTTCTGCCAGAGGGAAAGATCAGTTAAATAAGATGTTGTGAACCGGGGAAAGCAAACATAGTGGATATGAAGGAGTTCAGTGGTCACTAAGGTGACATTCAAAGAAAAGATAGCCCCTCTCTCCCCTCAAAAAACAACAGCCTCAGGAGGAAATGCCGTTTTAGCGACTTGATGAATGCAAAATGAAATTAAGAATGTGTGTCTCTTCATCCTCAGTAGGGTTTTAAACTTTGGTACTAGCCACGTCCCGGTTGAGCAGTGCAGGGAACAGCTTATTGTGAGTTGTGGTGTCTCTCTTCAGCTCAGCCATTCAGCTTGGAATCGCCATAGTTTCCCAGCTCATTTGAACATGGAGACTTGAAGGACTAGTTTTGTTAGGAGGTTGGAGTTTCGTTTTTCGTCTTTTGAGACAAATATCTTGTGTACGTTGTCTGTGCTGCACTTACCGTGTAGCCCAGGCCAGTCTCAAACCCACACCAGTTCTTCCTCAGCTTAAGTGCTGGGATTACGGGCATTCATTGCTGTGCCTGTCCTGACTGTTTCCAGCCCCCCCCCCCCACCACCACCACCCCACACACACCCTTTGCGCAAGAACGTGGGGTAGCTATCTGCAGGCTCAGTGTAGAGGTAGCAATGACTGAGCTGTGGAACAGTAATGTCCCTCTTCAGTATACAGGTCCTACCCAGGATCGAGAACTTTCAAACGAGTGAGCCGTAGGCTGTGTATGTCAACAGGGTAAATGTAGCAGTCGAGCCTGCGTGTATGGGTGCTTTGAGCCTCTATACCGGCTGCCAACTGGGCGGAGTTCCTGGCCCTTTGCCTAGAGTGTTTCTGGTTGAACCAGAAGTTAGACTTTCTGGGGCTGGGACATAGTCACAGTGGCGCAGTGGTGTGGTGATTGTTTAAAAAAGAAAGAGGGGTGTGGAGTAGAAAAGCTGCTGAGATCTGCCCCCCTCACCCCTTATTTACCTCCCCATTTTCATCTCGTCCCTTGACCCCTGTCATCTTGCTGCCTGAGGCCTGAAGCACACTGCAGAGGGGAGAGGCTGGTAGATGAAGGCAGGGTCTATAGGACCTGTCCTCCAGATTCCGTTTTTGGGTGTGCCTGGGTCGTGTTGATTTGATGGTTTCCACCTTTCTTTCCCAAGTGCCATCTCCCTTAACAATCTGTCCATGATTTGAAGTCTCTAGTGGGAAGGGACATTTCTAGAGTTGTGTTAGGGGTGTGGTTCACCCGCCCTAGGGTGGTTCCTTTCCCCTGTGTTGGCATGGACCCATGGATGTTATGAGTTTAACCCAAATCATGGAAACATCAGGACTGTAAACATAGAACAGTCTCATCACGGTGGCTCTAGAACAATGTCCTGAATGATGAAGTTTTTGAGAGCAAGCAAGTGGTGGGGGCCTTTTCTTTCATGAAGATGTTGCCAGCTTGGTTTCTCTCACACCTCCTTCTGGCAGCATGGTGTGGACAGACTGCTCTGTGTCTGAGCCTTTCTCATATGATTTTCACCAAAGTTTAGCTCACTTACATTTTGTAGTTGCTTACGAAAGACAAAGTTAGAAGGAAACATGGTGGTAGCAATGTTAGCTCGTAGCGTCCCTCGCTCATTGATTACCTGTCCCTCATTCTTCCTCCACTTACTGTAGATTTCCACGTGTGGTGTGGGGAAAATAGGTACAAAAACATGTATAGATCTAGATGTCTTGACAAGTTAAGAACAGACAAAACAAGGAGTCGTTGTCTTGAGAGTCACATTGCTCTTAAGTTTGTGCTCTGGTGAGCACAGTTAGCTTTTGTATATAATCTCGTCACAGTGGGTGTTTTACAGTGAGAGGTGTTATGGTTATATGGGTATATGGTTGATGTGCATGTTTTGTCAGCCATAATTGACAAAAGCTAAGTGCCCTTGGGCTTTGGGGTTCGAGATTAGTCTCCAGCTTGGCGTTTAAGTAAATTCCCACATGAGCCATCTCTTCAGTACAGAAAGGTACATGACCAGCATTGGAGATGCCATGCTTCCTGGCATTGTGTGCTGAGAACGAGCAGCCATGCATTAGATCCTGACTTTTTTCACTGGTTTTGGCTTCAGTGTGGGTTCTTGTGATGAGAACCTGAATTAGAACCGAGTTTGACTCTCACTGCTATGGGATGTGTATAGCAAGTTTCCCACACAAATCCTCCTGCCCCTGTCTTGTTGAATGAGAGCTTGGATTTTAGTATCCTAGCATCTAAATAGCCTGGTTCTTTGTCGCATGCCACCCGGGTTTTAATGCTGCCTCCTGTGGCACGGGATGTAGTGCCCTTTGAGGATATGATGGAGTAGTCCTTTCTTACCCTAAGAGGTGTCTGAGGGACCATTCTTCAGATGACGCTGGAGTTGGAATTGCTGTCAGATAATGGTGTGGGGAATCTTCTTTTTCAGATCAAATATTTCACCCTTTGCACTTGGTATTTCTCTGTCCCAGTCTTCTCCACCTGTCACGGCCTCTTTATTAGAACGTACTGCTAGAGGACAGGCGCGGTTGTCAAACTCGGTACATTTTGTAAGGATGCACAAAGGCTCCAGACAAGCAGCTGGAGTGTGAGCTCATCCAGATGTGAGGCCCCGACTCCCCAGAGGGGCGTCTTCATTGTCTTCTTTCTTTGTTCCAGAAGCCAAGGCCGATAATGAACCAAGCTGTTCTCCGGCAGCTCAAGAACTGTTGACAAGACTGGGATTTTTACTGGGAGAAGGGATCCCAAGTGCCACACACATAACTATTGAAGACAAAAATGAAGCCATGGTAATGCTGGAAGAAGAGACTGCATTTCCTACCTGCTTAGGGGATGAATGAGTCAATAGTACACACCCTGCCAGTGTGGGGGACAGGGGGCGGATGATGGGAGCTTGTTATTGTTTGGTCAGATGAGTTCTGGGCTGTGTTTTGAAATTTATTACAAAGGTCTGGATCTTTGCAGGGATGGTGGTGGGAGTAGCTAAGGGCAAACAGAAGGGATCAGAGCTCAAGAAAATGTCCATATTACCCTGATAGCCTCTCCCCGGAGACTATGGGCTACGTGATTTAAGGTGGCTGGAAGAGCTTTTGTAATGACGCTGCTTCCATCCTGGGAGCACCATTCCTCTCCGTTGACTGCTTTGGTCTGTGCTTCTCTGCGCTCTCTTAGCTGTTGGGATTGGTATGAGTTAGTGGGGTGATGAAAGGATTTATAGGAGATGAGGTACAGACAAAACGAGAGGGAGTCAAATGGTTCGTCCTCCCAGGGGTACTCTCCATCCAAGAGAGTACAGCCACCAGCCTCCTGCCACCTCTGGGTGTGCCAGTAGCGGTGAGGGCAGGAGCTCCTGCCTCCTCCTGGGGTCTCTGTGAGGAGGCACGGGTTGGGGAGGTGTTGAGACCGCAGAGGTTACCAGTCTCCTTTCCTGAACACAGAGCCTATAAATCTTCAGGAATGAAATCAGGCTGCCCTGCTGTGAAATATTATAGAAACACGGCCCCCAGGTTTCCTGTACAGAGGTCGAATAACCCATTCGTCTTCTGCAGGCTTTAAACGAAAGGAAGTCTGCCCGTTGGCCATCTCTGTTTTACGAATCTGTGTTCCCAATGAAGGATCGCTAAGACTGCCCTTTTAGTAAAAAAAGCCTCAAAGGAGGCAACCAGAACAAAGACCCATCTCTTTTAGCATTTGGAAAACTCTGTCTATCCCTATTTAGCTGTAGTCTTTCTAGAAGTTAAAGCATGCCTCCATTTATCCTGTGTTTCATCGTTTTAGCATCCAGAAAGAAAACGTGTGTCGAAGTGTGCTGTGTGAGCCACGCTAACTCCCCCTTGTTTGCCTTGCAGTGCACAGCCCTGAGCCAAGGTATCAGCCCTTGCTCCACACTGACAAGCAGTACCGCCTCTCCCAGCACTGATAGCCCCTGCTCAACCTTGAATAGCTGTGTCAGCAAGACGGCAGCCAACAAAAGTCCCTGCGAGACCATTAGCAGCCCCAGTTCCACCCTGGAAAGCAAGGACAGTGGAATTATAGGTAAGACGCTCACTGCTCGGTAATGTAATGGCTCGATGCACGTCAGCTGGAGCGCTCACGGGCACCTCAGGAGAGGGGTTCCGTGTGGTCCGTGAAGGTCAGTCTGCAGACCCCGCCCTGCTCTTGTAGACGGCTCGGAGCTGTGTGCAGTCAAGAGAGTGAAGATCAGCTTTTATGCTCCTTGACATTTATTTTATATCACTGGGCTCATGTGGTTAAAAAAATAAAATAAAATAATAAAGCACCTTATCAGGTCTGGCCTGTGAAGTCACAGAAACCCCTCCCACCTCACAGACCAGTTCATTCCGTGGGCATCGGGTCCCCTTAGGCACCACAGCAGGGAGATGGATTCCCTGCCTGTGAAGCAGTTTTCATAGCCCAGTCTCATTACTTTTCTCTCTGATGACCTTAGAGCCTGTGCTCTCTGAAGGTTGCTTATCCTGGGATTTGGTCACTGTTTTGGGGTCAGGGTTTTGTGCGAAGCCTTCCCTGAGTCTCAGATGAGGATGTACGTGGACCTGCTGAAGACGACTAAGTGGCTTGAGCAATTTTGAATTGACTTTGCATGCTTCGTTGTCTAGGAAATCAAGGATTTTGGTTAATGCATTCGTCTATAGGCCTGTGTGATATGAGGATCCAGTGACTCTGAGAGCCCCTGTTTCCATATCCCAGCTTTAACAGATCACTGTGTGATTCTGAGGCAGGCTCAGCACGGTCTGACCGACGTCTCCATCTTGCCGGCTCTCCGACGGCGACAGGTGCAGACAGGTTTGATCCCGAGCCATGACTCGGGCTGCTCTGCGATTGTGCCGATTTCATAGTGGGTCTCTCCTGAACTGTTAACAGCTCCCCCTGTGTGTGTCTTTGAAGGATAGTTGTGTGTTATTGTCGACCGGCTCCACAGCCACATTAACCTGTCCTCGAATAGACCTCTGAGCGCTGTGTGCTGTTCTCCGGTTACCTGCATTGTCATCCAAGTATAATTTAAAAATCCAAATGATGAGTGCATCCGGCTTAGACTTTGAAGATGCCCCCGGGAGAGTACTGGGGCAGGATAGGTAGGATGTGAGCTCGCTGTAGAGCTCGGCACGTCTGGAGTGGGGCTCAGCTTCAGCAGGGATGTGTCTTTTACTAGTTTGGGTGGATTAAGACTCTCATGGATCTGTTGTGCTCATTACAATATCAAAATGTAATTTACATACTGTAATGTTCACTTAAACGAACTTCTAGTGTGTTGGAAGTTCTGTAGAAGCTGTTCTTTGACTGTTGTCACCATCCCCATGAGACACATTGTATCAGTTTGAAATCCCTGTTGCTCCAAGATCTCCAGGCCTAGCCATCTAAGCCACCAACTTTCTGTCCTTTGGACATTTCGCATGAATGGAGGATTTGCCACAAATCCTTTTCGTGTAACTTCAAGGCTTTCCGCTCCCTGGCCCAGCCAGTTGGCACTCTGTCTCCTCTACTCCTGCTGCTATGAATTCCCGTCAGCAAACTATTCCTGCTTCACTGCTTCTCTGGTGCTCTGGTTCTGGGTTCTCTGCCGGAGGTAGACCTTTGTTGTGAGTTCGGTGGTAGCCACGCGACTTCCTTAGCTCGTGAAATGTCATGTCCTTCTGAGAATTTAATCTTCCTTCAAGGTTATGCTACCTTTTTTTTTGAACAGGCTTCTTATTTTTACTGTTAGTTCTAGAATTGGCATTACATGCCTCTTGGTTTTAAATATGCCATGGGGGGAGGTCAAACATTTATAAGCATTTTCAGTTACAGAACCACCCACCCATCATTCATATTCTCTCTCTCTCTCTCTCTCTCTCTCTCTCTCTCTCTCTCTCTCCCTCTCTCTCTCGTACAGTGCTGAAATTTTGAATTTGTTTTACTGTTCTAGGGATCAAACCTAGGCTTTGTATCTTTGAACCAAGTAAAATAGAACCAAGCTGCATCCCTGGTCCCTGTAAGCATTTCTTCAAAAAAGCAAAGGGACTGGCTTCACTGTTTATATTGCCAGTGAAAGGTTAAGCTACCAGGAGGCCCTTAACTAACACTTGATTTTGTATCGTCTTCACCAATCAGACTCCATATGATAGTCTCTGACAGCACCACGGTGATTTCCTTCAGTGTACTTGTTATTTAATTATGACTCCATATGGATGGGGTCTTGTTTTTCCAACTCCGTTCTGGGTTCCTAGCCAAGTGCCCGGAATAAGGAATTAAGAAAAGATTTGCTGCTGCTACCCAGCCGCACACAAGCAGGGAACATCTACTTGGTTCATAAAGAACCATTCAGGATTCCTATTTCAAGATGGTTCGTTAAAACTTTTCATATCACAGTGTCTTAAGCTCTGCTCTGACTGAAAAAGAGAAAGCCGGACTTTTTATGTCATGGATACTGCCTTTTGCTTCTTGGCTCAGGCGAACATGTTCCCTTAACTTGGCTAAACATTGAAGTGTGCAAAGAGCTGAAAGTCCTGACTGAATGAAAGTGGGGACAGTGGGAGACAGGGTGAGCAGTCTTTCATGGGAGATGGGAGACCCTAACTCTTGGGGCCAGGCCTGCGCTTCGTAGTCCAAGACTTTTTTTTTTTTTTTTTTTTTTTTTTTTTTTGGTTTTTTCGAGACAGGGTTTCTCTGTGGTTTTGGAGCCTGTCCTGGAGCTAGCTCTTGTAGACCAGGCTGGTCTCGAACTCACAGAGATCCGCCTGCCTCTGCCTCCCTGAGTGCTGGGATTAAAGACTTAGGTAGATAAGGGACACACTGTGGCAGGTGACAACAGGTCTCTGTTCCCTCCCACCTGCAGCCTGTAGAACTAAAAAGTCCGTCGCCAAGGTGTGCTAGGGTGGAGAAGGAAGAGAAGCAAGAGTTTCCTCCCTGGGCTGACTTGAGCTGCAGGTGTTTGAAGAGGCAGGAGTAGTGAGGCCATAGGGGAAGAGCTTCCTCTGTAATCGGTGCGAGGTACAGGTGCCAAGGCCTCTGAGCTAACAGGTATTGGTGGTGGGTGTACTTGTGGTTTCCAATTGCTGGGGTGGAGTGTGCTTTTTTGCCATCTGAAGAACTTGCTGACTTTATGAGTGGTAGCCTGTGATCACAGCTTTTGGGCTTCATTGATGTTTAAGGGAGTAAAATACTCAAGAATACCCTAATCTTAGTGGTCAGAAATGAAGGTAAAACAGCCTGGTTTCCCACCTCGAAAGGCCTGGCAGCAGCTTTGTCAAATAAATTGATGAGGATCCACGGTCCATACCACGTGAGTCCTTGGGAAAAGAGGAACCAGCCTTCCTTTAACTTCCCACTTTAAGTAGGGTGTGAACCGAGACAGCCAGTGTTGGATGGCAAGGGCCATGCGATAGGGTGGGCCGTGTGAGGCACAGGTTGCCTCGGTATTGCATGCTTGGGGCCACAGCAGGCTCGAGGCAGCTTTCTGAGCATTGGGGAATGCCAACCTGTCCTTGAGCGTTCCTCAGCCTCCTCTTACTATCGGGCTGGTTTCCAGCATGCTGATTGTGTATAACCTAAATCACTCCTCCCAGCATGCCCGGGCAACTTCCTCAGGGCTACCACGGGTGCCCTATTTGCATTGGGTTTCCACAGCAAGGGGCCAGTGACCATTAGAACTTAAGTAGCCCCACTCCCCCTTCCAGTCTTACTCAAGAGACCAAGGCTTAATGGACTCTCCTGCCCCTTTTCAACTTTGTCATGTTATCCGGAAGGGAGCCCCACTTTCTCCTATTTCAAGAGGCTCAGAGTCTCCCATTATTAGTGATCGTGTCATGTGGAAATACTGGCTAAGTAGATGGGATTAGCCGCATTTTTCTATGAGTGTATTTGATTTTTTTTTCTTTTTAAGTAAAGTTCTTCTTGCTTCTGCTGGAACCATTGGCATTACCTGGATGTTAGCGTCTGGTTTCCAAATTTGCATTGTGAAAACCTGCCAGACGTAAACCCCAGCTGTACCCACCTAGTCCCAGTACAACAACTTGTAGTCACTTGCTTTGGAAGGAAGATCACTTATAAAGAAGCCATCTCCGAAGGTGTTCTGTCTGTGCTGTAGAAAACTGTGTTCCTAGGGACACTCCTTAAAGTTGCTTCCCCCTAATAAAATGGAGTTGTAGTCTGTATTAATCCCAGCTCAGGGGAAAAGGCCTGTATGTATTCATTGGAGTAGATGGGAAGGCTAATAACCTGGCCTTTAGAAATTGCTAGAAATACTGTGTTTTAAGGCACGTCCTGAATTGAATATGTTTAATTGTTATGTCCAGATGATGATAAGTATTTTAGTCTGTATATTTATTTCAAGAAAATAGAGCTTTTCCGCTTAGGAAGACAGAGGATAGACTCATTGAGGAGACACACAGACTAACCCTTCTACTAACTCTTCTACCGAGATTTCATTTATATGAGTGTGCGCGTGTGTGTGTGTGCGTGTGTGTGCGTGTGTGTGTGTGTGTGAGAGAGAGAGAGAGAGAGAGAGAGAGAGAGAGACCTGTGGATGTATGTGCTACACCACTCATGGAGGTCAGAAGACAGCCTGATGGAGTCATTTTCCTCCTTCCGTCTTTATGGGGGATCTGGGGAGTGAACTCAGATTGCCAGGTTTGTGTAGCAAGTGAGATGTCCTACTTACCCCCAAGATTTTAAAAAAAAGCACTCAATTTTAAAAATTCTTCCTCTCTATTAACAGAAGATGTACGCAGGATTTCAAGGTAGCAGTTAAAGACACCCCGGCTGAGGATGGGGTCTGTTTGAAGCCTCCCCTTCCACTCATCCTTCTACTTTGCTCTACTTTGGCCTGTCCGGGTTTTTTACTTGCTTAAGTATTTTGCAGCATCCTGCACCTCCTGAAAGTTAGTGTTGGGAAAGCTCCAGGAAGGCTGGAGGGCTCTTCACAGTGGCTCTGTTCCCTTACTCTCCGTGTCTCTCCCAGAACAAGAGTGTCACCTACCTGCCCCCCTCCGCCCCCTTCCCATACTGGACCACTGGAGTCTGCATCCCAGGCCATGTGGATGTGGGTAGTGAATGCTGGACCACAGGAGTCTGCATCCCAGGCCATGTGGATGTGGGTAGTGAATGCTGGACCACAGGAGTCTGCATCCCAGGCCGTGTGGATGTGGGTAGTGAATGCTGGTTTCAGCTCTCTGACTGCTTCCCTCCCTCTGCTCTCCTGGAGTACTGATCTTTATTCCCCTGCTCATTTAGAAGTAGGGAGCAAGTAGAAGCTTTGAGGGGAACATCATCATGGAACCATTTCTCTTGCAAGCGTGGCTCTTATTAAGCGGTGGGGCCCTTGGGCCATACCCTGCTGCCACCTGATGGGGATGCGCTAGCCTTTGCTTTCCTGCACACTTGCTTAGAACATAAAATGTCGTCGTGGGCTGACTTTTATCTTCCGCTGACTCTCTCTGCCTCCTTCCAGGCTTGTGAAATGAAAGAGATTCTGGAGGTAGCCCCGTCTGTTCACTTCCGTGATTTTGTGTCTCCAGGGAGGTGATCAGATGCGGAGGTGTTGGAGGGTAATCTAATTGTGCTTTCATTTTAAACCTGTAAATCCCACCCTTTTGATTTTTATACTAATGTTGCCCTGTTGCCACCTGTTTTGCCCCCCCCCCCCATAATAGAATGCTTTGAAACTGATTTGGTAATAACTACTTAGGATGTTTGAAATCTGGGTTAATATTCATTTTGCTACACTGCCTGCAATTTAAAAATCATCGTTAATTATAGAAGCCTTTTTAAGTCTCTGGTAAAGAAGGAAAGTTTCTCTTAGCATTTATGATTTGGTAACATAGTAAACTGTGGGGAAGAACTCCTTGGTGGTTCAAGTCACAGCATCTGCCCAGACTGTAGTCACTCTGTATGTTTGGCTTCTTCATGCTGTTCTGTTTGTACTGCCAAACATGTATGGACACCTGCTGTGTTCCAGGAACACATTTGTTTAGTACTGAGACAAAAAAAATGAGACATAGTATCTGTTTTCAAAACTGTCTCCCTGTGGGCCTCTGAAAGTATCAGTCCAGCCAGTGGCTGAGAGGAGTGTGGGTGCCTCTCATGGAAGATACTGGCTCTAGGTGCATAATAATACTACAGCCACTGTGGGCCGCGAGCCCTTTTGCAAGGATCCAGAGCTCTGGGGCATCATTTGAGTGTGCCCAAGGCTCCAGTGTGGCTGGCGTCAACGTACAGATTTGCACAGCTTCACCAAAGCACCATGTCACTTGTTAGGAAAAGTCACAGTCAGGTCTTCAGATCTTCTCTGGAGACTTTCATTGCCATGACAGGTCCAGTTGTGGCAGGGTTCTTGTTGAGAGAGGCGGGTCCAGTCTTCCCCTCCCACACTGCCCTGCCCACAGCTGTTCCTTCAGGTATTTCCACAATTGAAGGGCCTGATGAATGTGCCTGGGAACAGCAGCTAGATCCCTGGCCTTGCTGCGTGTTGTGGCAAAGCGCACCTTGCGCAATGCGGGTGAGCGCCGGAGATTCGGTACAGAGATCTGGCTGTCACAATCCAGTGCACAGGGTTCCCAGAACAACACCCAAAGGGGCAGGACTAGCCGGAAGTGCCAAGCTGGCATTCTGGGGCTGTGCAGGAGGAGAAGCCAGGCTGTCCCTGGAGCTGAAGGTTCCCAGGGCCCCATCCGGGCATTTTCTCCGGCAGGAGAGGTAGTGCATTCTTCCCAGGGAACCTTCTCCTTGCTGAGCTAATAGGTATTAGGAGCGGGGAGCAGGTGAGCCAGGGACTGTTGTGTGTGGCGTTTGTTAGTTTGCAGGGTGGTGGGCCTGGGTGGGAGAGCGGAGAGATGTGCAAGCCATGAAGAAATGGTCCGGGAATCTAAAGCACGCCCAGGTATCCTGAGCGTCTGCTAGTGTGAAGTGTGCGTCCAGTGGAGAGGACAGAGACCCTTTGTCCGGCCGAGGACTTGGCAGCGGCAATGCTGCCTTGACTCCGGGCTGATTCTTTCCCCCACATCCTCAGAGTTCCTTTGCTGCACTGAAGTATAACTTCTGAAGTGGCCAGAGTCCTTCCTTTGGTCATGGCACGGAAGACACTCTACAGTGGCTGCAGGTCCCTTTTCAGCCTTTCTTCTCTTCTCTCACCTTCAGAAATAGCCATCATATTCCTTTCCTGTTTGCTTTTTAATTCTTTGCTCTTGTGTTTAACTTTCAAGTGCTTCCTGTCCCCTAGTCGGCTGATTCTGGAAGTTAACCGATATTTCAATGCTGCTTTATCATTATTTTTTTGGGTTGTACAGAAAGGGGAAAGAACTATTGTACTAATAATTTAAGAGGCTCTTGAACTATTGTCTCCTGTTTAAATGTCTCCAAACCCAGGGAAGGCTGGGGTTCTCTTGGAGCTCTTACTTTGAATGTGGACAGTGACTGACAACCTATGGAGTACTTGAAGAAAATTCTAATTTCTGTTTTCCTCTCATTTAAAGATGTATGGTTTTTGGTATGTGTTTTATAGTGAATAAACTACTGCAGTGCATGTAGATAACTTATCAATAGATTCAGGAGTACATGGCCCAGATTTTCTGGAACTAGTGTGGCAATGGTCAGAGCAGCATAATTTAACCCATTTCCATTAATCTGTGTATCACCACGTGGCTGTGGCGAGGCACAGGGACACTTGGTGAGTTGTGGGGCTTTCCTATCTGAGGATGTTACAGGAAGAGAAGCTAGAACAGGGCTTAGAATAGAGCCTGCACACTGTGGGCACTTCTGCTGGCCGCGTCAGCCACTAGAGTGAGCAGGTGTTTCTTCAGGGTCTTGTTACTTGATTGCTCCTGAGGAGTGAACAGTGCCCACTCACCGACATGTGGTGAGCCAGGAGTTCTCTGTAGGGTACACGTCAGTCAGAGGAGAGGAGAGCAGAGCAAAGGTGACGTTAGAAGTTAGGTCATACAGTTGTACTTGCTTCCTAGTAGTGGTCAGAGAATGGTGTTGAGTTCCCCGGTAGCCAGTGGGAAAGAGAAAAACAATTGCATGAAGTTACATCTGTGAGATGGACATGTGTTCCAGTGCCATTTCTCTAATGGGGGAGAGCCCAGGCTGGCCCCGAAGCGTTTGTACGTAAGGGATGTTGTGTCCACACGCTGTGTGCGCACTTCCTCTGCACCTGTCTTCCCTCTGCAGCTCAAGATGGATCCTGCTGCTGTGTGTAGCCAGGCCTGGCCACCATCAGGCTAAACGTGGATTCACCCTGTAATCTCCTTAGCTCTCCTTTTTTTTTTGAGACAAGATTTCTTAGTGTAGCTTTGGCTGTCCTGAAACTAGCTCTGTAGACCTAGTTGGTTTTGAACTCACAGAGATCCACCTGCTGCTGCCTCCTGGGTGCTGGAATTAAAGGTGTAAGCCACCACCACCCGATTCTGTCTCGCTTTCTTAATGCTGTTTTAAATCTACAGTGTGGTTTAGGTCCTAGTGAGCTACTTGGCTCTGGACCTACATTTGTGTTTCTGATTCAATTTTAAGTGAACCTCCAGCACAGAAGCTGAAATAAGGCAGCGATGGTTGAGGGAAAGCTGAGGAGGTAGCAGCTCCTGCCTACCTTTACTTAGCAAGTTATTCGGTGACCGAGTGGATGACAGTTCTTAACAAGGTGACCTCATAACAGCAGACCCTCCTGGAGCCATAGCCACTTATGCCGCCCCCTCCTAGGTCCTGAGCTGGGCAAGCCAAGGAGGCCTCCAGATGCTCTGATCGTGCAGAGCCAGGAGCTTGTGTTGGGTGTGCCACTGGCCCTATTCCGGGTCTGTCTTTGCCTCTGTGGAGTAGGATGAGCTCCTAGCCTGGTCACCGCTTGTCACGAGGACCCTCTTTGTATGTGTACCTTTGTAGCTGAGGAAGGTATTTTGGAAGAATGTGTGAATGAGCAGATGGTTAAATATGCAATTACTACAGAGGAAGATAAACACTATCCTTGGGGGATGCAGGAGTTTGCAAAGTATGCGTTGAGAGAACAGTGTTCGTTGAATTTGTAGCAAGCAGCACCAGGTCCCGTTGATCCCTCGTTGTGCGGCACCGTCTAACCTGCCGTCAAGCTTGATGGAATATTTACAGAGCTGTATGCCTCATGTCCAGGATCCTACACGGTAGAAGAGCGGTTCAGACAAGGTGGGTGACAAGCTTTTGTCAGCCAAGACGGGCATCTACCAGCTGCAGGACTAAAAGCATAGACGGTATTGTGAGTCCTTAGAGGATTGGAGAGTGGGTATTCTTTGGGAGATGTCAGATGGCATTTAGAGAGGGTTTTAAATTTTTATTTTTATATGATTATTATTGGGTTTTTTAGGGTTTTGTTTTGTATTTTGAGACAGGGGTTCTCTGTGTAGCCCTGTCCTGTAACTTGCTCTGTAGACCAGGCTGGCCTTAAACTCAGAGATCCACCAGCCTCTCCCTCCCAAGTGCTGGGATGAAAGGCGCGCACCACCACTGCCCTTCTAAAAAATTACTTTTATTTTAAATTTATATGTATTGTGTTTCTCTGTGTGCATATGGCACATATGTGCCAGTGTCCACAGAGGCCAGGAAGCATCAGATCCTTTGGAAGTGGGAGCTGCCTGATGTGGGTGCCGGCAGTGAAACTCGGGTCCTCTGGAAGAGCAGCAAATGCTCTTTGTCACTACTCTTCCTCGTCCAGCAAGGAATGACGTGACCACCGGAGCTCTTCTCACTGCAGTTTATTCCGGGACTTTATTCACTTTCTCTCTCTCTTCCCCTCTCTCTCCTCCTTCTCTTCCTCTCTCCTTTCTTTCCTCTCTCCCCCTCTCTTCTCCTTTTGACCTCTCTCCCTTTTTGCAAACCTCTCCCAGCCCTTTAGTAGGCATGGGCTGCCAACCCCGAACTGCCAGGTGGGCACTGCCCATAGGTTCACGCATATGCAGGCAGCTGATGATCATTGCGTGATCATAGCATAGGTCAGGCCTTAGCCATCTCAGGAGTTGATTATACATCTCCATCAGGTGTGACACCACGCAGCTCGCTACAGCTCTTAACTCCTGAGCCATCTCCCAGCCCCTCTTGTAGAGACTCTTTAAAAAAATCTTCATCTTTAAAATGTTGTCCTGGTTTTTGTTGTTGTTGTTGTTGTGTGTGTGTACCTGGCTATGTATGCACATACCTACTCCAGAGCGGCTAGGCTAATAACCTAAATAGGGATTTGTGTTGCTGTCAGCCTGGACTCTGCAGTAACATGGTATTTATTATGAGAGTCAGCTTCCTCTCTCTAGGAGACTTGGAGGTGTCCTATGAGGTGAACTTCTTGTGTGCAGAGGAAATGAAGTCAATGGCCTTTCTCTGTCCCAGTGGTTTGCTTCAGGCGCTTAGCTGTAGCTGAGCTGAGCCCAGAGTCCACTGCCTCGGCTCTGTGCAGAAGGGCAATCCCACCAGGCTTCCACCGCCTTTGGCCTCCCCTCTCAGTGGCCAGTGGATCTCAGTCACAAGCTTTCTACTAGCAGTGGGGGTGCTGCTACCCTCTGCTCGTCAGAGTTCCCTGCTAATGAATACTGACCTTTCCTCATCTCTGTTTGAATCAGCTAGTTCAGGGTTAGGGGTGTTGTAACTCAGCAGAGGAGCACTTCCTTAAGATGTGCAAAGTCCTAGATGTGATACCCAGTACCACAAAATAAAAAGCAATGAACATGGCTACTCCATTGGAGAATTCTTTTTCCAGTCACTGCTCCTGTGGCTCAGGGCCACCTCTCATCCACTTTCTTCCTCTCACTGCTAGTACTTGAGCGTTTTCACCTCACATAGATACACTGACCCTCCCTGTGAGAAGTAAGCCTTCAGCCTGTCCTGCCCCCCAAGAAGCCTTAGCTAGGCTCTTTCAGACACTCCCAGCTGCTTCCTGGGACCTAGGGGCTGCAAGTCCACTGTACCGTCGTTTGTAGCAGGGCGTTGGGCTGGTCTTAGTTAGGAATGAGGTCTTTGTCACAAGAGCACAAAACCCAGTGAGGTGCCGAGGGAGAGCAAGTGCAGAAAAGCATCATTTGCCCTGAGATACTCTGCTTTTGAAGAACAGGTGCCACCAATAAAATATCCACAACAGGAAAATCTAACACGTCACTCCATCTTCGTTCTGGACATCACTTAGATGTTGGGACCGCCTTGAGAACTTACTACGAGATGTCTCGGAAAAAGCACTCAGAATTCCAAGTACTGGACTTAAAACAGTTTGTTTTATGAGACTGGCTGTATTTTTATGCTATTAGCAGAGTTACTATTAATAATGAATTCCCATCAATAAACAATAGACTCCTTAATAAGTTAAGCCATTCCTGTAAGGCACTAGTCGCTTCTGGCATATAGCAGACCTCCAGCGCATGTCAGCTGCTGCCGTCAGTACTGCAGCAGCATTTCCAATGGGAAGATCACCAAGCTTGTTGTGCACACCTGTAAACTGTCCAGTTCAAAACACAGTGAAGGCAGGCTTCATTTTAAGAGAGACGGAGGCATGGTTTATTATTGCTAGAACATGCAGGGATATTGGAATAATAATCTTGGTTTCACAGAAGAACCAACCCCACACCACACTAGTTTTCACTTTGGTTAGGTGTGAGGCCATGGTCCTGAGTGGGGAACAGTGAGGTCATTGGGTTATAGTATCTGACTGCAAGAAGAGCTGACATATTACTTGTGCGCTCCTCTCTGTCTCTGTCTCTGTCTGTCTCTGTCTGTCTCTCTCTCTCTCTCTCTCTCTCTCTCTCTCTCTCTCTCTCTCTCCCCTATCTGTCCATTCATTCAATAAGCAAATATTTATTGAGCACGTATCATGCCCAAGTTGCTGCACTGTCCAGAAATAAAGAAGGGCAGCCTGCGGTAGGTACCCTTACAAAGGTTCCCACCTGTAGGAAGGGCTTCTAGGTAGGAAGACACCGGAGAGCGGTATGTTCCAACTGCAGCGGCAAAGGCAGTTGGAGAATCGTGGCAAGGTATCCTGAAGCCCAGCAGTCTTCTAAGCCTTCAAGAGCATTCAAAAGCTAAACTGTTCAGTCCTTTTGGTCCCAGAGAAGTAACTCCCTCTGAACTCATCTACCAGTGGCTGATACAGTGTGCTCTTCATAGTGTGTGGCTTAAAGCTGCTCCCTCCGGGCAGCTGCAGCTAAGTGCACGCTGGCCAGCTAGCTCCTGTTTGCCAGGATCCCGCTCAGAGGCCTGGGCTGCAGGGATCTGAGCAGTGCATTAGTGGGCATGGCTCCCGTCCCCAAGGGCACAAGCCAGCATTAGGTCAACAGTTGAGGCAGCACGGTTGAGTGGCCGGGTGGCCTGTGGTTTCAGGGGACTGTGTACTGCTCAGGCTGTCTGAAAATTAGGAGCATCTGCCTGTAGCAGCTATCTAGGGTGAGTACCAAGTACTGAGCTTCCCTTTCCCATATTCCTCTGAGCTTTTGCCAGGATGTTCTTAAGTTGTTTTTTTCCCCTTCTTCTGCCCCCGCCCCCCCCCTCGCCGTACCCACGTGCTGGTTTGCTTTTGTAGAAGTTAAATTTTAATTCTAAAACCAGATCAGACCTTCCCATACTGGCCCTTTCCCTGCACTGGTCACACAGATTTTTCCATTCTGTGCTGTAAAAGGAATAAGGCAAGTGGATCTCTCTAAGACTTTGCTGAATAGGTAAATGTTAGTTTTTAGTTCTAAGGACGGGGGT
This sequence comes from Microtus oregoni, assembly GCF_018167655.1. Taxonomy (NCBI): domain Eukaryota; kingdom Metazoa; phylum Chordata; class Mammalia; order Rodentia; family Cricetidae; genus Microtus; species Microtus oregoni. The sequence continues at coordinate 14,541,481 of NW_024543096.1, forward strand.
TCTCTTCGCTGTAAATCGCATCTTTGTTTCCCTAGCCTGCATCTTTTCTACAGTAGCTGTGGTGCTGCAGTTGTCTCTCCCCCGGCAAGTGTGTGTTTGGATGGGGTATTTAAAGATTCAGAGGAATTTAGTGAGATGGGCGCAGTTCATCTTGGTTACAGGGATGATCCATTATCTCCAGATTATACAGAGTCACTCTTAATTCTCGGATACTTTTAGGGCAGCTTTTCCACTATCTTCCTATCAGTTTTTCCCCTTCCCTGTAGAGAGGTTTCGCAGTTTATTTCCCCTGATAAGCCACATTCTTTTAATTTACCAAAATACATGGTATGAAACATACTTTGATAGAAATCTGTGTCGACCAGAAAACTTTCCATTGGCCCCGGGGAGGGGTATGTGCACGTCTTAACTTTCGGCTGTCCCAGCTGTGCCCAGCCTCCTTCAGAGTTATTTTGATTTCTCATTGCAGCCACAATTACGAGTTCGTCGGAAAACGATGACCGGAGTGGCTCCAGTTTGGAGTGGAATAAAGATGGAAGCCTAAGGGTAGGGGTTCAGAAGGGACTGCTTCATGATCGAAGGGCAGACAACTGCTCCCCCGTGGCAGAAGAAGAGACTACTGGGTCAGTGGAGAGCGAACTGCCCAAGGCGGAGCCCTCAGCTGGAGATGGTCCGATTCCTTATTCCCAGAGCTCCAGCTCGCTAATAATGCCACGGCCCAACTCAGTTGCAGGTAAGGCCACACCTCTCCCCGGGTCCTATCGCCCCAATCCTTAGGGTTCTGGTTTCCATTTATTTACCTCCCAAATTTGTTCAGACACAAGCTAGTCATGTGATCATTTCATAGGCCTCAGTTTACCTATTGCAAACACACAAGTCTTTTTAGTGGTCCCTTTCCTCTGAATCTCTAAATATGTGATCTGTAATGTTGGCTCCTGGTAGGTGAGGTGAAAAGGTTCTGAAGCTCTGTCTTTTATTTAGAGCGAAGCTGATGCCAGCTCAAAAGATTTCTATTCTCATTCAACTTTAAAACTTTGGTTTGTATGGTTGAAGCCCATCATATCTGGGAGGGCAAATGCTTCTGTAAAATTCAGCCATAACGGAGCTCACCGCCGAAAGCATGTGTAGCCTGCAGCTCGAAGCAGAGCCCTGCACACACATGGCGGCCCGCGCTGATAGTTGGGCTGGTCAGTGGTCCATCTTTGAACAAGGACTATGGAAGGTGGGGGCGGAGGCTCCACTCTGTGCTTTCTGAAGGTCTTTACACATCTGAGCTCTTGGGGTGCATTCAGAAGAGGCACTCACACGTCCAGGTGATTCTTTGTTACCAGCCTAGTGCTTGAAAGTGTCCCCCTCACCGGCTCTGTACATCAAAGGATCTTCTGTAATTTATGCCGTTCTTCAGTGTGTGCTAGGTCATTCTGGCTGCTGTTGGATGGTTGGGTTGTTTTTTTTTTTAATGGTGGAACTCTGAAGCAGCTGGTAAATAAATGGCCTTAATGGAAAAGCTGTGAGGTACAACTCTAATTCACTTTCAAAGGAAGCAAAGTGGCCTTGTTCCAAAAGAGGGATTTGGCCCGTCCGCCAGGGAGGTACTAGAGAGCATTATGTGTATTGATTGATGGTTCTTCCAAAAGCTTCCCCTGCCTTCCCCCGCACCACCACTGGCCCACCCCTGGAATATAATACCCGCTACTCAAGATGCTTTAGGCTGTAGTTACCTAGTTCTGATGAATGGGTCACTTGTAGTCTCCCCAGAATTTGACGGCTTTAGTTTCCCCAACAAAATAACACACTTATATTCAGAGTAACCCATCGTTTTTAGAATTAGGAAGCTCATTAATAGAGTAGTTTTAGTGACGTTAACGGTCCTCAGTTGGGGGTGGTCTGTCTTGCCAGAAGCTCTTTGGATGTCTCCGGCCGTGTGAAGTGGCTGTGGGTGTGAGCTGAATGTTTCCAGACTGCCTGGATTAGGGAGCAAAGCTGTCTGGTTTCTGCTGTACTCACCTGGTATCTCCTTTGCACGCCCTGGAGCTAGACCTCCTTAGGAGCCTTGGCTTTTACCTCTCGGTTCAAGGACTCCACAGCCTAGTGGGTTTGCTCATTTTCCTCTTGAACTGTGCTGCAAACCAAATGCAGTCAGAAGAGATGCAGGCAGCTGTCCTTACTTGTGCTTCTGTTAACTAGGGAGGAGTCTAGTAGCTTCTTCACACCACCTTCCTGCCACCAGAACCTCAACCGAGGGAATAGGAGCGCGTGGGAAAGTTGTGTGGACTGGTGTTCAGCTTTGGTTATCCAGTAGATTCAAGGCAGGCTGCAAAGAGGGAGGTTAGGATTGAAACCAAGTGGGGTGGGCCAGGAGGTAAAAGCTTGTGAAAGTGTTTGCGTGTTACCATCCACGTAAACACACAAAGTGCCGCTTGGTAGGAAAGTCGGCCTGTGGGTTAGAGAGAGGCAGCTAATGCCAGGCGTCTGACAGCTGACCACATGGGACCTGGACCTGAAGGGAGTCCCTGAGATCACTGGTCATTCCTGTAATTCAGCCTCCTGAAGAGAGTGTAGAGAACAAGGAGTTCTTTTTTTTTTTTTTTAAATAAAAAAAGTCTTTAAATCAAAGTCTTAAAAATAAATTGGCTAGGATTAGAGATTGCAAAGGTGTTTTTTAGAGTTGGATTAATTTGAAGTGTTATATATCACATCAAAAGGTTATGACGTGTACCTTTTTTTCCTTCATTAAAGCAGGGCTCAAAGACTTTAAAATTGAGTCTTGGCTAGTCTAGAAGTTGGCCAAAATTGGTTTTACTGTTTTGTAATTTTTTTTTGTGTGTGTGTGTACGGATGTTTTGCCTGCACGTTGGTATATGCACCATGTGTGTGCCTAGTGTCCATGGAAGTCATAAAAGGACTTTGGGATCCCCTGAACAGGTGTTACAAACCATTGTGTACTGCCATGTGGGTGCTGGGAATTGAACCTGGATCTTTGGAAGAATAGCCAGTGCTCTTTACTGCTGAGCCATCTCTCCAGCCTGTGGGGTTTGACTACTTATCTAAACTGTTGAAACACTTTCCGAGTGGATCATAGACCACTATGTTTCCAGAAAGCCAGCGGCCGCTATTAACCAACTGAGTTCTGGTTTTCTTGATCAGGACTTACTGGCTTTTGCCTTGACTAGGTTAGTCTACATCTTAGGGCATCAGCACACGTTGCTGTTGGTTTAGCTTAGGAGAAAACTCTCTTCATAGCCGTTCCCTACAGCATGTTGAAATGAACTCCCCACACAGTCTGTGTATGCGCTGCTTGGGTTCCCAGACACCATGTGCACAATTTAATCCAGAGATGTTAGCAGTGGGCTTTCTGTAGCATGAGGTTGTTTGACCTCTGATTTTCCTTGGCCCAGAATGGTGTTTTAGCATTTTAGGTGTTCCTTGTGTAGACTATTGTGGGCCTGGCTCTAGTTGCTACTGTCTGGGAATCTGTGGACAAGGACAGAATAGCATCATCACTCGGAGGGGAGTGCCTGAGCTCATAGCTGCGCAGCTGAGGCCTTGCTGTCCCTGATCTCAGGTGTCCTGGTAGCTTCTAAAACGCCCCAAGAAGTAAAGATCTTTGCAGCTGGCACTTACTGCTGTGCCTAAGCTCTAGCTCAGCTTAGCCATGTTTGTTTATTGTTTGAAACACTTGCCTTGTAGCCCCAGTCCGACAGTATTTTAAGCTCCCTTACCTCAGCTGCATGAGTGCTGGAATTCTTGCATGTGCTCCTTGCCGGCTCTTAGCTGTGGTTGAAGTAGAGAATCAGCCATGCACAGTGGCGTTGCTCAGACTGCTCTGCCGTAAACCTTGGAGCCGACAGACACTGGAAAGCTGAAAACAGACACCTGAAGCCCCCCATCTCCTGTATCCACATCACACATTGCTCTCCTCTCCCCCCATCCCCACCCCCAGTTCTCTGATGCGAATGTCTTTTATAGTCATATTTTTTTAGTCTTTTCAGTTGTCACAAAATTACAAAGTGAATGTCATGCTCTAAGGGATCAGGGAAGGGGAAACAGAAGCCTTTAGAAACTCAATGTGTCTTTGTATTCATGAGGACCAAAGCCCTGGCTGGGAACTGAGTTATGGGCTATGACGGTGATGGGGCCTTGTGCTTGTGCCACAGTGGTTGCTTTCACCACGAGGCATGTTGAGCCAAGGAGCCAGAAAGGAGCCTCAGGCATGAACCAAGGATTAGGTTTCGAGTTTGGTTTCTTTAGGGAGCCTGAAGGGTAGGGGTGGTCTTGTAGCCACAGTAAGAGGTTTCCCTCTCTGTAAGATCATAGAGAAGAAACCTGAGGCCGATAGTGGATGAACCTGCTGAAGGTGGCTGGGAATCCTGCAGAATCCTGCCTAAGGAAATTACTCCTTTTCTTTCCTTGTTTATTTTCTTAAGACAGGGCTCTTGTAGCCCAGACTAGCCTCAGATTGTCTGTGCACCTGACCTGATCCTTGCTGGAACTCCTGACCCTCCAGTCTCTATCACCTAAGGGTTAGGGTCGTAGGCATACATTGCAATACCGATTTGGCTGTATCTTTCAGTTGTGGAAGATGTACATAGTTTCTGACCATGAGCAGAATGTTTCTTTGAATGTGCACAGTGTGTGATTAGGCAGTGGCTGGTAAGATGTAGAAACCGGGGTTTGCTGCGTGGAAAGGCCAGTGGGTAGAACACTTGGTTGGCTGTTCTTGGAGGGTATGCCAAAGGGGACTGGCATCTCTGAGTCAGGCTCTCCACCCTTGGTGCTTGTATAATGAAAGGAGGAAGAGAGATACAGACTACCAAAGAATAAAAAATAAAACAAACAAACAAACAAAAACCCCCAAAAACCAGGAAGGGGAAGGGAACTACGGAAGGCTTAGGATAAGTGGTGCTCCCGGTAGGGAAAGGCTTGAGGTAGATAGTGCTCCAGGTAGCAAAAGGCTTGAGGTAGGTAGTGCTCCAGGTAGAGAAAGACTAAGAGTAGGTGGTGCTCCGGGTAGGGAAAGGGTCGGGGTAGGTAGTGCTCCGCTCAGGATAGGTGGTGTTCTGAGTAGGGAAAGGCTCGGGATTGGTGGTGCTCCGGGTAGCTAGATGCTGGTAACAGCCTATGAGGTAGCAGAGGATTTTTTAGGGTACTGATTGCCCAGTGTGACTTCTTTACCTTTCATCTTGGTTCTGCTAAGCACTTCAAAAGACTTAGCACTTGGACTGTAACTCCTCCTACAATTACTACTTATGCATATGTGTGAATGTCCCTTAATGCTTTTTAACAGTTACCCATCTGTATACTGTGAACCTTTCTGTCTTGGTCAGAAATAAACATGATAGTACATTAAAATATCTAATGCATACACACATACATACATACATACGTACATACACACATATAGTTTGAGTTTTTGGGCTTTTTCGTTTTAGTTTTTGGGGTTGTTTGTTTACTTGTTTGTTTTTTGTGTTTTTTTTTTTTTGTGACAGGCTTCTTTGGAGCCTGTCCTGGAACTTGCTTTGTAGACCAGGCTGCCTCCAACTCACGGAGATTCTCCTGCCTCTTCCTCCTGAGTGCTGAGATTAAAAGCCTGTGTCGCCATACCTGGCTTTTTTTGTTTTGTTTTGTTTTTGTTTTGTTTTGTTTAAGGCAAGGTCTCACTACATCGCCTTGACTAGCTTAAAACTCTCTATGTAGACCAGGCTGGCCTGGAACTCCTAGTGACCCACTTGCCTCTGTCTCCCGAGTGCTGAGATTTTATTGCCAAGAGCTACATTTCCTGTTCATGTGCTGTGGAATTGTGCATGCAGAATCTGCTTATTTAATTAGGAAGGTTGGTGTTCCAAACAGCCCAGAGCTTCCCAGAGCCAGAGAGAATAAATAGTTCATGCCATGTGTTAACAGTGACTTCTCAAGCCTCCTGTGTGACACTGGGTGTCAAGTTTGTTTGTTTTTCATTAAAACATTTTTATAGAGGAGTTGGTTTCTTTCAAGGAATAATGGCGAATTCTGGCGACCAGATCAATGTAAACATTAAGAGTGAGTAGTGCTAAATTGTTTCAGTTTTTCAAGATAACAGTTCTGCTGGAAACATAAGCTGGGGCAGATAATTATCCTGAGATAAATTTCGTTGAAAGTCAGAGCTGGATTGCTTGGTAATTTGTAGCTTACAGTAGTAGTCTAGGTGTGGCCTTAAACTCGGTTTTCCTTTCACATTGCAGCCACAAGTTCTACCAAATTGGAAGACCTGAGTTACTTAGATGGGCAGAGAAATGCTCCTCTCCGGACGTCCATTAGATTGCCCTGGCACAATACGGCTGGAGGTAGGGCACAGGAAGTTAAAGGTATTTATCCTTGCATCCCGTGTCACCATGGCGAGCTTGCCCACTAAACGAGGAACATCTGATAGCCAGCGTTCAGACTGTTGGGCGTGTGATGTGAAATGTGTTTGTACTCTTAAATAGCATCTTGAAAGTCTGCTGGGAGCCAGCTTTAAGAACGCGGGGCTTCTTCCTTAAAGCATGGGATTGAGTTACTTCTGGTGTGGAAAAATGATTCTGTGATAAGATAGTTGCCACTCCCCAAGCCTCAGTGTTGCTTCAGTCCCTTAGACCATATCGACTATATCCAATGGCTGCCTGTAATGCCCAGCTGTGTGGTCAGGGACTCTGTCATATGGGAAAGCACCGTTGTCCCCGGATGAGGGCTGTGCCCTCGATTCTGGGAAACGTTTGCATTTTATCTGAGCAGGGCTGGAAGAAACCAGTCTTCCTCGTGCTTTCAGACAAACCTGCCAGACGTGATTGGAGCCTTTCCTTTGCTTCCTCTGAATGCCTGCAAATAGGGCCAGGAAGTCATTTTAACAGGATACTTTGGGGGACAAACAGGATATAATGAACAGAGTATTATAAACAAGCCTTTAGAACCAAGTTAGACACATCATTTCTTTTTATGTTAAATTGTACTGCACTCTCCATAAAAATGTTTGTTTGTTTGTTTTAAAGCCCGGTTTGCCCCCTACAAGCCACAGGACATCTTGTTGAAGCCCCTGCTGTTTGAGGTGCCAAGCATCACCACTGACTCTGTGTTTGTGGGAAGGGACTGGCTCTTTCACCAGATAGAAGAAAGTTTGAGGAACACAGATCTGGCAGAAAACAGAGGAGCTGTGGTCGTGGGGAATGTGGGATTTGGAAAGACAGCCATCATTTCCAAGTTGGTGGCTCTCAGCTGTCATGGAAGCCGCATGAGGCAGATTGCATCCAGCAGCCCCAGCTCATCACCTAAAAGTATGTCTGTGGTTATTACTTGTCTAGCTTAGTATAATTAATATAAGACAGGTAGATGGTGGGAGCTGCTGTTTGAATGGACAGAAATAACCAGTTTTCCAGAGGTTGTTCTAGCTGTTTCAGGTCTAAGTTCGTAGGTTAAGTGAACTGTCTGAATACGTCCAGCCATTATAGTGTGGTGGTGGTGGAGTTGTTTTAGCTTTCTGCTTGCTTTCTTTTGGTGCTTTTTAAAAAAAAAAAAAAAATGAGTGTGGAGGAAGAGAGAGGGTTTCCCCTTGTTTTCGCGTATATTAGCTACAGTCTGGACTGATGCCAACCTTCTTGTGTCCTTCTAACCTGGAACCCCAGTCTTCTCTTTCCACAAAGGGGGTTTTCATGCATACATCACAAAAGGGGGTTTTGATTGAGTGACCTGGTGAAGTTTTGGTCTTAAAACAAAGTGCTTGTAAGAACAGGCTGATAGAATTTAATGCGGTTTTTCTTTCTTTTTTTGGTGTGTGTATACACACACACACACACACACACACACACACACACACACACTTCCTTTTATCCTATGCAGAATTCTTTTGTATCCTGTTCACCATAGCCCTTTCTTCTGTGCTGCCTTTACCAAAAATAAAAAGACAAACTTAAATGGGAAATAGAATGGCTAATACTTGACTTTTACTTCATGCATACACGAGTGTGTGAACAAGAACTCTTTGCATCCCAGACTACCCCTGACCCTGAGGTCCTCTTACCTCAGCCTCTACCCAAGTGCTGAGATACAGGCACACACCACCATTTTTGGCTTCCCTGTTTCATGTGCAGAACCTATTAACAACAACAAAGTCTTGAAATATGAACAAGAAAAAGAGAGTCTTGTGAGATTTTGTTTATGTTTTTGTTTTAAAACACAGGATTTCTCTGTGTAGCCCTGGTCATTCTGGAAACTCATGCTATAGACAAAGGCTGGCCTCAAACTCAGAGATTTGCCTGCTTCTGCCTTCCAGATGCTGGGATTAAAGGCATGAGCCACCACTGCCCTATAAGGGTTTTTTGTTTGTTTGCTTGTTTAACGAGAAGAAATACGACTAGGAATTCAGCCCTCCAGTGAGGAGATAGGGTGGGAGCTGGTGTGGTCATTCAAGGCCTCTCTTTTCGAGTCATATTTGCTGATTACTGTTCAGATTTGTCTGGGATTAAATCAGGAGTATATTCCACGCTCCTTGTACCACATGCTAATGTTACAATCGGGTCTCTCTCTCTCTCTCTCTCTCTCTCTCTCTCTCTCTCCAGCATCAGATCCCACCCAGGACCTTCCTTTCACTCCATTACTTTCACCAAGTTCTTCCACAAGTGCTCTCAGTGTGGCCAAAACGCCGGCTGGGCCCGGCACTGCTGAGAACCAGAGACCGAGAGAGGACGCAGTGAAATACCTCGCTTCTAAGGTAACGTGCTCTCGTCTCCCAGAGGTTTCCAGATAGAGAGTTGCCTGTTTGCCTTTGAGAAATGAGTTTGAGAAGGAATTGTTAAGACAGAAACAACATCCAGGTGCTGGAGTGTAGTGTAACTTTAGATAAAGTATGACTGAGTACTCCAAATAAAAGGTTTCAATGAAAATAAATCCCAAAGACGACAGCAGTGGCTTTTTTTTTTTTTTTTAAGTTTTTCGAGACAGGGTTTCTCTGTAGCTTTGGAGCCTGTCCTGGAACTAGCTCTTGTAGACCAGGCTGGCCTAGACCTCACAGAGATCCGCCTGCCTCTGCCTCCCAAGTGCTGGGATTAAAGGCGTGCGCCACCACTGCCCTGCAGCAGTGGATTTATATCCATCTGAACCAAGTTCAAAAAGTTCCTCAAGGCAGCAGAAGTCACGTGTACTCCCCACCCCCCAGCCTGACTAGCACACGCCCTTTCCTTTGCGGTGTGAGCGAGAGATGAGACAGTAGCTGTTGACTCGGCCTAGACGGCTTCTGCCTGGACCCTGTTGCCCAGGGCTGTGGGTTTCTGCATCCTTCTGCCAGAGGATTCTGAGGAAGTTGTAAAGGAGCTTTGGCTGATTCCCTAAACACATGATCATCAAGGACTCTCTGAACTCTCCCTTCTGCTCTGGGTCCAACACTGGCTTGTAGGCCACCTTTTCTGCACACAAGCAGTTGTGTTTCTTGCCTTGATGAGCTGCGTCTAGAAAGCACAGTGCACTTTGCACGCGCATGCTGTCCTTTCCACCTTCCTTGCTCACACTCACCCTCTTGTTCTCATCCTCCTTGGCAAAGTGGTAAGGCTTCCATTTCTGTAGAGCTTACCTCTTGTTGCCAGGAGCTCCGGCACAGACCCTTTGTTCGGGTGGAGGTGGGGGAGGTACCTCACAGACAACCTACTGCTCCGTGTCTGTCCTAACAAAGGGACCCCTCAGCCTTGCAGGCTGGAGCAGCTCTTCCCTGTCTCCCCTTGTGCCCTTCATGATAAGCAGATAGCTGGTAATTTCTTGGCTGTCCCTTTTGAACGTCTCCATATCATCCCTTGAAGAAGTGGGGATGTAGGGAGGAGGTGAGAGCCATCCCTGCCAGGAGGGAGAAGCAGCTATGACTTTACAGCTTGGGTTCATAGCCGCCAACTTGATCCTGTGTTTTTTTTTGGATGAGCGGAGGGTCCCCTCGAAGTGCTGATGATCTTGAGAATGGAAACTCTGTGCAGATGGCGGTGTTGGGTACACGGCTTGCTTGGAAGCACTCTAAGCCAGACTAGGCACTGGGTACTATAAATGACTTTTACTAATCCTTATTCAAGGCAGAGTACAGTTGTGCTGATTTCTGTGTTAATCAAGGTGGATCTGTGGCTGCCATGAGGTCTGCTGAGAACTTAGCAAATCACACCAGTGAAGAATGGAATAAATATTAAGCTAGGGGCGAACTCTGCCTTGGGGAGCAGACACACAGTGTCTGATCTCAGGAAATGTCACAGCTGTGTTCTTGTTTGAGTTCCTGGGAGGAGCTGCGGAGAGGGTGGGGTGACACCGATGTCCCTGCTTCTCCACAGGTGGTGGCCTACCATTATTGCCAGGCCGACAACACTTACACCTGCCTGGTGCCTGAGTTTGTCCACAGCATCGCTGCATTGCTCTGCCGGTCCCACCAGCTGGCCGCCTACAGAGACCTTCTGATCAAGGAGCCTCAGCTGCAAAGCATGCTGAGCCTCCGTTCCTGCGTGCAGGACCCCGTGGCCGCTTTCAAGAGGGGTGTGCTGGAGCCGCTCACAAGCCTAAGACACGGTACTTTCTAGAAGCCTCACCGCTGCTTCCCAGTACAGGCTGGTGCCCAAGTGGCCCTCAGAAGGATGCTCAACTGAGTCCTGGGATGGTAGGGAGAGGATATTGAGGAGTCAGTACATATCTGGTACCACCACATCCATCCTCCATGATGAGGTTTCCAATGGCGTGTCACTTCTAAGGAAGCCGTGTAGTGGAGGAAAGAGGAGACTTTCTGCCCTACAAAGGTTTGATACTTGGTCTATGAAATGAGCCCAGAGTAGACAGATAAGGGGCAAAGCCAAGAGAACTTACTAATGCTGGCAGTGCATGGATGAGGATGATAACTGGGAGCAGGGTTTGAACACTCCACCTTCTGAAGGATCTTCAACAAACAAAGAGCAGCCGCTTTCAGGAGTAGTCAGACGACAAAACAGGGAACAGCTTGGGCTCTCAGAGGCAGGAAACTGGGAAGATAAATATACAGGACCGTTGATGCTGGTTACGAGTGGTTTGATACCTTAGGCTTCTCTAGTTCTCCAGCTGCGGGACACTGCAGGCTTCCCTTGTCGTCTCTTGTATCTAAGCTGAAAGGCCAGGCAGGAGCTCCCTGAACTTACTTCGCTGCTTTCACCCTCACAGTCCTTTACGTTGCAAGTAGGCACATTCTGTGTCCCCGTATAACCTCAATCTGTGTAGGTGATGCACACACTGAAGACTAGGTAATACAAACAGGGAAGACTGTGTATACTCCCGGGCAGCAGGGTGACCAGTTGGGAATCTAGCATGTTCTCCCTGCCACCTAGCCCCTGCTTAGGCGAACTGAAATCTAAAGCCATTTCTAAGAGTCTTCTTTTTGTTTTGTTTTGTGTGGCTTGGGGTTTTTTGGTTTTTAAGATAGGGTTTCTCAGTGTAACAGCCCTAGCTGTCCTGGAACTAGCTCTGTTAATGAGGTTGGCCTCGAACTCAGAGATCTGCCTGCCTCTGCCTCCCAAGTGCTGGAATTAAAGGCGTTGTGCCACCACTGCCCAGTGTTTTGTTTTGTTTTTTTTTCTTTCTTTTTTCCACTTGCCCCTGAACAGTCTCCGAGTGGGAGTGCCAATGACATCATTGGTCCTCAAGGTTTCCATTCTCTGCCCCCTCCTTTTTGAGTTACCCATCTACAAAGTGTCTTCTGTTAGAAGATGCTAGATTGGGGGCCTGAGATGGCCATCCTGCTTGCTCTGTGTTCTGATCAGAGAGCTGTCAGTGCTGTGCGAAGGAGCCCTCCCTGGGCATCTGTCAAGCAGTGTTCTTAACCACGGGATGATTCGGGCCAGACAGTCCTTGGTGGTAATGTAGGGAAGGCGGGTCCTCCTTTCCTGGAGTCGGTCCACGGAGGAATTCCAGGGAGGGCCTGGTGTCTCTTCCAGGTTTAGGCTCTCTGTGTGGCTGCAGGCTATTCAGGTGATGGTGGCTTATATAAAGCTAACTGCTATATGTATATGATTGAGATTCTGCTAATGTCTGTAATGCAATATGTTTCTGAAAACTGTTTTATAAGAATTAGTTTTCTTTTGGCTCAGTGCTCTGTTTTTCATTATAAATTTAATAGGAAATATGCTTCTTTGAAAACGTGTCTTCTGCCATATGTAAGCCTTTTTAGGTTGTGCTAACACTCTGAGCCGTGTGTTAAAATACACTGGGTGGTGCCATGTTATAGAAATGCATAATTTCTTAATTTGGAAAAATTATTTCATCTTTAGAGCAGAAAATTCCAGAAGAGGAGTACATCATTTTGATAGATGGCTTGAACGAAGCTGAGTTTCATAAGCCTGATTACGGAGATACGCTGTCTTCGTTTATTACGAAAATTATTCCTAAATTCCCCACCTGGCTGAAGCTGATCGTGACCGTGAGAGCAAATTTTCAGGTGAGGGAAGATGTTTGATGTCTGTCCCCTCTTTCCCGAGTGTGCAGCAGCACTGGTCCTGGCTGAGTCCTAAAGCAAAATTTAAACAGCATGCTTAATTGTCTGCACCTTGAAACATACCTTTTCAGTCATGTTTCCCGCGGTGGCATCATTTGGCAGCTAGGTTAAAACTTGAGCTGGGTCCTTTGCTGGCTGAATGTGGAGGTTCGGCTAACGTCCCTACAGAATGGAAATAACTGTGCCCTACCTCCCTCCTCTAGTTACTGCGTGAAAAAGATGTGTTTCAGAAGTATTAGTGAGAAGTTAAAATGTTTCCTCTCTCTGCTCTTGGGGTTGGGGCTCTGCTAATCTTTGAAATAACAGATCAGGAACATCAGTGACACCATGCAGTCAGGATTCATCAAACAATTCTCTCCGGAGCTGGAGAGAGATGGCTCGGTGATTAAGAGCACGGGCAACTCTTTTCAGAAGACCTAGGTGTGACTCCCAGGACCCAGACGGTGGCTCACAGCCATCACAGCTCTTGTTCCAAAGCATCCAACACCCTTGTTGTAGGTACCAGGCATACACACGCACAGATATGCAGACAAAACACTCGTGTCCATAAAATAATTTTTTGAGAGAACATTTACTTAAAATTCTTTAGGAATGAGAACCTGCTATGATTTTTGCTGTGATTGTCCAGGTACACAGGTAGGTTGGGAAGTCTCCTGTTTCCTGGTGGGGTTACACAACTCTGATATCCGATGCAGAGAAGGTGCCTCTTATCTCGTGTCTGACTGTGCTCTTCCATGTGCCGTGTTGGTTTGTGTTTACCCTTGTTTTAGCTCTAAATCAGGTCACCTGCAGGGTCTTCCTGCCCCGCTGCTGCTCTGTTGACAAGGCCTGGTTGCTGCTGTCTACTTGGCCCCTCCCTCCACTCGTTACGCTTAGAGTCCTCGATGAGGGCTTTAGGAAAGCCTTTGCCGATCCTATCTCGCATCAGGATTTCTTTCACATAAGCCTTTTATCTGCACCTTATCCTATTACACGTTTTAATACAAAACCACGAGGCCCTGTAATCCACGAAAATCCTCCTTGAAAGAGAATGAGCCAACCCGCTTTAAAGGGAGAAGGGAGACTCCGCCAAGTGACACTGTGGGTCTTTGTTTCCTCCCAGGAAATCGTCAGCGCGCTTCCGTTTGTCAAGCTTTCCTTAGACGACTTTCCAGACAACAAAGACATTCACAGCGACCTGCACGCGTATGTCCAGCACAGGGTCCACAGCAGCCAGGACATCCTCAGCAACATCTCCCTGAATGGCAAGGCCGACGCCGCCCTCATCGGCAAAGTCAGCAGCCATCTGGTGCTGCGGAGCCTTGGGTCCTACTTGTACCTCAAGCTCACGCTGGACCTCTTCCAGCGGGGACACCTGGTCATAAAGAGTGCCAGCTACAAGGTGGTGCCCGTGTCTCTGTCTGAGCTCTATTTGCTGCAGTGCAACATGAAGTTCATGACCCAGTCTGCCTTCGACAGAGCCCTTCCCATTTTAAACGTGGCCCTCGCGTCCCTCCACCCCATGACGGATGAGCAGATCTTTCAGGCTATCAACGCCGGCCACATCCAAGGCGAGCAGGGCTGGGAGGACTTTCAGCAAAGGATGGAGGCCCTCTCCTGCTTCCTCATCAAGAGGAGAGACAAGACGCGGATGTTCTGCCACCCGTCCTTCAGGGAGTGGCTGGTGTGGAGAGCCGACGGTGAAAGCACAGCCTTCCTGTGTGAGCCCAGGTACTGGAGGTGCTTCCGTGGGCACTCAGAGGAGTTTGAGTACCAAGTGCCATGCAGTTTTGCTGTTGGTTGTCCCCATTTTGGTCATGAGAGAGTGAAAAGGTTTCCATACATTTCTACAAAAGCTTCCCTCATTTGATGACTGGAACCGCGGGATTTCTAGCGCAAGGGAAGCTGAGAGGAGCCAGGATGGTGTTTCCGAGCTGCTAATTGTTTCACTGATGTGCCTCCTCCCACTGGCATGGCGGGTCATACATGGGAAATGTGTCTCTGCTTTAGGGAATAGTGAGCTTCTGTAGAATGTTTGCCCGCGGCTGGGGTCCATCTTGGATCCTTAACCACCTGCCGCTGTCTGACCACCGTTGGCCATATAGCGCCTGATCCCAGGTAGCACAGGTGTGGGGGGACCAGAGGGAAGCCCTGTAATCCAACTTAGCTGTCTCTTTACAGACACTGCCAGTGCAGGGTGCAGTTCTTACAGCACTCAGACTGCAGGAGGGTGGGGAGATGAGCCTGCCTTGCCTGCTTGCTCGCTTACCAGTTGTACCTAGTACAAAATAGGGTGAGAAGTCAGAAATGGAAGACTCCAAGTGTCTTTGGGCATGGCCGTTCCCAAGCCCTACCTCTGTCTTGCCTACACCTTTGCTCTCTTGAATGGCTGTTCTCTGAGTCAGGATTCCTTGCTACTCTACTCCGGCAGGCTGCTGGGTTGTCTCCTCAGAAATACAGGGTGCTTGGTTGACCGCTTGGGTCTAGAAATGAAGAGATCAGTGAGTACCTGGGAGTCACTCCTGCGCGCGCACACACACACACGCACGCGCGCGCGCACACACGCACGGACAGGTCTAATGCCACTCAGTGCTATGGCTGTTTTCTCAGGTGATGCTGGACTCGGGCTTTATTATATTTCAAACCTGGTTAGGAAAGAAGGTTGGATACTAGAGCCAGATTACCAGTGGCAACCAAGTGTGTGCTGTGACATCGCTCACCAAGTCACAGCTTTTCGGGGAGAGATCACTTTTGAGGACGATCAGCTGCAGGTGACTTTGTAGAGACAAGAAGCCATCAGGAGACTCACGGGGTGTAGACCGCTGGTGTTAGAGGAGGAAGTAGCTGGACTGGGGTCGTTGTTGACCCTGGCTGTATTTCCAACGGTGGCGGCAGTTCAGCACAGGGCAGAGCTGCGTCTGTCAGCTGCTGCAGGAGCAGTGGCACAGACAGACCGTGGTCACCAGGACCTGAGGAGAGCAGCCCCCCCGTCAGAGGTGTGTTTGTAAGCGCTTTACCCATCTGTATGCCGTCTCTAATACACAAGCTTTGTGGTTAAATTGGCATTGCTTGCTTTTTCTTGCTTCCGTTTCCAGTGCTTTTGAAGTCTTCTTCGGGACGGTCCTTGTTTATTCTAATGGCTTGAAGTATTTCCTGTTTTCCTTGTCCATGGTTCTTAGTCGTGCATTTAAGTCTTTATTTTTGAGGTATTTTTAAAGTAGTGAGTGATATGTTCAGTCTTATTCTTCTGCTTAATTGAAAAGAGTTCCTTTTTTGGTGCATGTTAGTATTACTTTTGTTGGAAATCAGTTGGGTGTAAAAATGTGAGTTTACTTCCAGAGGTTCTGTTGTATTTTAGAGGTTCATGTGGTTTTTTGCAATTACCATACTGTTTTGATAACTGTAGCTTTGTAGTACATTTTGAAGTCAAGTACTGTCATGCCTTCTGCTTTGTTCTTTTTGTTCATGTATTTTTCTGTTTTTGTTTCCATTTCGCAAAGATTGTGGTGAACACTTCTCAAAGGAGATAATTCAACTTTAAATCTCTGTGTGATGCTAGACTCCCCCAACCATGCCTGGATTTATCAGCTCGTTAACTTTTCACAAGGACTGATGGACTAGAACAATCTGCTATTTTCTCCATGAAATTAGCTTGAGAAGCAAAAGGATATAGGATACAAATAGGAAGAAGGTGTTCCTGCAGACAGGGAGAGCTTCAGAAACAGCACAGGGGGTGTTCTGGCAGAAATAAATCTAATCTGACTGGAGCTTTTGTTATGGTGTGGAGGACTAGGATGAGCCAGCAGAAGAATATTAACCCATTTCTATTAATCTGTGTATCACCACGAGGTCATGGCTTGCCAGTAGAGGTTCTGGGCATCTTTCTCCTTGGGCAGCTACATGGTGCCTCCTGACTCCGCCTTCTCTCTCTGTCTCTCTCTGTTCTGATTTTCCACCTGGCTTTACTCTGCTAAGCCATTGGCCCAAAGAGCTTTATTCATCAACTAATAAAAGCAACACATATATAGAAGGACATCCCTCATCACTTAGGAGACCCCTTCTGCCGGGTTGTAAGGAGCCAGAAAAGGGGGGGGGGGGAGTGTTGAGTGGTTTGGGTTCAATAATGCAGGAACCTGAAGTCTTGTCAGGAGCATCATCCAGACAGTGTAATCCCCAAGGAAGGGGAACCGGAACTGAGAAGGACAGAACGTTACATTGTCTCATTGGGCCTGCTTCTTGCTTTCTCCCACAGCATCTCTTTGCAGCGGCTTTCTGGCAGAATTGCATTATGGGTACACGTGTCTCCTCCAGTTGCTGAGAACCCCTGAAAGGAGGTGCCCGGTGTTGTTCCCCCTCAAGCCCAAGCTCTTGAGTCTGGTAGACTGCCCACTCTCAGTTACTAGCCATTTGGTCTTGGGCAAATCATCTAACGTGTTGAGGCCACTTCCTCATATAGGCAGAACAGGGCATTATAACACTGCATGATTCACAAGGTCATGTGGGTGAAGGAAATAACGCAGTTTGGTTTCTGGGTCTAAAGAGGGGCATGGACGCACCGGGGAAGACCAGTCATAGGGTCCATGGGGGCTGCACAGACACAGAATGACAGGACTTCAGACAGGCGGGAAGCCACGTGCTTTGCTGAGAGCCCTGAAAACCTTTGGGCCGGACACTGAAGTCTGTACTTGTTGCCCACAGTGGAGCTACCTGTAACCATGTAGTTTACAAGCTTTAGTGTATACTAATTATACAGAGTAATAGTTTCATTGTATGCTTTCATATGTGCAGTTAACATATTTTGATCATATGCAGCCCCTCCCAATACCTAATCTTCCTTCCCTTTACCTCTTCTGCCCTTTCATGCTGTTTTCTGCTAGACTCTGCATATGGCAGAAAACATAATGTACTTGGCCTTCTGAGCCAGACTTATTTCACCTAACACGGTGAACTCCCATTTCCATCACTTTCATTTTCCTACGTGTGGATGTTTCCCCAACATCATTTGCTAAAGAATGCACCTTGTGGGAAATCTGGTGGCTGCAGTCACAAGTGTTTATTTCTAGGCCTATAGTTTGTTCCAGTTGTCCTTGTTTTTATTCCATTGTCCTCCTGGTCTTGTTACTATGGTTCTCTAGTATATTTTACAATCAAATATTGAGCTTCCAGTATTGATCCTTTTACTCGGGATTGCATTGGGATTTTCCAGCTTTTTCTGCTTCCATACGAATGTTAAAAATTACTTTTTCTAGTTGTATCAAGAATGTCATTAGTATTTTTATAGGGATTGCATTAATTGTATGGATCATTTTCAATAATATGACCATTTAGACAATGGTATATTGCCAGTCTATAAACCCAGGAGATGCAGTTTTCTTATATCTTCAGCTTCTTTCTCAGTGACTTTTAATTTTCATTGTGGAGGTCTCTCACCTTTTTACCATGAATGGATTTCTTTTTCAGCAGGTTTTTAGTGTATAGAAACCTACTGATCTTGTAGCCTGTTACAAACTGGGTATGGAAACATGCCTTTAACCCCAGTACTCTGAGAGGCAGAGGCAGGCTGATCTGTGTGAGTTTGAAATGTGTGGGTTCCATCTAGTCTTCTAGGCTCTATTTCTCGGGAGCTATTGCTATGCAGGGTCTGGCTTTTCTTCTCTTCCCCTTATAAGGCCAGGTCTGTCTTGCCAGTTATGCCCCAGAATGGTGACGGGGGAGGGGGTTGCTGAGGGCATGAAGATTATGTACCACCTTCCCTCATATAAGCACATCTTTGTCTATTGACTATTGGGCATCTTGTTAGGCATCATGATTATAGCTGTGACTTAGTCAAGACCCTTTGTCATGAAGTTTGCATTTTTGTGACAGGCTTAAACAAAACTTGGGGTGATGAGGGAGAGATGGTGATGTGCAGGAAGGGGTTTCTGGAGATCCAGGCATGAAGGTGCTTACTCAGCAGAGGTAGGAAACCTCAGGAAAGGCCTGCAAGTGACTGCAGAATAAACATCACTGGCCATCTTTGTAAAGAACCAGGGAGGACTGGTGAGCTCCCTAAACGTTCTGTGTACTCAGCTGATGGCCACAGGTGGCAGTTCAGGGACCTTGTGGTATCCTCATCTGAGAGCCTGTTATGTGGTGGGATGGATGGGATCTTTTGTCATGAGCCTTTGTATTTCTTGTCCTAGGAACGGACACGCTCTACTGGCGTTCATGTTCTCTCGGCAGGAAAGCAAGCTGAACCGCCAGCAGACCATGGAGCTTGGCCACCACATCCTGAAGGCACACATTTTCAAGGTGAGGTGTGCGCGAATTTTGTGGTTTGAAGATTTGAGGCAGGTCTGTGGGCTCTTCACTCGTTCCTAATCAAAGAACTCGGGTTCTATGGCCTGTATGTTTAGTACCACCTGGGTTCTCCAACCCTGCTTGTTTCTCAAGTGAGGTTTGACGCTGCCTCTTCCCCTGGATTTCCTGTCTAGGTAGGTGTGTCTAGAGCCTTTCTCAGGTTTGAGGTTTTGTTTCATTTGCAAAGTACCACGATTACAGTGCTCAGTGGGACTATTCTATATCAGGAGACACAGCACTGAGTTTGCCTCTTATTTGTAATGCTACCAACCTCTACTGGCCACTGCCTAGACCCCTTCCTTCATTAGGAGTTTGTAACATGATGGCCTGTTTGTTTGAGTTTCTGTCCTGCCCAGTTCCCACAGTCTTTAGGTCCCAAAGAAAATTACACAGAGAGTCTACATTAATGTTAAACTGATTGGCCCATTAGCTCAGGCTTCTTATTAGCTCTTATAACTTTTATTAACCCATTATTCTTATCTATGTTAGCCACATGGCTCAGTACCTTTTTCAGCAGGGCAGGTCACATCCTACTTCTTTGGTGTCTGGACAGGACTGGGAAAAAATGGGCTTCTTCCTTCCCAGAATTCTCTTGTTCTTCTTGCCCCGCCTCTACTTCCTGTCTGGTTGTCCCACCTATACTTCCTTCCTGGCTACTGGCCAGTCAGCGTTTATTTAAAACATAATTGACAGAATACAGAATTGTCCCACACCAGGAGTTATAGATCCTTTATCTCTTAACCATCCTCTGACTTCCTTCTGCAGAAGGAAGCTTTCTCCTTATCTCTCTCCCTCAGTTCCCAGGGCCAAGGTCTGTGATTTCCTGACCCTGAGCTGTGCTTACAGGCCGAGGGGTCCTGTGGGTACAGCACACCTCTGTTGGGCAGGCTCACCTTCAAACTGATGCTCAGCTGGGAGGAAGCACTCACAGGCGTCTGTCTTTGGTTGTTTCCAGGGCCTCAGTAAGAAGACTGGAGTCCCCTCGAGCCATCTGCAGGCCTTGTGGATCGGATACAGCACAGAGGGGCTGTCTGCTGCCCTGGCCTCGCTCAGGAACCTCTATACTCCCAATGTGAAGGTGAGTCGCCTTCTGAAGGGGTGTGAGTCGCCTTCTGCAGGGGTGCCAGGCCTATTCCTCCTCTGCCAGTCTAGCCAGCCAAGGCTCCAGGGAGGGCTGGTGAGCTCCTGGTGATGTCTTCCCTGCGTGCTCATCACGCCCTTTCCACTAGGGGGAGATAGGGTAGACAGAGCCACTGTGTTAGCTCACAGTGACCATGGCAGAGAGGATGTGGTCAGCAGGTAATCCACAAAGGGAATCAGAGGTCAGAGAGCTTTGCAGGGAAACAGGATCTTTAGTATCCTGAATTATTATAGCAACCCGGCTCTTCATGGCATAGGAAAGTGAGCGTTGATGACACAAAACAGTGGGTCACAGGAAGCTTCCTGTAGGTTCCAGGGACACACACTCCTGGCAGTGGAGAGACTAGTAGGTTGGCTGCAGGCGGAGCTGAGAGCAGCTCTGCACAGTTCTCGGTGGCTTTCCAGCCGTGCTCTTCTTGCGGTACTTTTGCAGAGAGATTTTCCTTCCCTGTTTGCAGAGTGTATAACACAGTCTTTGACTCAAAATCACACCTTAGACCAGATCTCTGGTTAAAGCCACACAGACGTGTTCAGCCCCGGGTCCTAACATGCCCTGCTACACAAACTCGGTGGTGGACTGGGTCTTCACTCTGAGTCTCTACGAAGTGATAATTGCACCTGCTGCTCCTTCATAGAGTAAAGCTAAAGGAAGCCCAGTGTGCTTGTCAGTGAAAAAGGAAACAAGGCCTGGTTCAGGTTTCAGGTATCTGGCATCCACTTCCCCTCAGGAAAGGGACCGCATGCACCAGAAATGGAGACATGAGAAGCGCTTCTGGACCCTTTGATGCCCCTCCTCCCTGCTTCGCTCACTGTCTCCCCTCAGAATTCGTCCCTTGGCGTGGCTCTGGAGTCTGCACTGTGGAGCTTCCCCTGCCAGTTAGAGCTGCTCTGCCTTCCTCTGTCCCTGTTGAAGAGTGAGGTTATCACATGCCAAGGATTGTGGGTATCAGGGAGGACCTAACGGGGGTGAGTCTAGGTAGGTGACCCAGAACCCTGCTGGCCAGTGTAGGACCTTGGCAAAGAGCAGAGTGTCTGTTGTCTCTAGGTAGATACAGATAGTGTTTACAGTGAGAAAAATGCTGCCTGGATCCCAGTGGCTCCCCGCTCCCCGTTGTGGATCTTCAGCTTGACTCAGCCCCTTATCTGGGGACCTTCACACTGAAGAAGAACCTTGCCGCTAGGGACCCCGGGGACCTCGTGCGTGTTCTGTCCTCCCGGCTCCTAGCCTTCAGTGCTTTCGTCCTGATGGAGCCTTGCATGCAGGTTTTCATAAATGGGTAGGCAGGAAACCATTTCCGTAATGCAGGAGAAGCAGTTCACACTACTGTCCCTTGTCCCAGGAAAAGCTTGCTTTCCAGATGGAGTTTTCCCAGAAGTGGATGGCTCTAAATTTAGATGTCATATAAAGATAGGTGTGTTGTGATTTTTTTTTCCACTTAGATTTTATAAATACTCAAGTTTAGGTTACTATAACATTGGTCATCTTTCTGCCTAAAGCAGTATAACTTCTGGCTTCTTCATAGAACTGATAAAGTATAAAAGAAGAAAAGAAGGGATGAACTGGCAATATCTGTTTACACTACCTTAATGGATTTATGGACATAGATGTTAACTCCTATGGGCTCTAAGTATGTAGAGGAATGGGTGGGAAAAGTTAAACTCCGTGAATGTGGGTTTTCAAGACAGCAGACTACACAGCTTCTCTCTGCAGGATATCAGCTTTCCCCATAACGTACTGGCGAATTTGCATTCTTCAGTTTTACTTTGTCTTATAAAATTCCCATGTTACCTACCTCTGTACCATCCCCAAATTTATGTAACTTGGCTCTTAAGTCCTTCCATTATCTTCTGTTTTGTCTTTGTAAGTCTCTGATGAGGGAGAAAACGGTCTTCACAGAATATTGAACAAATTACAGTAATTTAAAATTATGCATGCAATTAAGGAACTGTTTTTAGAGAATATTAACTGTTGTCATACAGGAATGAATGTCATTTTGAAAATAATTGCAGTTTGCCACTTTGGGCAAATTAAAATGACTTGCTCTAAAATGAGTGCTTGGTAATTTTGGAAGTGTGCTGGCGATTGCTAGCCCTGTGGCCTCTGTTACTGGGCCAGACTCATGCCGGCCTGTCCCGGCATGGCCCACTGGGATCCTGCCCAGCTGGTTGGTTTGCTAGAATGTTGTCGCACGGCTGGTGCCAGCCCCCACATGCATGTAGACTGAGAGCATTGGGCTGCTAATGCTTTGCTCAGCTTAAGGGAGAGACCAGCAAAGAGGCAGGAACTTGTCTGTTGGACTCTGCGTCACAATTTAGCAGGACACATAATGGCCCCACTTCTGTAAGCCTCCAGCATACTGCTTTGCAGCTTGAGCTGGTTGGCGCTTCTCCAGGTTCCTGTTGTCAGCGGGGCTGTACTACCTGTGTGTGTTTTCCTAAGTTGCTAGGTGGCATCGCCACTTTCAAGTGTCAGCCAAAGAGAGCTCCTGTAGATGGGCACGAATGCATGAGCCATCTCATCCCTTCCTGTGGGCCACACAGGATCTGCTACGACCCTGCTCTGCGGCAGCAACTGCTTTGTGTCCTGAGCTACCTTCGCCCTACCCACTCTGAGCACTCGAGTCCTCACTTCTGAAGTGGAGATAACAAAACACCACCTCCCAGCGATCAGAAAACTGGCAGCCAAAGCTCCTGGGAAAGCGCCTGGTGTGTCCTGTGCACCCAGGTGGATTGTTTTCATTGCTGTTCCCGTGGCTCTGGAAACTGTGACGCCACCTGGGCTTCGGGCACCTGGGAACTTTGAGATGGTGGCTGGCTTGCAAGGCCCTCCATCCTGCTGTGTGTACTGTGGATCGTCTCGGGATACACACTGGGCAGTGAGTGGGAGATGGGCCCCCAGAGCTCCAGGGCCCTCACTCTGAAGACCACACAGGGGGATAATGACAGTAGCTGCTGATGTTTATTTGGAACTTTGGAAATACTGAGGGTAGTGCTGAGTCAGCCTCTCTCTCGCTCTCTTTCCTCCTCTCTCCCTACTTCCTTTACCTCCTTACCCCCTTCCCTCTGATTCCTTTCCTCCCTCTCTCCTTGAAGGAACGTATTGTTATTTTTGACATTTAATCTTTACAACCACCTAGGGAATGGGTGCTTTTGTTCCCATTTTTCGACTGGGGAGCGGAGGATGGAAGGACACCTGATTCTCAGTGTGTCGTAGTGTGTCTGCAGCACATCTGTCCCCTTGTGTATGTGTACAGCCCATTCTCTTGGGATCTGGGTTGCCAGAGCCCCAGGCCCAGTAAAGTCAGGGTCTCCAGCTTAGGGTCCAGGCTCTGGAGATTTCGAAGCTCTGGTGACTTCAAGTGTGCCTTGTGTGGTTCAGAACGATGAAGAATGATCTAGGAACCGGCAGGGTTTTAAGTGGTGAAAATACAGTGCAGCGAAAAGGAACTGTTTCACCAAAGCAGATGGCGTGTGAATGGTTGAGAAGGCCTGTGCCCCATAACACGCCCTCCAAGAATCCCGTCAGATCTGCACCACGGGGCCCAGTGCGCTCCTGGACCCAGGTTTGCAGAGATCATGCTGAGCAGAACGGGGTGACACGGCCGTTTCCTAGAGGAGCCTGGAACCCTGAGACACTGAAGAATGGTTTGAGAGTCGCTGAATTCAGATGATGATGAGCCCTCTGATGGGATAAACAGCTGGACAGATGGTCAGGTGATCAGATGGCCTGGCAGGGCTTCCTCGTGGCAAGTGTATGACTTACAATTCCTTGTGGATAAGTACTGGTCTCAGTGATGAGGAAGACCCTGTGCATATGTGATCTTCAAGAATGGAAGAGCGATTTTCTTGCATCTCTTCTCTGTGGACTTGTTTTAGAACCGGTGTCCAAGCGCAGTGAGCTAAGAACACAGGAACATGCTGAGGGATAAAGAGGGCCAGGAGTCTCTGCCGGCGTGGCATGTGCCTAGAGCAGGGCGGGGAGACTGCACTTTGGCATTCTGTTGTTGGAGTAGACATCCCTTGCTGTCTGCAGAACAAGCATTCAAGGCAGAGGGAGCTGAAAGGGGAAAGTCTGTGATGGCAGGGCCTGTTTAGTGTTCCTGGGGCTGGAGGACCCACACTGAGGTCATGGCCCTGGAGAGGATGTAAGAGAAAGCTGGGGACCACTGTCTTGTGGAGTTCAAGCTTCAGCAGCATGGAGACACCTTAACATTTCATATTTTGGGGTTCTAACATGTCGAAGAGATGCCGCCATGGGCCATGGTTTCCCCTCCAGTAGTATTAATCTCCTGTATCTACAGTTTGTAAATATTCTATCAGCTACTCCATGGACACATCACTGAACTACCCAGAATTTTGACATGCCCACCTCCTGTCTATATCTTTTAATAATCCCCACATGTCTCTAGTCAAATAGATGACATGGTCTCTGGGGTTTTCAATCAAATAGTCAGCCCAGAGGACCTGTCAGGGCTTGGCAGGGGAGTGACGGATGCAGGTTGGAGCTGTTTAAAGGGACCAATTGCAGAAATGCATGGGACATCTTAATAGGTGTGAAAAATGCGTCATTTTTTCCCTCATAATCTGGAGATTTGAAGGAGATTCTAGTTAAAGATTTGCATCTGTTTAGTGAATTTAATATGTGTAAATCTGAAACTTGATACCTGGCAGGTGTTGTGTGCAGTCAGCGGGAGCTGACTGATGTCTGTTGGTGTGCAGTGCTCACGATTCGAGGTCACAGGGACATTTCTCTGCTTGCAGGAACATATTCTTGTCAAGAAAAGAGACTATTCGTGTTTTCTTTTGGCTTTATCTCGTTGCAAATGATTCCATCCTTGATTATTATTTTATTGTTAAAATGGTGAATTTTCGCTGTAGTAGCTTGTCAAAGGGTAGCGCCTACACCAATATTATTGTTCACTGGAAAACATTAAAAAGGTGCCTCCCAGGACCTGGAGAGAGGACCCCCAGGCTAAGAACACTTGTTCTTCTGACAAAATACCGTGGCTTGATTTCTAGCACCTATGTGGTGGCTCATAACCATTCATAACTCTGGTTATAGGGGATCTGATGCCATCTTCTGACCTCTGTGGATACCAGGCATGCACAGGATAGCACAGATACAGGCAGGCAAAACATTCATATTCATAAAGTAAAAAAAAATAAATCTTTTGAAGATGTTTTATGTAGGGCATGAGGAAGGAGAAAAGTACAATACGTGTCAAAAAATTATTTTCACTTGCGATGGACTAAAAATCCATAATAGAAAATTTAACATCTGCTGGGCAGTGGTGGTGCATACCTTTAATCCCAGCACTTGGGAGGCAGAGGCAGGGGGATCTCTGTAAGTTCAAGGCCAGCCTGGTTTGCAAAGTGAATTCCAGGACTGTCAGAACTGTTACACAGAGAAACCCTGTGTTTAATTGTAAGTCAGCATAGTCTGTTTAGATTTAATGTTGTAAATCTTTAGAATTTTTCATAAAATAGATCTCTTTAGCCACTAAACACTCCAGTTTCCCCTCTGTCCATGGCCTGGAAGCCATGCTCAGCTTGCATCCGTGTTTGAATACTTTGGGTACATCCTTCACAGTATCATAATAGTATCATCATGTGGCCTTTGTCTTTTTGCTTATTTAGCATATTTTATTGTTAGTCTCTGCTGTAGCATCACCATATTTCCTTTCTGAGCCTGAATCTTTCCACTGTTGGCATGCACATCTATCCATCCTCAGCTGGTGGACCCTGGGGTTGCTTCTGGCTCAGCCTCCATGAATGCTGTTGACGTGAACTTGGGTGTGCATATTTCTTCAGGACTCTGCTTTCAGTCATTGTTTTCTTTTTCTTTTTTTTTTTTTTTTTTTGGTTTTTTCGAGACAGGGTTTCTCTGTGGCTTTGGAGCCTGTCCTGGAACTAGCTCTGTAGACCAGGCTGGTCTCGAACTCACAGAGATCCACCTGCCTCTGCCTCCCGAGTGCTGGGATTAAAGGCGTGCGCCACCACCGCCCGGCTGTGCTTTCAGTCATTGTGGATATATCCCCAGAAGTAGTTCACAGTGCAGTTCTGTTTTCCATTATTTGGATGAACTTGGGCAGTTTCCAACAGTGAAGAGTCACATATACATATATACATACATACACACATATATACATATACATTCATACATACATACATATGTTTATGTGCACGAGTGAGTGCACACACACATTCACGCACATGCACGAGTGTGCAGATACTGGCTGCTGGTACATTTCAACCTTGAGATCTGTTAGAATAAAAAGTTCCAGATACTGCCCTTCTTTGCAGATGCTGTTAAGACTAACATATGTATGATGTTAATCTTGTTGGGGAACGTTGTCCAACAGGTGAGCCGGCTCCTGATTTTGGGAGGCGCCAACGTGAACTACAGGACGGAAGTGTTAAATAATGCCCCCATCCTGTGCGTCCAGTCTCACCTTGGCCATGAGGAGGTTGTGACCCTACTTCTGGAATTTGGCGCCTGCCTGGATGGGATGTCGGAGAATGGTATGAATGCACTCTGCTACGCAGCTGCCGCGGGCCACATGAAGCTGGTGTGTCTGCTGATCAAGAAGGGATCAAGGGTAAGCAGCAGCCTCTTGCCATGGAAGCTGACAGCAGGGTGATGGAGGGGGTGGGAAATATCTTCCTGTCATTACTGGGATTGTCGGCCACTTAGGCCAGGCTTGGAGGATTTCAGCTTTGTCGGGTGAAGTGAGTTAAGAGGTTATAGAATCGGTGTAGAAGGTCAGGGCATCTGGTTGGAGCCCCAGGAAGCGGTAGCCATATGTGCCTAAACTTTTGGTCTGCTTGATGTTGTACCAGGCAGATTCCTGGCCACTGAATCTATTTTAGAATCTAACATGGCACCACAATTGTGTAGATTTTTTCAGATATTTTTTTCGTGTGTGTGTCTGTGCACATGTGTACACACGCGTGCGTGCGTGTGCCCTGGAGAGAGTTGGTTCTCTCCTACTATATGGGTTCTGGGAATTAAACTTGGCAGGAAGTGCCTTTTGCTCTTGAACCATCTTGCCAGCCCTGTTGGAAAGATTTTAAATGTTTACGTCATGCCCGTCCAAGCGCCCCCTCTTGTCCTGTTTCACGATTCTTTTAAGGCAGTCCCACGAGTTCTCTGGTTTAAAAGTCATATGCCTCTGTGGGAACCGTCGAAAATAATTGTCTTTCCCACCTGGAACATTGGGCCTCATCTGTCTGGAATGCCAGGGACAATGCCGTGACACTGGTGCGAGCCGTCAGCCAGCCTTCCGCTGTCACCGTGAGATAACTGCCTGCTACTTGAGGCGTTAGGCTAGAACTCCCAGGCTCCTAGCTGACGTGAGATGGGTGCTGAGCTGGGCATAGCCCCTCTTCAGCTTAAACTATGCATATACACGTTTCACAGGCAAATGAGCCTGTTGAGTAGCAATGGCTAAAGCACTGCTGTCTTTTGCCTGTTAAGTTAGGCTTATAGTAGATACAGAAATGTTTCTTTGTTTTGTTTTATTTGTTTGTTTGCTTTTCTTAAAAGTCCAACATTTGGGACATCTGAACCTCAGCTCCAGTTCTGGGGTGCATACCTAACTGCTGCATGGTACATGCCTCAATTTCTGGATGTCAGCTGTCTCTTAGCTTTCTTCTGAGGCCAGTGGTGTCTCTGCTGTCACATCTGAAAGCTTGCAGGAAGAGGCTCGCTGTCGTGTTGGGGACTCTTGCAGAGTCTCCGAGTGATGAGGCAGCATGGTCCCCAGTTTTGCAAACATGTCCTAGGATGCCCCCATTTAGGTAAGGAATGCTGGGGGTGCAGCACTCAGGTTTCTTCTGGCTAGCTGGCACCTCCCAGCTCTGTGGCTTTCATTTATGAGCTGGTATGTCCCAGGTCATCTCCCTGCCCGTTCTCCCTCTGTCCTCCTGCCTTTAGATCTGTGTTCTCTAGAGCCTTGCCTTTCTGTGTCTCCCTGGTTCAGTGACCGAAGGTCTCAGAGCAGCCTGAAATGACTTCATCTAAGAACCCCATTGAGAAGCACAGGGCTTTGTCTGAGGGTTCCGTCTGTGAGCTCTGTGCGGTTTGCTGAGAAATGTGTGCCTGAGGAGACTGTCTTGTGGTTGCTAGTCCTGTGAAGGGAGCCCAAGGCCTGGCTGAGTGTTCTTACCACAGTGAAGGGAGACAAAGGTTCGGTGCTGTTCAGAAAGACAGGATGGAATGTGAGCCCTTGTTCCTTTGCAAACCAGCCTGAGTTTGCTTCTAGCCTTCAGGGCATTCGCTCTCTCAGCGTATATGGGATGCTCACCTATGCCTTCGCCCTGCCCCTGCTCCCCAGGTAGACCACTTGGATAAGAAGGGTCAGTGTGCACTCGTTCACAGCGCGCTGCGGGGCCACAGTGACATTCTCCAGTACCTCCTGAATTGTGAGTGGTCAGCGGGTCCTCCCCAGCCTGGCACGCTAAGGAAGAGCCAAGCCCTGCAGCAGGCACTGACGGCAGCCGCCAGCATGGGCCACAGCTCGGTGAGTGGGGCTGTAGGGTTGCTCCCTGAGGTATAAGATGCTGTACCCCAACGTCTGTTGTTTGCTCACGACCCTCGAAGTTGAGAGCCACCGCAGCCAAAGGAACCCAGGGTTTCAGGAAGTCGCTGCTGTCCTGAGCCAGAAGAGGGTTTCCAGTGGCTCTGTATCCTCGCTGTGAGTGCGGCCCACGGTCTTGTGGGCATGTGGGCAGAGCACTCTCCTCCCACGCAGAAGCCCTGGTGGGTGCTCACTGTTTCTCTCGGTCTCCCTCTTCTGCATTACCTCCATTTTGCTATCTTTCTGCCCAGCCCCTTTGGCTCCTTCTTTGGTCCTTCAGACCTTTAGAAAGCAATGACATGGAACCTTAGTCTGAAACCATGCTTCAGTGTGTGAAGGGTTTTTAAAGTCAGAGCTTGGGTGCGCTGAGAGCCAGTGAGGGCCCATTGTTTGAATTTCCCACGCCAAAGGGGAGATCAACGCAGCGTCTCTCTCTGATGGATGTCACTAGCTTTATGCTTGAAGGCTGCTTGTCTTCAGCTGGCCTGTCTCTCTGCCTCGGCTGTGTTGACTGTAATGGCATTTGTTCCCACTTTGCCCTGTTTTTCTCACTCTTTGCTATCTTTAAGCAGCTGAAGGTGCCAGTGTTTGGTGATATTCTTTCCCCCAGATGACTAAAATTTGAATGCCAAGCTGGCTGGCTGGTATTTGGCACTTACATACAATGGCAGATACGCAGATAAGCATGCATTGCTGACTGGCTAATATCTGGCATGCATAAGTTGTAGTTAAATACTGTACACATATCTGAAAAATGTAATTTTCTTATTCTGTTTGTCTTGGTTTTTAAAAGCAAGACCTCACACAGCCTAGTCTCTGTAACTACCGCTTCTCCCTCCCCAGTGCAGGAACAACAAGCGTGGGACACCATGTTCTGCCTTCTCCTCCCACTGTCTGAATGAGGGGCTCCAACATGCCACCCCTAGGAGGCCTGTGAGCATGTGCACACCCTCACATGACACACATGCCCCGTGTTTGAAAGTGATCCTTTTCATAACTCAGGTCCACCACATAGAAGTCGTCCTGGAGAACACTGAACAGAAACTACCTCAGCACAACCAATGCTCATTTCAAGCAGAGAAGCAAGATTCCTTAGAAGTCCCAAAGAGGACATTAATTTCCTAATGTCATCACAGCAAATGACCAGACCCTGAACGACTAAAACACAGCACACACTTAATCTTAACATTCTGGGGGCCAGATTTCTAACTTTAAGGTGAGAAGAGCCAGCTTCCCTCAAGGCTCCAGGAGCCAGCCTTTTCCAGGTTTTCTAGCTTCTAGAGGCCACCCCCTTCCCTAGCTCAGACCTGCTTCTTCCATCTTCAGAGTACACAGCCCCCCTTGCCGTCTCTCTTCCTTCTTCCTCTGGCCCACACTTCTCCTGTCCCATCCTTGTGAGTGTTGTGGTTGTACCAGTTTCGTGACAGACTGTACACCCAGACATAATCACTCCATTTCAAGGTCTGTGATTTCCTCCTGCCATTCAAGGAGCACCCACAGCTTCTGGGGATTAGCAGGAGACCCAGTCAGCAGACCGCAAACAATACAGATTGGGAGCCTGGAAAATGGCTTTGTTGCACTCTCCTGTCGTTCAGGAGGATGCTGGCTCCCGTCCAGGGCACAGGTACTTCATCTCTCCCCAAGAGCAAGCAACTTGTAACCTGCTCTGCTCTTCAGTGGGAAGACACCCAGAAGGGAGAGGGACAGAAACTTTTTACTGTAACAAGTCTATATCACCTTGTTTTCCTTCCTTGTAAAGAATGCACTAATGGTAATTTATGCAGAAGCTGCACTTTCTGTGATCTGCTGGGCCCTCTGTTGATTATGCTGGCATATTTGGGTCATGTTGGAATTCATTAGAATTCCAAGTACCTGGTAATCCTGAGCAGAGTTGCCGAAATTCACTGAGATTGTTTTTTGTTTTTTTTTTTAAATTCTCCAAGTGCAAGTGTGACTAGCATACGAATTATGTTTGGAAACGGTTTTCATTCTATTTTCTCTACTTGTGCAGCACAAGATAATAATGGTTAAAAACCGACACTCTCTCCTTTGATAGATGGGCTATAATAAGCACCTATTGCTCCAAGAGCTCATTAAATCACCTTGCCACGTCTGACAGGTAGTCCAGTGTTTGCTGGGAATGGCAGAAGAACATGAAATCGAAGTCAATGGCACCGACACATTGTGGGGAGAAACAGGTAATTATGCTTCCACTGTTTGTAGTGAGGGGCAGCTTGCGTGATGTCTCAGCCCCGCTGTGGCCTGATTGTCTTAGGAATGACTGGCGATGCGTGTAGTCCTGTTTTTATTTTGTCACGAGGCATTTGGCGCCTAAACTTGCCAAATGAGTAATAAAACTTCTGTGGAAGCCATAAAAGGGGACGCATTTTGAGTTAGAGCAGCAATTACCACGCACTTGAGGAAGACCCAGTGGAAATGCCTTAGTGGGGCATTGAGTTTGCACATGTCGCGACCTACCTGATCTTCCTTTGATACCTGCCAGGAGAGCTAGGCTGTGGTCCTTTGTCAAGGGAATCAGAGGTGGCTCAGCAGGGAAGTACGCCCCGCTCCGCCTTGTGGAATGAGGGTAGAAGTCAGGTCTCATTGCCCCATATAAAATACTAAATACAGTCCAAGGTCCCTTTCCATTGGTCAGAGGAGGGGGTCTGCAGGACTTATTGGGAAGAAAGATTAATGTTCAGATTAATGAAGATACTGCTGCTTTGAGATTTCCCATTCAACGGATGTATCCAAGATGCTTAACCCGTGTTTCCTGGATGTGTCCAGGACGCATGCGTTTGCCATTTCTCCTGCACAGATCTGTTCCTAATGCTTCTAAGTTCTTTGCTAGCAAAGCAGATGGTGGTGTGGAGAGTTTATTAGCTAGCTCACACTTGGGAGAAGCCTCAGAGATTTTCCTGGTGGGCATGCAGGCCTGCCCTTCAGAGCCACATGGCTCACTCTGGGAAGCCACTGTCAGCTGGCTTTGTAGCTCTCGCTGTGGACTGCAGGCAGAGCGAGGCATGGCATGGATTGCTGAGAATGTGTAGGACTCCAGATGGTATGGCTCCATCCTGAATGTCTGTCCCCTCCCCGTTGAGATGCTGCCAGTTGGTTGATGTCTAAAGAGATACTTGAGAAATTAAAGACTTCGCACTTAAAAAAAAAACAGTACACATTTATTATGTCACAGTTTGTGAAAGTCGGAAGTCTACGCTCAGCAGGGCTGAGTTCCCTGCTTCAGGCTCTCCCTCGCCATAATCCTAGGTATTGGCTTGAGCTGTGCTCCCGTCAGGGACTCGCCTGCTTCCAAGAGGTTGTTGATAGGATTTGTCTCCTTGCTGCTGTACATGAGTCTGGTGAAAAGCCATAGACTTGTTCAGCCCTTCTCTTACAAGGCCTTATGTGCCGCCTTCAGAATTCGTGACCTAGAAAGCAGTTCTTAGCGTCATTAGTAAGGATTTGGGTGAACTCAGTCAGCCAAGAGGTTTTTGATTTGAGTGCTTCCTTCTGTTTACTTTTTAAGAATTTCATAGAATATCTTGATCATATCCTCCTTCCTTATCCTTTTCCAGAACCCTCTCTCACCCAACTTCATGTTCTTTCTTTCTCTCAAAAACACACACACACACACACACACACACACACAAGCATACACACCCATGGAATCCCTTTTGTGTTGGCCAACTGCTCCTGAGCACGAGTCCTGCCCTGGAGTGTAGGTTGGTATGCTCAGTGTCACCTCATTGAAGAAACTGATTTTCTCTCTACCGGCAGCTATCAATTGCAAATACCTTCCCAGACAGGGAATTTGTGCCCAACACGCTGGCTGTGGGAGTCTCTTAAGTGGTGTTTGGGGTCAGGCTCAGCACGGTTCTTCTCCCAGAGCCCGGTAGTTGGTGGATTGGCTGACGTTCTGATTGGAACTCTGGGCTCAGACTCCGGGTAGTCCCAGATCTTTGAAGTTGGGGTGGTGGGTGGCAGGGAAGAAGTCGGGGAAAGGGGACTGACCTGTTCTTGTTGCTAGACTGCCTTAGACTAGACTACGAAGACCAAATTAGCCTCTAGCTGGCAGCAATCTTACTGCCTCACCCTTCTAAGACTTAGGATTATAGGTGTGCTCCACTGTGCCCAACCGCCAAGAGTTTCATTGAGATACTTTTAAATTTTAACATTCACAGTAAGAAAAAAACATCAGCTGTCTGTCATGCTTAGGGAGCCACTGCGGCTCTCTAGGAACTGTGTGTCGATAAAACCATGGCGGCGCCATTGCTGACACTCCTCCACCCCTGATAACCGCTGTCTGCCCCAAACCTTCCTGCCTTCCACAGCTGTGCAACCTTGTACGGTGTGATTTAGATGAGAGCATCAGCAGATACCTGTGCTGTCTGGAAGCTGAGGTCTGGGCTTTGATTTGGCCAAATGGGGGAATGAGACATGAGTGAGGTAAAAAGCAGCATTCCGACTTAATTTCCTCCTTCGATGACAAGAGCCAACAAGTCACAGCCTTGTCACCAAGCTTCCTCTGTAAGCTGCTGCTCCCGGCTATTCCTCAGCATGTGGGGGGTGCACTCGAGTCTGGCCGTTCCCCAGTGTGTGTGTGTGTGTGTGTGTGTGTGTGTGTGTGTGTGTGTGTGTGTGTTGTGGGGGTGCTCCATATGTTATTTGGTCCTCATCACTGTAGGAATTCTCAGCAGTGAAGTGGTTGCTTGGTCGGTGGTTCATTTGGTCCTCATTCCGGCGTATTCTCAATAGTGCTTTGTGCTCAGAACATCCCTATGTTGGCTACAGCATAGGCCAGGATCCCGGTGTGACTCCGTGTAGGGTGTGGGAAGGTAGAGGAACAACTGGGTGCTTTGTGTGCAGAATACACTCATCATTTCTCCTGGAGCCCGTCTATCTATTACAAGTCTGCTCGGTGTAGATTTAGTTATAAAAACCTTGGCTTTAAGATGTTGGCGGGCTTATAAAAGTGGTTTCCATGTCTGTTTCAGTCTCACCCACCTGTCTGAAGGGTGCACTGTTCTCTATGCAACGTCTCCACCCTCTTAGGTGTGCGGCGTAGGCTGTCACAGTAGGGAGATGCTCAGGCGGGCGCCAGCTCCTCTACAAAGTAGTTCTCCGCTGTCTTATCAGGACAGACTCCTGCAGGCTCGCTGTACCTTCTTCACAGGGTCCAGGTGTGGGCCTCATGGCCCCTAATGGCCCCTACTGGTTGTCTGAAGGGATGACTGCTCTCACCAGGAGAGACCTCACAGGGTGGGGTCGTCGGGAGGAGGCTTGGTTCTGTGCCGTTCACGCTGGAACATCTCACTGCTGATGGCCCACTCACAGCATCATGAAGGAGCTGGGTTAGAAGGGCAGGAACTTCATCACACAGTCTGCCATGCATCTACAGCTGTGTTTAGTCTGGGCCCTGCAGTGAACCAAGAGGTTTTAGAAAACTCTTCAGTGCCTGCTGATCTGGGGAGCAGAGGGCTTCACTTAGGAAAACCTTCCTTTTCATCAGGCCGTGCTTCTTATCTGCCCAGGGTTCAGACTCAAGCCCTTCAAAGTAAGTTGTGTAGTTGAAATAGCTCTGAGCTACGGCCTCCCCTTTCCCTTTCTCCCCTTTCTTCCCCTCCTCCTCTTCCATGGAGAATAAGGTGTGCGGTCTGTTAGCAGAAACTGCACCGCCCTTGAGGCTGCCACTCTGACACCCACAGACTGTTAGGCAGTGAAGTGATGGTCCCACAGTTTCTGGGTAGCCCGAAACATGGCACGAGCCCATCGGATGCCTGGGTTATCTGTCTCAGCATTCCACAGCCGTGACGAGTCATCTCTGGCTCCCACAAAGTCCCGGCTCAAATGAGTTACTGTTTCCATGGTGGTGTTTGATGTGAATCAGCCCAAGCCAAAATGACCAGGGACACTTAAGTGGTGACCTAATGCTGTGCTGTGGGAATCGACACACCATGTTTCCAAACTCCAGGCTTCTGTCCAGTGTGGGTCTGCACCCTGCTTCTGGATGTGGAATAGATAGAAATGGGCCCTGAGATGTTCCCTGAGAGCAGACTGCTTCCCCACAGATCTCACTTATGTCATTTTGCAGCTCCCTCCACGGGACTGTTGAGCCATTCTTTGGGGAGATGCTGTGGTCCACACACCGGGAGCTTCCCAGGGGCTGGCACGCCTGTTTCTTGCTCCTATGTGAACCTGCTCATGGCTGCTGAGCAGAGGAGTGGATGGTGTTGGTCTAATCAAGGGCTCCTTGTGTGGGCTCCAAGTGAGAAGAATAAAAGAAAAGAAAACCTTACCACTTTAAGGCATGGGATATTCATTTTACAGATTTATTTGGGAGGAATACTTGGTGGGTAGGGGCAAGGCAAGGAGCCAGTGATGTGATTTTATTTGGTGGTTGTCCTGTCCTGCCGGCCTTATTGGATTCACCACTGAGTGCTTGTGTGTGTGCACACGTGCACGCTTGCACATCTGCATGCATGTGAGTGTGTTAGGCCTGCCAGCTGCTGAGTATATCACTTCCTGGTGTGTTACGGGCAAGACTCCTGCTCCCCCTCCTCCCCCTTGTATCTCTAATATCTTGTTCTTCTGAGCCCTTAACTGCTCTCCAGGAAGCTGTTGTGTACTGCCTTGGCTGCTTCCTCAGGGGCCCTTCGCCCTGGACTTGGAGAATATGGTATGTTAGCTGCCTCTGCGGGCTGTCCTTCCCTAACTTTGAAATGATTTTGAAAGGGCGTGTCCCAGCATGTCCCATAAGAGTTAGGTCTGGCTAAGATACTTTATGTCAAGTACCAAGTCTTTTGTTTTGAGTCTGTGCTATTTTTATTGGTGAACTCTTACAAAGGAATTTGGTTATTGTAAGAAATTGGCTCCCATTGCCAAGGCTGCTAAAGATGCTTGATTTGCTGTTCCTAAGGTGAGCCAAGTTTTCTCCTCTGTAAGTGGAGTGGGAGATTTGGGCTATGTTGTGTGTGTGCACACATGCACACCACCACTTTTCCAAGTTGGTTGAGGCATACCTAATCCCTTTTCACTGTTGTATATTTTGGGGTGGAACCTGGTTGCCTCTGTCCACACTAGATCATAGAGCTGGGAAAGAGGGTTTCATCCTTTGTGATTTAAGTGTCCCTCTTGTCTCTCTGAACCACTTTCTTTTCTGTGGCTGTTGAGCGTTTATCTTAGGTGTATCAGGCCGTGGAAAAACCTGGGTTTATCCATAGCTGCCTCAGAACACAAAGAACTGAGTGCCTTATTGTATAAGTTTAACAATGACTACTTGTTCATTTGAATTTTAGCTTTGGTTTTTAGGTGGGTTGGGGGCTTTTAGTAAGAATTTATGTTTTAAGCTTGCTGGGTTCAGTTTGATCCTCATGCATACAAGTTCTATGTGTGTATGTGTATGTATGTGTGTATGTATATGTATATGTGTATGTATATGTATACACACATGTATAGATGTCTTCCTTATTTAAAATGCTTGGGGCCATAAATATTTTGGATTCGTGGGTTTTCCACAGTGGGATATTTTCATAATCAGTGATGTTCAAAGATCTAAAATTTGAAGCATTATGCTGGTGTTCTTGAAAGGTTTCGTGTTTTCGATTTAAGGATTTGAGACATTCACCTTTATTCGTTCCCCTTAGAGCACAAGGCCAGTGAGAGACAGGGAGAAAAGCGCTTGTCTAGTACACTCTGGGGTCTCTGGAGAATGTCTGTGACACTGACCCAGAGATGTGTGTGACACATCCTTCTTTTCACTAATACCCGATGTGATGTCCTGCACGTGACCTTGTCCAGCTCAGCCTGTGCTCCACTGTAAGGGACATGTCTTCAATGTCTTCACGCCTTCAGTGTCTTGGCAGGTAGCTGGACCTGTCTGAGGTGTGACCATTCTCAGTGTGCTGCAGGAGTGACAGCTGTTCAAAGCTGTGGTCTTCATACAGATGTTTAGAGGTGCAAAGCGCATGTGAAGTAGGATTAGCATCATCTTTACTTCAGGGAATTGTGTTTAGGTTGAATTTATGTTTTTTGTAACTCACATTATTCCCAAGGCTTATTTGAAATAATATCAGAACAGGGGCCAAAGGGAGGCAGGACTCAGATCCAAGTAAGAACACAGTGGTACTGCTGTGCCCTAAGATGTACTGTTGTTCTAGTCTCAGGAGCCCCAGGCCAGAATGAGAAGGGAACATGGCCATTGCATGCAGACTGTTCTTAATGACATGGGAGGAGGCAGTGCAGCTCTTTTGTTTTGTTTTGAGACAGGGTTTCTCTGTGTAGCTCTGGTGCCTGTCCTGGAACTAGCTCTTATAAACCAGGCTGGCCTCAAACTCACAGAGATCCACCTGCCTCTGCGTCCTGAGTGCTGGAATTAAAGGTGTGCACCACCACCTCCCCGTTGCAGCTCTTAAGAAGCACAGAATCATTTGTTGTTCTGGTCTTTTCCTTCTAAAGACACCTACAAGCAGTTGTTTGATGAGTTCAGTATCTTTAGAGCTGACTTCCTAGAGGCAACAGAGAAGAAGCCAAGAACTCAGCAACCAGCTCCCACTTCTACATGGCTTAAGCAAGCTGGTGAACTTTTCTGGGCCTTTCTTTTCCTTATTTGCAACAGATAAGAGTAGTACTTGCCTCCCAGGAGTTGGCTTATGTATGAAACGGATTCATGGATATGCAAAGCCATGAAGCATTGTATAGAAAGCGCTTCACTCATAGCATAGTGGTCGTTTAAATGGTTAGCAGGTCTGGAGGGATGAAACCTGGCATATTACTCTATATCTTAGTAATTTTAGCTTATCACAACTCCAGCTGCATATAATAGCTCTTGAATATCTGTGAGCTGCTGAGTCTAGGAAAGCACCACAGGTAGGTTCTGTTTAATCTCGATAGGTGCATTTTAAGATTGCTCTTAAGTGCACTTTTGTGAGGCTACAGAAAGTTGTACCTCTTGTCCCAAGCCACAAAATGAATTTGTGGAAAAGCCAGGAATTTAACCTGGTCGGTAGATGAACCTGGGCTCGTGCTCTCAAACAGAACAGAAAGGCCCTGACTCAGGAGGTGGGTAAAGTGCTGGCTGTTTCCGCACAGGACCTGAATTTGGATCTGAAGCTAGGCACAGTGGCATGCACCTGTAATTCCACCCAGGGCTTGCAGATCGGGAGACAGGGCCAGGGGTTGGGGGGTGGGTTCTGGAGACTTACTGGGCAACCATTCTCACTAGAATGGTAAGCTCCAGGCTCACTGAGAGGGCCTGTCTCACAAAAGAGAGCGGTAGAGATCAGTACCTTTGATGTTGACCTCTGACCTTTGCATGCATACACACAGGCAAACACACAGAGACGTGTGTGTGTGTACACATAACGTACACAGGGTGGGGAGGCTATTAAAGTCTAAATCTTCCATGTGCTCAGCAATTAGTCTTGGGACACTGCCTTCCCCTGTGCACGGCCTCACTTCCCTTAGCCTACCAAATAGTTTTCCTTCACCTTAGTTCTTGCCCCATAAATGCTGTGGATGATGGAAGATGGGAAAACTAAAAGTGCAAAACAGACACTAACCTATTTTCTTAAGAATTTGTTTAAGAGTTTACTTTTATCTGTGTGTGTTGTGACCAGGATCAGCCTGTCACCTTAGAAAGCTTTGGGCAGCACCGGCTTCATTCATAAGGACAAGGGCAGAGGCCTCCCTGGAGGGGCCTTCTGGGGCTGGGCTGGGGGCTGGCTTTGCCCCCCAGGGCTGAGAGTTCTGGCTTATGATGCAAGTGCAGGATTTTTTATTTTATTTTAGTCTTTGTTTTTGTTTTATCCCTTAAGTTGGTGAAGGTGAGATCAAATATCAGCCCCAGCTTTGTAGAGGTGAATTTACAGATCTTGCAAAGTCTGTTTTTGTGTCTAGTGGAAACCCTGGCCTCCTTCAAGGATGGGCAAAAATGCCTAACAAAGAAACTAGGAAAGTTGTAGTCCCATTCTGGGACAGTAGCAAAGACATGTTGCCTTGCCTTCGGGGGAAAGTACCACCTCCAGTCAGGTACCTTGGGAATCATCCTTTTTGAAAATTCCAGGGTGGTAGCCCCCACCTAAGTAGCAGGGTATCTCACTGCCCCCCCAGAAAAGGTAATTTCTAGTTTCATTTTACCTTTTAGATTGATACCCAACCTGTGGGTCACAACACTTGGTGGCAAGCGACACTTTCACGGGAGTCTCCTAAGAGCATCAGAAAACACGATATTTACATTACTTTCATAACAGTAGCAAAAATTACAGTTATGAAGTAACAACAGAATAGTTTTATGATGGGGGTCACCACAACATGAGGAACTGTGTTAAAGGGTCACAGCATTAGGAAGGTTGAGGACCGTGCTGTTGACAAAATAGCAGAGAACTCTCCAGCAGCCCCTTACAGTCTTTCCTTGGTTCTGTCCTTCACTGTGCATAGTGTGTGTCTGCTGTGCTCTGGTCAAGGGCCAGGCATCATCGTCCTCGTCACATCTACTGGTTTCTGCCTCGGCCACAACAAGGTGACCTTTCTGAGGACCCTACTGCTGGCTTTTTACCATTGGTAGTCCCATTTTTTTAAAAACTTTTATAAAAATGGGAAAGGCCAGTGTAACCTGGAAATAAATTGCATAAATGGACACACCCATCTAAACAAAACTGAGCTGCTCTGCAGATGGGGACCGAGGAGCTAGAGGAAGTGGGTATAGCAGATGCTGGCCCTTGCTTAAGAGCTTATGGTTGGATTTTCCATTTGAAACTATGAAAGATAGTTGTCTGGTGTGAGGTGTGGTCTCTGTCACCTCTCTCCAAGTCTCCAGGTCAGGTGTAAGAAGCAAATGAGGGGAATGAACGTCCCTGGTTTGATTCTCAAACTGAGCCACCCTGAACCACTACAGTGACACACCCTTGTGTGTTTGGGTGACGGATCTGTTACAACATCTTATGAACAGCCCTACTGATGAAATGACTTTGTTCCCAGCAAGTTGACAGTTAAGTGTTCTCTCTCTCTCTCATCAAATCTTTGCCTGGAGAAGAACTTCAATATGTTAAAAAAAAAAAAATCCACCAAATGAACCATTTTGTCGTGTACAGAAGTGTTTCAGATGGTTACATGTCAGTCAGGTTTGCCTTCAGATGAACATCTCCCATGCCGAGTCCCTCATGCTAGGGTGAGTTATTCAGGGTCGTCAGGGTAGGGTATGTGCCTTTTCCACAATTTAATCACACAGACAATACCTTGTTAAGGGTTTGCCAAGTAAAAGTGCTCGTGTGACTGGCTTCAGTGCTGCATGCTCACACGAAGGGGGGGGGGGCATTCCTTTCATGTGCCTTTGTATTTTGTTGACCAAAGACAATGAATCGATGCCCTCCCCTCCCACCCTGGTCCTGTGTCTTTTACACCCCGCCTCCACCCCTTTTATCTGGTCAAGCCAAGTTCGCTGACCCTCATTAGAGCTGGTGCTGAGGTTGGCTTTCTCAGCAGGATGGTTGGAATTCCTGAGCGTAGTAGCTTGTTCTGAGTTTGTTTGCTATATCCCTCCGCGCTTCCGAATATGGGAATATGGTATCCTGATGTCCTTGTGGCTGCTGAAATTTGAGATGTGTCCTCACTGGGGGAGTTTGTGGGATGAGGCTAAAAATACTCATTCTGGGTGGAAGAGGAGAGCCAGGTCCTTTTGTCTGTCATCAGCAGTGTCTCCTTAGAATTCCTGTGGAGAACCTGATCTGGGCTGAGCCTGAGCAAAGTATACCTGTGCTGACAGGTTCCTAATCCCCTACAGAAGAACCCAAGCAGCAAGCACACAGCAGACCGGCCTGTGGGGAAGAAGGGTGGAGTTGAACCCTGTTGCCAGGCCTGGCAGGGCACGCTTGTCAGCTTGTCAGCTGCTCCAACTTCCGGCTTCTTTGCAAGCTGGCTGGCGAAACACACAGGTTCTATTTTTAGCTCAGGGCTGTCTGATGTGTTCCCGTTGAAAGACATCAGTAGCAGCTGCAACAGAAATCCTGATTTAAAGGTCCCATTTGTCACAGGGATGAAGCTTCCTCACAAAATGAAGGAAGGCAGTGTTCAGAAGGTAGACCACGCTGGTCTCATCCAGCACAAGGCTGGGCTCCTTCTTTTTACGGAGTCCTGTGCCTCTGTGTGCAAATGCATGTCTGCGTCCCTGTGTGCCTTTTGATTCCTTTCTTAGTTAAGGACAGCTGGGGAAGGAGGAGGAAGGTCTCTGAGTGAAGGAAAACCTCAGCGCTGTCAGTGGCAACAGGATGATTCATGACCCACTTGCTGGGATCCTGCTCAGATCAGTTCAGATGATGTAAACTACGGGAGACAAAAACGATACAATGTTTATATCCTTCATAACCCCAAGGGTAGCGACAGACCCCTCTTG
The DNA here is from genome assembly GCF_018167655.1 of Microtus oregoni. NCBI lineage: Eukaryota > Metazoa > Chordata > Mammalia > Rodentia > Cricetidae > Microtus > Microtus oregoni. Next base: position 14,582,387 of record NW_024543096.1, read on the forward strand.
ACAAAAAACGATACAATGCTTATATCCTTCATAACCCCCAGGGTAGGGACTGACGCCTCTAACAAAAGATGTGGTAACAGGAGCAGAGTGTACCAGAGGTTACACCCTGGGAAGCCCAGGTGTACGAAGGAGAGGGCTCACAGCTCACAGAGGCCATCGAGATGCGGGCTTCTAACTCAGCCTTCTGCACAGGCAACATGGGCAAGGCCGGAAGTGTGAGGCTTGCGTGACTGTTTGTCAAGAGATTCTGTCTGGCTCTCCCTGGACAGAGGGGATGCCTGTCAAGGGAGAATTCCCATAGGGATGTCAGTTTCCCATGCACAAGGGGGCAGCTCATTTGTACGCAGAACTTCTTCGGGTATCTCAAAATAACCAATAGAGCTTCTGCCAGAGGGAGATCTGGGTGTGGCATATTCTGCTCTTCCACAGTGCTAAGTACCCTAGATCCCATCTCTCAGCTGTCATTGTCTCAACTGTCCCACCACCATTATTGTGGCGGGAACAGACTGGATTGGGGGTAAATTTGGATGTCTTTTCCTCCTTAGGGACCTGTCCCCCCACCTACACAGAAGTAGGAAATTCTAAAGAAGCATTCTGTGTAAGATGCCCTTTGGCATTGTCTTAGTCGGTGTTCTGTTGCCGTGAAGAGACACCATGACCACAGCAACTCTTATAAAAAAAGCGTTTTCTCTGAGCTGGTTTGCAGTTTCAGAGATTAGTCCATTGTCATGGTGGTAGGAAGCGTGGCTGCACACAGGCAGATATAGTGAGGTAGCCTAGAGTTTTACATTCAGAGGCACAGGCAGCAGGAGGAGAAGAGAGCTACCAGGTCTAACTTGGGCTTTTGAAAATTTCAAAGCCCACCTCCTGTGGCACACTTCCTGAACAAGGCCACACCCAGTCCTTTCCAATACTGCCCCTCTCTGGTGAAGCATTCGAATCTGAGTCTGCAGGGGCTCTTCAAACAACCACAGGCAGATTTCTCTTGTCTCCCATGTCAGTGAGCTTCAGTGGCTTCAGAGTGTTAAAATCTAGTAATAACAGATGTATGTGGTGTTGGGCACTGTGTTTGTTACTCAGTTTTTCGATAGTTAAGATGTATTTAAACAATGAGATTTGAACTAAACATCTGATGAACTGTAAGGCCCTTGACATAAGTCTGATCTGGACACTTGAGGAAACTTTCTTGGTCAGACACAGAAAATACACTAGGGGGCTGGAGGGATGGCTCAGCAGTTAAGATGCCTGCTCTTGCAAAGGTTCTGAGTTCAATTCCCAGCAACCACATGGTGGCTCACAACCATCTGTAATGAGATCTTGTACCCTCTTCTGGCCTGCAGTCATATACACAGACAGAATATTGTATACATAATAAATAAAAAATTTAAAAAATAAAATAATTTTTAAAAAAGTACACTAGGACAGTGTTCTTTATCTTATCCTGAGGCATTCTGGAGTGTCTCTGCTCCATTCTGAGCCCCTCAGGTCTCCGAGTCCTGGGAGGCTCTGCGTGCTGGTCCTCTACACCTGCTAGAGCATGTAATTCCTGCCTCGGTGTCAGCACGGACTCTTCACAGGGACTGAGGCTAGCTCTACATCACCTCCTTGGAGAGCAGAAAGGGATCTGTCCTCCCTTCTGGAGCAGCATTCTACCACAAAGGCCAAGACAAGCTGTTAGGAGGTGCTGTACCATGTGGAAGAGCACAGTTGCCTCGGGTTTGGACACCTTGACAGCCACCAGATGCTAGCCCAGGAGTGCTTGCGGTCAGGCCCAAAAAGGCCAGTGTCAGCTGCTAATCTGCTACCTCGCCTGATCCCCTCACTCGCTCCTTCTGTGCCGTCTGCTGCAAAAAACAGCCAAGAGACTTGAGGTCAGTCAGAACAGTGCCCCTTGAACACATTTTCCTGGAAAAAAATGTGCTGACCTGCTTCCTGAGAAGGTACCAGGTGTGTGTCACTGAGAGAGGAGGAACTTAACAAGAGTGGTCTGACCGGGCCGGTCCTGTAGTGCTCCCCACCTCCCCAGCTGCTGGGGAAACTGCTGAAGAAGGGCCAGTGCCCTGGCTGTGAGGTCCACTTACCTGTCTCAGGGGCTCATGACCAGAAACAACAGTGAGAGCTGACTTGCCTCCTGGAAGGATGAGGGGCTGTGTTTTCCTCGTGTCTCCCTGTGCTTCAGATGCTAGGCTCCCAGATGAGTTCTTCCTAGTAATCTGCTCCCTCCCGCAGTTCCTGCATGATTCCGTGATTTTGAACCCTACTGGGAGAAGTCAGGTGATGGTGTCAGCTGCAGTCAGGCCCGGCTGTCTGGTCTATAGTGTATGTGTGTGCACGTGTCTGTCTCTTGGTTAACCTTGGTCACCAGAGCCATGTTTAGGGGAATCTGGAGTTTAGAGGACAGAGGCTTAGGAGTCAACCCTGATGGCGTAGTGTGTATGGAGGGCCACAGGAGGAGCAAGCGTCAGCCCATCAGCCAGCCCTGACGGATGTGAGAGGTCTGGAGGGATCAGTGCAGGCAGGCATGTGTTGGAAAGCAGCCTTCCTGAGCACAGACTTCTGAGGTGCTCGTTACCACACACCTGCAGCTCTACTGAGGAGTCAGAGCATGGGGCCCACCCTTTCCAGAAGGAGGGTCTGAGGTTCCCTCTTCAAGACGGCTCTTGCAGTATGGGTTTTTACTGTGTGTTCTTTGCTATTCGTTAAGTGTGTAAGACTGGCCTATTGAGTTGTGTTTAGGCATGGGGCATGCATGTTCCTGGATGTGTAAAGTTATTTACTGGTATTTCCTTCCCACCGTTGATGGCAGTGTGTATAGTGTCTGCCTTGAGGCCATGTGACAAATGCTGCCACACCCGTGCATATTCACCTGGCCTGTTTCCCACCTTATGTGGGATTCCCCTCTGTATGCTGTAAATACTATTGGTTAATAAAGAAACTCTCTTAGGCCTGTGATAGGGTAGAGCAGAGCTGGGGGCGGGGGGGGGGAACTAAACTGAATGCTGGGAGAAGGGAGGAGTCAGAGCTGTGGAGCCGCCACTAGAGACAAACACAGAAACGTTGCTGGTTGGACGAGACCTCGTGGTGATGCACAGATTAACAGAGATGGGTTAAATTAAGATGTAAGAGTTAGCCAATAAAATGTTAGAGCTAATAGGCTAAGTCATGATTTAATTAATGCAGTTTCTGTGTAGCTATTTCGGATCTGAGCTGCTGGGAAATAAACAAGTGGCCTCCGATGTATACCCACCCCTGTCTCCTGCCGTCGTTCCCACCAGTGAAGAACAGGGTCCCTCACCCCACCATTCTCAGTTCCATCAGTGGCTGAGGAGCGTGGGCACTTCTTGTATGCTCACTGGTATTGACTTGCTCTTTTGTGAAGGGTTTCTTCTCTTTCCCCGCCTGTAGCCTGAGAAGCCAGCCTCTTTCACTAGCTCCTCGGAATACTGCTCTTTCCTGGAAGCTAAGAATTGAGGATATGTTTAGAAACAGGGTCTTTTTTTAAATTTTTTTATTTTTTTCATTTATTTATTTATTAAAGATTTCTGCCTCCTCCCCGCCCCCGCCTCCCATTTCCGTCCCCCTCCCTCATCAGCCCGAAGAGCAATCAGGGTTCCCTGACCTGTGGGAAGTCCAAGGACCACCCACCTCCATCCAGGTCTAGTAAGGTGAGCATCCAAACTGCCTAGGCTCCCCCAAAGCCAGTTAAGATACCATCTTACACCTGTCAGAATGGCTAAAATAAAAAACACCAATGATAGCCTTTGCTGGAGAGGTTGTGGAGAAAGGGGTACACTCATCCATTGCTGATGGGAATGCAAACTTGTGCAACCACTCTGGAAAGCAGTGTGGCGGTTTCTCAGGAAATTCGGGATCAACCTACCCCTGAACCCAGCCATACCACTCTTGGGAATATACTACCCAAGAGAGGCCCTATCATACGACAAAAGTATATGCTCAACGATGTTCATACCAGCATTGTCTGTAATAGAAACAGGGTCTTCCAGGAAGGCTTGAGAATGGTGCCGCAGCCGTGCAGCGCTTCTCCTTCCTCCCGACATCAGGCTGCTTCCTCCTGTCTATCTCAGAACCCTTTGTCCCACTGAGAAGCCATTCTCTTGGCCTGGTTTGTCACCAACACCCAGTTGTCCTTTCTTGGACATAGTTCCTGTGACAAAGCCAGGACATAGGTGTCAGCCATGCGAGTGTTCTTTCCCACGGGTGGTGTGCCCCGCCGCCGAATAACACCACCAGTCTGTGATACAGCTGACACTCACCCCAGCACCTTACTTTCTGTTTGATAACATCAAACCCAACTTGTCAACGAGGTGTTTACATTCCAGGAGGGCAGGAGTGATAGGATGGACACTCTTAATTAGCGCAGTAATTCTTTTTATTTATAAAATTTTAGTGTGTGTGTGTGTGTGTGTGTGTGTGTGTATACACCACAGGAATGTATGGGCCCATGGCATGGAGGCCAGGAAAAGGCATTAGTCCTCTGAATCTAGGGTGACGGTGTTTGTAAGCAACTGAACTCGGGTTTCCTGGAAGAGCAGGAAGTGCCCTTTACCGCTGAGCCATCTCTCCAGCCCCTCTGTAATTGTTTCCTTGAATGGACTCTGACTTAAGGCTAAGAGACCAGATTTGAATATAACATTAGTCTGCGATATACTGTGTTCCCATTGTCTCTTTTTGAAGAAAACAAGCACCAAACTTTCTAAATCTGTGGTTAAAGCAAAGCATGCTAGGGCCAACTGAGGTGTCTTTGCCCTCATAGCTCTAGGAGCATAGTTTGACTTGAGCTGGAGACCCACGTGGGACGGCTCACATATGGCTGACCTCAGTGCCCTCCACCGAGGCCCACCTGAGACTGTCCAGTGCATACAGCCTCAGTTTTGTCCCTGTCGATCTCACCCCAGAGCTGCTCAGTCCTCCTCACGTCTTGGCAGCTGGCTTCCAGGAACAAGCACTGAGGGGCAGGCAGCACAACTTGCCCGTTTCCAGAGACCCCGGCCCAGACATTAGCATAGTGCCGCTGTGCTCTGATGATCACAGATACCATACATACATACTGATGATCACAGATACCATACATACATAGACTGCCCAGGTTCGGTGGGAGAGAGCACGTACCCAGGCAGTGGTAAGTTGAGGCCCGCGAGGCCCTGGCTCTGCACCGACTGACAGCTTCCTCCACCCTTCCCCTAGCCCTGACTGCTGCTGCTGGGAGAGGAAAGCTGGAGGCCTGCGAGCTGCTGCTGGAGCATGGAGCTGCTGTGTCTCGGTCCAACAGGAGAGGGGTACCCCCTCTGTTCTGTGCAGCCCGCCAGGGGCATTGGCAGGTGGGTACCTGGGGACCCTGGCTGCTTTAGGTGGGGATTGGGTTGACTGTTGAGAGCACCTGTGGCCCTTGAGGCTCGCTGCGATCCCAGGCTTCTCCCTCTGCCGTCATGACTGTTTCTCAGAGGTAAACATGACGGGTAAGTACAATCAACGAGGCAGACTGGGCAGGAGCCCGGCGCCCATGCCATGCCACAGACCGGTAGTCCCCTTAACTCCAGGAGGGTTACGTTACAGTGGTAGAAGGTTCACTGTGGCTTGTCTGCTGCTGTTGTTTGTTTTTGTATCCTGTACATAAAATGTATTAGAATAATAGCTGCCATCTTTAATGCAAGGGAACAGGGCATCACTGTCCCGTAGCTTCTTCCTTCATTTTGAAGCAGCGACCTCGTCTCTCCCCACACTCACACCATGTTACACCTGCATTTTGCACACCAGCAGCTTCATGACCGCTCATGACACAGCCCCTGTGATTAACCCTCTGCCCAGCTCAGTGTCTCTCAACTGACGAGGGAGGTGGAAGGGTGTGCTGATGCGTGAACCGAGAGCAGTAGGAACATGCCACTCTACCATTCTGTGACGTGCCCGGGTAGCCTGGCTGACCCTGTGGATAAAGTGGCTTCCTCTGCCTTACTAGCATGCATGCTCTAAAGCACACTGCTGATGCAGAGAATTCACTTCAAGGAGCTTTGCTAGAGTTGGCCTCTGAGAAGGACAAGCCACCCCCCCCTAGGGCTACCTCTGAGCAATGCCTGTGACCCAGGGTGCTGAGTTGCTCTCCTGCCTTCGACCTGTCTCTCGCTACTGTAGTTAGCCCCCTCTCAGTTTGTCTACAGATGTTAACCCTGAGGAAGCTCAGGTTCCTTATGATGGCCTGGGTATTTGTATTCAGTCTGCAGAGTGGATGACATGAGGAGGTCGAATCTGTCTAGCGCCGCAGAGCCCCAGATACACAGGCACTGTGCTGCTCCTCAGGACCAGTTTGGAACCTTAATGGCAACTGCTGGCCCCTTCCCTATGCTGAGTTAGCCGTGCCTCCCCCCCAGTGTAGCTGTTTCTCCATCACCCAATTGTGGCTGGCATGCCTCACTACTAATGCTACCTGATATATGTGATTTTGTGCATATAACAACTGGGCACCCTAGAAGAATACATAGAAGGAGATTTGGTTGGAACAAATACAGTAGAAGGCTTGTTTGAGCCCCACATATCACACAGTGGGTGGGAAAGATGGAGAACCTGGCTGGGTATAGAGACTGGCTGAGTATGGAGACGGTGGCTTTCGGTGCAGCAGGGGGCTGATTCTCGGTACTTCTTTCAGATTGTCGGATTGCTGTTGGAACATGGCTGCGACGTGAACCTGAGTGACAAGCAGGGTCGCACGCCTCTTATGGTGGCTGCCTGTGAAGGACACTTGAGCACCGTGGAGTTCCTTCTTTCAAAGGGTATGGTGTGTTGCAGTGCACTGGCTTCTTTTGCAGGAAGAGCTTCAGTAGACCCGCTAGTACTTCCCAATTAGCCTTTCTGTCCTGTGTATTTTCTAAGGCATGGTGCAGCCTGGCTGCTTATCGTTCAGCTTAGGTGAGACCCTCTGGCCATCAAACCCGCTCGGGTCGATATACTCACAGGCTGGCATCCAGATGCTGGGAGCCTCAGGAGCCCGGGTTTATTCGTGTTCTGTGATTGTATTACTGGACTTGGGGATTACAAGCTGTGGCCCAAGTCAGGTCCAGCCACCCCTCTTCAATAAGCCAATTAAAAGAACCAAATTAAAAGTAGAAGGCAGAAAAAGGAAATTTACTCAGTGTGGCCACATTGGGAAGAGGAACAGAGATCCAGTAGCCTCCTCGAGTCTATCTTTGGGGTCCTGAAGTGAAATCAAAATGTAACTTAAGGCCAAGGATATGAACGTCTGTTCTGGTCAAGGTCGTTCCTGCATGCCATTGGCCTGTCATTGTCTGGGCTTTCGTCTTGCCCTGCTGTGCAGTCTAACAGTTGTTAAAACTGGAAAATCTCTTTTTGGAAGACAAGTTCTTTCTCTCTCTGGTGCTTTTTCCTTCTCTCAGCATGAGATTCTTGCGGGGAAAAGCTCATTCTTTGGGATCCGTTTTTCAACAATCAGATAGTGAGATTAGGAAACACAATCTCTTTAGAACCTCTTCATTCCTGCCAACCAGTTACAAATGGAGTCTGCTCTCAGGTGCTGCTCTTTCTTCCCTGGACAAAGAGGGTCTGTCCGCCTTGAGCTGGGCATGTCTGAAGGGTCACAGGGCCGTGGTCCAGTACCTGGTCGAAGAAGGAGCAGAGATAGATCAGACAGACAAAAACGGCCGCACGCCTTTGGACCTGGCTGCCTTCTATGGTGATGCGGAGACGGTGCGTACTAACGGGTGTTCACTTCCGGTGTGCACCTTCCCCCATGTGCAGGATGGGACCGATGGGGAAGGGGTCCTGCTGTGATGCTCGGGCTTCGTGAAGCTGTCTGACAGTGGACTGTGTGTGTGCACACGTGCAAACATGGTGTATGGGGGCTTTTCAGTGGTCCGATCCAGGACTGTCAGCCAAGATTTTAATGCACTCTTTAAAGCCTGAAAGCCCTACCCCTACCAGCTGCACATACCGCAGACATGGAGTTGAACACGTATGCCCCATTCATAGCTCTGTTTTTATCACGTGCTGCATATAAATACAGTTCAGTGCGTAGGCCGTTCAGAAACCATATTTCCGTAAGAAAAACTATTAACTAAGAATCATTAACTTAAAATATACTATTTTAAATTGTTTTCAAACTAATTATTCTAAGTTCTTTTAGCTATAATTTTAGTTTGTACACTGGGAACTGGGAGACGTCTTCCAGGGCAGATGCCGTGCTTTGTTGGGGTGCACATTCCAGACCTCTGCAGGCACTAGAGCCTTGTTGAGCCACTTGGGAATTTGCTCCCGTAGTCCCATACGTCTGATGAGAGGATGAGCCAGAGAGACGTGTCACACTGTGGAGGGGGGTGACCTGTGATCGGGATTTTATTTAGACGTTCATCCATCAGTAGAAATATCACTGGACAAATGGCTCTTAAAAGACCCCACTCTCGATTATTATGGCTGTGTGCTCAGAAACGCAGTTGCCAGACCAAAGGGCAATCCTTTGGTTTGTAAAGGTAAGCTCTCACACAGCCCTGCCTGGCCTCACGCTCCCTAGCATAGCCAGTGTTGGCCTTGCACTTCTGATCTTCCCCTCTATACATCCCAAATCTGATGAAGGTGTGCACCATTATACCTGGCCGTAATTCTGTTTTTTACTTTCTAAGGACACCCATTACCACAGAACCCATCTTCCACACCGAATGGGAGCTTGCATTTCCATGCCGGGGGCTCCAATGTCTTCACATCACCATTGACCCTCTACACACTCTTTTAGAATATAATTAGAGTCCCTTGAGTGTGGGTTGATATCTTACCCTGGCTTTGATTTCCATTTCTTTTTTTTTTTTAAAGATATATTTATTTATTTTGTATACAGCATTTTGTCTGCATGTATGCCTGCAGGCCAGAAGAGGGCACCAGATTTCATTACAGATGGTTGTGAGCCACCATATCGTTGCTAGGAATTGAACTCAGGACCTCTGGAAGAACAGTCATTGTTCTTAATCTCTGAGCCATCTCTCCAGCCCCCTGATTTCCATTTCTTTAACAACTAGTGACTTAGAGCTATTTTACATACTTGCTGTGTCTCCTCTATGGAGAAATACCTGTTTGAATCCCTTACCCACTTAACGGTTTGATTTTATGATTATTATAGCTCTTTTTATATTCTAGACAGTAACCTCTCTAGTATTATCTTGAATACCCAGTGGATTGGTAGGAAACGTGTTCTGTTGCATACACACAACCAAGTTGGATATAAGTTTCTTTTCTAGTAAGTGGAAACTTTGGAGTGGCCAAAGTAGTTCTTTTTCTTAGCATCTCCCGTGCTGTGCACACACAACTATTTCGTCACACCTAGCCTTTATACCGTGACCTCAGACACGCCATCTTCTTAGTCCTAATAGAGTCATCTCTTCCTTAAATCCGAAAATGAATGATGCTGGCCCATCTGGTTCCTGGTTGCTCATGTCTGCAGCTTGTCCTCCCATGCGGGGTAAATCTGTGTCTGGAGCGTGTCGGGGCTCACTGCAGAAGCCTCCCTGCTAGCTGCAGCTGGAAAGGTGACCGTGAGTCCTGCCTGTGGCCTTGGAAGTGGGGTCAGACACAGGCTGTGTACTTGGTCTCACACCTGTCTGTACCTGTGTCTCCCCTTCCTCATCACTGGCAGAGATTCTAGCCGTGGGCTGTGGTGTCACGTCAATTTTATTTCTGGTCCCACAACGGCCAGAGGCCCCCGTGCCGCTCTGGCCCTGAACTGCTCCTCAGGCTTGTGCTGTCCCTGCTGCTGTAGGTGCTGTATCTGGTGGAGAAGGGAGCTGTGATTGAGCATGTGGACCACAGCGGGATGCGCCCCCTGGACAGAGCCATCGGTTGTCGGAACACCGCTGTGGTGGTTACCCTGCTTAGAAAAGGAGCCAAACTAGGTCGGTGAACCTCACTTCCATTCAGCAGGGCCAGAGGGTCAGCTTCCAGAACCTTCTTTGAAAGGACTAAAGATGTTATACCTGCTAGGGGACTGGCATCATGTGCATATTCTCTCTCTCTCTCTCTCTTTCTCTCTCTCTCTCTCTCTCTCTGTCTCTCTCCCTCCCTCCCTCTTTTTCTCTCTTTCTCCCTCTCTTTCTTTCTCTCCCTCCCTCTCTTTCTCCTCCCCCTCTCTCTTTCCTCTCTCTTCCTTTTGCTCTTTCTCTCCACCGCCTGCTCTGCCCTGTCTCATGTCTCGTTTAATCCCAGTCATCCAGAAAACTGAAGAAGCTTTTGATAATTCTTTTTTTAAAAAAAATGACATTTTATTTGTGTGCATGAATCCAAGCTGCACACAGAGGTCAGAGGACAGCCGGTGGGAGTCAAGTTCTTTCTGCTATGGGGTCCCAGCAATTAAACTCAGGTCCGCAGCCTTGGATGCAAATGCCTTCAACCATTGAGCCATCTTCTGGCCATTAGCTTCTAATACTACAGGTAGACAGAGAGCCGAGGCTAAGGGAAAGGGACGCTCACACCAGGAAGTATTAGCATCTTGCTTTTTTTATTGCTGTGATGAGACCCTGGCCAAGGCAACTTACAGAAGAAAGGGTCAGTTGGGGAGTTAGAGTTGAAGGGTAAGTCCGTGACCATCGTGGTGGGGAGTGTGGCAGTGGCAGGCATGGGGCTAGAATAGTAGCTGAGAGCTTACATCTCATCCAAAAGCTTGAGGCAGGGAAATAACTGGGAATGGCATTGGCTCTTGAAGCCTCAAAGCCCACACACATGGCAGATACACTCCCAGAAGACCACACCTCCTAATCCCACACAAACAGTTCTACCAACTGGGACCAACCATGCAATTATATGGAGGCCATCGTCATCCAAACCCCTGCAGTTAGGTTCTGCTTTAACTGGAGATGGGCTGAGCATCCGCAGCTCAGAAAGCCCTGGATGGTTCCGTAGAACAGCTGCTGTTCTACGGTTCTCAGTGCCGGCTTGACAGAAAGCCATGACCCCAGCGTACACAGTTTCTGTGAAGGAGACGTTGAGCAGAGAGTGGGCATTAGCTAAAGGGTGTGGGGAAGCTCACCTGGGTGGTTGGTAGAACATCACATAAATCCAGCATGTATGCAGGGGAGAACCACAGCGCCCCTGATTTGATTTGCTGTCCAGGTCCTTTGACCATGAGCAGTTTGGGGCACAGGGACCTGCGTGGAAAATTGTTTGTCCCAGTATTTTAGCAGTTTCCCTTTTTCCCTTGATCCTGTAGTGACCACGCCTTCTTTATACTTGAAAAAGAAGCACAAAATGCAGAGGGAGCTCAGTGGCCTCCCAAGGTCATAGTGAGTGGCAGATCTGGAGGCGTGTGACTAGCAGTGTCCCAAGGCCAGGCTAAGTGCTAGAGAGAAGGCTGTAGCCAGTCTAGACCAAAAGAGAAGCTGAACAGGGATGGAACAGGGGACCCAAATTTGGACCTCAGAGCTGACTAAAGTCAGAGTGCAGGGGCCTTAGAGACAGCAACCTCCCACCCCTAACATACTGGGTGCTACAGGAGGAAGATTTGCCTGTGAGGGCTTCATTGCTTTTTCCTGACTCCTCTCAGGGGAAGGCGAGCACTTAGTTCCCATTGTTAGGAGAGCAATAAGGAGAGCTTTTGTGGGCACTGATGAGTCCCCAGCAGGGGCTGCCTCTGCATAAAATAGATGACAAGCATAAACCAGCTTGCTAGTTTCCTGCTGCCAGGAGCACCTAGGCACAGCCCTGAGTTCCTGCAGCTGGTGCAGCCGAGGAAGCCCCCCTGACAGCATGTTTGTTTTGCAGGAAATGCCGCTTGGGCGATGGCCACGTCCAAACCTGATATTTTGATTATACTTTTACAGAAATTGATGGAGGAAGGGAATGTGATGTACAAGGTAAGTGCCTTTGTCTCTCTCTGTGCTGCTGTGGTTGGCGTGGGACCACCTCTCAGTCTGGTATTGGATGCTGCGGCCACGCTCCTGTGCGGAGCTGTAACTTAGCAGGAATGCAGTTCCAAAAACGTTCCCACCTGACCCCTTGCTCAGGAGCCTGCTAATCTCCAAACAGCAGAATCTTAATGGGAAAGCAATTTTCTTTGTGTCTGAGAACAATTGTCAGGAATCCTCCTGGCTGTGGCTGTGACTTCCTGAAGGAGAGTCACTGCTAGGTCAGCTGGCACAGCCCACAGGAAGGTCCCTTGGCTTCCCTACCTTCCAGAAGTCCAAGCATGGCACTGGACCTAGTCATGAGGTACACAGCAGAAGACACCGGGGAGCACTTTGAGAAGGAAAGAACATTTAAGGGGAGAGGAGGATGGTGCAGTGGCTCACGTTGGCCGCCACGCCCGGCTGCCTGACTCTGAATCCTAGACCCCACTGGTAGGAAGGAGAGAACCGAGTCATACAGGTTGTCCTCTGCCCTCCACGTGTGTTCTGTAGCGTGTGTGTGCCAACACAATACAAATACATGCCAAATGAATAAATATATCTGAAAAGAAAATTAAAAAGAGCCATCCCGTGCCCCGCTGCGGCCTTTCACTATTATGTTCTTAAGTATAAATTTGGGGATTTTAAGTGTTTTTAGTGATACTTTTATTGAATGTGGCCAAGTAATATGTTCACAGTTTCTCAAGAGATAGTTATTTTTTTTCCTCCCAATTGCCCTCAGAAAAAGAAAGAAAACCTACAGGCTCAAAAATTTGATCCTAAATTTTCCCAAATGAGCTATTAGTTCAGATCCATGGTGGGTAGCCCTAGTAATTGCTTGCAGCTTTGCAGACTGTGCAGCCCAGCCAGCTACTGCTGGTACAGAGGTAGGCACGGGCCATAGACACACAGGCCCGGGGGCGTGGCTAAGCCCAGGAAAGTGGTAAATAGGTGTCCGTGGCCACTGCCTGGTTTAGGTAGGTGTGTAGGCATATGCATATATACTACTCTTTTCAGACCTGTAATTAGGTAGAATTAAGATTGGGGGGGGCACCCAAGATGGTGATGACTTTGATCCTTTTCCCTACTAGACAGCCTCATCTGCTAGGTTGTTCATTTATTCCCCGTTTGTTGTTTCTTTCATAGTAACAAATAACGAGGCATAGAGCATGAGCCAGCAGGGTTCCCAGCTTGGAGGCGGTTGGAAATTGAGTTCAGGGTGTATATTGTTGTGGCTTTGAAGTGGTTTTAATATGGATTCTGCAAGGTAATTATGTCAGAAATAGCCAGCCATTTCCAACAGGCGGCAGCTCCTGCTGAGCAGTGAGGCCGACTGAGCAAATGGATTTCTTTAGCCTTGAGAGGGATGCGCAGTGGCTCTGATTTCCAAAGCCTGTTCTTCGGTGCTTCTCGGAGAAAAATTATTATTCGACAGCAAGCTGCAGGTTTAGCCACGAGTCACTGTCTGCTGTAGGAACGACAGCATTTTTTTCATCAGCGTTGCCTCTTTGTTGGCTTTCTATTCTACTTGAAATTAAAATGTATCTCAGTGAAACACGGTTCTTGAAATAACACTGAAGTTACATGTGAGAAGATAATTTGCTGTGTGAAGGTGGAGAGTTGGTGGTTTTGCAGCTTTACACTTTTTTTGTTAAGCCGTCTATGTCCTTGCGGTGTGAAGTCGGTGCAGCCTGGGCACGTTCACACTAGTCAGTGTCCCCGTTCCTAAGATGCCTACCTGTCCGGATCCTTCTCACGTGCTGTGATGCTTTTACATGAGGGAGGGTCTTCAACACGGTGGCTCATCTTAGGGCCCCTGGGAAAGGATAACTTAAATGTGATTTTTGAATCCTAGAAAGGGAAGATGAAGGAGGCGGCCCAGAGGTACCAGTACGCTTTAAGGAAGTTTCCTCGGGAAGGATTCGGGGAAGACATGAGGCCCTTCAATGAGCTCAGAGTCTCCCTCTATCTCAATCTGTCTCGATGCCGGAGGAAAACAAACGTAAGCCAGCGTTGTTATCCTTGCCCAGTTCTTTAGTAGCAGGTGACGGGAGGCTCAATCTTGGGACACCCTTCTGTCTGGGGTGCTGCGAGGTCAAGGTCATAGCCACTGTCCACCTCCCAAAATGCTGGTGGAAGAAAGCACTTAGGTTGATGGAATGCGCTTGGGTTGATTTGCCTTTGCTTCAGCGAAAGCAGCAAATACAAGCTGCGCCCCCTCCCCCAGCTGTGATGCTCCCAGCATTGTCCACAATCAAAGGCCTTCCCTGCCCACATTCTAGAAAAGTCCAGCACAAATGGCCGTGACAGTCAGCCTGCCTTGTGGCCCTTGGGTTTGTTCAGGGGGCCTGCTTAGTGAATACTCAGTTTCTCACCCACAGTGGTTAGCTTGTACTTTGTTACTACTGGATGTCTAGAGTTCTTCCGACTGATGTTTGGAACTTCACCCCACCCCCACCCCCACCCAGTGTGGCTCACCTGCTCTGGGGCCCACACTCCTGCCCTGCTGAGAGAGCCGAAGGATGGATGCGTGCACACAGACATACACACAGACTGCTCTCGTGTTGGACTCTGTCCTGTTACCTTTGCCTTCTGGGCCCGGTTGCCACTGCTCTCTCCTGAGTCATAATTGCTGCTTCTGTAATGGATCTGAAGAACAGTCCTCAGCTCTGGTTATCCAGCTTGAAGCCAGCAGAAGGGGAACTATGCCTTGCGCTACCCCCCAGGTCCCAGTTCCCCCCTGCCCTTAGAGCAGAGCTCCTGGGAGACAGTCCCTGTTCTTGACACTACTTCTGACTCATGTGTTTAATTGTTGGCCCCAGGACTTTGGCTTGGCAGAAGAATTTGCTTCAAAGGCTCTGGAACTGAAACCCAAGTCCTATGAAGCCTTTTATGCCCGGGCAAGAGCCAAAAGGAATAGCAGGTACTCTCTGGGGTCACGTGACTATGGGAGCCTTTTCGTTCTGGGAGGTAGAGCCTGCTAGATGAATTTGCGGGTGTTTTCCTTCATCAGGGTTGTTACTCAGACAGCTCTCATCCTTTTTATAGAGACCAGTAGCTTCCAAGAGGCATGGTAGCAGCTGTTACTATAGTGGTCAGCTTTTGACTTTCTTGACATTCCCTTCCATACCCCAGCACAGAACACCTGCCGAGTTCTTGCTTCAGTGAGACTGGCAAATAGGGGTGGCAGGGGAGCAGCAGAGGGTTATGTCTGATCTCTGAGTTAGAAGGGGGCATGATAAGGGCCAAAGAAGATACTGTGAGCCTGACTTTGGCACCCTCTTTCTGTGGATCTTTATGGATTGACCAGGGTCACCGAGTCACAATGCTCTGATGGATAGACCAGGGTCATTGAGTCACAGTGCCATGCTGCACCATACTTAGCCTGGCAACTCTGGGAAAACCAGGACCTAAGCACCTCAGCAAGTGCTTGAACCTCACTCTTCCCGCTTCGAGGACAGCTAGGTTACATTCAGAGCATGCTCATACGTGGCTTCTAATCACATCTTCTGCTTTCATGTAAAGACAGTTCCTGGCAGCTCTGGCTGACTTGCAGGAGGCTGTGAAACTCTGTCCGGCCAACCAGGAAATCAAGAGGCTTTTGGCCCGGGTGGAAGAAGAGTGCAAGCAACTCCAGAGGAACCAGCAGCAAAAACAGCAGGGTCCCCTGCCAGCCCCCTCCAATGACTCGGACAATGAAGAAGACGCACCAGCCTCGAGTTTAAAGGACCCCTTCCCCATCGAGGAGGCGGAAGAGGAAGAATCCTCGTCACCGGAAGAATCCATTTCCCCAACTCCCAGATCCCAGCCCCCATCATCTGTCCCTTCCCCATATATCCGAAACCTTCAAGAGGGATTACAGTCCAAAGGCAGACCAGTGTCACTGCAGAGCCGGGCAGGAACCAGCAAGTCCCTGAGAGAGACTGTAGCCCAGCCAGGCTTGGTTATGCAGCCTACCAAACAGGCACAGATAGTGAAGACCAACCAACATCTGGGTTCTGGGCAGTCTAGCGTGAGAAACAGTAGCGCAAAACTACAGGCGTCTTCCCAGAACCCTCCCCCAAGTCCGATGCCTGGTAGAATATCTGTAGCCCCTGCCGCCAGCAGAAACCAGCATTTAGAGGGACCGAGTCCCTTCCCTGCAGGAACTGGGTGTGGCCACTTTGGGGATCGACTGGGCCCCAGCCAGAATCTCCAGCTGCAGCGCAGCAGCGATAGCGGTGGCGCCGCTTATCCTCTACCAAGCAAAGTCAAAGCTGCCGAGCGGCTCCTGGCTCACGCCTCCATGACAGTGGACGTGGCTCCTCCAAGCCAGGGCGGGCCAATGAGTGGCAGCGAGGCACGGCACCCGGCTTCCCTCACTAGCTCGGGCTCTTCTGGCTCCCCATCCAGCAGCATAAAGATGTCAAGTTCAACCAGTAGTTTGACCTCCAGCAGTAGTTTCTCAGACGGGTTCAAGGTCCAGGGACTAGACTCGCGAATCAAAGACAAAGGTACCAGTCAGGCGCAGGGCGGCACCACTGAACACAGGCCCCGCAATACCCCGTTCATGGGCATCATGGACAAGACTGCCAGGTTTCAGCAGCAGAGCAATCCTCCCAGTCGCTCCTGGCACTCCCAGGTGCCAGAGGGGCTACTGACAAACACAGCCACTGCAGCTGGCCTGCAGTCTAGCTCAGAAAAGCCCGCTCTCAAGCCAGGCGGGTATTGTAGCCAAGCCAAACCCTGTTCGGTTTCCCCGCTGAGCACGAGCATCCACAACGGGGCACAGGTGAAGGAGCTGGAGGAGAGCAAGTGTCAAATTCCAGCCCTCTGTCAAGAGAGCAGGAAAACTAAGGGTGTCCCTCATCTGTATCAGGAAAACATCTCGAAGCAGCCGCCGCCCCACGTCAGTACGGAAGCCCACAGGAGCCACCTCACTTCTGCGAAACCAAAGCGATCATTCATAGAGTCAAATGTGTGAGCCTTAAGCAACCCCTGTGTAGTATTCGGAGTGCAGTCTGTTGGCTCGTGGTAGCGAATAATGCCTTTTTTTTTCATAATAAAAATTACATTTTAGCCATATTTTCCACCTCTTGGGTGGATCTGATGCCATTGACATATTAAAAATGTAGAATAAAACTATAGCAAGTAGCTAGAAATCACCTGCAAACAGAATACTAAACAGAATTGAAAACTACAGTCAGCTTCTGTCAAATTTAAAGGCTGCCAAGAAGACATCAACTAATGCTGTTCTCTTAGGAGATGATTTGGTTTGCTATGTATAAAAGCACATCTACTTAGAGAAGGAAAAAAAATCCATTGGTAAAAGATTGTAATTCCTGATGTACTATCTGGAAGTGTATCCTGGAGAAGACTGGGGAATGTTTAAGTTCCAGGCCCCTTAGTCACCCCAGTTCTTACGTACGTATAAAAACTGCAACCCGTGTGGCTTCTGGCTGGATAGAATGGTGACTGTAAACAGCAGGGTTTTGTCTGTCAGGGAAATATGAGCACACCCAGGTGTCGTTCCCGTCATGGCGTTACTCAGAAGGGATCAAATGCGTATTTCCATGTTACAGTGTTTTTGCAGAGTATTTTTGTAGCCCCCTTTTAGGAACTATGCTCACGCCGCACGGTGTCACCGATAGAAGGGAAAAAGCTGTCTAGGACTTTGGTGAGCAGGTCGGATACTTTGTGCAAAAGTACAAAGACAAGCTCTCTTGGTAGTGCCTACAAACCAGCTCTAGCTGGTTCCAAAAGTGCTCTGGACAGTGACGAGAGTCCCTGCATCGAGCCTCTGGTGTCCTCTGAGGACAGTGTTTAAACAGGGTCCGTGAGGTCTGGCGGCTGTTTTGCTTTCATTACTCAGTTATTATCTTGTGGTCACATGTTGTATATATAAATAGCTAGCCCAGTTTTATCCAGACTTGTAAATATGACTCAAAAGAAGTTAATCTACAGACAAACAGCAAAACCCCGCCATCTATATGCATGTCCTCTGTAAGCTTCATCCGTGCTGGGGTTCGCACTGGACGACGCGATCTCACGGCATGTTAACCGTATACCCGTAACGGCACTTTATCTCATCGTCTGAGCACCTCGGAGGTGCTAACGTCCGCGCTGGTGTAGTGTTCATCTGTAAAGATAAAGGTACAGGGATGAGCCATGTTTTAAGGTATTTTTATATGAAAATGGTGTTATTGGAGGATGTCCAAATGCTGGTTTGAGAGAGGTGGGGGAAGTATTTTATACATTGAGATGTGAAATGTATTTTCCAGAACTGGGGAGAAGGAAGTTCTATATTTGCAGGATGTTTTAAAAAATGAGTAGCCCTAATGTTTCCTGTGAGCATCACTAAGGTTTTGTACAAGTAAGGGACCTTGTGGTGTCATTTGGCATTTGTCCCTGTGTGTGTAGCGTGCTGTGTACAAAGAGCTAGGCCGTTTGTATGAGCTTCCTCTGAGTTCCGCTCTAATTACTCTGGCTATTTATTGTTTTCTTTAATATTTGTGAATGTCTTTCCTTTTGTTATGTAGTTTCGTTTCTGCACAACTACTGTACTTTTCCATATGGAATAAAAAAACCATTACTACAGTGGCTTGGCATTCATTCATGGGGGTGAGTAGACAGTAATATCCCTCCGACAGCTATCCGCCTCATGTTAATGTTACCCTGAAGAGTGGAAGATGCTTTCTATATGCCAACAATCTCATGTTTCGTTTTCGTTTCAGAATAAAGTGAAAGCTTCTGGAAATTCCAGAGGATGCTAGTATCCTAACTGGTGATTTTTCCTTAAATAGGAAAGAAGCATGAGGAGAAGCCGTTTGTGCTGATGGGCTCGCCGGCAGCGGGTTAGCCGTAACCCTGTAGCTGGCGGTGCACTGAGCGGTTAGAGAACAGAGCTCGGGGAACGGCTGGCTCTTCGGGCACATTGGCGTTATCTTTCAGTTAAATGCGTCCGTTTGTCTTTATGCCCACAGGTGGTTTCAAAGCAGTCAAGAATGATGCAGTTTTTGTTGCATCGTGATACAATACTTACTTGAAATGTTTTTGTTTATGTATTTTATAACTTCAAGTTTTTGGAGACTTTCCCATGTGCATACTATATTCCTCTTTGCAGCTCTCTGTCTTCCATCCTCCCTCATCACCCCCATGCCCTCTCAAATTCATGGCCCTTCAGTTACTGTTACATACACACGTGCACACACTCACACACCCCTCCCTAATCTGCAGAGTCCAGCTATTGTTGCTTGTATGTGCATGCATTTAGAACTGGATAGCCTACTGGGGGGCTTGCCTCTTGAGAAGATGAGTTTTTCTTCTCTCAGCAGCCGTTAATTGCCTGTAGCTCTTCATCTAGTGGTGGGGACCGTGAGATTTCCCTCATCCTTGTTGCCATATGTCTATGCTTTTTTCATAATATGAGATTTTTATTTTTTACATCCCAGCCACAGTTTCTCCTCTTTCCTCTCTTCTCAGTCCCTCCCCCTTCAATTCCTCATCCATTTCTGTTCAGAAAAGGGCAGGCCTTCCTCCCATAGATATCAACCAAATATGGCACAAAAAGTTGGAGTAGGACTAGGCATCTACCCCCATGGTGCTGAACAACCTAGTGTGAGGGGTAAGGGTCCCAAAGTCAGCAAGGGTCAGAGTCAGCCCCTGCTCCCACTGTTAGGGGTCCCACAAGAAAGCCAAGCTACACAACTGCCACAAATATAGATGAGCCCAGTTCAGGCCCATGTAGGCTCTCTGGTTGTCAGTTCGGTCTCCATGAGCACCTATGGGCCCAGGTTAGTTGATTCTGTGGGTTTTCTTGTGGTGTCCTTGACCCCTCTGGCTCCCACAATCCTTTCTCCCTCTCTTCAGCACGATTCCCTGAACTGTTTAAGGTCTGCCTGTGGGTCTCCATCTGTTTCCAGCGGCTGCTGGATGAGGCTTCTCTGATGACAGCTGGGCTAGGTGCCAGTCCATGAGTGTACTAGCTAAGATTGCAAATGGAGGACACACAGCCTGAACTGGATCTCCTATAACCAGACAAGACCTCAGTGCAGGGATTGGGGCAGCAACCCAGCTATAAAAACATTTGATCTACAATTCGTCCTGCCTGCAAGAAGTGTAAAGGTGTCTGCAAGAGGGGTTGCGATAAAGGTGGCCCAGAAACCATGGGCGTGGCCAGCCAATGACTGGTTGGTCCAGCTTTCCATCTATTCCATGAGGAAGCGCTCACCCCTGACACTGTCTGGATGGCCCAGAGACCTAGGATAGAGCCGCACATGGGGTAGGAGTGGGGGAGTTGACGCAATGATTCCTAATGCTACTGTGCTCTACTCGAGTCCTTTTTAGAAAGCATTTTCCTGAGAATTTCATACATGCATACAATGAAATATGACCATACCCCCAGTTTCCCTTCTCCAGCTCCCCTGTATCCCAATCCGCATGTACTGTCCCAACTCCACGGTTGTTTTTACGAACCCATTAAATTCAGTTAGTCTGTGCATTATATGCATGGGGTCGGGCTCACTGGAGCAAGGGGACATCCCTGTGGGGACACCTTCCAAAAAAGACTGACTTTCCCCTGGCAGCTGTCTCCTTCCAGGAAGAGAGTAACTTGGGAACCGAAGCTTAATAACTAGGTTACTGTCTCGTTCTTGTTGCTGGAGCCTTTCAGTGCTTCTAGGCTTCAACACTGTGTCAGGTTAAAAGAGAAGAATGGGCCAGGAGGGCCCAAGTAGTCCTGAACTCTGAAGGCATAGCTCTTGTCCTGGCTATACTAGACAGCAGCAGTGTGTGAGGACTGCCATGACGTTGCTGTTCGGATTTAGTCGTGGTAAAGACAGGACATGCTTATTGTCCAGGCAAGAAGTGAAGTCTCACGAAGCTCCAGTCAGAGGGCGCTGGACCCCTAAACCAGCCCCTGGGCCCACAGTGTCCATCAGGGGGGCTGAGGGTCTTGGTTGGAGTTGGTTTTTGCTTACCTTGTCCTGAAGA
Source organism: Microtus oregoni (assembly GCF_018167655.1). NCBI lineage: Eukaryota > Metazoa > Chordata > Mammalia > Rodentia > Cricetidae > Microtus > Microtus oregoni. The sequence goes on from NW_024543096.1 coordinate 14,603,242, forward strand.
TGGAGTTGTTTGGCATCGTCTGCTTATATAGAAAATGTTCAATTTGGAAAACCAGCAGTTTTCAGGTATTTTGCTTTATAAGAAACCTTAATCCATCTATTTTACTTTATGTGCATGGTATTTTGTCTGCTTATATGTGTGTGCACGCCATGTGCATGCCTGGTGCCATGGGTCCCCTGGAAGTGGAGTTACAGACAGTCGTGAGCCACCACATGGGTGCTGAGAATTGAACCTGGGTCCTCTAGAGGAACAAACTCCCAGTGCTCCTAACCATTGAGCCGCTTCTCCAGCCCCAACACATCTAAAAATTTTTCAACCACCCTTTCTGTCAGTGACTTTCACTGATTGTTAACTTTTCTGTGAAAAGCTGCCCACTTCCAGCAGGTCTACCACTTTATAAAAACAGATATTTGGTCTAACGGTGGCTCTTCCCTAAATTAAAGGACACCTAGAGATAACAGTATAATTTCGTAGATTTTGGGTTAAAGCACCACTTAGTAGAACTCACTGTCACTGTTTTGCCCACAGTGAAACTGTAAATCATGTAGGATAAATATATCCCCTCTGCAATCATGGATGAAGGGGTCTGCCAATGAAACAAAAGAAATGCAGTCAGGCATCTGTCCTAAAACTCCCAAAACAGGGGTTACAAAGAAAGGACAACTAGATTGGGCAGCTTTCTGTAAAGGAACTTATTCACTGCCTATGAAATAGGAGAGTAAAGGGTGTGTTTACATTGTTTCTCCGTCTTGTTTTGTTTTGAGACAGGTTTCTCTGTATAGCCCTGACTGGCCCGGAACTCACTCTGTCGACCAAGCTATAGCTCCACCTGCCTCTGCCCCCCAAGAGCTGGGATTGAAGGCGTGCCCCACCACTGCCAGGCATTTTTAAAGATTTATGAGCAGTATTTTACTTATGCACAGCAGACTGGGACAGTCTTGTGATTAAACATCCACAGCGCTTTTTGTTTACAAAATACTTATTTATATTAACCTTTTTTTTTTTTTTCTGAATTAGTTCTGCTTGCGGTTCTGTTTGCCATGTGTATTTCTGGTGCTTCTGGAGGCCAGAAGAGGGCAGTGGATTTGTAGGACCTAGAGTGACAGAGGGTTGTGAGCCACTATGGGGGAAGGGCTAGAGAGCTGAGGAGAGAGGGCAGGGTCTGCCAGCCCTGCCATGTAACAGGTAGGGACTGAGGGTTGCAGAAGAGCCTGCAGACAAGGTCCACTTTGATAAGTAGGCACCTCAGCCTTTGGTCCCGGGTTTGAAACTTAACAGTCTCCAGTTCCTGGGGTTCCCATTTCTTCTTCTGACTTCCTAAAGTACCAGGCACTCATGGGGTGAAAATACACACGTGTAAGCAAAATACTAAACACGTGAAATAAAACTGTTTTTTTGTTGTTGTTGTTGTTGTTGTTGTTTTTTTTTTTTTTTTTTTTTTTTTTTTAGATTAAAGGTTATCCCTATGTAACCCTGTCTATCCTAGAATGCACTATGAAGACCTGCCAGCCTCCAGCTCATAGATTTACCTTCTTCTGCTGGGACAAAGGCCAGTGCCACCACACCCAGATAAAGCAAAACCTTAAAAATGATCTTAAAAAAGCTAGAAATTCTAATCTAAAGTGAGCTGTGGGGAGTGGACGGGGACGGGGAACGACACAATGGGAATTTGATTAGGTCAGCCAGAGATGTCAGTAACTAGGGGACTGGGGCAGGGTTGGATGGCAGCTTTCTGTCTTCTCAGCATTCAGGAGACAGAAGCAGGATGATTACAGATTTCAGCCAACCCGGGCCACTTGGCCATTGCAGGGCAATCTAGGCAACAGAGCAAAATCTGTCTTGGAAAACAAAACCAAAAATTGGCAAAAAAAAAAAAAAAAACCCTTAGAGAATACAATCAGTTTCTATGATGATGAACATTGTGTTTAAAAGTTTAAGAGAATTATAAAACAAAAATGCCTCTAACCTGTAAGACCCACTTGCCCAATGCAGGTAACTTCCGGAATGCTGGGGGCTATTCTTATAATTGCCTGGTCTTCACAAACCCTGCGCTTTCCCTTCTGTGAACAAGCTTGCTTGCCCCGGAGTGCATGTAAGCAGGAAGTATGTGCCTTGTGACCTTTGTCCTTACACAACCTTGACTAACGTAATTCGGTGCCGCATTTTGAAAGAGCTCTCTGATGTGGTCCTGCTGCCAGTATTTTTATGGTCTGGGCTTGTTCAGAGATTCGCCATTCTGACCAAGAATAAATGTTAGTTAATAAGAGGCTTTGTCGAACACTGACCCGGTATGTACCCCGGATTCCCAGAGTAAGGCTTTAATTCTTAATTCTGTTGTTCTTGGATACTTTGTGATTGGGGGCCTGAGTGAACGGGATAAAGGCTAAAGACAGTTCTGCTCCCTGCCCTGGCAGTTTGGTTGCAGTGAACCTCTCACTGATGGCCCCACTCCTGGGAACTACTTCAGCAGGCATTTGAGAGGCCAGTACAGACCGCCACCATGAACGTCAGGTCCTGTGTGGCAGATGCAGATCCGGTGCTGGTGGTGTAGCAGGTACCGGGCAGGCTGACTGGACATAAGTTCTCCCATATTGGGAATGCCTAAGAGTTCCAAGTTTTGAAGGGAAGGTGGTTTGTCACTTGATGTATTTCAGCGAAGTTAATGACTATCTGACCTAGTTTACATCCAAGGTTGAATAATGGAGAAAAATCCTTCCACTATACAAATTTAAAACCGAACAAAATTGCTATTCAACATGCCTGGAGTGATTTTTTTTCTGATTTATTGAACAATTTACAATTATATTGTGAAAATTCTATTATAAAACTATTAAATGGCTGTTATCCAAGATGGGAACAGCCATAGAATCTAGGCTGCAGCCTACATCAATCAGAATACATTTAGGCACTGCAATTCAAAGTCACAGTAAAGTTTTATTTCTATACACTTTCCTGTTAGTGCAAAAAATATTTTCACTTTGATAGAAACAGCATTGACTTTAGATGTGTAATTCTATGTTTTAAGGATAATAATCGACATGTTTTTTTTAAGTAACTGAATTTAATATGTTTTTTTCTTCTATTTTGCTTTTGTAATGCCCAGTTAGCATTGAATGACATCACTGAGAAAATGTATCCGATACCATATATGATGCAGTTCATTTCTGATGAGTCTCCAGCCATCGGTTGATGGCCATTTTTAGAGTCCTATTTGGTGTCAGTACCAGTGAAGGAAGAACCAAGTTTGTCATGGGGCTTGTGCGTTTCTTTTTGTGGATCCAATTTTCCATTGCTTCTCTCTCATAGGAATAGCCATCTGGAAAAAAAAAATTATTTGAAAAAAAGATCGGTAAACAAATCATCTTCTTACTTTGCCTGTAACATGTCTAAAATACCTCTTCCACAACAGATGGCTCGTCCCCCGGAAGGTGTACTAAGGCTGGGCTGTTCTGTCGGAACACAACAGCTGACGTCAGAGCTGTGTTTAAATTCAGAAACTGCTCGAATAAAGGGTAGAGTGGTATGAAGATAAATTTTGGTAAGGTAGAGGGAAGAAAAGAGCCTTAGGGATAACCCAGTGAAACTCTTCCAGGTAATGAACAGCACTGAGCTAGAGATGACAGAATATGACCAGAACAGATGGCAAGGAGGAAAGTAATCCCTGCCATCTTTATGCCCCGTCTGCGCTAAGTGCTTTGCTTTCTTTGACATGTGTGGTGAACAATGGGACGCAAACTTGTGGGCCCCCAGGAGGGGAGACGAGTGTGAGCTTGGAGTTCCTGCTCCACTACTTCCACCGCTGAGCTTGTGCTGTTTTCCCCCAGGCTGAGATGCTTGCTTCTCTCCCTATGCTAAAATCTATGAAACCTGCAATTGTTGAAAACAGAGCCCTCAATGGCCATCCTCCTGCCTCCCCATGGGAACATGACAGCCTTGCATTCATGGGGCTTCAGCCGTGATTACATTTTTGTTGACACTTCAGCTTTGTATGGCTAATAACTGGGTAGCTGTACATTGTATGTATCCCTTCTGTTGAAAGAAGCAAATCTGAACAGTTTCTATTTTGTGGGTATTCTCAACACTGCTGTCTGTGCCCAGCTTCTCCCGTGAACCTGGACACGCACACCTGGGAGTTATAACATAGGTATAAGTTTTGGGAAACTGCCGAGTTTGTCTCAACAATAGCCAGAGCATTTTAAATTTTCACCAATGACATAAGACTCTATTTTCTGTCCATTCTGCCAACACTTATTTTCCCCAACGCTTTGAGACTAAGCCATCAGCTAACATGGCTGCAGTGTGGCCGAGTTGTGAGTTGTATTCCACTGATGACCATAATGACACTGAGCATACTGCCCAGTTGTAAGATGGTTTATTCAAACTATCTGCCTTTTTCTTTTAGACATGATCCCACTATGTAGCCCAGGCTAACCTCAAGCTTGCAGCCATCCTCCTACCTCCCCACCACTGGAATGACAGGCATGTACCACCATACCCTGGTTATTTGCCCACTGCTAATGACCAAATGTTGAGTTATAACAAGAGTTTAAGAAAAACTCCATTCTGTTGTGTTGTGAAAGCTGAACTTGCCTCGTTAACACCCCGTTCACTGATTAGCAGTAAGGTTTGTGCAGTTTGGTGTCTCTACTCAGTACCGCTGACAGATCCATGACTAATTCCTGTGCCAATAGGCCAGAGAAATGTGCTAGATGTGTTTTAGCTTAGGTAAAGGACCCTTTAAAATCTCCTGTCATCTGCTGCTGTAACAGAACGCTTTGTGTTGGCTCTCGTGTACACAATTAGCATCTATGGAGGCTTTGCATTCAGACAGAAGCTAAACTTTCTGTTTTGAAGTTTTGAGTCCGCTCTTGTGGCTGTTCTGGTCAGGGGTGTGAACATTCTGTCACTGCGTTCTCCTCCCACGGCCGGGAGCTGCTGCGCTTTGAGCTACTGCTGGCAACTACGCTGGCCCTGCTCACCAAGAGGTGAACTCCACGGTGTTAGGCAGCGTTCTTGTCTTCTGTTTTCTTGGGATCTGGATTCTGGCTCTTCAGACCCCTTCACTTAGCGGCAACTGTCTTGTTTCAGACTACAGGTAGATTACGCCGAACTTAGCTCAACTTTATTTCTATGGTCACAGGTTCTTTCACTATGGAAACTGCTTTAGGAATTTATTGCTTCTTCCTCCTTCTCCTTCCTTTTTTCCTAGACATGGTTTCTCTGTGTAACAGTCCTGGCTGTCCTGGAGTTCAGTGTAGACGAGGCTGACCTCAAACTCGGAGATCCACCTGCCTCTGCCTCCTGAGTGCTGGGATTAAAGGTGTACACCACTGCTAGGCAGCAATTTCTTTTGACCTGCTGGTTACATTTTTTTCTGTTTGTTTGTTTTTCTCTGTATAACATTCCTGGCTGTCCTGGAACTCCTTTTGTAGACCAGGCTGGCCTGGAACTTACTAAAATCTACTTCCCTCTGCCTTCCAAATGCTAGGATTAAAGGTGAGCACCACCACCGCCTGACCACTTTTTTCTTTAAAAGGAATAAAGACATTATAAGACAGTGTCCATTTGGTTCCTATTTATGATATAAATAAGCCATAAACTAGCTAATAATCTCCTCTCTCCTACACCCATATTTAATAAGTCTTCTTTAATAAGTAAGATTTTCATGTTCTCTCCTCCGGAGAGAGAGCCTGCCTCAGACTGAGAGGTTGAGGAAAACGTCATCTTCATATGTATTCAGATGTCAGCATGTACACACACATATTCACACAGCCATCTTCATATGTAGTCACAGATGTCAGCATGCACACACACATACACACACAGGTTTCAAGCTGTCCTACCGGAGTTCATCCCAAAGCAGAACCCCAAGGGTCACCACCAGAGCGTTCACACAGACCACACTGCCTCCCAGAAAACCTCAAGTCCCTGAAGAAAGACTGCTAAAAACAGGTACGGCTGATGATTTTTCAGTTAAATTTACATAAAATGTGAAATACAATATGTAATTGAGCTCAAACATGTCACCGGGGAAAACTTCTTGTTTATTTTCACTACATGTTGAAGTTTCATCTTTCATGTGTGTACAGGTTTGAGGGACATACCCAGCAGGCCTGATACAAGCGAGGCAAGTGTTGCCATGGAGCTACATCCCCAGCCTTGACCTAAGACTCTAAGCTTTCCACAGAATGAAGACCTGGGGGGATGGTTCAGTGCTAACGTACTTGAAGACCCCAGTTTGGATCCCAAGAACCATGTAAAGCCAGGTGTACTCAGGCACAGCCACGCTCCTATGGTGAGATAGGTGGAAACAGGAGAAGCCACAGAAGCTTGGTGGACACAGCTGAGGAAGAAGAAAGGTAGGGACCAAAGGTCAGAGGCTGTCCTCTGACCTTTCCTGTATTCACATGTACGACACGCACCCACACAGAAGTGCGTGGCTATTTAAATGGGCACGCTCCCATCTATCTACTTCAGTTACTGATTTGTGTAAGTGTGTGTGTGGAGGCTGGAGGACAGCTTGCAGGAGCTGACCTTGTCTCTCACCAAGTGGGTCCTAGAGGTCAAACTCAGGTCATCAGGCTTGGCCAGCCATATCCCAATTTTCTATTTTGTATGTCCCCATTGCTAGACATTATTCCTTGAATGAAGGTACTTCTAAGAGGGAAGGCTGACATGCATGCAGGCTTAACACTGAAAAGTTAAAACCTATGTTTTTCTAATGATTCCATGAAGAACTATGGAAAATATTTAATACTCAATATGCAGCTGATAGCACTTCATTATGAAGGAACTGTGTGTGGCGTATATATTCACCCTGTACAACAGGCTGACTTTCCATAGTATGCAGGTATAGATAACAGTACTGGAATGTAAACCCAGGCAGCCTGGCTCCAGGTCTATAATGATATTCTACATGCTACGTGCAACTTCTGGGAATGACCCAGTAACTGAAGTTTTTTTTTTTTTTAAAGATTTATTTATTTATTATGTATACAACTTTCTGCCTCCATGTATACCCACACGCCAGAGGAGGACACCAGATCTCATTACAGATGGTTGTGAGCCACCATGTGGTTGCTGGGAATTGAACTCAGGACTTCTGGAAGAGCAGACAGTGCTCTTAACCACTGAGCCATCTCTCCAGCCCAGTAACTGAAGTTTTGAGCATAGTCTGAATTAGTTCCTGTGTATTGCTTTAAGGCATGTCTTTGGCATGCAATTATTCTCTTGAGTGGCGTTTTTATGGGAAACCGTCAGGTGTCTTGGTCCCTTCCACCTTTCCAGGCGACCTTCAGCAACTGTTCTGCTGCCACTGTTCTCTGCCCACTGAGTGTACATGAACTCAACTGGAGTATGATTCCCCAACGCAGATGCTCTGGACAACAAGCAAAGTGGCCAGACCTGGGATAGCAGATTCTTAGTATCATGAATTCTGTGTATGAAATTAACTTTTTAGAAAACTCAGTGTCAGTAAATTATGAATGAAGCAGGCCCAAAAGGAAAGGGACCCAGCAGAGGGTACCTGACCAGTGCCAAGTTACCAGTTTTACATTCACCCCAATCTTTCACAATTTCACAATCCCCTTGATTGGGGGAGGGGGGAGGGAAATGGGAGGCGGTGGTAGGGAGGAGGCAGAAATCCTTAATAAATAAATTTTTAAAAAAAATTTCACAATCCTAGATACAATATCAGCCTTTATCACATAAGAAAAGGGATCCAAGACTTAGTAGAGGGCAAAAATGAACAAGCTATATTAAAACTGAACAAAAAGGCAAATGATTGAAAAACTTATATTTAAGTAAAGTAGTGATGCTTATCAGGACTTTAAAAAAACAAACCAGTGTTTTAATTCCCAAACTAAGAATGGAAGGAACTTCCTTCACTTGAAGGAAGGCAGCAAACACTGACCGAGGGCTGAAAGTCAGGATGCTCTTCCTCTCGGGGAAGCTCATGGTAAATATGTCTGTTCTTGTCTCTGTAACTTTATTGTTGGCTTGTGTGACCAGAAAGAAAGAAGCTGCAAGTGAGAAAGGAGGAAAAGGCAGCTTTCTCCTGGCACAGATGCAATCCAAGTTAGATGCGAAGCAAACCTACTCCTGCGCCTGTTATGAAGCTGTTACCAATAGATGTAGCAGTCACAGGACATAATGCCAATATACCAAGCCCAGTCCTATTCCCCCATACAACTGCAATAAAAAGTGTAAAACCACAGTAGTAGAAAATACCAAGTAATTTTAACAAAAGAAAAACTGCAAAATCTATACAGCAAAACGCGTTACTAGGAGAGAAAAAGGCCCACGAAGCTGGCAAGCAATCTCCCCAGTTCCTCTCCGCATGAAACACCATCCTAGTGAAAACGCCAACAAGCCGCTGCCGTGAAGAAAGCCGTGTATGTAGAAACCAAGTCTGCAGACTCATTGACCAGACTTGAGACCCACTATAAAGCAACAGCAGCTGAGGCAGCGACCTCCACAGGAACAGGTACAAGGGAGCAACCCCTGAGGGAACAGGCCCGAGCCAGAAACCTCTGTGGATCAAGGTGCAAGTCAGGGACCTCTGAGGTAGCAGCCCTGAGCCAGTGACCTCTGCCAGAGCAGGCCCAAGGCAGCAACCTCAGTGGAAGCAGCCCCAAGCAAGCAACCTTCATGGGAGCAGGCCCGAACAACCCCTGGGAGAGGTAAGCAACCTCCAGGAACACAGAGTGACTAACAGGGTGACTGGAACTGTGGCCCTGACTGCACCATAAAGAGCAACCATCTGAGTCTTGGATCCACTGGCACCTGGAAGACTGATCACCAGAGACACAGACAGCCCCAGCTATACCAATCAGAGGAAAAGATGGGTAGACAAGGTAAGAACATGTGCAACACCACAAAGAGCAACAATATGCCAATAAAAACAGTAGCCCTACAACAGCAAGTCTTGAACAACCAAATATAGATGCAGCAAAAGAAAATGACCTAAAAATTAACTTTAGGAGAATGTTTAAAGCCTTTAAAGAGGAAAATGAAAAATTCCCTCAAAGAAATGGAGAAAAATACAAAAAAAAAAAATTGGAAGAAATCAACAAATCCCTAAAAAAGAAAAAACAAAAAACAATCAAACATATGAAAGAAACTATTAAAGACTTGAAAGCTGAAATGGGAGACAATAAAAAACAGGGAATTATAGAAATTATGAAAAATAACCAGGAAGTACAAATACAAACAACAGAATATAAGAAGAGATGGAAGAGAATCTCAAGCGCAGAAGATACAATAGAGGAAATAGATTTGATGTTTTCTTTTACCAGTGATACTAACAAAAGGTTAACACAAAATATTCAGAAAATATGTAACACCATAAAAAGGCCAAACCTAATAATAGGTATAGAAGAAGTCCGACTCAAAAGCACAGAAAATATATTTAACAAAATCATAGAAGAAAACTTTCCCAACCTAAATAAAGATATGCCTATGAAACTACAAGAAGCTTACAGAACACCAAATAGACTGGATCAAAGAAAAAAGTCCCCTTGCCACATAATAATCAATACAATAACATACAAAATAAAGAATTTTAAGAGCTGCAAAGAAAAAGGCCAAGTAACATATAAAGACAGACCTATCAGAATTACACCTGATGTCTCAGTGGAAACAATAAAAGCCAGAAGGTCGTGGTCAAGCATTATGCAGACATTAAGAGATGCCAGCCCAGACAACTATACCCAGTAAAACTTTGAATCACCGTAAAACAAAACAAGACCAGATTTAACCAGTGCCTAGCCACAAACCCAGCCCTACACAAAGTGCTAGAAGGAAAACTCCAACCCAAGGAAGTTGGCTACATCCACAAAAACACAAACAATAGATAATCTTACAGCAGCAAATCCCAAAGAAGGGAAAAACACACAATACCATCACCAACAACAAAAACTAAAATAACAGGAGCTGGCAATCACTGGCCATTAATATCCCTTAATATAAATGGACTCAACTCTCTTATAAAAAGACACAGGCTAGGGGCTGGAGAGATGGCTCAGTGGTTAAGAGCACTGCTTACTCTTCCAGAGGTCCTGAGCTCAATTCCCAGCAACCACATGGTCACTCAAAACCATCTGTAATAATATTTGGCACTCTCTCCTGACCAGCAGGCATACATTTAGACAGAACACTATATACATAATATTTTTTTTAAAAGACACAGGCTAGCTTACTGTATACTAAACAGAATCATCCTTCTGCTGCATACAAGACAGATATCCCCTCAGAGTAAAGGGTTGGGAAAAATTTTTCTAATCAATTCGACCTAAGAACTAACCATAAGGCAAAGAGAAAGAAAATAAACAAAATCAGAAATAAAACAGGGATATAACAACAGACACGGAGGCAATCCAGAGAATCATTAGGTCACCCGTACTCCACAAAATTGGAAAACTTGAAATAGACAACTTTCTGGATAAATATCACTTATCAAAATTAAATCAAGACCAGATAAACAAATTAAATAGACCTATAACTTCTAAAGAAATAGAAACATTCATCAAAAATCTCCCAACCAAAAGAATCCTCGGGCCAGATGATTTCAGCTCAGAATTGTACAAGATTTTCAAAGAAGAACTAATATCAATACTCCTCATATTGTTCCACACAATAGAAACAGAAGGAACAATGCCAAACTCTTCTTTATGAGGCTACAATTACCCTGATACCCAAACCACATAAAGACATTACTAAGAAAGAGAATGACAGACGGATTTCACTCATGAACATTGATGCAAAAATACTCAATAAAACCTTGGCAAACCAAATCCAAGAACACATCCGAAAAATCATCTACCATGACCAAGTCAGCATCATCCCAGAGATGTAGGGATGGTTCAACATACAAAAATCTATCACACACACAAAAATCTGTCAATGTAATCCACCATATAAACAATCTGAAAAAAATACATGATCATCTCATTAGATGATGAAAAAGCCTTTGACAAAATACAACAATGCATTCATGATAAAGGTCTTGGAAAGAGCAGAGATACAAGAAACATACCTAAACATAGTAAAGGCAATATACAACAAGCCAATAGCCAACATCAAACTAAATAGAAACTCCCAGCAATTCCACGGAAATCAGGAACAAGACAAGGTTGTCCACTCTCTCCATATCTATTCAATATAGTTCTTGAGGTCCTAGCTAGAACAATAAGACACCAAAGGAGATCAAGGGGATACAAATTGGAAAAAAAGTTAGACTCTCACTATTTGCTGATGATATGATGATATGACATGAGTGACCCCAAAAATTCTACCAAGGAACTTCTACAACTCATAAACACTTTCAGTAATATAGCAGGATACATACTTAACTCAAAAAAATCAGTAGCCCTCCTGTACACAGATGATAAATGGGCTGAGAAAGAAATCAGAAACATCATCCTTCACAATAGCCACAAATAGCATAAAATATCTCAGAGTAACTCTAACCAAACAAGTGGAAGACTTGTATGACAAGAACGAAATTGAAGAAAACACCAGAAGTGGAAAGATCTCCCATGCTCTTGGGTAGGCAGAATTAAAATAGTAAAAATGGCAGTCTTACTAAAAGCAATCTACAGATTCAATGCAATGCCCAGCAAAATTCTTCACAGACCTCAAAAGAACAATACTCAATTTCATATGGAAAAGCAAAAAACCCAGGATAGCCAAAACAATCCTGTAAAATAAAGGAACTTCTGGAGGCATCACAATCCCTGACTTCAAACTCTAATACAGAAGAGCTACAATGATGAAAACAGTCTGGTATTGGCATAAAAAGAGACAGGAGGATCAATGGAACCAAATCAAAGACCCAGATATCAATCCACACACCTACTAACACCCTATTTTTGGCAGAGAGGCAAAAAGTATAAAATGGAAAAAGAAATATTCAACAAATGGTGCTGGCATAACTGAATATCAACATGTGATGGAGGAAGGTCATTGGCTAATAAAGGAACTGCCTTGGCCCATTTTATTGGTTAGAAGATAGGTGGGAGGAGTAAACAGAACAGAATGCTGGGAGGAAGAGGAAGTGAGCTCAGACTCCACAGCTCTCCTCTCAGGAGCAGACGCCTGAGAGAGACGCCATGCCCCGCTCCCGGGCAGACACACGCCATGAAGCTCCGACTCAGGATGGACTAGGCTAGAATCTTCCCAGTAAGACCGGTTCTCACAGATTATTAGAGATGGGTTGATCGGGATATCAGAATTAGCCAGTAAGGGCTAGAGCTAAAGGGCCAAGCAGTATCTAAAAGAATACAGTTTGTGTGTTGTTATTTCGGGGCATAAGCTAGCCGAGCAGGCGGCCGGGGTGCTGGGGACGCAGCCCCGCTGCCCCTATTACTACAAATATGTATTCTATATCTATCACCATGCACAAAACTCAAGTCCAAATGGATCAAAGATCTCAACATAAAGCCAACCACACTAAATCTCATAGAACAGAAAGTGGGAAGTACGCCTGAATACACTGGCACAGGAGACCATTTCCTAAATAGAACCCCAGTAGCACAGACACTGAGAGAAACAAAAATGGCCTTCTGAAACTTAAAAGCTTCGGTAAAGTAAAGGACACAGTCAACAAGACAAAACAGCAGCCTACACAATGGGAAAAGATCTTCACTAACCCCACATCAGACAGAGGGCTGATCTCCAAAATATACAAAGAACTAAAATTGGTCATCAAAAGAACAAATAATCCAATAAAAAAATGGGGTACAGACCTAAACAGAGAACTCTCAACAGAGGAATCTAAAATGGTTGGAAGACACTTAAGGAAATGTACAACATCCTTAGTCATCAGAGAAATGCAAATCAAAACAACTCTGAGATACCATCTTATACCTGTAAGAACAACCAAGATCAAAAAACACTGATGACAACTTAATGCTGGAGAGGTTGTGGGGTAAAAGGAACACTCCTCCATTGCTGGTGGGAGTGCAAGCTGATAGAGCCCCTTTGGATATCAGTAAGGTGATTTTTCAGAAAATCTGGAAACAACCTTCCTCGATACCCAGTAATAACACTCTTGGGTATATATCCGAAGGCTCAACTGTGCCAACATGTACTCAACTATGTTCAGAGCAGCATTGTTTGTCATAGCCAGAGCCTGGAAACAACCTACATACCCCTTAGCTGAAGAATGGATAGGGAAAATGTGGTACATTTACACAATGGAGTACTACACAGCAGAAAGAAATAACATCTTGAAATTTGCAGGCAAATGGATGGATCTAGAAAACAACATATTGAGTGAGGTAACCCAGATCCAGAAAGACAAATATCATATGTACTCACTCATAAGTAGCTTTTAGACATAAAGCAAAGAAAAACCAGCCTACAATTCACAATCCCAGAGAACCTATACAATAATGTGTACCCTAAGAGAGACTTACATAGATCTAATCTACATGGGAAGTAGAAAAAGATTAGATCTCCTGAGTAAATTGGGAGTATGGGTACCATGGGAGAGGGTAGGAGGGGAGGGGAGCAGAGAAAAATATATAGCTCAATAAAAACAATTTTTAAAAAAGCAGTAGTGGTCCAGGACTAACTGACACAAGATCGGACATAAGGATAACACTGAGCCCGGGAGTGGGCCTCCGATGGATGGTCATTCACTTTAGCGAGGAAAGACCAAGAACAGGGAAGACATTTTCATTTCTTACCACATGCAAAAATTAACTCAAAATAAACCATAGACCTAGAAACTATAATGTGTCTGGAGTAAAACATGGGAAGTCCTGCAACCTTGGACAGGCAGCCCTCTTAGGATTAAAAAATGATGAATCAACATGAAAATGGTTCTGTGGATTCCATCAAAATTGAACATGTTTTTCAAAGATGCCATAGAGAAAATGTATATAATGCATTGCCTTACAAAAGACACACTTAGAAAACAAACTAATAATTCAATACAAAATGAGGAAAGGGCAAGAGGCTATATATTATGAAAGAGATAGTAGGTAAGAAGCATATCGAAAGACGCTTCATTGTGGGGAGGGTTAAAAGTCCAATGAGATGCCACTTTATACCTGTTATGCAGGATTAGAACAACTAGCAATACCACATGTTTGCAGATACAGGCAGAAACTGGAGTCTCAGTTATAAACTCAAAATAGGGCATCCACCTTGAGAAACATTTCAGGAGTTTTAACATGCACTTAGTAAAACAATCCAGAAATTCCACTCCTAAATCTTTTATGACGAGACATGAGTCCTTCCCAGACAAAGATCTGTGCATGGAATGTCATGACAGCTTCAGACATGCTAGCCCATTGCCAGTTAATAGACACATGTATTATGGTATATCTAGTGCAATGCCACACTATACAGCAATGAAAAGGAATGAATTATTGGTGTGTGCAACAAGGAAAATCAAAAACATTCTGCTGAGCACATCTGTATACTGATGAGAGATTGATATCAAATGTCCTAACTTCATAATCTTCACATTCTTGTCTCTGAATCATTAAAGTACATGACAGACACAACAAAAGTCACCTTAAATCTTGAGGGCTGGGAGATGGCTCATCAGGTAAGGGAGCTTCCTGTGCAGCCGTGAACATGAGGACTCACACCCACACCACCCGTACCCATATGAAAGCCTGGTACGGCTATGCATGCCTTGACTCCAACCTCAGCATGAGACAGGTGGAGCCTGGGAGTTCACTGGCCAGCCTAGCCTAATCTGCAAGGTTCAAGCTTCCAGTGGGAGAGTGTGTCTTAAGGGAGTAAGGCAGACAGTGACAGAGAAAGACACCCAGTGGTCCCCTCTGCGTGCGCATGCACACACACATTCACACAGTCTTTTCATCTGGTATTCACATCAATTTAGGTGAAATTTCAAAACTTAATCCTTTGGTCTCAATTCCAAATGTACTGTGTCCAGTTTATTACAAAATATACAATGTACGATTGTTTACTTTGGATCTAATGACTTTTTTTAAAAGGAAAAAAAACCTACTCATGAGAAAAATAGGATTTTGAGCTCAGCCCAAGTGTCAATGAGTTTGTTCAGAGAGCCCCACCAGCATGCATCCTGAACCTGGCAGTCGCCACTCATACCTGACGCGATGACGGGGTCCTTCATAAGCTCTCTGGTTATTGGACAGATAAACTCATCGGGGATTCCAGAAGAAAGGGAGTCCATCTTGGCCCTGAGCTCTTCAATGCTCCTCATCACTTTGCTGCGCAGCCCCAGGGATTCTAAAAGGAAATCTGAAGTGTCACTGGGAAGTGAAATAAACTTTCATAAGGGTGTAAAGACGGGTGAAGCATAAAGCTAGAAAAGAAATTTGAATTATTTTTCAGCAATGTGTTAATATCAGCTTTCTCTTACTGGACACAATACTCGAGCTGACCGAAAGGTGGAAGGGTTGAACCCAGGTCGGTTTTCGTCCACGGATGAGTTGCCTCCCCTGCATTTTGACAGGAGAATGTCATGGGAACACTCAGTGATGAAGCCGCTTGCTTCCTGGTGGTCTAGTGCCTTCTTCAGGGGATATGACAATGAGCTAACTTGATCCCACTAAGTCTCAGCTCTTACAGCTCTGTCGCTGTCCTCTCCCTGCAATATCACAGGCTGGCCCTCGAACTTAACAGGTGGATGTTGAGGCGCACACCTCCAAACCCTAGCAACCTGGGAAAATATTTAAAAAAAAAAAGGCCTCATGGGCTTTTATTAGTTCACAGAAAGGAAAGACCAAACTTTGAAACCTCTGTGGAAAAAAAAACAAAAACAAAAACGCTTTCATTCCTATTTATAACTGTATGATAAATTATTTCAATACGTGAGTTCTGACCTACAGTAGTTTCTTTGCACTTGCCGTTCTAAACTCTACCAGCTCATCACTTCCAAGTTCTAAGATCTCCAGCACAGCACAGCGTCCCGAGGGCCTGGCTATGTGCCGAGGCCGGTGCACACACAGCTCTAGCGACTGCACTCGGGGCTCTTCTAATACTGTCCCAATGTTGGTTTTCTTGCTCTTTATCATGCACACTATAATAAAGATAGGTCAACAGTGTTCACAAATGCACAGCTTCACAAATGCCCCAGAACATCTCAACATCAGGACAGAGGTTACTCCTTATGAGACTGTATGACATAAGGAGTTACTTCTTAGGGAAGCCCTGACTCTGATCTCTGGCGAGCTGGGAGACAGACAGAGGTGCAGAGCTGGAGGGCGCACCCACAGTGGCTCACTGTTTTCACACCCTTCTCAAGTACCTGTGCTTTCCAGATAGGATCTTACTATGAGGTTTTTCATTAGCAACCTAGAAAATGGTTTAAACACATTGGTGAAAACACTAGATTGAGAGACTCAAAAATGTCTAAAAGCCCTTTATCCTGTTGCTGAGAGGCTTGGCATTGCTCAGTCTCTTAGCTACTGTGTCAAACACGGTGGACACTGCTTTGGCCTGCAACAGCCCAACATACTTTACAGTGCACGACTACTTCTATGCGCTGAATTCGGATTTTATGCTGGCATCAGAAACCATGAAATCAAACTACGACAAAAAATGCACACAAGACATTTCTGCGTGCAAAAAGCACACGTCAGCATGTATGTCACCAGTTTGCCTTTCCTATTTTCATTTTCTCTTTTCCCGATTCTAATTCTGTCTCAGCCCAACTTAGTGTTCTATGGAAAGAGTGCCTGCCGGTAATCTTTAAGAGGTGGGGGCAGGAGGATCACAGGACATGGCCGCACAGTAGACCCTGACATAAGGCTAAAATATCAGATATTTCAGAATTGATGTGGAGAACCAGATGCTCCAGTGAACAGGTTTTCTAATTCTGCTCCTAAATTATTGAATCTGCCGATTTTCCAAACTGTGAAGAAGAATATTCATGTTGAAACCATTGATTCCCAGCCTTAGGCCAAGAGCAAGCACAAAACCTAGTTACAAGTAACACAGTGGTGACAGAGGCGCTTTGGACAAACAGGATCAGAACCCCTAAAAATGAGCCCCCAGAGAGTGACCTCATCCATTCCACTAAGGGAAGTACTGTCAGTAAGCCAGAAGCTACTCCTGACTAGACACCAAACCGCCAGTACCTTGATCTTGGACTTGGCAGAATGAAGAAATCAATTTCTTATTTATTAGCTACCTATTTTACAGGATGTTGCCCTAGCAACCCAAATGCATTAAACCAACAACCTAAGTCATCAAGGAAATGCAAATAAAAGCCTAAAGGAGAAACCACAACTACTGGATGGTGCTAATAACAAAAGCAAACAAGTGTTGGAGCTTTCTCACTTGCTGGGTGGGTGTAGAGAAGCTCCCCCCCCCCGCCAGCTGGGGGAAGCTATGGAGAAGTCCTCCTACATGCTGGGGGCTACGAAGAAGCCCTCCTCCATGCTGGGGGGGCTATGGAGAAGCCCTCCCCCATGCTGGGGGGGCTATAGAGAAGCCCTCCCCATGCTGACAGGACTGTATAATAGCAGGGCTGCTTTGGAAAGCAGCCTGACAACTCTCCAGTGTCGTGCAGAGGATTTCTCTATGACCCACCAATTCTACTTTGAATAGACACACAAGAAAGCTGAAGATGCTTGCGTAAAAGTTAGTATATGATCAGAGAAGTATTATTCATTACCCCCGCCCGGCCCTTACCAATTTTCAAATCACCAGCCAGACTTTCTTTTGTGAGATGAAGCAGTTCTTTTCCATCGATGTTGTTCATCTGGAAAATACCAACGAGGTCCTCCAAGCCCTGAGCGCGAAGCCACGTTGAGACATCCTCCTCTGACCAGTCTTCAACCAACTGCTTCAGCTGATCGTTCATGCCTCCTGCTTTAAAGTGCACAGGCAAGTGAATGGCAGACCAAACGTTTCTTCTCTACACATTCCTGCTCTGAGTCTGCCTGACTGTCTAACTTCCTCTTAAGAAGCTTAGTGGATAGCACCAACAGGAGTGACCTAATGCTGCAGGAAATGCTATCCTTTAGGAGTTTTTTGTTTTTGTGGTGCTGAGGATCAAACCTTGGCCTTGTGCATGCTGGCCACACACTCTACCACTGACCCACACCTCTAGTCCAGATTTTCCTAACTCTGTAATACCCCCACCGTGAAGGGATTCTCTGCTCGCTGTCACCTGGACACCAGCACTGCCATGCAGTTATTGCTGACAATGATAAAAGGAAAACTAAGTTGCACACCTGTGCTGCTTGCTGAAGCCAAAAGGAAAGCCAACAAGATAAAGCTAAGATTCCTATTCTGTCCTCAGGCTATGTGAACCTGAAAAACCAGAACCAAACACAAAGGATGGAAAAACTCCTGGGCCTTGACATTCAAGAATGTGCATACAAGCCTTTGCCAAAACGTAACTGCAGACAACTCACACTGGATTCTCTAGAAGTAGTTTTAAGGTGTATTAAATTTGAGTCTGTATGGTGTATTGAGGAAGGCAATATGAATAGCACACTAAAGGATTAACTAAAGTTTAGGCTTGGGGGTAGCTCTGAAGTAGAGCACTTGCCTAGCATACACAAGGTCTTGTGTTCAATCCCCGAGACTACAAAAAAGACACACCCAAATTTCTGATCAGTGTTCAGATGGTTAAGAATGTTCATTGCTTGGGCTGGGGCTGGATCCTACAGAGAGCACTTACCCACATCACAAGGGTGGGGTCATCTTACTAACCTTGGTAAGGTGTTTCCAGGTCAAACTGCCAAATGTTCACAGTCTTGTCCATTGAACCAGTAGCCAGTAAAAGGGTGTTGGGTGCAAAGGCACACGTTGTGACATACCTAGTTAACAAACACAGCCATTACATACTGTCTGGCTAGTATTTTAATCGTATTAGAGCAGTGAAATTAACCCAGACCTGGTATGTTGAGTCAATGTGTGAAGCACACTCTGAGTAGCCTGGAAAATAAGAGAATAACTACATTAGTCAGGCAAGAGATGAGGCAGTGATGAAGCGTCACTTACACGGTCTACATGCTGGTCACCAACCTGCTAGACTTAGTGACAACAGAAGGAAGGCTGACATCATAACTAAATATTAGAGCTTGTTCTGCTTCCTCGGTCATCAGCACGGCGGCCTCTGACTGCCTTCTTAGGAGGTTTTTATGCTGTGACCCCTGACATTTGCCAGTTTGACCAAGACTGTTACTAGAAGCCCAGTTGCATAACAAAGGAAGTAGGGTGCATTCTTGCAGTGGTATCTGATTGTACAACTGCAGCATCAGTGAATGGAAGGCGCTACTACTGGGCACACTTAGGGGGTCAATGCACAGATACTATCCCAGTTAGGGTTCCTACCAATGTGATAAAACACCACGTCCAAGAGCAACCTGGGGCAGGAATGGTTTATCCCACTTAAACTTCCAGATCACAGTCTGTCACTGAGGGACGCCAGCTGGCGGGGCCCGTGGCAGAAAAGGCCATGGAGGATTCTGCTGCTGGCCAGCTCTCCATGGCTTGCTCTGCCTGCTTCCTTCCACCCAACATCATGGCTTCAGGAGTGGTCTTTTAACATCCATCATTAAGAAAAAATGCCTGACAGAACTGCCTACAGGCCATATAACAAAGGTATTTTCTCAACTGAGGTGGCTCTTCCCAGATTAACTAGTCAGGACAACTATTCCCTGCTATATACTAGCAGGGAACTAGTACGTGGTTTAGAGACAACAGTCAGTGTTACACCCATTTGTGAATATAAACATCCCATAACAAGCTGGTAGGAGAGACCGCAGCTCTTTCTCACCCGGCTTGAGTGACCACTGACTTTAACTCCTGTGTGGGTAACTAATCACTTGTTTGACATCACACTCTTATGACTTACGCCTCTGCTGGATGGTCATCATGGCTGATGCCTGAACCCAGTCATGCGGCGCCACACAACACTGACTTTCTCTAAAGGTCACTCCCATCAACTTTATCTTTGTGAAATATAAATGTTCATCTTTATTTATACTCATGCCATTCGGCATTTCCTCATATAAATCTGCCCCAAACTCATATTTTTCCAAGGCTGTGGTAACTTACTCTTATGTTGGTCCCTGAATCCACCCTGTGCTCTAAGAACTATGGGTAGGCAACATTCAACCACAGCCTGCTGCCTTGGAAGCTGGGCAGAATGAATTTTTGAACACTGGTTCTAATTCTGTGTTTCCTGTGATTAGATTTAAAATCATAAAGATAGCATGGAAATATTTAAGGTTTTTCTAAGTATCTTACTATTTCAGCATTGTGTGAAATAGTATTATATTCTTGGGCACAATAAATAGATATATTAAAAATAAACATATTTTAGCTGGGTGGTGGTACACACCTTTAATCTCAGCACTCAGGAGGCAGAAGCAGGTGGATATCCATGAGTTTGAAGCCAGCCTGGTCTGCACTGGGGGCGGGGAGGAGACAAAACAACAACAAAAATGTATTTTTATATAACTAAATTGGAGGTTCAATTAAACTATGTAAATAAGCAATTTACATAGTTCACACACAAGATCTGATATACTTACAATATCATATATGATGACAGACTTATCCACTGACCTTAAAAAAAAAGCAAACAATAGGTGAAAAGTTCTCTAACAAGCAAAGTATACTCTTCTGGAAAGGCTAGGAGACTGACAGGTGAGCTGGAGTGGAGTGGACATCTGGGCGGGCTCTTCTTGTAGGAAAAAGAGTCGTAATACAGAGAGAGCTAGGACACTGTAGCAAAGCACATGGCTTACACAATAGGTTAAAACATGCTTGTTTCTGATTTTCCACACTTGGAAATCTTCCTGCCAGCATGATACACACTGCGAGGTCAGCAAGACCCGTGCTAACACTGTCTATGTAACACTACTATCTGTGTTCATCATCATGAGAATGTACTGGGCTATAGTCAAAGGAGTCCCTTGTTCAGTAGGCAACCCAATACTAGCCTCAGAATCTCTGTCATAGAGTCAAAATAAGAATTATGCATATGCTAGACATAATATATAAGTGCTCTCATTTAGTCATGAATTCTGTAAATTACTAAAATTCTCATGGAAAATTCCATTTCTTTTAACATCCTGGAAAAAGAAGACTAAGAAGTGACATTAGCAACATGGTGGGTGGAACTTCCCAGTTCCGTAGCATATCAGTGTGGACAACAACTATCCAAGAAGAAACAAGAGCAACACAGGGGCTTAGAACTCACGATGCCCTGTTCAGCAGCATGGATGAACATCAGTACTACATTAAACCTTAAAGATGTCATGAAAGACGTGAAAAATTCATCAGTTGAAATACATACACATGCATGCACACATGCATGTAAACACACACATGTCCATTTAAGCTTCTGTGGGAAGGACAGCTAGTACCATCTCCTTCTGATGAGAGCCCATTCATCTTAAGTTTATATTGAAAACAATCCTCCCACCTGGTTGTCATGATACTATGTCTCAAATAGATACATTCTTTAAATGTCAGGCTGACAACAATAAATTCCAGTCTTAGAAACCACCATCAGACACAATGTCAAGTGCGAAGCAGAATCAGTGACTTGTTTGAGCACTGGATTGGGACAACTGTCAAGAAGGTGTAATGAGAATAAAGGGAGGACAGGAACTGGGTTTTGGAAAATGCAGTCTTAAGTCGCCTTCTGCTAGTCATTATAGAGTAAGAGGGACTGGCTGATTCATTTGAGAGCCTGGCATCTATATACAAAATAAAAGGTGCCGGGCGGTGGTGGCGCACGCCTTTAATCCCAGCACTCGGGAGGCAGAGGTGGGCGGATCTCTGTGAGTTCGAGACCAGCCTGGTCTACAAGAGCTAGTTCCAGGACAGGCTCCAAAACCACAGAGAAACCCTGTCTCGAAAAACCAAAAAAAAATAAAAAAATAAAAAAATAAAAGGCAAACCAGTGCCTTGGTAGGGAGAAAAGGAGCACTGCTTTTCCTTTAATTTCTTAAAATGTATTTTATTATTTGTGTGTATTTGTTTGTATATAAGTGAACAGGTGCCTATGGAGACAAGGAGAAGCAGTGAGACCTCCTGGGGCTACAATTAAGGTTGGGAGCCTCCTGACATGGTGCAGGATGGAACTCAGGTCCTCTGGAAGATGGGCAGGATCTCTTCACTGCTAAGCCCCACATGCTCTTCTTCCTAAAGATGCCAGGCCTCCGGTACTGTACTGCAGTGTGGTGGAACAGACTAACATGTTACGTTCTAACCTAGAGGAAATTTCTAGGAAATAAGGTTTCTGACTTTATATCCCCATCGGCATCTCCAATTCTACTGTTTTCCCCATGTCACCCCTACCTCTGCGTACGTCTTCCGACCTCGGGTCTCACTTGTTTCTGTCATTTTCCTTTCAAGTCACTGACGTCTGTATACTTCAGCTTGTGTTGCTCACTGTCTGCCTGTCTCGAGTGTGCAGTCGTCTCACGGTGACGGAGGACATGTGAAATCTCCCTCTCATATCAGCCCACTGGTTCATTCTTGCCCCACCCCCAGCAGCCTGCTTTAAGAACTAAATGCTTATATTTCACCAGGTTATAACTTCAACTCACTCACTTGCCTCTCTATCCAAATGAACTAAAAATATCCAGAAAACAGTCGAATGTTACCTATAGCAACAACACCTAAAACATTCAAAGTTCTAACCTTATACTAATACGCCAGCCACCTAATAGTGACAAGACAAAGGCTGACAGGAAACTAGAATTCTGGGAAAGGGACTGAAAGCAACACACAGCACTTCCCTCACGATTTGGAAGGAGGGGGGCTACCAGGACCCCAGTGTTATTAGATAATCACCAGGAACTCAACTACGAGAGTTGCAACTTGGAATCGCCCGTGTCCTGTTCTTCTGCAAGACAGCCTAAGCTGGGCGGTGGTGGCGCACGCCTTTAATCCCAGCACTTGGGAGGCAGAGGCAGGCGGATCTCTGTGAGACCAGCCTGGTCTACAAGAGCTAGTTCCAGGACAGGCTCCAAAACCACAGAGAAACCCTGTCTCGAAAAAAAAAAAAAAAAAAAAAAAAAAAAAAAAGACAGCTTGACATACTTGTTCAATTTTCAACTCTGTCCATTAGCCTATTCCTAGACAAGAGAAGAAAACTCAGTTCTAAGCTCTCCTGGGTCAAAAGAGAATTTGCTTTGTTTGTTTTTTTGAGCAAGTCTTAGTCTATGATCCCAGGCTGGTTTTGAACTCACAATCCTCCTATTACAGCTTTCTCAGGGATAGAATTACATCACGGTCCCACGGCACCCAGCTTTATTATTTTGATGATGAGCAATATTCACCTTTTGATAGGAACAAGACACACCTAAATAGTGGCAAACACGACGATTTAGCTGACTGCTGGGCAAGAACTGCAAGATCTGGGGAAAAGAATCAGCAGATGTGGGCCAGATGTTTTCAGCAGCGGTTAGAAGCACAAGTATCTTGGCTTTAGTCTCAGTGATGAGCTTTGTATGTGTGGTAGAGATGTTTCGGACGACATATGATGACAGAGCTAGGAACATAGATAAACAGCTCCATGGTGGAGAATGTGTTTAGTATGTGTGAGCCCTAAGTTCAGTTCCCAGCATCGCAAAAAAAAAAAAAAAAAAAAATCCAGCGGTGGTATGTGTCATATATTAAAATTGTATCAAAAAGGAGAAGATCTGGTCACAGTGGCAAAAGCAAACTAGAGAAAGAGCGTTAATCTTTTTTATACATTACAAACTTTCCAGAGGACTTTTACCTACAGAATCACTATGTGTGGAATCTATTCTTACAACATATGGTACTGCTTCCATTCCACTGGAATGTTGTTTCTCTAATACACTGTCTGTAGCCCGATCTGTGCCTTTTTGCTGCTTACAACACAAGCAAATATTCTTATTTATTTGGAAATACACACATAAACACATAAACATACACAGTATATTTTCAAAAGGGTATTTTTACTGCTGAAAGCTTTCGGCTATTATATTTCTTTAGTTCATAAACTCCTGAGCCTGAAATGTATCATTCTTATGTCATTAGCGTGGACTGACCTCAGCCCCATCCTGTGTGCTGGCAAGAGAGCCAACCTGCCACTTCAGCAATGCCCATGACCTCCCTAGGTCCGCAGAGGCTGAAGACTCTAGCATAACCTGAGCTCCCTCAAAATCAGAACTTATTATTCTTTATTGTGTTCATCTTATTTCAGAAGGATCTCCTACTCTACACTAGGTGGGCCTTAAACTACAGGCAATCCTCCTGCTGCTGTCTCTCAAGTGCTGGGTCTGTAGGTGTGAATGATGATGCCCAGCTAAGGCCGCTGCTGTCTTCCTTGGTTTCCCCGCAGGAGCCATGCTGAGAGGGACGGCGCTTGGGCTCCTGCTTCCTACTCCTGGAAGGTGTATCAAGAACCCAGCTTTTAAAACCTCTCTGCCAGCTTAAGGCACTTAGGCCCCAGCTAATTATCTGTGTGTTTCCTATCCTTCGTCCCATCTTTTCCGTAACCCGTCACACTGCTGCGGGGGAGGCAGAGACAGAGAACTCTCCCCAGCTTTTGGCCCACACTGTAAATACATCCATTTTTCCACTTAATGTATTTCAACTTGGAGGAAGAAGGGTTTACTGGTTTAAGCTGCTGTTGCCTGCACAACACAATGTGGCAGGAGATGGAGGCTGCTCTTCATTCCTCAGTGGACAGAGCTGAGAGAATGGACTATAGGAAGAGGCCGGGGCGAGGTATGACCCCAGGGAGAGCATGACCCCCAAGAACTTGCCCCCTGTGACTTGACTTATTCTAACTAGGCCCCACCGCTCCCTTTTACCACTTCCCAGAAATACTGTCATAGTATAAATCCACCACATATAAAACCACCACTGTTAGGTCAGAGCCCTGTGTCTGCCTCTGAAGACTAGGCACCATCCCCACACACTTGGAGGTATGGGTTACTAACCCTGTGAGGGCTTGGCTTTGCTTTCCTGCCTACTACTGCTCTAGGTTGTTTGTTCTTTTCATTTAGAGACACCCAATTCCTTATATGTACATGTCCATGTCCGTGTGTGCACCACATGTGTGCACCCAAATATCTGGATCAGCCACACACTCTTGGGACAGGAAAGAAAGCAATGAAGGCAATAACCGGGTTTCACAATTATGGGAACTGACTCCTGTAAAGTCATGGTATGGGCAATATCAAGCATAGAGCATAGAGAATCATATGCCATTTCATTTCAAGACAAATATTATAATCAAAGGCAAATGGATGAATAGAAAATTCTGAGAAACGGAAGACTTTTCTGGCAGTCGTGCATACTTAAGTTCAGGAATGGTTAGGCAAAAAAGCAAGGCTTCTCCCACTCCAAAACAACAATGTAAGTAATGGTGTATATATAGCTCAGTGGTAGAGACTTGTCAAGCATGGACAGAGTTCTGAAGTTTGATCACTAGCATTGCCGAGAAACCGCGCATGCGCAGACCCTCATACAGCCGCTCGCGCGGACCCTCATACAGCCACGCTCATACATAGAAACAAAAATAATAACTTGTAGTTAATGTCAAAGGAGTATGGAACTGGTCTTACTGAAGTATCAGAAACTTTTAAAAATCTAAACAACAAAGAAATCATATCTCTTTTTTTGTTTGAAAAGAGGCTAGGTTGTCAAACTGTAATATAAATTTTATGAAAAATATTATAAAGTAATTGAATCAATCATGTGTGTTCAAATCAAGCTTCATGAGGTAAAGTTTTGAAAATAAATGTTCCAAATGAGAACAAGAAATCACATAATTTGTCAAAGGGTCTTAAAAAATAGCCAACTAAAAACTACAGAACCACAGATTAAGTAAGATTAAAAGTCAGAAGACTAAATGTAGCACAGTAGTGGCTGCAGAAACGGCTCAGCAGTTAAGAACATTGGCTGTTCTTGCAGAGGACCTGGATTGGATTCCCAGCTCCTACAGGGTGACTCCCAACCAGTTGTACCTCCAGTCCCAGGGGATCTGAAGCCCCTTCTAGCTTCCTTGGGCACTAGGCACACCTAATGCATAGACACTCATACACATAAAATATACAAAAAAAATTTAGAAGACAGAAGAAACAATAAAAACATAAGAGGCTGAAAGATCTAATGTTTACAGTCAGAAGATACAACTCACACTTGACTGGCACCGTGCAGGGAGTCAGAAAGGAACAAGGGCAAGAGAAGAGATAAGAATTTTCAAAAATTGACGGAACATTTTTCCACAGATTAAATCTGTGGAACTAAAAGGAGTCAGGTGGTAGTGGTGCATGCCTTTAATCCCAGTACTCAGGAGACAGAGGCAGGCGGATCTCTGTAAGTTCAAAGCCAGCCTGGTCTAAAAAGTAAGTTCCAGGATAGCCAGGACTGTTACACAGAGAAACTCTTGTCTTTAAAACACCGCCGCCCACCAAAAAAAAGGGGAGGAGAAGGAGGGGGAGAGGGAGGGAGAGGAAGAAGAGGAGGGGGGAGAAAAAGAGGAGGAGGAGGAAGAAGGAAGTTGCCAAGCCTGAGGATACAGTGGGATATTTGAGCACACTGTGTGAAAGACACCTTCTGATTGGTTTAGTAAAGAGCTGAGTAGCAAATTGCTAGGCAGGAGAGAATAGGCAGGACTTCTAGGCAGAGACAGGAATTCCAGGGAGAAAAGAGGCAGATTTCGTCAGCGAGTTGCAGAAGGAGTCAGATATCCAGTATGGAAGAAAGGTAATGAGCCACGTGGAAGAACGCAGATTAATGTAAACAGATTAACTACTGAGAGCTAGTTGGGAATGAGCTAAGGCTAAGCTTTCATACTTGGTAAGTCTCCATGTCATCATTTGGGAGCTGGTGATTCAAAGACAGTCTGACAGCATGAGCAGCTAAATCCCTGGTACCCCTGTCGTAAAAGGAGAGAAGCCACCTCTGGTTCTCACACAGAGCGCATGCCTCCCGGCCCTCCCCCTAATTTGTTTTCTAAAACTTCCTAGCAGCCTAAATTGAGCCCCTGTGTAGATATACTTAAGTGAATGTACAGGAAGCTACACATTAAAAGTTTTATGAACATCTAGAAGGAAAAACAATATGAAATTACATCCAAAATGGTGAGATTGAAAAGTAACTTTCTCTACAGCAATATACCATATAAAGCAAAGTCTCCTGCAACATAGCAAAGTTTAAGTTAGAAATGAGTGGAATTCACCTGAGATCATCCTGAGATGCAGGGGAAATATATCTGATGCTAAAATAGATCTCAATGAAGTTCTGACCTCACTGGTTAAAACTTAGAAGATAGGAAAGGAGAGAAAAACCACTGGGCTGGCAGAATGACTCAGCAGGTAACGATGACTGGCACCAAGCCTGCTGACCTGAGTTCAAGCCCTGGAACCCACACTGTGGAAGGGGAGAACCAGCTCCTGCAACTTGTGCTTCGGACCTCCGCACACATACCGGGCATACATGTGGCGCACGCATGCCCACAGGATAAACAGCTGAATGTCACCCAGGCAACAACGACGAGGGGCTGCCTCAGGAGCATCGGCGGTTTAGTCAGAGATCACTTACCCTGACACAAGCATCTGTCCATCGTGGGAGAAAGCACAAGCCAGAATAGGGGCACAGTGCCCACGTAGCGTACTTTTATATTTTAATTCAAAGCCTGTAAATTAACAAGGAGAGAAAATTAGTAAGTTGATAATGCTTACCATTTATTTTAAGTCAAAGCTTTTTATTCCTATTCTTTAAGAATGTGGGTAACAAAAAGACTAAGTCATTAAAATCTTCATGCAGCTTGGGTATCCATACAGATATCAGGTAATTGTAATGAAGGTTTGAGATGGTTTCAAACTCAGTAATAATTGGGGATGTAGCCCTGAGTCTACTCTCTAGTACACACACACACACACACACACACACACACATTCAACAGTAGATTTTTTTCATATAATCCATTAAATCCAATTAGTGCTGCCAATGACAGACTTTTTAAAAACAATGTGCTCTGCAAAGACTAGCTAGAGCAATTTTATAATCACTAAAAATTTTAAAGATGTGAAGTATGCATAATTTTAGCACCTGGGAAGATCAAAACAAGTGCTTGCACTTTGTAAAATCTGACATTACCAACACATTTTGTCTTTCTGTACATAAATTAATGGTATTTATACATTCTACAACTCTACAGTATCTACAGCTCTCTTAGAAAGTCCAACCGTAGCCAGATATGGTGGCGCACACCTTTAATCCCAGCACTCAGGAGGCAGAGGCAGGTGGATCTCTGTGAGTTTGAAGTCAGCCTGGTCTACAGAGTGGGTTCCAGGACAGCCAGGCAGGGCTGTCACACAGAGAAACCCTGTCTCAAAAGCAAAGGGGAAAAAAGTACAACCATAAAATCTTTAGAATTACTAAAAATAAACACAACTCTCTTAAAAGTAAACAGAATTCAGGGTGTTCTGATGTCAACTTGTAAAAGTAAGCACAAGAAGTTATGGAGTGGTGAGATCGTAAGATCTCTGCTGAAGTGTCAGACATCAGACATTTAACCAGCCACGGGTTCTACAGAAGAGCTGCAAAGGCTTCACACTCAAAGCGGGACAGACACACACGTTTTCCTGGGAGAGCAGAGAGCATCCAGACAGCGACAAATCCCAGAACACAAGGTGAACTTTTCAAGCTTTCATCCCCACAGTCAAACAGAGCGGAAGTCAGCTACTCAGGGCAGGTGACTGCAGAACCCACGCATGAGTGTGGTTCCTCAGGGAGCCCAGGCCCCAGCCTGCCTGGGCCCCACAATAGTATCAAGCCGAGGAAAGTGCCGACGGTGACAGCGACAGATGCTGTCTAAAGAGGCTTTCCCCACACACAAGAGGTCATCCATGTTTCTCAGAGCCGTGTGAAGATAGTTTACGGGGTACTACTGCAGGTTTCCCTTTTGAACGATTTCAAGCTAACTGTATTGAGGATGCCCACACACGTGACTGTATTTGTATTTCTTACTAGGACAGACTTGAGAAGGCAGAAGTCCGGCCTCCCCACCGTGTTATAAATGAAAAGGTTTTACAGGGAAACTGACAAGAGCAGAGTCTCGTTTCCTCGCAACCTCTCCCCTACATTCTAGTACAATTCATGACAAAATTGTGGTGTTCTAGCTGATGCTTATTAGGTAACAAGTGACACCCCATTTTGAGGCATGCGGATCAAAAAATTATAAGACCACAAAGCTTCAGAATCCTTAAATGACAATGCATGATTCATCAAGATATGAATGCATTCACAAGTGCCTGAGGAGGAGGCATCCGCAGGACACTGAACCCAATTGTGGAAGGTCAGAAAACAGGTCAACGGACAAGCAGCTCAGAGATGACAGCCCAGAGTTCAGTGCAGGAGGCTAAAGGTGAAGAGGAAATATTCAGTCCCAGGAAAAGCTTTCAGATAGGACCATCGACAGCCAGGGAACAAGGTCAGAAACAATTACCTCAGAGTCTAAACAGGAAACACTCGCTGTCCATCTCAATCCCTCCCAGCCCCGCCCAACAGTATGCTGCACAGGCAGGCGACGGCCCCAGGAGAAACCTATCTAAGGAAAATGGTGGTCGAAGACAAGCTCCACCTGCCCTCCACTCCCTCCCCCAAAGGCAAACACACCCCTTCATCCTACAGACTTGTGGGCTGGGAGTTCCCGACAGAGCTCAGATCTCAGATAGTGTCACTGGACGTCTGGAGAAGGGAACGGTGCGGATGAGAAAGATCCAGGCAAGCAAAGGCAAATCCCAGAGGTTATGAGAACACAAGGGCATTCGGGAAATTCTTCCTTCTCTCGTTCATTAAAGCAAGAGCAGCAAACCAGCTATAACAGGGAAGGAAACAGAAGGCCAATGAGATGGCTCGGGGTAGAGGTGCTTGCCACAGAAGCCGGATGAGTGGAGTTCGGTGTCTAGACCCATGTGGAGGCGGCAGAAAACCAACTTCAAACCACAGTGGTGTCCACACACACACCATGTATGCCCCACCCTCATACACACACACACACACACACACACACACACACATATTGGTTTTAGTGACAGGGTTTCTCTGTAGCTTTGGAGCCTGTTTTGGAACTCGGCTGGCCTCAAACTCACAGAGATCCGCCTCTACCCCTCCCCCCCCCCCCCCCCCCCCGTGCTGGGATTAAAGACAGTGCCGCCACCATCACCCAGCCATATTTAATTATTATACATACATGAACATCTGTGAGCACAGGTGCCCACAGGAGAACCTGTCAGCATCCTACACAGGTGTTAGAAATTGAACTCAGGCTCTCTTCAAGAACAGTAAGCACACCTGACCACTGGGCAATCTCTCCAGCCCCAATACATAACCTTTGAAAAAAAAATGAAATGACATAAAGATGAACTTTTAGAAACTGACGAGATCGATTCAAAAGATTAAAAGTAAAGGATTTCCTCAAAGAGTGAAAAAAAAAATAAGATACAGACTCAACAGCGGGAAAGGTGAATGTGTGTGTGGCTGGGAGGGGAGAATCAACTCAAGGGGTCCCACATTCAACTGATCGAGGTTCAGAGAGAGCACAGGAGAGGAAGAATCATATATACACACTATAAAGGAACACCGGGGCCAAGTGGACCACCACGTATGTCCTGAATGAAAGGCCACCCAGGACAATGAGACCGAGCAGGAGGAAGAGTCCCACATCAACAAACAGCAGCCACAATAAATAAACGTAAAGGTCATATGGATAGCATTTCCCAAGAGTAGGGAAAACCCTGAAAGAGTCAACGCGAAGTCAAGTGCAGGATGGATTCTAAGGTGTGCAGGGAAGGAGGGGAAAGAAGCAAGGTGTGGTCAGAGACAGCCGTGGACGGCAGGTGTTTACGTCCAGTCAAAGTTGCTCTTTGCTTTTGAGGCTGGGTCTGGGACAGCTCGGGCTGGCCTTGTCCATGTTACATAGCTGAGCCTGCTACCAAAGTACTTACCTTCCTGCCTCCGTCTTCTAAACACTCAGATTTAAAGTGTGTGCCACAACAGCCTACTCAGTAAGTTTCTTAGAGCAAAATTTTACCATCATTTAAAATATCCAGAGTATCTTAAGTTTAAAAAAAAAAAAAGATGAAAGTCTTCCTTAGGTCACAAACAGTTTTAGACAGTGGAACCATACCTAAGGCACGGGTAAAGGAGACAAGCCAGAGTTTGATTTCACAGTCCTGACCACATGATGCCAATCGGTAAAACTGAAAGCCTTGTTCTCCACCTAAAAACGGCAAGGTAGAGAAACAAACACAAAGAATTGGTAAAACATTTAAGCCAGAAAGTTCTGATTCTGCTGAAATCTGCTAATGGGACTCATCTACGCCAGGCAAACAATGACCATTGAGACAATGAAACTACTACTAAAATGGCTACAGAATTTCTTCTAAATAGGTATTGCTTAGTATTTGCTGTTTAAAAAAAAAAAAGTCCTTTTAGCCAGGCATGGTGGTGCACACCTTTAATCCCAGCACTCAGGAGGCAGAGGCCAAAGCAGGCGGATCTCAGGCAGATCTCTGTGAGTTCCAGGACAGCCTGGTCTACAGAGCTAGTTCCAGTACAGCCAAAGATACACAGGGAAACCTTGTCTCAAAAACCAAAAAAAAATAAAAGAAAAAGAAAAATTTCCAACTTTTATCCCAATTCAATTTTTTTAAAAAAAGACATTAAAGGCAACAGTTAAGTCTGTGAAAAAAAAATCCATATTCAAAGAATTTGTAACAAACAGAATTGTCTTATACAGACAAAAAAAAAAAAGACTCCCCCCCTCCCCCCCGTATAATAGCTCTTCACGGTTCATATTCTGATTTAAAGAGAGAAAAAGGATGATCCTGTAATAGAATGGGCAGACTCTTCATCCTAACGACAGAATGAAGCCTCAAAGGACCAAGTCAGAGGAGTTACACACAGGGATCTAGTGCTGACGAGGGTGGGCTAACCAACCAGAAAGGGGCTGTGGGGCGAAGTCACAGCAGGTAATTCCGAGGTCATGAGCTTTCTCGCTGTGCAGACACCTCATGCGGTCATCCCACACTGTTAAGTCTCCACCTGAGGAGCCCGTGACAAGGAGGCTTCCGTCAGGAGAGAACGCGCAGGCCACCAGGGAGCCATCCTTGACACTACCACACCTGAAAGCCAAGCAGGAGAAGGTGAGGTCCTTTATGGTACAGTCCCGTTTGAAAGGAGCCAGACGGGGCGACTGTCTACAAAATAAAGCATCAATGCTGTACCCCGACATTCTCGATGGAGTCCCGGGGGCACCGAAACATCAGCTGAAACCACCTCACGAGGATCTGAGTTGCTACAATCCTCATGTCTCTAGCCGGTCAACAGGAGCACGTTAAGACCCCAAAACGTAAAAAAGCAAAAAAACAACCAAGAGTAAAAATGGCCATATTTAAAACAGACAGGATGCTTTTTGCTAGAAAGACAAGCTATTATAATAAAAAGTTCAACTTCTCTCTGTATTAAAATCTTTCAGATAATAAGGCCCTGTGCCTCATCTTCAAACCAACTCATGGAAAAAAAAAAAAAAACACAACAAAACAAATGTGGTGAACAGGAATTCTCCTGGGAAGAGAGGGCAAAGGCGCTGTCCTGGCAACACGGTTCCTCAGGTAGGAAAACAAGACAGCAAGGACTGCAATTAGTGCAGAAGTAGTCACGTGCAGGAAGGAAGCTGCGCCACAGAGGTGGAAATCACGAACCTGGTTAGCTAACCGCAGGAACCCATTTCTAGAAATCAGAGAGCCCGCATTCATCTGAGCTGCCTGGGTTAAACCCGGGTAACCCTCCCCCACCACTTAAAAGCATCAGCTTCTTCAGCTGAGACCACAAAGGCGCCATCTTCTTTGGCCACCTGGCCCTCCTGCTCCGCAGTCACCAAGCAGGAAGAATATTAGATGTCTTTCATTGTTAACATAAAGGCCATGATTTCTAGGGCACTTAACAGTTTCAACTAACATGGTCAACTCTAAGTCCATTTTACCACAATAAAAAATAAAATTTAATTTTAACAGGGGTCAAGCGGGGTTGAAACAGTCATACCTATATAACTTGTATGACTGTGCATTCCACAAAACAACAGATCCGTCAGCGGCCCCCGATGCCAAGTATGCGGAGTCTGGGGAGAAGCAGCAAATGCGCACAGGGCTGCCACCGGGCTGCTCCATCACTGCCAGGGACTGTCCACTGTGCGCACCCCACAGCACCGTGGTACCGTCTGTGGAACATGATGCCAAAACGTGTCCCGAGGGTGAGAAACAGCAGCAGTGGACAGCGTAGGTGTGAAACTTCAGCGGGGAGTGTGGCAGCTCCGCGAAGTCACTTAGGGAGTACAGGCGGATGGTCTTGTCCAAAGAGCAGGTGGCCAAGAGGGAAGGCGAGAAGGCGCAGCAACTGACGTCATCACCGTGATCTGCCAGTGTGCGAATCAGCTTCACCATGGTCCTCACGCATCGAACAGCCTGCGTGTTTTTAAACAGGGCAAAGTTACCTGCCATCCCGGGAACTGGAAATCCAAGTCCGTGCAACCTACCCAATGAAAGCGCCTCCGTTCCCATTTCGGGGACTATAGTACCTGGGATAATTTGGAGGAGATGACGAAACAGAAAGCACAGGAGTATCTCCTCTGCCAATCACAGTCACCCCAGCCATCCCAACAGACTCACTTCACCTTCCAAGCCTAAATCCCGCCGCCTCACTTCAAACCCGTTCCTCTCACTCAAACATTTCCAGCTTGAACTCTGTCAGCTGCTCCCTCCGCAGGAGAGCCAAGGTTGTTTGCTTGCAACAGGACTTATTGACAGGGGTAAACCCCCCAAGGTCTCACTCAAAATGTGTCTGTATCGAAAGCTGTCTTGTCGCGGTTTGCGTGAAAACACAAAAGATCCGAGGCGAGGAAACCAAAATTCCAAGAAAACAGAGCTGGCCCGACCATATGCTATCCGAAAACAAAATGTAAAGACTGAAAATCTAAATACCCCTTTATAGCTCATAAAAACGTACGGTGATTCCTTTTTTTATTTCAGCAATATTTATTTACAAATCTTTGGTGTTCCTGTTGTTTATTCCAAGGTAATTTTTAGATTTGCTTATTAGAACTAGCACTCAGTCACGGCTTCATCATGGCATTTCCTTTCAGTTTGTCTAGCTGAATCTCCCCACTCTCCTCCCCGATCTCTGACCCCCTTCCCTCTGGAAATAACCCCCTTCTGCCTTCGTGTCATGTGTAATATATGTGCATCTATGTATAGTGCATATGTGTGTGTCTATAGTATATATTTGTGTGGTGTGTGTATAAATATACATGTATATATGTGTGTATGTAGTGCATATGTGTCTATAGTATATATTTGTGTGGTGTGTGTATAAATATACATGTATATATGTGTGTATGTAGTGCATATGTGTGTCTATAGTATATATTTGTGTGATTTGTGTATAAATATATATGTGTGTGTGTGCATATAGTGCCTATGTGTGGTCTATAGTATATATTTGTGTGGTGTGTGTATAAATATATATATATGTGTATATGTGTGTGTGTGTAGTATATGAATGTTTTGCCTGCATGCATATTTGTGCACTACACACACGCAGTGCCTGCAAAGACCCAAAGAGGGCCCTAGATTTGGAGTTATAGACAGGTATGAGCTGTTCTATGGGTGTCAGGAATCAAACCCAGGTCCTCTGGAAGAGCAGCCAGTGTTCTTAAGCACTGAACCATCTCTCCAGCTTCATGTCACACATATTCTATCACTTTCTTCCCTTATCTTGGTCTCCTTCCTAATCTCATGACCCCCATATCCCCACCCCCCAGCACAGATGTAAGAATTCAGATCCAGAATCCCAGTTTCAGCACCTCAGTTTTGGGCATATAACTTGGAATATCGGTGGAAGCCAGGAAGCCGGAAAGGGGACACTGGGATTAGGGAGACGTTAAGGGAGGAGAGAGTTTCATGGGCTACTCAACATATAGAAGAGACAAAGGAATACTGGGCCAGAAAGGTTTAAGCTAGGATAGTGGGGTAGATGAGGGAAGGGGAGTGTCAACCAAAGGGTGTTTCAAAGCCATATGGAAGCCCAACTGAAAAATATCAAAGTTTCAAAGGTTTGCAAGACTTGCTAATGCTGCCCTAGAGGCAATAAATTATCGAGGAAAAATCTCAGTGCCAGGTGTGGGGCACCTCCTATCTTGGTTACTTTTCCATGTTGTGAAAAAGACACCATGACTAAGAAAACTTATAATATGAAAGACTTTACTGCGGTTCTAGAGGGTAGAATCCATGACAATCAAGGTGGGGGGTATGGCAGTAAGCGAGTAGGCATAGCACTGGAACAGTAGCTGAGAGCTTATATCCGATCCACAGGCAGAAAGAGAGCTAGCTGGGAATGGCACGAGCTTTTGAAACCTCCTCAAAGCCCATCCCCAGTGACACCTCTTCTCCCACACGGCCACACTCCCTAATCCTTCCCAAGCAGTCTTATCAACTGGGGACCCAACATCCACGTATACGAACCAGTCAGGGCCATTTTCATTCAAACCACACTCCCATAGGAATTGCTGGCCAGAGAAGCCCCAGAGGCCCCCAAAGCAGCACAGGCTCTTGCCATTTCTTGGTTGCCCACCAGAATTAAATGATAAGATTCTACTGCTGAAGGTTCCATGCCTCTTGGTTCCAAGATACAAAGACATCAAGTTGGACCTGACCCAGAAACGTCCTCCCTGCTGGCTAGCTTTTAGTGCCAGATGGTGCCATGAAGGCTGCTGGAGGGAAGAGACAAGACTTACCTAAATGAAACTCCATGAACTCTAACCAAAACCTGCCAGGCAAAGGGTACCCACCAGTGTAATATTGGCACTACTGTTATAGAGATAACCAATCTCTCTGTGTTTGGATTTATGGACAGTTCCACGGAGGAAATCCATGCCCAGTACTGAAAAACCTGTCCAAAATCCATGCCTCGAGAGGTCTTTGGAGGGAAACTGTGGTATGGGACAACTGTCTGTATTCTGTCAATTATATTTTAAATAAACACTGATTGGCCAGTGGCCAGGCAGGAAATATAGGAGGGACAACCAGACAGGAAGAAAAGGCAGGTCAATGAGAATAGGAGATTTCTGGGAAGAGAATGTAGTCCTGATCCAGCCACAGAAGAAGCAAGATATGACTGCCTTGCTGAATAAGGTACCGAGCAACATGGTTAACATAGACAAGAATAATGGGCTAATATAAGTTATAAGAGTTAAAGCCGGGCGGTGGTGGCGCACGCCTTTAATCCCAGCACTCGGGAGGCAGAGGCAGGCGGATCTCTGTGAGTTCGAGACCAGCCTGGTCTACAAGAGCTAGTTCCAAAACAGGCTCCAAAACCACAGAGAAACCCTGTCTCGAAAAAGCAAAAAAAAAAAAAAAAAAAAGAGTTAATAAGAAGCCTGAGCTAGTGGGCCAATCCGTTTAACATTAATGTAGACCTCTGTGTGATTTCTTTGGGACTTAACAACTGAGGGAACCGGGCAGGACAGAAACCCCAACAACAAAACTAACCACTGTTGTTTAGCTTAACTGACAAAATGTCAAGTTGCCCTTCTAAATATCTATGTTCATAATTATAGACAAATGGTACTCTCAGACCTAGAGAATCTCTGTTTGCTGTGAGTAGTGGTGAATGTAGTCTCACAGCCACTCAAGACTGCTGAGGATAAGGAGAGCTGCGGAATCAGCCCTAAATAAGATGCTGATACCATCCCTTCTGCGGCTTAAGGAACAACTGTAGGACAGGGAACAAAGAGAATTCAAAAGGCAGCAGGCAGAGGGAGGTGTTCTGAAATTCCACCCTGGCAGCTGATGACCTGCAATGGACCTGCACAAGACGGGTCCTGTCAAACCAAGGGTCAGGGAGCAGCTCACAGCCTGGGCTCCTTACTTCTGAACTATTGGCCAATGGTAGATTCTGGGAGACGGGGGCACCACTGAGCCACTAGGCTCAAATGACTCCTTCTAAATCTATGGCAACATAGAAGTTCCTGGTAAAACTCCCAGAGGACATAAAACAAAAAGACAGGAAGGTGGGAGTTTTGCAGGGAAGAGGGGGTTGCCAGTGGGCTGGGGTGTCAAGAAAGAGTAAGGGACAAGAGCAGTCAGAATGCATTGTGTAGATGTATAAAATTGTCAAAGAACAATTTAATTAATTTAAATTTGTTAACTAATTAAATTCACATGAGAGAAACCCAGCATTTGTCTGAGTTTGGTTTATTTCACTTAGCGGGGTCATTCCTAGTTCTATCCACTTTCCTACAAATGTCATGTACTTTATGGCAAAGTACAATTCTATTGTATACATGTACCAACTTTTAAAATCCAACAGTCTGATGACAGACATCTAGGATGGCTCCATTTCTTATATAATGCAGCAGTATGCACAGATGTGCATGCGTCACTGTGGTGGGGGCTTAGACCTTTGGGTATTGAAGTTGTATAGCTAGGTAGTATGTTACGTCTTTTGAGAATCCTTCATACTCATTTCTACTGCAGCACAGCACCCATGTGCAGTCCCAGTGCCGGTGACCAAGAGTCCCTCTTACCCCACAAAGAAGTAGGCACCGCGTCCACACCGCTCTTTTCTAACCAAAGCACCCACGACAGTGCCAAGTACATAATGTGTTCAAATAAAACATCGTTTAATATTTATTTTCCAAAAACAAGAAAGTTTGCCTTTAAATATTTTATATGAGATCTAGCGTGAAATGACTTAGAAAATAAAGCTTCCCAAACAAAAATCTAGCATAGGAAAAACGGAACAATTCAAAAATAATAATAATACTAGGCCTGGTGACGCTAGCCTGTACCAACAGCAGTAGGGAGGCAGAGCGTTCAACATCACCCTAAACGAGGGGAGCCCTGCCTAACCAGTCTCAAAAAACCCAAAAACCAATAATAATAGTGGCTCTGATATTCCTAAGGGACAGATGTGGCCTCGACTTGTAAAATGCACAATCTCCTTTCTTCACCTAATGTACGGTCATCTCTACAACTAAAATCCTAAAAGTTCTCAACTTCATCTTCTTCCCAAAGTTGAACTCCCCTCCACCCCCCAGAGCCCTATATACACACGCGCGAACTTGGCAGCAGGAGCTGGGAAAACAAGCTCAGGTGGCGCTTTCTGGAGCCATTCCAAATCCCCAGAGTGCAAGTGCAGCGGGAGGCTTTCCGAACCGACCCGGGCTCTCGGCGAACCTGCGGGCCAGCAGGGTGTGCGTGGCCGCAGCCCGCCGGCGACCCGGTCCCGACCCCGCCCCGCCCCGGCCCAGCGCGCCGCTGCCCGCACTCACTTCCCTCGCACCCGGACTGAGCGTCCCGCCGCGGGGCGGCTCCTCCCCGCACGCCTCGTCACTGCGGGGGTCACGCTAGCCCGGCGTGCGCACCGGGGGCTCCGGGTCACCGAGCCTGCACCGCAGGAGCCTGGAGGCTTGGCCTCCGGACTGGGCAGCGCAGTGGGCACAGCCGGGCTCGCTGGATCACGTGTCAGTGACTTGAGGTGGGCGTGGCTTCGGCGCCAGGAGAGCCACCCAAGACCCCGCCCCAACTCGCGCATGCGCTTCCTCGCGCCCGGCCAGCCCCGTGGCTATGACTCCCTAGGGGATATAGTGCTGGGAACTTACCTGGAAGGTTTTTTTTTCTGCTTAATGGTCCACCTGGAACTATAATATAATTTCTTGAACATTTCCCTACAGCTGAATGGTACTTCAACATTTTTGATCACAGAAAAAAAAAAAGCTAGATTAAGCTTCTTCATACGTATATCTTTATCCACATTTACAAACTTCAAATATACCTAAATAGAAATGGAACTTCTGGGTATATGAGCCTAAAATTCTTCAAAAGTACATTACATGCGAAGTACCCAATGGCTCTCCAGAGAGGCATGGTTTTACTCTCGGTAGAATGGGTAGCGGTGCCTATCGCTCCACATTCTTGCCAGACTTGAGTGTTATCTTTTCATATCTCTGTAGTGAGTGAATGAAGCCTTGAGTGGATGTGTGTGTATGATATGGGCACAGCCATATTAAGGAGCCCAATACCTTAGATCCACCATGGGAGTGGGAAAACCATTCCTCGTCTCTCAAGATCCAATGACAAGGTGCAGAAAGTGTCCAGTGGAGCTGTGTCCTCCTGGATATTTACGGCCTGAAGACTGCTCCCCTATAGACTGCTCCTGCTACGATTAGCTAAGCCAGTGTCCTTGCTCAGCTGTGTACTACAAACCGTCCCTCCCCATTCAGCTGAATACAATAAACCCACTTCCCTGTTTAACTGTGTACAATAAACACGCTGAGCTTCCAGCTTCCAGAGTTCTGCAGTCTTTTCCATGAGAGAGCCCAGACCATGTGATCCCAGCTTCTGCGAACGTATCTGTCATTTCTTCATTCCTTCAAGGGTCCAGTCAGGTCAACCGCTGGAACCGTGTGCAAGGATGTAGCATATCTCCATTAATTTGATTGGCTGCAATCACCTATAAAAGAAATCTGCATGATGGTTAATCTTGTTAACACATCCAGGTCTATAATAATAACTATGGGAACAAACCCCAAGTTGTGATGCCCATGTTCCCCCACACGATGCTCTTTATCTCCTGGAACTGTGAGTCTTCCTTACGTTGCTCTTGGCATGTGTTTTATTACAGCAACAAGACAAACAGCTAATGGATGCTGCCTAGAGACACCAGATGTTTGTAGTACATTCACCCCCAAGGCCATCAGGACAAGTAGACTGGAAGAGGCAAACTAGTAGCTGGCCTCTTGACTAAAACCTTGAAATTTGGAAAATTTTCTAAAATTATCTTGCCAAATAGGAATGGCTTATAAAGAGAAAAATTATAGTTAGGTTCTCTGTACCTCCCTGTAGACTGAAGTTTCTGTCCTGCCGGGTCCTACAGTCGTTAAGTCCCAAAGAAAATCACAGTGGCTTATATTAATTATAAACTGTTTGGTCTGTTAGCTTAGGCTTATTACTAACTAGCTCTTACAACTTAAATTAATCTATAATTCTTGTCTATGTTTAGCCATGTGGCTTGGTACTTTTTCTCAGTGAGGCCATTTTTGTCTTGCTTCCTCTGCATCTGGCTGATGACTGCCTTTCCTCTTCCCAGAATTCTTAGCCTGGTTGCCCTACCTATACTTCCTGCCTGGCTACTGGCCAATAAGTGTTTTATTAAACTAATATGAGTGACAATCTTTACAGTATACACTAGCATTATCCTACAGCATTTCCCTTTTCCTTTTCAAAATAAGAACTCTGAATCTAATCTTCGTTTAGCTTTTTTCCTGATCATTATCCATAACACCTTGCAACTAACACTTTAAACTAACCCCAGCCCTCTGCAAGTGCTCTTAACCACCAAACCATCTCTGCAGCCCCAAGTTCTTGGCCCTCTTAAGAGAAGGAGCTAGCCTTGGACTATAGTGATATTTTATGTTTTAATAAATAAAGCTTGCCTAAAGATCAGAAGGTAAAACTAAGCCACTAGAGACTAGACAGTAGTGTCATACACCTTTAATCCCAGGATTTGGGAGACAGAAGAAGATGGATTTCTGTGAGTTCAAGGCTACCCTGGGCTACACAAAATCAATGCAGAAACAGATCCAGGTGGTAGTGGCTCATAATTTTTCTTTTTCTCATTTTTTATTGATATTTATTGAGCTCTACATTTTGTACAATAGGTGTTAAGTTTCACATTGTGAGGAACGCTTAAACTGCTTTCCAAAATGGTTGTGTTAGTTCACAAGGCCACCAGAAGTTCATGAGAATCCCTGACAGTTGTTCTTGTGTGGCTTGGTTGTGGCCATCCTCAGTTCTGAAGACAGACCTCAGAAAGTGCAATACGTCTTCCTTCTCCATTCTTCACCCATCAAAATAGCCGGTCTCAAAATGATCGTGTGTGACTGTCCAACTCCATGAGAGTAGGCTCTCCTTCCTTCCTTCCCTCCCTCCCTCTCTCCCTCCCTCCCTCAAGATTTGGCTCTTCTTTGTCTCTAATATTTCACTGTGAATTTTAAATGCTATCTGACATCTTGATATATAGACAAACTTCAGGACCTATTGTCATAACACCAAGTCTTTATTATTTATTTATTTATATTTCGAGACAGGGATTCTTTGTGTATCTCTGGCTGTCCTGGAACTCACTCTGTAGTCCAGGATGACCTCAAATTCACAGAAATCTGCCCACCTCTGCCTCCCTGAATGATGGGATTAAACGTGTGCACCACCACCCCCCAGTTCAACATCAAGTCTTTCAATCAGTGAAAATGATATTTCCATCAACTAAGATTTTCTTTCCACAGTGCTGTATAGTTTTAACAGCTCATGATAGGCTCTTTTGTTCCTGTCCTTCTCTCTCCGTCCCTCCCTCCGTCCCTCCGTCCCTCCCTCCCTCCCTCCCTCTTTCCTCCTTTGTCCTGTCTCTCCTGTGGATTAACCTTATGGATTCCCATGAATGCTAAGCAAGGGCTCTGGGCTCATTCTCCTCTCCATTTGATTTGAGACAGGGTCTCACTAAGTTGCCAAGACTGACATTAAATTTGGAATCCTCCTGCCCCAGTCTTCCAAGCAGCAGAGATTAAAGGCATGTGCTACCAGCCCTGGCTGTTGGTACATTTATTTTAAAATATTTTATTCTTTTTGCTATTATCAACGGAACTGTTTTATTTTT
Organism: Microtus oregoni; assembly: GCF_018167655.1. Taxonomy (NCBI): domain Eukaryota; kingdom Metazoa; phylum Chordata; class Mammalia; order Rodentia; family Cricetidae; genus Microtus; species Microtus oregoni. The sequence goes on from NW_024543096.1 coordinate 14,644,918, forward strand.
ACTCAGATTTTCTTATTGTTAGAACAGAGAGGACAGTGAAGGGTGGAGAAGGCTCAGTGAGTAAACTGCCTGTTGTTCAAGCTGAAGGCCCCGAGTTTGGATCCCCAGAACCCACATAAAGCTGGATGTATATTTCCTACACTCCTGTGGCAAGATGAGAAATGGAGACAGAATCCCAAAGCTCGAGAGTCAGGTAGCCTGCTGCACACAGCAGCAAGCAGCAAGGGACCCTGGGTCAAGCAAGGAGAGATGAAAGGACCAATATCTAATGTTATCCTCTGGCTTAAATGTATGCCACAGCTCAAACACATCAGCACACACATGCACACATACACAATTTTTATGTTGACTCCATCCCTTTTTCTTTACGTGTACGAGATTCTTTTGTTTAGTATTTTCTGTATTATAAGATCTTCATCTGAAAGTTTTTTTTTTTTTTTACTTCTTTTTCCTAGACTCCATGCTTTTCATGTGCTTTCCTTTTGCTATCCCTCCTACCCCTCTGTACAATGTTGGCTGGGCGGCTTCCTTTCTTGTGACATTCTGGGATTAGCAGAGCCTCCCACGGTTAAATTTGACAATAATGTGAGCATATTATTAGTTATAGTCAGACAAACTTACAAAGGCCCAAAAGTTCCTTGGGTCAAAAGTTGCTTCCCTCCACCTTTTCTTGGTATTTCTGTATATTTAATTATGACATTTCGGAGTTTTTGCTTTCACGATAGATTTCTGCTATGTCACCTACTAGCTTCTACTAGAATTGTAAATGGTCAATTTACATTCAATTGTAAATTCTACTTCTTTTTAGGAGTCATTCAATGAGGTTTTTTTTTTTTTTGTTTTTTTTTGTTTTTGTTTTTGTTTTTTTTGAGACAGGCTCTTGTTATATATCCTTGTCTTACCTCAAACTCAAGGCTATCCTCAGCCTCAGTGCTGAGATCCTAGGTGTGAGCTAACCGGTGGAATCAGAGGAACAGGATGCGAGGCCCTACCAATACTATTCTGTTTCCTTCTCATCCAGGGGCTTGCTAGCCAGTCTGTTGGTATCCCCTAGGCTTAGAGGTTCTTAACCTTAGTGGTGACCCTAACCACATTGCTAATTCATAAGTGTAATTTTGCTACTATTATGAATTGTGTTGCAAATATCTACATTTTCTGATGGTCTTAGTCTTTTGACCAACAAAGGGGTCACAGTTAAAGCTATCTCTACAAAGCACAGCTAAGCTTTTTGGTCAGGTGCGGAGGCTCACACCTATAAGCCCAGCACTAGGGAAACTGAACCGGGACTGATAGAAGTTATATAGTTAGCAGGGCACCTTAGGAAACAGAGACCTGTCTCCAAAAAAATAAAACCAGACTTTTGCAAGTGTTCTAAAAAGCCAAACATTTGCCTCAACAAGGTCAAATCTAAGTGCTATGTAGAACCTCAGTGTTGGTACTGCTGTCAGGATGCACTCAAAGGCAGAGCACCACCTCCTCGATGGGAAGGCCTAGGTACCTTCATTGGCATCTTTAATATATCAAATGCTATATTAATGATGGGTCTAAAGTTATGTATCCCAATCTCCTGAGGAACAGTGAAAGCAGCAGCAGTCCCTTTGGCTGTGGAGAACGTGTAGCCTCACTGCACTGCCCATAGACATTTTGAAAAGTCAATTAAAGCCGGACGATGGTGGCGCACGCCTTTAATCCCAGCACTCAGGAGGCAGAAGCAGGTGGATCTCTGTGAGTTCGAGACCAGCCAGCCTGGTCTACAGAGCTAGTTCCAGGACAGGCTCCAAAGCCACAGAGAAACCCTGTCTCAAAAGAACCCCCCCCCCCCAAAAAAAAAGAAAAGTCAACACCAATGCTAGCACGAACATGTACGCCCAGAGCATGTCAGTAATGTATGACTCATGGCAAGCTCCGGATGATCCATTTGTACTCAGATGGCCGGAAAGGATTTTAAGAGGCAGAATTAGAAAATGTAATCAAGAAAGCTGAGGTATTTCAGTTCCTCGGTAACAGCTCCATGGAAGCAAACAATTGCTTGGAGGGCAGAATGGGCTGCTAAATATGCCTTGTGCAGGAGGGGCCCAGTTTCGGAAAGATTTCATTGCGGTTGGCTACGTTATGGCGAAGGGTCGGTTCACCCTCCCTTGTCGGTCTCACTACACCCGCTTCAGCTGACTTGGGTGCATGGGTCCTTTTTCAGGTGATCCATCCTCTTCCCGGGCATCATGACATGTGAAACCTGGCCACGGTTCCCTAATCAATGGAGAGGAATCCCTCCTGTTGTCATCCAGCTGACAGTCTCTTTCATGGTTTTCTTAATGGGGTAGCGATCGTGTGTCTCACTGACTCTTAAGCCTTGATAGAATCATTTCCAGGCACACAAGACAGCAGGCGAGTCTGCAAGGCTATGCAGCCACCTGTCTTTCTCCGTGGCTTCACAGTTCAGTAATGGTTGTATTCCCTGGGAGCTGGCCGACTGTATAAATGAACACAATCCTTAGCTCAATGCTGTATCCATGCTAACACTTTCTCCACGTAACTTCAACAGATGAGCTAACTGTGAGCAAAGATGCAAAGGCACTATACTCTCAGTTTTCAGTATATGATCATTTGGCCTTGAACTTGAATCTTCAGCTTTTCTCTAGGCGTTCAGTAAGGAGAACAATCTACATGGAGAACAGAAGCTCAAAGGATAGCAGCTCTCCATTCTGTAACCGGCTCCCCTAGGTTTAAATACTACCGGGCAGAATTCTCTCCCAGAAGTGGTGCTTTAACCGGATGTGCTGACACCAGCACCCTTCTGGATGCTACTTTCATTATTGTAACTTCACTCTTAACACCTCTAGCACCTTCTCCGTCCTTACCGTGAGCCTGTGCACGGATCCTTGTGCACGTTCTTAGCAATGCCAGCCTCATCACCTAACTGGAACTCACCTTGTCACCAGAACGCACGCTGAGCACGGCTGGACGAACACACATCAGATGCAATTTTCACAGTTCCAAAACCAGCTGCGGTTAGATTTGTTTGCTATATTGGACAGAAGCTGTGAGAACAAGCCAATATTGGAGCTGCTCAGATGATTGTAGAAAACCAGCCTCATTTCAAAATTCAAAATCTGTGAGAGTTTATTTGTGAAAATTATCCAAATATTAAGGATTTGTTCCAAGGCAAGACTGCCATTCTCTTCCATGGCTGGGAGGAGAGCACAGTGGGTGAGCATCACCAACAGGGAGGCGTGGTGAGGCCATGGGAAGCATGCACACACAACCCTCCCATAGGAACCAGTTCCAGAGGAATTTTTGCCACAGTATTATTTATTGCAACATAATGACTTAAAGGTGAATTACAAACATTAGGAGCTTCTCAGTCGTCCCTTATATACTGCTCTAGGCCCGACCTGGACGGGACATCCTGCACTCTGGGCACAGCATGTGTGGCTCTCATGCCTTGTCAGAGAAGCTTCTGTCGGCAGCAACAGGAGACCATTGCAGAGATCCGCTACCAGTCAAAACACAGAGAACTGGCTGGGGGGTGCCCAGCCCAAATTGATAAAAGTAAACCATAACTGGCCCAAGCTTAAAGGAACATCATAGAAGAAGGGCCAGGAAGATTTATAAGACCCAGAGGACTAAGAAGTCCGTTGTGAGAATGTGCCTTCCACATTCTTCCAGCTGTAACAGGAAAGCTAGGCCCACGGAATCTCAACAACACAGCCGCCTCTACACAAGACCGAGACAGTGCAACAGTTGGTACCCCAGCAGAGAGGCGGGGAACATCACAGAACTACAATTAACTTCTGCCGAGAGAGGAAGAACCATTCTTCCCCAGGGATGAGTCTCCTGATCAGTCAGCCATAAAAACATATATTACAAACAGACCATATTTATTCTGATCCATTTACATGTCTATGCAACGACGGTGGGAAGAGTCGGTCAGTTTGAAAGTGGGGGTTAGACATGGAGGGGAAAAAGGGAGGAGAAATGATCTTTAAAAATAACAAACAATACAAAAGGTAAGGGTATAAGGAATCATGTAAGTATTTATTAATACGGAATTCCATGCACTGAGAGGGAGTCCAATGTTTAACATTTAATCTTCACAGAACTTGGAGACATCCTAAAAGAACAGATTTGTAGGCTGGATATAGATTAACTTCATCTGCCATCCTGGTAGTGCTTCAAATATTTGACTAAAAATATTCTGAGTGGTTTTTTTTAAGAGTTTCTGATGTGATTAACATCTAGGTCACTATATAGAATAAACAGATTTTCAAAATGTGGGTGAAAGTCACCAAACCAACTGATGCCTGAACAGAACAAAGAGATGGCCTCCTCTCTAGTGAGACAGAATCTCCTGCCTCAAAGCCATCCAACAGGCACATTAGCTCCTGTTTCTATGACAAACTGCCAGCCTTAGGACGTAATAACTGAGAACAATGAACCTGGTTTTAGTGAGATTGAGCAGCGTTGAGTGTCCTGAAACACTTACAAAAGAAGCACACACCTAAAGATACCCCTGGTAGCAATCCTTCTGGGATACCACCCACTGCCCACTTCAGTGGTCACCTCTGCCTACTTACAATGAAGACACCAGTCCAAGGCAGCCAATATTTGTCAACCTCTCCCTTTTCCAGGGAGAGGAATACTCGTCGTATTTCGCTGCTTGTTCATTTGAGTCTCAGAATGCAGCCAAGGCTGGCCTCCAAGCCACTGAATACTAGGATTACAGGTGTGCCTCCACGTTTGGAGGTTCTGTTTTTAAAAGAAAATGTTTGCTTTTAGAAAATTGCTCTGTGTATTACAGATTTAACTATTTTCTCATTTATTAAAGCAGCCCTGGACAATGGAGGTGATGTCATCTCATACAGATGAGATGCAGACCTGCAGCAGAGCCCCCCCCTGCCCCCAAGACTCCCCAGACAGCCCCTCCAGCCCAGCACCTCATTTTCTTTCCACATGGATATTTTTGACCAAGCTTCCCGAGGGCAGTGTTGCAATAACCAGAAACAGACATATTTATACGACAGCTGATGTTCATAGAGAGCTCTACAAACAATTTAGAGGTTCTAGAAAGTGCTTATAGCTCAAAGTCTTTTTAATCAAGCATTATTTTCTTGGGAGATTGTAATGTTTCCTTCAATATGAAAAGCTGTGGGCCTGAACACAGCTCAGCAGTAAAACACCTTTAGTGCCAGCACTTAGGAGACAGAGGCAGGCCTCAGTGGGGTCAAGGCCAGCCTTGTCTACAAAACAAGTTCCAGGATAGTTAGGACTGTCCCACACAGAGAAACCCTGTCTTGAAAAACAAAACAAAAACAAAAAAACCCACTGCCTACTATGAACAAAGCATTGGGTTCAATTTCCATCATGGCTCCATCCCTGCACCCCTTGTCTGCAAATAGGGATGTGGTCTGCCTTTTTTCTCTCCTCTCACTCCCTTCTGCCTCCAGTCTGTGTACCAGGCTAGTTTCTCTCTCTCTCTCTCTCTCTCTGTCATCTCTTTTCCTTTCTCCCTCCCTTTCCCACTCAGTGCCTCTGTTCTGTGTCTCACTAAACACATCAGGCTGGCCTCAGACTCACAGACAGCCATCTTGCTTCTCCCTCCTGAGTGCTGACATTAAAGGTATGTACTACAACACCCAGCCTTTTATTACTTATTCCGTGTGTGGCAGGGTAAGCATGTGTGTCTGTGGGTGTGCCTGCTCATTCCACCCGGTCGGAGGATGGTGTCTTAGGTTGGTGTGAAGCCTTTTTCTTACCAAAGTCTTCTGTCTTACTCTGGAGTCTCTTAAGCCCCTGGGATCCCTCTGACACCCCCTTGAGTTAGGGTTAAGCACTCGCCTGGCTTTCATGTGGAGGCTGGGGATCTGAACACAGCTTCTCAGGCTTGAGCAACTTTACCACCGAGTCTCCTCCCCAATCCTGCCTATCTCTTGTTCACCAGTGGCTTTCCAATGTCCAGCTTTGGCCCACCAAAACTTACAACTATGAATCTCATGGCTTAATTTACACGCTTTATGACCAATAACCACGCTTTATGAGCACTGGATTATGCATCTATAAACAGATACCTCTCATATCAGGGCAAAGTATCCTAATGCTTTCATATTGAAAATGTGAAACAAAATGAGGTCGAGAGAAATTTACACTCCATGAAGCTCAGAGAACTGACCTTAACCCAGGCTTTGCGCTTGGCATACTGCGCTCCGAGTCACCACACACACCACTAGGACTCTGCAAAACTAAAGTTTAAAGTCACTGCCTTCTGAACGAATGCACGTTAAGATACACTAAGGAAAACAACAACAAAAAAAGAGTTTACCTGTTTTGTAAACTCTTTATTTCATCCGCACCACACATAGCAGTAAAAAATAACACCCCCCCTTAAAAAAAAAAAAGAATGCTACCTTTTCCACAGCATTTTATTTTAAATAAAACTTCAAGTACTTTTACATAGGTACAAAAAAACTCTGATCTATTTGCCTCCAACAGGCCACAACACACAGTAGATAAACACAGTGGTTACAAACGTCTTTTAAATTTATTTCTGAGGCAAGGCAGATGGGAAGGAAGTGTCTCTATGAAAAAATACTGTGTGTGTAGGAAATTGTCACGATTTTATTCCACATGGATACAAATGATTATACTTTAATTTAGGCCCTGGTGGCTTAAAATTATATAACAAAATAGAAAAATGGAAAACTACTATCCCCTACACCCTGTTTCAAAGGCAGGCACTACCAAGATTCGGGAGACGCCACAGTGTTGGTAGAGGATAATTGCTGTACAGGCTGGAGAGCTGTAATTACCTTCAGATAAATGCTACAGTCCTTCTAAGGCATAAACAATAATGTCTCCAAACAATATATACACATAATACATATTAAAACAAGACTCAATATAAACAATAATGAACAATATATACACATCAATTTCCACTGGCTTGAAATACACTTTACCTACACAAGTGATGCGCAACATATATATATATATGTATATATAAATGTAATTGGAACTCTACAGTAAAGTTTATTTTTGGTGCTTTCAGAGCACATCAGTGTAAACAGTTTAACTTGGCTTTGTTTTATATTTTAAAACATTCCTTGTTGTATTTTCAAGATTTAAAGCAATTTTCTAGTTCTTCCTTTTCACAGAAAACGAAGATTCTGGATGTGGTTTAATCATAAATAATTCATAAAATTAAATACATTCACTAAAAAATAAACTACAAAGTAAAAAAATGAAAAATAGATATTTATTGAGAGGGAAAGGAGAACCATTCCCCACGTTAGAGCTCTGGTGTTGGCTATTCAGTGCGATCTGATAGTTTAATTGCTATTGCACTATACCACCCTTTTCTTTGAACATTCTTTGGGTGTGCTTCCCTGTTCTACCTAAGTTAGCTGATAAATCACATAAACCAGTGACCAACGGTCTTGGCTGGAGGAGTGAAGCCTCTAAAAATGGTGTCATTCTTCTCACCTTTTTAAATATATATATATTTATATATATATACTCATTTCAAGGAAAAAAGTTAGTACGCATGTGCCTTGCACATTTGTGTAAATGCAGTTCACATTGCTGGTCTTGTTTGTCCTTGTTGAAAAGAAAAAGGAGAAAAAGGAGATTACAACTTCAGCTCACTTTGAAGGTATCTGTCCACTTTTTTTCAAAGTACTTCCTCATCCTGTGGCCAGCTCGGCCTATGTCGGAGTCATCTTCATTAAATGTCTCACAGTTGTCAAACACAAGCCTGACATCTAGAGCAAAGGTCTCAAAGCTGGCGTACCTGAAAGAAAACACACCGTTACAGGCTGCTGACACTTCTCAGGACTACAAACCAACCACAGGAAGCGGAGTTAAAGAGGAAGTAGAAGGAAATCCGGAGAACAGGATGACCGCACTGAACATGTCTAAGTCCATGCATGCATGAAACATTCACTGTGGTCTGCAAGGCTGGGTCTCCAGGACAGGCATGGCACCACACCCGGCAATCCTACCACCCGGCTGGCGGAGACAGGAGGATTGCAAGTTCGAGGTCAGCCTCAGCTACAAGACCTTATCCTGAAGCGAAAACAGAAGTTTTCCATAATCCCATTTACTATCTGACTTCTTACCGTTCTGCCAGAGAACTTCCCAACTCCACCGCATCACAAATCCTCCAGCCACCCTGTGACCCCCACTGACAAGAGCTGCACTGGTAAAGAGAAGAAACATTTCCTACGTCCCATAAAAATGAGCTTTCGTAGCTTCTACAGATGCCATGACAGCCACCGTGTTAATCCTTCATTCTCAATACTCACTACTGTGCTGAACAGAAATGATGTACTTACTGTCCATTGTTTAGCTTTTCTCTGATTGTAGAAAAATCCATAGGCTTCTTGATGACTTTCTTGTACCCAGGTACAAGCTTCAAGTTTACCGGGAGTAGAAAAGGCCAGGCATCCTCATGAGTTTCCATTTCATTCAGGATCACACTACAGAAAATAATGTTTGAAATTGGTACCTGCAGTTGGCATTCCGCAAACTAAATTTAAAAACTGAAGAGAAGAAAAGATACCTGCAAAGAGCCAGGTCCTTGGCGTCATCTCTTTTGGGTTTCTTAACAGAAGGAGCACTTTCTACTTTAGATAAGCTGACGGAAGGGCTCTCCTCCATTTTCCTCTTTTTGAAATCTCTGCTTCCTCTTCTCAGGGAGCTGCTTGTGGAAGCAGAGTCTTCATCCTCAGTGTCCCCAGCAACCGTCCCTTTCTTGTTTTTCCTGGACTCATTTGTCTTCTTTCCTTTGACATGAAGTTTTTTTATTTTTACAGTCTGACCACTTGCCTTTAATTAAAAAAAAATAAGCAGATGGGGTATAAGAAAATAATCGTTTATCGACTTTCTATTATTTTAAACCATAAATGTTTGCTAAGATCCACAAGATGCACCAACTATGCTTTAGAAGGTTGGTAATTCTATTCTTCTATAGAGATCTGGGAATTTCTTCTCCCTATGAGTGACACCCAATAAAGCATGGGGAAAAATCTATTTTAAAAATTCTTGAACGTGGAGCTAGCTGCAGATCCAGCATTGTAGAGCGGATTGTCAATGTTCCTGCCCTCTAGTCTGCTAACCAAGTGAGGTGCACAGGGCTCTTTTTCAGAGCAAAACACAGCTAGGAGCAGGCAGGTCTGTAAACCAAGCCATGGGGGTTATTAATAGGAAAGCTGGAAAGGGAATAGAAAGCTAGAACAAATAGGAAAATAAGTTCCAGAAGCAGCAGGTGGAAAATCAGATTTTCTTTTTTTGTTTTGTTTTTTTCGGTTTTCGAGACAGGGTTTCTCTGTAGCTTTGGAGCTTGTCCTGGAACTAGCTCTTGTAGACCAGGCTGGCCTCGAACTCACAGAGATCCCCCTTCCTCTGCCTCCTGAGTGCTGGGATTAAAGATGTGGCTGACATGGTCTCTCATCATTTGCTTCACAGGTTTCTACTTTAAATGTGACTGGAAAATGACAGAAAATACAGGTGTTCATTATCATTTGACTTAAACATTCTCTTCTGTTGTGGAGTATTATTTTAAGATGTGTTACATTTGTTTATGCTGTGGAACATTTTGTTTAATGATGCAAAGATGTGTTGCATTCCTTTATGTTGCATTTGTTTAACTCTGTGAAGCTGTCTAAAACACCTGATGGGTCTAATAAGGAGTTGAACAGCCAATAGCCAGGGAGGAGAAAGGATAAGTGGGGCTGTCAGGCAGGGAGAATAAAGAGAAAGAACGAGAAAAGGAGGAGAGGAGGAATCCAGAGGCCAGCCACCCAGTCATGCAGCCAGACACAGAATAAGAAGAAAAGAAAGGATATACAGCAACAGAGAAAGGTAAAAGCCAAGACGGAAAAGACAGAGGAGAAAAGTTAAGAAAAGCTGGCAAGAAACAAGACAAGCTAAGGCTTTCATAAGTAACAAGAAGCCTTTGTAGGCAGGAAGTGGTGGCACTTTAATCCCAGCACTTGGGAGGCAGAGGCAGGCAGAACTCTGTAAATTGGAGGCCAGCATGGTCTACAAGAGCTAGTTTCAGGACAAAATCCAAAGTGACACAGAGAAATTCTGTCTTGATAAACCAAAAAGAATAAGCCTCTGTGTGTATTTACTGGGGAACTGGGTGGCAGGCCCCCACAAAAACAAAAAGTTAAGAGAGTAAGAAAACAACCAACTTGGATACTTCCAAGTCACATTTCCAAGAGAACCAAATACAGTTCTTATAAAAACTGGTCCATGCACGATTAGATAATCATTCACAGTATCTGGAAGGTAGAAACAATGCAAATGTTTATCAACTCATGACTGAATAAGCAAATGTAGTAAGTCTATAGAGTATTATTCGACGATAAATAATACTGAACTGTGCTAGAACATGAACTTTCAAAGCATTTTGGGTGAGAAAAAGTAGGCAGACACAGACATACTGCATGTCTATAAAAAGGCTTATGAAGACGTTCTGGAATTAGGTAGTGGAGATGCTGTGCAGGTCTGTGAATGCATTAAAAATTAATGGACTGTTAAAAGATGAATTTTATAAACTGTGGTGATTTAAATCTTTTTTTTTGTTTTTTTTTTTTTGAGACAGGGTTTCTCTGTGGTTTTGGAGCCTGTCCTAGAACTAGCTCTTGTAAACCAGGCTGGTCTCAAACTCACAGAGATCCGCCTGCCTCTGCCTCCCGAGTGCTGGGATTAAAGGCATGTGCCACCACTGCCCGGCGGTGATTTAAATCTTTAAACAAAACAAATCACAAAACTCTGGTAATTTAAAGCTTAGTCTCCTACCATTCTTACCTTAGCGATGCAGGCTGGACAAAACCAGTCCCCGTCTGGAATGGTCGTAATCTTGGGCCTATGGCAGTAGGTATGGCAGCCTTTGTCACAGCCGTCACAGAGTAGCAGCAGCTCCTCATTGTCTCCCTTCCGACAGATTTGGCAGTACTACAAATACATAAAAACCACTTAACATCAGTCCTCTGCTATGAGTACTTGCTGTTGAGATGTTAAACAAACCATAATTCCTATTTGTACTGATAATGAACATTCCGCTTGCTAACAAATATATAGTAGCCACACACATCTATGTATCTCTCATTACACAGATATGGACCACATGACGGGCGAGCAATTCTTTTGGGGCAAATGCACATTTCAGATACACTGCATAGAACAGAGCTAGAGGTTGAATGCCTTCACACACTTCAGAAGCATGTACACGTCAACGTATGAAGTCATCAACATGACATCAGAGCACACAAAGCAATGAATAGCTTTAATACATGGGACTTGTAATGTTTCAGCTTTTGCTTATCTTATTGTCCTTATGATATTCTGAGAAAGAAATAAGAGAATAGTCTTTAATATCAAGATTTAGAAACTCATCTTAGTGTAATTATTAATTATATATTAATAAGAAGATATTCCTAAATTGTATATTATTCATACATGATTTATGGCTGACTTAAAAATGTGTCTAAAATAGGAAACACTGAAAACTAAACCAAGTCAAATTTCGGCCACAAATAGAGAAAACGCATCTTAAAAATTATCTCCAAGGAAGAAAACGATAAAGAATTTACAGTCATGATTTATTTTCTACAACTAAAAATATTTCTTCTTTACTGAAAAATGTATAGCACCATTAATGACTTCAAGCATGAAGGGAGAAAGTATCCCCTGTGTAGACATAGTTTGTATAACAGAACTTGGAAAGAGAAAGAGGGAAAGGCGCAGAGCCTGCAGGGCGGCTGTTAGAGCAGAGTGCACCTACATTGTCTGATTTCAGGGCACAGTGCTGCCACGGTGGAAGGCACCCTGCAGTCAGTACTGCAAAGGTGACTATACTTACATGGGAATTCATTTATATTAAAGTTAGGTGTTTGCAATCTTAAAGAAAAAATGGTTCAACAATTCAAAATTGCTTCATTTAACTTCAATACATTATATGCTAGCCTAGGAAACCTTAATCTTACATAACTTAATATATATATATATATGTATTTGTATGTATATATACACAAAGGTAGTTTAAAAATGTAATCAAAATAGGAGCTACATACTATTCAAAGGAACAGATATGAAAACTGTCTATTAAATACATCAGATATATGCAATACTAAAATTGTCAAGTATGTAAACGCGAAAACAGTAGAGTTTAATAACCCCCAAATAAGTTTCTATTAGATGGACTTTCTGAATCCCACACCACTGAGTAACTTAATGGTATTTCACCAAATCCACACTCCACCTTTATGAACTCTATTGTAAAACACTTATTCAGAAACAATAAGGACAAGGTATATCCAGTTTATAAATAAATGTTTTCTTATCTTTTCAGAGAAGGTGACAAATATCAACTTTCTAGCACTTTTGAAAAGCTCCCAGCAATAGCTCATAATTATTAAGTGAGAACATGTACGTTGATATTTGCTTTTAACTCCTTTGCTACAAAAGCAAAAAAATACTTATGCAGAGAATTACCTGGAAGCAAAGTGGCAGTTTCCTCTGTTCTAGTAAGTTTGGTATCTGGCTAAGGATATATTTTCTTTTTCTTTCTTTTTTTTTAGTTTTTTGAGACAGAGTTTCACTGTGTGACAGCCCTAGCTGTCCTGGAACTCACTCTGTAGACAAGCTGGCCTTCAACTCACAGAGATCTGCCTGCCTCTGCCTCCCGAGTGCTGGGATTAAAGGTGTGTGCCACAACCATCCAGCTAAGACAGTAGTTTTTAAAAGTACTGAGCACTTTAACATTTTGTCTGGATGTATTAGGAGGATCATTATGGTCACAGATATCTATCTAATCAAAGGCTATGAAGTACTTCTTAATCTATCAATAGCAAACCATGTGATCACCACCATCGTTATTTGTGGTCCTGACAGAGGAACCCAGAGCACTGTGCATGCCAGGCAAGCCTTCCCCTGCTGAACTAGATGCTACAATAATATGCTGGTGAACATTTTTAAAGAGACTGCTGCCATGATGTTAAATGATGATGCAAACACGTCAGTAACATGGGAAAGGCTAATTTCAAACCCCAAAGGAACTGAGAATGCAAAAGGGGTCAGGTGTGGTGGGGCCTGGCTTGTCTCCATTCCTGGGAAACACAGGCAGGAGCACAGGAGCCTAGGCTGCACAGAGACCCTGCGAACTCACAGAGACCCCGTCTCTGCCTCTGGAGTGCTGGGATTAAAGGAGTACGCTACCACTTTTCAGCCAGCTTGGAGGTTTCTTTTTGTTTAGGTTTATAACAAAATTGACCATTTTTATGACTTCAGAGGATGATAAGAAAAAATAACTATACAGTTAATATAAAACGCCAGTGCTTTTATTCACTGTAATCTAGTCTTCAACAAATATATTTGCCTAAAGAGATTATTAAACTTACTTAAATAGTTTTTATTAATTTTAAGAAAATATATTTTTATTGTTAAATATTTTTATGATTAAGAAAATGTTCTCAAAGCACTTTCAGGCTTATAGTAAATTAACGCAACTGAACAGAGCTAAATCTGAACAAACTGTAAAAGCTGCAGATTCCGATTCCAGACATCTTTAGAAAGAAATGAAAACGGGAAGACAAAGTTTATTTGTGTACACTGCACACAAGGCCATGAGTATGGGAACACCAAGAGGAAACGGAGGAAAGGAACACTGAATTACTAGGAGTTCTTCATTTCTTGGGGGAATGATTATTATAAGGAATGTAATTTTCAACTTTAGCTACTCATGAAAACAAGTCTCAAATACTAGAATTTTGAAGCTGGTCTTTAATTCAAAAACAAATATTAAAGCAGTTCATAAAGGTCTCTATGTAACAGGTACTTCCATACCTGCTACATTAATAAGTAATAGGGCACTATGTACATGATTTAAAACAACTGTCTCTTTGAATGTATGTCAACTATAGCTGTTATTTTGACATTTGATGCCAGAATGCATGCTTGCTATCCAATAACTACTTGGGTTTCCAAAGATGAAAAGTCAGTTTTAATTATCAGGAGAAAAACAAAAAGTTCTAGTCTTTATGCCAACCTTATCTGATACAAACACACAAGTCAAAGTTCTCTGTTTTGTATTTAGTGTTCTTATTAGTGATAGAAAAGTAAAACAATTAAGGCTAATGGAGCGGATAATGCTAGTATGTTGAGTGCGCACAGGGTGAGCAGCCTTTAAAATGTTTCCATTAACAACCTTATGCTGATATAGTTCAGGAGGCAAACTGTTAGCATTACAGACAAGTATTCAAAGGAAACAAAGCCAAAATTTGAGCAAGAGGAAGACAATATATTTGGCAGGTTGCAACAAAAAGTTCAAGATAAGAAAAAGAATAAATTATATAGTATTTAAGTATATACAAGTATATAAGTATTTAAGACATACTCCCAAGTACAGTATATATTATTGTAACAATATGGTAATATGTAGTTAAGAAAGATCTGGAGGTTGGGAAAAAACAGAACAGAGAAAATCAGTCATAGTATTTCTTAAATAAAAACACTTACAACTTTCATAATTGATTTTTCCCATGCTATTGATCTCTGTAACTGCTGGATGCACAGGGCTACCTGTGCAGCACTGCGAGCTTCTGCTAACGCCCTCCTCCAGACCCTGAGCCCTGGAGCAATATCCTCTTCAATTCTGCATTGAGATATAGAGAAATTGAGTAGGTCATGGCCACATTTATGGTCACTGAATGTGAAACAATCATCACACTGAAAGCCAAGCAATGACAAAAACATGTACAGCCAATAAGAATAAAGTTTAAGCAACTAAATTTGATGTAGTGCACAGACTGTGGCTACGTGCCTTGAAGCTTAGTCACAACCAGATAAATGTAAGATCACTTTGCAGGATTATCAATGCACATAACAAAAAAAAAAAAAAGGTTTTACAAAGCACCATGCAAATAGCATGATCCACAAGGATCACAGACAAACAAGAAGATACATAGATAACAGGCAATAGAAAATAGGCTCCAATTAGCAAAGAAGCACAATAATTTGTCAAGTTAATCTCAATAACCTACCCGTCACCATCACCACTAACGGATGGTGCAGGAGCAGGGACAGTAACTGTGCCCACATTATCCAGTTTGATCTGAATGGTGGTACTTAAGGGGCTCTTCAGATACCTTCTCTCAATGTTCCGCTCCAAATCAGCCAGCCTGGTTACAGCTATATCTAGGGGGTTGTCACTCTTCCGGGCCAGTGCATGTGCACTGTTTTCTTCGTCACCAGGAAGGTCTCCATCATGCTCCTTGTACAACTTAGTAAATGACTTATGTTCAAAATATACCAAGTCCTCCCTTTCTGATGCAGGCTCTGGACACATCCAACCCTATACATCAAGAGAATAATGTCATTACGGTTTCTTCTGAAACTGTTAGACCGGTGAGTTACCTTTACGTAAAATTCAGCAGCGACCACCAGCAGATCTCAAGGATCTTTACTAAAAGGTTTTACCTTGCATTTCCTAATTCTAGGTTAAAACAAGAGCAAAAAAGGAAAAACAGTTGGTAAGAAAGTATGTGAAAAATAACATTGATTACATAAGCAGTAAAATTCAGCAGACAATTGCAAAGGTTTAGACTACCATGTTCATTAATGCGATACATGTAACAAAGGAAATGTCTTGGTGGCCTTGAACTTTTCTCTTGATTCTGCCCTCGTGCCTTCCACTGTTCCCCCACGCGTGTCCTCATACCCACTACTTTCCGTTTGTCTGTAAAGCTCAGCATAGCTATTCCCCTTGCCCATATTGTGCTTTCCTGTCTTCCCACCATGAAGCACGCCCTGAAGGGGTTAAGTCCTCCTGCTGTAGGCTTTCCTAGGATCCGAAAATGTTCCCTAGCCTTGCCATACTGTACCTCTAGAATAGCACGATGGTTTCATCAACATCCTTTTTCCATCACAAGGGTGGGGCCATGCTGGCCTTTACTCATTTCTTTCCAGCATAGTGAAGGTAAACTAACGCGCACTCGGTATATACATAGTGATTGAATAAATGAACAATTCCATGACATTGTTTGTTCACACAATCCTTTGTCCCCAAACCAAAGATTGCCCAGCTTTTAACATGCTCTCAATCACCGACATTCAAGTGCCTCAATTTTCCGTCATTCTCACCTTCCATTCACGTATCTACGCTGCATTCAGACTCCACGACCTGCTCCTCTCTAACATGGTAAATTTTCAGTCCCTGGTCATCTGCTCATTCTTTTACTTCTTAGTTAATATTTGCTTGGTTCCTGTCTGTCAAAATCCCACTCATTTTCCTACAATAGAACATGTCTCCACTCTACATAGTTTGGACTGAGCTCTCCCAGATACCCAGCGGAAACCAGTACACTCTTTAAAATTCACACACTAAACTACAGTTCTTTATGGTTAGTTACTAGATTCCTCACCCAAGTGCCACATCTTACCTTCCTGTTATAAGGCAAGCTTTTTGGGAATTAGAAGCACATTTTGTCCAATTTTGTAGTGTCTACTGTCTGATTTTTTAAAAAAAACAGCTACTGAGTAAAAGTATATCAAATAAAATACTCAGAAGGAATTCTCTGCAAATTAAATTAAGAAATTACTATTTTATTCTCTGTATCAAGACCAAATCTCCTCCTTTATCTCAATGGAATGTTTCTATCTGGAAAGGAAGCCCAGGGAACCTGACACAGGAGGTGGGTATGAGTCTGGGGGCTCCTGGCAAGCACGAGGACCTGGGGAAGGCACAAATACTTAGGGGTCACATACAGGCCAAGGGATAACTTATATCAAAGAAACCTTCCCACATTCTACAAGGGAAGCAAAATAGCTGAACAACAGAAACCTTGTAAATATGATACTTCAACTTCTGCAAAGTAAACCAGAATTAGGAAATCAAAAGCCAGATGGCTGTGCTCTGTCCAAAAGTGTCAGTGACCAAAGTCTCTTCATTTTATTTGCTATAAATCTGTAATATTTAAAACTAGGAAGAAAACTTAATGTTTTTGGGTAACACTATGATAAAGGTAGCTCTGTATGCTGAAAAGCACACTCAAATAAAGCTAACAGTAATATAACAAAGATAAATGTAAATTGTAGCCTTGACATTTCAGTGATGGCTCATAGTGAGTAAAGTCATGGGATGGTGCGCGAGTTAAAGACGCCCCAGTTCAGACAGTGGCAATGGACATTTACGGTCAGATTAAGGACAGTAAAATCAAATGGAAACCTGTGGTCATCTTTGTGTCACACACAATTACAGAGTCAGTATTTGAAAGAGCCTGTAGACCCCCATGCTTTTCAGAAAACAACAGGAACTTAGAAGCCATTTCATAGGGCTTACGGCTGAAGGGGTTAGTCAGCTCACAAAAGATGCAAGCCAGATGGAGGTGGTGCACACCTTTAATCCCAGCACTCCGGAGGCAGAGGCAGGTGGATGTCTGTGAGTTTGAGGTCAGCCTGGTCTACAGAGTTTCAGGACAGGCTCCAAAGCTACATAGAGAAACCCTACCTCAAAAAACAAAATGCAAATGAATATATCTAATAGATCAACAGCACAATTTTAATGTGCTTTCATTATGGCAAGCTTCTCAGGGTAAAAGTATTTTCTTTTTAAGAAAAAATATGGTTAGTCTTCTATAGATAGTAAGACATAACTATTTTAGTACTTTTTCATCAGTTAAAGACAATACAAGTTATTATTCAGTTCTCAGAATAATACAACAGCACAATTCACAAGCAGCTTAATAATACAATGCCAAGACACTCTACTCAAAAGCAAATTCTACTTATTTCAGCTGCTGAGAAAATGAGCAAGGGCACGGAAGGCAGCACTGTGGGGGGTTCAAGGCATCCAAGTGTGACGGTTTCAGGCCACAGTCTGATCTATAAACACTTGACGTGCTTTCCCAACTGGAGGTCAGTTAGCACTGGAAAATTAGATGGAATACGTTGAAGGAAAATTAAAACCGCGTAAACCAACACCAACAAGTAGTTAACAAGTGATCACGAGAGAGGGCAACATCAGAGCATGGAAGGCAGAAGCAGCGTGTGAGAAAGCAAGCCAACTAGTCAGTAAACCCTTCCACATTTCCTAGGCCTATAGCCTGATCTCGTTGGTCTTCATGCTAAAGATATTGTGTCACCAAGACAATGTAAATTACATTCATTATTCTCAATTTAAGGAGGCAGTGAAATGCATAAACCAAGAAATCCAACAAACATCTTAAAAAAATCATAGCACTAAATGGAATAATTTTCATTTCTCCAGAAAATTAACTCGTGTGGAGGAGTTTCCTTTGTTGACGATGCCAGAGAAATGAGGCGTGCGGACAGTTCACAGGCTAGGGGAGAAACACACAGTTTCATAGCACAATAGTTTTAGGAAGTAATAAATTTTGTTTTCTAATGTTAGCAATTATGTTTGTGGCAAAAAGGGATATTATACTAGCTCTAGAAAATGATGGGTTTTTTGAGACCTCCAAAACTAATTATGAAGCAAAATTTAAATTATTGAGAAGGATACAATTATGTAGTACATTTTCCTCTGAATAAAACATAACTATCAAGTGAATCGACATGAGAGACTCTAGTTTTCTAAAGCTCTGCAGGTTTCTCTGCTTAGTCAGCACACGGATATCTATCTACTTATCGGCACAACCATACTACTGCCCTCTTCCTAAGCCTGAGCATCTTGTGTAAGCCTCTTCTGTCTCTCCAGCAGAACTCAGCTCTGACCGTTGCCTGTGACATCACACCCATCAGATAGAGACATGTGCTTCACATATGGTGTGTCTGCTTATTGATAGAACATGGGTCCTAATGTCTGTCTTGTCCTTCCAGTTTAGACTATACATAGAAAAAGTCTGATACACAACAGTTAAACATAAAGGAGTCCTTGATCTTCCATGAACACTGCTGACATTTGTGAGAAAACTGTACTTATCATGGTAAAAACAAAATGATTTCTGTGAATACAAAATGTAAAAAACCACACGTGCTACACAGTCCAACAGGCTTGGCTTGCACACACTCTTTGCCACTCAAATGATGACTGAGCCCGTTTCCTTACCTGTATGACAGGAGAGGTTAACTCAGGACTGTTTAGAATTAAATGAAATCGTGTGAAAACATTTAGTACAATAACTACATTATACAAGTTATATAATAACAATTACCTTCCATCACCCTAAAGACAGATTATATGCCAAGCCGGCTTTACCTTCACTTGCAAACTTGCGGACGCCACCCTCCTTTCCAAGTCCTCTACTTGCTGGAGGATGTTCAGGTCCAGTTCCATCGCTTGCTCCTCTACGGACCAGTTTTCCACAATATCTCGAGTTACCTGATTTTCTTCATTTTCATTTAATTCAATAATAGCAACTACATTTGAGAAGAAAGTAGTTTTGAAGTCCACTTGATTTCTAACTGCCCTCCCATAGTGATTTCCCCCCCTAAATGAGTAAAATGCTACACACACTACTTCTATAAACTCCACAGAGACAAATGTACAATGCACATGCAGACAGTTTGTTGCTGAACAAGAAATTAACTGAGACACACAAAGCAATATGTGTATAGGTGCTAAAAATGATAGAAAGTAACACAATTTGAGAAAAGCAATTGGTTACTGTTAAGCAAAATCTAAAATAATTAAGTCTGTGGAAAGATGGCTCAGTTGCTAAAAGCATGTACTGTTCATCCAGAGGATGCAAGTTTGACTCCCAGCACACATAACATGGCTTACTACAACCTATAACGGAAGCTCCAGGGGGATCCAATAGCTCTGGCCTATGCATACACATACATAATTAAAAATAATAAGAATAATTTGAAGATAAATAAAAGTAATAAAGAATTAACATATAGTAAAAGGTTTTAGGGTAAAATAATGAACTTTTGGAGCTAGAGAAATGGGTCAGTGGTTAAGAGCACTGGTTGGTCTTTCAGGGGACCCAGGATTCAATTCCCAGAACCCATACGACAGGTACTGCTGTACATAACTCTAGTTCCAGGGGATCTGACACCTTCATACAGACAAATGTGCCCGTAAAAGAAAACAAAACAAAAAAGTAAATAAAAATCTTTTTTTTAAAAAAAAAAACAAAAACCCTGAATTTTCTTAATCAGATAAAAGAGCAGAAATCTTTTGGGCATTTACCATCCTTGTTCTTGATACAGGCTTGAGTAATATAATCCAAGTGCTTCTGTACTTGCTTCTGTAGTGCCTTTTCCCTTATTCCTCTGAGATGCAGCACTTTGAGCAATGTTTTCAGGTCCTCTGGGTCAATAATTCTCCACCAACCAAACTGCATTTCTAAGTTAAGACAAATTATGCCCATAGTTTACATTATTTTGACTAGGAAATAATGGCAGAGCAAACCTCAAGATTTGTTAGCCACAAGGAAATTCATCAGAGATATATTTACAAAAGAGAAATAAACTATCAGCATGAGAATCAAGACACAACGAGGGGCTGCAAGCCACCGCTCACACCTACCTTCTGGGATAGGCTTTGGACTAGGGAAATCTACAGGCTTTGCTACTTCAACAGCTGCTGGCTGAGCTGTGGTGGTCTTTTCCGGTGGAGGAACTGGAGACTCACTTTTACTTGAAGCAACACTGGAGGTCAAGAATGAACTACCATTTCCTTCTGGCATTCCCAAGCCTGACCCCAGACCAGGCAAAGTTGATGTAAACGGGACATTGGAAGTGAGTACCCCAGCAGGCCACCCACAGAACTGAAGGCCCATCATAGACATGCCACTTTTCACCTGTAAAACAAAACATCTTAAACTTAGATTGTGGTTCCTGAGTTCAGTCCCTGGCACTCACACGATGGAAGGAAAGAGCCATCTCCTGCAAGCTGTCCTCCGACCTCCATATACTTAATGTAATAACAACATTCACAAAACAGAAACAAAGTACTCATTAATCTAAGGAGTTGGGGGAATGTTTGGAAACTTAAATTATTTTTTTCAAATTGTATCTTTCAAAAACAATATCCACTTATCAGAGGAAAACTACACACATTAGCAACAATATTAATTTTCATGTTATTTGTCCCCAAGAGTAATTAATTACATGTTAGTTATACTGCAACTGCAGCCAACTGAAGAGTTAGTCAACTTAAGAAGGCGAGATAGCAGGAGAGCTAATGAGGCCGGTGACAGACGTTCTGACTGCTTTGGTTTTTCAGACTGTCTCAGGATGGTTGAAGATCACCAAAGGTCAAAGTACGGCCACAACCTGTTTTGTTAGCAGCACTAACCTGAAGAGGCGGTAAAGTAAATGGGTTCAGTCCAGCAGGGCTCTGAGAAGACGGCCCAAGAAGCGGAGGTGGAGCAGGTGATGGTGACTTTGATGGTGGCTGAGACTGCGGAGTCGCTAAAGCAGCTGGCATGTCAGCATGGGTCAAGGAAGTGTCGTCACAAGGTGTTCTCGGCAGAAGGCTAAACCACTGTCTGTTCTTCTCAGTCAGTGTTTTTAGCAGTTGGTCGTTGGGGAGAGGGCCGTACAACTTCGCACAGCTACCCGAGGCAGAGCTAAA
This sequence comes from Microtus oregoni, assembly GCF_018167655.1. Taxonomy (NCBI): domain Eukaryota; kingdom Metazoa; phylum Chordata; class Mammalia; order Rodentia; family Cricetidae; genus Microtus; species Microtus oregoni. The sequence continues at coordinate 14,666,462 of NW_024543096.1, forward strand.
CAGACCAGGATCTGTCTTTTCCAAGCCGCTCTGCGCTGCTGCCGAGGGAAGGCTCCCCAGGGAATGCTTCCCCCCATTCTGATGGGACAATGTACATCCGTTCGTACTAGCAGTCGCTTTTGGGGGTGTCATAATATCTGACTCAGGAGGCATTTTAGCTACTTCCAAAAGCTTGCTTAACTTGGAAAAAGAGCCAGGTTTCTGAAGAAAGAGGTTTGTGTTATCTTTTTCTTTAAGGTCTTCCTTCTGCTCACAGTGATCGGGAATGGAACAATTTAAAGATTCTGTAGGAGTCTCAAATACTTCCTCTTCTTTCATCTGGAGACTTTCTGCCTTTTTAAGCTTTTCTTTTTCTTTTGCAATTTCTTCTAGGCCTATTCAAGCAAAAGATGCCATTAAATTAAGTTATTACTACACATCAAACCATTACTATAGCTAAGTTTTATTATTCACCAAATTATATAAAAATACATCAAACTTTCACATCTTATAGTCTTCATTTTCTTATGGATATTTTTTCAGTCACTAGCATAAAAAATTAAATGTACGGCTGTGGAGATGACTCAGTGGGTAAGAATGCTGGCTGGGCAAGTACGAGAACTCGAGTTTGAATCCCCAGAACGCGCACAGCAGGCATATGAGGCCATCGTGCCTGGAACTCAAGTGTTGAAGGGGAATCTGCAGGCCAGCAGAAACAGTGACTTTCTCCTGCAGCCAGGGGCCCTGTCTCAAGGCGATAAAGAGTGGTAAGGATGAGTTCGAGACCAGCCTGGTCTACAAGAGCTAGTTCCAGGACAGGCCCCAAAACCGCAGAGAAACCCTGTCTCGAAAAGGCAAAAAAAAAAAAAAAAAGTGGTAAGGAAAGACATCCTATGCTCTCCTCCGGTCTCTCCATGCATGGCACAGACACACATACAACACAACACACAAGCGTGCCCCCCATACATACACACACACACTCTCTCTTCAACAACATTTATGAATGTACAGTTATTAAAAACAAAACCTACACAGTAAGAACTAGTAGATCTGTACCTCTCAGCCTGTGTAATCTGAAAAGGGGAATCCAGTCCAGCCTACCTGTTTCAATAATTTGTGACTATGTATGAAACATCAATAAATATATAAATAACTATGTCATATAGATAGATACATTTAGTATCTATATGATACTGAATGGATGATATCATGACTACTCTGCTCAAAGATAGCAGTAGAGTAAAATTATCTACTATTAACAATACATGATATGCCTTTTAATTTTTATATTTTTTACATAACAATAAATGCTATTTTTCATTTGTGCATTTAAAAAATCTATTTCCTTGGGCAAATTCCTTAAAATAATCAACTTAACATATATACTTTTTAAGAATTCTTGAAGTATACTGTCAAACTGTCCTCTAGAAAGTTTGGGTCAAACTCAGGACCAAACACACTCACCCCAGAAGCACATAAGGATAACTGTTTTTTTTCGAGATCCTTGACAAAATTAGATACTATCAATATTTTTTTTGTCTTTGTCAATGCCTAGGAGGCAAAACACTAAATTGGATCATGTTGGATCATTAGTGCACTAAATATCCTTTTGTGGGCCACCATTTCTCCTACTAATGCCAAAGGATTCAAAGATGAATTTTATTAAAATGAATCTACTTTATTCTATCTGAAAACCAGCTGACTTTCAGGCTAACATAATCAATCAGTCATGAAGGGTACAGAGTCTGTCCATCCTGCCTATTCCTCCATCTTTACTGCTGCTCAAGACTAACATGCTTAATCAGATCTATATAGGTGTAACTTCCTCCAAGGAGTTACACACACACACACACACACACACACACACACACACACACATCCTACCTAGCTTGTGGTATTCACCATTTTCAAGTTATTTATTTCCCACTTGAATAGTTTCTTTGGAGCTCTATCTGTTCACACTCTTTGTTCCTGTTTTATGGTGTGTATGTAACTTATGGTTTGGAGTACTGCATAAATAGAATCCTGTACACTCTTCTGCAAAATGGGATAAAATCCCAAATCCTTACTAAGGCCTCAGCACTCCACAATATCTGACAAAACCCCTATAATCTCTGCACCATTGGCCCTGGAAAATCTTGTTGTTCCCATCTCCTCTCTTTCTGCTTCTCAAATACGCAAGGGCTTTTCTTCAAGGTCTCTGTGCTTGCTGTTCTCATGCAGGACAGTGTTCTGCTCAACAGTTCTTGGCCCTCAAGGCTCAGGTTAAATACCCTTTTCTCAAGAGTGCTCCCTGATCACCCTGAGTGCACTAGGTGTCTCCCACTCCTCTTGGAATGTCATTCTATGTCGCTTCCGTTACAGAGTTCTGAACATAGCAATCTATTTTTACTCTTCTCCCTTCTGTGGTAATGGAATTCCAGTCAATAAGCTCTCCTTAACAAGGGGGCTGCTGTAAAATAAAGGGTGCAGCTAGAGCTGGAGATAGTCAGGGACCCAGATGGGCATGTGGGGCATGCACAAGGCCCACCAGTACAGTGGTGGAAGGGATGGATGCATTCCAATTTCCCTGAAGCTCTACTGTGAGAGCTTCCCATGGCAAAACACTGCACTGAACCTCATTTTGACCACATACACAATACGCTGAGTAGTATATCATGTCTAGCCAGTCCTCTATTAATGTTTGAAAGCTCTCAGTCCCTTCTCTTGAATTAGCTTCTAATTAGAATTAATACTATATCATATTAATTAATTCTCCTGAGCAGCAGTAGGGACTAATTCGCCTGAGTTTGCTGGTTCTTGAGATCACAGGGTCTAGCAGACACAAGAGTCACCCCCCTCTCACTAGAGAGAAAATGTGTCTGGAAAAACACGAGTTTGTCCAGGGACACTGATCACAATTCTATTTTTGTTTTCTCTCTTCCTCTCTCTTTCTGTTTTTAAGATGCTGAGAGTTCACATAAAGATTTTAAGAATGGTGTTTCTAAGCAGGGCGGTGGTGGTACACACCTTTAATCCCAGCACTTGGGAGGAAGAGGCAGGCAGATCTCAGCAAGTTTGAGGCCAGCCTGGTCTATAAAGTGAGTACTAGGACAGTTAGAGCTGTTACACAAACACTATCTTGGGGGGAAGGGGAGAAAGAAAAGAAAGAAAAAAAAAAGAATGGTTGTTCTATTACTAAAACAAATGCTTTGTTACATTTCTACCTTCTATATGATTAACCAAGTCTCTCCCCACACTGCAGTAGTCAGTTTTCTGTAGGAAAACCAACCTCCTTCCTTCCTAAAAAGATCTTGCTATGATATAGCCTAAGGTGGTCTCAAACCCTTTGCCTCTCATGAGACGGAATTACAGAAATGAGTCTAGGGCCTGGCTATAGATTGTTCTTCATAGAAATTTGTACCTCCTATAGAATCTATACATTAAGAAGACACGTGTTGAAAGAAGTTGTGTATATACCACCAATATACTACCAAGGGTTGAGAGCCACACCCTGGGACTCAAAAGTGCTGACACAACCCTACCATCCAATCAGATTCTGACATCTAGTAACACTCAGTAATGGAGTTCTGAAAAGCTGAGCTCAACAAGCCTTATTTAACACAGAAGGTTGGCTCTATCATCCAGTTTACTGAACACAGGTTAGCTCTATCATCCAGTTTACTGAGCACAGAAGGTTGGCTCTCTCATCCGGTTCACTGAGCCAGAAAGTTAGCTCTATCATTCAGCCTACTAAGCACAGAAGGTTACCGCTATCATCCACTTCACTGAACACAGAAGGTTAACTCTATAGTACAGTTTGTAATGGGATATTTAAAGATGAAATATTAAAAATCAGTGGTGACAAGAAAAGAAGTTAAAGGGGTTTAGGTGCTCATAAATTTTAAGATGAACAAGATTCTAAACTGAAATGAAGATTTAGGAAGGGATCTCAGAGCCAATCTTCTGCAGTTCTGTCAGGACAGTGCTTCCTGTGAAAGGGACAGCCTAGGCCAAGTCTCAGAGTCTGACAGTGGGAGAAGAAACACCTGCAGCAGAGTCACAGGGGGACAGTGAGGACACTGCATGGGGTGCAGCAGAGTCACAGGGGGACAGTGAGGACACTGCATGGGGTGCAGCAGAGTCACAGGGGGACAGTGAGGACACTGCACACGGTGCAGCAGAGTCACAGGGGGACAGTGAGGACACTGCACGGGGTGCAGCAGTCACAGGGGGACAGTGAGGACACTGCACGGGGTGCAGCAGAGTCACAGGGGGACAGTGAGGACACTGCACACGGTGCAGCAGTCACAGGGGGACAGTGAGGACACTGCACGGGGTGCAGCAGAGTCACAGGGGGACAGTGAGGACACTGCACACGGTGCAGCAGAGTCACAGGGGGACAGTGAGGACACTGCACACGGTGCAGCAGAGTCACAGGGGGACAGTGAGGACACTGCACACGGTGCAGCAGAGTCACAGGGGGACAGTGAGGACACTGCACACGGTGCAGCAGAGTCACAGGGGGACAGTGAGGACACTGCACACGGTGCAGCAGAGTCACAGGGGGACAGTGAGGACACTGCACGGGGTGCAGCAGTCACAGGGGGACAGTGAGGACATTGCACGCAGTGCAGCAGCATCACACGAGACTGGCAGCAGAAGAAAAGCCAAGGGCACGAACCCTCAGCATAAGAGGCTTCGATGGAATGAGAACTGAGCACTCACTATGCCCAGTAACAAAGCACACTTGATTATGAAAGGACACAAGACAGGGCAGTAGCAACAAGCTTTCTAAAAATGCAATATCCTAGAGGGCAGTGGTGGCGCACGCCTTTAATCCCAGCACTCAGGAGACAGAGGCAGGCGGTCTCTGTTTGAGGCGAGGGCAGTGGAGACAATATCCCATTTAGGAGACTGCAGTTCTTACCTTCACCACTCTCCATGCCTTCTACAAAAATCCCTCCGCACTGAGGAAGAATCCAGTATCTGCGTCGGTAACGGTCCTGACCGAACATCATTGAGCGCAACGAGTGGGAAGCATCAAAGAGCTTTCGCCTGTACTGGCTCTGTTGCTGTTAAAAAATCATCCATATAATTATATCACAGACACTGCGTGACGTAAAAGTCAGCAAAGGTACTCTTATGTTTACTGCGTCGTCATACTGTCCAGTACATAAAAACATGATGGTACATGTCATCAAATACGTCACTAAGCCAGAACAAATCACATGATTTCAGTACTTTGCCAATACTTCTCCATACAATTAAGCATGCCTACATCTGTTTAGCTTTGTACACATGTTCTCTGCCTTTTCAACACATGCTTAAATTTTGACATACAGCCATGGAATGAACATTGAGACAATAATGTACAGGCATCTCACAGTACTTAACAACTAATTTTTGGGGTTGGGGATTTAGCTCAACAGAAGAATGCTTGCTTAGCAAGCACAACGCCCTGGGTTCAGGCTTCAGCTCTGAAAAAAAAAAAACCCAAAAAACCAACCAACCAAACAAATAAAAAACCCAACCAACTAATTTTCCTGCCATGAACGTGAAGGAGAGTAGGGAGGGGCCTAAGGGAGAACTTGGAGGGAGGAAAGGAAAGGAAGAAATGTAATTACAGTATAATCTAAAAACAAAAAAAACCCCTTAATGTTTCTTAAAAAAGACTCATCTTAAATTTTATTATGATACTGAAAACAGAACATAAATTTTAATGATAAATACTGAAGTATAAACAGTTCATAAGTCTAATTTAAGTCTAATAAATAAATGTGCAAGTGTAAAATGAAATAGAAATATTAAAATTCCTATGAAACTCAGAAATTTTTTGAGTAATTACTTCAAAGACAATATATCTTACTGATGCATTAATTTAAAGGTCCAATTGAGGAGTCTAGAACTCTTTCTTCACAGATTTGGTTAAGCATAATGCTTTCAGAGGCTTCTAACCCCAGCGTTCAGCCAGTCTAGTTTAACTGTGAGGATGTTTCTGGAATCCTTCTGTTTAATTACTTATGGAAAGCTTGCTGTTACTTAGCACTCAGAAAAACGAATCCCAGATTTCAGAACACTGTACGCAGATGTGAAAGCACATCTGAGCATGCTTACTTTGCTCAGTTTTTCAATCTGTTTTTCCAGCTCCTCAACACTTGCTGTCTGGTCACCTTCATCCTAAACAATAAAACACAGAATTATTTATCTGCTTCAGAGTTTCATTCTGTCCTCATCAAATCCTGCGTGAATGCATCACACACACATTCATAGCTACATACAAAGTATAGAAGTAGTAAAGGAGGAATTTTAACACTGAGCGGAGCGCTCAGAGCACTTTTTAAGGGTACTGCTTAAAGAGAAAGGCTTGTGCATGACACATGAACATTCAAACATTTACATCCTTAGCCCTTCAATTAATTTTTGATATTTCCTCTGGGCATTTTTTCTGACATTCCCGTCCAAAAAGAAGCATTTTTTCAAAAGTCACCACCACTTGTTCATACACATCAGAAAAGAGATGTACACCTAGTAAACAGAGGCGAAGGAGGAGAGGTGTTCACAGTTTCATAATCACCTATTATCTATGCACTTCTTATCCAAAGTCAGAGGACAAGAGTTACTTTGGCTTTTACATAGACTGTGCTAAAAGTAACATGAATTCTAACTGGGATAAAAAGATAACAAGCCTCCAAATCCTCAAATCCTGACTCTCAACTAGGTACTTAAATATTGATATAAAGTGATCTTTTCATAAGCAGGACCAACGTTTTGAGAATTTACTAAAGCAAGAATTACATTCCAGCAACAGATAACTGGAATACGGTAACAGAGTAGTAATGCACCAACCAAGTCAACCAAACGCAGCCTCTCCACTTGTCTAGTGGTGTGGGATTGTCCTACGGCCTGGCGAAAACAAGGCCAGTATCCTACAACTGTGGTCCAAATAACCTACAAACTATAATTTTTAATACTTCTCTCAGGATGAGAAAGGAATGATAGTCTACTAAGTTTTAATTAAAGGAGTTTTGGTTAATTATAATTTTAGTTGGGTGGTGGCTGTACACGTCTTTAATCTTTTGGGATACAGAAGCAGGTGGATCTTTGTGAGTTTGAGGCCAGCCTGGTCTACAGAACAAGTTCCAGGACAGTCAGGACTACACCGAGAAAACCATGTCTTGAAAAACCCCAAAACAAAAAAACAAAACAAACAAAACCCATAATTTTAGGAAACATAAAAGAACTTAGAAGATCAGAGGTATGTGACAACAGAAAGAACATACATAATTATCAAAACTGAAGACAGAAATTATCTTCACCATGGTTCTCCACTGCTTCTTAATCAAAAATGCCTTTGTGCTAATCATTTAATGTTAAATACAACCTCATGTACATTGCCTAATGAGGACACAGCCCAGCAGAGTCTCAACACAAGTCCAACAATTAGGAAGGTTATGTGTAAAAGGAGTAAGCATGGGAACAGAAGGGAATTGACTGAGACAAAGGGTGTGAACTTAGTTGAAGGCAGCATCTTCTAACTGAGCCTTAATGAAAAACCTCCCAGTAATTAATCCTTCAAGAACTATAACTATTGTACTGACACACGAACTAGAGTTAAGCAAGAAGCCAAGGTTGCTCTTGGATATCATCAGTACTTTATTAACTAGCCAATATTTAATGCATGTCTACCAGGCCTTTATTATTATGAAGACTCCTTCCAATCATTTCAAGGGGAAAAAAGCTCTTCTTTTCTTAAAAAAAGATTATTTAATATGTACACAAGTATATGACAATGGAGAAAAGAGGTCATAAATATGGAAATCTCTGGAGGGAAAAGATGATATAAGATAAAAAATAGAAAAAAATAAAAATGATGCAGAAAAAAACCAAACTAACTATTTAAGACGAGGTTTAAACTGCAGCCTTGGCTGCCCTGGAACTCTCCTGGCAGCCGAAGCAGGCCCTGATCTCACAGATACGCTCTGCATCTTGTCCTCTAGGGTACATGTGCCAGCCACTCCCACAGCAACTGTTTTTAAATAAGGCCATGGTATGTAGCTGGGACTAGCTTGGGACTCCTTGTTCTCCTTTTCTTAGTCTCCTAAGTGCAGTAGTATAGGCACGTGTCATTCTATCTAGCTAAAGAAAACATAAATTGGTTTTTTAAGACCCTAAATATTTATTATTTTAAAAGTTTTATACCATTTCCTCATGTTAATAGTAGGATATATAATGGTAATAAACCCTATATTTAACGATGATTACTCACACTACAGCTATGTTAAAATGACATGTTCTATGTATAAATAATAAAATCTATGGCTAACAATTATGTAATTAAAAAGGAAGTCAGAGACTGGGTAGTGTGATACACAGCTATAATCTTTAATCTTTTGAAGATTTACGTGTTTTTTAATCTTTCAAGCTTTGCACACATACAAAGCTGAGACCAGAAGGGTCATGAACCAAGGGAAGTCAGGGTTTGCAGACTGTCTTCCCTTTCCCCACCAGAAGCAAGGTGAAACAAACAATTTCTACCCATCAACCCACTTTAGTGACATCACTCAGCAGAACACACTGAAATCCCAAAGCAGGGCTAGAAATTTGTGCCAACATTTAAACCAATTTATAATATTAAATATCTAAAAAAGCCACCAAGCCTGGAAAGGCTTAGCTCCTGTTATGGAAACGGCTCCACTTTCCAAATGAAACAGATTACTGATGAATGGGTCTGTGATTCTCAAATTAGATACTTTTTACATATCTGCGACAAAATGAATGTTTAAGTACATTATATCAGGGCACAGGGCCAGGCACGTGCAGCTGCAGCCCCACGCTAGTCAGAAGTCTCAGCAAGAGGCCCTGGCCTCTTGGGCTCGAGTTTGAAGCCAGTAATGGTAACATGAAAGTCTGGAGGAGGTCCGGCACTATGGAACAGTTTCTTCCTGCAACAAATCTCAATGTCATCTTTGCAGGGCTCTGACACCAAAAGAAAGTTCAACAGTGGGACCACGTCAGATAAAAAAAAATCCCTGCATAGCAAAGGAAAGGACAGGTGGAAAAACAACCCACTGCATTTCATAAAAAATAATGCCCAAACAATTAAGAAACGCAGCATCGTAGCAGCTGCCAGACACTGTTCTCTGCATTCCCCATGCGAACATCCACCCTGAGATGTAGTTCTCAGTGAATGGCTGCAGAAAGTACTTGTGAGAGTTTGTTCCTCCAAATGCCTAATGTCCTTCACAGGCATGTGATCTACATTGCAAATATCTTTCCATTATGCCAATTAACATTCTATCTTAAAAAAAAAAGAAACAACAAAACTTTACTGACAGTGGTGAGGGTGCTCAGTGCTGCATTCATCTTCGGTTAAAGCTGTGAAAGCTAGAGTTTGCACTAAACCTGACCAAACCTTTGAGGCATGAGCGGTAAGCAAGTGTAACGCAATGTGTCAGTGGTACCAGAGAGAATATCTGAGGATCTGAATCGACAGCACTCTAGAGACAATTCCTAAGATGCTGATGGTCATGTTTCAACTAACAACAGGGATACATACATTCAGAGCAATACAATATTAGTGCTTTTATTACTTGAACATCACAGAGAACACTGAAACAAAGCAAGATGGTAACAATGTCAGCAGGTGATACGAGCTTAGGGGACCATTGTGACACACCTGTTGAGTAAAGCATCTGCACACACAAAGCAAATCTAACTTCCAAGTTTCTTTCCATGCGCAACCATGGAACCATAATTAAGTGCTTCCTTAATTATCACAAAACACATCAAGAGACAAATACAACACTCTTCAGGCTGGGAGCACAGCACAGGCAAGCCTGGCAGGGGAAGAGGAAGACGGAGGAGGAGGAGGAGGAGGAGGAGGAGGAGGAGGAGGAGGAGGAGGAGGAAGAGGAGGAGGAAATAATTTTCAGATGAAGAAACTGGGACAAGTAAATGCCCCAAGCTGAATTCAATGGCTTTAAATGTCATGTTGGTTTTTGGCAGGTTGCATAGCTCTTGCTAAATCTTAAACATGAACCTGACTGGATTACCTCATCTTCACAAATATCAGTCTTTTTTCCTTTTTTGTCATCTTTATCTTCTTCATCTTCATCATCCTCGTCTGCTTGATCATCACTGTCATCATCATCATCATCATCATAATCACTGTCTCCTCCCTTCCTTCTCCGCTTGCGTCCTGGAGTGGGGGTGCCCAGGGGATGCTGCTCTTCTCCGAGATCAATGCCTCCTGCAGTGTCTCTTTTGCCTGTTTTCTTAGCATGAATTATCCTGAGCCTTTAAACATTAAAAGAAAGACACAGAATCAAAATCTACTGTTGTCACCACTAAAGTTGTAATTTTTATGAGCACAATGCCAAACTTTCTTTTTCCCCTCTTTAGGTCAGTGCTGAGGATTCAATACAGTGTTTCCTAGGCAAACATCATTTTCTCACTCAGTACTTGGCACATGAAGCTAGGTCTCATTTTGTAGCTCAGGTGGCCTTAGAAATTTGTTATCCTCCTGCCTTTGCCTCCTATGTGCTGGGATTCCAGGTGTGAACCACCGCATCCAGATCATAATGTGAGTCTTGAGCTCATGTAATAAACAATATATATCAATAGCAGTAAAAATTCAACTAGGGAAATTTAAGACATATGTTTCCATATTTGACAAAAACCGCCCATGAAAGCTGAGATGAATGATTCTGACAATGTTCGAATGGTACTTCCGGATTTCTGCACTATGTGCCTGACTACATTTCAATTCAAATTACTACTGCAAAGAAACTAATCTTTTAACATTTTTAATTTATTTTATGTGTTACCATGTATGTATGCACACCATGTGAGTGCCTGGTGCCACAGAGGTCAGAAGAGGGCATCAAGTCTCTTGAAAGTGGGATCTATAAATGGTTGTGCACCATCATGTAAGTGCTGGGAATTGAACCCAGGTCCTCTGCAAGTACAATAAGCACTCCCAAGCACTGAGCCATTTCTCTGGGCCAGAAAATGTTCTTCTAGTCTATTTATTTATTTAAATTTGGGGAAAGTGTTTCACTATGTAACTCTGTGGTCTTAAACCCTAGATCTTCCTGCCTCAGCATGCCAAATGCTGAGATTACATGCGTGGGTCATATACCCTTTTAACACAGCAGATGAATTTATTTCCTGGAAGGAAGATAATTAAATTTTAATATTGAATAATTTTTATTATATTTTGTAGAAGCAAACTTTAATTAAAAAAGAATCATTAAGAGAAAAGATAGTCCCAGATATCAACTAAGACAAACGCAATCCATTAGCAGCAACAACGAAAACATGGTTGCTTGACTTTGCTGAAAGAAAAAAGAAAAATGTCTCTCTTAAGTTTGAAACATGAGTTCAATGAATCTATTTTCCTTGTCTGCTTTTAGATTCCATCACTTATTTCAGACTCCAGATGAAATAGTATCTTTCTCGTACAAAAAGTAAAGTTTAAACTCCATCCTTCCAGCCCACATGCCTTACTGGAGACTTGAACTAAATAAAGGAAGACAGCACACTAAATTAATAAAATAGAACTTACTTGCGGAGTTTACCTTCCACTACCCATTTATCTCTCCTCAAGTTTGACATATACTCAATGTTCTTGTCAATCTCACTGCCAAAACAAAGATATATTAAAAGATATAATCCACAATGAGTCCATTTAGCATGCAATATCATACATTTTCATAGGTAAAATGATACAATCACATTTCATATATACATGGGTTTATACAACATCACTGACTTTAAAAAACAATCATTTCTTCATTAGATACAATGTTACTATTAGGAAAGTTACTTTGGTAACAGGGCTGTAATACACTCTCACAATTCCTTATAAAAATAGTATTTTGATGGGTTTGGTATATATTTAGGAAATGACCATTTCCACATTCAACTGGAAATTAGGACATAGATGTGCATTTACGTAAGTATATATACTTACTTATGTACAGATAACATCTCTGTGTATGTCTACATGTCAACATGGAAAATATGGATGTTATGGTATTCGCTGGTGGTAACAGAATGGTTGTGCCTTTATTCTTCCAAAACAGAAAATATCAATGTTCTCTGTACAATGAATTTATATGCGTATATATATATTTTAAAGAGCAACTCAGCATTACTATTTGTCATCATGCTTATGCATAATGAAATAATTTCATAAACAAAATATTAATACACTCTTGGAGATATTTGAAAAGGACACAAAAAATAAATGATAACAGTCACATTAATATATCATAGCTAAGACAGGTACAGAAGGTTTAATTTGTCTACCAATGGTAAAAATAAATTCACAAATCCTTTTTCCTAAAAAGGTAAAAGACTAAAAGTAAGACAAGTAAATTTTTAAACAAATTAAGAATAAGCAAAGGATGAACAGTGAACCTGACGTGCTCGAACACTAGCTAACACCTTTGTGCATAGTAACAGAGTGCCAGATGGACTTGAAATCTTAAAGTATAAACTACTTCACTGGCAAACTGGAAATCTAAGGTTAGACTAGGACACAAAGAAATAAGCAACGGGATCACTTTATGAATTTAAGGAAAATCAGGTCTTCAAAGATGTCAAGGAAAAAAGTTCTGGATTCCTAGAATGGTTCTGGATTCTAGCACTGTAGCAAATAATAAAGATATCCAATACATGAAGAATTAGCAAAATGATTAAACAATACATGTAACAAAGAATACAGATTACATATATGCAGAAAGATCATTATGTTCACATAGAACACAGAACACATAGAAACTAACTGAGATAGTATTGCTGGCTATCTTCTAATGGTGATTTACGATTTTGATTTTCTTCTTGGTACTAGTCAATAACTTCCAAATTTTCTAGAAGCAGTTTGCGTCCCCCATGACTGGACACATTGGAACCAGGAAACGCCTGGCTTACCTCACCACACTCTTGCTGCACGCCAGTTCATTAATGAGGAAGGCGAGGACGGAGGCTTTCTGGGCTGGGGTGTGAGCCTGGAAAGCTTTAGTCTTGAGGCTCTCTGTCAGCTCCGTCTCTCCACAGTGGGCTTCCATGAAAATCTGCAAAACCTCCGACACATTGTCTCGATTCACACCCACATTCAGCAAGTGCTCTCCAAGAGCGGTTTTGGCCTAGAAAGTTTGGCATTTTTATCAATGTTTATCATCTTCATTCATTCAAAAATAGGAATAAAATATTGGCTTATATGCTCTAGATATTACTAATAAGGACTTTATCACAGAACTGGAATGGAGATAAAACAGCATGATAGACAGATATTCACATGTCTATTGTATTCTGTCCCCTTATTAAACCCTTCCTGGACTGAGGGAAGGAGAAGAATCTGAATATTGATAGGAGACAGATTTAAGTAGTCATCAAGTATTCTCTGTAAAGACATTTTGGAACGAATGGTAAAGTACTGATGATCAAAATCACTGTGATTATTTTCTACCTTTATTACGTCAAGTGATAGGCACATCGAGAAAAACACCATTGACCCTGGAAGCATTCTACAGTATTGTTTAGAGAAAAGATACCTTGAATGTGTATCTGATAAGACAGACAGATGTGCACGAATGGAGTACTTACTGACCAACACAGAGTCAACACTGTGACCTATATGGCATTCAATAGCCTGCTGTTTACAACAATTGACAAAGGAGAACTTCAGAATCAGCATGCAAGTTCTAAATCCTTTAGCAATTATGAATTCTGCTTTTGACAGATACCACTGGCATATTTCCATAAATGCCTACAACTAGAGCAGTAAAGAGTAACCAGGAGGCTGGTCTACATTCCTCCATCTACCAAGATTCTTCTACATTTGCCCCAACCTAATATAAATCTACATTTAACTCCAAAAGATAAACGTGATCAATGAAATTAAGAACATCTATATAATCTTCTGCTATCATGGAAAAGTTAACCAGCAATACAAGGAGAGTACAGACTTAAAGCAATGGGTTAGATTCGGGTGTTTTTACCTTGTATCCTGTAATTAGACCTGGATCACACACAGCAGCTGAGAGGAGTCTCACAAGCAAGTCTTGGACTTCACCCATGCTGTCCCCTACATTTAGCAATCCCTCTTGAAGAACACTGAGGTTTGGAACATCAATATTCACATCAAAGCCCAAAACTTTACCAAAGTTTCGTAAGAACTGCACCACCATGAGACAGTCTGAAAATGTGGTTCCAGAGAGGACAAGTCCTGGGATGCGAGGCCACTCTGGCAAGGGCTGCAAACAAAACACAAGAAAAATTAACACAGCTTTTAAAAAATTAAGTCTAGATTTTGTTTGTACATACAAGGTTACGTACAGATATGTTGACACTGATTCCCCCCTCAATTGCTGATTAAACATCTCTCTCTCTCTCTACTTCTCTATCTATGTGTTTGTGTTGTATGCACGCTGGAGGGTATGGACGGGCGTGCAACAGTAATGCCTATGGAGGTCAGGAAACAACCAGCAGGAGTAGGCTTTCTCCTGTCATATGGGTTCTGGAGAATATCAAATTCAAGTTGTCAGGTTTGATGGCAAATACTTTACTCATCTAGCAAAGATAACTAGCCATTCCTCCCATACCTATTAAGTACTTTATTTTTAAAAGCAGAATCTCCAACTAAACACCTCGGGGCTCATTAATTTGGCTGGCCAGGTTGGCCAGGGAATTTCTCGCCACTCTGTTCTGGGTTGATGACACCTGGCCCTGCCTGTGCCCAGTATCTATGTGGCTGTTGGGCAGGCACACGCTGGTGCTGGTGCTTGTGGGGCAGGCCCTTCACCGACTGAGTCATCGCTCCAGTTCTCCAAAGCATGACTTTTTTTTTGTTTTGTTTTGTTTTGTTTTTCAAGACAGGGTTTCTCTGTGGCTTTGGAGCCTGTCCTGGAACTAGCTCTTGTAGACCAGGCTGGTCTCAAACTCACAGAGATCCGCCTGCCTCTGCCTCTGCCTCCCGAGTGCTGGGATTAAAGGCGTGCGCCACCATCACCCGGCAAAGCATGGCTTTTCTATCATCTGAAGAAACTTAAGCTGCTGTATTTCTTTATCCTGTATAGGAGGATAGAGTTCCTATGAGCATCACTGCAGCTCCCAAGGCACTAATATGTAAATGGTTTTGAAAGCAAGCAATCACCTGCAAATCTGGGTTGAGCTAGATATGAATTCAAATTTGACAGCAGAAAGAAGAACTGAAAATTTCTTATGTTGATAAAATAAGGTTATATAACAGCATGAGCCACACCAAACCAATCACGCGACCAAAACCAAGCAACAAACTAAGCAAATCAAAATAATAAACATTTCAAAAGTACCGTACCACTACGTAATTATTCACTGAGCTCTTCGTGTTTAATGGTGGCTCAAAACTGCTATGAGTTTGCATCATGGACACTCTGGTTGGAAACAGTGAGCCCATCAGCAGCTAACGGCTGCAGTAAGTTATTGGGTCCACATTACCAGAACTCATGAGTCTAGTTACAATCCAACTCTAGGGCTGTAGGTCCCTGTGTTTAGTAAAGCATCAATATGAGCTCTAGTGTTAAAATTAGAGAGAAATCTCTTTGCCACTTCTGTACACACACACATGGCAGCACTCTAATAATTAAGCTACATTAAGTTTATTATAGACATTAAAAATTCACTCAATAGGTAATCTAAATTAGGCATATTTTGCCCATGTATGTAATTTAAATTTTATATGAAAAAAGTAACTTATAAATATTATCTGAATCGGCCCTTTGCTCTGCACTTACTCAGGTAACTCACTGAAGAATTTCTTTTAATATTGTTTGCAAACACTGAATTATGAGTAATAGCCAATGCTCTACTTGAAAGCCAGTTCATTTTGCCTTTGTTTTTCCCATTCTGCTTAGGAAAATATAAATATCCAAACAAAAAAAAACTGACAAGTATATATTGATTTTTATCTTAAAGCAGTTATGCTAAGTAGAATAAATTGAATGTTAATTTAATGCAAGCCCTACTAGGTATGAAATAATTGTGTAATCACACTACTGGAGGGGATCATACAAACCAGGGTAATAATACCTAACAGGTGGGTACGGCAGAAGCTGTTATAGACCAGGCACAGTGACAGATTACAGGGTGGTCAGAGAAATTTTAAACATTATTGATATCATTTTCTATAAGCACCATTTTCTTAGCTATATTCAAAATTAAGCTTATTTCTCCACCAAAATATAGCACAGCATCTTGTTTCCAAGGTTACTCTGATATTTCCAAATAGCTACAGTCATGTACACTAGCAACACTGCATTTGCCTGTGAGACTGGAAGAGAAAACCCGAGCTTCCGGTTCCATGGCTGGGCACACCTTCTTGGATGTCAAGATGATAAGGAGCATGGCCTCTAACAGCAAACAGTGTGATCAAGGGCAAGGTTCCTCTTTGTCTCCGGTTTTTCATCAACAAATTGAGACAAATAAATACCAGTGACATGGGACTTTACTGAAGACTAGACCAAAACATGTCCTTCAAGGAATTCGTATAGGCACTCAGCATGCAGTGGACACATTCAATGAAGTAGCTGAGCAACTGGAGGAACTCAGATAAATCTAAGTGTCTGTGGGGGTAAAGAGATATCAAGCTTTTCTGTGCTCAGTTACTGGATAGAACAAGAGAGCCACAGAGACACATCTGCTTCTCTGCCTTGTCCTTGTGATTTCTGGGGTCCATCTACGAGGACTGAAAGGTCTGTAGTGATGCAATGACCAGCAAAAGGACAGCTGACAATCCAGGCAGAGCTGACCACGCTTGGAAACTCGTGCTACTTCTGGAAAAGGAAACTGACAAGAAAACTGGAGAAATGGGATTTGCAAGTGAAATGGCTCACGCATAATAACCACCTTTTGGTCTGCTAAGCACATGTCTTCGTTAGGCTTCTTCAGTTCCTTTGCCATTTCTAATTCCAGTCTCCGCTGCTCTAGTTTGCGCTCCTTATTCAACCTTTTCTCATCGCGTTTCTCTTGTTTCAATCGTTCTTTCTCCTGAAAGAGAAAATCATGCACAAGAAATCTTAATCCTGACAACTGTTTGAAAACACTCTAATGATGTTCCCAAAGTGATCAAATTATTATTATTTCAATGAAGAAAATCATCTCTAAGAAGCCTAGGAATAAGCTGAGAATTGCCTAGAAACAAGGACTTTGTCTTTAAGTATTTTGACATTTGAATATTTTTACTATTTTATTCATTTTTTAAAATTTTATGTTCATATTTGTCTGTGTAAGAATGTCAGACCCTGTGGAATTGGGAGTTACAAAAAATTGTGAGCTGTCATGTGGGTGCTGGGAATTGAAATTGGACGCCCAAGCTGTGCACCTGTTCCTTAACATAACTGCATCTTCAGGAGGATAAGGTACCTGGTAGGTAGCTCAAGAAAGCCTTCACGATTTTTCTGAATCCCAGCCACTACCATCCAGCTTTTTTTTCTAACAATTTTTTAGCCTAAACACTGCTATTATTTTTTACTCTTATCATGTAATTCTAACGCATATAGTGTGACATAACACCTACCCTAACTTGAGCATGTGATTAATTTGCTAAATGGTTAGTTCTTCAAAAGCCTTAAAAGTGACAATGGAAAAACATCTGAGTCGGTAATTAAATATATTCTTTAAGCAATTCCCTTATGTTTCCTTCTATAGACAAGGATAATTTGATGTCTCTAGTCTTCAGTTTCTTTTTATCATTCTAATTATAAGGCTTCCATCACAAATTTCACTAAACTCTTGAGAAGCCACTTAAAATTTTGCTTGAAGGTTGCAAATAAATGTAAACTCGGAGATTATCTTAAACAGAACTGGGGTGAAAATTTAAAATTGGTTCTTATTTAGAAGATGCTAAAAAATGTTAATACAATTTCAGATACTCTATAGTACAATACTAAATTAACCATTTATTTACGTAAAGAAAAAACATAGAAAGGAGATTTCTAAAGCAGAAACCCAATAGTAAGTTGAGATTCTTTTTGAAAGTAAGATCAGTGTACTGTACACAATGAACCATAAACACTATCTGTGCCACTTTCTTTCTTTTGTTTTTTGTTTGTTTTTTTTGGTTTTTCGAGACAGGGTTTCTCTGTGGTTTTGGAGCCTGTCCTGGAACTAGCTCTTGTAGACCAGGCTGGTCTCGAACTCACAGAGATCCGCCTGCCTCTGCCTCCCAAGTGCTGTCTGTGCCACTTTCTTAGACAGAAGGCCCTGCAACGTTATGTGAGCACCATGGTTAAAGGTGGATATCAAACAACAGAAAAAGTACGGAAACTGAGTAACTCATTAATGAAAAATTGGTCAAAGCAGAAATTAAGAAGGAAATTCAAAACCTTTTGAATTTAATGAAAATTAAAACACAATATATCCAAGCTATGGGATACAATGAAGGTGTATCTCTAAGAAGTAAAAATGGAAAAAATCTCATTTTAGTAAGTAACTTAATGAAATACTTAAAGAAAACAAAAAATAAAAGCCAAAATGAGTAAATAGCAAGAAATTGTCAAACTTAGGAAAGAAGTCAATGAAACAGAAACAAACAATAACAAAAACAATACAAAGAATCGATAAAACAAAGAATAGTTCTTTGAGCAAATCAACAAAGTTGACAAACCATTATCTAAATTAATCCAAAGATACACAAATTGATAAAATTTGAGATGAAAAGGGAGAAATTATAATTCACTGAGGAAATTCTGAAAATCATAAGAACATACTTTAAAAATCTGTATTTCACCCAACTAGAAAGCCTAAAGTAGATGAATTTCTTGATATGTACAACCTATCAAAATTAAATCAAGATGAAATAAAAATAATGTAAATTGACCCAAGCACCTTAGTAAAATAGAAGCCGTAGTTAAAACCTTCCTAACAAATAAGAAGCCAGGACAAGATGGATTGAGCACAGAATTCTACCACAGCTTCAAAAAACTGAAGTCATTATGCCTCAAATTATTCCACAAAATAGAAACTGAAAGAACATATACAAATACTTTTTTATGAAGCTACTCATAATTCATACCAAAACCACATAAGGATACTACAAAAAAAGAGAAAATTACAGAAAAATATCCCTTATGAATATTTAAAAATTCTCAAGAAAATACTTGGAAACTGAATTCAGGAACATATCAAAAAGATTATTTACCATGATCAACTTGGCTTTATCCCAGAGATGCAGGGATAGTTCTATATCTAATACATAAACAGACTGAAAGACAAAAACCCACATGATCATCTCATTAGATTCAGAAAATGCCCTACAGCAGAAGAAAACACTAACTTATGCCATTGAGCACAGAGACGTTGAGCTGGTACACAACCAGAAGCCTCACCCCTAGAAACTCAGCACAGTACAACTACCAAAGGAGTAAAATAATCAGTATCACACAGCTACAAATACTGAGACAGCTACTTTCCTGCAGGATACACTGGTAATAGTGGCATAAATGTTATGGGAATAACCAATCATTTAAAAAAAATGGATTTAAGGGCCAGTCCATGACTGGGAACCCAATCCTTACCCTGCTGAAGTTGTCACAAACCTGACATTAGAAGGATAAGGGGTTAGGGGAGAATGTACTGCTATTATCCCAGGAAACTAATATAGCAGCGAAATGACTCCTAATGGCCTATCACCATACCCACAGGTCACTGCCTCACTCAGGTCATTAGAGAAACTTCGTGCAATTAATAAAGAGACCGACAACTGGACAATGTGTAGAGGATGCGAACATCAGAGAAGTGAGTCCCAAGTGGAAGGCTGTCATAGAACCAAGGGTCACCAAGGGTCATGGATCATGTGAAGAAGTAGCAAAAAGATTTTAAGAGCCACAGATGATGGATGAGTCCAAGGAAACAGTGTCTTCTACACATAACCAGGACTGATGCACATATGAACTCACAGAGTCTATGGCAGCATGCACAGGGCCAGCACAGGCTCTAACCACACAAAATCCCAGCACTGAAAGGTTAAGTAGACAAAAGTCCCACACCTGACCAAGATGCTATATTTTCAATTGATACCTGCTGGGAAAGGGAAAATCAGTTTTCTCAGACAGAGTGACAATGAGTATATTAATTATAGTTCAGGGCAGGCCCAATGCCCAGGAACAGTTAGTTGGCCAATACAAAACAAATGCTGACCTTTTGTGGATGTGTGTATGGAGAGAGGGGAGATTTATCTCATTTCTTTGGCATCTTCCTTTTGTCTTAATGGCATTTTGTTTATTTCAGCTATTTTTTGAGAGCAAACGAGTAAGCAGATGACACTGTGAGCAAGCATTAAGTTAGGCGGGTAACAACGAATTGGGAAGAGTTTGGGGAAGGAAAAAAAAATGATCGAAATATATTCCATGAAAAGAATTTTTTTTAAAAAAAGAAATAACAGAAAAGAATTACAGATTTGGTTAAGGCTAGAGAGATGGTTCATCAGATGAGAGTCGTGGCTGCTCTCCCAGAGGACCTGGCTCGATCCTCAGAACACACACAGCAAGTCTAGCTGTGACGGCAAAAGTTGTGGATGGTGTGATGAGGATCTAAATCAAAGTGCCTGGAGCCTCTACACATGCTACAAGGTTAGTTTTGTGACATCCTGGTTATAGTAATAAGGAGCCACAGTTAGTTCATCAATGTCATCAACACAATAAAAATCACGGCAAACCTATATACTCTGAAAAAAACTACAATAGCTACTGCTTCAGGAAAAGCAATCTTTCCATCCTAAGGTAATAGTCCTCCAGGAACGCACTTACTTCTGCTTTTTTACGCGCTTCCATAGCTTTCATGAGCATCATATGCTGTCGCCTTCGCTCCCGTTCCTGCAAGGCCAGATAAAATTAGGAGAACAACTCAACCACAGTTAACTGTTGGGTCTTCAAATGGAAAAACAACAACAACAACAAAAACAACAACAACAACAACAAAAACTCAATATAGCATGTTTAGCATTTATAGACAAGTCATGGTAAATACTAAATATAAGACAAGAATGGCCATTCTGTGCATGTTTTAGTTCAGGTTTAGAAAGCAAATACAAGAGCAATCAACAGCAAAAAGGTGAAGCAATGAGCATGGAGACAGTGTAAACAGAGCATACAAGGTTTACTTATGGTCAGCTGTGATGCTCCTTCAAAAGCTGCCAGAACAAAAAGCATAATGGTTGGCTGGAACAGGTCAGTTACCTTACATCTGCTATTAGAAAAACCACAAAATACTAGAGCCAATTTTACAAGGTTACATTGTTCTTAAAATTTAAGATCAGGCAAAAATTAATCCATAATCACTTTCACATTGTGGTTTTAGAATTGATTAAGTTAATTTCAAGTACAAAATTCTTTTAAAATCCAATAGTACACCAATAAATTAGGAAAAAAATTTAAAAGCGTTTATACCAATTAAAAGTTAAACTCTTCATGGTTCATACACATATACCAATGAAATGTGATATTCCTATTTACTGATGTCTGATGCTTGATGCACCATTTAAAGGCATAAAGCTGTACCATGGGCAAACAATAGTAATCTAAAATGCCCACTATAGAAGTAAGGTAAGCACTACCTTAATTTGGTAACTAATTTTAATGCAAAAATTGCATATCATTGTTATTTAATCAATATTTTGGCTATGATATATTTGGTCCCCCAAAGGGGTATTTCCAAATTTTGACTATAAAACCAGAATACATTTCATATTCTCTCATCAAGCAAATTCAAAATTCCCATTGTTCGTAATGGCAGTTTTGCATCTACAAGGATGGGAGAACATGGGTCATAACTGTATCTGAATGTGTAATGAGTCAACTTTTCCTGTGACATCAGTAATGCACGTTTTTAGAGAGGAGTTTTATGCAATCCAATGAAAACTCTTTGAGACGTATCACACTTCTCATAGACAGACAAGCAGATGTATGCAATGCACTGTGCTGTAAAGCCATGCAGCAGTATGTAATATGACAGCAGCCAGTGCTACACTTTATGCATTGCTATGACAACCATATCACAACCAAATCACAATGCGGTGTTAGATGTACGAAAATAAACATACCCATACCATATCTAGTCTATGCCTCTCCAACTCCTGGTAGAAAGAGTTGGCACAACATTATGAAACAGAAATCACAGAGTCATAAAACCAATTTTAACCCCCCAAAGACACCAATACCAAAGCAAGGCATTAAATTGTAAGACAAAGGGAAAACCGCAGCAGGAATTAACGAGAAGTTTTAAAGAAAGTATTTTGAAGTTTCCCACCCCCCAAACAGTTAAGCAAATGACAAAGTACTTTCCACGGTTGTGCTTTGTGTATACAGACCTGGTGCTTCAGAAGGACAGCCTGCTGTCTTCTCAGCTCTTTTTCCTTAAAAATAAGAAACTCTTGATGTATGGTTTTTAGGAGAGATTTAGAGCACATTAAATAATAAAAATTTCATTTCAGATAAATTTCCAGCCTTCAATAGCTTTGACTACAGAAGATGTTCACTATTCCATCTTTCTTACATTGATACAGCTCTACCTAATGGCTAGCTAACACAAATTGCATGGCACAATCAGTAGCAAGGATGTTTGCCTAGTAATCATTTCACTTAAAATTTAATAAATAACCAAAAAGCATACTTCAATGGCAAATTCACTAAACTGACTGAATAGATTGTCAAACATAGGATATAAAAACTGTATATATATTTTAACAATTACTCAATAATTTATGATTCAATTCTTAAAACTAGCTTACTAAAGCCTTTCTCACTCTAAACATAAGGTCCCAAATACACTCTGTGTATGCCTGGGCGCATGTGTGTCCACCCCAAGGGGATTGGACACAATGCAAAACAATTACATAAGTCTGTTACCTACTGATTATTGTTGAACAAGGTAAAATCTCAGTGAAATGAATATTGAGAGTAAATAAATATAAAGGAGAATAGAAGAATTAAGACTACTCTTTATTCTAGAGAACGAAGTATGGGAGTATATGTTGAAAAGACTGCAAACCAGACTTAGGGCAGAGCTTAGAAGCAGAGCTTTGCCAAGCACAACTATATGGTGCCCCAAACAGAACTGAGCAAATAGCAAAGCATTGCTGCGGCTCTATAGAGTAGAGCTGTGCTGGCAACCGAAGCACTAGCAGGTTCATTCAGCTGCGCCATTCAGAATTCAGAGGAAGGGAAGAGCTAGGCAGGGAAGGAAGAGAATGAATAGAGCGTCTCTCTATGCTTCATGCCAGGGAATTATAATCAAAACTTCTCCACAATTTTGGGATAGAATATAACGGACTGATCTTATTACTATGTAATGACAGCTAACAGTGTTTATAGACGGGGTCTTGCTTTGTCACTGGACTTGCCATCCATATCACCTAAGTCCGCTTCCTGACTGCAGGCAAGACAGGTATGCATCACCACAGCTAGATTATGCATTTTGTTTCTAAAAACTAAAACACTTACTGGACACTAACAAAGAGAGAGTTATGAGGGGCAGTCAGGTTTGCAGCATGGGTTGAAGCATAAACATAAAGGACACATAAACTAGTTTGGGTGATCATTCTTATCAAGCAAACTTAAATCCAGATGCCATGCAATAATTTGCATTTCTAACTTGATGTCTTCCATTGATACATCAAAACAGCACATACCTACATTAAGAAATAAAAAAAACATACAACAATATACATACAAATAAAAGCACACATTTACACACATTTTTTCAATAGTAGCTTTAAGAAAAACTATTTTTTCATGATTGGTATTACACAAATGAAGTTTTTATTTTTGAAAATAAAAACTCTTGACTCTCGGCTAAACTAACCTTTGTTCGTTTCTCGGCCTCCAATAATTTGGCATTTGCCGCTTCTTCCTTCTTTTTCTTTTTAGCCTGTGCATGCGAAACAGGTCTCAAGTCATGCAACAGCACCGCTAAGACTCGCAGCTACATGCCTCACAAGGTACACAGCGATCATGTAACACATATGCAGACAGTTACAAACATCCCCGCCTCGCAGTATTTCCAAAGGAAGATCAGGGCTAAAACACATCTGTAGCACCCTTAACAATCACAAGACATCTTTTCTTCTATAAACAGATAAACATTTGAAATAACATTATTTTATCTTAAGAAAAACGACTATCATGTTTTGCATTTTTGAGGATTTTAAAAGAAAATTTACTCACTGAAAAAAAATTCAGAAAGAATTAATATTGATGGATAAAAAGAACCTCAAGCACAGCTACTTTTGGAACTTCCTTTTCTCCTTGATATTTTAGATCCATTATTTGGTTGTAAACATTAAATGAAATTTAGTAAATCTGATTTTCACTACCTCTGTATACAGGGTCTTGATTCAGCGTTTATTGTTTAACAAGACAGAGCCTGCACTCTGACAGCCAGCCTCACACTATACCACCTGAAGTCACTCACCATCTGCAAGGTCCTAATTACCTCTAAGTTATTGCTTATTTGTTTCCAAAAAGAAGTGTTCTGAATTTGGGAGTCATAAAAAGTAACCTAAACAGGGTGAGGGAATGTCTGCATTTCTAGGAGAAAGCACTACAACACAAAAAACGCCCCAAGTCTCTGCAGACCTCAGGGCATAGTGTTCTACAAAGCAGCCATTCATCAACAGCTGAGAGGAAAAAGAATTGCAGTTATCAAAAGTTTATTTTTCCTGGATGGTGGTGCACGCCTTTAATCCCATCAATTTGGGAGGGAGAGGCAGGCGGATCTCTCTGAATTTGAGGTCTACAGAGTTGGTTCTAGCACAGTCAGGGCTACACAGAGAAACCTTCTCTTAAACAACCAAATATGATAGGAAATTTATAAATCTTTTTTTCTTTTTTTTTTTTTTTTTTTGGTTTTTCGAGACAGGGTTTCTCTGTGGCATTGGAGCCTGTCCTGGAACTAGCTCTGTAGACCAGGCTGGTCTCGAACTCACAGAGATCCACCTGCCTCTGCCTCCCGAGTGCTGGGATTAAAGGCGTGCTCCACCATCGCCCGGCCGGAAATTTATAAATCTTATAAATGATATTAGTCTTCATGTTAGTGATAGATATCTGTAATATATCTATTTGGCTGTTAAGGTAAAACTTAAACTGAATATTTTTAACTCCAGATGACTTTTGGGGTTACCAAAACAAATACCAAAACAAAAAAGTTTATTTTCACTATATTTTTAGGAAACAACTTCAAGATATATACTATTTTTGATACAGGATATGAAACATATTTGCCTTTGTCTTGATGAGGCACCTGTTTCTGGTAGGGTATTGTCTCACAATGTGACAGTGACACTGTACACCAAAGCTGCCTGAAAATGCCGTTCAGATAAACAGTTTCAAACTCGGGCAGGACTTGCCTGAGTCCTGGATGTGCTAAGTCCACTTTCAGTATTTCTTCCTGCTGATTTCTAGCTACTAATTTTGATGCTAACACATCCTGTATACCTAATTCTAGTCCTCTTGCAGAGGGGAGGTATACTAGGAACCCTGCTAGCGATAGCATTTTCTCTCATGGAAGAGCTTCTAAATGAAAAAAAAAAAATGTCTAACTAGATGCCCTAGGCTTTCCTGAGGGTAAACACAATGAACTCCATGACAACTATACTGGCTTCTCAAGTCTTCTCTCTTTTGTTGGTTGCTGTTTGTTTTATTTTACTTTCTGGCATTTAGGGCTAGGATGGATGAACTCACTAACAAGGGTCAAAGAAGGCCTCCATGTACACATTTCTGAATAGACTTTCCAGTGGACGCATTCATCTGAACGAATGCAGTAATAACTGAGCATCGGAAATGACCCTGCACTTTATGAGTTATTATCTTAGTTATGTTAAATTAAGAATTCTACCTCAAGAATCTGCTGAGCTCGGAGTTCTTTTTCCATTCTGATTTGCTGGATTCTCTTAATTTTTTCCTGTGGGAAACATTATGAAAATTTGAGAAATAAATATTTAGGTAAAAAGGTTTAATTGGAGTCAAAATATTTAAGACATGAATACTAAATTATCAAACGCTTTCCGTGCTGGATCAGAAATTCAGCTACCTGTTGTAAGGAGATTCATAGGAGTTTAGACATTTTCTCATAATGGTAAACTATAAATGCTAAACAAACATACAAAGAGATTGCAAAGCTGATTAACGTAATATATCCAGACAATATTTTCAACGAACTGCAAGAACAGATAAAACAGAAAACAGAAATACATATAGCAACAGATAGATTTCTACTACTTACTGAATGAACTGGAACGAAGAACATTATTTCTATAAAACTATTTACATGCATAGCTTTGTCATAAATTTAAAGAATGCTTTAAAATCGCAGCTATATAGTCATTACAAGGCTTTAAGGTAATTATTAAAAATAATCTCTGATCCTAAAATTTATTTCACATGTTGACAACATGATGTGAACAATGCTTTCAACCACAAGGATAAACCCACAAGATTTTAGAAGGAATTAGTTTGATTTTATGATCCATGAAATTACTTACATCAGATAACTGGCATGTAAAATATTTTAATTTGGTTATATTTTATAATTTATCAATCATATACGCTTTGATAAGAATTTACATGTTGATTTTTAAAATTACCCTTCTATGCTACAGTCACAGTCAGAACTTCCATTTTAAATGTTCTTTCAGAAAGTTCCCGACTGGCCTGGATAGGAATGAATACATAACAACAGCAATGACAAACCTTGACATTTCTGACTTGGATCTGTTCTAAATTCCTATAGCAAACACATTTCATCTATATCAAACACCGCTATGTTCCTCTCTCAGTTTCCAGATATGTCTGACTGTGCTTTCCTGTGGATTTTCCATCATTCTGTGTTATTATTGAGTCTCTACAGAGGTGTATAACACAATCATGATATTTGAGAAATCAACAATCTAATTCAGAAGACTTATCACATTCTATGACTTTGCTGCTGGTGTTCCTTTCTTGACACTGAATATTAGCTGCAGCTTACCAAAAACAAAAACCCAAGTATGTATTTTTATGTTATTTCTAGATAACAGACTGAAGAACCAAGTTTTGAATTATTTACTTATGTTAGAAGTTCCAGGACAGGCTCCAAAGCTACAGAGAAGCCCGGTCTCAAAAACACACACACACATACACACACACACACACACACACACACACACACACACAAAAAAAAACAAGTTGAGACCTGAGAGAAACATATTCTTGATGAAATCTTTTTTTGTTTTTGTCAATCATAAGACTTTTAAAGGGGTATGACCTTCACTCAGCGAAAGCATTACAGCCTTCTCTCATGTGAGGATATAGAGATTCTTAGACCAAAAGTCATCTGGGGTTAAATATATTCAGTTTAAGTTTTACCTTAACAGCCAAATAGATATATTACAGATATCTATCACTAGCATGAAGACTAATATCATTTATAAGATTTATAAATTTCCTATCATATTATGTACCCATTTATTAAGAGGATACTGAGTTCTAACACAGCAAATATTTTGCTCTAATGCTAACACTTAGAACTCAAGAGTTCCACTCAACTCAGATGACAGTGTCTGTGCTCACCCTACTTCATCATGATGCTTCCAGAATCTTGCAAAATTGCTTTAAGGGATTCTTGTTGTATATGGGGACACATAGCTCCCACAGTGGTCAAGGCCTTATGAAGCATATGGAAAGTCCTGACAGGGACGGAGTGGGGTTGGGAGTGTGCAGGTGCGGGCTTCTGAACACGGCCCAGTCAGTGCAGTGATGACCTCACAGGAGTTGTGACTACCTCTATTGTGCCTATACAAGACAGCACAGGTCAGCAAGCAGCTGTGAATCAGGGAAGGGACCCTTGCTACTGGACTGCTGGCTGCTGTGGATTCTGGGAAAGATGCAGTTATTGTTGTCCGCTGTGTAACCACTAAGGAATCCACCAGGTTCTAACAGATAGTTCCAAACCCACAGTCACACAGATGATCCTAGTTAAGGAACTCAAAACAAAATCAAAAACACAATAAAAACAAGACATGAATGAGAGAAAAATGACTTACAGGGAAGACAGTTGGGTAATAGGGGTAGGAGGAAAACTAGAAAGAGTGGGGGTACTTTCAGATACGGTGCATGTATGAAATTGACAAAGAAAAATTTCAATACATATTACACATAAAAAAAACAACATGAGCTTAGGAAGTGGTGGCATGTACCTTTAATCCCAGCACCCGGGAAGCAGAGGCAGGGGGATCTCTAAGTTCGATGCCAGCCTGCTCTACAGAGCTAGTATCAGGACAAGATACAAAGTTACAGAGAAACCTAGTCTTGAAAACACCAAAAATAACTAACTAAATTGCCACATTTTCTTACTAAACTTGGATGTTCAAGCAATACCCTCTATCCACTGATACATGAATTTTAACACTGAAAACAGTCTCGGGTACCAACTTAAATTCAATGTCTACAAAAATATTAAGGTACTTACAAATATTACATATAAAATGCCATATATAAAATTTTGCTTCTTAAAAACTTTAAGAAAAAGGACATGATTTAAAAGTGAAGGAAGTTCATTTAGGTTTTCCTCTAGGGCCTGTGATCCTTCCATTAACGAATTCAAAGCTAGGTTTGTAGTACTAGACTTGAGCTGCCTCTTGGCAAATGGGTACAAGTCCAATCAGATAGATATTAGTTCCACTGCTACAGCCCTGGGCACCCCTTGTCATTCTGCCCATGCCTCACTTTGATATGCTATGTAAACGTCTTCAAAAGACTCATCTTTAATAAGTAAGTGCAGCTCACACCCTCAAAAATAAGCTTCTGTTTGTCTCAGATGGAGACTGTCAAAGAACCACAACTGGTTTAACTGCAGAAAAAAGAAACTGTAGAGCTCTGACCCTCATCAGTCAGACATTGACTCCACTCAAGTCTCTGAGACATCATGTAAGAGCGGTCAGGGAAACGGTAGGAGCCAGAGAGCTAGGGGACTGCTGCAAAACAGTGTTTTGGAAATGACAGGAATGTTGCAAACATGGATTCAAAATGTTTGCCTGCAAGACCATATGGGTTATCATCCCACCACGGGTACAGGAAGAGCTCACAAGGCCTTAACTTCAGGGATAGGGCCTCCATACATGTTGCCCAGACCCCAGCCCTTCATCTATATACATATGAACAAAACTAGCTGGACTCAGGAGAGCAGAAATCAAAACACACATACTTACACACACATAGACACACACATTCAGTTAGTAGTGTTTATCTTACAAATACGAGAACCTCAGTTCCAATATCAGAACCCATATTTAAACAAAAAAAAAAAAAAAAAGAAAGAAAAGAAAAAGCCACGTCTGGAAAGATGACTCCACAGTGAAGAATACTGGCGAGGACTTCAGTTTGTTCCCAGCACGTACATGGTAGCTCTTAGCCATCTGTAACAAAGTTCTGGAGGATCCAACGCTTTCTTCTGGCCTCCATGGGTACCAGACAAAGATGTAGTACAAATACATACATGGAGGCAAACACTCATTCATATAAAACAACAAGAATAAATATCTCTTGAAATATTAAAAAAAATTAAAAGGAGTAAAACTTTTAGGACGGCAACTTTCTAAACAGACAGAGACATTCCACATAACAGTGGCTGTGCAGGCATCCAGGCGGGAACCGTGTGCGCACAGACGCAGATGCACGGGAAGGCGGACTAGAAGTCCGCTGCAGCACATGGACATACCTGCTGCTTCAGAATCTTCATCTGTTCTTTCTGCTTCCGCTTCTCTTCAGCAGCCATTATTGCTGTTAAGAGAAACCAAAGCACGTCTGTCATCACAGAAACTCAGGATTGGAAGGCAGACTAAGAATTACCAGATCCCACCTTTCGATGCATGTAAGTCTCCTACCCTGCTGTTTTTTGGCTTCTTTGGCAACCCGTGCCTGTTCTTGCTTTTGAAGTTTTCTCAGAAGCTTAATTTGTGCTGCTTGTCTGGCTATTTCTGAAAAACACAAATTTCGCAGGGTAATTAACAACATTATATTGAAGAGTAATGTGGAACTGTGCTGTGTCACCACGAACGATGCGCACTTCAGAACACTGTCTAGGGGAGATGCAGACCAGGCAGGAAAGCAGTTTGGTGGAGAATGACATGTTCATTCCCCCTACAAATGGCCAGATTAGGAGACTGTGGTAGCTCCGGCAATGGAGCAGTTTCATGCAATCATGAAGTTTAAAGCCCCCAAAAGTTAGAAAAGAACTGCCAAATTATTTAATCAACTCTGAAGAAAAGAATAACTGTATAAATGTGATCCCCGTCATCCTTCTTTTGAGTTAAGGACCTGCTGAGATGTAAGAATATCAGCTAGCTTCATCTTAACACACACACACACACACACACACACACATTTTCACATACCTGTAAAGGCAAAGACCTCTAGCCAAACTTGTGTGCCAGTGATTAAATCCTTGAATCTAGTGATACTTTCATTTACACGACAGAAGAATTAAAACTCTTAAAATAAAAAGGAGAGACTACTGGCCAGACAGACATCTTAACGAGCACATGGCTGTGGAAGTCTGCCGACTGAGTCTCATTCTCAGAACCCCTGCTGGGGAGAAAACAAACTAATCTTGAAAATTGTTCTCTGATCTCCAACTATGCAACATGGCACGAACGTATTTCATTCATACGCACATCATTATGCACGTACACGAATATTATTAAAAACATTTCAATGAATGAAGATCTTGTAACTTTCAATGACAGATAGAAGCATCCGGGGCAAAAACACTTTGGAGTCCCTCTCATTAGGAGATGGAATAAACTCTGCCCCGAGATTCTGAATTCGGCCAGTGGTGTCCCATGGTCAAAAGGATGTTAGCTAAAACGACAGAGGGCGTTCAAGGGAAGACATGTTCTCTATTGCCAACCAAGGACATGTTTTAGATCGGCTGCTGGATATTGAATACATGGAGACAACTGAGCCCACACATGTGAACAATCCCAGCCAAGACCGATAAAGCTGCTCCCACTGATTCCATCTGGAAAAATGATTAGCTCTTAGTGCCCCGAGTCGTTGAGATTTAGTGGTTGGTTGTTAGTGTAGACACGGGCAATGGATAAAGAAACCATACAATGTTATTATTCTCCTCAATGGCAAGTGTAATCTGCATGCTCTTAACTCTGAAAGGGATGGAGCATATTACCTGAAACATATTTTAGAAAGTTCTACTTTACAACACAGAACAACAGTTCTAAATTTTGTAGCTGAAAAAGATGTTATATAAACTATATTAACTGACAATGATTATGTATTTCTACCTTTTATTGAATGTGGCTAAAGCAAAAAATTTATATGATTTTATTTAATATTTATAGCTATTTTATAACAAATAATATTACACAGAGAATATAAATAAAATGACTAAGGTGCACAGAAGTACAGTGCAGTGGAAGCAGAAGCCCGTTTCCATCTCACTATGAGGAAAACCCTTGAAGCAGCATTTGAATGCTTTCAGAGTTCTAGTAAGTTAGCCATATAGTCTATGAAATGATGATCACTAATTTTCTACCATAGCAATTCTGTCTTAAGTAGAAAAGCCAATGCGATGCGATTTAGAAAACAATTTCCTAAAAAGTTACTTAAGCTAAATTCTTGCTCTAATACAAGCATGGATTTCATAAATCCTAAAAATGTCATAATGAAAACAAATAATTTGCCAAAAAAGTAGATGCTAAAATTTCTTTTAAAAAATGTCTGCCTTAATTTCAAAGATAAGCATTTAGTCTCAAATAAACTCCTAGCACATAGAATTAGTGTGACCGTTTATTTATTTATTTATTTATTTATTTTGGTTTTCCGAGACAGGGTTTCTCTGTGGCTTTGGAGCCTGTCCTGGAACTAGCTCTTGTAGACCAGGCTGGTCTCGAACTCACAGAGATCTGCCTGCCTCTGCCTCCCGAGTGCTGGGATTAAAGGCGTGCGCCACCACCACCCGGCAGTGTGACCGTTTAGACACACGTCCTTTCTTTGCAGCATGACTAGACCTGATGGTGCCAGGCAGCTGTCAGCACGCCTTCGTAAGAGTCAATGAAGAAAGCACTGTTACGACGACATCTCCAACTCTGTGACACCCAGTGTCAGCTGCTATTTTCTGCTGCACACAACTTGAGGTATTAGTGTGGGTCAATTAACACACAGGTTTTATTTACACACACGTAGAGCCACTATTATATCCAAACAGTGTCAGATTTTAAACTATTCGCTGTTGCTTAATCTCTACAAAAGGAGTACACAATAAATTCATATACTTGTAAATGTAAAATGACTATTTACATATATATTATTGTGTGCAAGTGTACGTGGGTGCATGGGCCATGGCAGGAATGTAGAGGTTAGAGGACACGTTGATGGAACCATTTTACACCTCCTACCTTGATGTGCTGGTCCCAGGGACAAAATTCAGATCACAAGGCCTGGGCAGGAAGTAACTTTACCCATTGAGTTATCTTGCTAGCCCAAATAAAGTAACCATTTATTGTTAAATATTGAATGCTGTGGTAAGGGAGATGCTCAGGGCATAAGGACTGTTACCACCAAGCTGGTGACCTGAATTTGATCCCAAGAAACCTCATGGTGAAAGGAAAGAACCATTACCTTCAATTTGTCCTATGACCTCCACAAGGTATGGTGACACAAATGTATCCTATTCTTAGTAAATTAATAAATGTAAATAGGAAAACTAAGTGATTGCTTCATGCAGAGAATACACACACAAAATCGCATGCACACACGCACGCCCACACACACGCAAACAATAAGCACAATAAGGAATGAAGCCTATTACAACCAAAGACAAATATGTCATGGACTAAAATCAATTTGAAATCTAGATGAATAAAATTCTGAGTAAAATAAGGACAATTAATTTCTTTGTTCCAACAGACCTAACATTTCAAATGTATTTATTTATTCATTCATTCGTTTTAAATATCAAATATTCATTTATTGTTTATTATGTATACAGTGTTTTGCTTGCACCTAAGTATGCACACCAGAAGAGGGCACCAGATCTCATTACGGATGGTTGTGAGCCACCATGTGGTTGCTGGGAATTGAACTTGGGACATCTGGAAGAGCATCCAGTTCTCTTAAACTCTAAGCCCCCAGCCTGGTCTACAGAACTAGTTTCAGGACAGGCTCCAAAGCTACAGAGAAACCCTGTTTCGAAAAACAATAACAAAACAAAACAAAAAAACAAAACTCTAAGCCCCTAATTTTTCAAATTTAAATGTTCTATTTTAGATAGTACATAAGGGTAAATGTATAAATAATGAAAACAAACAGAAAAAAAAGATATTTTGGCTACCAGTTCACTTCAAACACTCATTTTTAAATATAATGCAGCTACCTTTACACAAGTCTCATAAGAGTCATGGCTTTATAGATAACAATTTTTAAAACTCAGGGCCAGCAAGATGGCTCAGGAGTGAAGGAACTTCCTGTCAAGACTGACAACCTGTGTCTACCCCAGGTCCCACACGGTGGAAGGAAAGGACTCAGGCAAGCTCTCTTCTCATCGCTACACATGTGCTGTCATATATGTCCCCATACACACATGTCCACACACATCAGAAAGACACTATTTAAAATGCAATTTAAAAAACTTTAAACTAAAGCCAGGCGTGATGGTACATACCCAACATTCAGGAGGCAGGGGCAGGGGCAGGCAGAACTCTCTGAGATTGAGACCAGCCTGGTCTACAGAGTTAATTCCAGGACAGCCAGAGCTACACAAAAAATTCCTATCTTGAAAAACCAACAAAAAACAAATACCGCCTCAAAACATAAAAACAACATTAAACTAATTTTTAAAATTCATCTGCTCTTAATGAACTGGTGTTATCTACATGAAATAAATACTTATAAATGTTTAACAAATATTTATTATTATTGTTTGTGATGGTAAAGCTTCATTAAAAGAGAGTGACGTTCTAATGAGAATGGTAAAGAAACACATGGCATCCCTGACTGCTGAACCACGGGAAGGCTGGCTCCTAGTTGCAGAAAGATGACCAAGATCAAGCTGACAACATTTAAACTGAATGAGGTATACATGGGAACCTGCTTTAGAAATTAACAAACATGTGTAGGTGAAGCTTGAATTTGGAAATGTGTACAAATTTCTAGAGAGAGTAACAGAAACTTGTTATGACTCCACGGATGAGGGAGAATGTGAAATTCTCAATAATAAGTACATTTTGAATGAATATGAGTACTGTGAACTTAATAAATCTGCTTTCTGGTGCCCTTGTCATGCCTTCTAAAACACACCGACTATTTCAGCATCCTGGAATTGCATACCCAGACTTCAGGAGATTGCAAACTAAAGCACTTGGGTTAGTTACGAGTAAGTGGAGTTCTCCAGCTGAAAATTTACCTACAGGTGCACAGATTTTGAAGTTATTCTCAGGTACACTTCAAAAACTTAGGAGCTATAACAAGGAGAATCCCAGGCTGGGACAACTTTAGAGCACGTGTCAAAGGCTAGCTGCTCCAATTCTGTGCAAGCCTCTTTAACGGTAGCACACAGCACAACTATTGAGGAATGGCTACAGATTCAAAGAACTCCTTATTTAAAAGCAGTGTCAACCACTTCCAAGTCACAAGTATAAGAAGGATGACTGTTAGGTTTTCGTGTGATTCCTAGTGACAGGTGCTTCTTTCTCACCTTGAGCCTGCAGTTTCCTTAATAATTTCGCGTCCGTGCTATCTAAGAACTCTGCACTGCCAACATTGGGAGGGCGACCCTTCCGGCGTTTCATCCTCGACTCCTCTCTTGCTCTTGGTCTATCGGGATTGGGTGGTCTTCCTCTTCGGCCTTCCATTGCCCTGATACGAGGAATGACATCCTCTTCTTTCAAAAGACACCACTGCATTCCCTGTTAATCAATAAATTGCAGAAATAAATGTCACAAATATATTAAAAATAAGGAGTCAACATAACAGAAAATTCTAGTTAAAGCCAGAGGCTTATTTTAAATTTATAAAGCTGGTATAAAATTTAACTTTTAAAAATTAAATTTAGTAATTTTTCTATGGTAAATCTTTAATATTCTTAGTCAAATTTATTTCTTCCTTAAGTACACAGACAGTTCTGTATCTGTGGGTTTTTTTTTTTTTTTTTTTTTTTTTTTGGTTTTTCGAGACAGGGTTTCTCTGTGGCTTTGGAGCCTGGCCTGGCACTAGCTCTTGTAGACCAGGCTGGTCTCGAACTCACAGAGATCCGCCTGCCTCTGCCTCCCGAGTGCTGGGATTAAAGGCGTGCGCCACCACCGCCCGGCTGTATCTGTGTTTATACTCATACAGAGAGACCTAACATAATCATCACTCCCGAATACAACTGTGACAACGGTGGCAGACATGTGAAAGGACCAGCTGTGTGGGAACCCTAGGGGTTGTTCGTGAGTGCTGAGAGTTCACCAAATGCATTAGGTCATCTAGATACCAGATAAACCTCTTTCGGAAATGAATATTATAGCTAATGAAGTAGAGTTGCCTGTGAATGGTTGCATTTCATCAGAAATGAGACAAGCAGACCAACACCAGCTTCTTAATGGAGGCTCACATCACCTCTGATCTTATTCCTACCCCAAGGTAATCCTGGACTTGATCAAAATCCAGCATTTATTCCATAAATTTTAAAGGCAAGACTGAACAAGACCTATCTCTTAAAAATACATGTAAAACCCAGTCTGAAGGAAATCAAGAAATGATTTGGCCTCTTCAACAAATAAATTATGACAAGCTTAACCAACAATACAGGAAAATTAAGTAGACATTAAAAGGTGTATCAATCTGAATTCATCAGCCTTATTTGGCAATTGATCTAAAAAAAAAAACTACTGAGAAAATTTAACAACTGGAAATTGTAACAAACACTGACATTTGAAAGCACAAGAAAAAAAAGCAAGCCATGGGGCTGGAGAGATGGCTCAGCGGTTAAGAGCATTGCCTGCTCTTCCAAAGGTCCTGAGTTCAATTCCCAGCAGCCACATGGTGACCCACAACCATCTGTAATGAGGTCTGGTGCCCTCTTCTGGATAACTGTATACATAATAAATAAAAAAAAAGCAAGCCAGGCGATGTGGCGCACGCCTTTAATCCCAGCACTCAGGAGGCAGAGGCAGGCAGATCTCTGTGCGTTCGAGACCAGCCTGGTCTATAGAGCTAGTTCCAGGACAGGCTCCAGAAACCCTGTCTTGAAAAAAAAGAAAAAAAAAAGCAGCCTTGTGAATGCAATGATGAGAGCTCTGAATTACAAATCTGCTTGCTAAAGGACAGAGGGTAGCGAAGAACCCATAGTAGAAACCCTATCGTGCTCAGGCACTCCGAATTCACACAGTTTGATCTTCATAACACTTCTAAGTCATCTGGTAGTGGGTTTTAGAGGTACTGAGAAAGCAAAGAAGAAAACTATGATTCAACTTGAAAAGAACTGTCACACTTTTAGGTTAAGATGTTCTTACAGCTTTTGATATGTAAGTAAGTATATATAAGCTAATGTGCGACTGATCACAACTTTTAGGACTGTATCAAGCCAAACTTGTGATTAAAAAATTAGTGCATGCCGGACAGTGGTGGTGGCATATGCTTTTAGTCTCAGCACTTGTGAGAAACAGGGAAGCGGATCTCTGTGAGTTCAAAGCCAGCCTGGTCTACAGAGCGAATTTCGGACTAGCTCCATAGCTACTGGGAAACCCTGTCTTGGAAAAAAAAAAAATTAGTGCATGTATTGCATATCTGCTTGCTAACAGTAAAAATCTAATATTAGCTTGTCAGTGATTTGTATGCTAAAATAACTTTTATATTGATTTTGAAAAAAAAATTGCTTTCTCTAAAGATTAAGATACCAAGGCCAGCTGGACTGGGACTGAAAAAGCATGGGATCAAACCAGACTCTCTGAATGTGGTGGACGATGAGAACTGATGAGAAGCCAAGGACAATGGCACTGGGTTTTGATCCTACTGCATGTACTGGCTTTGTGGGAGCCTAGTCTGCTTGGATGCTCACCTTCCCAGACCTGGATGAAGGGGGGAGGACCTTG
Source organism: Microtus oregoni (assembly GCF_018167655.1). NCBI lineage: Eukaryota > Metazoa > Chordata > Mammalia > Rodentia > Cricetidae > Microtus > Microtus oregoni. The sequence continues at coordinate 14,703,522 of NW_024543096.1, forward strand.
GACTTCCCACATGGCAGGGAACCACGACTGCTCTTTAGACTCGAGAGGGAGGAAAGGGGAGGGGGGGAAATAGGGGGTGGGGAGGAGGCGGAAATTTTTAATAAAAAAAAAAGATACAGTCAATAGAATCAAGAGTTGCACTGAGTACATATCTGGGTCACACATGACCTCAGAAGAAAACTGTCAGCACAGACAGGATGGAGCACACTGTGCTCACTGTCAAGGAAAGTTTTATTAGTTTTTCCCTTTTTTTTTTTTTTTATGATTTTAGACACCAAATCAGCACATATCACACATGCTGATTTAAAAAAAGTGACATTTGTGACTGAGTGACAAGAGCACACAGGAGTATGTAAACAAATCAGCACAATGCTTCATGCCACTATTGAGGGTCTTGTACGAGTACCTTTTCATATTAAATGTGATTATTATATAGTACTTCTATATTCACATAGGAAAATTTCCTGCTGGTGCTAGAAACTTACCAGACAGTAGTGACTTTATAATCTACATTTGTGTCCATGGCATTTAGAAAACTAGTATTTGTAGAAGGGACTGCATATATTGGATTAGACGTAATGTCACCTAACTCTTTGATTTCAGAAAACAAGAATAAAATGCGTAGGAAATGTCAGGCTTATACTACAGCTTTAATCCCTTGAGTAGCCAAATTATTTGCAGGTAGGGACATATGGTCTAGCTCTAGCTAGACATAATTAATAATACTTGACTAACTCTTGTGAGTCAGAAATTATATGACAAAAAGTAAATTTGAAAACCTGGCTTGGGTTCCCCAGCATTAGGAGAAAAATTTTCTTTTTTCTTTCTTTCTTTCTTTTTTTTTTTTTTTGAGATAAGATTTCTCTAGGTTAGCCCCGGCTGTTCTGAAACTCGCAATGTAGACCAGACTGGCCTTAAACTCACAGAGGTCTGCCTGCCCCTGCCTCCACGTCTGACTGTTTATTTTTTATTAAGGTTTAACACACAAAAATGTTTCCTAGAAATAATGTCCCATGACTAAAATTTAAAAGACACATATAAAAAGAAGCATTATGAAGATGATCAAAGATTATCTTTATTATTTTATACTTCTTTTTGAAGGGTTACTAATTTATATTTTTTTACATTTTATTTAAGAAGACTGAACAAATTTGGTAACATAAAAACGGAAATATGAGATAAGTGAAACTATACTGTAACATCGCAATATATCACTTTTTTAAAAGTTAGAGTCTCTATGTGTTATTTGGAACAGGTGATCTAGAATTGCTTCTCTAAAAGAAAAGATAGAGAATTTTTAAACTTTTAAATTTTTATTACTTATAAATGTGTCTGTGTGTGGTAATCGGAAACAACTTTGTGGAACCCTGTTCCTTTCAACCACCCTTCAACTGGGTTCCTCAGTTCCTGCCCCCACTAAGTCATCTCTCCAGTCCAGAAGAAAGCCATCAAAGAATATTTTTAGGAGCTGGAGAGATGACTCAGCAGTTAAGAGCACTATTCAATTCCCAGCACCCACACAGCAGCACACAACTGTTTGCAACTCCAGTTCCAGGGGGCCTGGCACCCTCACACATAAAACAAAACAAAACAAAAAAAGTTTTAAAAGAGATTTTTTAAAATATGTACGTACAGGTGTTTTGTCTGAATGTATGCATGTGCACCATATATGGCATTTGCAAAGTCCAGAAAGAGCACTGGATCCCTGGAACTCAGCAGTGGTTATGGCCACCACGGGTATCTGCCAGAGCAGTTGCTGCTCCTTCTGTGGAGCCATCCCCAGCTCCAAAGCAACAGTGTTTGTAACGATGAACCTAAGGCTCAGGCTACTCCAGTGTGGGTGACTCGGGGCCACATCACCAAGAGTGATGAACTGAAAGCTTTAGCAGTCAGGGCAGGAAACTGTCTCAGTGAATCATGCACACATTATGAGACCCTAGAACTGGGAAGGGGACTAGAACCAGAGAGAACGGCAAATGCTTAAGTCTTACAGGAGAAAGAACAAAAGCTGAAGACTACCTGGATATGAAAGAGAAGCCTGAAGCCAACCAGAAAAATGAGCAGGAATCACCACACTTACATAGTCATGGCCGCGCTCTTACATCTCAACCAAGCTTCGATAGTGTGCTAACAGTAAATGTGTATAGGCGGCTGAGCAACCTAAGTGGATCGCTTTTTTCAGTGTGTCACGAGGGTGCTGGGAGCTACAATTCCATTCCTCTAATGGCTGATTTTCCAAGTTACCACTTGAAAGGCCAGCACTTTGAAATGAATAAGAGATACTTCTTTTGTTCTCTTTTCTTTTTTTGTAATTTAAGACAGGTTCTTACTATGTAGTCTTGCTTTGGCCTAGAATGTGGGATGGGATCTTTCTCTAACATCCCTGTCTCTTGGAAGTAAAATAACTGGTTGACATTGAAGTAGATTAATGTATTTGTTGTAACAATTTTAGATCTCTTAGTCTTAGATTATTCACCAAACAGATTTTCACAAAATATTTTCTAGTAAAATTAAGTCTAAAAATAAAGTTGCGATTAAAAAAAACAGTAACAAAACTAAAGCCAACATCCTTCTGATTTGCGTCTTACTATCTAAGAGCTCACATGAACCGTTTTAGAATGTCACACCCAAAAAGGACAATGAATCATTAAAAAAATTTTACTTATTTTTATTTCATGTTTATAAATGTTTTGCCTGTCCCTATGTAAGTGAACTGTGTACATGCCTGGTGCTCAGAGGCTGAAGAAAGTGCTGATCCCTTGGAACTTGGGTAAACCAAGTTGTGAGGATCCTCTGGACCGTGAGTCATCTATGGCTGGGAGCTGAACCCAGTTTCTCTGCTAGCACTCTGCATTGCTGAACCGTATCTCTAACTCAGAAGAGCAGGGATATGAAAGACCCAGTGATTGCAGGCTCCTTCCAGGTAAGAAAATTAAATAAGCCTTAGAGCTCCCAAGTGACATAGGATGCTGACTTACAAGGATTAGAAGTCTTAAAAAAAAATCATAGGGCATGAACAAAGCATATGTATCAAACACTTTTACAAATATTTGAACATCCTACAACTTAATACAAATGTTAAAATTAACATGAAGAAAAGTGGGATTCTGTTGGTTTTCCTAGGCCTGGGCCTACTTCACATTGCCTTCTACCTCCAGAGCTTGCTGTACTTTACACAAGGACACTGGGCAGTCCGTCTCTCCAGCTACACAGCTCATTAGAGCCACACACTATTTTCAGTAGTATTTAAAATATAAAAGACCAAGAATAACTTTCCCTGGGAACAGGAGTGTCACTCATGAAACACAGTGGAGAGAGGTGTGGTTTGATAATTATCTCCACAATGTTGATTATATTGTCCAACTGATCCAATAGGTGATCTCTAAGATCACATCTTTAGAGAACTAAGCAACTTCTGTGCTTAGTTCAGAAAACAAAGGATTTGACAAAAAGCAGGGACTCAGACCTTCAGTGGCTCCACACTTGGGCTTACATTGTAGGTTGTCTGGTACAGGGCTCACTTAGCCACTAAAATCCTACCTGGTAAATGAAAAGACATGAACTTCCAGGCTCGTCCCCTGTCCGTGCTGACCGTTCATGTTCCCAGAGTCCATACGTGCCAGAGCTAGGTTGCACAGGTATGGCAGTTAACAGCAGAGCTGGCGTAGAACTCTGGTTGTTGACTCCCAACCTTTGACTCTTTACCTAATTTAAAATAATCACCAGAACTACAACCATGCAGAGTCCATATGCTGCCAAATTATTATGATTGCTCCATTTATTCTTCACCAGAAAAGTCCTTCCATTATAGCTGGACAGCAACAGATCGACAGGAAATTCGCCAAATAAAACAGTTCTTTGTAACTCTTACAGTAATGTACTATCTGGGTTCTACATTCATATTAGTTTTTCTTCAAATTTAGACTTTCAACTTCATTTCTAAAGTAAGAGGCATGTTCACATACTTCCTTTGTGAGCAAAAAAAAAAATGTCTTTGGGAATAATCTGGTAACATTATTTGTCAAAAATATTTACAAAGTGACTTTAAAAAGGTTATTTTATTGGCCGGGCGGTGGTGGCGCACGCCTTTAATCCCAGCACTCGGGAGGCAGAGGCAGGCGGATCTCTGTGAGTTCGAGGCCAGCCTGATCTACAAGAGTTAGTTCCAGGACAGGAACCAAAAGCTATGGAGAAACCCTGTCTCGAAAAAAAGTTATTTTATGAAAGAAGCATTTTACTTTTCTTATGGCACAATGCCACTAAACATAATCCTTAAAAAAAAAAAAACCAAACTCAGAAAATTTCTGAATGGTATTTAAGTCCTCCTTTGTCTATCTTTCCTTCCTTTCTCCTCCTCTTTAGGGATCTCCTTGAACTTACTTGGTGAAAAATACGAAATGATTTTTAAAAGTTAATTAACTAGTTTCCCCATTAGAAGTCACGTAAGGCTTATCAGACACTTCAAAACAACCTCGGCCATCAATGACTACTCACTGGAGCGCCTTCCTGTGTTCCTATGTGGATAAAAGAAACAACAGTTCTCTCAAACTTACCAAAATCAAGACAGCACAGACATTTTTTTCCTATTACGTTTGTAACCAAAGCAGTGAAATAAAATAAAAATGATGACAAACATCAGGATCAACAAGTTTTTTTTATGATGCAATGGAACAGAACTCTGAAAAGACAAATCTATCTGAATCCTTTCCACGGGGCTGCAAAGAGGCCACAGGGGCAGAGATCGGGCTGGAGACAGGCGGCTGACAGAGCACGGCCTGCAGAGAACTGACAGATGAGGGATTTACAGAAACTATGAGAGCATTTGAAATCAAGCTAGCAGCAATGATGACCATTCACTGATCCTACAAAGCTCTTACCATGTCTGTGAATTCAAACAAACAAAACTCTTTGAATACAGGTTTGGTTGGCCTCCTTCCTTCTAGAGCCTCTGTTCTTAAATTAAGGGTGTCTGCTTTAGTTATTAAAGATAATCCTTCACCTAAACTTTTGACACCCGTGAACTGGTTCTCACTTTTCATCTTGTAATATACACAAACACTAATTTCAACCAATGTTTGCTATCACCAAATACATACATAGTTACTATCATAAGCTCCTAAATACTGAATAAAAATGGATAATTTTTAGAAAATGTTGTTTTTATCACTTCAAACATTACCTTCTGGCAGAAATTACCTCCTAAATTTTATCTGATAAGATTTTTGGAATATTTTTATTATTTTTCTGCTTTCAGTAAAATTAGAATGAAGAATTGATGTTCCCCTAGCATATCATAAAAGGAAGAATAAAGATGTGATGTAGAAACTATATTCCCAAGTAAAGCTATCAATTTGAGTTAAAAATGACAATACATTTGTGTAAAGCATTTTTCCCTTTTAAACTCAAATACATGTATTATATACAGAGCACCTGAAATCTTTATGTTCAATTTTCCTACATTTGAAAAATAAAAAATTTCTTAGTTTCATTGCATTACAAAGTAGAGAGGTATTATTTTAAAAAACAAAACAAAACAATAGTCTTCCACATTATGCACTTGTAGGGCAAAAGGGTCAGCCAAAGAAACCAACCAATCCCTGAGCATGAACTCTAACACCCTGACCCTCAACCCAAAGCCAGTGAATAAACACTTTAGCCCTGAACCAAGAACCTAAGAAACATACACTTTGGCCGGGGAACCAGAACCAGTGAAAGAAATATGCCCTGGCCCCAAAACTAAGGCCAAGAAACACAATTTGGCCCTGATACCAGAGCCAACTCTGCTCCTAATAAACGAAACTAACCAATCTTGGAGCAGAAAATCTTCTCCTTGGGAAAACTTCACCCCTAAGAAGCCCTACATAAGTTTCCCTGCCAATTCAGGTACAAGTTGTCCTTTTCCACACAGGCAGAGGTAGTACCTCTCCTGGACTCTTCCTTCCAAAATAAATCTCTTTCTTAAAAGAGTTTTGGATGAGTGTCAAAAAAAAAAAAAAAAAGAGTTTTGGGTAAAGCTCATCTTTGGCTGTTCCCTTAGAAGGGCTGAGCATAAAACTAACTTTTCACCTCCAGAAGGAGGCAATTGCTACATTTCTGCAAGGGCTTCCTCTTTAGCAAAGTGAAGGAGAAAAAGAAACACCTTGGGCCACAGCAGAAGAAGTGGGTGTTCACTGCCAGGATGTTCACTTAGGGGAAACAGAACAGAGCTCAGCAGTAAAGGCTCTCCTAAAAGAGGAGAAGGATTACTACATCCTGAGAGGAGACCATCCCCCATGCACCAAGCTTCAGGTATAGCCTGACTTCTCAGTAAGTCAGGACCCAGCTTGCAGAGCTATTGCAGCTCTAGGTATAGCCTGAGTTCCAAACAAGTCAAGACACCTTCCCCTCCAGAGCTGTAACACGTACAGTACTTGATTCAAGTAAATTTTAGAACATAGAAAAAACACAAAAGAGAATAATGAAACAATCTACTCTACCATGACCAATTAAAGCCATTATCAAGTTTGATATACTGTTTTTCCTCCTTTTGGATTTTTGTTGTTGTTATATTTTAAAACACAGACCCAACATGCAGACCAGGATGGTCTCAACTTGGCAATCTTCCCTCCTTTTCCATCCACTGCTGGTATTGCAGACAGGCAACACCATAGCAGCTAGGCAGCTTTTGGTGTATGAAGTTTTGTTTTTAATATATGCTTAGACATCAAACTTTTATACAATTTGTATAAAGTTAGAAATATTTTATACACAGAGAAAACTTTATTGTGTGACAATAATGCTTTTGTGCCAAACGGTATTTTATAACCTGGAGACATTCAGCTAATCAAATGTCCTTTCTGTTTGTGCTTGCCTGGCTGCTGTTGAATTGGAAAAGTTGGGGAAATGTGGAAAGCGTGGTTTGTCCTGGCTGGATGTTCCTTCAGTGTAAAGCCTTCATCATGGTGATCGCACCTCAGACCTTACCCATGATATGCCATAGTGGATGGAATTAACAACAATCCCAAAAGGTGACCACCATGGACAAGAAGAAAATCACCAAAAGGTCAAAGATCAAGTCCTTTGTGAAAGTTTACAACTATATAGCATGAAGCCAACAAGGAACTCCAGATGGGCAGACTAGGTCAAGCCTAAGCAGGGGTACAGACAGCTTCTGACTTAGATTGTTGTTCGTTTGTTTGCAACACTAAAAGCAAAAAATTCTATGCCAGTTACTCTAATAAAAGGATAACCTGTTAATTTTCACAGAATATTCTTATATAATTATATAAATTTTTGATTAAAACTATGCTCAAACATATAAATGATACATATGAAAATATGTGACTTTGTACCTATAAGAATTCTGAAAGCATGAATATTTCTAATATGTTAAGTAAAACATTTTCTTTGGTACTTCTAATCATAGCTCAACTTACGAATTTTTCTGAGCTAAAAAGTGGTGTCAGGGGGCTGGAGAGGTGGCTCAGCGGTTAAGAGCACTGGCTGCTCTTCCAGAGGTCCTGAGTTCAATTCCCAGCAACCACATGGTGGCTCACAACCATCTGTAATGAGATCTGGTGCCCTCTTCTGGCCTGCAGGCATACATGCAGACAGAATATTGTATACATAATAGATAAATATAAAAAAAATAAAGTGGTGTCAGCGTTCATGTTATCTTGACTGTGCATTCTGAAATGTTAGTTGCTCGACATGTTGCAGCTCTAAGAACTCATCTAAGTTCCTAGCTGGAATTGATTATAACAAGACACTACGCAGTTGCAAGAACACTGACTGTGTTTAATGAAAAGTGAATGAATGTCAAAGAACACTCTGCTCCATGTAATGAGGCTTTATAGATTAAGTCTAATTATTATTGATACAATACAAAAATACTTAATGTATTGAATAGCAATTAATTTTACTCTCAGAACAAAAGTCTATTGAATTAAAAAAACATGAAAATGATTTTGTAATAAAGACCTGAAAACATGAACCAAAGATTAAAAATGAGAATTTCTAATAATTTTTGCCTTCCAAAATGTTTGTGACTAAAAATTTGAACTAGTGTATAAGGAATTTGTTTAAAACACTTAACTAGTATGTAAGGGGTTTATCTAAAACACCCAGGCTAACTACAATTTTAAAAAAAAGTCTGGTAACAAACTGAGTTGAAATAAAAAAAATTACCTTTAAAAATTAATTGAAAACCATATATCTCTATGCAGAAATTTAAAAACCTCACATTTTTGGTATTTTAAAGCCAACAGTGAAAAAGTCATAGCGAAATTTGTGCCATTTCACAAAGAAATTGTTAATTCGGGGGGGGGGGACACAAAAATCAAAACATTTCTGTGCCAAGAAGCTCAATCATTTGAACCTATTTGAAACATTTTCTTTGATGTTATCTCATTTTAACTTAGCCATAATCTTATAAGGCAACAATGTTGTAACTCTTGTCCTTATATGACAGATGAAGAAACTGAAGGAAAACGGACATTATTCTATTGTTTGGAATGACAAGACTGTGCATGGGGACCAAGAATCTCCATTTCATCACTCCCTAAACTAGAAATGTTTTCAACAGTCAAGATACCAGGAATCTAATAAGCATTTACAAAAAAATGTATGGGTCAAAGGATGATCTCCAAGGAAATATCAGAGAAGTTGTGAAGTTGTTTTGGGGAGGGAGTGTAAGGTAATATATATTTAATTCACAAGTAAAAAGGCAACTGTGGTGATATTAATTAAAAGCCCAATTCCTGCAAAGCACTATAATTTCCACCTAATATAATTCTCTACTTCCCAAATTAAAAACACGTGTAAACAGACACAATGTGCTGTGATCAGATGACAAGACCCTGTCCCCAAGCCACGTGATGTTCACAGATGTTCCAAACTCTTTGTAGGGTAAACTTCACATGAACAATGTAGATATTTTCATACATATATAAAGTACAATAAAGTATAAAATACAATTAATAAGTCAGTAAGAGCTGATCCAAATATGAAAAGCATCTATCTCTTACATCAAAGTCCTCTGCTGCTGGAACAGTGAGCGAGGGTCTTAGGAGTGATTCTCAGAATTGTGTGTGTAAGTGCAGGAGTGAGCTAACAAAGGTAACCATCTAGAATCAGTGAGATTTAAGATCTACTTCATTTAGGTTACAGTACTCCTTTCTGGCTCAAAGACTGCTTTAAAGGGTAGATCCAATGGTCCACTCAGAGGCTTCATAGATGCCACCCAGTCAGTTTTGCACTGAAGCTGAAATTGCCCTCTAGTCCACTTTTGCTGAGACAGTGAAATAAAAATCACGTTTTTCCACTTCAGGTTTTAATAATCACAATCCATCTTTGATGCGCAGTTAGCTTTCAAGACATAAATTTCTTGCATATTTCATAAAGAAGCTATATTTAGGTGAGCAATGTAGGTTAAGCACGGAAGACCCATACAAGAGAATGTTTTGAACCAAGAAAAGTGCATTTTCCTCTGCATTAGAATGCAGTATCACAACCAAATGTATGGGACATAGAGAAAAGCATTTACCTTGATCACTTCAGGGTACTGCCTAAGCTTCTTTCCACACGGAGCGTAATACGCCACTTCTCCTTGAAGGCGCCCACCAAAGCTTCTTACTCTTGTCTCTCTCTGCCAGCTACATATAACAGAAGTAAGCATTACAGGACACTTGACTTTATTAAGAAAACTTAAAAAGTTGGAAAAAGTACACATGCTCTTCCGAAAAGATAAAAAAATAAAAAATAAACATGTAATCATATAGTCCAAATATACTTATTACTAAAATGATTTAGATTTTTAGCTAACTGATTCATAGAAAATTAAAGATTTGGGAACATTAAAGTATCAAGTTTTACAGAAATCATAGCTGGAATTACATTGAGGGCTTACATGATGAGTAACTCATCAATGCACATGGTTATTTCTTGCAATGGCAGAAAGCCCCACATGAAGAACACACAAATGCCTCTCTATGTCTGGGGCCCGGAAACCCAGTCTGAACTGGTACCTATAACTGGAATCAGTTAAATCAATCTCTCCTTGAGTACTCTGGCCTTAACCCACGACATCTTCCACTGTCCTTTGCTTCTGTCTTGGCAAAGCCTTCTGACAGTATTGTTCCGGCTCCTTGACATGTGACTGGCTGTTGGTTCATTCCAGTAACATGAGCCCATCAAACACTGCGACACCTTCCTTCCCTTCGTGTGAAATTAGGTGCACTTTCAGTTTTCTGCTGAATCAACATATTGCCCCTTGTTACGGCTTTTCTGTTCTAACCACTAATTTTGTAGAGAGGAGAGAATAGGAACTCAAGCACACATGAAACATGCATGAACACGGAGGAGGGCCTTGTGTGGCATACCCGTATTCCAGAGGCACACGCAGCTCGCGTTCATCGGTCACTCTTCTTCTCTTGGATGGACCTTAAAGAGAAGCCAACCAGGACATGACATATAAAAATGTACACATGAGAGTTTCCTGATAGTTCAGAAATTTTTCTTTGAAAATAATTACATGACAGATTATTAGTATATTTATGAAAACTGCATTATTTCTAATTTTTTAAACAAAGCATATTACATAAGACAGAAGTGTTTCACACTTGTGACCAATTGACAGACAGTAGGCTTTTCTCTTGAACAGAACAGCGCATAGCTTTGCTCCTGTCATGAGTAGAAGCAACAATCAGGAAGGAAAGAGCTGAAAGGGTTCAAAAACCAATTCATTCTCTGCTTTGAAAGTCTAGGTTTTTAGATAGATGCTACAAATTCTAACGTTTGGCTCAAATACTGAAAGAGAATTTAATTTCTGTGTGCATATGGATATCCATAGCCCAAAACAGTACTAGGCCTTTAATTAATCATAACTCCACAAAAGAGGACTGTGCTCATATGTATATTTTTAAGACAACTACACATAAATATAAAATTAGTCGGACACCATGCTTATTTGTTGAAATAAAAATTTAGAAAGTGCCAATGAAAGTAAACTAATTAAAACAACAGCCAAATATTGTACTATATAAACCCATATTTTCTTAGTTATTGAATGAGAATAGTAGCTTTGGATTGTTAAATGGAGGATCTTTTAAAATGAAAATGCCTAGACATTTATAAAAATACATAAAAATATAGCATGATATGGACTAATAATGCTACTCATTCAAAAAAAAAAAAACAAAAAGAAAAAAACAGAAACAAAACCAAAAAGGATTCAAAAGTAAGAGGGATCATCAATTAAAAACCACAGGGGAAAAAATTAAAGTATCAGGCAATAGATTAAGTCTTTTTAAAATACATGTTTCTTACTTAGGCAATCTAAAACCTACATGCAATACTTGATTACGAGATCATCTCCTGAAAACTGTGGAACTAGCAATCCTTGCTGCAGTCTGACTTGACTTTACATCGATAAAAATAAACTGTAGGTACCAGAGTGTGGACTTGAAGTGAGTGTGGAAGAAGAAGTGCCAAGAAAAGCAGGAGACTGGGACTCAGAGCACAGGGCGGCAGGAGCGGAGCCTGGGGCACCTCCTGTGTGGAGGCTGTGAGGTGTGGAGTGAGCTGTGAGATTGATGGGAGGGCTTTTGGCAGAGGAGCTTGTCTGGTTCAGGTTCGTGGCAGTTTTCTCTCCTTCAGTGTCACTATCTGATTCCTCCTGGTCTTTCTCATCGTCGTCTTCTGAGCCTTCTGTATCTGATTCTGAATTACTATCTGATTCTGGGAAGTAAAGAAGCACTTGGATATTATAACTAAGTCACAACCAATCACTTGCAGCTTGCACCTAAAGGGAGTAGTTCAGAACCGGTATTTGCAACTGAGAATTCGAGGAAGCAATTTCCCAAGATTAAGAGCAAATGTTAAAATTAGCATCTTATAAGCTATTTGAATCAAGTGTATGAAGACGATGGTTCTGCAAACTTCTCTTAAAAGGATCAAGTTTTACTTGCTATCTGAATCACCAAATAGTTCCCACTTGACACTATTCACATTGCAGTTCAGCTTAATGCTTTCAACATTAATTTCAACAGCGAATCTTAGGTAAAATAAAGAGATATTGTTGAGCAAACAAACTGACAGGTGCCAGTGTCTGCAGATTCCCCTGTGCTAAACCTAGGAACAAGCATCAGTCTGGCATTTGCGATTTGGCACAAAAGAACACAATTTTGGGGGAGGGGTTTTGGTTTGATGTTCTGCTTTTATAGCTGTAGTTCAAGTTATATAAAAACACCACCGGGCTTCTCACGATTCACAAACTATGCTCACAGAAAGAACTGGCTGGAGTGAAGTCCAATGTTAATACATGTTAGTAATACTCCTCTAGACATGTAACATCCAAGAATGGATTAAACTCCAGATAAACACAGAACGATACATAAAGATGCGCACACAGGACAGCATCCAGATGGCCATCCTAGCAATGTTCTTCTACCTGCACTGGAGTTCCATAAAACCTAGTTTTTGAAAGCTCAGACTACAGACAGTCAGCACTTTCAGGATTAATATTATTAGGACATTAAATCGTACAATGACTGTTTTCCTATTCACACGGGTTACTGAAAAATTTCTGGCTGAGCAGTAACAAATCCACATAGAAACATATATACAAATATATTTATGTAATCTCCATTTAAATGTTCAGTTGTTTTGCATTTTATGTGTTTAAAAGAACTCTTAGAGGAAGAAACAAAGAAAGAAAATATTACAGAGTAAATGCAGATTTATTTAATCAAGGCTTAACTTAATGACCACGTATTACCTAGTAAATTCTGGTATCAAAAATTACTTAATGTTTTGGTTCTTTTTGAATGACCATGGTAATATCCAGTAATGTTTTTAATACTTTGCAGGAGAGAATAAAATACATTAAAGAATATTTGGACAGCAAAACTTGGCCTTGATATGGATAAAAGACAACTTTTTAGTTGGGGAGAAGGGAAGGGGTATAATGAGGGAAGAGAAAGGGACAGGATGACTATATTCAAAGCATACTGAATGAAATTCTCAAGGAACGAATGGTCTTCCCTCCCCAAGACAGGGTTCCTCTATATAGCAGTGGCTGTCTTTGAACTTGCTCTATAGACCAGGCTTGCCTCAAATGCAAAGAGCCACCTGCCTTTGCCCTGTTCCTCTGGCAGTGCTGGGATGAAAGTCATACACTACTATGTCTGGCTCAAGATTATTATTACTGTTGTTGTTGTTGTTATTATTATTATGGTTTTTAAAAGAGTTTCTCTGTGTTGAACTCAAGAGATCTGTCTGCTTCTATATCCCATGGTGTTAAAGGCATATGCCACCACCACCTGGCCAAAACTGATTTTTAAAGCAAAAAACAATTGTACGTGGATAAGTGGTTCTGAATGAAATGCAGATTTAGCAAACTGATAAAACTGTTTGATTCATGCATCATCATACCCACTTTAAAATTAGTCATTTCAATCCAGGTGAATGACAAGCCAAGATTTAACTTAGAATTCCAATATCAATCACTTTCATATTTTATCAACTATAAGAAACAGTGAATGACAATGATTTCAGGGTTATAAATTAACATTTTTTCAAATGTTTTGGCATATACTCAGAAATAAACTTTAAATTTTAAAATGGAAAATAACCTGATTGACTGTCATCAGACTCATCATCATCATCATCATCCTCTTCATCTTCTTCCTCATCATCTTCCTCCTCGTCTTCATTTGAATCTTCAGAGTCTTTACTACTGGGAATGTCGGAATCTGCACCTCTAAACTGTTCCACCAAAGACTTTGCGGGATGAGGGTGATGCTGTGTTTTCAATGGTGTGACATTATTGCTCACCACTTTCTCCTTCCCGTGACTGTGCACGATGGGAGAGGCAGAGGGCAGGACAGGAGTCTGATTGCCAGGTCTTCTCCCACCTGTGCTCAGGTTGACAGGCGAGGAAAATGGGCTGCTACTGGCGACGTTTTCGTTAATCTTACTCTGCATTTTAGTTTTGGTAGTAAGTGCTAAAGGAGCTTCTTGAATGACACTTTGAATGACCCCATTTGGTTGGTGACTACCTAAAAGTGCATTTGTCAGAAATGGATTAGGGTGGTTGTTTTCTACTGGTTGTTTTGGATGTGCTGGTGAACTAGAGGTTGCTTTTGTATTTGACAAAGCTGCAATAACCTTCTTCAGGCTCTTTGACGACTCCTGTTTCTTTACTTGTGATGGGAATGTCTGCTTATATTGTTCCTAATGAAACACAAGTTAAAAAAAAAAAAGAGAGACAAAAAAAAAAAAACCCAGTGAGATAGACTAAAAAACAAAGACTGCTTCTGTTTGTCAATATCAGAATATGAGTTCATTGAGAAACTCAAAGAATGACATACAAGGGGCTGGGGAAGGAGTGTCAGCAAGGACAACTGGCTGTTGAATCTTGGCTAAACATGATATGGTAACACTTATTTGTTTAAACACTCAAAAGGCACTGTCCTTTCTCTTTACTGTGACTCCCATTTTCATAATAATCCAATCCTGAAGTCCTAAAAATACCCCCAAACTAGTCTATTACCATGTGTTTTAGGTTCATTCATTAAAAAATGCTAAATCTTGGGCCACGCTGTTATTTCCTCCTTCCCAACTGCCAGCAAATGTTTTTATAAGAACACAAACTTCATGTTACATGAGTTTTCTTTTCTTTGATTCTGGGACCATTGTCAATCTTATGTATCCAGGTAACATGCAAATCACTTCATAATTCGTCCAGAGCCTACCTTTCTAGCTGAAGCAGACTGCTAAGTGTGACAGTACCGTGTCACACTTTTCCTCCTCCCTCAGTTGGCTAAAATCACTTGTCTACATGAACTGTTTCTGACAGGTGAACCACTGCTCACATTTCTCTGTCTAACTCAGCAGGTTTCCACATGTGTTTCAGTCCTAGAACTCCTTCCTCCACCCTGGAGTCATCCACCCGGCTGACAGCCAACAACATTCTAGCTGGGTTTTTTGTTTTTCCTTTTTTTTTTTTTTTTTTAAAGAGTACCTACCATTCGAACAGCTAGGCTGGCAATGAACTCCTGATCTTTCTGCCTCTAATTCCATTAGATTACAGCATGCAGAACAAACATGTGATACTCTAATTTTGTTTGATTATACAGGTCTGTATGTAGAATGCTTTAAGTTTCCATTTCCAAAAATTTCTGTAGCAGAAACTGTCATGTATGGTCTTCCTAACACATCACCTACCCTGTAGTTGAACTCATCGGAGACTAATACTAGATTACCAAGTGACTTCTCAAGGAAGAAAGTCTTCTGGTTGTTTACTTCTTGTCTTTTTAGATAGAATCTCATTCAATGGTCCAGATAACCCTGGGACTCATTGCTACCCAAAGGCCCTCCAGTTCACTGTGATTCTCTTGTTTCAGTCTCAGCTGGCATTACAGGCACAAGTCATCATATCCAGATAGAAAAGATTTTCAAAGAAAAATTTTAAGATATAGGGAGACCAATGGGGAGCTGGGTGTTAGGGTTAGCAACTGTGTACTTACAGAAGGCCATGGGTTCAATACCCAGCATGAGAGGAAAACAAACTTTCAGACAAATAGAAGTAATCATATAATAAACCTTCTACTAAGTAATATATGTTTTCTTCTAATAATGGAGCGAATGGTTCCATTAAAATATAAGTTTTCACTGCACATTGGTATTAATTATGAGCAACTACCCCTGTCTTTAACTCTAAGAATTTCATACCATACATTTATACTCACACTTGCATTTTATTGCATTTTTATTTCATGGCAAGACAGGTAATCCTAAGTCTACACAAACTATCTATTTTGATGTTAGGGAAAGTGTCTAAATATAGTGTTTACAAGTGGAAAAATCTATTGCTGTTTTACAGCATCAACTACCCATGCGCCAGTGGGTGGGAATCTCAATGTATTTTCACTTATCTCATTTTCTACAAATGCAAGAATATACTCCAGATTTGATGTGACTGACATAGATCTATGAAATTCTACTCCTGGAATATATATATATATATATATCAATCATACCTACTAACTTAAATTATAAGTTCACGGTGTAAACACTGAAGGAATCAATGATAACATAAATCAGAAATTCATAAGCTAAGGACAAGACCAGTGGATTAATAGCAGGTAGTGTAGAGCAAAAGAGATTGTCTTAAAGACAAAATTCAATATGCCAGAGTACTCTACAGAAAATTATTTAAAGAGAAGTACTCATTAAATAGTCTATAATATTAAATAAGGCATATAGATAATATCATTTAGAATTGAGTCTAATACAAATGTATATTCACAGGCCTGGAGACATAGTTAAGAGATGGCTCAGTGGTCCTCTTCCAGAAAACCCAGGTACGGTTCCCAGCATCCACATGCAGCGTGCAATCATCTGTAATGCCAGTTCCAGATGACTGGATGCCACTGTAAGCACCAGGCGCACGCGCGCGCACACACACACACACACACACGCACACATGCACACATGCACGCATATACATTAAAGAAATGTCTGTTCACATAAAATACTTACAATTCTTATCATTTCAATAACTTACTCATAGAATGATCTCTAGACAGTAAGAACATTAAAACTTTTCATTAGAATGCACACATACTCTAAAGACATATAAAATTAAAAATGAAAAACCAACAAAATAATGGTTGTTTTGGGCTTTAGAGCAGACAGAAATATAGGCATATGCTGCTACTGTGCTCAAAACAGATTTTTTTCATAAAAGACTTCTACACTTAAATTCTAAGAGTAAAGGTAAATTACATAAAAGTTAATTTCATCAACAGGTAAATAATAATATTAAAATAAATCATTATTTTAAAAAAGTAATTATAAAACTTATCTTATTCAACTATAATATACTCTTACTGCCAAAGCAGTAGAGGAGGGGTGGAAGGGGATGGTATACACAATAGTTTTGTCAGAAAATATGAAACTGGAGAGTCTATGACTATAAAATCAGAAAACACATTTTTGGGGGATGCTGGGAACTGTACCAGATCTTACTCTAACTCTGGGCTACACAGAATAAATTTTTTTTTTCCTCTCCTGGAGTTTAGAATCAAACCCAGTGCTATGCTCTATATTTGAGAAGGCGGTACAAATTAAGCTATTTCTTAGCCCCATTTGTAACAAAACCTTAGCAGTAAGATTCCTGTGTACATAATATTTAACTTACCCGTTTGGATCGCAACTCACTGGTCAAAGAACTAGATTCTTCAGAGGTATTTTTAGTCCCTGCTTTAAGTACATCAGGAGAAGGAACTATGAGTTTCCTGTAAGGTTCCTTTTTGGTTTGATTTACCAAAGACAAAGGTTTCACATTGGCCACCAATCCTGTAGACTGTATTACACTGGTGTGTTTGTTCACAGATTCCTCCTTTGCCTGAGAGCTTTGGAAAATAAATGGAAGCTGCTGTGACAAAACCTGAGGCTGCTTCTGCTGGGATTGGAATGATGAGTGAGTCTGGGATTCAGACACAAGAGGTAATGGCTGGTGTATTCTTTTTTCCTGGGCTTTTTCAGTTACTTTCTGTCCATCTGCTTTTGGGTCTGAAATACCATGTAATAGCACCTGGAAACACAATGTGAAAGGCAGTTATCTTGGCATCCATTAAAAGCAGCAAGTGGGATAACTTGGAGAAAGAGAGTATTTTACAAGGCACTGTTGATCCCTTAGAGACACAGCACAGGGCTCCCTGAAACAGATCCAGGCTCACGGAAACAGTACCTGGGTGTCGCTGTGGTGTTGTGCTTCAGTCTCGGAGTCCGAGTCCTCCTCTTCACTCTCCTCGATACTCTGACCTTCTTCTTCTTCCTCTTCCAGATCGTCTGAGTCGCTACTACTAATGCCTTCACTTGAGGTGTCTGACGATGTGCCCGAATCACTATCACTGTTGCTAGAACTTTCCATAGCTTTCTTCCTAGGTTTCTGGAGACAGAGGCATTATTTGGTTAACTATCCTCTGAAGGAATCCAGGATTCAGTAAAGTCACACTCTTTTAATTTTCAAGTGGTATCTTCAACTTCAAAACACCATTTTAGGAAAAAGAAATAATTTATCATAAGTGTTATTATTAACAAATTTATGTAGCAGGAAGTCATCAATAGAAATTCTAAGATCTGACATGGTTATCACTTAATGCATTTCCCATTAAACTGTTTAGAAAAAAATGATCTAAAATATTATTATGTGATGGGGACAGCTTTTGTAATATTAAAAATTCCTATATTCTTCTATTTAAAATGATTACAAATAATTCTATTACGTTGCTTGATGTGTAAATTGTATTCCTTTGCATAGAGCATAAAATGACAGTTCCATGTAAAACAGTTAAAATACAAATATTGCACATATGTAGATTCATCTACATCACAATGCTTCAAATAGTGCAAAATTAAAAATTGAATCAAAAATTCAAAAATAATTAAACAGATTTAGAGTGTCTTTATCTATACAGTTTTTATTGTTTAAACATTTCCCTAAGATGCTCCAAACAGCCTTTGAGGGACCTAGGAGAACCGTGTGCCACAGTGAATTGTTGCCCAAGAAACTCCAGATTAAGTAATGGTGGAGAGGAGAGAACATATTGTAAATACAAAAAGCAGTTATATCCAATATTGAATGACACATTGAAGGCACAGTAGACAGCAAGAGATTTATGGAGCTATGTCAAAAAAAGTAATCCTGGCAGGACGTGGGGGAGCATGACTTTAATCACAACATATGGAAGACAGAGGCAGGTAGATCTATGAGTTTGAGGCTAGCCTGGTCTATAAAGCTAGTTTCAGGATAGCCAAAGATATACAGAGAAACCCTGTCTGGAAAAATAACAAACAAGCCCCCCCTCCAAAAAAAGGGGGGGGAGAGAGAAAAGAAAAAAAATGTAATCCTTTACAAGAATATTTTACATAAACCCAAGCCGGGAGGTAGAGGCAGGCGTATCTCTATCGGTTTCAGACTGCCCTGGTCTACATAGTGAATCCTGGCCAGCCGGGGATACAGAGTGATACCTTGCTTTTAACAAAATTATAAATTAATCACTCAATCACACAGGAGAAAAAAAAACAATTTTAGAATATTTAAGACTTTTTGGAAAAATATTGAATAACATTAAAAGCTGACAGAAAGGGACAATAGTTCATATTTTACAAGCAGTCTTATGTTTAAGAAACAGCCAGAACGCTTGGAAGCCTGTGGTGAAGGATACTTTTCAAGACATGAAGGTGTAGTGGCACACACAATTCAAAGAGGTTTTGAGAAGACCTGAAGAGGAACAACCAACCAAAATCCCAGAGATGAAGGGCCTCTAAAGACCAACCCATACCTGAGAAGAAACTGGCAATTGATGGCCATTGGGAAAGAGAAAATTACTTATCTTACAAATACAGGCAGTGAGGAGTTACTCATTCTCCAACAGATGGTTCTACACCCATGTACATACAGGCAAAAATAAAATCTACTTAGCGGGTAATGAGAGGGAGAGGGACAAAAGAGCACATACAAAGTAGAGTACACATCAGCAAGAACAAGAAGTTGGGAGGAAGGGGAATGTAGGAGAAAGTGGAGGAGGAAGGAATGAAGAAGATAGATTGTATATAAGCCCATTATAGGAATGTATGAATATGAGATAAACTATAAAACTCATTGTCAGTTTAATAGAATAGAATAGGCTGGAACAGACTGGACAGAATTGATCAAAGGGATTTTAGAGCCTGGTCCACAATTACAATAGAGTACCTGATTCAGAGAAGAGGATAATGTGGCCCTTAAAGGTAAGGTCAGTTCCACTGGAGGAATGGATCCAACATACAATAAATATTGAATCTCATGATGATACTTAGATAGGAGAAGTGATTTCCAGAGGTTTGAAGAAAATTCAACGGTGGCAACCAAAGATAGGAGAGGTGATTTCCAGAGGTTTGAAGAAAATTCAACGGTGGCAACCAAGCTCAACTTAAAAGGGATTTTAAACAGTGTATTCCTAGAAACAATGTTTTTTTCTAAGAATAATCCATTCAGAACACCCCTCCCTTCAGGATTATGCAGAAGGTGGGGCAAAGACAGGCATTAGACTAATGAATGTAAGTCAACCAGGAATATTCAAGGTAATTCTTTGCCATTGGGGAACTCCACGAGGGTCTCCTTGCAAGCCCTTTGTCAAATCAAGTTCAGTCATTTCCTGCAATCACAGAGGAAACTCCTTCCAAGAGCAATTGAAGAAGCTAATGCATATTTTAAGAGATCATACGCTTTGAGTAATAAGAACAGTGACAGAGGGAGAAAAAAATTCAGAATGTTGAAAGAAGTGAAGAAAAGTTGCCTGAAAAATTACAAAGAGGAGCCTCTACTAATTATTTAGGTTATAAAATAGGTTTACAAAAAATTAGATCCAGGGTGGTGGTGGCGCACACCTTTAATCCCAGCACTTGGGAGGCAGAGGCAGGTGGATCTCTGTGAGTTCAAGACCAGCCTGGTCTACAAGAGTTCCAGGACAGGCTCCAAAACCACAGAGAAACCCTGTCTCAAAAAAACCAAAAAAAAAAAAAAAAAAAAAAAAAAAGGCCTGTACTAAAAAATTAGATCCCAAAAGGGGCAAATCAGGAAAGACTGACGACAGACTCTTGAGGATTTGCAAAGATTGCTGGGAAACATTTCACATATACTGTGCAATATTGAGATAAAACATGAAGACCTGATTAATTTAAACTAAACACGAGATGGTGACAAGAACTTAAATAGTCCCAGGGAATTAACAGCTGAAGCGGAGAATTGGCTTTGATTGAAGAGAAATTAGAGAAGGCACATGTGGATCATGTGGATCGAAATCTTACCTGCATTCTGGTCATATTACCCTCCAAATATTTCCTTATAGGAATTTTAATGCAGAAGGAAGATATTATCTTAGAATGGATCTTTTTACCATATTAAAAACTTATAAGAAAAGGTTCTCTGAGATAATTCAAAAAGAAAAATTGAGACTTTGTCAATTAGCAGGAATAGACTCAGCAGAAATTATAGTACCTTTTAATAATGATGAAACTGACAAATTTGGAAAGAAAGCGAACCATGGCAAAGAGTCTTATATTCCTCCCTAGTTAAGCATTTTTAAGTACACAGGTCAGTACGATTACACACATTCACAGTGACACATAGTTATCAGAATACATCTTCAGAACACTTTTATCTTGAGACACAGAAATACTAAACACATTAAACACCAACTCCTGGGCTAGTGAGATGGTCAGGGGCTGACCTGAGCCTGACAACACACATTGAGGAAAGCAGGAAATGACTCTCCAAGTTATGCTCTGACATCCACATGTGTGCTATGAAATGGGAACTAGCAGACATGTGCATGCACACAAATCTCTCTTAGAAGAATCGTACCATTTCTCTAGCTAGAAAGAATGAGTAAACAAGAGTTCATATAGTGAGACTCCACATTCAAATCTTTCAAGTACATACTGACAAATGGAATGACTGGATCATATTATAATTCTCTTATTAATACTTTAAACTTAAGGGTTCACTGCATACTTTGTCCAGGGAAACTCTCATTCCATATTCCTTAAAATTTTCTTCAAACCATAAATAAGTAAAAAAGCAAATAAATAATTTATTTTTAAAGATGGCATTGGCTACATGTAATATGTATATAAAATTACAAGAGCAGAATACTTTCAACCTTCAGTAGTTTTACTTTCCAAACAGGCTATATGTCTATCTATATACTCTAGTCTGAACTATTATCTAAGCGATACATAAGGAGATGTACTTATCAGTGATTCTAATGAGGAGGCCTGAGACCACTACTCCACCTCTGAGGAAGGACATATAAATTATCTGGAAAAATTTATTTCAAACTATTCAGGAAAGCACTAATGAGGCAATTTTTACAAAGCTTTTAGCCTTGAAAAATAAAGAGTAAAAATACAGGATTGTATGTTCATTTTATTTAAGCAATCTATAACCATAACACATGTTGGCATATGTATGACTCAAAATGTTTAAGATGATATGAAATTATAATTTTACATTATGATTAAATTCTAATTTAAGATTAAAATTCTGCTTAAGAGCCAGAGTCTGTAGACTATTACTTGTATTGAGTGTTGGCATGCACAAATGCGGTACTGTATCTGCCCGTACAGTTGACGAAAGAGGAATGTCTATAGCTAAGTTTTAATGTGGCTCCTGGGGAAAGGACGTAGTGAGGAGTGCTAATTCTGCTTGAGAATATCAGTGGAGGTTCCTCAATAAAAACATATGGAGGGCTGTTTGACGTTCACACCTTTATGTGCACTGTGTTGAACCTGTGGAACACTTTTGGTTGTACATTTCACTAGATATTTATCACTACTTCCATGAGGTAGGATGACAAAGTTTGAAAGAACAGACACATGGTTTTTAGAAATACAATACAGACACATATCCGATGACAATGCATGAGGGTAGCTTCATAAAGAGCAGGTGGTGTGTCACACACAGGGGAGCTAGCAGAAGCTTACACTGATGGGACTCCCTTGGAAACACATCCTAAGGGAGACCAGAGAGCAGCTGGAGAGCAGAAGGGGGAAAGCAGACCTAACACTGATCGCTGGGAGGAAAGAGCTAAGGATCTTTCATCACTCATGCTCAGTGGTGTTTGAAGCAGAAAGAAAATGTGTGGGGGCCTTGTACTGGACTGTTGAGACATTCAATAAGCTTCTTAGAGACACCAGGTAACTTCCCCCAACCTGTCTCTTCTATGGGTGTACTATATTTTGGGAAATATCTATTTTCTGCTGAGAAAAACAGAGATCAAGAAAAAATAGATAAAATGCATCTGCAGGTGTCTTGGATAAAGGAAACCTGGACTTAATGATGGTCACATTTTATGAAGTTGGGTTGTCAGGGTTTCTATTGTATCACATGAAAAAGAGAAGCCAAAAGCTTGAAAAGACTAGAATCTGGAGTGAATTTGCCATATAGTGCATACCCCTACATCTAGAACCGGTTCTTAAAAGATCTAGTCAGCAGGCAGAGCCTATATTAGCAGTCTGAACAAGAAAGGGTAACATTGAATTATCAAGTAGCTAGGATTGCTGATATACACCAGTAACTTCAACCTGAAGGCAATGAGGCAGGAGGAGCTTATGTTTCACACCAGCCTGGCCTAAAAGGTGGACCTTGTCTCAAAACAAAACCACCCTTTAAGAACTATTAGCTAGTAGAAGATACCTGCTAAAAATAATGAACAGCCCTCTCTAAATAATAAAGAAATCACAGATATAGCCATTCCAATTCTTTCTGGAGGATGAAGGAAGAGGGCTTCTTTCTTATGATTCCCATTCACCTAAGGCTAAGCTAGAGATTTTATTGAAGAGAAGTGACTCTTGCCCACTGTATGGCAGAACTGTGGAATAAGGTACCATACAGTCCAAGGTCCTAGCACACGGGGAACACTGCCAGTTGGGGTACCAGGAAAATTATCTAGCAAGGTACCCATTACTATTTCAGCAACTTGCTAAGATATACGATCACACTGTGAACTCCGAGTTTGCACTTGTACAACCATGGTCAGGAGGTAGAGCCAGCAACTAGTTGATAGAAAGTTCATAGGGAATCAGAGGGAGTCCAGAAAACAGAGAGATGGACAGGAAGCAGGAGAGAGAGACTTTGAGTGTAGTGTGGTCCTTTTTGGTTTGTACCCAAAGAGAGACACTCTCTTTCTGAGACTCTGGCAATGAGAAAAGGTGAGTTAGTTGCTTTTAAACATCTATGAACTAGGTTTCCATGTTCCAGCCTCTGACTCCCATGTCTTTATTGATAAATAGAATGATAAAAAATTTAGTAAAAAACTACATTTGGTACTTTGGTAGTGGGGCAAGAGATAGACCAGGCAAAATGTGAAGGTCCTAGAAGTACACTGCCTGAGAAGTGGGCAAGGACTGCAGAGCAGCAGGTACTGGCTGTGCCAGCT
The DNA here is from genome assembly GCF_018167655.1 of Microtus oregoni. NCBI lineage: Eukaryota > Metazoa > Chordata > Mammalia > Rodentia > Cricetidae > Microtus > Microtus oregoni. The sequence continues at coordinate 14,727,491 of NW_024543096.1, forward strand.
GAAGAAAAACAATAAAACCATTGTGATGCCAATGCAGTTGACTAGAGAATGTGCAGCATTTGAGTCCTGTATACAACTGCGTATATCTGGACTAGTACCAGCCAAGCAGCCATCAGCTGACAGGGAAGTATCACACTGACTGCACAGACTAAAACAAACACTAAAACCCCCATAGTCAAGAGCAACGGGGACTTGAACCAGATGAAACACTAAATTTGGCTCCGTAATCAAGAGCAGAGGACTTGAACCTGAGGAACAGAACCTAATTCCCAGTACCTACAAGGCAACTCACAACTGTCTGTAACTCCAGCCCTGGAGGATCCTACTCCCTCTTCTGGCCTCCATAGGCACAGCATACACGTGGCGCATAAACATAAATGGAGGGGGAAACACCTACACACAGAGAATTCAATGAGACAGAAACAGATAAAGAGAAAGAAATACTAAACCAGCAGCAAAAATTCCTACTCTTATAGAACACTGTCTACAGTCTCTTGGGTTTTATAGCTCTAGTTTTGACAGGGTCTCTCTTCTAACAGCCTGAAAATCTGTATGGAGATCAGGCTGGCCTAGAACTCAGTCCACCTCGGCTAGGATTCAAGGTGTGGGCCACCACGCCTAGCCTAGGATCCTATCTTATGAAAGCCTATCTCATGCCAAAAGACAAAAAAAAAAAAAAAAAAAAACAACAAAGAATGTATTTAGTCTTCAGAGACAATAAATTGATAACTTACACACAGAGATGGAACTGGCTCAATGTGGTCAACTGTTTGATTGCAAATGGGTGCGCAGAAGTGATGGAGGAAGGTCATTGGCTAATAAAGGAACTGCCCTGGCCCATTTTATTGGTTAGGACATAGGTAGGTGGAGTAAACAGAACAAAACGCTGGGAGGAAGAGGAAGTGAGGTCAGACTCCACAGCTCTGCTCTCCTCCTGGGAGCAGACGCCTGAGAGAGACGCCATGCTCCCGGCTCCTGGGCAGACACACGCCATGAAGCAAGCCGCCAGGTTAGACATGCTGAACCTTTCCCGGTAAGACCGGTGCTCACCGATTATTAGAGATGGGTTGATCGGGATAACAGAATTAGCCAGTAAGGGCTAGGGCTAAAGGGCCAAGCAGTGTTTAAAAGAATACAGTGTCCGTGTAATTATTTCGGGGCATAAGCTAGCTGGGCAGGCGGCCGGGGTGTTGGGGACGCAGCCCCGCCGCCGCCCTTATTACTACACAGAAGTAATTGGACTATTGTGATTATCTAAATTATCCCCATAATAATACATTTCTCAGTTAAACTAGACTCTGGAGTTAACATTTTTGGTTTCAAATTCTGACTCAGCCACTTACTAGGCAATTATTTTGATGTTATTTTCCAATTTGTACTAACAACCACCAAACACAGGGCAAAGGGTAATTTGAAATCGAAATGTAAAGCAATTAGAATAGAGCTAGCATCTAATATGTATGTTTCCATCAGTGGTACAGTGCAGGCTTAGTTTGTGGAAATCCCTGGGTTCAATTCCCACCACTGAAGAACTAAAAGAAACAAAAGCTCAATTCATAATTATCACTACCAAGTATATTATTTGTACAGGTACTATGAGTTTTAACTGTCCAAGATATCTAAACTAATAACAGCATTATGCTATAAAGATCTGCAAAAAAGGATTTGGAAATAAGAAATTAATCCACACGTTTTGGTGACATGACTTTTAAAATATTTCCTTTATATATTGATTTATGATGTACTTATTCTTAAAGAAACAGCTTACCTTATCTTTGATTTTGTCAGCTCTGGCATCCAAAGGCTGACTTTTGCTTTGTTCCTGATGACATTTAAGGTTTCCTCCACCTGAGCTTGTGCTTTGATTCTGTCCCATGGAACTTGAAGCGGGAGTGGATAGTACAGACGTACTGACACCAAGGACAGAGGATGATGCACTGTTGCCATTAACTGACCCATTTATACCTTGGAAAGAAGCATATTTATATAATGGAACACTATTTGACCAGAACAAGGAATGAAGAGCTTGTGCATGTGTAATGTAGATGAAGACCACAAACACGGCACATAAAAAAGAAAGGTGCTAAAAGACACATGACTCTACATAAAAGATTCATAATACATACTATAGAGACAAGGTAAAACAACAGTTGCGATGGGTTAGAGAGGAGTGATTACTTAAAGGGCATAGTATTATTGAAGATTAAAAATTTTAGAGTATCATAGTGAGTGACTATCATGCAACATTATGAGCATATTAAATTCAACTGAATTATTTACTAGCATTAAACTGTGTGACTATCACTCAAACAAACATGTTTAGAAAATAAGTTACATATAAGTATTGTTCTTTCAGAAACACTCAAAAGAGCAATGGGCAGGGCTAGAGAGATGTCTCAACGTTTAAAAACACAGGCAGCACTTCCAGAGGAGCTGGGTTACATTCCAAGACCCACACAGCAGCTCACAACTGTAACTCCAGTCCCTGAATACTAAACACTCTCATACAGACACACATGCAGGTAAAACACCAATGCACATTTAAGAAAGAAAAGCAGTGGACTACCTAAAACATTGTAACTTCTAAACACTATCATAATAACACTTAGAAACTATATAACGCATTTAAAAGAGTAACACAGACGCAGGGTACTAGCTTGGACTATATCTGAGTTAAGAAAAAGCGGCATTCTATCGAGTTCAGTGTAAGGAGATAAGGACATACAGAGGGAAGGAGTAGAGTTGGGTTTAGATCCTGGCTAAATCACATCGTGTATAAGCAATACTTCCTAGCACAACTATTATCCTTGGCTGAAACTCAGGAGATGTGTACTCTGAAAACCTAATTCTTGTTTTTTTGGTTTTTCGAAACAGGGTTTCTCTGTGGCTTTGGAGCCTGTCCTGGAACTAGCTCTTGTAGACCTGGCTGGCCTCGAACTCCCAGAGATCCACCTGCCTCTGCCTCCCGAGTGCTGGGATTAAAGGCGTGCACCACCACCGCCCGGCTGAAAACCTAATTCTAAGGGATGATGATATAGGAACATCTAGCACAAGACTGTAAAAATGTTTTTAGAAGCAAATTCTGCAGCAAAGAGGCACCAGGCAGAGGTTTCTGGTCCCTTACTCGTGCTGAAATGAGTACCTTTCTCAGGACCATTTCGATTACTCTTTCCAGAAGTCCTCGAATGGAATGAAGAGTCGTGATTCTGGGCTGGAGGAGCAAACAATGGTGGAATTCCCAGTAGCGGTGGAAAGAAGGGCGCTCCTGCACGAGTGTGAATGTCTGTGGCTCGCCACCATTCTGCACCTCAAAAACAAAAGGAAACTGAATTAACTTTCAAAACCATGCATGGACCATTTTCTACATTTTATTGAGAAACAACGTTCCTGTGATAGAACTACTCAAGGCACATAGTTTTGATCATTTTTTCACTGTAAACAGGTAATTTGAACTTATATAATCCTCTCTTATTATTAGGTCATTATTCAAGAATATTCCATAAACAGTTTTCTAGATTCAAGCTAAAAAAGAATTCACTGTTCATAATTTAAAAACTGCTAAAACTTACAATTTAAAAAGAACCATTTGGCTTGATAATCTATACCATCTAATTACTAAGCCAAAAAGAAAAAGAATGAAGTCAATATTAATCTATTTCAAGACTTTAAATTTGAAGCTCACGCCTGCAGCCTCTTAAGATTTTTCACCAATTATATACAATATGAATCTGGCTTGGACAAATCTGGTGGGTCAGATGAAAATCTCAAATGCATTCATGGATTAAGTAAATCTGTAGACAATCCCCCCAAAAGAAAACATATTAGCGTTTTTGGTTTTATAATAACAAATAATTAGTTCTCAAACAAAATTTACAAAACAATTTTTCATTAAAAAATGTTATGCATAAGCAAAGTAGTGGTGGTGCATATCTTTAACTCCAGCACTCAGGAGGCAGAAGCAGATATATCTCGGAGTTTGAGGCCAGCCTGATCTACAAAGTGAGTTCCAGGACAGCCAAGGCTACACAAAGAAACATTTTCTCAAAAACAAACAAACAAAGGCTTATAAAACTTCTACTTTTAAAATTTATAAGGAAATGAGTTTTCCTTTACACTGTTCATAAATTATAGATGACAGTCATTTTTAAAATTCATATCAAACAACTAATTTGAGAAAATCATGGAATGCGATTCAGATATTCAAGCAGAAGTTCTTCATTAAATCTCTTGGGGGGAAAACCAATTTTTATGAAATATGTTTTATTCAAGAAGAGTAAAGATGCCGGGCGGTGGTGGCGCACGCCTTTAATCACAGCACTCGGGAGGCAGAGGCAGGCGGATCTCTATGAGTTCGAGGCCAGCCTGGTCTACAAGAGCTAGTTCCAGGACAGGAACCAAAAGCTATGGAGAAACCCTGTCTCGAAAAATCAAAAAAAAAAAAAAAAAAAAAGGAAGAGTAAAGATTAAAAAGAGCTTTGGAAATTATCCTAAGAACGGTCTTCGATTGCCCCCGTCACATCCTAGAAACAATCTCCAACTGGATAATCCACTAAACTTCACAGTCTCCTAAACAATGGCATTATTTCTTTGATTGAAATGAACACTGTGTGTGTGTGTGTGTGTGTGTGTGTGTGTGTGTGTGTGTGTGATGAACGGCACAGGTAAAATACTGCAAAGGCCATTGCTGAAACTGGAAAATGGAGTAGCTAGCAAATGGTACCCTGAATCCTGGTACGCTGAACCAGATAAATTCCAGTTAATCAATCAGGTACTCAACCACTGTCTAAACCACATTTAGATGGATAAAAGGAGGAATATATTTTTGGGGAGAGGGCGATCTTATTGGCAGGGGCCCATTCCTACTGGCAGGTTTGTAACTTAGTTTCCACTTAGTTGACAAAAACAGAACGCAATTTCACAGCAATAATTGTTTCATTTAACTTCAGACCAAAGTCTAAAAGTTGGATATAAAGATTCATAAATAACTAAGAAGTCAATAAAGTAGTCAAAGTAGAAGGTTTTTAAATGTGATAGATATAATCAAACAACATTAAAACATACCTCAAAATGTTAATAGCAATCAAGGATACAGTAGGTATTAGAGAAAAATAATAGGACAAATGTATGCATCCCAGAGACAAACATACAAGATCAATTAGATACAATAAAGAAAATGGCCTTTTCTGAAGATAAATCTCTGATATTATTTAACAAGAAATTATTTTCTAATGGAAAGTTTATGTAGTTTTCAAATTGAGGAAACTATACAAATTTAGTCACTAGCTAACTCACTTATCAAACGGAAGATAGAAAACAAAAATAACATAAGTAGAAGGCACAGGATGAAAGTCTAGGCGACACTACAGTGGCCACAACGGTTATTTCCAGGTGTGATGCTAACATTTTAGAGTATACACTGAATCGCGACATGATCCTGCAGTATAATTCTCTGTAGGTTTCTTGTTATTTGTTTTTTGGCACCAGGATTTACTGTTTAGCTCAGGCTGGCATAAAACTTGTGGTCTTCCTGCCTTTCAAGATCTATAATTATAGTCGCATGTGTGCATGCCTGGCTGTGATGTAAAATTTAAAAATCACTCATATATAAAAAATCCCAAAACTTCATAGAATTATAGCATTAAAATGTAAACACAAAGAATTTTAAATATTTTTAAATGAATTTCAAAAACACTACTTTAGTATAAAATGAAATTTTGATTAATATCCATATGTTTACACTTGCTGTTTGAAATAAAAAGTGGTACATGTAAATAATCTCTAAAAAATTATACTTTACTTAACACTGCTAACTTCTCCTTGTGATTTCTTTGTGTCTATGGGAAACATCTTTCCTAACGTGGCCATTTAGTCACCCTTCTGAGCTATAGAGAATTTATATATTTAACTTATTGCACCAAAGTGTAATTTAAACAAAAGTGGTTTCTCTATCATCAGCTGTAATCTCTATCCATTTGGCTAAGAAATACATACACATATGGACGTTTTATCGTTAGTGTTTCTGCCCTACACGTATCTGTCTCTAGGAAGCCACCGATTATCCCTGGTGTGTCCCGGCATAAGCAGTCTCATGCAGAGAACAACGCCGGTGAAATGGGGGAATGCCTTTTGAGGGTTCAGGAATCACACTGCTTGTTTAGGTTCTTTAATATTTTTTATTTATTTGTTGTGTGTGTTTGCATGTTTATATACATGTATGTGTAGGAATGTCACAGTAGATGTCAGAGGGGAACTAGAGGGAATAGGTTCCCTCCTTGCATCATGTGGATCCCATATATTAAACTCAGGTCCTCAGGCTTGGCAGCAAGCACCTTTTACCACCGAACTGTCTCATTGGTCTTGGGCTAGTTTTATATACTAAAGATAACATCATTATTAAAGTACAAATAAGTTTTCGTTTGACTGTTTGTTTGTTTTTCCTGCTTTTTTTTGGGGGGGGGGTGTCGAGACAGGGTTTCTCTATAGCTTTGGAACCTGTCCTGAAATTAGCTATTGTAGACAAGGCTGGCCTCGAACTCACAGAGATCCCCCTGCCTCTGCCTCCCAAGTGCTGGGATTAAAGGAGTGTGCCATTAACGCCCAGCAAAACAAATGAGTTATTTTTTAATATTCATTGACCACCTAAAATAAATTACCACAAAAATAAATGTACTGAAGATATAAATCAGTAACTACTTACATTGCCATTAACTATTTGGATTTTGAATCGGAAAATTTTTATTTCAGGAGACAGCTATTGATGTCTGGTACTAAACAACCATGTTAAAAGCAGAACGAAGCAGGCAGGATATTGCTCAAAAGGCAGAGGTAGGTAGATCTCAGCATGCTTGAGGGCAGTCTGATCTACACAGAGAAGTTTCAGGCAAGCTAGGGCTACGTGGTGATGCATGCCTAAAACATACTTTTAAAAAAAGATTTAGAAATACACACATGTCTAAAGTCTCTGTTAATATAGTAAAACAAATATTCAAACTTGGTCAACACTGACTGTTCACAAAGTTTTCCCACCGTTCCCTCTCCAAGACAATCAAATTAAGGAAAGAACATGAGTCAACAAATAGTACTTGAGAGATACCTGAAATCTTTTCTGTTCTCTGGGTTTCAAAAGATACTTGGTTGTTTTTAAAGAACCAATAAATACTTTGTCTGCCATTAAAGCAGACAGGAAAAAAATGGCAATAGCTCTTCTGGACTAACTCCACATGTCCTTTGGACAGCAAACTAGACATGCTTGTCTACTGGAATCTTCAAACAGCCCTAGAAAGCAGGAATGTTACAGTTTTCAGTTTACAGGTTTGAAAATCCAGGGATGAGAAGGAGGACAGTGATTTGTCCAAGGGGAGATTTATATTCAGATAGATTTCCAGCTAGAACTCACCTCTGCTGTTAAACCAAGCCTCCTTACTAAAACTAAACCATGCTATGTAGTGATTAATGTGAAGTTTGGACTTTAAATAACATTTACGCGAATTCAGCTGCTGTGTGACCACAGTCAACAGAATTCCATGTTACATTGGCCCTTACCAGGCACATAAGACAACTGCCTAACTGCTGGGGAAACATGTATTCCAAACATGCTTTGGAAAGTTTTCAAAAAGGAAAAAGTATAGATATTTAAGAGTCTGCCTCAACTTCCCAACAAAGTAGAGAAAAATAAAAAGGTAAAATAGTTGTCAGAAAAGCGAGACTCTACCTTCAGGTTCTAGGATAATTTTTCCCAGTGCTGGGTATCTCACCCAGGGTCTCATTTATGGAAGACAAGTGCTCTGTCACAGCACACATTTCAAGTCAGGTTAAATACTTGATTTAAATATTGTCGGTAAAGCACTTGCCACAAGAGCATGAAGAACAGACAGCAATCCTATGTAGCAAGTGTAAAAAGCCAAGCACACATCTGGAAACAGAAACCTGGAGCTGGCTGGTTTGCCAGCCTAGCAAATCCGAGAGCTCCAAGTGTAGTGAAACAGCCCAGTCTCAAAAATTAAGGAGTAGAGTGATTGAGGAGGACCCCTGACTTCAACCTCTGGAATTTTACACATATATTCCCGCATGTACACACACACACACACACACACACACACACACACACACAGCCCTTCCCCCCCAAAAAACCAAAGCTGTAAAGAATTAGAACTGTACACTCACATTTTTATACATACAATACTTTGGTAAAATACACCAGAAACACTTGACTTAAATATTCTGTGTTTGTTATGTAGGCAAACACCTAAATACCAAATTAACTGCGGCATCCCAACACACATAGTGACTGTATTTTGCTATATAGAATAAAACTGAGCCAACTCTTGCCCATGAATCTAACACACTATGCTTTGCTGTTCAGTTTAATAACAAATGCCTGTCTGAGCATTTGCAGGCCTTGCTCCTTTCCTTTGACACGACAGCAGATGTTTACCTGGAAAAGATGTTAGTTGGGGATGTGCGGCTAAGGCTGTGGGTGTACCAAGTGTCCCCAAACCACCAAATTCTGAATGCCCTGAGCTGGCTGAATGTAGACCAAAGACTGGGTGGCTGACCATTGGGAAGGCACTCGACACTGTGGACAGGTTAAACGGCTGATCCCCAGCTGGTCTGAATAAATGTCCTGGGAGGGGAAAAAAACACACTTAAAGTTGTTTAGATAAAACAGATGAGATTTACCTGATTTCAGCACTCATGATGCTTACAACATAATTTATCTATTAAATTTAATTTTCTAATTTCTTTAATAACACAAAAGCATTGTGAAATTAATTGTGAATTTCAGATCAGGTCTCACATCTGACCTGAGGAAATGAAACTGAGCTTTTGTCAAAACATGTGCATTGGGTAAATATCACATTCTTTCATTATTGAGAAAAATAAAACATCCCATGATTCTAACCCTGAAAACAATGAAGCAAATCCCGACTCTATTCAACATTCAATGATCATACTCAATGCAAAGAGACGTGGTATTCATGTGCACAGTCAAAGCTCCGTTCCCTGTCTAACATTTTGTTGAGAAAAGCATCCTGATTCCCAAAAGGCAGCTTATGCCACTGAAGTCAAATACTGCCAAAGACAGCACAATTAATACACTTACTATGGCATTTCTAGATGGATTCTCAAATACATCTGTAGTCAGCTGCAGAACAAGAAGAAAAATCTTTCTGTACTTACAACAAATAATTAGGACAATTTGGCTGCCTACTATGAAAAGAGAATATTATTCTAGTCTGAAATATTAAGAAAATAGCTCAGTATTCTAGTCTGTTTAAAGAATTTACTTTTAATGGCAGGGCAGGCTTTTAATGCCAGTACTTAGGAGGCAGAGGTAGGAAGATCTCCATGAGTGGAGGTCTGTGAGGGAGTTCCAGGTCAGCCGGGAAGACACAATGAGACCTACTTCATCTACAAATGGAGTGGTTTGCAACTGTAACCCAGAACCCAGAAGGTTCTAGGCCAGTCTGGGCTGCATAAGGTCAAGTGCAGCCTGGGCTAATTAGTGAAACTGACGTAAAAACAAATGAACAAGGACTGGGGATGTAGATACTGTTTAACAGTAAGCAAGGGCCTGCCCTAGGTACTTCTGAGGGGGAAAGGTGCGCGACTCTGTAAATACACCTGTAATCCAATGTTTAAGCAGAGAAGGAGTCATGTGGTATCTCTGGTCTAGGTCAACTATGACTATGGGTGACAGTTTCATTAGTTTTACTCAATAGGTCTGAAGTAAATGAAAAAGTAAGTTGTAAATGAGAATACCTTTGCTTTTCACTTAGCTGTCTATCAAATGTTAACTGTTTGTCTGGTCCTAAAGAAAACAAGACCTATAGCCCTCCATAGACTGATAAAAACCTTATGCTTTTAAATGAAATAATGTGAATATTTTCATTAAAATGAGTTGTATCAAGTATATCTTCCTTGTGTGTACATTCTCATCAATCAATCTGGTTTTGTTCTTTAAAGCCAGAACAGAAAATTAATGAATTTTTAAAATCTGAATGTACTTTTGAATTATTACAGATTCTAGATATTACCCTTGAAGCTGAGCTAAAACAGGGAGAAATACAGTTATCACCATCACTGGTTCTCATCAAATAAACCAACTTCTCGATTCAGTTGTATTTGACAACATACAATTGCTATATTTCCTTCTCTGCATGTTGCTAACAAATGAGGCAAACTAGTAGTCATTTTTTATTTGCACATGAATAAATACACACCATGTGTGCATTTGTCCATGTATATGTGTGTCTGAGTGTGTGTGTGTGAGCACGCGGATGCTGGAGGACACCTTGGTGTTGATCTCAGGTACTGTCCACCTTTTCCTTTGAGAGAGTATCTCTCACTGGTCTACCTACCACTCATTGAATGGACAGACTGGCTGGCCAGCAAGCCTCAGGGACCCACTTGTCTCCATTTCCCAGGAGTGGGATTATACATATAAACAAACATACCAAGTTGCTGGTTTGAAACTTTTCCTTTTCTACTTGAGTTCAGAAGCTGAAATTTGTGTCCTGTGCTGATAGCACTTTACTCACAGAGCTATCTCCCAAGCTCCACTTCATTCATACTTTTAAAAAGAAGTACTATTCAATTGTACTTGCCAACTATATGAATGTAGTCATGGCTTAATGAAAAAAAAATATGAGCCGGCAGTGGTGGCGCACACCTGTAATCCCAGCACTCGGGAGGCAGAGGCAGGTGAATCTCTGTGAGTTTGAGGCCGGCCTGACTACAAGAGCTAGTTCCAGGACAGGCTCCAAAGCTACAGAGAACCCTGTTGGGGGGTGGGGGTGGGGGGGAATAAAATAAAAAAAAAACCTACACAAAATATTACAAAAATTGGAAAGCACTAAAACTAGTGATGGTTGAAACAATTCAATGAGAACTAATGAGTTAGCAGTAAAAAACATTCAGAAATACATAATTAAACATGAAGAAACAAGAGTTAAATCTGAAGAGTCTCTATGGGCAGAAAATGTAAAATACCTGAGTGCTTATTACTCCTGTAGCAACAATTAAAAATCAGCAAGATATCTGATCACAATAAAGATTTTTGAACCATAAAACAGTGATGTCTAAGAAGAACTTGAAGGTGTGATATTTCAGTGGGTTTTTTTCTTCCTACAGATACACGCCTTCTTAAGGATCTGACAAAGCTCATTTCCCTTCCCTGCCTCTACTCTACCACGGCTGTAACATCTCAGTGCATGTGGTTTTTATGCCAGGGCCTGGGTTCCATGACAACAGAAACTGAATCTCCCTGTACTAGGAACCTACATTCCCGGATAATCCAAACACAACAGGAAGTTGTTGTATATTTGTGTCACACTCTTCATACTGTGAGGAGGACACAAAATTATGAAAGAAAAGTCTGTCTTAAATACCCACTGTAGGAAACATCAAAAGGATTTTCATCCTTTTGCCTTTTAAAAGGCTAAAATAATCGAGTCATTCTTTAAACAACTAAAAATATAACACCTTTTAAACCCCTCATCCTATAAATGTTTACCACCTTTTTCTCTGCTCTAATTGCAAAAGAAATCACTAAACTTCAATTAATCATTATAGAAGCTAATTCAATAATACCTGTATTATAGTTTTAGTCTTTTTACACAGTAAAAATACTGTTAGGGTACACCCTTGTTCCCATGGAACTATCTACTGTCTTAAAATGTGAAGTTACTGCTCACAGGGAATTATTTTTCTCATTTGTGTGTTGCTGTAGAGAGTGTGTGTGTGTGTGTTGTATGCACACATGTGTACGGCTGGGTACACATGCATGTGTATACTCAACATTGAGTGTTTTTCTATATCACTTTCCAACATAATTTTTGAGACAAGTTCTCTCATTGAACCGAGAACTCTACGATTTGCCCTGGCCTGGTGGTCAATGAACTCTTGCACTCCCCGCACGAGGACTGTGTTACCACGTCTATTTTTGTTAAATGGGGGACAGCGAGAACAACTAAGGTTCTCACACTCCTCAAACATCTCCCCAGGCCTACATGGAAATTTTAAATTAATCGTAGACTAGGGATGGCATGATGGCTGCTATTATCATCAATAAGCAATTAAAACAGTAAATCACATTTAAAATAAAGCTTGTTCTGTATTATCCAGAGAGCAAGCTTAAAACAAAACCTAAATCCAATAGGATCTATTAGTTTCAAAATATAAAACAAGATTATTTGAATATTACAAAGTTCTACTTTTGGAACAGCAAATTCTTCTTACATTAATATACCTAATGTCAACATATGCTCCCAAATAAAACTATCTTGATTAAAAATAAGTTTTCTCAAAGAAAATATCTGTAAACTTAGATAACTAAGGCAATATTGTTTCCTTTAACTGGAAGATGTTCAGTCTCCATTATGAATGCAAACTTTACTTCAGCTTCTGCTTTAACTGATGATGGGAAACCACGGATAACCGAGATAATGAACATTTGTCTGCAATGGCAAGGTTAAGATTCTCAAATGACAGGCTTGAAACTTTTTCAAGTCTACTTGGGAGGCAAAAGCCACTGTGTCAGTCATGAGGAATGGGAATTATGAGCACCTCTGTCAATCTCAATGAAAACTATCCCCCGTGAATGAAGCAAATAACAATTCACATAAAGAACTGAAGCCCTGGAACTGAAACAGGAACAAACCAAACCAAAGCTGATTTTCTTTCTTTCTTTCTTTTTTTTTTTTTTTTTTTTTTTTTTTTTGGTTTTTCGAGACAGGGTTTCTCTGTGGTTTTTGGAGCCTGTCCTGGAACTAGCTCTTGTAGACCAGGCTGGTCTCGAACTCACAGAGATCCGCCTGCCTCTGCCTCCCAAGTGCTGGGATTAAAGGCGTGCGCCACCACGGCCCGGCCTATAAGCTGATTTTCTGTGTGCCAGAAATGTTCTAAACTTCAATGCTACACAAATTTGCTGCACCAAATCTTCAGTGCTTTAAAACTGCCAACATGATTTTATATCACTGCAAATCTAGTCTCTGGTTTGTAAAATGTACAGTATGGCTATCATAAAAAAAAAAGGCAGTCCATTTGAATACAGATATTAAATAACAATGGAGTGTGTTATAAACTGAGTAATTATCAGTTAACACGTGAAATTCCTAACATATCAGTGTTTAATATTTTGAAACTCAAATGAGCAATGTATAAAACTGAACTTTAATTAGCAAAAAGAATGCTATAGTTAATGTGGGTAGAATATTTCTCCTCAAACAATCTTCATTTTATTCCTGTATCTTCTTATTTAGAGCCATTTAAGCTTTATGTTTAATATTTAGAAAAATATATGGAATGCAAACAAATTTAGTCATTTATTTGTTTTTCAGCATTTACAGGGTCTTTCTGTATAGCCATGGCTGTCCTGGAAATCATTCTGTAGACCAGGCTGGCCTCAAACTCAGAGATCTACCTGCCTCTGCCTCCCTGATACATACAGGCTAGCCTCAAGTTCAATATATGGCTTACATTGGCATTGGACTTGATGACTTTCTGTTTCTGTGTCTCAATGCTACGATTGCAGGCATGCACAAGTAACCTATCTTATTTTTATATTTCAAGTAATTGAGATTATATTTACAAACATTGCAAAAGTAACAGCAAGTTCTTTTTTGTTGTTGTTGCTGTTGTTTTTAGCAAGTTCTTATACATGCTTCTCTAGTCTAGTCCCACTAATGCTAACATCGTACAAGTCCACAGACTTCAAAGCCAAGAAATTACCCTTAATTAGGCAAAAAAAATTATTAGCCTAAATCAAATTTCTCACTAACACGATTCTTTGTCCCAAGATTCCAAATCCCATATTACATTAAATTTTGTGCTTTAACTTTCTTCAGTCTGCTACAATTTCTATTTTTTGTTTGATGATGGATAAAATCAACGAGATCTGAGTGTGTCTAATGTGAGTTGGGCTCCAACACATCTTTTTTTCTTTGTAACAGGAAGATACAATCTAACCTCTATCACTTGGCTAGTTATCAAAATTACTTAATTGACTTACTACTAAAGTTTCAAACTAAAAGTACAAAGTTCTACTAGAAAAATTAAAATAATATTTCAAAAATACTTAGGTCCTTGAGTTCAACCTCCCATTAAATACACCTCAGTTAAGAAGAGCTAGACAGGGGCAGAGATGGCTCGGTTAGTAAACGTGCTTGCTGGGCAAGCCTGATGAGCTACGTTGGATACTAGAATCAATGAGAAAGACAGATACAAGAGGAGCACATCTGGAACTCTGCAGCCTGGAGTGTCCTGCAGTGTAACAGAAACAGTAGAAGGGGAGAACTGATCCCCAAGATGCCCTCAGACTTCCACAAGAACATGTGTGTGCATGCACACAACTAAGGAATGAGTAAAATTCAAAGAGAAAGAGAGAAAAAGATAGTTGGACAATGGAAAGCCTTCATCGAAGATTTGCAGAAACCTGTAAACTTTTAACAAAGAAACTGCAGAGAAAAATAGCAATATAAAATTCTCAGCATGGTGTAAATCCTGAAGTTGGCTTTATCTATTAAATACCTAGAAGACTTCTCACATCCCCTAGTGATCCTCTATTGGCTGTAAACCTAAAACCTGGATGCTTTTCAAACACGCCTCAGAGTTGGGTTTTAAGCCTTGCCTCTTCAGCACATTCAATTGATTCTTTAATTAGTTGAAAAAGAGCACTTTATTCACATGTATTAAATTTGCCAAACTAGACAAATACATTCCTTTCTACTTGGATATAGTCACAGATTTCGACAACACTGGAAGCACAAGGTGTGGGCTCTTTAGGATACAGCTGTTTATGGGAGGCCAGGCCATACCTGATGCACTGAGGTACTGCTGATACACTGATGCACTGCACCAGAACGCTGACACATTCGGAAACAGACAACACCTGATGCTGTCATTTCAGTTCTGTCTTCCCTTTACTGTCAAGTGAAATATATGCATAATCAATAGGCTCTGACTTACGTCAGCTGCTTAGCTGGCCCCTGAGATTAAATCTTGCAAACACACAGTCCTGCCTAATTGACTAAGGGTCAAGTGAAACAGGACACAGGCATTCTAAATAAATATATTAATGGACATACATTTACTTTTAGGTAAAGCTGCTATTATAAGTACTTCTAATACACTTAAATATATATTCTCAATATAAATAATGTTAAATATTAATTTAAATTTAAATGACTTTAAAATTCAAATAATGTTGGCAGGGTGCTGAATTTTGATGCTCTTTGACCCTAAATCAGCACTGATCCCTCTATTGCTTCCTTGGAACAGGACCTGGCGACAGATTGCTCATTACCTTGATGAGGTCACTGATCAATTTGCACCAGACATGCAGGTTATTTACTGGAATTTGATCCAGCTTCATGAAGCCATTCAGTTTGACAGTGCTGTTCATGAACATAACAGGCAGGACTCCCTGGTGCTATTCATGCTCTTTGATATCCTCCAGTTGAATTTCAAGTGTCAAAGAATTCAAAGTAGATAATCTGACTCTGATTTTTTTTTTCATTTCCTCTCTAGTTCTTAAAATATCTGAGATAAGAGGTCCTCTTTCTTCTACACCTGGGATACTTCCATCAAAATATCTCTTTAGATTTTCTATTTATTTGAAGAATATGGCCTGGCAGAAACAGAAGAACCCAACTGATGCAGACCTGCAAAGGCAAGCACAGCTTGTACAAGTGAAAATGCTGCAGTCAACAGAAGGCCCAAGAGACTCAGCTGACTTTGCTAGCAGTCCACCAGGACCCAAGTGCTGTGCCGCAGTAAGGATTTCACGCGGATGTTTTATCAGGTAGGAGGGGATGGTGGCTGGCGTCTTGTGTGACATTCTGCTTTTGCAGCTAGTGATCTTCTTAGCCCCTTGGACCCACTGTCCCCACACATGCCACTCCTGTCGGAGCCTCTGAAAGCACTTTACACCATGCAGGAGTTAGGAGTACTCCTGGATCTTCCCTTTCGCCTTGGTAAAATTTCCCTCCCTCTTCCATAGAGCAAGAACACTTCTGATTGAGAACAAATGAGAAAGGAAATTCTAGAGTACATTGAGCCTTTATAAATAAGAAAACACACATAAAACTTCTCTTGCCAGTGACAGAAAGTTAGAAATGAATGTTTTTTTTAATGAATTGTATGTGGCTGGTTAACTGATTTTCCCACAGTCCCTTACACTGTCATTGTTGATGCTCAGTCTCCAGCTGAAATTTCTGCATAGTCAACTGAAACTTTCTTAGATCGTCTGCACTGCACATCAATTTTGGTCAGTCACTCCAAGTTTACCCTGCCTGTGGGATTAACTACGACACTGACAGTTCTGTAATCCTTCATGATTCCAGTTACCAATGTAACAAGTTCTATATTTCTGGATGTGAGCCTAGCCTTTAACAGCTGAGCCATATCTTCAGACCTAGCAATATAACAAGACTGATCCTCACAGAAGCCTGGGGACAGGTGTGAAGAAGACCTAATAGGCACCTGGCACTACCGATGCTTGAAGACATCAGTCAGGACATCCAGTGCATCACCATGTTAGAGAGATGGTGAAAGAACCAGAAAACTCTCAATAATCTAACTTTATAATAAGTCCTAGTTCAGCCCTCCTTCTCTTTTCCATAATGGATTCTTATGTATTCTGTGCAAAAAATTAAAGGACACATACTGTAGAAGAAAACAGATATAGTCCTTGCCCTTTAGACCCAGGGAAAGGACGAATAAAACAACATCAAATGTATAATTACATATTGTGAAGGATTCTATGGAGGAAATTAATAGGTACAGGGGTAGATAATGGTAGAGCAATTACCTAGACACTATGATCAGTGGGAGTCATCTATAATTAAGGTCAGAATTAGTCAAGATTCTTCAGAGACGTGGAACCAGGAGGAACCAATGATTTATTATGACGAAGCAGCAAATAAAATTATGTTGGCCCACAAGGAAAGCTGGAGCTACAGAGCTGATGGAGTTTAAGTCTGAGTCGTGGGAGAAGGTTGACATCTCAGATCAAGCAGCCAAACAGAAAAAACAATTTTTCTCTTCTATTTTTACATTTTCTCCAGGCCTTGAGGAATTGAATGCCGCTCATCAATACTAGGGAAGGCACTTTTCTCTACTCAGTCCACAGCTTCAAATGCCAGTCTCATTAAAGCATACCTTGCAGACACATTGTAATTCAGGCGTCCTGCATCTCCAGCCAAGTAGTCACAGAATTAGCATCAGTTATTCAGACAATGGTCTCTGGATAACTGAGACAAAGCGTGAGAAATGAACAGCCACAGGAAGATTCCTCAGACTAGATGGGGCAAACTTCCAACACTGGTCCAGAAAAGAGAGCTTTCTATATGAAGAAGTGAATGTCAGGAGGCTGAAACACAATGGCTCAGAATGAGAAGGACACCAGACAGATGTGATGAGCAGGGAAGGTCAGGTGAGGGACAGTGGACAACCTTGTGTATTACTCAGGATGAAATACACAAAACATCTTATTCAGGCTATGTGAAAAGGTTAATTTGATGACTCTCATACCTCAAAAGCTCTTGGGAAAGATTCGCTCCGGATGAAGAAGCTCTATTTACAGAATGACTAACATGCAGCTTCCTTCCATCCTTTGGCTCCACTCTTTCTGAGGGGTCCTTCCTTCCAACATCTTAGTGCCCAGAAAAATACCCATTGAGATCTCTCTAGCATCGAATAGTCTGGTTTGTATCGTGTACTCATTACATAAGTGAGAACATTTTTACCTGATAAATATGATGCCTACATTGCCTATATCACACAGAGTTTCTGGAATCTAGAATCCTCAGATAAAAAAAATTGAAAAAGTACTTTAGAGGTAATAACTTCTAATACTAGAAGAGGATTGAGGCAGCACAATAACCATACGTAAGGTGGTAATTGTTTCTAACGAGATTCTAACTCAATTTATAAAAGGAAAAGATTAGGTGGGGTCTGGTAGTGCACACTTCTAATTACAGCACTTGGAAGATAGAGGCAGGAAGATCCTGAGTTCAAGGTCAACGTCTACTGCACAGCAGGTTTCATGGCCAGCCTGAACTGTGTGTAAACCTACTTCAAAGAAACAACATAGGGCTGGGGATGTAGCTCGGTCAGCAAAGTGCTTTTATGAACCTGATTCCTAGCACCTATGGAAAAGGCTAGCTGTAGTGCTGTGTGCCTGAAAAGAAAGAAGGAGTCCAGCAGGCTGGCAGATCAGGTCCCAATGAGATACTGATGGAGGAAGGTCATTGGCTAATAAAGGAACTGCCTTGGCCCATTTTATTGGTTAGAAGATAGGTGGGAGGAGTAAACAGAACAGAATGCTGGGAGGAAGAGGAAGTGAGCTCAGACTCCACAGATGCCTGAGAGAGACGCCATGCCCCGCTCCTGGGCAGACACAAGCCATGAAGCTCCGACCCAGAATGGACTAGGCTAGAATCTTCCCAGTAAGACTGGTTCTCACAGATTATTAGAGATGGGTTGATCGGGATGTGAGAATTAGCCTGTAAGTGCTAGAGCTAAAGGGCCAAGCAGTGTTTAAATGAATACAGTTTGTATGTTGTTATTTCGGAGCATAAGCCGAGCAGGCGGCCGGGGTGCTGGGAATGCAGCCCCGCTGCTCATATTACTACAAGATACCCTGCCTCAAAAGACAAAGTAGACAGCTCCTGAGGAATGTCACTTGAAGGGACCTCCAGCTTTCCCTTGTAAGCTTCATGCCTGCACACTTGTATGTGCATGGGTGCACACATACACAATCTAAAGATACTACAAAGTTTCCAAAGTAGGGAAAAGCCAAAGGAAGAGTCTGTGAAAAATGGTAACAAAGGGAGTAAGAAGCATACACTGGTGGCTCCCATTCAGTCATGCTGCATCATAGACCAGCTGTGCAGAAAAGAGAAGAACAAGACTAGCTACATGAGGTGCAGACGTCAGAATTCAGAACTACAGAAACATCTGGAAATCTGGAGGCATAAAATACTAGTGAGTAACTACCAGAAGAACAAAAACCCAAGCAAACTGAGAATATAAAGTACCCAAACACCTAGCTGTCTGCGAGTATTCTACATGAATGGCACAGAAGCTGACACTCCTGAAAGGCAAAGCCGTGGTCAGCAGATCTGCTGAGGTGGATAATGCCCTGATGCACAGTCTTTGGAGCCTGGCTCAGGAAGTGGAGTCTAACACGTCATACTAGAGTCCGAAGCAGGCAGAGGAGCTGAGTGAGGGGTAAACGTAGCAGCAAGGAAACTGCAATACAGCAGACTTGTTTCTGCTAAAAACACTTTGCTGACCCAAGTATTTTCAAATGTACAGAGACAAACAGGGAACTTCTCTAAAAATATCATCAGAACACAGTAAGCAGAGAATATGATAGCATAAACAAATTTTCCAATCACAATAAAACCAAAGTACGTAACAATTTTTAAAATGTGCATACTAAGTTGCTCACTTCTATAAAATCTGTTAGTCAAAGAGGGATAATCAAAGGAAAATAAGTATTTTTAATGGAATAAGACAATCAATAATCAAAAATGCACAAGTTGTAGCTATGGTCATACTATAAAAGGAAATGCATAGTAATAAATGCATATATAAAGGACAAAGGTTTCAAATAAATGATCAATTTTTTACTTTAAAAGACAGAGAATAGTCAGCTGGTGGTGATACAGGCCATTAATCCCAGAACTTGGAAGGCAGAAGCAGGGGCATCTCTGAATTGGAGGCTAGCCTGGTCTATAAAGCTCCAGGACAGCCAGGGCTACAGAGAGAAACCATGTCACAGGATGGATAGATAGATAGATAGATAGATAGATAGATAGACAGATAGATGGATGATAGATAGAGAATGAAATGAAAAACAGGAAAAAGAAAAAAATCATACTAATAAAAAAGACAAATAATATAGATAAGGTGTAAATCACTGAAACATAAAACAAAAGATTAAGAAAATTCAGACACTCGATTCTTTAAAAAGATCAATGAAATCAGTATATGTTTACAAAATGAGAAAAGGCACATAGTATGAATATCAACAATGAAAAAGAAAGTACTACAATTTGGACTCATAAATTCAACAACAGATAAATCCCTTCAAAGACCAAATCTCACTTAAGTATAAAGATAATCTGAAGTGTTGACATATCTATTACTAAGCATTAAAACTAGGACAACTTGAACATAGGAAAGACACCAACCAATGAACTCATCCACCCCCAGCTGTACCTGTTCATCAAAGATAAAGCTATGGCTTAATATCTTACAATAATAAAAGTTTACACACAAGGAGACACACAGATAGACAAGACAGACAGACACACACACACACCCCCAAACAATCTCAATGCTTAGATGACCTCACAGCTTAACTTTGTCAAATATTTAGAAAAGTAAAAACAATTATATACTCTCCCAGAACACAGTAGGACTGGGAACTGTCCCAAATAATTTCCAACAGAGAATGACAGGAAAGAAAAATGGAGCAATAATCCTGATGAGTACTCATGTAGGCTGCCTAACAGAAATTCAACAAATCACATCAACAATGTTTTAAAAGACCAATACAGCATGATTAATTGGAATTAGATCCCTGGCTGCAAAAATGGTTTAACATATAAAAAAAATTAGTCAATTACTTCACCTTATTAGCAAGTTAAAAATCAAGGCTGTGTCAGCATCTCACTAGATACAATCATATGACAAAATCAATACTAAATTAAATAAAAAATACTCAAAAGTTAATGATGTCTGTCATCATCAGTTCTATTCGATATCTTACCAAACAGTAAAAGTTTATGAAGCAAAGAAAGAAACAAAAATTACACAGGTTGGAAAGAAAGACAGCCTCTAGCATGAATGAGCGAAGTATCTGGATAAATCCATTAAGGGGAAAGTATACGAATGACAAATGAGTGCATGCAGGTCTCCATTGATCTTCAGAGAAACCACACTAAAAACAACACCAAGTAGCTCTGAAATCACACAGACAAGGAACATTAATGGACTGAGCAGTCTATTTACATATATTTAGGAATATGTATGTAGCAATTAAAAAATAGAGACCATGAATTTGAGAGGGAGCAAGGTATAGGGTGATGCACTGGAAGGGTTGGTAGGAAGAAAGGGAAAGAGAAAAATGTACTCATATTTAATTCAAAAAACTAAAAACCAAACCAAATCTAGACAGATGCTATAATATATCAACTGTGTTGGTTTAAAATGTTCTTTAATGACACACTAAGCCATAGGCACTACTTAGTGTTGCTTTTAGAGAATAAAATAAATGGTACAGACACTTTAGAAAAACACTTGCCAAATTTCAAACTAAGCATATACTTAGAATACTCTCTAGCAATCCCAACGCTCATATTTACCCAAGAGAAATAAAATCATGTGTAAACACAAGGGCTTGTAACTTGAACACTCATAATTGCCTCAAGCCAAAACACTGCAATGTCTATCATCAGGTGAATGATTACACAAATTCTGGCACAGTTATAAAACAAAATATAATTAGTAAGATAAAAGAATGAGCTACTATATAAACAATAATACAACTATTTAAAAAGAATTATGAAAGACACAAGCCACAAAAGCACACATGACTTAATTTAAATAAAAGTCCAGAAACAGCCCAAAGTGGCAGAAAGCAGGGCAGTGGCTGCCAGGGGGGAAACAAAGATGGAATCCCGAAGGGGTGGATAACATGGAGCTACATGGGCACACACAGGCTTTCTTCTATGCATACTCACATTTTCACCATGAACTGCAGGGGTTAAACTAAGTTTGTCTGTTATCATATTCCAGTGTTAATAGACTGCATGGCCTCAGAATTCTGGAGGTTTTTTTTTTTTTAAAACTATGTTGGGTAAACTTTCATATAGAGCCAAAGTTTACTTTCCCAAATGCCCAGATCAACTCAAAAGTGCCTAAAGTCTCTGTAAGGTTTTTAAAAAATTCTATAAAGTTTTGAACAATGTGTTTTGGTTATATTAACTTCCCTTCCATCAGTTTTTCCCAGATTCACCCACAATTCCCTACCCATCATAGTTAAAACAGACAACTGTAAGCAAATGTGGAAATTATTGTTGTACATAAATTATAACCAAGGAAAAACCCAAATGTGGGAAGTTTTCATTATTTCCTTTACTGCTTTATAAGAGGAACGAATTAAAGGTGACAAAGCAAGGAAGTGGAGAGAGCACTCGGTGAACTACAGTGACACCGGAGGAAGGTTCTGGTACACCTACTGAAGTGACAGCAGGCCGGAAGGAAGGTACCAGCTACAACTTAAATTGAAAGCAGGATTGTTGAGATCATTCTGTGAGAGTGAAAAGAATGACTGAAGCCACTGGACCTCTGCAACAGTGCCGAATATTTGAATGAATGAGGATGAGTGTAGGAGAAACTGATTTTAGCAGAAAATGAAAACTTCTGATTTGTGTTTGTTCATTTGTTACGGTTGAGGTGTCTATAAGACATATATATATATATATATATATATATATATATATATATATGTAATGTGTACAATTAGGATCTGAGAAAGTTCACAGTTTTCATTCAGGTCCATTTAAACAGCAAAGAGATAAAAATCCTCAGGACCAAGACATAGGCAAGTTCACCTTTATGAGTACAGCAATCAGCAAATCCCAAGTCAAATAAAACAAACCAACCGAGGAAATGAATAAAGATCTAAGAAGCTGGAGCTAGAGAGAGAACAGAAAAGCTAAGAGCTATATCCCAGAAGTTAGAAGGCAAGATTGGTCAGCTGTCAGCTGCGAAGTGACAGGGCTGAGGAAGGGAGGCCCTGCTGTGAGCCAGAATATGCACAGAAGGCAAAGAAACAGAAGCACATGGTGTGGTCTTGGAGAAAGCATGATTGTAAAAACTTCAGTAGAAAACAGAGCAAGCATCAGAAGAGTTTTGGGGTAAAGGAAGGCTTTAGGAATGTCCTCCTTATTTAGGACAGAGGACATAGGAGCACCTTCTCATATCCCCAAACATGATCTGGTACATAAAATAATGATACTATATAAAAAGAATGAAGTACTTGAAAAGACCTTAATAATCTTTATAAAGGGAACAATCAATATTTGCATTTCCTGTAAGAGTTAAAAGCTGTATTTCTGTGAGCACTTATTACACTTAATTATTTGATTGCACAAAAAGTATAGAAGAGAAATTAGTAAGCACATATATAGACAGAGTTGACTTCTCTCTGCCTTCTACTAATTTTGCCTTCCCTCCTTCTTACCTTTTCTGATTTCTTCAACACTGGGATTGAACTCAAAAATTTCTAGGCATGCCTCTAGCCATTAAATACATTATTAGCCCTTTTTAATTTTGACAGTTGCCAAGTTGTCCGAGCTGTCTTACTTCTGTCTCAAGCCCTAGATCATTTATTTGTTTGTTTGTTTTTTTAATTTGTTTATTTCTTTAGGAAGGGGCTGGAGGGGGTTGAAGTCTACTAGATTGCAGGTAAAGTAGTAAAACCATGAAGTCAGCAGTTGGGAGAGTGGCTTGAATTAAACCAGAGGTAACTTCCTTAACAGCTCAGTTAGGCAGCAATATTCTGAAGTCAGTCATGGGAACCAGGAGCCAGTTATTCTATAGTTTCTTAAGTACTCAATTAGTTTAATTAAATTTCATTCTACTTAAAATACTTTTAGTGGTATATGTTATCTCTAGCTGACTTGATACATATTATAACCAAAATCCAACAGGTAAGAATTTCAAAACTCAAAGGCTAAATTTAGCCTGTCACAACGGTCAGATACCTAACTATCAGGTACTTTCCTATATGGTAGAAATGGGAATGTTGGTGTTCCCTCAAAATTTGTATGTAAGAACTGCAAAGAGACAGTATTGGTGAGGTAGGGCCTTCGGGAAAGAAACTGGGAAAGATGTTCTCCTTACCAACACACTAGTGCTCTTAGAAGAGATGTTAAAAAACTATGTTCTGTACCTATTGCCTCCCAACTCATGGGACTTAAAAAGCAAAGGAAATTTATAGGGCTCCAATGTCTCCTGAAACTTACAAAATTCATAAAACTCCTCTGGAAGATAATAAAAGCAGTAACGATTGTTTGGGAGAATGGCCTCTCCAACATGCAGAGCTACCCATAACTTATGCACAGAGCTTCAGGGATACAGCTTTCGAGAATGATCATCCATGCTAGCATGGAACTTTGATGATGCAGCTGCTATTGAGTCATCCATGCTCCTGTAATAAACACTTCGCCCACATTCCTACAAGTAAACCAAATGCGACCCATTGGGCTAGATTTGGGTGAACTGTTTCTTTGGACAGCTGTTGCTTCCCTGCTTGGAGTAAACAGATGTTTGCTTATTTCCCCCCAGGAAAAGTCACTCACAACCATCTTCCTACCTTTCCACTTTTGCAGTGATTTCTTGAGGCTGTGAACCTTACTCCACTGAAAAAGCTAGACAAATTGTTTTGCTCCCTTTTCTACCATGTGAGAAAAGACACAACAAGAAGGTGAAATCTCTAAGGAAAAAGGCTTTCAGTACTGTGGATTGGATACGGTTTGTCCCCTAGGTCTGTCCCCTAAAGTGTTGGACATTCATACCTCAGCATGTTAAAAGATGAAGCCTTAAAGTTAGAAGATGATTTGGTCCCAGGGTACCATCAGAAGTGATTCCTGTAGTTCTCAGAACAGCTTAGTTCTCATGGACACCAGATGGTTATAAAGCAATGCCACCCTGTGCTTGGTCCCTTCTCCAAACAACTATTTCTCTTTCTACTTCCCTGCCATGTCTGTTGTGAGTCAGGGATCATTCACCAGATATTACCCATAATGTTTAAATTTTTTACCATCAGAATAAAATGCCATGTAAGTGTCTTTTCATATTAAGAACTTAGTAAGTACCGAGCCAGGATTCTGCAACACTAAAAGAAAACAATTGTGAGACACTTACCAGACACTGAGTCGGGTGGTACCTTCATCTTGGATTTCCCAGCTTCCAGAACTGTGAATAATAAATTTTTAATACTTATAAATTATCAGCTATGTGGTAATTTGTAATAGTAGCCATATTAGAATAAGCCAAAAGGTTAGTAAAATATAAATGCTTAACTTCAGATGCAAAGCAGGATCTCTTCAGTAAGAAACAAAAGCAACCAGAAATAAAATCTCTGAAAATGGATCCATCAAAGTTAGGAGTTTCATTATCAAAATATACAACAAACAAATAAATATACACATCAAATTGTGAAAAATTGATTCCATACATATAATTGTAAAAGATCTCATAAATAAGACCATTCATAAATACTTAGGGAAAAATAGTGACACAGAACCATGAACTAAAGCCCTAAAGAGGGATTAAAAAAAGAGAAGCCCTGAAAGCTAAAAACCTTACAAAAAGCTACAAAGACACCTCAATGAAGCACTACATCACTGACCAAAAACCCCTCACAGTCTGACAGTGCTAGTTGTTGCCTAGATTGGGATTATTAAAAGTATCTGGTAGAAAAGGGGATACAATGGGTACCAGTATTCACTTACATATATCAGTATCTATATATATAATGATGCCCTTAATGGCAGTATTTAGAATTGATAAAAACTGTAAATATTTAAAACTTCTACCAGTAGTAACACAGATAAAAGTATGCATACAACTTGTGTATAACAAGTAGAAAGATAACCCAGTCCTGTATGCTTACAAATATATTCCCTCTACATTTCTCATTACGTCACACTTCAGTAAGCACACCACCAAGTCATGCCAAGTCTTCTCTTTCAATATATGCCTCCTTCTACAAATGCAGTCTTCGTATCCCAAAGAATCTATTATTAAATATCTCCAGAGCCTTGTTTCTTACCACATTTCCAATAAACCTTTTCTGGGCCTTCATCATTTTTTCATATGAATAAATGTAAGCAGCTAATGATAAATATGAATATAAATTTAGGGCCTCTCGTTATATTCTTCTTACAAACTGAAGCTAAACACACTGGTAGAAATGATACCTGAGAGCACTGTCTCTAAACCAAACCATTCTTATTAGATAGAGTATAAGAAAAGACGATGGTTACAATTTACTCTGCACCAGTTACACGACAGTACTTCGTTTATCATAATATTAAAAGCAGCTGTTACTTCTGCCTTACAAATAAGGCAACTGAACCTTAAGAAAAGGTAACTCATAGAGCTAATAGGTAGACAAGACAAGGTTTGATCTCATGGTTATATTGATTTTAATCACTATATTATTCTGCATAAATTCTTATGAATGTCAAATTTGGTTCTAAATGTTCTGTCATGGCCTACTCCCCAGCTTGGGCTTCTTCTTTTCTCTCTCCTCTACAACACTGCAGCACATATAATTCAACCAAGCCAGCTTTCCTTCCTTCTTAACAGAAGCCCCATGATGATGATGATGATGATGATGATGATGATGATGATGATGATGATGATGATTATTCAAGGCTGTAATATGGTCTGTTAAACCCATACATCCTGTCCTTCCTTCAAGTTGAGACTATCACTCACACAGTTCTGAGGAAAGAGATTCAGTGGAAATCTCTAGGTGGGGCATCTGGGAAAACCTTTCATTCTATTGGCATGCAACCCTGGCTTAGCTCATTCCCCTGGCCTGATCTGAAGAGGTATTCTAGATGGAACACCCCTCATGAAGCTGTGAGGTACGCATGTGAGAATCAAAGTCTCACATTTCAGGAGACAGATTTAAAACCCAGAGCCTCTGGATCTGAGGACACCCCGGTGCCCATCTGTGAGCGGCATGTCTCCCATGCTTTCCTGGCGTAGTTAATCACTGCAAAACCTAACATACATCCTAACAGCACTGAGACATTAATCACAGTGCAATTTCCTCAGTGTATGCTGACCTGGCACACATTTGCGGAGAAGAGCGATAATGATATAAATGCTAATTTAAAGATAAGCATGCCGACTGTAGCTATAACCAGAGCAGTCTTAGTTTACCAGTTTTACAGATTCTGCCTGTGATTTAGCATTTGTTTGAAGGAAATCTACTTCCAAAATGGACACCACCCTGGGGGAAAGAAAGCAGCGGACTATGGTACAAATGAACTACTATTTAAATTTCTTAAAGCTCTATCTCTGTATTAGGCCAAACAGCCAAAATCTCAAACAAATGCACTCTGTGAGGTTGGTTTATTTAATTATGTTAAATGTCATTCTCTGAGCTTTTAGTTGGAGCCAAGATGTAGGGAGGCACCTGATATTGACTAAGGTATGCATCAACTGCTGTTCTATGGAAAGGCTCCAAGGAGATGGACAAGCCCTCGTTGGGGCAAAGAAAAGGTAGTTTGGCTTTGTTTTCCTGATGAACAAAAATATCCTTACAGGCACTAGGATGAGTGGGCCAACCACTCCTGCTGGCTTGGCGCTTATTCGTTACAGGTTTTGTTCTGTGTCCACAGCCTGTTAGATGTGATTATCACTCTTTTCATAAAACCAATAAAACCCATACATGTTGAGAGTTCTATCTGTTCTTACTGCAATGATACTGGTTTTTTTTTTTAACCTTAAGTATGGCAATAAAACTAAAGGTATATTCTGGAGATCAATGTTTCATGGGTCCTAAACATCCCTGAATGGTTTTGCTGTGAATGCCAAGAATAAAGAGGCATGGACACTCTTTAAATGAGCAACTTTCGGTGATTCAAAAAAGCAAAATAGCAAAACCACATATTCTTAAAGAGTGGACCTATTTTTTTTTTAATGATAAAGTGTGTTATTCCTGCACTGTCTCACAAACTCACTGCATTGTCAATCCACAATGTTGAGGGGGACTTAGGACAGAGAGAGCCTGTGCCAAGGACATCTGTATTTCTTCCCCCTTTCATGTGCCTGTAACTCTACATTTACTAACGAATTAGTTATGTGGGTATTAAGAAATAACAGAAAAAAAATGTATAGCTAAATAAAAACAATAAAAAAGAAATTAAACTAAATTCTCAGAGAAGAGTTACAAGTATGGAAAACCAGGAGAAATTAGTGCTTTCCCAGAGTAAAATCCAGACAAAACCAAAAACACATTTAACACAGACATTATCCAAGGTCAAGAGAACAACATGCTATTCAGAGTGCAGTGTTACAAACACAGAACCATGGAAAGAATTGCGCTCTAAAATCAAGTATAAAAGGATATTCACCACATGCGTTGACTGTAGAGCTAAGTGAAGCAGGTCCCGAGGAAAGGCCGCTTTTGGAAACCACTGAAGCCACAGCAGGAGCTGATGCCGTTGGTGTAGCGGAGGAGGCTGGGGAGGGTGGCAGTCGTTCTCCAGACTCCATGTCTACAACAGAAGGAAATGCTCTATCAGGCAGGATCACTCAAAGAATTAGACATGTCTGTGCATTTTGCTCACTTTTTAAAAGGCATAAGGTGAAATGTGGACAAAATAACCTTATGGCTTAGAGTACCCCTTCCCAAACTCATGTTAAGGCTTCCTTTCTCAAGGGACTGGGCAGGAGTAAGCAGACTTTCACTCCCATGAAACACATCTGTGTTTTGTGAAGTGGGTAGCAGTGTAGGGAGTGAACCCTTACATGAATAGCGGCTGGGAGTTTCCGCCTCTCAGACTTTAGAACTCTCTCCTTCATAAATCATTCAGTACTAGATATTGCTATAGCAACAGAAAGTGAAATAAGATGAACATTTATGAAGCAAGTTTAATTTTATTTTATTTTTGAAACAGGGCTGTGCCTAAACTCATATTCTCCTACCTAAGTCCCACAGCTAGGACTACAGGTGTGTGTGTCCCTGCAACTCAGCTTGAAACAAACTAAACATTAGGTACACCACACATTTTCTTATCTGTCTTTGTCCCTTCTCCCTTAGTTCCAGACATGTTGCTAGGCCCAGCATTTAAGTGGTCCTAAGAACTCTGCCAACTGAGCTTCCTTCCTGCATGGCCCCACATTGCCTTTTTTGCTATTTTCAAATGCACACTGTGCTAAATTACAGGTTCTATAATTTAAATCTTTTACAAGTTTACTCTTGAGACCTCAAGAGACCTAAACATGAAAAAATAATCCAAGAGCAAGCAAAGCACTGGTTTTCATACTGCTCAATAAATAATCTATTTGGGGAATATTCTTTTCTATCCAAAAGATTAAGTATTCCTTTGAAATGAAATATTTGTAGGGAAGGTTATTCTAGAAATACAAAATAGATATATGGGAATATTAACAGAGGATTTGAACAAGACTTAATGTCTGCAGATCAACTAAACCATGGGAATAATCTATGGCTTTAAATATCAACTAAGCTTAGAGATTTCTAAAAAGGATACAAAGATTTGAAAGATATAGACCAACAATGTCTGATTAAATAACCCAACTCAAGATATTCAAAGGACAAACAGGAGACAGGAAGCTTTGCTTGGCGCAGAAAGACAGTTAACATTCTAACAGAAACAGTGAGGGCTGCTGTGGGAAACAGCGGCAACCATGGTAGGGAACCAAAGAAGTAACATGCCAAAGTCCTTCTGTCCCATATAAAACGTGTAAGCGGTCTAAGAAATGCGCTGAGGAAGAGTCAGTCCATATGTAACAGAGGGAAAAACAAAGGTTCTAAAGAATAAATGATTACAAATAAAGAACAGCATACTTAAAATTCTGCCTTTGTCCAGGTCACGCTAATATCAGGTTTGTATTTCTAATATTACAATTTCCTGGCTAAGAAGTTCTCAAAGACACACTAAAATGTTCTTACAGAAATGAATAACATAGAAAGGATACTCGTTAGCATGTTACAATTGCAAACGAGTAACAATATATGTCCATCAATAAGTTTGAACTCACAGCTTTTTTAAAAGAATAAGGTGGATCTGTGTTAACCGGTTAAGTGAAAAGGACAAGGTCTAGTCAGTCTAGTCTCATTTGTGCTCAGGATAAGGGGGTGAAGGTATTCTACTGTGTACATATTGACAATGTTTCTAGAAAAAAAATACGAGAAATTGTTAACTGTAGGAAAAAGGAGCAGGTACGTGGAGTCTTCACTGAAAGAATTAGCTTTTACTGTCCATCTTTTCATACCATTTTCATGTTTAACCAGGTTCTTGTATTGATGACAGTTAAATCAATAAAAGGAGAATGGTTTGTTATTGCTGGAAATTACCCATTAAATAACCCATAGTTGGTCCAGTCTAGCGGTCTCCATTTACTTCTGTAATGTGTCACCGTGAGACTTTAATAGGAAATCACATTAAGTAGTGAAATGAAAATTAAGCAAAGTCTGGTCAAACGAAGCTATGGTTCTGCCAGGATGAGTACAGAATTCAACCAGGAGACCAAAATAAAACAACAAACAAACAAACAAAAATCCACAAAGCTGTTGGTACAAGTTGCTACAAATCTCAATTGGGACTATGGCAGTTTGAAGATACAAATCTGATGAAAATTTTTGTGCAATGGTGTCATCAATTATGAAACTGATCCACATATGAGCTAAGACTCTGGTGCTCTATTCTATAGAGGGTTGACATGAATATGTCCCTTCTTCTGCCCTATCAGATCCAATTCATCTCAATTTTACTTGTACTGTGAATTTGAAATTGATCCAGTTTTCTCCATCACTATAGCTATCATTCTTATCTATGCCACTAAGAACAAAGATCCAGCAAAGAAGAGTATATAAGCAGAGTCTGGGTGTTTTTGTTTTGTTTAGTTTGGTTTGGTCAATAAGCAGAGATCAATTTCCTTTTACTAGTGGTGATGACGTCTCCATAGCCAAAAATAGTTGTGACAAACTATGAGATCCATCAAGCTTGGAATATCATCTGACCCTGATGAGAATGTTAGTCAATCCCTCCTCTTCTCTGGCTTCTGGGAAAACTCCTAATTCTATTTACAAATGTACCTACATCTTCCTTACTAAGAAACTGTTCTTCATAAAGCAATTATTGATAAAAATATATACATAAGGGGCTGGAGAGATGGCTCAGTGGTTAAGAGCATTGCCTGCTCTTCCAAAGGTCATGAGTTCAACTCCCGGCAACCACATGGTGGCTCACAACCATCTGTAACGAGGTCTGCTGTCCTCTTCTGGTCTGCAAACACACACAGATTGAATATTGTATACATAATAAATAAATATTTAAAAATATATATATACATAAATAATCAATGAACTTATAACACAGCAGTTACATATAAGACGAAAATATAAAATCACTGACAAGACCCACAAAGCTTCTCCATTTGCATCATAAGAGACAGACAGACAGACAGACAGACAGACAGATGAGGCTGTTTGATTAATTCAGCATTCTTGGCCAACCAAGTCTGGGTATAACATGTAATTGAGCTACAGACACACTTGTCATGGTAAAGGTATGGTTAAACAATCTTACCAATAATCTTTAAAAACAACTAAATGAAAATTCTATTTTATTTTGCAGTTTGGAGCATAGAACCCAGGGTCTCATGCATAGCAGGCCAGCACTCTACCCCAGACCTTATTTCTTTAGAAATTTTAGTCCTTTAGTTTGCAGGCTAAAATGAGAAAGCTGTGAGTTTATTTTTTACCCTTTGAATTTTTCATTTATACATATTTTTTTAAAATATTTATTTATTAATTATGTATACAATGTTCTGTCTGTGTGTCTGCAGGCCAGAAGAGAGCACCAGACCCCATTACAGATGGTTGTGAGCCACCATGTGGTTGCTGGGAATTGAACTCAGGACCTTTGGAAGAGCAGGCAGTGCTCTTAACCTCTGAGCCATCTCTCCAGCCCTATACATATTTTTAATAAACTGAAAAGAATTAAAATGAACTCACCATTATTTTAGGTGAAAGTTTGGGAATAAAATGAACAATTATGAGTTTAAAACACAGTTCAAAAACAAAGCAAGTTGTTATAAACAGAACTAAAAATAAGACAAATAGAAGATGGAAAATCATCAAAAAGAAGTAGGAATCAGGGGCTGGAGAGATGGCTCAACGGTTAAGAGCACTAGTTGTTCTTCCAGAGGTCCTGAGTTCAATTCCCAGCAACCACAAGGTGGCTCACAACCATCTAAAGTGGTATGTCATGCCGTCTTAAGGCATAAAGCCAATAGAGCACTCTTAAACATAAAATAAGTAAATAAATAAATGTTAAAGAAAGAATTATCCATAGTACATCTGCACTAACTCATGGGGCAGCGAAAGGTGAACACAAATATAACATCACTGAGGAAAGGACTCCTACTGCATTGAAACACAACCCTGTTAGCACTGCCAGTACCAACAACACTGTTTAAATCTTACCACTTACAGTACCACAATGTTATTTATTCAATGTTTTGTACCAGCACTATGCAAAGTAATTTCATTTCATTATTTTAATTAAGGCAAATGAACTCCAAGTGTAATTATTATCTTCAAACTGTTAATTTTCACAAATAAGAAAACATAGGCACAAAAAGGTTAATAACTTGCCATCCACAAAATAGGTTAAGTGTCAAAGACAGAGTTTGTCCATGACTGGGGTGGCACACACTTACAAGGCTGGTCTGACACAGCAAAACCATGTCAACAACTAGAGGGGAAGGGCCCGGCTCCGCAGCACAGTGTGAAGAACCGCCCACCAGTACCCTCTTTCACAGAGAGCCATTTTGATTTCATTGTGCTAGAACACAATTAGAATGCCACATTCATTCTGGACACTGTTTTTTTAAAAAAAAAAAAATATATATATATATATATATACACATACATACATACATATAAAAAGAAGCTGTGGATCAGTCACTATAAATATTAATATGTGGCAGAAAGACAGTTGAATGAAAAGATAAGTGAGGTGTGGGAGGGTGGGTCAGTCATAGAGGTTAGCTTAGCTTGTGCAAAACTCTAGGTTCATTTCCAAGCACCTAAATAAATAAGGAAAATCTAAGAGTATGTAAGTCTCTGATACAGCCTTTGTTTTTCTTTGGTTTTTTTTGTTTTTTTTGTTTTGCTAAACTACTTATAATGGTCCATTTAAAACCAAAAGCTTAACCATGAAAAAAGAAGCTGCTGGGCATTGGGGTGGGCACCTTTGATGACTTGGTCTACAGGATGAATTTTAGGACAGTCAGGACTACACACACACACACACAAAAAACCCTATCTAAAAAAACAAACAAACAAACAAAAAAACAAAACAAAAAACTGGAGGAGAAGCAGCAGCAGCAGCTAACTAATTATGAAAATATTAAGAAAATTTCTATAAGCAATAAAGCTGAAAACGTAAATGCTTAAAACTGCTAGCAATCTTATTTTCTAGTGATGAAATGGAAAAGGAACATAACTAACAATTAGAATGAATTAGTTTTAAAAAGTAAATACATTAGCTGGGCGGTGGTGGCGCACGCCTTTGATCCCAGCACTTGGATCTCTGTGAGCTCAGGGTCAGCCTGGTCTTCAAAGCTAGCTCCAAGACAGCCAGGACCACAAAGAGAAATCCTGTCTCAAAATACTAAATAAATAAATAAAAATAATTTATTCAATAACCACTAGTCTATGTCACAATATGCAACCAACAGTTTCAGAATGATAATAGCATAACTAATACAATAAATACAGTCTTTTGGAGTCTCAGAATATATTGTACTGGGACATAAAATCAAACTATAATATCCAGAAATTATTTAAAATAATCCTCACTGTGGACTCCATGTAAAAATAGGCCCCCCTCATTACAATTTACTGCAGTATTTAAGGACAGAATTCAACTATAGACAGCAGGAATTTTTTTGTTTTTAACACAAATCAGTGTGCCAAGAACAACATACAACGCTGGCAGTGCGGCTTAGTATTGCCTAGCACACAAAGATTCTGGATTCGACCTCCTCAACATCTCAACAGCTGTGAGACTGACACAATCCCAGCTCTTTCAAGGTAGAGGCAAGAGGATCCGAAGTTTAAAATGACTTTCAGTATACAGTAAGTGCAAGGCCAGTCTGTGTAGCACAACACTCCACCTTCTTAGGCAACAAAACAACACAATACAACAACAACAACATAAACCAAGCAGTACGTACTTGGTTTATTACGTGTGTGGTGGCTCACACACGTAATCTCAATACTTAGGAGGCTAAGGCTGAAAAATTGCCATAAATCTGAGGCCTGCCTAGGCTACAAAGGAAAACTCTTCCTCAAATAACAAAATACATCAAATTAAAACAAAAATAACTCAAAAACATCCTATTATCCAAAAGGATTATTATCAATCACATGCATAAATTTAAGATTAAAACTGAGTAACTCTGAGACGCATCCGTAACATGTCAAGAGTTTACTGACAATCACATCCTCACTGGAAATACCACTGTAGAGCACACTGGCCTAAATGACTGACATCCTGCTTAGCGAGGAAGTCTGCTATATATTAAAGAGACTGGTAAGGCTGTCAAAGAGTTAATGGTAGTTTGGGGTGGGTACTACCTTATTCAAGTTTTCCTGAGAAACATTGATGCAGGAAACGATCTGAATCAGCAGTCATCAGCAGTTACCTCTATGACAAACCTGCAACAATCACCATGCTCTCTGCTTCCTGTGATGAGAGCATTTGGCCATTATCAAGAGGTAGGAAAGTCACTCAGAAAGTACTATCAAGGAACCTAATTACATATTCCATCATTTCTCAAATGCTTTCATCAAGACATCCCTAGTAAAAACCACACACACAAAAAAAGTCTGTGCTTTGTGCAACAATGTTATATCACTACAGGCTGGAAATTCTCAAAAGGTGGCAACAGAGGAAAGATCCAGAAGCAGCTAGCTCACACTTTAGAACTGTCTGTTCACAAAGCCTTTCCATATCAGATCGTACATCAGAATTCCAGGAGAATATCCTTTTTAGGAATATTTTTTTATTTTTTGAGATTATGATATAATTACATAATTTCTCCCTTCCATTTTCTCCTCCATACTTCCCATATACTCTAGTTCTCTTTCAAATTCATGGCTTTTTCTTTAATTGCTATTACATATACATGTGTGTGTATTGCTAAATACATAAATACAATGTGCTCAGCCCATATACGGTTATATATATATTGGTCAAGGTAAGTATGTACAAAATACTGGCTATTAGTCTGAGCACTGGTTACCAACCTTAGAATTTAAGACCGAGAAAGCCATTGACTGAACAGTCACAGGCATAATAATGGGTTAAAATTTTTGAGTTAAGCATCACCCCTTAGAAATCATGAAATCTACATAGTGGGATCTTTTTTTTTTTAAAGCACCAATATATTCTGGGTCATTGCTAAAGACCACTGGAAACTATTGATCTGTCTAGATTCTCAGTAATTTGTGTTTTTATAGGGAAGAGGAAAATATCTTTTACTTTCTGATTTTGCTTGTTTGTTGTTCTGAACGAACAAGCAAACACATCAAGGCTGTGAACTGGAGATAAAAGTTAAACAAGAGTGATGAGCTATTGCTGAACTTGAGGCCCATGCCATTAACGGGAGCCTGTATCCTACACTGCCTAGATGGCCAGGAACCCAAGACTAAAAAGCCTTGAAACCCAGGGAAGAACCAACCACAACAGGTAGATAGGGAAGAACCAACCACAACAGGTAGATAGGCAGGCAGGCAGATTAGATAGATAGACATATAGATAGACAGACAGACAGACAGACAGACAGATTAGCAAGAGTGGACAGGCAACCAGGATAAGGCAGTTAAGCAGGGTTACTTCATGGTTTCTGCCTCCAGGTTCCTTCCCCAGAATCCCTTGATTATGGGCTGTAAGCCGAAATAAACTGATTCTTCTCCAAACTGCTTTTGGTTAAATGTCTTTCCCCACAATGTATCAGTTTTAATCATATGCATACCCAATTATGCATAAGAGATAAACAAAGGATGTTCCCTAAATGCTTACTTGAAGACACAAGTTGATCCTAATTCACATTCATCCCAAACAATTCAGGTGGGCTTGGGTTTCTTTCATACTCAGATAGATTGGGAATATTTCTGAGAAACTCTCTTACTACGATGATTGTTAGGGGAGGAGATCCTTACCCCATCGTCCAGAGAAGAATATGTATTCATATATGTGAAAGCAAGGAGCTGGGCAGCTAAGAAGATTATCAGAAGTATGGACTGAGTAACTGAAACCAAGTATTGTCAAGTCACTAAATTATTGTCTCTGCTTCCCTGCGTCAGAACCTACCCAGCTTTCAGTCTCTATGAATTTATCTATTCTAGATAATTTACATAAAAAGAATTACACAGTGATCATTTCTGAGACCTAAAACCATATTTCAAAGTTATTTCATATTATAGCATGTATAATACATTATTCCTTTCTATTGGTGAATAATATTTCATTTTGTACCCTACAACATTCACCTACCACTTAATAATCATTGGGATTACTTTTAGATTTTACAAACAGTGAATATTAACATAAGCATACAGTGTCTATGTAGATAAAGAAACAGACTGGCATGTAAGAACAGAATTGCCGGGTCACATGGTCTCTCTTATGCTTAGTCTTCTAAGGAGCCTAAGAATAAAACATCCTTTCAAGGTGCGAGGCAGAACCTTCTGTGAGCACTTAAAGTACCAGTTATTTTGAAGTCATAGTAGGTGTGCTGTCCGGCTAAGTTACTAGATCACATTAACTTTAATAATTTCTTAATAATTTTATTAAATTTAACAATTTAATACAGTATTTCTAAAGGATACCTTCAGAACCTTCTCAAGTGTTACACAGCTCACTTTTAGAATTGTTTACTGCTGGTTAGTACTTGTCTTACTTTACTGAAATATCATAGTTATATACCCATTATATCCCTGTGTTTTTCTGTCAAAGGATGGCCCATATATTCAATGCAGGTCTTATTATAATGGATTTGAGGTGTGCATATGAAGTGTGTGTGTCATTTTGTTTTTGATACGCAGGATTGAACTCAAGGCATTAGGCGTGCTAGGTAAATACCACATCCCTATTAGGACCTCACATTAAAATTCATCTCTGAGCACAGTAACATAAGGTCTTAAAGCTTTCAAATACAATCTAATGGAATTCTAATACGTGGGGATATCAGTCAGGGGCAAATGTACGAAATGCAGAAAATAATAAAAAGAGAAAGAAGATATTTCAAAGGGTAAGTTAAAATATATTAAAATTGATAGTTTGTGTGAAAATAATCAATGTCCAAAAGGAAACAATCAAACTCCTCTCTTGAACCCCATAAAAGGAAGCTCCAAACAAGAGGAGTTAAGAACCTTTACTCACGTGACCCACTGTCAATCTTGACACTGTATCCCTTCCTAATCTGCACTACCTCTTTCCTTTGAATAAAGTTCTCTTGCCAGTTCTGCCCATCTGTGTGAGCCCTTATTTTCAGTTCCGTGGAAAAAAAGGTCAAGAACCTACAAACACCCAATCCCAATCCAGACCACAGTAGCAGTTCCTTAGAGCTGTGTGTAGGTTGGGAGAAAATGAGGAACTGGGCAACTCTGGGTGATGATAAAATATTTAAGTAATTGAATTGATAGATGCACTAATCTGTGAATACACTAAAAAATGAATGATATTTGAGATGGTAACGCGTATGATACATAAATAAGATTTCCATAAAGCTGTTGAAACAAACATTTTGGCTCTCTCTCTGAGAGTGTATCATTTGACTTTATTGATTCTGGACTCTGTTCAAGACTGGATGTAGAGTGCCTATAACTTTTCATGTGTGGCACACGGAAGTCACTCTCAGGTACTCATCTCTTTAATTCATCTTCCATCATCATGTTGTAAGCATTCAAATAACAAAACAAAAGCCACCTTGCTAAAGCTACATGAGCCTAGTTTAGGGACTAACTAATTTGAAGTCTGGCACCCGCTAGACCTGTTTCACAACCTCATTCCAACAGTCATGTGACTGGCCATGCTGCTATAAAGGGAGCTGCAAGCTTCAGATACTAAGGATGCTCCAGGGTGTCTTTGTCTATAGCATCACTCAGTATTTATTGTAAACACTTCAATCACTTTTGGGAATTTCCACTAACCCCCACATCTCCTTTTTTTTTTTTTTTTGCTTATATATTTTTTCTTTTTTTTTTTATTGCGAAAAGAAGAAAAAAAACATAAACAAAAAACAAGTTTCCACCTCCTCCCAGCCTCCCATTTCCCTTCCCCTCCTCCCACCCTTCTCCCCCTCCTCCCACCATTCTCCCCCTCCCCCTCCCCCCACTCCTCTCCCCCTCCCTCTCCAGTCCACAGAGCAGTCCGGGTTCCCTGCCCTGTGTTAAATCCTAGGTCCTCCCCCCTCCGTCCATATCTGGGAAGGTGAACATCCAAACTGGCTAAGGGAAGTAGACCAAATTTCCGGGGAGAAAATGGGATCTTGGGGGTGGGGTGGGATGGGGGTAAGGGGAGATGGGGAGAGAAAAGGTAGAAGGGAAGGAGGGGGGACCTGGGAAAACAGGAGAATTGGGATAAAGGAAAGGTGGATAGGGGAGCACGGAACCACAATTCTTAGTTAAGGGAGCCACTTTAGGGTAGGCAAGAGACTTGACCCTAGAGGGGCTCCCTAGTACCCAAGATGAGGTTCCCAGTTAGTTCCTTGGGCAGCTGAGGATTGGGAACCTGAAATGACCCTATCCTAGAGCAATACTGACGAATATCTTGCATATCATCATAGAATCTTCATCTGGTGATGGATAGAGATAGAGACAGAGACCCACACAGGAGCACTGGACTGAGCTCCCAAGGTCCCAATGAGGAGCAGAAGGAGGGAGAACATGAGCAAAGAATTCGGGACCACGAGGCGTGCATCCACCCACTGAGACAGTGGAGCTGATCTACGGGGAGCTCACCAAGGCCAGCTGGACTGTGACTGAAAAAGCATGGGATAAAACCGGTCTCTCTGAACATGGCGAACAATGAGGGCTGATGAGACACCAAGGACAATGGCAGGGGGTTTTGATCCTACTTAATGTGCTGGCTTTGTGGGAGCCTAGCCAGTTTTTTTTTTTTTTTTTTTTCGAGACAGGGTTTCTCTGTGGTTTTGGAGCCTGTCCTGGAATTAGCTCCTGTAGACCAGGCTGGTCTCGAACTCACAGAGATCCACCTGCCTCTGCCTCCCAAGTGCCACATCTCCTTTTCTAAGTCTTTCTTACAGCCAGTAGTGATCCTGACTTTTTTTAAAAGCAGTAACCTTTGATAGAACACTGATTCTGCCACCCTCTTATTTACACTCTTTCAATGTTTCTGTACTCTCTGCAACACAATTAAAAATTCCAAGTTGCTGTAAAAATAGAAAGCTCTCTCGCTCTCACTCTGATACTAGAAGACAAAATTTCTTCCTATCCCCCCTAATCCACACCAGACACTCACAGGCTTGCAAAGTCCTTCCATTCCTTGTTGAATGGACCTGTCCTCACATTCCAGGCCTTCAAGAACTGGAGAAGCATTCTGACTCACAGGAAATCTGGTTCCTCATCTTACTCTTGCATATTTCTAATTAAGTCACGTGGTGTTCAGGTGTGTGGCTTTCTACCAGCTGAGACCTTGAGAAGTAGAAACTATTGTCTTCCTTAGAGCCTTGAGCTTATAAAATTTCAGTTAAAGGCTTGAATGAAAATATATGACAATGACTAAAATTGCAATTTGTAAAGTATACACATATTCTCATTTTACCTAACAACAAATCTAGAGATAGGTAGATCAGGTATTTTTTTTTCCAGTTTTCAGATGAGCAATTATTGCTGGTAACAGTAAGCACTTATTCTGAAGCAGGTCCGTGGTCTATATTCCTGAAACTGGACATAGAGCTCACATCATTTGCAGATTTGTTCAATCAAAAGAGATGGATGACTGCTACCTGGGGAAGAAACTGGGAAGTGATTATAAATTACTATTGTTGTTGATCTCACTATGTAGCCCCAGCTGGCTTCAAGTTTCTTGCGATCGCCTTGGTTCAGGTTCTTGAGTGCTGGGATTACAGGTATAAACCAGTAGGCCTAGTAGTGACTATAAATTTCTGAAATCTGGGATGATAATATTGGTGACAAGGTACCCAGCGTGTATACAGCTCCTCTGACAAGCCTCCTCTGAGTTGTTTTGCTGTTTGATATGAAAGAGAAGTCGCTGTGCCTGTTGTGTTGGATTTGGCTATTCTGTTAGCAACATCTGCACAGAAAGCAAGTACTTATGCTTTTAAAAAATAAAAACACTATATATGTGTAGGTGTATATATACACATATGAATGTTATAGGATTTGGCAAAGCCATGTAAATAGATATTCTACCATCAAGGCTTAGTAGGTTCTTTGATATAAAAGGGACAAGAAAGATGGCTTTGATTCGTAAAGCAATTGCCTTGCAGGTATAAGGACTGAGATTGGAGTGGTTGTTTATAATCTCAGTGCTAGGAAAATGGAAACAGGAGGATGTACGGGGCTCACTGCCCTGCCAGTGTAACCTAATTGGTCAGCTCCAGATCAATGAGAGGCTGTCTTGAAAAGAGATGGATGGTCTTAGTGATAATGATGCCCAAGGTTGTCCTCTAACTCGTGTGTGTGTGTTTGAGAGAGAAAGCGCGCGCGTGTGCGCACACACACACACTTTATATATACACATACATACATACATACATACATACTTGTGTGACTCTTGTGCTATTGCCCTCTTTAAATTTTCTATTTTTAAAAAGAGAGAAAAATAGACAGATGGACAGACGGATTTATAGAAACTTTTTAATTTTTCTGATTCTTTTAAAGACTTGCTTGATTTTGATTTATGTGCATATACATGTGTCTGTGTATATACCATTTATGTGCAGGTGTCCATAAAGGCCAGAAGAGGGTGGAAATAGTTATAGGAAGTTATGAATTGACTAACCTGGGTGTTGGGAACCAAGTCTGGGTACCCTGAAGAGCAACAACAGTTCTTAACCAATGAGTTATCTCTCTAGTCCCCAAATCCTTATTTTCTTGCATGATCAACAATCTCTCAGTAAAAATATATAAACATTTTTACTTAAATATGTATTCTGTAGGTTATTAAAAGTACTTAGTCTAATACAATTCTTTACTCAATAGAGTACTTGTGTTCTATCTATCTATCTATCTATCTAGAAAAGAACTACATTGGTTACAAGAATTACCTATAGAAATATCAACACAGCTGGGCAGTGGTGGTGCATACCTTTCATACTTTTAACCCCAGCACTCAGAAGGTAGAGACAGGCCAATCTCTACGGGTTCAAGGCCAGCCTGCTCTACAGAGTTAGTTCTAGAACAGGCTCCAAAGCTATAGAGAAACACTGTCTCAAAAAACAAAACAATGCATATTCTTACATAAAGAGTTCCTAGGGGGATGAGTAGTCCAGACTCAGTAATCACTGTCTGTAAAATACTTCACCCAGATTAGGATCGTGTACAACCAGAATGCTTCATTTTTGATAGCATCACTGGAAGCATTAGCCCTTTGACAGCATCACTGGAAGCATTAGCCCTTTGTCCCCGTACACATTCTCACACATTTAGCAGATGCAGCTGCTTTTCTTTTTCTCTTTTTCCAAAGATATCTAAAACAACAATTCTGCCTGGTATTTTTCATAATTTGTATTTTAAATTTTACTTATTAATGCTTACATATCTGTGCATGCTATGTGGGTGCCCAGGGAGACCAAAGTGGAGTGTCAGATGGCCCTGGAGTTGGTTGAACCCTGATCTGGGTGCTGAGGATGGAACAATAGTCCCTTGCAAGAATAGCAAGCACTTTTCTGGGGGGCCATGGCTCCACACCCTCCATGCTTTCTATATAATACTGGGTTCATAAGGTGAGAGTTTTTTCAACTGAAGCATGGCAATTCTCAAAAGGCTAAACATAGTATTACCACAAGAACTAAAAGTGAATACATGAAAAGATACTATCCATTGACAGATAAATGAATGATATACAGGTATAGATCATGCTTCTCTTATTTACATAATTGAGTCATATAAAGCAATGAGGTTCTGAATATTCTATGAGAGGGATAATCTTTGAAAACTTTGTGCTAACTAAAATAAACCTGCCCAATAAATCCATAAATACTGTAGGAATGAGAGATTTATAAGGACAAAAGACAGATTACAGATAGTAGGACTGAGATGTTACCGCTTGATGATTTCAAATTTTTTTGGGGGGGCGAGAGAACATTTTGGAAATAATATGAATACCTGCACAATCCTGAATATGACCAATGCTACTGAATCACATATATTAGATGGTCAAGGAGCCAGGCGTAGTGGCACAGCCTTTAACTGAAGCACCTGGGAAGTAAAGAAACACAGATCTCTGTTCTATGGTAGCATGGTTTACAAAGCAAATTCCAGGTCAGTCAGGGCACTATAGTGAGACTCTGTCTCCAAAAAACAGGGGGGAAATGTTCAAAGTTGGTAGTAGGAGATATACGCCTCAGTGGTAGAGCACTTGCCTAGAACACCAACAAGCAAGAAAAACAAAAACAAACAAACAACCCCCTCCCCCCAAAAAAACAGTCCAAATGGCAGGCTTTATGATAAATATTGTTTTTCTAAAATGACATAAAATCAAACTATTGCACTGTGTACTGTCGGGTGATCTACTAGACAGTTAATTCCATCTCAGGGAATTTATTTCTTAAACTAGTGCTGGAAGCTTTTTTTAGAGCTCAGAAAGCTCACTTTGGTTCGTTTAATGAAAGCGCCTCCTCTGGCAATCTATTTACCACATTTCCCTTACTGCCAAAGTGTTTTATTTATATAGCTCACTCCTTTAGCAATTAATCTTGGACCCTTTTTGAGATGCCTGATGTTTTAAAATTATTGTAACACATTATTATTTGATTATACATTGCTTATAACACCAAGCAACTTGCTTAAGTTATCAAATCAATACTCATACTTAG
This sequence comes from Microtus oregoni, assembly GCF_018167655.1. Classification (NCBI taxonomy): domain Eukaryota; kingdom Metazoa; phylum Chordata; class Mammalia; order Rodentia; family Cricetidae; genus Microtus; species Microtus oregoni. The sequence goes on from NW_024543096.1 coordinate 14,770,379, forward strand.
TATTTGTTTGGATTTTATTTGCCAAAATATGTTCGTAGTAGCTCAGGCTGTCAAAACAGGATCTAATAACACACTACATGCAAAGCAACACAAAATTCAGTCCTACACTTCTACAAACACATTAAGTGAAAATTTCAATAACAAATGGTAAGGGAAAGCATTCCAGAAAAATTCATACTATTTTGATTGCCCTATTTTAAAAAATAAATAAATAGAGTATCCTACTGTATCTCAAATTGGCCTTAAATAAATTGCATCCTCGACTGGCCTCAGGTCCTAACGCAATTCTCCCCCGCACCCAAAGACATGATTTCTCTGTGTTGCTTTGGAACCTGTCCTGGAACTGGCTCTTGTACACCAGGCTGGCCTCAGACACACACAGATCTGCCTGCCTCTGCCTCCCAAGTGTGGGGATTAAAGGCGTGCACCACAACCACCCAGAGGCAATCCTTCTAAATGAACCTCAGTGCTAGAATTTTAGGCATAAGCAACCACTTGGCTCTCATTTTCCCTGACTGAATAAAAAACAAGATGCTGTCAAAATAAGTATTTTTAAAATGAGCAATACATTGACATTTAATGTGTTCACTGACATTCTCTATGCCTACAAAAAAACAATCAGCATATATTACTCTAATTCTTTAAGGGTTATTAAAAAACCTGAAAATTACACATAGTTTAAATACAATTATTTTAAAGATATTTTGGAGGACAACCAAATAATTTAAATAGCTTATTTAATGGTTATGAAGACATTAAAATAAATTATAGTTATAAAACGTGTTAGAGTATGACAATAAAAGAAGGCTTTAAAGAAAGGTGTTAAAAAGTTTGTTTGTTTAGTTTAGTTTAGTTTTTTGAGACAAGGTTTCACTGTTTATCTCTGACTCTCCTGGAACTTGCTTTGAAGACCAGACTGGCCTCAAACTCACAAAAATCCACCTGCCTCTGCCTCCCACGGGCTGGAATTACAGGTGTCTGCCACTGACACACGGCAAATGAACTGCTTCTATTTCTTTGAAAAATCTGCTTACAATGTTAAAGTTAAAGGCACGTACTTATAAAATAGTCTCCAAAGCGAGCCCATTTCAACAGCAGCTCCAATACCAGCCTGTACTGAAACTCAACAAGGGCAGCTCCCGTCTCCATCGAGAACACCCACAGCATCCTGACTCGTTTTCAGTCAGTCAAGCACCAGCCACACCACCAGAGGCCAAAAGCAGGGAGGCAAACAAAGCTGAGGTGTAAGCTGACAAAACACAAGTTCAAACATTCTTTATTGTTTACGAAGTCCTTACACCCTTAATCTCTGAGGTCTTATCATTCTCAATGACAGAATTATGATTTCTAAGGTCACAGTGTATTAGGAAAAGAAATGAAGAGACGATGATGACAGCTGAAGTTTGTCAAACATCTACTCTGTTGAGCACTAGAAAGGGGACTGTGGGCAGGAGAGGAGGGACATCTGGGACAGGGAAACCATGGGAATTCCTAAAGACCAACAAACGGCTTGACTCCATGACCATGACCGAGAACCCACAAGCTTGTCCTAAAGAGAGTCCCTGCATGACAATACACGATGGAAACTAAAGTCCAAAAACTTTCTTGGTTCTCAAAGAAAAAATTTGGGGTTTTGTTTTAATTACCCTCAAGAGTATACATTTTAAAATAGAGAGTATGATTAAGGTTCTAACTAATCATGAAGGGCTCACAGTTAATAGTCTCTCCTCACTTTCTCCCCATGTAAAATGAGAACACTATCTACCTTGCAGCACTATGTTGACAACCAACAGCTAAGGCACTCAGGTACAGCTCATGACAGGTCACTGAAATAATACAAAAACCTAACTACCCAGTATATTTAGTTCTGTGACATAAACAGTTTTATTACATTTAAAATAATAATAATTGAGGTTGGAAAGATGGTTCCCAAGTTGGGAGTACTGGTTGTTCTTCCATAGGACCTGGGTTCAATTCTCACCAACCAAGCCCATAACTGTCTATGACTCTGGTTCCAGGGAATCTGACTCCCTCACATAGACATACATGCAAGAAAAACACTAATGCACATAAAATAATTTTTAAATAATCATCATCATAATGATAATACTTTGGGGGTGACTGGAGGCCACTCTAGCTATGTAAAGAATACAAAGCCAAGGTGTACTAAGATTTTACAGGGAACACCTGTGAGTTTTAGCAGACAACATCTGTTATGCTGAGATAAGTCAAATTCATTCTTCAGTATCAATTTAGGCTGTTATCATCTAGATGAAGCCTTCCTACATCTCTCTTTGCACTTCTAGGTACCTCAAATGTACCCCACGGAAAAGTCCTGGTTCCTTATCCCTATCCAGTCAAGCTCACCTGGAAAACCTCTCTATCTCACAGCTGGTGGACCCCATCATCCTTCTAGACATCTTTTCTCCCTCTCATCTGTGAACATCACCAAGAAATTTTTTCAGCTTCTTTACCTTTCAAAACATCCCAAGTTTAAACTCTACCAAGCCACTCCCTTCTGTTAGATGAAGAACTCTGTACCAATGTTCCATGACTACAGTCTATTCTCAACACAGTCAACAGAATGGTCCTTATAAAACACAAACTACATCTGTGCAAAAGCCTGGATCCATCAAGTCCTACCTGGGGTCTGAAAAGTCTCCTGTCAACAGCCTCTCCTTCCTTCCTACTCTCCCCTCTTCCTCACTCTTACCTCCAATCAGATAGCCTCAATTTACTTCCTAAGGTCATAAGGCTGCCTGGAAAGGTATGCGCATAAGATTACCTTGTCAATGGCCAATCACCACCTTGATTGAGTCCCTCTAGACTCCAGAACAGCCATAAAAATTATCCTGCTCCCTCTTCTTTAGATTTCTTTCTTAGTAACATTTACAGTCTAACATGCTACATAGTTTACAAATTATTCATTATAGTTTATCTCCACCTGAACTATATGATTCATAAAAGTAAACTTTTGGAAGGTTTTAAATTTACTGTTATTTCCCAGGTATCTGGAATGGTCCAAAAGACATGGAAATTCAATGTATAACTGAAGTAGGCTGGAATAGCTCGGTGGTAGAGTACCTGCCTAACGTTTTCTAAGGTCCTATCATCAAAATGTCAAGACAGTACTAACAACAACACTAATCTTCAATGAAAACAACACACTGACTATGACTTTATCCAGCACACAGCACCATGTGTGTTTACCTGTACTTATCGCTTACCACACTGCGCTATCACAGCCTAAGTGTTTCCTGCTTCTACTAAAACTGTAAACTGCGGAGACAGGGCTTTTGTTTGGCTTCCTACTATAAGTAATTTTACTTCTTTCAATGTCTGACACCTTGGAGGTCCTTTACAAAATTTGATAAATAAATCCATCTAAATCGACAGTGTGCACACCTTTATAATGAACAAAATATAAAAGTGCCTGCTTTTTTAAATCCTCTGTATGTCTCTGGAGTTCTGGATTTTGGGTTCTGTTGGTGTTTCTCACAAGACTCTGACACTGGCAAAAGGACCTTATTCACATTATTTAAATTCTCTACAATTATTTCTTCGGCAATGAAAATGGAAGCAATGATACCATGCCTAATGTGATTAATATGACTATAAAATGATAAATTAGCTCGGCAGTTCCGATGTAACAATAAGTGGTATCTATTACTTATCATTACAAAATTAAAGGGGCACTGCTGTAAATTTTATTTTGATAACGATATTAAACATCATATTTAAAACCTTCTGAGATACAGGAAAAACTTATATTAAAAATTACGGAGTGAATTTGAACTTGATAACCATTTTGAAAAGAAGGTACTTAAATTCTTTCAACACAAGCTAAATTATTTATATTCCCCCAGAATACTTTTAAGTGTTTGCCTAGTTTTACATTCTATAATCTTCTTCAGAAACTACATTTAATTTTTAATATCTCTTACATAAACAAAAACCTATGACTAAAGATTAAATATCAAGATGATAATATTTAAATAACCTACACTTCCCTAGCATATAATATACACATTCTTCTCTATTCTATGAACAAGCTCGTCCTTAGAAATGTCAGAAGCATGCTTGGAACTTGACTGTTAATTATTGGTTTTCTACTTCGTATTTTATTCATGTATCCAACAATATTCCTAATTCTTGCATGAGGATGGTTTAAGAAAAACAGAGTTCTGTTTAAATGTGATGATCATTTATTTCATTGTAAAGCCACGAATCTCCCACTCTTCTATACACTAATAATACTAACACTCCTGGTGGCAGTTAGTTCTCTATCTTATAAAACACATCTAAAATGTGCTTCCTTTATATTTTGTACTGTAATAAATAAATGAACACATTTTACTTAATCACCTGGGTAGGAGATGAGAAAACGAGGTAAGCAGTTTAAACAACTGTCCCAAGGCCACAGATGGGGTGGCTGCCAGCTCAAGGATTAAAGCTAAGCGGTTCTTTATTCCTTCTTATGCTTTGAGTACTTAACATTCCTTTTATATCTCAGGGTCCTCGTAATTAATGTACAAAAACAATTTAGTAAGAATTAAAACATTTATCAATACATTATGTTAATATGTAGATAGAAATTCTTATATTAAAAAATACATTAGAATCTATTCCAGAATCTAAAAACAATATGATTTACTACATGTTATTTCAGGATTTTGCTAAGAGCACTTTTGCAAGTGGCAGCTTACTATAACTTACCATGCTAATGGTTTTCTTAAGCTTGTTTCTGTAACCAAAATATACAGTTGGTATATGACATGGTTGTTTTTAAGATATAAAACAGAAATACTTTCAATTTAAAAAAAAAAATCCTCCAAACTTAAAACAGTAGTTTCTACTCAAAATATAAGTTCAAGCTCAGGAAATACTTCTAAAAGCCTCATCAATGAAAATACAGTGCAGTGATACACAATACAGAAAACAGCGAAGGCTCTCGTTAGCAGGAGAAAGACATTCAGCACAACACTGGCAGCTTACTGTGGAGAGGGTTTAATCAGGAAGTAGCCATTATCCTTTCGATTCGGAGCAGAGGCAGCACTCCACAACATGCCACGATATTTTCAGTCGAAAGGCTTGAAAGAATACTTACTATTGTATCCTAGCTCTGCTGACCCCAAAGGTCACAATATGTCTTTTATTAAGCACTATAATGAAACCACAATTCGTTAGCATTTGCAACGCTCTGTTTGTTGAAACACCTAAAATCTACCTAACACAGCCTCTCTCTCACAAAACATGGCTGTCTTATTCAGAGATTAGCAATTATTGTAATGAGATACTGTCGGAGAGGGTCAAATAGTACTTCCTGCAGTTTACACATCTTGATTTCCTGGTAAACAAACTGAGAGGCAGGTGGAGCACTTAGCTCCCGGGTAACCAGAAAGCTCACGTGACAAAACTAAGTCAGGTAATTGTTCTTTTCTTAATTCTGTTGAGGTCAAACCTTATAATGGAGAGAAGAATCTTGTCCTTCCCCACTTTGGAAGGATTTGTTTCTGCCACGTATGAACTCAACTTACAATAAAAAATGCTCACAGCCTTAAGCGGGTTTCAAACACTGGTTTGAAACATTGGCTTGGCTAACAAATTGTAAAAATAAAGCAATGCTAACAAGATTTTTAAATAAAAAAAAATTGTTCAAAAACGTGCTAAACAATCACCTTTTAATTTCAACTGCTTTAAAAAGTCGGTACAAGAAATTTCTGAGTTAGAGTAAAAGATTAACATTCAATTTTTATCAAAAGATGAGTCTATTTGTATCAGGGCAATCAGACTACTATATAAATATACAGCAATCTTGAAAAATATGGTAACAATCAGAAGTTTACATGGGGTAAAATGATTCCCTACATTTTAAGCTCCTTTTTCAAAAATACAATAAATTTATAATAGTCACCTGAGCACTTAAAAAACAAGAATCCAATTGTTAATCTGAAAACTGCATTTCTTTGTTCTCAGTTTTTCCAACCCAATTTGCCTTTTGCCCTATCCCCTGAAATTGTATGGAAGTTGATTTAAATTATCACTACAAAATCTAAAATCCTTAGCTTCCTCAAAATAAAAACAAGTTACTACTTTCAAAGTATCTAGGTGATTTTTAAAATCTGCAAAACTTGTACTCATCTTAAAAATCTTCTATTTATGGGTTGGAGGCATGACTCAGTCATTAAAGGCTAGGCTCACAACCAAAATTATAAAAAAAATCTTCTATTTACTAAAAATGTAATGTTATACTAATATTATACTTCTACTCACGAATACAACATTTAATAATTTAATGCAAAGTACTTAAGACCATTTTACAATATAAGCATATCAAATATTTAAGTCATTTGATTAATTTAAGCTTATATTAACTCATTTGCAAAATCTAATGTACTGAAAGAGGAAAAACAACAAAAATCAATACAAAAAAATTCCAAATCCACCCGAACAGAAGACTATGGACCAGATGGACAGAATCTCAGAAATCTGCTCATAAATACCAACTGTGTTGCTTCAAAAAGAGTATTGAATCACATTAACATAGTTGTTAACACCATTAATGCTTTTACCACAATGAAACTGTCAATTTTCAAAACACTGTAACTAAGCAGTTAAGAGTTCCAGCTAAAATTTGTAGTCAAATTCAGTAACACATATATCCTATTTTCACCAGCATGCAAACACGGTCCTTAGTCCATCAGAGAAATTATAAATGCAATTCCAACCAAACATGCAGTTTCTGGCTATATATTCATATGCCGAGACAAAACAGTTAAGTTGCAAGATTACTATTTCAACTATTTCAAAGGTCCATGACTGTGTCAGGTCCCATGACAGCTCACTTTTGGAAACAGTAAAGAAAACTGTGAAGAGGAAGAGAAAGTAAGTGTGATACTTTAGTCATTCAAAGTTGCTCCTGCAGCCACAGTCAGTGAGCTTTCCCATGAAGAGTTTATACTTCTGGGCTCAAGGGATGGGCCAGAGAGCGAGTGTGCTTGCTGACAACACAGAGGACCTGAATTTGACCCCGGGACCAACATGGTGGAAGGAGAGAACTAATTCCCACTGGCTGTTCTGGGTCTCTCCACAACAAAACACACAACAGAGAGAGAGAGAGACAGAGACAGAGAGAATTGAGTGCATTCTGAAGAGATCTTATAGTTGAGACAAAAGGGACAGTGGCTGTACACAGCAGCATGTGACTTAGATGACAAAAGGCTCTTTTCCCTTCCTCAGGTACATTTCATCCCATCTTCTCACTCGGATACTTGCAAAGGATACATTTAACATAGCTAACTGGAATTATGGGGGCTACAAAGACAAAAGACTCCAAAAGAGCCCCCCTCCCTGGCAAATCTAACCATACTAAAAGAGATCTAACAGCTGGATGAAAGGGCTAATGGGATGGCTCAGTGAATAAAAGAGGTTGCCACCCTGAAAGAACGGTCACAGTTTGATCCCTGAAACTCAGGAAAGAAGACCAGATTCCTCAAGTTTGCCCTCTCACCTTCACACGTGCACAGTGGCAGGCCAGTGCCCCCGTAAGCACACACCCACATCATACTCACCCAGACTTACAATCACACATAGGAGCAAATAAAACCGTTCTACAATAAACACTACTTATGTCCCATCTTATGGCAGAAGAACATGACATGGCTCACAACCAGTAGGAAAGAGAGTCTTTCCATGTAATTATAGATAAATAAGAAAACCAATGGCCAGAGGTGGAAGTACACCTGCAGTCCTAACACTCAGAAAGCTACAAGAAGATACAGGTACTGTCTCAAAGTACAATGCGAGAAAAGTACAATGCAAGGTAAAGCTGAATATAGAAATGCTGTCGCTAGGTTCATACACGTCATGATACGAGGCTTATACCTCTAGTTAGCCAGCAAGAGAAGCAGACAATTTCCAAAATCCTTGCTCTCATCCGTAAGATGCCAATTCACAAACCCAAAGAATTACCTAGTTCCCACAATGAAGACAAATTTGATATCTGATATTTCAATAAAACTTTTCTCAGCAATTTTCAGAACTTACTTAGTTAGAAAAATGGATTTCCTATGTCATCGTCCTTTATAATTTCCTCAGCAAGAGCCATAGCCATAACATAATAAAAGACAATTAACTTAATAAGTCATGTGGCCAAAAAAAATCTAATTTATCTCATTTAAATCCTTATATATTTTTATTAAATTCACAGTTGTTTTTTGTTTTTCTTTTTGATTTTTGAAACAGGGTCTCTCAGTAGCTACGGAACCTGTCCTGGAACTCACTCTATAGACCAGGTTGGTCTTAAACTCACAGAGATCCACCTGCCTCTGCCTCCCGAGTGCTGGGATTAAAGGCATGCTCCACCAATGCGCAGCTAAATTCAGTTTCATGTTCCAAATTTAGTCTCTCCTACAGGCTGAGTACATTAGTATTCAGGGAAAGGTGTAGCTTCAGAAAGGCAGGAAGAAGACTTTAGGATGTAAACGCAAGTACTTCACAGAGAACTCCAGCCCCTCTTTCATCTATGGCCTTTCATGGGCTTGTTCCACTTGTCTGGCTGTGAGCGAAGCTATGATAAATTTTATTCCTATTCAGTCTGGCATTCCTAATTCTGGGAGACAAATCCATCTCCACATGGAGCCTGAACACAATAACGTTTGTTTTTGCACATGCAGAGCTTACTTTGTTAGGTTACTAATCTGGGGAAAGACAACAAAACGAAGAATACAGAAACACCTAATTACATCATCAAAAAAAGAGAAAACCTGAAATATTACTCCCTGTCAACTGCTACATACCTGGATTAAATACAATTAAAATTCATCACAGCTACACTCTGATTTTCATGAAAAATAAATATGTAATAGCAAATCAAACAGTCACAGTGGAGTGAGTCTCTGTGTCTCGTAAAGATGCTAACTTTATGTCCTATGACTGCCCAGAGTATTTTTTTGCTTCCCATCGCTTCTCTCTCTCTCATCATCTCTCTCTCTCTCTCATTTGAGCCCACAAACCTTTCCTTCACCAAGTTTAATAATAAGTTCTAATAGTTTAGAACATTGCTCAAAATGAATAGAACTCAATATGAAGCAAACACCCTCAGTACAAATTAACTCAAAATGCTGCATTAATAACCTGTTGTACATATTGTAACATCCTGTTTCGTCAGTGTAGCCAAGATATTGTTAGGATTGCATTAAGTGAACCAAAAGGTCAGTTATTACCACACATATTTTTTGCATGTGACAAAACTAATTCGTACTTACACAAACCCAGATTCTCATGTGGGGACAATTTTTGAGAACATTACCCCAAACCAAGGGACTTAGTAAAGTACTATCAAACTGCAAAATGCCTAAATGCCAGCTGTGTCCACTCCAGTTTGATCCATGCCTGTATTCACTGGCTGAAGGCACTCGGCCTGTCTGCATTGCTGTCTACTGTTCACCTCAAATGTAAAACAGATTTCAGATCTATTTTATGAAAACTCAAGTTGTGACGCTCTCTATATACAATTTTGGCTATTGCAAAAGGTAGCAGCGTTCAGATCTTATCATATTTTGTTGCAATAAAAAAATCATTCCCAATATTCAAAAAGGTTAAACATATGCTTACATACCTAATAAAAAATTGAGTTTGTTATTCAATTAAAAATTATGATTACAAACCACAATCTAAGAGAACTTAGACAACAATGCGGGCACTAAGAGAGACTTACATAGATATAATCTACATGGGAAGTATAAAGTAGAAAAAGACAAAATCTCCTGAGTAAATTTGGAGCATGGGGAACTTGGGGGAGAATTGAAGGGGGAAGAGGAGAGGCAGGGAGGGGAGCAGAGAAAAATGTAGAACTCAATAAATATAAAAAAACTTTTAATTAACATGTTTGCATTACTAGCCATCTTATAACTGCTTACACTAGAGAATAGAAAACATTCATAATACAAATCTAAACATGTTTTAAAAACAAATTTACCAACAAAAGAATGTAATTCAATTTTCCTTCTTTTCCTTAACAAAATGGTAAAAGTGAACCAAAGAAAGATATCCTTTCCAGCACCTAAGAGAAGATACATACTCAGGGCCTGTGAGTACAAGATCCATTTTGCTGCAGAGGAACAGACGTTGCATAACAATGAGATCTGCTAATGAAAGCAACTATCAACCTGAAATACATGTGTATTAAACAGGGACCTCAGTGTCATTTTCTTTTTGCATCATTTGTTCCCTCTTTGGCCTTTTTTTCCCCCCTGACTGCTTCAGTATTTTTGCCCTTTAGATTGAAGAATTTACTGGGAAAGGAAAACCGAGACTCTAATATTATACAGCATTGCTTTTTATTCCCCACATTTATTTTTAATGCACTGCTTCATCAGCACTATTAAGGTACCTTTAAAAAGAAAATCAATGGCTGCAACCAGAGAAAACATAAAAGGGTTACTTCTAAAGACAAGTTAGATCTGGTGGGAAAATTTGACCAACGTTTAATGTAAATTCCATATGCACACTTTCAGTACAATGTGAATGATGAGTAAGAATTAAGAAATATTAATTAAATTTTTACTTTTAATAAGTCCTCTAGAACTTTCTACTACTGATAATTATTACATGTAATAATATAGGGCTGTATATTAACTATCAGCATGAAAATTAGTTTACTATTTCTAAATAAAAACCACATTTCTCCCAAAAGGTTTTACTTTGGGGTCTACATATGTTGATTACTAATTGCATTTGTCAAAAATGAAATAATTCTGAAACTTTACTCAACGATTTATGATTTATTTGGCATTACTAAACTTGAAGTGTGAACACCCAGTCCATTTTCACCCTTTGAAGTACCATCTAGTTAAGCACAGACCATCCATCCCATTGGCTGTCCACTCAGAGGCACTGGTCTCCACTCACCTCCAGTGCAGACAAGGCTGGCTGTGGGCACCAGCTCTCGCCTTTCAGGGGTGGAAAGGACAGTGCCTAGAGCGACAAATGGCCAAAGTTAAACTAGAAGTTGTTTCCTATTGCCATGTTAGTAGCACACTTATGTCTAAATTAGAAGAATATCCTAAAAATAACAAAGAGCAATTATGAATTCTAGTTCTACCAGAAAAATGAATGAAATACTGCTTGTGAAGCTCAACTTTCTGGGAGCTGCCTGTGACTGGCTCACAGCTGTTGAGGCCACTATAAACTCTGGGGGTTGAGGGGGTCATTCAGCAGGGAAGCACACTGATGGAGCACACCCCAAGTCCTCAGTTAACCTGCACTGCTCAAGCATCATGATGGTTTTAAACAGATGTTAGAACCTCAGTGCAATAACTAACCCATAATCAATACTTACTGAAATGCGCAAATCTCCATTGATGAGCAAAATATCAATGAAACTGGACAGAAGGCCGGGCGTTGGTGGCGCACGCCTTTAATCCCAGCACTTGGGAGGCAGAAGCAGGCGGATCTCTGTGAGTTCGAGACCAGCCTGGTCTACAGAGCTAGTTCCAGGACAGGCTCCAAAATCACAGAGAAACCCTGTCTCGAAAAAAAAAAAAAAGAAAGAAAGAAAGAAAGAAAGAAAGAAAGAAACTGTACAGAAATAAACAAAAACGAAGTCTATATCAATGTGAAAACATTACTTTTATTTGGGGCGAAGGGAGCAACTCTACGGGGGACCACTCAGTTTATCAGGCTCTTAGCTAATCAAACACAGGGGACAGCCAAAGTTACCAACCAGAATCTTCTGTGCATTAAAGATTAAGATTATGATTTGGCAATGGGGAACATACTTTTAATCCCAGCATTTGGGAGGCAGGCACAGGTGGATTTCTGAGTTAAAGACCAATCTGTGTATAGAGCAAGTTCCAAGACAGCCAGGGTTAGCTACACAGAAAAACCCTGTCTTGGAAAATCAAAAGGAAGTGAAGGAGGCAGGGAGGGAGGGAGGCAGGGAGGGAGGGAGGGAGGGAGGGAGGGAGGGAGGGAGGGAGGGAGGATGAAAAAGAAAAGAAAAAATTGCCAGGCAGTGGTGACGTACACATTTAATCCCAGCACATGGGAGGCAAAGGCAGGCAGATCTCTATGAGTTCAAGACCAGCCTGGTCTACAGGTCTACAGATTTGAGTTCCAGGACAGGCTCTATAGCTACAGAGAAACCATGTCTCGAAAACAGAAAGAAAAGAAAGAAAGAGGGAGGGAGGGAGGGAGGGAGGGGGAGGGGGGGGGGAGAGAGAGAGAGAACAAAGTACATTAATGTACTCATTCCAGTCATTTTGATACTACAACATCTCCTCATGAGTCCATGAAACACTGAACCATTCATAGCTAATGTGGTACCCAAATCTACTGACTACCTCCTGCTTAATTATTTAAAGCCTCATTCATATGGATTTTTTTCTTTGGAAATTTGCAGTCATGCAAGAAGTAAGGGAAGGACTAATAATCCTTCTATAATACACTGGGAAATGTTAAATAGCTAAAGGGAACAATTTTAATGGTTTAAGGAGGAGTCCTTTCTTTAAATAAAATGCCATGAAGACCAATACAGAAGGGGAGAGAAAAATAAAAATCAAAGCGCCTCAAAAGTACAAGTATGGTTTTTGAGGCTGTGGTTTGCTTTTAGAATAAGAATTGGATAAAGGATCTAAAAACAAGGACCAGACAAATGGTCAGTGGGTAAAGGTGTGGCTGCCAAACAATCTGTTCGACGCCAGAACCCACACAGAGGAAGGAGAGGGCCAACTCGTCCTCTGATTCTGCACACTGGCTGTGGCATATGCACACCCACATATGCTCAACAAAGATACAGACCTAATGGTTTTAATAGGACAAACTGGAACAGGAATGAATTTCCTTTTTTCTTTTCTTTTTATTGTTTATATTTTATTTTATTTTTCAAGACAGGGTCTCTCTGTAGCTTTGGAGGCTATCCTGGAACTCGCTCTGTAGACCAGGCTGGACTCAAACTCACAAAGATCCTCCTGCCTGTGCCTCAAGAGCTGGGAACGTGCAGCCACCGCCTGGCATCTTTCTGATTCTCAAGACAGGGTTTCTCTGTATAGCAGTCATAACTGTCCTGGAATGCCCTCTGTAGACCAGGCTGGCGTGGCGCTCACAGGCATCCACATACTTTTGGCTACCAAGTGCTGGCATTAAGGCATGCGCCACCACCACTAGGCCAGCAATGACTTTCTGAGAAGGATATTGTGGATTTTTGACTACTGAGCTTGTTTAAGAAAGAATAGGATTCTGTAATTAGAGTCTTGAAAAAAAGAAACAAACAAACAGATGAATAGGAAAGCTACAAAAATAATGCATTTTAATATGTTGACTAGTCAGAGTAGAGGAAATTACATATGTGCAGATTTATAAAAAGAGAAAATACATACTATATCATTTATAGATTATATATAACATATATACGTAAATATACATTATAGCGGTAAAACCTCTCATCCAACACTAAGCAAACAAGACTCTGCTTATCTTCTAATATCAGACAACACTAGGAAAGTTCAGTCAGATGGCCATAGAAACCTGCATGGTAAAATCTGTTAGACTTTATAACAGGTTCTAGATAGGTACTAGCAAAGGAAGAACTAAGCAAATACTTAACATGCAGAACCAGAAAACATTTGACACAGGTGGTGTAAATTGGTATAATAAATATAGGAAGCTATCAGACAATACAAAGCTAGTAGGTATGTTATAAAGTAAAAACTGCATGAAACTTATAACATGGTAATTCCACTTACAGATATCTAACCAAGAAAAGCTCTGAAATTGTGGGCATAAAGAATCAAACTAAGGGGGCTGGAGAGATGGCTCAGTGGTTAAGAGTACTAGCTGCTCTTCCAGAGGTCCTGAGTTCAATTCCCAGCAATTACATGGTGGCTCACAACCATCTGTAGTGATATCAGGTGCCCTCCTCTGGCGTTTGGGCATACATGGAGGCACAATGTTATATACATAATAAATAAATCTTTTAAAAAAAAAGAATCATACTAACAAACTAAATTGCAGGCTGAAGGTAGAATGAAAAGGCTGGAAATGTGAAATAAAGAAAAGATTATAACATGTTTTTTTCTTTTCTTTTTTTTTAAGGCAGGGTTTCTCTGTAGCTTTGGAGCCTGTCCTGGAACTAGCTCTTGTAGACCAGGCTGGACTTGAACTCACAGAGATCCACCTGTCTCTGCCTCCCAAGTTCTGGGATTAAAGGCGTGCGCCCCCACCGCCCCCCCCCCCTTTTTAATACTTTATTTATTATGTTCTGTCTGCATGCCAGAAGAGGGCACCAGACTGCATTACGGGCACCAGACCGCATTACAGATGGTGGTGAGCTGGGAATTGAACTCATGACCTCTGGAAGAAAAGCCAGTGAGTGTTCTTAACCTCTGAGCCATCTCTCCAGACCCTATAACGTGTTTCTATTATGAAATAGCACACAGCAGTTAAAAAGAATGAGATTGATAATTTTTCTATGCCAACTCGACTCAAGAGATGTCACAGATGGAATAACCTTTATGCTTCTGTTTATCATCTTAGTTAGGATGAGGCAAGTCTACAGCTGACAATGAAGAAAAATACACATGAGGGAAACAGTGGATATGTGCTACGTATATCAGTGAAGAAAATCTCTGGAGGAGGTAGAAAGCTACACAAATTGTAAAGTATGGATAAAGTCTTGTCTTGAATGAGGAAGTGAATACTTTTACTCTCAGAAGTGAACAGAAAGCAGGAAGAACTGACCCAGTCTGGTAGCAAAGGTCAGTAACAACAGCTATTCTAAGGCTGGGACAGGAAAGTTCCAAGTTCAAGGGCTACCTGGCAATTTAGTGAGACTCTTACCAAACAAAAAGTTTTTAAAAAAGCTGGAAGATAACTCTGTGGTAGACTGCTTGCCTAATATGTACAAGGCTCCCTCGGTTCAATTCACAGTACAGCAATTTTTAAAAGCATTTTCTTTTGAAATAACTGCATTTGTAGGAAACGACAAGATGATACAATGAAGTCCCACATATCAGTCACGCATCAGTCACTGTTCCCTAGTGACTATACTTAGTATACGGTGTTTGCACTTCAAAACCAAGAGCTAGCTATAAACACCTTTGCATGCTGCCATGCAGCCAAAACTACCAAAAAGGCCTCTAGCTGTACTCTTAAGTTACACCCAAGCCCTTCTCCTCTACATCTCTAAGCCCTAATAGCCACAGAATTTTTTTCTGGCTTATATATTGCTATCATATATGCTCTTTTGAGACAGGACAGAAATAAACTCATACAATCGCCTTTTATGTTTGGCTCATTTCCTTTATTCAAATATACTGGACGTGGAAGCAAGTTGTTGGATGTATCAGCAGCTAATGGCTGTCTATTGCTTAGTAGTGTTCCATGTAGGAATGTACAATATATTTTTCATGTGTTGTTAGTCTTTTTGGTTGTTTCTAGTTTGGGTGTATTATAAATAAAGTTACTATGGACATATTCAAGTTCCTATGTATACATAAGCTTTTTTATTTTGTGAGATAAATAAATGGTCAGAAATGTGACTTCTAGATATATAACAGTGTGTCTTTGTGTGTGAGAGAGACAAAGACAGGAAGATAGGGACAGAAAAAGAGAGATAAACTGCTAAATCTGTTTTTCAGAATAGCTGTACCATTTTACTATTCCACCAGTAATGTACTTGGAAAGCAACTTTTCAACATTCTTGTCAGGATGTGTTATTATCACTACACTAAACATTTTTTGATTTGTGTGTGTGGTATACATGTACAGTGTACGTGTATCCTGGAAGCTGTGTATGCGGAGGCCGAGGAGGATGTATAGTGTCCTCTACAAGTTCCAGCAAGCCCCAGGTATTCCTTTGCTTTCCACACTCCCCAGTATTGGGGTTGCAGCCTATGCATGAGCACACATGACTTTAAACACGATCTGAAGGATCTGCACAAGTCCTCACACTTACACAGCAAATGCTCCTACTCACTGAGCCATTTTCCCAGTTCCTAAATTTTATTTTAACTGTTCTCGTTGGTGAGGAATGGAAAGTCATTTTGGGGTTTTCCTGGTGTCCGGGGAAATTAATCATTTCTTCATAGGCTCAGAAAGTATCTACACAGTAAAAGCTGTTGTCTGGTCCATGTTTAACGGTACAGTTAACATTCTCAGGATTGATTTGTGACACACAATCTTATGCTCTAGAAATTCTCAGATATGTAGCTTTCAAATATCTCCTCATAGTATCCGTTTATCGTCTTTAAAAACTATATAGCTATTTCTTAACACACCAAGTCTATCTGGTCATGTCCTTATCTGCAAACTAGAAGCATCATGAATTGGGGGCAGGAAGGCTTGAAGTGGCCACAAACAAAACAGACCCTTCTTCCCTCAGCCAAGATCAACTGTGGGTGGGGACTTGGGAGCCCCACTCCACTCCATGGTGGACCCTTTTATTATCTTGACAGGGTCTTTTGAAAAGTAAATTTCTTTTAAGTTTGATGATTCCCGATTGACTGTTTCCCTTTAGAGATAACATTTTGTCTATGTGTGCCACGTAGAGAATTTATTCCCAAGTCTGGGCTCATAATTTTCCAGTTTTCTTTTTAAAACTTTACAGCTGTGTATTTTAATCTATAATCCATCAGTTTTATGAGGAGAGAAAGAGAACTTGAGAGGTCTTTCCATACTTAGCTAATCTCAGCTCTTATCGTATCTGCTCATGTGATTAGCTTTTAACACAATTATAAAATACAGTGCACGGAGTGGGGAGGGCAGACTGAATTTTTATTTCATCACACTTAGTGTTCTGATGTAATTTATGCATGAGTACCTGGTTTACCCAGGAAGATCTTAAAAGTTCTTATAGACGACATGCACTTTAAACTTTTAAAAATAAAAAATTAGTCTGGCGAGATGATGCATATTTTTAATTACAAGCACTCAAAGGCAGAGGCAGCTGGATCTCTGTGAGTTTGAAGCCGGTCTAGTCTACATAGAGAGTTCCAAGAAAGCCAGAGCTACAGAGTGAGACCCTGTCTCAAAAACAAAACAAAACAAAACCATAACAAAACCCAAGCAGGGAGGGTTTGGCTCCCTGCAGAAGCATGTGTCACACAGCTCTGAAGAAAGGGAGGCTCCACACACAGCACCTTCTTTAATACAGTTAAATGGTTTTAAATGTAGGGAGCAGTAAGTAGTACAAGAGGCTGAGAGGTACGACTTCAGATACAAGGGGCAGTTCATGTATGATTTCATGAGACTTGTGAGTGACATGAACTCTATTGTGCAAGTCAGTGCAGGATCTGGGTAGGTGAATGACCTAATTAGATCAGTGGTATCAACTAAATCATCACTAAGACAAGGATGAACAAATGGGACACAGCATGAGCACCAGTTACTCAGCTTATCGCTACAGGCCAAACAACACATCATGCAAACCTACATGAACACTTGGGCATCCAGCTGGAACCCTGCACTTGAGAGACTGAGACAGGAGGATTTCCATAAACTTGAGGCCAGTCTGGGATACAGAATAGGCACTGTCACAACACACACGAGGAGATTTAGCAGAGATTTATCATAAACAGATAAGAAAGAATTTATTTGAGATATATTGAGAAAAGAAAAGAAAGGATCAAACACAGGAAAAGAGACAGGAGGGATTGCCATGGGAACTAGAGACTGTGCAACAAGCCAGCTTGGAGAACACTTCACTGCCCTGCAGTCAGCCTCAAGTACTGCCTAGCATGCACATACCACGGCATGAAGGATGCAGTTTCCTAAGACAGTGTTTGAAGGGTCAAATATGTTGTATTTTCATAAACACATTAGTACTGTAAAAGATGCCCAGAAAGAGCTGCCAAATAACACAAAGCCTGTTTAACAATTTATTTTCCCCTTCTCTCCCCACCACTCTTCTCTCCATCTATCCCTTCTTTGAGACAGGATCTTAGCCTTGAACTCACAATCTTCCTGTTTAAGCTTTCCAAACTGCCATTACCAGAATGCAAAATAGGTACTGAATACATCAGCCTAAGTCACTTGGTCTCTTCATCTGTAAACTGAACGTGTCAGGCTAAGATTTTCTAATACCTTCAAACTGTAATATTCTTTTATCCTAAAATAAAGATTTTGAAACTATACTAGGTGCTTTTAATCTTGCAAATTGACTGAGAAACACAGGCTTTCTGATGACAAGAAATGCAAATTTTCTTAAAAGCCTACTTCCTTAAAGAGTAGACAATAAAACATGTTTATGTTTCTTCATAATCAAACGCCTCAATTTGGACTCAGATGTAATGACTACTATTTATCTACTTTTGGGGAATAAAAGCCGAGGACAATTTATTAGTGCTACAAGAGCCTGGGAATCTGAGAAGGTCACAGCCTGTGTGCTGAGGTGCTAGCAAACCATCTCCGCACCAGAAAGCTGCCATTTTTCTTCCTTGACAAAGTCTACATCTGCCACTGAGCCATTTACAGCCTCCAAGTTAGAATATCAATGATTTCCAACCATTCTGCAGGCCTGCTTTCACCTTGGTGTCACCTCTGCATACAGCTCAGCAGATGATGAATCCTTAGCCACAGGCGTGGAGCCCAGGCTTTACTCACCAAGAGGTGCTGAACTTGCTCTCTAACGCCCCGATTTCACTCATGCTGCGTTGCAAAGGCATTATAGAGGCATGTATGTCCTATGGTTCTAGCTGCTTTACTTACATATCTTAAAACGGACACATTCAAAAAATGTTACAACCCAAGACTTCACAAAGGCAGTTCTCAGTAATGCCTGATGAACCGAAACAACAGGATGCTATCATATTTATCTGCTGCTGAGATCACTCAGTGGGCAAAGGTTCTTGCCACCAAGCATCTGAGCTTGAGCCTCTGAACTCACATGGTGCAAGGAGAAGACCAATTCATACAAATTGTTCTCTGACCTCCACACATAATATGACATGTACATGCTCACATATAAACATAAACATACAAAATACTAAATAATCTAAAGAATTATGTCACATCTCTAATAAATATGAAATCATAATAAAATCTGCTACATGGGGGGTGGTGCTATATAGATCAAGTACCTTCCTTGCTCACACACACACCATATATATACATATATATGTATATATACATATATATGTATATATATATACACACACACTTTCTTGCAATAAAACCTTATCCACTAAAAACAATAAATCCTTATCCACTAAAAAATTTTTTTAAAAAATTAGCTCATCTCCTCAGAAATTTACATTATAAGAACTATGTAATGTCTACTTTTGTACTTAAATTAGTCTTGTTAACACTGCAAACAAGCCAAATCCAAAACAGAATGAATTCTTTTCAATTACATTTTGTTGTTTCTCACTATTCTGTGTTCAATAAAGCTTTAGGAATAAATGGTTACTATCAATGCTATTAAAAATACCTCTGGGGCAGGGCATGTAGCCCGCTTGGTAAAGTGCAGGGCATGTAGCCCGCTTGGTAAAGTGCTTGTCCAACATATAAAAACGGTCTAGGTTTGACCCAAAACACCACATAAAAGGTGAGGCAATATAAGCCAATAATCCCACTGGAGATAAAAAAACAAAACAAAAAACAGGAAGATCAGGAGTTCAAGGCTACCCTCAGTTAGTTCAAAGCCAGCTTGAAATATATGAGACTCTAACTTTAAAAAAAAAAACAAAAAACATACATACACAAGTTAACACCGCATCTCTTTTAAACAAATACATCATGATATTTGGTCATTAATATCTTTACAAATGGGCATATATTTTGATTTAAAATTTTAGTCTATTTTATGTATTTATTTTGAGACATGGTTCACTAAATAACCTGGGCTGGCTTTGAAGTCAGAGGCCTGGGTTCCCAAGCACTGAGATGACAAGTATATATAACCATGGCAGACTTACATCATTGTTCTTATCTGCAAAGTAAGAAGTCGCTACAACAGAAAGGACTGACAAGCAAACTATTGACATGTAAACTATTATGAGGAATACTAAAGAGTTTAAAGCAAGGTTCTTGGTCCCAAGTTAAGCAAATAACGAATTCTCTTTTCTAAAATGAGCTTTCCAGTGAGGGGAAATGAAATACAGAAGAGAGTATTCCGGCATTGAGAATAGAAGAGCTGCATCTGTTTAGAGCTCTGTCCAGAAGTCAAGTGAGTGGAAGAGTCTACAGCTTTCCTGCTCTGGCATTCCATGATAAGACAACACCAAGAGTCCAAGCGTCATAAAGAAGCCACTTGACTACAGATTTTGAAATTCACACTCCCTTTCAGCCAGAACCCAGAAAGAAATGAAATCGGAGTTGGGTATTCTAGGATGTGCTGCATTTGACTACACATAGAAGTGGGAAAGGATTTTTCCACAAAATGGGAACAGTGTAAATAAATGTGAGAAAAAAAATAATGACTTCAGATATATTAATGTGGCAATGTTACCCACAGTCTGAGAAGAGGAGACAAGGTCCTGGAAACAGAAAGGGCTAAGTGAACAGCAGAGCTGTCTCAGCCTGAGCTGGAGTTGGCAGTGGTGGAAATTAAGTGACATTGGGGCGAGGTCATTTGGCCTTTTAGGGTCTGACTACCTGGAGTCAGAAGACAGTAATCTAGAGATGCCAGAACTTCCTATCTAATGTGGAAATTGGTGACTTTAATCACAAAACCAGACAGGAATTTTTTAACACAATATAAGAAAGAGAAAACACCAATAGGAAAAAAGTCACATTACTCAGAAAAGAATACTAAATACAGAATTAAGGCACTAATGTGACAATCTGTGCCACAAGACTGTCACACAGAGCCACTCCTAGGACAGGGAGTGGACTTACAATGAGACCATCCTTCCCTAAAGATGACAAGTTTCGGAGGTTGTACTTCTTTTAAATATCTTAATCTTCGCACTACAGCAAAATAAAACAAAGGAAAACTAAGAGTGACTTTTCTCCAACAGGTACACGCATTACAGAACTGCCCAAATACTAAAGGCCAAGTCAGAACCCTTGGTAGGAAAAAGGGAAAGCCAGGAGAGAGATACTGTCTTCTTGTTTAAACATAACACGACTGGAGAGATGATTTTAAAAAGAAGAAGAAGAAGAAGAAGAAGAAGAAGAAGAAGAAGAAGAAGAAGAGACGGCAGCATGTAAAATAATAAAAATTGCTTTTTTTAAATGTATTGCAATGCCAAGGAAACCATTACTTAATATCACTTCCAAGGAGATATTGCATCTGAGCTGCAATCGGGAAGGTAGTCATATGAAAACTCGTCAATGAAAAATATCAGTAGAGGCGACTGTTAAATGAAAATTGTACTGATATTTTTTATATTGTTAATGTGCACAATGATTTCTCATAATTTCAAATAAAAAGTTCTTATTTGGGGTGCTGAAGAGTTGGCTCAGTGGTTAAAAGCACTTTTTCTTGCAGAGAACCTGGGTTTACTTTCCAGCACCCATATAGTGACTCACAACCATCTCTAACTCTAGTGTCAGGGGATCCAACACTCTCCTCTGATCTCAGCAGGTACCAGACATGCACATGGTACAGTGATATATATAAAAAGCATAAAATACATACACATAAAGTAAAAACCTAAAAAAAAAAACTTCATTTGTTCCCATGATACAAGACTTATCCTGGACAGAAGTATAAAGCAAGTGAAGTAAATAATTTTTATTACAAGTGAAATTAAGATTTAAGTAATATTCTAAAATGATTTTACTCCAAACATGTTTTTAAAATTAGTGATATTAATTTTTAGAGAAATTCAATTCATTTTAAGAAACAAAAGAGAGGTTAACTTCAAGTAGATTGCTGTATTTCTTCCATTTAAAGAGTATGATAATAAATAGTTAAAATCATATTCCAGAGTTTTTTTAATTCCTCAATACTTATTTGCCATTAACACTATACTCAACCAGAAAAATAATTAAATTGGCAACTGTTACACTCTTTCAAGCATGATAAATATTCTTTGGGGGAAAAGCATGTTCCTCTACTTAAGGTCTTTGACCTCCCGAATCATTTCTGACTGAAATACTGTTCTACTTCACTGGGAAAATAGGATGACTAATATTAAGGTTTGAATGTAAAGTTCCCCCACAAGTTTCTGAGGTGAGTGTTTGCTCAGAGTCGGCTGGCAGTATGGTGCGGATGGGCTGTGCACCAGTGGACAGAGTCTGCAGGTTAGAAGTGCCCTGATTCTGCTCTAGCTCTCAGCTCTGTGCTGGCGTCTATTAAGGAGTCTATCCTAAGCTCCTGCTGTCACCAACTCCACCATGCCTTTTTGTCCCTTGTGTTGTTTCTGTTGGGTGCTTTGACCAATGCAAAAGTACTCCAAAACAGCTAAAAACCTCATTTTACCGAATAAGTCAATATTCCACTTGTAAATGATCACAACGCAGTAGTTGAGACAAAATGGCTAAGACTACAGAGGGTTAGCTATCAAAATGCAAGGATGGCTCCAGATGACAGCTCCAGCATTCTCGTCACATTGACTTTCATCACCAAGTGGGAGGGCCAGGTAGTGACGGAGCAAGCCTTTAATCCCAGCACTCAGGAGGCAGAGACAGGTCTCTGTGTGAGAGGCCAGCCGCAGCTGTGACACAGACAAACCCTGTCTTGAAAAATGGAAGAAGGAGAACAACAAGGAGGAGAAGAGGGAGGAGATGAAGAACAAGGAGGAGAAGAAGGAGGAGGAGGAGGAGGAGGAGTCGTCTAGAGCTCCTGTAACTGTTTAGAATTCTTTGGCAGGGGTTCAATGTATGGCAAGGACGTAAGTGACTCATTGTGTATGGTACTTTATTTTTAGTCCCTAAGTCTAAAATTATTAGTATCTTATTTCTAATATCTTTAGAAAACAGAAAATAACTGAGTAACAGTATTGTAAAATTATGCTGGATAAATATTTGTTGAACACAGAAGCAATGCCTACAAAAATACATTTTAAAAGTCAGTCAATTGAGTAACTTTGCAGACAAGATTGAGGGCTTCAATCCCAACATCAGGAACAGGCATGGAGGGGGAGACAGTTTTGTCCTAAAGGAGCTCACAACCCATGATACACATCTTTTCTTTTTTTCTTTTTTAAGATTTATTTTTTACTTTTAATTATGAGGGGGTTAGGGCTGGAGAGAGGGCTCAGTGGTTAAAGGCATTGCCTGCTCTTCCAAAGGACCTGAGTTCAATTCCCAGCAACCACATGGTGGCTCACAAATATCTGTAAAGAGGTATGGCGCCCTCTTCTGGCCTTCAGGCACATACACAGACAGAATATTGTATACATAATAAATAAATAAATATTTTTAAAAAATATGAGGGGGTTAAAAGTGGGGGGTGCGTTTGTGTGTATATGCCCGCAGGGCCAGAGTCATCAGACCCCTGGGGCTGGACTTACAGACACATCTACCATAGCTATTGTAAACCCTAAACTCGGGTCTTCTGACACCAAGTCATCTCTCAGATATTCATAAATTATTTTGAAATGTTTATATTTTTGAATGAGATAATAGTGTTAAATAGTAAATGACAGAATATCTACCATGAATACACATCATGTGTAGTAGTAAATGGCAATCAGATTCCAATGATCAATCAGATTCAAATGTCTCATCGCTTGGTTGAACACTGACTGATATGGGTGACATGATGACTTGATATTTCTAAAATTTCAAAATGTTAATTAGAATCCAAGCATGAATGAATGAATCTCAATGCTGAGAGTCTAAGGATACCACCTTCACTGTCTTCTTCATGTGGGACCCTATTCAATACTATTGGTTGTAAGATAGCACCAAGCTGTCTCCTTGGCCCTCTGCTTCCATTTTATTTTATTTTATTTTTTACAATAGATTAAGTACAATGCTTCCCTTTTAATAACCATAATCACTATTTTCAAAGAACACATTGGCTACATTAACTTAAAAACCTCCTCTCCATGAGCAATTCTTTTACAGTATTGTTTACATTGTTTGCTGTGCTTTGTGCTTCACAGGGACCAATCCCGCAGCCCCACCATCCAATTCTAATAGCTACCTCCTTCCCTGCTCATGTAAACCTTACGTATGGAGAATGAAAGGTGAAAGAGATCAGACAGCGGAAAGGCAAATATGAAGTCAGCATCCCCTGCAGTTACTCCCGGAGTACGTTGACAATATGCTAAATAAAGATACGCTTACTAGAAGGGAGGAGAGATGCAGGGAGGGGAGCAGAGAAAAATGTAGAGCCCAATAAAAATCAATTAAAAATGACAAAAAAAAGGATACACTTCTGTATGTAAGCTACAGAATATCAGTTTCACAATGAGTACACTTTAGGGTAGAGGTGCTGACCTATGCACTTATGGCTGATGAGCTGGGCGTGCTGTCCTTGCCCTGCATTAAAAGAATATCACCTGGTGAGGGAGAGATCACAATTCAAAATGGAAAGTACTGTTTCCACTGAATGCATGCTACTTTTGCAATACCTTGAAAAACTATGATGGAACCATGCTCAGTCCAGGACTGTCTAACAGCGACACATGTTTTTCTACCATTAGCGTAGAAAAACAATTCAATTTCTGAATATATATAAAGTTGTAATATATATGCGTGGAAATTACAAAACTTAGAAATCATAAGCTCTTTCAAAAGACATTTTACAACATCAGGATCCTTGGTTTAAATGATGTTAACTCTTGTTACTGTTTCAAAAAGCACACAGATGTGTGCATATATATGGAGACCCAAGACAGATATTGGTAATTATCCTTGGTCATTCTTGCATCTTACTAGTTGAGGCAGGGTCATCCATCAACAGAAACCAAAGCCCCTTGATTTGGCTGGCTTTGTTAGCCAGCTTGCTCTCAGAACCCAGGGTGGAACTAGAAGCACTCAACCACACCCACCTGCCATTCACATGGCATTCTGGGGATCTGCACTCTAGTTCTCATGCCTAGCACATCAACTCATGCCCTCGCCCATCTTTAAATGCTCAGAAAACACAGATACTTTTCTCGTGGCTTACAATAAACCTGTAACATTCATTTTATGTGTCTCTTTTTCCACTAGGCTATAAACTTTGAAAGAATAGAACAGTGTATTTTCTACTTTTATAAATTTAGCAAGCTAAGCCAGGCAGTGGTGGCGCACACCTTTAATCCCAGCACTCAGGAGGCAGAGGCAGGTGGATCTCTGTGAGTTCAAGGCCAGCCTGGTCTACGGGAGCTAGTTCCAAAGCTACAGAAAAACCCTGTCTCGAAAAACAAAGGAAAAAAACATAGTAAAATACAAACAAGTTTAGCAAGCTAAAAAGAATACAGTATTTATTAAATCAAGACAATCAAACATTCTTAAGTAAGTACAAGCTAGGGATAAAATCATAAAATGCTGACAAAATATAAATTGATACAAAGCCTGAAGACTTATAATAATGACTTAATGTCACTAGTGAATCAAACATAGTTGCATCCTTTAAAATATCAAGTTTAAAGAATGTTAACTATAAAACAAGCTCATTAAACATTCACCAGGGAGGCAAGTACAAATCTAATAAAAGGAAACCTTCAAGTGGCTTTACTTCACATTGGAAGGATGTGGCATTAGAGAATGAACCTAAGTAAGACTTCAAACTGCCAGGCAAATGCCCCCTTCCCCCCGACATGCATTCACACAGTCCTGTGACTACCTCTGACAGACCGGTGTAGTGATAGGAGCAGCGGGCCGCTTCCCGCCACCTGGCTAGTTTTACCCGAAATAATTACACGGAAACTGTATTCTTTTAAACACTGCTTGGCCCATTAGCTCTAGCCTCTTACTGGCTAATTCTCACATCTTGATTAACCCATTTCTAACAATGTGTGTAGCACCATGAGGTAGTGGCTTACCGAGAAGGATCTTACCCTGCGTCCATCTTGGAGAGGAGAGCTATAGCGTCTGCTCCACTGCCTTCTTCCTCCCAGCATTCTGTTCTGTCTTCTCCGCCTACCTATGTTCTGACCTATCAGGCCAAGCAGTTTTCTTTATTAATTAACCAATGAAAGCAACAGATAGACAGATGACCCTCCTCCATCAGACAGGTCTGCCTGTGTTCTCTCTACTTACTGTATCCCTGCCCTATTGCTGCTGCTGCTGCCCCGTTCCCTCGAGTCTTCACTTTACCAAGGGGGCCACTCCTAACTTTTAGGTGTATACTGCCCTAAGTTCAACTCCACCCCCCATAAGGACCACTTTCTCCTTCCCTAATCATTGAAGTACTTATTAATATTTGAGAATATCTGTTTTTCCTCTTCTCCCATACTCCAGGGTGAACCTAATGATGAAAGAACTTTATCCTTGACCACAGCATCCCCAGTACATGGAGAAGGAAAACACAGATCAACAATGAATATATGCACGAATGAGTGAGGGAATGTGAGTACATGGAGAGTACTGATTGAGTTAATGAAGACTCTTAATTCTTACCTAGGGACTATTTGAGAGCAAGCAATTTTCCATTTGGCATCTAACTTATATCTTTTTTATTAGTGTCTATAGTATAACTGAACTCCACAAAAATCACAGGTAAATAAAACAGAATCATAGACTATAAACTGGTTTATTTACGTCACTCAAAATTACCTTAGGATCCACACTATGTCTTTATCTGTTTCTTCTGATCAACATAACAAGTCAATAACTGAGTGACCTGAGCGCATTTGGTTCAGGGTTCTGGAAGCTACAACTACTAGAAGCTTCCTTCTGTCCTGCTTTTTGTTTCAACATAACATAGAAGAATGTTATATGAGACAGAGTTAAGTGTGTATGGGGAGGGAAAAGATCAAAATTTCCCCACCTACTGTTATTAAATTATCATGGTAAAGGCCTTAATTCAAGAAGGTGGTGCTCTATAACCTAATCTCCTCTCCTCTTAAAGTCTGTACATTTTAACAGTGTCAAAATGGCAATTAATCTATAAGATAACTTTTGGAGAAGACAGTTAAACCATAACACCTTAGCTTATCTATAGTTTTTCTTCTATAATACTGTTTGACAATTAAACATCTATTTACTGAGTGCTATGCATTTTCTAATACATATACTAACGCCTTATTTAACACAAATTAGTTTTACATTGAGTGCATTATAGTAGAAACATCATTGTCTCTGATTAAAAACTATGAATATAAGTCTTAGCTATAATAATCCTTTTGAAGTGTGTCAAATTGGAATTGTTACTTTATACTAATAACAAAATAACACATGGAAACTGCCTGACACATAATTCATCATCATAATTTACCCTCACAGCACAAAAATTGAAAGGTAGAAGAAACAATAGGGGAAAATCAAATATGTCTTTGTTATAATAGATGTTGAGAACAAGGAGTTCCTATGTTTACATAGGAGCAACAGATCCAAACAGGCTTTAAAAAAATAAATGTAAGGGCAACGGCACTGGCAAAGAACAAGATGTTATCCCACAAGCAGAGTAGAAATTTAGTGATTATTGTTGAAATAATAAGGCACTGGACAATTTCATGCTTTCAGAAACTTCAAATTTTTAATTTGTTTAGAGGCTTTGTTGTTGTTGTTTAGAAGCAGGGTCTCAATAGCTGCCCAGAGCAGCCACAAGCCATGCTCGTCCTACCTCAGCCTCCTGCGTATCTGGGATCACGGTATGTGCCACCACTCACAATTTCTCACACATTTCCTAGATTGTATGAGGAATAAGGGGACACAGGAACTACCCTCACATTCAGCAATTGTGACACTTGTTCTGTCATCTAAACATCATACAATCTGAGCACTTACTTATCCTCGCTGTGCTGGCTAGTTTAATGTCAACTGACACAAGCTGGAGTCATAAGAGAGGAGGGACCCTCAACTGAGAAAATGCCTCCATGAGATCCAGCTGTATGTAGGCAAGCCTGTAGGGCACTTTCTTAATTAGTGATAGATGTAGAAGGGTCCATTAAGGAGAGGACATCATATGTTGGTATATTGGTGGTCCTGGGTTCTATAAGAAACAGGCTTGCCGGCTGGTGGTACAGACCCCAGAGTTTGAAACTGGCCTAATCTTTAGAGTCCCAGGACAGCAAAGTATACAAAGGGAAACCCTGTCTTGAAAAACCAAAATGAAAGGAAAAAAAGAAGGAAGGAGGGAGAGAGGGAGAAAGGGAGGAAGGAGGGAGGGAGGGAGGGAGGGGACTAAGCAAGTTAAGTGGAGCAAGCCAGTAAGCAGCACTCCTCCACTGCCTCCCAGCTCCTCTTCTATTTGAGGTCCTATTCTGCTTTCCTTCAGTGATGAACAGTGATCTGGAAGTACAAAGCAAATCAACCCTTTCTTCCCCAAGTTGTTTCTGGTCATAGTGTTTTCTCACAGCAATAGAAACCCTAACCAAGGTTATTGGGGCTACAGAGAGTCCATATGGGATCAATCTCTAGCACCAAGTCTACAGTGTGAGATTCTGACAACTTCAACATGCTTCAAACAAAACAGCAGGGTCTTAGCTTTCCTCCAGTATCACCTCACCTCTGGTTAATCGATGCAATCCTTGCTCTCTGGATTACAGCTACATAGGATTCTATTCTTCAAACTCCACTCTTTCCTGTCTATATATTTATCTTCAAGCTAAATTAGCCAAAGATTTTTTTTTTCTTAAGATGTCTTCACAGGGCGGTGGTGGTGCACACCTTTAATGCCAGCACTCAGGAGGCAGAGGCAGGTGGATCCCAAAATTCCAGGCCAGCCCGGTCTCATTAGCATTGCTTTAGGATTGGTCTACTAGAAGCAGATTACATTTCTAAAGCATGCTTGGAGACCTAAAGGAAATCAAAGACCACAAAGAGAAGTCAAGAGGGGAAAAAAAAAATGCATAAGATAACATCAGTAAAGAAACAAAACCCAGAAAATTTAGAGCTAAGATAATAGTAAGTGTGAGAGTAACTAGGTGAAAACTCACGGTGCAAATTAAAGAGAGGGCAACAACAAAGGCCTGCGAATGAGAAGACTGCCTTCGGGGATGATGGTCCCAGAGGCAACATCATCAACTGAACCAATGGATCAATTATGAGTATGCAAAAATGAGACAAGAGGAAGGAGCAGATATTTGAAATCTTTCCTAATTTGAGGAAAGATATAAATCTACAGATGCAACAAAATCAACAAACTCCATCTGGAAAGTGGATCCCCACCCACACATGCTGGGATTTGCTGGGGGAAGAGGCAATGATAGAGAGGAAATCCTGGTTCTAATAAACTCCAGGCAAATGCAAAAACACCCATATCTCCTGCCAACAAATGCTCTCAAATGCAAAGAAGCAATTTAAGAAGGATGAATCCACAATGAGATTAACAGCTAATGTCTCACCCCATAACACAGGGACTAGATGGCGATGAAGAACATATTTAAAGAGTGTTAGGGAGCTAGGCCCAACAGCACACACCTTTAATCCGAGCACTTGGGAGGCAGAGGTAGGTGATTCTCTGTTCATTTAAGGCCAGTTTAGTCTAAATAGTGAATTCCAAGCCAGCCAGTTACATGGTCTCAGAAAACAAACAAACAGAACAGTGCTAGGAAAGAAACTACAATAACTGAAACAAACTAATACTGCCAAATCTAAATATTTTAAACTACAGCTCAGAGTCCATCATGAAGGGAAGTCAAGGCAAGAAGAACTTAAGGCAGAAACATGGAGGCAGGAACTGGAACAGAGGCCATGAAGGAACACTGCCTGCTACTGGCTTGCTTTCCATGGCTTAGACAGCTTTTTTTTAAAGAAACATTCATTCATTCATTCATTCATTCATTCATTATGTATACAATATTCTGTCTGTGTGTATGCCTGCAGGCCGGAAGAGGGCACAAGACCCTATTACAGATGGTTGTTAGCCACCATGTGGTTGCTGGGAGTTGAATTCAGGACCCCTGGAAGAACAGGCAATGCTCTTAACCTCTGAGCCATCTCTCCAGCCCCCTTAGACAGCTTTCTAATGCAGCTCGGGACCACTGCCCAAGGTGATGAAGAGCCCTAGCAGACCCAAGCATTGCAAAAATGGCACCAGCAGTTTTTGCCTTACCCTTCACCCGCCGCCCCCCCTACACACACACACACACACACACACACACACACACACGCACGCACGCACGCACGCGCGCGCGCCCACTCTCTATACATTGTTAAAACATTAGATTACATTCTTGCTGGGCGGCATTTAATCCCAGCACTCTGGGAGCCAGAGGCAGGCGGATCTCTATAAATTCGAGATCACCCTGGTCTACAAGAGCTAGTTGGAGAACAGGCTCAAAAGCAACATAAAAACTCTGTCTAGGGAAAACAAAAACAAAGCAAAGCAAAACATGAGATTACATTCCTAAAGCTAGTACCAAAGTCTATTCCCTTATTTGACCACTTCATCCTCCTGAGGTTGATTATCAAGGGCCACAAAGTACTGAGAAGTCCAGCAATCAAAAGTCCCCTTTTGGCTACACTAATTAACAACAGCAACAAAAAAATCATCCTAACCTGGGGGTCCTTTACAGACTGTCATTTGCCTATGGACCATGCCTCCTCTCTATCCTGAGGTAGTCCTTCCTCCAAGGCAAACATCCCTTCCTCTTTACCCTTGTATCTATCTCCTGTCTGTTATTCCCTGTCCTTTGACCCTCTGGGGCAAATGTCTCCTTTGTGCTGAGAACTTGGTCTTGGGGTGTGTCCTATCAGGTGAGGTTGCTACAGTACAGAGCCCTCCCACATCAACCATTCATCAGGAGAACACCCCCACAGACTTCCCTACTGACCAATGGAAGGAGGCTTTTCCTTAACTAAGTTTTCTTCTTCCTGATACTTTAACTTGTGTCAAGATGAAAAAAAAAAAAAAAAACCAGTTTAGCTAGCCACAAAAACAGCCTTCCATGAGAAGTTCCCCAAGATCTTTATAACATCAGAAGAGAGGTTAATGCGTAGGGTCAGCCTAAAAGTGCAGGCCAGCTCTCTTATTGCAGGTCAATCTACCTAGTTAGAGTCAATGCTATTTACCAGTCTGACAGCCCTAGAGCCCTAAGAATCACCAAGTCACTTTTGCCTATGAAAAGGTCTGGATGACAACATATCTATCTATTTGCAAGATTTAGTGAACAAGGCCGTTGCTAAGACCTACTGTTCACAGACAGTGATTCCTTCAAAAATATTACTACTGGGGTGTGGAAAATAACTCTGGGTAAAGTATGTGTGCAAACCTAAGGGTCTGCGCTCAGGTCCCAGCACATACATAAAAAACAGCCACAGCAACTCGCATCTATAACCCCAATATTGGAGGGTGGGGCAGAAACAGGTGGACCTCAGTGCAGACTTGTCCATCTCACTGACCAGCAAGTCTAACCAGATGTGATCACTAGGTTCACATTTCATTCTTTCTCAAGAAATAAAGTGGAGGATGATAGAAAGACACCTGATGCCAACTTCTGGACCAGCATGCACATTTTCACACACATGCATGTACCAAGAATATATATAGCAAGAATATTATTGCTCACTGATACTAGTTTCCCAGTGAAATACAAAATAAGGTCAGCATCACTTTCATGCCTGCCAATACTATGACAGAGCAGTGATTTTAACTTTCAGGCATCAATAAGGAAGAAATACATTTAGCGGAGCTAAACCTACCATAGATAATGACTCCTATAATTAGTTTCTAAATCATTTTATTTTAAGGCCGGGCGGTGATGGCACACACCTTTAATCCTTGGGAGGCAGAGGCAGGCAGATCTCTGTGAGTTCGAGGCCAACCTGGTCTAAGAGAGCTAGTTCCAGGACAGGTTCCAAAGCTACAGAGAAACCCTGTCTGGAAAAAAACAAAACAAAACAAAAACTATTCTTTTATGTGTATGCTGTCTTGTCTTCTTGCCTGCATATGTATGGACCACGTGCCTTCCTTGTGCCTGAAGTATCCAGGAAAAAGTATTCTATCCCCTGGATCTTGAGTTACAGATGGTTGTGGGCAGTCATGCGGAGGATGGGAATGAACCCAGGTCCTCTGGAAGAGCAGCCATGCTCTTAACTGCTGAACCATCCCTCCAGTCAGTCCTAGACAATGAATTGTAGGGAGAGCAAATTGAAAACCAAAAAGAGCAGGGCATGGCAACACATGATTATAATCCCAGCATGCAGAGGCTGAAAAAAAAAGATCACAAGTTTGGGGCCATCCTGGGCTATGTCTCAAAGAAAGGAAAATATCTTGAAAGATTCCCCCATTTTATTTATCACTAAGAACATCTATGATTCATGGGAAGAATTAAAATATCAGCAATTCCAAGAGTTTGGAAGAAGTTGATTACAGCCGTCCAGGGTGACTTTAGAGATTTCAATGAAGGCAGCAAGCACAGGTCCCTGGGGGAACTGGCAAAGGGGTTTTAAGTAGAACATGGAAACGTGACTCAAATGCTACAACACTGTCATAAAATGTGATGAGCCGTTTCTTCTGCATGAGTAAATAATAGAAAGTGAGACTGAACCCCTCCTGGTAAAGATACTCCTGACAGTGCTACAATGTCAAGCAAGATACGGAAGAGATGACATAAACTTAATGATAAAACAGTACAGGGTTTAGACAACTATAATTTTCAAAGTTCTGTTATATGTAAAATGCTATCAAACAGCACCAGATGCTACAGAAGTCTGTTTCAAATTCATTATCTTAGTTGAAGAAGCTGCCACCGACTGCTACCATAGCCAGTCAGCACCCATTAGATTTTTGTCAGCATGAGACCCTCTAACACAAGAAAGATAAGATGCCCCGAAGGCTTACGTGATGGCATTTTTTAGGGCATGAAGTGCTAGCTGGGTGGTGGTGGCACATACCTTTAATCCCCACACTCGGGGAAAGTATAGGCAGGTGGATCTCTGAGTTCTGGGTCAGCCTGGTCTACAGAAACAAGTTCCAGGAGAGCCAGGGCTACAAAGAAACCTTGTCCAAAAAACAAAACAAAACAAAACCTTACATCACCGCCTGGAACAATTCTAACATTTCAAAAGCCCCAAGTCTCTTAACTGTGAACTGCTCTAAAATAAAAACAAGTTACAAATGTTCAGCACTTAGGAATACAAAGTAAACATGCCTATCTCAAAATGGAAGAACCAGGGTATAACATGCAACAATAACGTCAAAGCAAAACAAAAATCCAACAGGTCACAAGCCAAATACTGCAGTTCGATGCCTGGCACCTGGGGCTAATAACCTCGAATTCCAGGCTCCAAATGGCTCTGATAATCCCACTACTCTAGCTCTGCTGCAGCATACAGCAGTTTTGCTCCTAGGCTGGCTTCACAACTCCCCTTGGTGGGCACCCCATGGTCCTGGCATCGCCAATGACCTGATGTGTATTATGAATAATAAAAACCCAGCGACAGAAATTGGGATTCAACCTGAAAACCAGAAAAGCAAGGCAGCTGGGCCACTAGGTAAGTCTTACCTCTACCGAGACTGAGAAATCCGCAGACTAACAGCCTACAGCTCTCTCTGCTCTCATTTTAAAGGCATGTGACTCCCTAGGACTGGGATTAAAAGTGAAGGCCACCACCACCTGGATTTGTTTCTGTGTTGACCTTGTGTAGCCCAGGGTAGCCTTGAATTCAGAGATCCTTCTGCCTCTATCTCCCAAATCCTGGAATCAAAGGTGTGTGCCACCATTACCTGACCTCTAGCTTTGCCTCTGGTCTTCAGGCAAGTATTATTTACTAAAATACAAATAATATACTGCTATACTGGTGTTTCCATGGCAACTGAGGCTTCACATTCACAGGTTCACACAGTAGGCTCAGAGACTCTCTAAGAACTCTGACCCTATCACACAGTGCCTAGCCTCAGCTCAGCTGTTTTCCACGACCCCTCATCTTTCATTTGCTGTGCCTTCAAAACCACTAATAAATGGACAATGCTGCCAGGTTTTTTCAGCTCAAGGTGTAGGTTGCCCACCTTAGACTACTGGTCAACCAGCTTCTGTCTGCTGGTCCTGGGCACTTTTCTAGGCAACTGCTTTCAAAGAGCGGACAACCCCCT
The DNA here is from genome assembly GCF_018167655.1 of Microtus oregoni. Taxonomy (NCBI): domain Eukaryota; kingdom Metazoa; phylum Chordata; class Mammalia; order Rodentia; family Cricetidae; genus Microtus; species Microtus oregoni. Next base: position 14,804,400 of record NW_024543096.1, read on the forward strand.
TAGTTTAGGCTTTCTTCCGCTAGACGAAATCTGGATCTCCATAAAATGAAGCCTTGGATAGGTGAGGCTTTGCTATCGTGACAGCTCCACTGTCCGGGCACGTAACAGCTGATTGCTCATCACCAGCCTGAATGCTCTCCAGTCCTGAAATTTCCTCTACCAAACGGCTCATCATCTCACAATTTAACATCACTTCAGGTTGGCAGGACCTTGGCTAAATAAAGCCAGATTATTGGCCAAAATATCACCCAAAAATGGTCTGTACCCCAGTTCCTGATGGACTAGTTGCTTTTTTCTGAAGACTTATCCCAGGCTCAAGCTGTCTCCATTCCCCTCAGTATTCCTATCTCCTAAGACAACACAAGAATGGCCCATTAAACCAGGCATTGGCCACAGAGGAAGGTAGATCTCCATGTCTGAGGCCAGCCTTGTCTACATAGCAAGTTCCAGGACAGCCAGAGCTACATAGAGAGACCATGTCTTAAACAGAGATGGTCTGTTACCTTCTGATTCCAGCAAACATTGGCTTTTCTAGCACAACGTTCTTTCACAATCCAAAGTCCTAACCATTACACAGTCATGCAGTAGCCCTCCCTTCCTATACCAATTTCTGCCCTAGTTTTCTTATAGCTATGACACAGACAAAGCAATTTAAGGAAGAGAAGGTTCTATTTCGCACACAGTTCCAGGGTACGGTCCTTACATTCACAATCAGCAGTTAATGGATGTATGTAAGTTCTCAGTTCACTTTTTCCACTTATGCATCCACAATTAAGATGGATCATCCAAAATCAATTACCATAATAAAACAATCTCTCAGGCATTTGCAGAAGTCCAGCTCCTAGATAAGCCTAGATACTATCAAGCTGACAACACTAATCATGACACTTTCTAATTACGCTGGAGTTTTCATACTTGTACTGTGGTTATGTCTAAATGAGTGCCACCATTTCTTGCTACAAACTACATTTTGATTTAGCTTACTATGCTATCAACAAGTCTTCAATAGCACAAGTAAATAATTTTCCTATAAATTTTATTTTGAGAGTAGAATTTGATTAGACTAATATTATAGTCATAGCCCTGAATACATTTGGCAGATATTCATTCTAGAATGGACATCTTAGACGATCTAAGTATGTATTTACATTAATATTGAAAACTTTTAGACTTTCTCACATATGCATATATAAGCAAATATATACACATGTCTGTCTGTGTATATGTATGTTGTATGTATATTACATATAATATACACCTATGTGTAAACACATACATATATATTAGTGAAAAAAACACACACTTTATTTTAATAGAATTATTCTATTATGTGTTGTATAGATGTTATGCAGAGTCTTTTACTCAAGAGGTAATCATAAAACAGTAATACAAATTATAGCAGAACAAGACAAAACTAGATAATCAATGTCTTAGGCAAGATAATGAGTATTAGAGTTAAAAGAAGTTAGCGTGCGCTGTCTTCTGTGCTAAGTGCTTGGTGAACATTATTCTTCTAATAATCAACACTCCTGAGATCTAAGTCCTATTCCTAGAGAATGAAACTTGGATCTCCTAAGTAATTAGCACAGACTATAACCACCAAATAAACCATAGAAGGAAAATATAACCATTTTCTGACCCAAGTTCACATTCCTAAATAGAGTACACACTACCATCCCTTAAACTCTATCCATATTTACAATATCCAGTCTAAACTGTCTGAAGTTCATTCTGGCCTTTAAGAGGTTAGCATTCCAGCCTTATCACAAATAAAAGGATATTATATCAGTAGCTGTAATTGAATGCCTCTTTGCTAGAAATTAAAGATTTTGGAAGATTGAGATGTATGTGATTGTGATAAACATACATGTATCAGAAAGTAAAATCTGGAGGTTGGGGAGATAAAACTAGCTGGAAAAGAGCTAGCCAATCGTGCATGATGACCTGGGTTCGATCCCCTTAATCCATGTAAAAGGTGAGTGTGACAGCCACACCTGTAACCCAGTGCTGAGGAAGAGGGACTCACAGACTGGCCAGTCTAACCTAATCCAAGAAGAGCCTCAGCAGGTCCCAGGGACAGACCCTGCCTCAAAACAGAAGGTGAATGGCTCCTGAAGGTCGGTTTAAGGCTTCTACACATGTACCTGAACATATATGTGTACAAACACACACAAGAACATGCACAAACACACACAGAGAAGGTAGAAATCTATGGAAACATACATGATAGGCTTACAATGAATATCATAAATTTCGATATTCAGGAGGTTTTTAGAGTTGATTTCATGCCTCTTAGCAATCTATAAAGGAGCAAGCTGCAGTTAACACAAGTAACAGGCAAGAAAGATAAGACATTCTATTTAAGATGGGCGTGGTGGTGCACGCTTTTAGTCCTAGCACTCCGGAGGCAAAGGCAGGTGGATCTTTGTGAGGCCAGCCTGGTCTACAAGAGCTAGTTTCAGGACAGGCTCCAAAGCCACTGAGAAACCCTGTCTCGAAAAACTAAAAGACACTCTATTTAATTAGTCCAATCCTTTCAAACAGACACAATGCATCACTTCATGTACCAAGGTATACAGTTGCAAAATAGCACACGGTGACCTCTAAAACCCATCCTCCTAATTCACCCTGTACCTTAATGTTCAATTACATATGCTAAATTCCCTATTTTCATTATAATATGAGAAACTTAAGATATTAGGTAAATTAGTACTTTCAGTATGTTTATGACTACCAACAAACACTTGCTGAGTGCAATAGGAAGGTTTATGTACACTTGTCAATCCAAAATACAAGAGTCAATGATCAGTAACAAAGAACTAATAAAAATTAAGTGTTAGCAAACTATTAGAGAGAATCGCTTTCAATTAGGATGGTTAGAGAATACCTCAGAGAGATGACTAAATATAGACAGGGCATTAGAAGGGAGAGCTGTTTTCATCAAAATAATATATGTAAATTTGAAAAGACAAAAAGATATCCTATGTAAAATTAATGATATAAGAATGGCATAAAAATTTAATGTAACATGTAGTTTAGATTGGGTACAATGTGAGGTTGCTATTCTTGATTATTTAATGCATACAGGAATCAAGTAGGACATCAGATTAGAGTACGGGTCTGAACTAGTGAAAAACAGGAAGTCACCAAGTATCTTCTGACTTAACTGAGACTCATGTACAAATTTTGATGGAACTGACAATGCTCAATCCCTCAGAAGCTCATTGAAATAGTTTTGCTATCTGTGTGGGTTGTACTATAGAGAGAAAGAATTGTAACTGTAATTGTCCTTTTTTCTAAAAATTGCTAAAATGTTTTAAGGAAAAAAAATACATATATACACACATACATATATATATATACACACACACACATATATATATATATTATAGAATGTAGTAATGCCGTCTGTCTCTTTAGGTTTGAGATAGCTAAAGTTTACAACTTTATCACTATGTCATGTTGTGATGGATCTCCGAATAGGCCCTTGGCTTCCCACTGTCTTGGAAGAAATCAGTCTTTTCCTAACAGTGCCGAATCTCAGGCCAGGCTTGGCAATTGTGGTAGTTAGAATGTAATTTGCCCTCAGAATCTCATAGGGAGTGGTACTATTTAGGAGGTGTGGCTTTTCTGAAGAGGGTACAGCCTCCTTAAATGAAGTATGTCACTGTGGAGGTAGGATTTGAGGTTTCCTATGCTCAGGATACTGCCCAGTGTCTCAGTTGACTTCCTGTTGCCTACAAGATATAGGACGGACTCTCAGCTACTACTCCAGCACCACGTCTGCCTGTACAGCCATCATGCTCCTTGCCCTGAGGATAAAGGACTAAACCTCTGAACTGTACACCACCAATTTAATGAAACTTTGTAAGAGTTGCCATGATCATGGAGTCCCTTCACAGCAATAGAAACTCTAAAACAGAAGTGAACTACCCTTTCAGTAGCACTCACTGTGAATCAGTGTTGAAATCACTCTCCTCTCATGACTACAGGGACTGAAGAAAGGCTTACAACCATCATCACAAAGTAGTTTCTAACTGCAAAGGAACACTTCTTGTCTTTACTTCATAGCTAACAACACTGAACAAGGCCTCTTCCTGAAATGCTTGGATTAAGAACTGCAATAGCTACTTAATAATTTAACTTGGTTATAAAGAAGGGCATGCTACACAGAATGCTTTAGCATGTTATAGTGAAAGAGCCTATTACATCAATGAAGTTCTGATTATAAAAGAAGACATAACTCAAGGATATTGGACTTGCCTTATATGTGAGGCCAGGATGCCATCCCTACCACAACAAAGAATGAAAACCAAAGAGAAAAGTAAAGGAAGAGAGAGGAGAAGGGAGTGAAAGGGGAGGGGGACGTTCAAGAGAAAGCTAAACTGTTTCCATAAGCCACAGTGAAACAAAATAATCATAAAACCTTTAGAGATACAATAAAAATTCTGTAGTCAGTAGAAAACAGCAAATTTAAAACAATTTCCAAAAGAAATTCTGAACATGACTACAAAGATCATATGGGCTTTGCCTTCCATATAACTGTAATACCTCCTAACTACTGTTCCTATGCTTAGTTAACAGATAAAGCATGTGTAAAGTAGGTTCAGTAAAAAATTTACTCAAAGTCCATTCTTTGTTACTTATGAAGATACTTTTTTAATGCTGGAAAAATTCATTACTACAATGTAGCCTTTCCTACTTAAGAATCCTTGGAATAAAAAAAAAAAAGAAAGAAAAAAAAGCCGGGCGGTGGTGGCGCACGCCTTTAATCCCAGCACTCTGGAGGCAGAGGCAGGCGGATCTCTGTGAGTTCGAGACCAGCCTGGTCTACAAGAGCTAGTTCCAGGACAGGCTCCAAAAACCACAGAGAAACCCTGTCTCAAAAAACCAAAAAGAAAAAAAAAGAAAAAAAAAAGAATCCTTGGGGCTGGAGAGATGGCTCAGCGGTTAAGAGCATTGCCTGCTCTTCCAAAGGTCCTGAGTTCAATTCCTGGCAACCACATGGTGGCTCACAACCATCTGTAATGAGGTCTGGTGCTCTCTTCTGGCCTGACGACATACACACATATAGAATATTTAAAAGAATCCTGAAAAAAAGAAAGAAAAAGAAAAGAAAAGAAAAGGAAAGGAAAGGAAAGAAAGGAAAAGAATCCTGTACCAGGCCTGGGACATGTCTTAGAATTCATGCTTCCTATGTATAAGACCAGGGTTCAATCTCAGCACCACCATCAATCCAAAAATCAACACTGTAGATCTAGGGGTTGTTAAGGGCGTACTGATAGGTAACACATTTCCTTGACATGCAACAGAAATGAATATTGTAAACAAAGCTAAACAGAAGAAGCATTTTCTTCAAACACGGCCATTTGGGAGGCTGTATAAGAGTATCTGGGTATCGATAAAACTTTAAGGAATAAGCCTGAGAATTCTCTCAAGTTGCGATGCTTTCGTAGCCAGACTTTAATAATCCATAACTATCTCAAGTAATTTTATTTTTTCCAGTTTTTCCCGAATATGGAATAATCTTAAATCTTTGCCACATTTTGGTAAAAACAAAATGGAAAAGGATGACAGCATGATTCACAGTGAAATATGTATATAATAATTTTAGCTATAAATTAAAATTTCAATTTAAAGCCCTTTAAGGCATTTTACAAGTATTAAGTAACTTAAAATATGAAATATGAGTCACTGAATATCTAAACATTCAACTGGCTGGTGGGAGAAATTACAATAGTTTTATGCTATGAATATCTCCTAATTCAATTCCTATTCTCAGAGAAAACAACTCGTCCTTTGAAGCTGAACAATCATTTTGGTCTTACTGTGATCAATGTGGTCAATCTTGTGACATCACTGTTGAGAAACCTGCAACAGGAAGAAAACAGAATTAGCAACCAGCTGAACCTCACTTGAGTCAGTAACTTCAGAACCAGTTTCTTTAGGACTTTGTCTCTGTTCTCCCCACAGTAACTTAAAGTGAAGGAAGCACAAAACTGGCAAGGCAGAAATACACACAAAATGTCTGACACTTATAAGTATGCCAGGGTGGGCGTGTTCATAGTCAGCAACACTTTATGCTTAAAAATAAATTATAGGGCATTTGGGTTACAGGTCTTGTTTATTTCCAGATATTTAAGAAGAAAAGAATCACTGTGTCTTAACTATATCACAATGGGGGACTGATTGTAAATACTTTATGATTAGCAGCCTTACCTACTGTCAAAATGTCATTTACTGAAAACGGGAAATTGCTACACACCTAATCCTTATCATAGATTAAGGGTATCTTTGGGACAGATCCAGTGTTAAGCCATGAACCCAAGGGAACCTGTATACTAAGTCACTTCCTAAGCTATTAATGACTTACACTTATCCAAGAAATCTGACCTTCTAGAAACTCCTTCATTACCAAGGCTTTATTTAAGACATCTCTTAAATACTTTAGTATTTAAAAAAAACAACACACTGTCAGTGTTCTAAGGTTAATAGCTTTCATGTGTTGTTTTAACAAATCCTCATAATAATCCCTTCAAAGAAGCAAAAGATGTGTTATCTTCATTACACACTCATGGAGGAGCTTGCAGCAGTTACGTGAACTGGCTCAGCAGAAGGGAGTGGCCTTTGTCCTTACACTTTCACACAATTCATCCTGTTCCTTTTCCTCATTGTCTTTAACACAAAACCTATCATTGCTATCCTACTAGTTCAAGGGACTGCTCAATGGCTCACGAGTAAAGATGCTGTTACCAAGCCCGAGACCTCAGTTCAATACCCAGTTGGCAGGAGAAGACTCTGACCTCAAACCCATACCATGACACAACAAAGCACACTTGTGCTTCCCACCCCTATATATACACACAGATCCATAAAACATTGCTTATCTATATTATCATATATATATGCAGTCTTGTTGTCTCCTATTACTGCCCCACTGAGAATTGAACAGTTACTTTCTTTTTGTTTGGTAGATTTTGTTGTGAGTTGTGTGGGATCTAACCCAGTGCCTCGTTCATGATCGCGAAAGTGCTCTACCACTGAACTAGCTACACCCTCAGTCTTTCCAACCACGCTATAACTCTACCATTGCTAGGAGAATTCTCACAATACTTCTCGGGCTTATGAGGTGTTCGGCCAGTTCGAGCTTCACTATGTCTCTCTGCTGTCTACAAGACCTAGTTCCAGGACAGCCAGGGCTGTTACACAGAGAAACACTGTCTTGAAAAACCAAACTTGGTATGTATATGCATGATGTGTGGATGAATGTGTTTGTGTGTTCATGTGTGTGAGTCTACAATGATAGTAAAGATCAGAGCACCTCAGGTATCAATCACATCAAGTATCAGGACTTGCTTCCCACCTGCTTGAGGCAGGATTCCGTCTTTGCTATTTGCTGCTATGGACAACACAATTTTCAAGGGGTTCTCCTATTTCCACTTCCCACCTCACTGTAGGTGCTCTGGGATTGTGGATGAATACCACAGCACCCGGCTTTATGTGGAGTCTGTGGACCAGACACTGCAATAGCGTCATCCACTGAGCCATCTCCCTAGTGCAGGATATGGGAGGAATTAATGCTAAATTAATAATAACAGCAAAGACCATTCAAAATTCTAAGTTCCACAATCAAACAAACACACAGGGGGAGAGCATGGTGACCTTTGCTTTGAACAGCCCATAAGGTCGTGTGACTATTATTTATTCAAGTGGAGATGATTCCACAAGCAGGTAATTTTTTTGTTTGTTTTTCGAGACAGGGTTTCTCTGTGTAGTTTTTGGAACCTGACCTGGAACTAGTTCTTGTAGACCAGGCTGGCCTCAAACTCACAAAGATCTGCCTGCCTCTGCCTCCCGAGTGCTGAGATTTAAGGCATGCGCCACCACCGCCCAGCTCCAAAGCAGGGAAATTTTAAAATAACACACGATACTGAAGTGGAAAACTTAGATGTTTTATAGCTTCCATTTCAGTATGAAAGTTCATTAAAAGCCGGGCGGTGGCGGAGCACGCCTTTAATCCCAGCACTCGGGAGGCAGAGGCAGGCGGATCTCTGTGAGTTCGAGACCAGCCTGGTCTACAGAGCTAGTTCCAGGACAGGCTCCAAAGCCACAGAGAAACACTGTCTCGAAAAGCCAAAAGAAAAAAAAGAGAGAGAAAGAGAAAGTGCATTAAGTTCCCTAGATTTTGAGTCTGGTTAATTTGGGTATGTGGTATTTTTATTTCCTTGTAAGTCTTTTTTTTTTTTTTTTTTTTTTTTTTTGGTTTTTCGAGACAGGGTTTCTCTGTGGCTTTGGAGCCTGTCCTGGAACTAGCTCTGTAGACCAGGCTGGTCTCGAACTCACAGAGATCCGCCTACCTCTGCCTCCTTGTAAGTCTTTTTTTACAATAAATTTATTTAAAAATTTTCCCTTCCCACATTCATTTTAATCATGATATTTTATCACAGCAAGAGAAGGCAAATGAAAACATTTCATTTAACAGTCAGAAGTGAGTGCTGAGCACACCAAGGCTTCATGGCTATGTCAAAGAAAGTAAGAAAGTAAGAAAGTAAGAAAGAAAGAAAGAAAGAAAGAAAGAAAGAGGGAGGGAGGGGAAGACATAAAGAAAAAAGGGAAGGAAGAAGTAAAAGAAAAAGAAATCGATGTAGCTCTGCTTAAGGCTCTGTGGAGACCCTGGTAAATGCACAGAGCTCAGGTCACCTCAATCCCACGGAGTGACCTTCACTGGCCTTAGGCTCCTCTGTAGATTAGAGAAATTAGTTAGAATCTGAGACCCTCCCTCTTAGGGCTTGGTTCCCACACTTCAGGCTACTTTCTTTCTGGACTTGGTTTTCTTTCTTTTTTTTTAATATTTTTTTAAAGATTTATTTATTAGGGGCTGGAGAGATGGCTCAGTGGTTAAGAGCATTGCCTGCTCTTCCAAAGGTCCTGAGTTCAATTCCCAGCAACCACATGGTGGCTCACAGCCATCTCTAATGAGGTCTGGTGCCCTCTTATGGCCTGCAGACATACACACAGACAGAATATTGTATACATAATAAATAAATAAATATTAGGAAAAAAAAGATTTATTTATTATATATAGTCTTCTGCCTGCATGAATGCCTGCAGGCCAGAAGAGGGCAGTAGATCTCATTATAGATGGTTGTGAGCCACCAGGTAGTTGATAGGAATTGAACTCTGGATCTCTGGGATAGCACTCAGTGCTATTAAACTCTGAGACATTTCTCCAACCCTTATTTCAAGTTTTTAAAAAATAAAACAACCCAATATTTGGAAATAAGTCATATAAAATTATAGCTCAAATCTAAAGGCAGACGTGTTCACTCAGGTGAATGGAGAAAGGACAGAATGTGAAGTGGAACTTGAGGGATTCAAATGCGGCTCATGAGAAAACAAAGCAGCCGCATCATAAGGCAGAAAACCGGAGAAGACTGCAAAGCCGAGGGAAGAAAGAGCCATCTCTGATGAGGAGAGTGTACTGCACAGCCTCAAAATTATGTGGGCAGGAGTCAGGAAGACTGCAAACACTTCCCTCTAAACCACTCTACCAAAGCAGATCAGGAGAGGCTCATAGATGGAGCCCATCACAGAGCTCTGGGTACCCAAAGGGCTGCCTTCAGGGACACCATGCCTTTCAAACAGAACAAGTGACTGCAACTTGGAAGGAACTTCAGGTGTAAACATGTGTTTCCATGCTGAACTAGGGTGATGAACAGAAGTAGCAGATAGTCGTCATTTCTGTCAGTCCTTCCAGGGAATTTAGGTAGGCACAGAGAATGTTCCTCTGTACCCATGGAAACAATATGCTCTCCTTAAATCACTACAATACATGGTAAGAGTCAGTTCAAGAATAACTACACTTTCTACAAAACTCTGTAATTTTGAAGAGGTATTACAATTTGTGTAAATAAATTGGAAGATTTTTTTTTGGGGGGGGGGCGGTTTCGAGACAGGGTTTCTCTGTAACTTTGGAGCCTGTCCTGGAACTAGCTCTTGTAGACCAAGCTGGCCTCGAACTCACAGAGATCCGCCTGCCTCTGACTCACAAGTGTTGGGATTAAAGGAGTGCGCCACCACCATCAGGCTAAAAGAATATTCATAACTAGATAAAAAGATAAGGTAAATGCTCAATTTTATTTTTAAAAAATTATGAATATTAAAATATATATACTTAAAATATGCAGTTAAAATAAATATACTTTACTAAAACGCTAAGCTCACAGTACTAAAAGTAAGTTTAGCCAGCCCTCCTTTGTCATAGCATTTTTTACACATGATTTAGCAGGTACTTTGCATGAGGGGGAAAACTGTGCAGAACTGAATTGACTCCAGAGAAGAAAGCCAGGCAAATATTAAGATTTCTCATAAAATTCAAGAGGCTTTTATAAACAATAGATAACTCTTTAAAATTGTGTTAAAACTAGGAAATACAATCAAATTACACATATAAAAAGTAATGCTTTATTTTATAAAAATGATTCAACTAATATATTGGTTATGTGCCACTGGTGTACAAGTCCTATTCTAGTACACACAGCAATCCTTCAACTATACTTAGCCTCAGAAAATATATACCAATGTTTCCACCTACAGATGTGAGAAAACAATTTTTAGTCATAACATAATGAGCATGTTTTTCAAGAAATTAGTAGGTACTACCTTAATTTTTACTCTTGCTCTGTCCCAAATCAGGACTTCAAGTTTACATCATCATAATCATTATTGTGTATGTGTGTTTGTGTGTGTGTGTGTGTGTGTTTGGAGACTGGGTTTCTCTGTGTAACGGCACTAGCTATCCTGGAAATAGTTCTTGCAGACCAGGCTGGCCTTGAACTCACAGAGATCTGCCTACCTTTGCCTCCCGGTGCTGGGATTGAAGGTATGTGCCACTACCACCCGGCCATTATTATTATTATTACTATTATTAGAGTGAGTGAGTGTGATTGTGTGTGTTTGTGTGTGTATTTTCATATGCACCACAAGTCAGTTCTCTCCTAGTACTATTCGGGATGTGGGGACTGAATTTAGGTTATTAGCTTAAGCAGTAGCATGCTTACCCACTGCCCAGGCCTTTTTACATAATCAATTTTAGTATGCTATCTTAACCTGAATTTGACAGTGTTCTGTAACTTCCCATAACTACAAAGTTAGGATATTTATGTCTACTGAAAGGACTGAAAGAAATATTCCTACTTATTTTATTTAACAAACAAATCAACATGTAATTAAACACTGATCACACCTAGAGTCATTAAAAACAATAGTTACTGTTTATTTTTTTCCTGTGTTGTACACTATTTTAAGAGGTAGTTATATAATAATGGGTAGTTATATAATAACGGGGGTTGGAGAGATGACTAGGTGGTTAAGAGCACTGCCTGCTCTTCCAAAGGTCCTGTGTTCAATTCCCAGCAACCACATGGTGGCTCATAACCATCTGTAATGAGGTCTGGTGCCCTCTTCTGGCCTGCAGACCTACACACAGAATATTGTATACATAATAAATAAATAAACATTAAAAAAGAAAGAAAGAAAGAAAGAAAACCGGGGTTGGAGATGGCTGTGGGGTTGGAAAAGTGGCTCTGGTTAAGAGCACTTCCAGAGGACCTGAGTTCAATTCTCGGCACCCACAGGGCAGCTCACAACTGTCTGTAGTTCCAGTTCTGGGGGACCTGACACCCTCACACAGACATACACGCAGGCAAAACACCAATGCACATAAGACAAAATTAGACAAAATAAATTAAGAAAACCATGGCTGAAGATATCTTTGGGGAATCTTCATACACGTTTGCCTGACACGTATATATGATCCAAATCTAAATAGCAGAACTGATCCAAATAATCCCTTATTTCAGAATAATAGTAATAATGCATCGCTGAATCTATTAATACCATACAAGTACCAAATTAAAATGATGCTCTTAAATATTTGCAGTTTTAGTTCTTTTTAGAGAGTGAAAGCAAGTTTATTGAGTATATGCTCAATAAATACAAGGCACTGAGCTCAAGCTCCAGAAGAACAGAGAGGAGCACCTCCAGTTCTGTGGGGCTTTTTGAAGACTATTTACTTCAGTAAAATAGTCCCAAATCTGGAGAAAAGGAATTATCTTTTTAATTTTCATTTATTTTTATTTTATATGTATATGTGTTATGCCCAAATCTGTGGGGTCCCCACAAAAGCCAACAAAGGAGACTGAGTCCTGTATGTAAAAGCAAAGAGCCTTTATTTTAATCAAGCTTGTAAACTCGATCTCTCGGCACGTTCAACATATTGGAATAACTGGAAGGCCCTGAGCTCAATTAGACTTGGGTTTTTATAGCAGTAAAGGTGGGGGGTGAGGAGTTTCTGAGGTTCAGGACCTCTGATTGGTTGACATCTGTCTAGGGGTGTCCTGTTGACTGTGTTCTGGCAGGTGATCCTATCTACAGTAGTTGGAATGCCAGACATTTCCTTTGAATGGTCTGCTCTTGGGTGGAGGTCAGGCAATCTCAGTCTGTGGTTCCTCTTGCACCCAGGCATTGTCTCAGGGTAAACTATCGAGATTCCAGACTCCATTTAAATTCATCGATGGCCAGAGTCCCAGGTGATAATAGTTGGAAGTAAAATACTTCCTTTGGGTGACCTGCCCAGACTTAGATCATCATGGCTGGCCCCCACAAGTGTAAGTACCTGCATGTATGGAGGTATGTGTACCATGCGCATGCCTGATACCCACTGAGGACAGAAAGGGACTCTGGGGCAGTCCTGAACCACCACGTTGGGTGCTGGGAACTGAACCCAGGTCCTCTGCAAGAGCTGCAAGTAAGCTTAAAACCTGAGCCAACTCCCCAGGTCCCCTTGGCCCAAATAACTATCTTATCTTCAAACAATTACCAAGTTTAACTCTAGGGGAAAAAATAAAACATTTATTTTGTCAAGGAACCCATAATGTTTATAATGTTTATCCATGGTATTTATAAAGAGAAATATTCTCTGTTTGAGAGAACTGGGGCTTTTTGTTGCTATTGGTTTTAATTTCAAGGACGGTAACTAACAAGTTGCCAAGTTAGTGAGGCCTGGCCTCAAGTGACCTCCCTGAGTATTTGGAATTACAGAAGTATGCCACCACACCCAGGTGAAGTGTGTTTCAGAATTTTTCAGATTGCAACACTGTTACATTTCAATCTGCTTTGCTGTATTCAGCTAGGTGAACTTGCTGCAATTCCTTTGCCTCTATAAGCAATGCTAAGGACTAAAATCTCCACAGAACAAAGAAAGCAATAAGGCGATCTTATTAACACTTGGAATAGTTTTGGCCATTGGGAACGTCACATGCTAAAAACTTCCTGTTTCCTGTAGTATATCAGAAAAAAAGAAAGCAGCTTCAACAGCAAAGTTGGAGCTTTGTTGTTGGTTTTGTGATTTTTGAATGTTAGAAACAGATTACCCTATATAACACAGGCATGTCTTGAACGCATCTTCTTACCTCACCCTTCCAAGAGCCTGGATCACAGCTTTCTACCACACACATTTAAGGCAGAGTTTTATTTTTTTAATTAATTAATTAATTTATTTATTTATTAAAGATTTCTGCCTCCTCCCCGCCAGCGCCTCCCATTTCCCTCCCCATCCCCCCGATCAAGTCCCCCTCCCTCATCAGCTCAAAGAGTAATCAGGGTTCCCTGCCCTGTGGGAAGTCCAAGGACCACCCACCTCCATCCAGGTCTCCTAAGGTGAGCATCCAAACTGCCTAGGCTCCCACAAAGCCAGTACCTGCAGTAGGATCAAAAACCCATTGCCATTGTTCTTGAGTTCTCAGTAGTCCTCATTGTCCACTATGCTCAGCAAGTCCGGTTTTATCCCAGGCTTTTTCAGACCCAGGCCAGCTCGCCTTGGTGAGTTCCCAACAGAACATCCCCATTGTCTCAGTGTGTGGGTGCACCCCTCGCGGTCCTGAGTTCCTTGCTCGTGCTCTCTCTGCTTCTGCTCCTGATTTGGACCTTGAGATTTCAGGAATCTCTTGGGAATATACCCAAGAGAGGCCCTATCATACAACAAAAGTATATGCTCAACTATGTTCCTAGCAGCATTGTTTGTAATAGCCAGAACCTGGAAACCTAGATGCCCTTCAATGGAAGAATGAATGAAGAAAAGTATGGAATATATACAAATTAGAGTACTACTCAGCAGTAAAAAACAAAGACTTCTTGAATTTTGCATACAAATGGATGGAAATAGAAAACACTATCCTGAGTGAGGTAAGCCAGACCCAAAAAGAGGAACATGGGATGTACTCACTCATATTTGGTTTCTAGCCATAAATAAAGGACATTGAGCCTATAATTCGCAATCTTAGAGAAGCTAAATAAGAAGGTGAACCCAAAGAAAAACATATAAGCATCCTCTGAATATTAACCTTCATAAGGCAGAGTTTTAACTAAGAGATTAGCATGTGTGTAAGAAGTCTGCCCTCTCAGTTTAAAACAAGCATAAAATAGAAACTACTGCTACAGTGTCAGTGGAAGTCAGCGGTATGCTTACTAATGAGATAGAGTTAAGTATACATTCAATTCAATTCCAGCACCAAACAAATAAAGACCATTTTGTAAAGCATTAATAGAAGTCATATGAACAGTGTAACAGTAAGTTTTGCTGTGTTAAATAGGACCAATTTTTTAAAAAATACATGTAATGCAGCAAGCAAATAGTAGATTGCTTTCTGACTGGTGCAGACACCTTGCTGGAACCAGGCAGAGAAAACTTTAAGAAAGGGGTGTCAAGTTGGGAGCTTAGTGGGCCCTCCCCCTCTGGACTCCAAATCCCAGCAGGCCAGATCCTGACCCCTTTCTGGGGATGGGGTCTGAACAACTCCCCAGGGTACTTAAGTGACCTCCCAAAAGAGGAACACGTGGTCCCCCTTTCTTCCTCCCAGGGGTCACATTCCAGCAGCTTCCCGGTTCCCCCTCAGGGCCAGACCTTCCATTAAACCTGGATTTTTTTTTTTTTTTTGGTTTTTCGAGACAGGGTTTCTCTGTGGTTTTGGAGCCTGTCCTGGAACTAGCTCTTGTAGACCAGGCTGGTCTCGAACTCACAGAGATCCGCCTGCCTCTGCCTCCCGAGTGCTGGGATTAAAGGCATGCGCCACCACCGCCCGGCTTAAACCTGGATATTTCTTAATCCGGCTTGTTTTGATTTGCCTTGATTGGGAATTTCTGCGTAGTCAGGGAGCTCGCAATAGGAAATATTCCTAACAAGGGAAAGGAACGCCTTTAATTCCTCCTCTTGGGAGGCAGAGGCAGGAGAATCTCAGTGAGTTCCTAGGCCAGCCTGGTCTACAGAGGGAGCTCCAGGACAGCCAGAATAGCCAGGAATGTTACACAGAGAAACCCCAACTCAAAAAACCAAAAAGAAAGAAGAACACCTAACTTCAGCCACAATAAATCGCTTACCTGAACAAAGAATTCCTGAGGCAAGGGGCACTGGAATCAGAGGTTCTGATGGCTCTGAGGCAGCCACAGGACCCCAGACAGAAGCCAAAGAAGAATGCATATACTTGATTGGATGAACTGGTCCAGGGTTAGAAATCTAACTGGAAAGCTTCTAGTTTCAGATATCTACTTTTTAATATTGAGCATCTGCTGGTGGGGGATGGAGGCTTATTTAAAGTGCTGGAGCTGCCTTCCTAATTTACAAAACAAACAGGCCATTAACACATCCAAAATAGAAAAAGAAGGGAAATAGCCAGATTGCATGAGAATGATTCCAATTCCAAGCCCGCCCCAAGTACAAGAATATACTAGGTGATACCTGACTAAAGTCGGAACTGCAGGTCAAGGAAGGGCAAAAATTAAAATGTGCTTTCTTAAATTTCAAAGGGGCTAGAAAAGCAAAAGTTCCAAATATTCCTGTTGTTGCAAAATGAGTACCTGCTAAGCTACAATGAAATCAATAAAAGAATATAGTCTTAAAGCTCGGAATAACTGAATCTGTGGATTAAAACATCCATTCACTGTAGCAATGGAAGGAACTGAGTTTTACAGGCTTGTCAATACAAAGCAACCATTTTTTAAAAATATATACGTGTATTTTGCCTGCCTGTGCACCACATGTATTCCTGGTGCCCATGGAGACCAAAAGAGGGTGTCAGAACCCCAGAAACTGGAGTTATGGATGGTTGTGAGCCATCATGTGTATGCTAGGAACAGAACCCAGGTCTTCGGCAAGAGCAGCCAGTGCTCCTAACTACTAAGCATCTCTCCAGCTCTAAACCTCCATTTCTAGTCTGTCAGTTGGCAATTCCTTATCAACCAAAGCGAGAACATCAATATCATAGCTCTATTTGTTGGGTATTCTATGGCTTTGGTGACCTCAGTAGGCTTTAATAACAGTAAAAGCATCTGTTCCTGGGAAATCATTAGAAGTTTGCTACTTGAAACCAGTTGGCCTTGGAGCATGCCTTTAATCCCAGCATTCAGGAGGCAGAGGCAGGCAGATCTGTGAGTTTGAGGCCAGTCTGCTTCTCTACAAGAGTGGGTTTCAGGACAGGCTCCAAAGCTACAGAGAAACCCTGTCTCAAAAACCAAAAACAAAACAAAACAAAGAAGCCTGCTATTTGAGCCTGGTGGTGGTGGCTCCTAACTTTAATCCCAGCAACCAAGAGGCAGAGAGGTGGGGGATCTTAGTAGTTCAAGGTCAGCCTGGTCTACACAGTGAGTTCCTGGACAGCCAGGAATACACAGGGAAAACACTATGGTGTGTGTGTGTGTGTGTGTGTGCGTTACTATTTGGAGCTGCTCAAAACCTGTCTTCCCATAAAAAGTCTAGGCATAAATCAAACGATCATTTTATTTAATCCCCTCCCAGATTGTCAAATCATAACCTAAAAGACAGTTATGTTCTAAGAATATTTATTCATAAGAAAACTTCCTTCAGTAGTAAACAAAACCAGCGGTGGAAAAACAAAGAACAAATACAATCTCTTTAAAACTGTAAAAAAAATCCATTATCAAGATTCCGACTCTCACTGATAAAATGAAAAATTCAATTGCTATTCATCTCCATCCGTTAAAAATCTCAAAATTCTTAAAATTTCTAGTCTTTTCTTGTTCATGACAAGTCTGTTAATCATACTTGAGTTTGTGCTAATTAAGGGGGCAGGGCAGAACACAGGAGAGCCTCAGAATGGGCCAATCTCCAGAAAAGCCAAAAAACAGGAGTCTGAACTTTAGCTCACCCACTAATCCCAGGGAATGGGATGTGCGTACTTGAGATTAACTGCTACAAGGATTACTAAACATGATTTGATACACTTCTAAGTACGTCACCAGGAAGGTAGCTCCATGGAAAAACAGATATTTTAGAAATACACAAGACACTGTCCTATGTTCCTCTTCATTTGGCTGTCTATCTGCATCCCTTAAAATAATCTTTATAAAAACTGGAAAACATAAACTGGCAGGATGGCTTAGTGGTTAAGGTTAAGAGTGCTGACTGCTCTTACAGAGTTCTATTCCCAGCATCCACATAAGGTGGCTCACAGCCACCTCTAATTCCAGGTCCAGGGAACCCGGTACTCTCTTCTGACCCCTGCAGGCATCCTCCCTCCCCAAACATACACATATACACATGCACATACACAGAGATGCATGTACATACACAGAAATATTTTTCTAAAAAAACTGGTAAATGTAAGTAAAATATTTCTGAGTTCTGTGAACCCTTCCATCAAGTTACTGAACTCCAGGAGAACCCAAATTCACAGATTATTGATGAGAATATGAAGAGGGTGTGCTCTTGTGGGATCTGAGGCCAGCTCTAAACTGTATCCAACAGAGCTGATAGAGTTAAAGAATGGCTTGCCTAGCGTGGGAACACATCTGGTTCCACAAGTATACAGCAACAGAGGTGCTTTACCTCGGCTGCTTCTTCAAACTAAGCAACTTGTTTCAAGTAGAACTATAGGTCTTTATATTGGCTTTTTCCTCAGATTGCTAAATTGTATCAAATAATCTATCTCACTATCCTTTCCGGAAATACATACATACTGTGCTCTCTCAAAATGTATCAGAATCTTCAAATATCTGTCTTTACCTACCACTATGTGACTAAAACTGCTCTAGAATATGGTTCGCCCAATACTTGTGGCTAGAACCCAAATGACAGCTTCGTTCTGTTGTTCATAAAACCATACAAAGCAAAACTAACCGGTGAACCAGGTAACCTTTTTAAAAAGTACTGCCTGTCCTCCCACAGTTTACCACTCCGTTCTTTCAACACAGCTAGCACTCCAGCTCACTTGTTCACAGTTCCACTTCTGAGCCACAGGCTGACATCCGTTAGAGGAAGGAGGGGTAACACCGCCAAGCGGTGCTGAAACACTAGAGGTTACATCCAAATGTGAGCCAATCACTTGGATGAAGCAATGGCTGTTTCACTTGAGGATGAGTACATGCTGTTTCAGATACACTTTTATATAACAACGGGTTCTTCAGGGAATTTCAATTGTAGCAACACAGTCCAAGAATGACTTTAAATTAAATCACATCTGAATATGAAAAATCAGCATATATATATTAAGCCTGTCGTAGTCCCATCAACAGTCCCATCAGGCCTACAGGTTATTTCCAATCTGAAGATCCCCAGCTGGAGAGCTAGCTCGGAACAGAGTGCGTGACTCCCATGAACAAGGCCCTCGGAACTCAAACACCTTAAGCAATAACAGTAACAATACACCCTAATCTGAACAAGCCAGAAACAAGTCAAGCATATGTTCACAGTTAATACAGAGCTTTTCCACGCCATAGCTAAGAAAATAAAATGATGCTATTCCACTGAAACAAAAAAATCACTTCAAAGGGTGGCTAGGAAGACTAGTGCGGCAATTATGCAACATAACAATACATAGGCCAAAGGAATATATACTTAGACCAGGCAGTGGTGGTGCACGCCTTTAATTCTAGCACTTGGGTGGGAGACAGAGACAGGCAGATCTTTGAGAACTAGAGAACAGCCTGGTCTACAGAGTGAGTTCTAGGACAGGCTCCAAAGCTACAGAGAAGCCCTGTCTCGAAAAAAGAAAACAAAAAAAAATATACATATATATACTCACACAATTAAAACTAAGCTGAACTAGATTGCAGGAAATTTAGACATTCTTCTACTAAAATAATTTTGTTATAACTAATTAGGAATATTAAACAATTATTACATTGGCAGGCTTGGGTTTCTTTCTTCCCCACTTAGGACTTTTAGAATGATACTATGCTATATAAGAAATCAGATTTAATGCTTTCTGGTTAACAAGAACTATGTAACTCTGGTCCTTACTATCTGACCACACGTTCACAATGTACTTAGGTGATCTTTCAGTACTATACCATAATGATAAGCTTCACAGGGAAATTGTGAAACTTTATAAAATATAAAATTGTGAAATTATAAAATATTTTTAGGTACACAGATAAAAGAGAAAGATTTAAGACATACATGCAATTAATTGCTAAGTATTTGAGGAAACATGCTACTAAAAAACAACCAACGACAGCCGGGCAGTAGTTCCAGGACAGGCTCCAAAGCGACTGAGAAACCCAGTCTCACAAAACAAAAACAACAACAACAACAAAAATATAAGTGAACCTTAATGGCGCTTATGATGAGTAGAATATGCCAGTCACAAAAGACAAATGTACTAAGAAAGTCAAATTCATGGATATGGGAATCAACAGCTGGGTGTGTTTAATGGGTACAGGATTTCAGCTGGGAACAGGAAAAACATCCAGGAAAGAAACAAGGGTGACTGACAGTTGTGCAGCTACAGGAATATGCTTAAAGCCACTAATGGCTTTACATGGCTAAAATAATAAATTTAATGTATGCTACAACAAAATTTTAAAGTGAGAAAATCAAGATACAAATCATAAACCAATCTTAAATCCATTATGCTGCCTAGTGTTTTGTCAACATTACACAAACTAGAATCAAAGAGGGAACATCAGCCAGGGAACTGGTGAGACAAGTCTGTGCGGCATGTTCTTGATTAACGACGAATGTAGGTAGACCAAGCCCATTGTAGGCAGTGCCACTTGAGGGCAGGCAGTCTTCAGTTGTATAAGAAAGCAAATTGAGTGAGCCAAGGAAAGCAAGCCAGTAAGCCCCAGTGGTTCTGCTTCAGTTCCTGCCTCAGTTCCTGCGCTGACTTCCCTCAGTGATGAACTGTTACCTGTAACTGAACAGGAAATAAACTCTTCCCCTCCAATGTACCAATGGATACATTGGTCCATGCAATGTATCACAACAATGAAAAGCAAACTAGGGCAGACATTAGTACCAGGACTGTGGTATCCTGTAACAAACCTGACTATATTATGGAAGTGTTTGAAGCTTTGAGCTGAAAAGCCATTGAATGCTCCACTAATGAGCTATTCTGTGGAAGCTTAAAAGATAAAAGTGTTGAAAGAAATACAGATGAGGGAAGCTTGTTAAGTTTTAGAGGGAACTGGACTCTATCGGGGATCTATGTAATACATTTAATTTAAGAATCTATAGTTTGCTGGGCGGTGGTGGCATGCGCCTTTAATCTTAGCACTCAGGAGGCAGAAGCAGGTAGACCTCAGTCAGTTCGAGGTCAGCCTGGTCTATGGAACGAGTTCCAGGACAGTTAGGACTACACAGAAAAACCCATCTCACAAAACAAAAACAAAACAAACAAAAGCCTGTATTTATGGTTAATTGGTACTGAAGAATCAGCTGTGGTTAGCAGGTGCCCAACAGCATGGAAGTGAAACCTTTGCTTTCCTGTGACCACAGAAGATGCTTAGCAGGAGCTGAAATGCCAGCTGTGATCACTAAGAGGCAGGATTATAGAGGCAAAGTCTTCTGGGAAGTATTTCCTCAATATCAGTACACAGAAACAGGGAGGGGAATGGAGGGACAGGGGAGGGCATGGCTGAATCTCAAGCTAGAAGCCAAGCTTGGTAATGTGTATGAGTCTTCCACATTTTACTGGATTTGAAGGCATCATGGAGAGTAGTTGGGGCTTGGCACAATGAGACAGGGCTGGAGTCCCAGAACAGGCCCAAAAAGGCAATGGGTGACTTCATGCACAGATAGCAGAGACTTCAGCATATTGGGAGATGCCAGGACTGTGGGATGACCACCTAGGACAACACCAGACATGAAGTGCAGCCTGAGCCTACCAGATAAGTGGCATGAGCTACAGATGTCAGACATGGAGAGATAGGATAATATCTTGGGGTCAAGCAAGTATAAAAAGGTTATGTTTAATAGTGATGTATTTGTGCATAAGAGAACCAAGGAATCAACTACTGGGTAATTTTTTGTCAACCTGACACAAACTAGTTATCAAAGAAGAAAGAGCATCAGCTGAGGAACGGACTCAAGTCTGCTGGGAACATTTTCTTGGTTAACGATAGATGTGGGAGGGACTTGCCTCCCTTGCCACCTCTGGGCAGCTGGTTCTGGGTAACAAAAGAAAGCACACAGAGTCAGCCAGGGAAAGCAAGGCAGGAGGCAACGCTCCTCCACGATTCTGCTTTGGTTAATGCCTCCAGCCTGCTGCTGCCCCTCTGTCCTTCAGTAATGAACTGGAATTGTAACACAAAAAACAAACCCTTCCCTCCTCACATGCCTTTTCGTCTTGGTGTTTATTACAGCAACTGAAAGCAAACTAAGACAACCTTCTAATTTATTCATTTGCTTCTTGAAACAATCAAATCATTCTCTTTATTTGATGTAGTTCATATTTCTTGGGTATTTCATTTTGTTTGGAGACAAAGATCTACAATGTAAAGGTTGAAACACAATCCTTCCAGGCGCTGAGATTACAGACGTACACCACCACGGCTGACTTTATCTAGTGCTTTCTATGGCACACTGTGCTAGATCGGAACTGTAGCAGGGTACAGGACACGCCTCTGCCTTAACAGAATTCATACTTAGAACACTGAAGAGCAAGGTCAGAGAGGAACGGCAATAATGGCAAACCTTGACACTGGAATGAAACCAGAAGGAATACTCCAGATGAGGAAAGTACAAGTGTCAAGACTTTAAAGTGGGAAGTCTTGGTGTTTAAAAACAAACAAACAAAACCATCAGAAGGCCCAGGGCTGGTATAGTGTAAGTGTAACCATGGGTAGGAGAAGTAAGCAGATATCACAGAAGGTCTGGACAGCAACAATAAATAGTTTGGATAGAATCCGGCAGATACTGAAAGACACATAGTAGCTTGAACTAAGAGTGGTGAGGTTTGGGCTCCTTTTTTCTTTCAGGATCACTAACCACAGTTAGGAATAACCTTGGAGTTGGGGCTGGGAGAGGAAAATTAAAACACAGACTCAGGGAAATGTCTCTCACAGAATCATCACTGGTGTTGACAAATGGTTGGGCTCATAATCAAGAACGAATTAAGCACACATGATGCTAAGGATCGGTGGTCAGTACTGGAGGAAGGGGCGAGAACTGAGTGAACTGCACTGCCCAGCAATGAGACGCAGAATCCTGGAGTAGTGACGCTCCTGGGACAGCAGGAAGAAATCAAGAGTTTAGTTTTCACTAGTTGCAGGAAAGGCAGCTTGATAAACTTGTTGTTTTTCTTCCTTTCTTTTTCTTCCTCCCTTTTTCCTTTTTCTTTTTTCCTCTTCCCTTTCCTTTCCTTTCCTTCCTGCTGGGAAAACACTTGAGGGCTGAATTTAGCCAGGTAAATTTACTGGTACCCATGACCATAATGTTTTTCCTGGAATCATGAGAACCAAGGCAGGGGGGAGGTAAACAAAGCAGAAAAGATAGGGATTTCCCCATGAAGGGTGCACAGGTGGACTGTAACCCGCAGAGGAAAAGGTCTCAAGCGCCTGCATTTAGCAGACCAGGACAGCACATCTGTCAACTGATCAGCTCATCTAGGGGAAGTGATGATGCAAGAGCTACAGAAGCATGATTATTTAAAAAACACCTAATAAATGTACAAAATTGTCCCAGCTACTGGAAAATAAATGAACAGAAGCTGTGACTAGCTAAAGGTTATTTGAGAACTATTGAGAATCTGGGGAGAATATACCACATATAGATAACTAAATTAAAATTTCTTTAGAAACATTATTTTATAATAGAGGCTGTCATGTTGGAAATATTGTGTAATGATGTATCTCATGATATGACAACAATGCCTTCCTAAACGACATGCATGCAGCTGTGAAGAATAAAAATAATGCCATGCACAGCTTTTATTTGATTACATACAGTGGGATTTAAATAGGATCAACATTAGACAAAGAGTGATGGCAGCAATTAAGAATGAAAAGCGTCTCCATGATCCCTCTCTTTGTCCTCCTCTTATTGACCCATTTCCACTTTTCCACTTTCCCCCTCCCCTTACACTCTAAATCAGCAGGCACTCAAGCAGCAAGCCGTTCTTCCATCATTCGCACAAGTCTCCATCATCTTCCAAGCTCCCTTTCCTCCACCCATGATTCCCACCATGTGCTCTTGCCTCTAAAAAACAGCTAAATTATAAAAACTATCAGCTAATTACATATTTGTACAGAATTAACTTAGGGACATTACTAAAATTCACATGTGAATACGTTTTCCTTATAATTATAAGGTTATTTTGCTTTTGGTATATCTTTATACTTTGCCCTGGTCTATCAGATGAAAGGCAACATACAAAGGTACATAATATACACAATAAAAAGAGAACTAGGTAAGTTGAAAGAAAATAAAATGAAGCCAAAATAATTTGGGAATCCAAGACAATGCTACAGTAACGGATGACTTGCCTTTCCATTCACTGTAATCAGTGCAAAGGAGAAAGGACTGTCGGCGCAGTTCTCATTTTAATGCTATTTACATGTTCAGGAGGGGAAATCATCTTAAAAACACAAGAGACAACCATGCAATCTGTGGACAATTTTACTTCTGTCAGCAAGTCAAGGGCTTGAGCACTTTAGCAGCTAGAATGATGCCCATCACTGCAAATCAAGGATAAGATCTGAAATATCCAGTAAGCTATGTGCTTCAATTTTTAAAGTAACAAAGCTTTTTACTGAGATAAAAATCCAACTTTATCATTTCAAAGTGTGATTCAGTAGTGTTGTAACACACATTGATGTGTTAATTCCAGAATGCTCTCTCACTACTCCCCACAAAACAAAACAAAACAAAACAAAACCATCATTAAGGCAGTCAGTCCCCTACTCTTTGTGTAGCCCTGGTGAATTCTCTCCTCACAAGGAAGATCTATTACCCTGTTGATCACATGGTATTTACAGAAAGGCACATTATTTAGAACTCAACAGAAATTTACAGCTGTCAGAAAGAAAAGGTTAGGTATTAAGACAGTCTGCATCACATGAGAAACTATCCAAATCAACACATTACAGATGGAGAAACAATAGCACATCATTTATTCATCCTTACTTAATGAAGGTAGACAACAGAAACTGAAAAACTAAATACTGAAAAGAATTGTTTATATAAAACTGACTATAAGCTAGCTAAACAAATTAAGCTCTCGTGTATGACACAGGGTTCTCCATGCAAACTGATAAGTTTAAAAGTTCTTACTTTGATTTCTGAGTTTCCTAAATGATTCTAAGAGTAGAATTTAAAATTATATGATGTGATTTGATGACAGAAGAAAACAGATAATGACAGGTTGACACTTTTAGATGAATATCTAAACATTACTGGATATCATTTTAAATTCACTTGTTACAGTAAATAAGCAAGTGAGTTTCCTTGTCCCACTTAGAATGTATGTTCAAATGCGCGTTTCTACCATGTCCCCATATTAATTGCGTCTAGTATACAGATATTTTGTTTGTAATCTAACAAAGTTTGCCTGAAAATCAGAGCTAAGGCCAGGCAGTGGTGGCATACACCTTTAATCCCAGAACCAGAAGGATCTCTGTGAGCTCAAGGTCACCCTGGACAACAAGACTGAATCTATCTAAAAGAGAAGCAGAGCTCACACAAAGGAGATCCCAGCACTTGGATCACGCAGCTTTTAATCCCAGCACTAGGGAGGTGAAGACAGGAGTGATATGGCTGGGGTAAGAGAGGAATATAAGGCGGGAGGAGACAGGAGCTCAGAGGCAGTCTGAGGATTCAGTCTGAGCACGCAGTTTGAGATTTCCTAGAGGCAGCATGCAGTCTAAGAATTTGTTGCACTTTCAGTCTGAGCATTGGTAGAGGTAAGAACTCTCTAGTGACTAGCTGCTCTGCTGCTCTGATCTTTCAGCATTAACTCCTATATCTGACTCCAGGTTTTTAATTATTGAGATCAACTAGAATTTATGCTACAGGCTTGTCTACCAATAGATGCATAAGCAGCATTTACTCAGTAACACACCAATGTCACCTTCTCCTTAACAAACTAATCTCTTATTGCTGAGACAGAGTCTTGCTATGCAGTTCAGGGTGGTCTCAACCTCCTTTCTACCTCTGCCTCCCAAGTGCTGAGATTAAAGACATGCACCACCACCGCCTGGCTTTATTTCCTTTTCTTAAAGGTTTATTTTTATTTATGGGTTTGTGTCTTGTGACTGATGTCTTACTGATGTGTAGGTGCCCAAGGGTGTCAGAAGAAAGCATTAGATCTCTTGAAGCTGGAATTATAGGCAGTCGTAAGCACTTAATATGAGTGCTGTGATCCAAACACTGGTCCTCATAATTGAGCAGGAAGTCCTCTTAACGCTCTCAGCCACTGAGCCATCTCTCCACCCACCCCCATTATGTCCTGACCTGAATTTTACCATGTATTTATTATAGCATTCATGATATAGAAGCATTATGTACTCAGACTCCTCACTTCCAATCTAACATACGGGAGATGTGATAACTGGAAGGAGGATGACTATTGTCTTCAACTGATGCTAAATGAACATTCTTCAAAAAACATGGCTACCTTCAGTTTCTAACTAATTGAGAAAGAACTTATTAAAAATTAATATGTTGCCGGCCTGTGGTGGCACACACCTTTAATCACAGCACTTACTTGGGAGACAGAGGCAGGCCAATCTCTGTGAGTTCAAGGCCAGCCTCGTCCACAAATCAAGTTCCTGGACAGCCAAAACTATTACACAGAAAAACCCTGTCTCAAAACACAAAGCTAAATAAATAAATAAACAAATATTAAAGATGAGAGTGGTTGTTTCTGAAGAGTTCAGGGAACATCAGCACACTGTCACATGTACAGAATGGGTTCTGCTTTCCTACTGTACACCAAGACACAAAAAGAATCTACACTAGTAAGGCTTAACTGCTTTTTTTTTTTTTTTTTTTTTTTGGTTTTTGGGACAGGGTTTCTCTGTGGCTTTGGAGCCTGTCCTGGAACTAGCTCTGTAGACCAGGCTGGTCTCGAACTCACAGAGATCCGCCTGCCTCTGCCTCCCGAGTGCTGGGATTAAAGGCGCGGGCCACCATCGCCCGGCTTAACTTCTTTTATAATTATTGGTTATATAATTTTATAATTATCCAGCTTACCAACCAGCAAATTCTCTACCACAAATTCACTAAACAGAAACAGCACAAAAAGATGTAAATGTAGTATTTGCTGTTTTACTTTCTTTTTCCTTTGGAAGACAAAGTCCACTATGGAGTGCGAATAGTCTCTAATCACTCTCTATGTACTCGAGCCTGTCTCAAAACTCGTGATCCTCCTGCCTCAGCACCCCAATGCTATGAATGTCAGCTATGCCACTACATCAAATATGCTTACTAATTTAAGAAACTGAAAGAGTTGAGAATTTTTGAAAGAATATAAAAATAAAAAATACATTTATAAAAATGCATTTCTTAGTTTTATATTCTTAAAAGTACTTAACTTTTCCAGCTGCCTTATTGTCATACTGTTTTTTAAATGTATATCAATAAAAAGTGACCATTATTAAAAGTCAATCCACTTACGAGATTAACACAAACAGAAGCTCTGTGGAAGAAGCCTGTGTATGTGTCTAACATCCAGGATGTTGTCAACAGCCCCTTTGGGGTGTGATATGAGTGTGGAGAAATGGACTTTTATCCTAGGTGTAAATAAAACTTAGAATCAGCCGGTGGTGGTGGTGCACACCTTTAATCACAGCACTCGGAAGGCAGAGGCAGGCAGATCTCTGTGAGTTTGAGACCAGCCTGGTCTACAAGAGCTAGTTCCAGGAGAGGCTACAAAGCTACAGAAAAACCCTGTCTCAAGAAAAATCAATCAATCAATAAATAAATCTTAGGAGCGATACTCTTACTTAAAAATCAACTTCACTCTTCAAAACTGACAGGTTCACTCCAGTACTTTTAAAGAAATTCCACTACATAGAAAATGTTAAGAGATGGAAAATAGGTGTGTTCAATTTGAAAATCTACCATATATATACATCTCTGAGAGAGAGTGACTCCCCTACCTTTACTGACCTGCTCTCTAGAGCCCAGAACATTCTATTCCTTCTCCCTATTCCCCATCCCACCTCTTCCACCCTCTGTGAGAAGCAGCATCTTCCAGAAAACCTTCTTAACCGCCCCCACCGCCTTGCACTCTTGGACGTCAGCTACACTTGGCTGCATCTCCTGTGTCCTGACTGAACAACACCACCATTGAATCACTAATTTAATGTTAACAGAACTTTTTCTACTAGTTTCTTTTTTTCATTAGTGAGATAGGGTCTTATCGTGTAGAAATGACTTGATTCAAACACATAATCTTCCTGCCTCCAACCATTAAATGTCAGGATTATTACTAAATGTAAGGATTTATCACCAAGACCATCTAGAATGTTCCTTTTATCAATGTGGTTCTGTTTGTTTGTTTGTTTTTGTTTTTCCCTTTAAGTGGTGGGAATATAGCTCAGTATGGTGCTTGTCTTCTATGCCCAAGGCTTGGGTCCCATGCCTAGCATCAAAGCAAGCAAAAACAAACCCACTAATAGTGAAGCTGGTTTGTTCCCTCTCATTAGACTCTCTGGTTCCTTAGTGGTAAGAATTATGTTGATGTGGACAGAGTTCAGAGCCTGCTATAAAACAAGGAACCCTGGCACACTCCGCGCTTTAATCTGGAGGAATCTGGAAAGACGGGATGCACAGGAAATTTACCCACAAAAGTCTTTGGCTTCTGTTTTGTACCTGACCCGTACATCCTAAAATCTATCATCTTTGGCAATCTTGAGATGACTTAGTCTTTTAAAGGGTGGAAATGCTAGACAGCATCACAATGTTGTTAGACCAACAGGAGGAGATGGAAGGGGAATGGAATGGGAGTTCATAATTTAACCAATTATGCTTATGTAATGAAACACACTTAAAAACTAATGGAAGAAAGCTGCGGAGCTTCTCCATTTGTAAAAGATCCAGTATTGAGAGGGTGGCACACCTCCATAGAGACGGAGGCCCCTATGATCTGGACCCTTTTGGGTAGTGCTCTAACTACCTCTTCATCTAGGTCTTCATTTAGACCTGTTCAAAAAAATGACAATAATAACTACAGTACTTTCAAAAATCCAATGAGTCAATGTACCAAATAATGGAATACGAGGAGGTTTTGGGAACCTGCGATGGTAGTCATCCAGGTTAAGATGCAAATGGGACAGGAAGCCCATTTGTGCCTGACATCTGGATGGGACACTGTTGGAAATGGTTTACATTGCTGGACACATAGCATTATAGAACTAGATAATTCGTTTTGGGAAGAAAAACTCAAACAATACTGACAATAACTATTTTGTATAAGGTAATAAAAGAGTGGAAAGTAAACAGATACACATACAAGGTGTTTATTCTGTTAATGTGCACAGCCGTGCTAGTATCACTTTTCTGAGCTGGGAACTGAATCCAGAGCCTTGAGCACACACGCAAAGCTCTGCCAGAGTTGGTCATATCTCCAACTCTAGCCTATTTAGTGGTTATTCATTTAATGCAGATTTTAAATGCTAAAATAATTCTGCTTACTTATATATTTCTTGGAAATTATCCATTTTAGGTCAGATGTTTTATTATTAGTGTCTATCTTCTATTGTAATATTCTAATATCTACTTAGTCTGATATCTACTTAGTCTGAAATTAACAGAGCCACTCCAGTTTCCAGTTACTAATATTTGTAGAGCATTTTGCTTTCAGTCTACTTATATTTTAATGGGGTTCTCTTTTGACAGCACAAAGTAGTATTATATTTCAAGATCGCAATCAATTTCCTCTTAGCTGGTAAATACTGGACATTTATATTCTATTTAACTGCTGATACAGATGGATTTAATTTACCATCTTATCTTTTTAAAAAAGTTTATTTTTATTATGTGTGTTTATTGCTGTTTTGCCATGGGTGTCAAGCCCTCTGGAACTGGAGTTATAGACAGTCTTGGGCTGTTATGTGGATGCTGGGAACTGAACCCAGGTCCTCTAGAAGAGGAGCCAGTGCTCTTAACCACTGAGCCATCTTTCCAGCACCAAACTTACCACCTTTCTAGTTATTTTTTGTTATACATGCTCTTTATTCCTTCTTTTCTCTTTCATTCTTTCAGAATTATTTCTTTGAAAAGAGAGAAGGCAAAGGCAAGACAATGTATAACGCTAAGACAACTTCAAAGCAAAATCAATTTCAATTATAAAAGCCAACTGTTTTGGTAGGTCAAGTCCATCCAAACACAAAAAAATCTTATGATTGGGTAAGTTCAATTGGAAGAATTCAAGGGCAAGTTTATTTTTAAATTACTATAAACACTGATCACATTAATGAATGAAAATGAAAAAATTATATTATCCTTTCAAAAATGGAAAAATTCAAGTCATGATTAAAAATTCTTATAGAATTTAGGATGATAGAAAGGGGGTAAGCAGGGGACTCAATATGACAACGTATTAGCAGGCATGAACGATGAATTTAAGGCACTTCCCTATTATGGGTAAGAAAACAACACATGTTTATTACCGTCAATTCTATTCAGCATGGCCTTTGAACTTGCTACTTAATGGAGACAAGCATGTAGGATTTCTGGCTAGAAGCCCAGCTAAAGTCTAATCACGACCAGTGTCAACCACATGACACAGCTGTCACCCCCATCTGAGCTCTGCAAAACAGACACAAAGCAGCCTTGCAAGATCAGCTCTAAATTCCTAACACACAGAAACCATGACATATAATAAAATCATTGTTTCAAGCCATTAAGGTTTTGGCTACACATAATCATAGTAAAACCTTTTGACTTTGACTAAATGAATAGTTTTATTTTTTTAAGAGAGGGGAGAGAGAGAGAGAGAGAGAGAGAGAGAGAGAGAGAGAGAGAGAGAGAGAGAGTGAGACAGAGAGAGAGAGAGAGAGAGAGAGAGAGAGAGAGAGAGAGAGAGGTGAGTTTGGGCCCGTATTGGAGGTCAGAGAAAACTATCAGGAATCAATTCTCCCTTTCTACCTTCCATCAGTACTAGAAATCAAACTCAAGTGATCAGGATTTCATAGCCAGTGATTTTAGCCACTAAGTCATCTCACTGGTCCTAAAAGAATAATATCAAAACTAATGTATAACAAAAACACTTTAATCATGTGAAAGAACAAGTTATGAGAAGACAATCCCAGCGAATATTCTATAATACATAGGAAACAAACCAGTTTTTTAAAAAAATAAATGGATCAACAGCATGTGAGCAACAGTTGTCAAATTTAAATTAGCAACAATATGAAAGACACTCAACCAGATAATGAAAAGTAATAATTAGCTACCAGTTAAATCAGTCAAATTAAAATTGTAAATCTGATAATATTGAGTCACATAGGACTCTTTAAGAAATTAAAACTTGATGCCGGGCAATGGTGGCACACACCTTTAAATGCCAACACTCAGGAGACAGAGGCAGGCGGGTTCTGTGTAGTTCTGTGTAGGCGGGTTGTCCTGGAACTTGGTCTGCAGACCTGGCTTGACTAGAACTCACAGAGATCCACATGCCTCTGCCTCCTGAGTGCTGGGATTAAAGACGTGTACCACCACCACCACTACTGCCCAACTTTTTTACTTGTTTTGATTGTGTGTGTGTGTGTGTGTGTGTGTGTGTGTGTGAGAGAGAGAGAGAGAGGGGGGGGAGAACTGGGGGGGTCTGACTTTTTTTTTAAGATGAAGGTAAAAAAAAATTGGTGGGGAGGATCTGGAATGAGTTGGGAGAAGGAAACACATGATCAACATATATTGTATGAATTTTTAAAAAAATAATATCCCTTTCACCATGTGGTGATTTGAAAAATAACCCCCGATAGAATCATACACATCTACCAGGGAGTGAAACTATTTGAAAGGATTAGAAGGACTAGGAGATATGGCCTTGTAGAAGTATGGTTTCACTGAGTGCAGGCTTTGAGGTTTCAAAAGCCCATGCTAAGCCCAGTCTCCACTCCTCACCTTTCCTCTCCCTCCCCACCACCACCTTATTGATTACAGATCAGGATGTAGCTCTGGTTTCTTCTACCAGCTTCCTGCCATGCTTTCTGTCATGATGATAATGGACTAAGCCTCTGAAAAATAAGCAAGTCCCTAATTAAATGTTTCCTTTGTAAGAGTTGCCTTGGTCATACTGTCTGTTCACACACATAAAACAGTGGATATGACACACCATAATATTGTAAAATCATAAGCTATAAACTACATAAACATGAAAAACAAAGACTATGAAAAAAGGTGAAACAGTGTAGACAATAAAATGCTAAACAGATTTAACATCCCCTGATCTGAAAATCCAGAATCTGAAAAGCTTCCAATTCCAAAACATTTGAGCATCAGTGTGAACCCATGAACTGTGAATCCCACTCCTGACTGACTTCACCTAACATGAACTGTGAATCCCACACCTGACTGACTTCACCTAACAGGCTGGAGTCAAAATACAGACGTTTGGAAAAAACCTAAACCAACTATATACAATACTATCTTCAGGTTACGTGATTCAGGTATAGCAGAGACATAAATGCATTCCATGCTTAGAACTGGGTCCTGAACCTAAGACACCTCATTGTATATAACCAGATGCATTAAAATTTTAAAATAAAAGAAACCTGAAATTTTTGTAGTCTCAAGTGTTTTGTATAAGAGATACTCACCAAGCAGTGGTGGTGCACGCCTTTAATCCCAGCACTTGGGAGGCAGAGACAGGCGGATCTCTGTGAGTGCAAGACCAGCCTGGTGTACAAGAGCTAGTTCCAGGCCAGGCACCAAAGCTACAGAGAAACCCTGTCTCGAAAAACCGAGAGAGAGAGAGAGAGAGAGAGAGAGAGAGAGAGAGAGAGACTCAACTTGCAGTTCTACCATATGCCAAGCAGTCCTGCAGATGGTATGTAGTACAAAGATGCAGAAATACTTACATAGAAGCAACTAATGGACATCTCAGGAGACTGAGAGGTGATATCTATGGTCAAGCCTATCTGTTATTTGTTTTTTTTAAAAAGATAAAATGGGTCTGGAGAGACATTACTCAGTGGTCCAGTGTATTTGCTGCTCTTAGAAAGGACCCAGTTTCAGTTCATAGTACCCACATTGCAGCTCATAACTATTTGGGTTTTTATTTTTTTTTTCGAGACAGGGTTTCGCTGTGGCTTTGGAGCCTGTCCTGGAACTAGCTCTGTAGACCAGGCTGGTCTCGAACTCACAGAGATCCGCCTGCCTCTGCCTCCCGAGTGCTGGGATTAAAGGCGTGCGCGACTATCGTCCGGCGCTCATAACTATTTGTCCTCAAGTTCCAGGGAATCCAATTTCCTCTAAAGGCACAAACATACACGCAATCAAAATATCCATACACATAAAATAAAATAAAAATAAATTTAAAAATAAGAGAAAACGTATGTGTATGTACATTTATGTTCACAGTATTATTCACACATATCTATTGCAATGTCTTTGAAGTTTTAAAAAATGTTCTGAGAAGCCAGGCGGTAGTGGCGCATGCCTTTAATTCCAGCACTTGGGAGGCAGAGGCAGAGGTAGGCAGATCTTTGTTGAGTTCGAGGCCAACCTGGGATACAAAGCGAGTTCCAGAACAGCCAGGACTGTTACACAGAGAATCCCTGTCTCAATAAAACAAAGTAAAAGAATTATCTAGCAAAATTCCATGACTCTCTCTGAGATTATAGCGTCCTACCTCAAATCCATATACATATTTTGTAATTTATGAATAATTATACTTTTATATTAGTTTGTGATTTATCAGTGAAATACAAAGAAAGAGCTAAGATCATTGCAGATGAGGAAACTGATTTCAGAGAGATTAGATGACCTAAAAGGGCCCAGACGACCCAGTGAGAACATGCCATAAAGCGACACAACTGGAATGACTTTGGTCACGTGACATCAACCAAAAAATATGGTGGAATGATTATGCAAAAGTGAAACCAGCACTCTGTGTATGCCAGGCAGTGGTGGCGTACACCTTTAATCCCAGCACTCAGGAAGTAGAGGCAGATGAATCTCAGTGAGTCCGAGACCAGCTTGCTCTACAGAGTGAGTTCCAGGACAGCCAGGGCTACACAGCGAAACACTGTCTTAAAAATCCAAAAACAAAAAAAGGGGGGAGGGACCAGAATCCCAGCGCTGTGACTATCCTGTAAGATCTAAATCAATAAAGCTACTTCCGCAGTGCTGCCTAGCCACCTCATGGTACCACAGATGCTGTGACACTGCGTTTTGTACCATTCTCAAGAAAAACATGTAAAACTGTTCTGTGTAAGAAGATTCTGATGTAAAACACAAACATGCTATTTGGGAAAGCATACATGAAAATCATACAGGAAGACAAGTAGTAAGTATTGCCTAATACCCATCAGCTCTGTCTGCTAGGGAAAGCTCTTCACTGCGAAGTTTTAGCCTGCATCTTTATGATCGTAAAGAAGCCAAGAAAGACGGGCCAGCCAGTCTCTCCCTTGTCATGGATCCAAAACTGTCACTGTTGCAGAAACTTGGTGGAAGAAAATAAACCTAGCAGCTTCTTAACATTTATCTCTAACTTTATTCTGATTAGTGGTTACAGTTTATTCTTAATGCTCCTCTTGCAGAGGGCCCAGGTCCAGTTTTCAGCACCCACATGGTTGTTATAGCTTATAACCATTTATAACTCCAGCTTCAAGGGATCTGTCCTTTTCTGGCCCCTGAGGGCACCTTGTGTGTGCATACACAAACACAGGTCAGCACATAACTTTAAAATGCAAAATAAATCTAAAAAACTAAAATTAAAAAAATACTTAAGAAATACAAATAGATGTCAGATTTTTCACGACTATAGAATTTTATCAACAAGGACTGCAGATAAACAGTGGGAGAGAGCTGTAAAGAATTCACAAGCATATCCTTAGGTCTCTTACTACTTTAATATTTTTTTAATTTATGTGCATTGGTATTTTGTCTACATGTATGTCTGTGTGAGGGTGTCAGAGCCCCTAGAACTGGAGTTACAGACAATTGGGAGCCACCATTTGGGTGCTGGAAACTGAACCCAGGTCCTCTGGAAGAGAAGCCAGTGCTCTTAACCACTGAGCCATCTCTCCACATCTCTCTAGCCCTGTTATTACTTTTCTATTGCTGTGACAAAACACCATGATCAAGGCATTTTGTTTTGTTTTGGGGGTTGTAGCGGCGTAAATGAACGGCAGACGGAAATTATAATAAAATATTTAGCTTTAATTAGGGAAAGACTCACAGAACAGAAGTTCCAGGAAAGCCGAAGGGAAGGCAGGGAGCACCCCCCCCCCAATCTTTATAAGTAAAAAATATCCTCGGGGGACCCCGCCCTACAAGCAAGATGATTGGCTGGGTCTCCCCTACAGGGGGTTTTCAAGATCAGGTTTCCCAGTGTAGCCTTGGCTGTCCTGGAATTTGCTCAGTAGACCAGGCTGGCCTTGAACTCAGAGGTGTCTGCCTGCTTCAGCCTCCTTCCAGTGCTAGAATTAAGCCCCCGCCTTCCAAGTGCTAGGGAATTTATTAAAAGAAACATTTAATTGGGCCTACAGTTTCAAGTCCAAGGTGGCAGGGCAAAGGTGTGGTAGCAGGAACAGTTAAGGACTTACATCTCAAACCACAAGGAGGCAGAGAGCACATTGGGGTTGTATGAGGCTTACTTCTGAAGCCTCAAAGTCCACCTTGGTGACATGCATCCTCCAACAAGGCCATACCTCTTACTCCTTCACCAACTGGGGACCAAACATAAGTGCCTATTAGGGGCCATTGTTGTTCACAATATTGCATGACCTACATAAGTATACTCTTATATGCAGGTGAGTTAACCTTCCCACACTCACATGAAAAAAAGGAAGCTGAACAAAAATTCTGTCATTAAAAGGTATGACAAAGCTGGGCAGTGGTGGTGCACACCTTCAATCCCAGCAGAGGCAGAGGCAGGCGGATCTCTGTGAGTTCGAGGCCAGCCTGGTCTACAAGAGCTAGTTCCAGGACAGGAACCAAAGAGCTACGGAGAAACCCTGTCTTTAAAAAATCCAAACAAAAAAAAAAAAAAGAAGAAGAAGAAGCAGCCATTTAGAAAGCACCATGAAGTGCCTGTGAATCCGCCTCTCCTGAAAAGGTGCGATTCTCAGACTGGGAATGGCAACTCCAGCGAGTCCTTCCCTGGATGCACAAGGCCTATGACCAGTGTATGACCAGTCAACAACTCACAAACAAGCAAATACAAAGTAAAGAAAATGTACAGATAGTTTCATTTTTGTCTTTAACAGTTCTAGAGATGTGAAATCCACTCTACTACTTAGCTATACGCCAACTCCCATAACAGTGTCAAAGTGAGGGGAAGGAGCCATTTCCTTTATAAACAGAAACACAAAGGGAGCACATCACTATGCCAATTTCTACAAAGAAAGCACACGAATATTGAAAAATAATTTCTCACAATTAGCCATAAGAAATCGTCAGTGACTTTCCCAAAGAACTGTCTAGCAGCGCAAGGATGTACAAGACGAGCTGCAGTGGAGTGCTCTCAGCCTGCAGCCCCATCCTTCAGCCTGCCTGAGCCACAAACTAGATAACAATGAACATAATTTCAAGGTCAGACTCCCACCTTAATAACTGCCCAGTTTAAGCCTACAAATCCTCCTCATCTGTCACTAACAGAGTTCCCACAGTAGTTTGAACGTCTATATCATTATTATGGGAATCATTTCTATTTTTCTCAATTTAATACATTCCTAGTATTGCTCCTTTTGCTTTTGTGTTAAATCATGTGCATATTTGAGAGTGTATATATGTAAATCTATGTGTACATGCATATGTATACACGTGCATCTGGAAACCAAAGGACCACCTTAGGTATCATCCACCTCCTTTGAGGACAAAGTCTCTCATTGTCGTGGAGCTCAATTAGTCATCAACTCCCTGGTAGCTTCCCATCACATCCTCCTTAGTGCTGGGACTGCAGGCGCACATACCACATTTGGCATTTTTACATGGCTTTTAGGGGTAGAACCTGACTCCTCTTGCTTACAAGGCAAGTCTGCTGATAGCTATCTCTCTAGCCCATGTTGCTAGTATTTCTATAATCCATTAAGAGTATTTCAGTATATTGATTATTCTTAGAAGCTTAATCAATAGCATGCATGAATTGGCAATGAAATTAAAAAATTAACCACAAACTGACATATGCACCCCATTTACTCTTGATCATTAAGAATAAACAAACTACTGAAAAGCATGTAATTTGATTTTATTAAGTTTTACTCCAGTATTGTGTAAAGTATCCAAACCATCAGTATAGATCTTTATAGAATGTACAAACGGTGTTATTATATTTCTAAGGAAAAATTACAAATATCTTTGCTTCTTTTAGCTGAACTAAACTACTGAGATTCTCAAAAAAAATTCCTGCAGAAATAAGCTATATAGTTACTGGATTAACATTAAAACATTTGTATCTTGTACTATTCTATGAAAACTTTAAATTAAGTGAGCATCTTAGTTCATATCCTAAAATTCTATATGCTTATGATTTGATTCAACTCCTTTTAATCTTACCCGCATTTAGAGTTCATTATGAATTCTGGAAGGCACTGGACTCAAAGAGTACTCTTCTCTATACATCTGGCTATTAGTTAGAACTGAAGACCAACTATTAAGACTTAAAGAAATACAGCAATGCAAAAAAAAAAAAATGAAGAAGGTGCGAATGGGCAAGCAAGTGGCTCAAGCCTTTAATCTAAACATTCAGGAGGTGTGGCTCTGACTTGAGGGTCTCAAATTCAAGGCCTCCTGGCTATTTAGCAAGACCTTGCCTCAGACCTCAAATATTCTCTCTCTCTGAAACAAAGCAAAAATGAGAATTCAAAGCAAGTTCAAATAGAAATAGGAAAAACAAGTTAATTTAATCCACAGACATTACCCAACTGCTTATTCTAGACAGATTTGTGCACTAAAACAAGAGTACACAGATTAGACAGTTCGTAGAGTTGAGAAGGGTAAGCAGTCTGCCTCACCAACTGACAAACACCATGAAGCCCAAAATGAAATATGTAAAATTACTACTTAAAGTTAGAAAAGAGTTGTCACTAATTAATCACTGAACTTCTATGTCTAAAGATCTAAACTATAAAATGAGAACTATGAACTCTAGATCTCTTATAAACAAGATAAAACAAACAAAAACAGCATGAACAGACTAAAAATTGGAATAGACCAACACCAACAAAAAGAGCATTTGGGTTCTATGTTTAAGTACTTTACTACCCCAGCATGCAAACTGATGTTTAGCATCTGATCCTGGCACTCAAACTTCTGACGCCATACATGGCGCATGCGCCTAAACCTACACTGACACTCTCACACTGCCTCTTTGTCTCTCTCTACAAACAAGCAAATCGATGTGATAAAGTTTTAAAAAGAATGGCACACAGAGAAGTGCCAGCATGCCAGGACTACAGCTCTGATTTTCCTTTAACTTGGTCTTAGTTCCCATCTAAGTAAGATTATTGCTGAGATGCATTGATTATGAAAGATTATTGTAAAGATACATTAATTAAACTGAACATGGTGGCATACACCCTTAATTCCAACACTCATGAGACAGAGGCAGGCATCTTTGGGAGTTTGAGGCCCGCCTGGTCTACAGAGTGATTTCAGGACAGCAAGGGCTACACAGATAATCCCAGTCTGGCGGCATAGGGATGCATGTCAATGGTGTGATCTGCTCTTTGTAAAAATTACACAGTTCTATGGTGAAATATGATCAGATAATTGTACATACCATTTAACCTCTTTGGAGATCCAGAAGACACAAAAAAAGAAAATATTTAACTCTGCATTAGCCTCTCTACAAAGGAACGCTTTAAAAAATGTTTATGTGCTACTGTGTACTTTTTATGAGAAAACTGCTTAATACATTGACAATTTGTAACACAAGTAGAAAATATAAACTACAAATTAATACATATACTAGCCAGATTTTTAAAATACGTATTATAAAGTGTACAAGGACCTAGAACAGTTTGCTGTGTGTGCACACACCCATGAAGACATGTGTGGGCCAGGGGTCAATCTCATGTATCTCCCTCCATCCTTCTCACCTCATTAGTTGAGACAAGATCTTTAATGAACCTGGAGCTCACACTCTGGCTGGACCGGAGGGCAAATGAACCCAAACGGTCCTCACACCCCACCTCCCAGCTCTGGAACTCCGGCCAGGGACAGCCACCAACACACGCCATGTATGACACAGGAGCTGAGGATCCACACTCACACCCCTGTGCAGCAAGCACATTAGTCATGACTTCCCCAGCCTAGCAAAGTAGGACAAGCAATTCCAGAAGAGCAGCTGACAAGAGCAAAGGTAACCAGCTCACTACCTAAGTGGACGTATGAGTATTTCCAATAAAAATTTAACTTTTGAAATAAAAACAAGGAGTGAAGAAAATGTAGATATATCCAAAACACTGACCTTTTTTTCCTCACTGAAGTCCTGGAGATGAAGTCCAAGCCTGTTCCGGCTAGGTGGCTGGAGCTCTACCACTGAGCTACAACCCAGGCTATTATACACATAGTCTCCAATATGCATTCCTTATGAGTGTATCTGTGACAGACTGGAACAAAACCTCCTAAGACACCATTAATCCCTATTTGTGAAAAGAAAGAGTAGCAAAATGTACACATTCATAATTAATAGTCAACTTCAATTCAAGAGAAATTCTCAATGTTATCTGATCTCCTTATGAACTACCTATGTCATTTGTAAATTCAAAAAATATTAAGTACAATTATACAGAATATATAGCAACAATATCAAAAATACTTACACACAAAAGAAAAAATTCTGACAAGTTATTTTGCTATGACTGGTCTGCATGTATAAAACAAAAAGCATATTCTTTTGTAAACTACATATGAACAATGCAAACCAGGTGTGCTAAACACTGAATGAACAGACCCCCACACACACAAGATAAAAGAAAAGATCGCAGCCTGTGTCATATAAGAATGTTAGCATTGCTGGGCAGGGTGGCACATGCTCGTAATGACAGCACTGAAGAGGCTGGGACTGGGAGATAATGAGTTACAGGCCAGCCTATGCTACATAGTTAGACAGTGTCTAATAGAGGAGGAAAAGGTTCCCCAGCTTAGTATCAAGTAGAATAAATATAATAAAAGCTTTTACTGGTTAGGCTTGGTGGCCCATACCTTTAATCCCGACATTCAGGAGACAGAGGCTGGCAGATCTTAGAGTTAAGAGGCCAGCCTGGTCTACATACTGAGTTCCAAGATAGCCAGGGTTATATATAGAAACCTTGTTTCAAAAAACGAGAAATAAAAATTTGACTCATTTATTCCATAAAAAATGTACTACACCTATTATGACAGTTGCTGTCTAAGCGCTATTGACAGTAAACAAAAACCTTGCCTTCTTTATGGAAACAGACAGGCAGAGTATCTGGGAAAAAGGCACGGAGGCAAGATGGAGAAAGCCACACTGAAGGATAGATTTGAACAAGGGTTCAAAAGCAACGAAAGAACAGGGAATGCAAATGTCTGAGATCTGACCCAAGAAACCAGGAACCTAGTCTAGCCGGCCCAGTCACCCAGAAGCATCAGGAAAGCGTGTCAAGTTGGACAGGTAACTCTTGCCTTTAATCCTAGCACAAAGGAGGCTGAGGTGGAAAAACAGCAGTTTGAGGTCACCCAGGAATACTTAGCAAGATCTTCTCGATAATCAAACAGTGAGGTAACAAAGAGTGAAAGGGGCCAGCCACATCCAGCCTTCCCATCACTAAAGAAGCACACAGGGTGGGCTGAGCACACAGGCACCATCTGATTTTGATTGGAAAACAATCACTTGGCCTGCTGTGTTTCAAAGGCCAGTGGGATTCCATGAACCTTGTAGTGGTTTGTGAATGGTCCCCAAAGGAGTGCACTGTGAGGAGGCGTGGCCTTGTTGGAAGAAGTACGTCTCTGTGGGGTGGGCTCTGAGGTCTCTTTCTCAGGCTTCACTCAGTGTGACCAGCAAGGTCACTGTTACTGACTTGATATAAACTCAGTTTTTATTTTAAATATGAGTAAGTCAGATATAATACTCAGAACTAGAATCCCTTCTTCCCTCTGCTTCTTCCTTCTGTTTTTCTACTTGTAGGATTTAATTTAAATAAAACTCATTTTCTAAAAACATTGCATTTCTTTAAAAACAGCATCTACTTATTGTTGGCTTTAAATAGGATAAGATTTAATTTTATGTATATAAGTGTTTTCCCTGAAAATATTTAAGTACTATGTCTGGTGCTAAAAGAATGGGGGTTACAGACAGTTTGAAGCCACCATGCGGCTGCTGGGAACTGAACCCAGGTCCTCTGCAAGAGCAGAAGTCTCTCCATTCCCTCCTTTCTGTTTTGTAAGACAGACAGACACACTGTAACTCAGGCTGCTTGAAACTTACTATGCAGATAGTCTAGGATGGTGTCAAACTCACGGCAATTCTCCTGATTCAGCATCCTAAGTGCTGGGATTCCAGGTGTAAGCCGCTATATCTGATGGAACTCAAAGTTTTTAATAAATCATTTTACTTATGTTAAAGATACACAGTATTTATTGTCTTTACAATAATTATCTGTTTCTATAATAGTATTAAATCTTCATATTAAACTTAAAAGCCTACATTTAACTATTAACTTATTAATTATCTATACTTTAATAGTATTTTATATCCAACACACTAAAAGGGAACTCAAAAGGATTCTCAAAACTAAAAGGTTTTACACTTAAGCCTTACAGTATGTAATTTCATGTGGGCTGAGGACATGTCAGTGGTGGAGCACATGTATGAAGTCTCTGGTTCAATCTTCATGAAAACACAAAAAGCGCTCTGATTTTCTAACACAAACAGTTCTACATAGCCCGGAATGGAGCATGACAAAGGTTTATTTATTAGGGGATAAACTCATAGTAAAGCTAGCAATCTGCAGTCCTCTGCGCGTGCTGGGAACTGAACCGAATCCAGAAGCAAAAAGGGTCGCACATGTTTGGCTGTTAATGCTGAGTCAGGAAGCCTTCTCTTAAAAGAATTGTGCCTCTGCTTGCCTCTAGCAAACAGAGACCACCCAAGAAAATGCTGCTACCAAGAAGCTGTGCTTAACTCTGTTCTTTTGGGTCTAAAATTCCTTCCCAAGCTCTCTCAGAAGAACATGGGAACCTTACCAGTGGGCTGTGCCCTCATGGCAATACATGGATTAATAGAAATGGGTTAATTTAGGATGTAAGAGTTAGTTAATAGGAAGTCTGAGCCAATAGGCCAAACACTGTTGTAATTAATATAGTTTTCTATGATTATTCAGGTCTGGGAGGCCAGAAATGAAAAACCAGTCTCCATTAACAAAACAGTTTGCTTGTTTTGTTGTATTTATTATCTGCTTGATAGAAATAATTAAATTAGCTAGTCCCATATACAAACAAATTGCTACCAAAATTATTACCCACTTATCTTTGCTGGAAACAATTTATCAACTTCAGGCATATTTGTTTTACTGAAAAACATTTAAGTAAAGATGTCAATACTGTGCTGTATTTGAACATCATACTGCTGTAAGAGGTCATTTTGAACATCTATAAAACTGAAGAATTATTAAAACCATTTCAAAACCCAAATGTGGTGACTCATGCCTTTAATCCTTCCTAATACTCAGAAGGCAAAGGTAAGTAGGTCTTTAATATGCGTAGAATATGCTTAGCTTTACATCTAAAAAAAAATTTATAAATGTGGGTTTAGCTTTTCCATGTGTGCATTCGGATGTGGTGTCCCTGAGTGTGCATGCTCGCCGTAGAGAACGTGGCTCCTCTCACAAGCTCTACTTTACTCTGTTCTGGCAGGTCACTCCCTGAGCCTGGAAGTGCCTGACCAACAGCTCCCAGATCCTCCACGTCCATACACCCACAGCATTAGGGTTAACAGGCACACTGTGGTCATGCCTGACGTTTTAGTGGGCTCTGGAGATCTGAACTCAGGTCCTCCCTCACACGTTCACAGCAAGTGCTTATCAACTGCCAACGCTCTGCTAAAACCTTACATGTCTGGAGTTTGCTACCAAGAAACGGTATTTCTGAGAAACACACTAACAGCAAAACAATAAAGTTTGGTTGAAGTAGTAGAATCTAGAAAAATGTTCTTGAGAGCGAGAGTCTACATGCAGACTACAGTACTGAACAAAAGCATTTCTTCAACAGTGAAATATTGGACCTGGTGAGATGGCTCAGAAGATCTCCGAGCCCAACGACCTGAGTTCCACTGTTGAAATGGAAGGAGACAAATCAACTTCCAAAAGTTGTTCTTTGGCCTCCACACGTGCACTGTAGAGTACACCAAGCTCACAGTCAAACACTTGCATCATACACACATAAAACCAAGAAAATTTTATAAAATTAGAATAGTAAAGGCAGTTTTTAGTCTAAGATGAAATTATGGAGGCCAACTTCCATCACGATTTAGAGAAAATTTTGCTATTAATATATGACGTATGGACTGAGACTATGACTACTACAGAGTTGAATGTTAGGTTATGCTTTATATAGATAAAAAAAACTATTGATGAAAAAAGCATGGATTTCATACTACAGAAGAACATCCACAGAGGTGTTCTTACTTATGTGGTCAGCGTCTTGCACACAATCAAAATATATAAGGTACATTTTTAAGTTAAATTAACTACTTCAAATCAACTTTCATTTAAAAAAACAAAGAAAAGGACTTTAAAGGTTATGGGGAGGGGCAAAAATTAAAAATACTTCTGGTTGCTGGGTGTGGTGACGCACACCTTTAATCCCAGCACTTGTGAGGCAGAGGCAGGTAGATCTCTGAGTCCAAGGCCAGCCTGGTCTTCTAAGTGAGTTCCAGGGCAGCCAAGGCTACACAAAGAAACCCTGTCCAAAAGCCAAAATAAAATAAGCCTTCACCATCAGCAAACTATCTTCCTATCTTAGAGGATCCAGAGCGTTATTCACATCAATACATCCTACCCTGTCTTACACTTGTGGCGACACTGTGTGTGCAGTGTAGCCACAAATCAATTACGGGAATGATTAGTAAGCTTACACAACTTATAAACAAATATACCTATGTTGATGACCCATACTCCAAAGCATCTCTCTAACAAGTAAGCATAATCTAGCCCAAATATGAGACTATTTTAAAAGACTTGATTCTGAAAATATTGTAAGGCAAGGATGTAGCCTAGCCCAACAACATGTGAACATGTCCAAAGGTCTAGGTTCAATCTCAGTGCACACACACAAATCAATTCCATAAATAATTTCTGAGATTTTATAAGGAATTTTTAGTGTGCATGTGCTCTAAACCACTGCGCCATTTTTCCAATCCCACATTTCTAAAATTTTACAGTGATTCAGATTTAAAAAAAACAGCACCGCAAAAGAGAAATTTAGTGTAATCATCTACTCAAAAAAATATCAAGGCCAGTTCATCAAAAACAGACTAATGGGGAGAGCACCATGACTCTTTGCAGGTAAGGACGTTTGTTTCAAAGCCCAGAGGCCACGGGCGGTGGTGGCGCACGCCTTTAATCCCAGCACTCAGGAGGCAGAGGAAGTCGGATCTCTGGGAGTTCGAGGCCAGCCTGGTCTACAACAGCTAGTTCCGGGACAGGCACCAAAGCTACAGAGAAACCCTGTCTCGAAAAACCAAAAAAAAAAAAACAAAGCCCAGAGGCCTAAGCTCAGCCCCTGGAGCCCACTCAGAGGAAGAACTGTCCTCTGCCCTCCATGCGCACCTTGGCATGTGCACCACCACACAGACACAACTCCATACACATCCGCCAAAGAAAAAAAATTACAAAATTACACTTAAAAAGGTGAGTCATTGGTTTATAATCCAGTGATATAAAGCTGGTTCAGCATATACTAATCATAAACATACAAGAACACAAACAGAATTAGGGACAAAAAACACACAATCATCTTATAAATACAGAAAAGGGCTTCAAAAAATTCCACAGCTTTTAATGATTAAAAAAAATCCCTGAAGAATATAGGAATAAAATCATACATCAACATCATAAAAGCCACATACACCAAACCTAGAGCCAGTTTTATTTTTTTGAGACAGGGTTTCTCTGTGTGTAGCCCTGACTGTCCATGAACTCACTCTGTGGAGCA
The DNA here is from genome assembly GCF_018167655.1 of Microtus oregoni. Lineage (NCBI taxonomy): Eukaryota > Metazoa > Chordata > Mammalia > Rodentia > Cricetidae > Microtus > Microtus oregoni. The sequence continues at coordinate 14,848,984 of NW_024543096.1, forward strand.
GGCTGGCCTCAAACTCACAGAGATCCACCTGCCTCTGCCTCCTGAGTGCTGGGCTTATAGGCGGGTGCCGCCACTGCCCAGATAGAAAGCTCTTCAATTTCAGAAATAACTTTTAGGAAAATAACAGAATACAAAGTCAACATACAAAAAGCAAGACCTTTTCTATATACCAATACCAAGCATGCTAAAAAAAGAATTCAGAAAAACAATCCTATTTACAGTAGCATCAAAAAAACTAGAAACAAATATAACCAAGCAGATAAGAGACACTGATGATGAAAGTTTTAGACACTGAAAGAAAATGAAGAAGTCACTACAGGATGGAAGGACCTAACAATCATGTGTTGACAGAATTAATATTGCAAAAATGCCATATTATCAAAGGCGAACTACAGAAACAATACAATTCCCATCAAAACACTAATGACATCTCTTATAGAAATAGGAAAAAGTCATAATAATCATATAGAAATACAAAAGGTTCCAATAGCCAAAGTAACCGTGATCATAAAGAATCATGCTGCAGGTATCACAAGGCCTGATTTCACAGTGCGCTACCTGCATAGCAATAACAGCATAGCAAATACAGGCACAAAAACAGAAGCACAGGCCCAGCCAAACACAACAGAGGACTAAGAAATCACTCATACAGGTGCAGTCATTTTCTTCACAACAGTGTTAGAAACAGAGAACTTTAACAAATGGTGCTGGAAGCTGGGCAGTGGTGGCCACGCCTTTAATCCCAGCTCTCAGAGGCAGGTGGCCAGCCTCGACTACAGGGCCACACCCAGAAATCCTGTCTCAGGGCAAAGGGGAACTTAGAAAAGATTGATAATCCACAAGTAAACAACTGAAATCAGGTTCCTACCACCCTGCCTGCGCAAAAATCAATTCAAAACACAGCAACCTTAACATAAGGCCTGGAGCTTTGAAGCTACTGGAGGAAAACAACCACTTTATGAATGACTGCAATAGTTCTGGAAATAATAAGAATTAGAAAGAATATAGAGGTCATCAAATTAAAAACACTTCTACACAGTAAAGAAACCAATCAATAGAATAGTCAGAGACACAAAATGTAAAAAATTACTCACCTGACAGGGAATTAGTAACCACAATTCATAAGGAATATAAGGAAGCCCACTGCATGATACAGAACCCATACCCGACACCATTAAACAGGCTAAACCCCATGGTGTCAGACTCTAGGGGAGACCCTAGTACTACTATCCTGATAAATGGGCACAGCAATAAACTGTCCCTAAGTTCTTTTGACCCCACAGATTGGTGCATCTCTCAACTCTCATCAGAGAAGCTGCTTTTTGCAGTAGATGGAGATTTATACAGAGTAAAAACCGGTCAGTGTGAAGAGAATGAGAGACTGTGGGCTACTCAGCTACAAACAGAAGTCTATATCCCACACTATGCCCACAAGGTTCAGGGGTCTTCTTGGAAAAGGGGACAAAATGATGCAGGAGGAAGAGAGTGGATGTCCTGGAGAAACGGTTGTGCAGGACTTGACAGCATGACGGCACACATGAACACAGAGACGGGCTGCAGGAACCAGACCTACACAACAAGGTTCAAGCCAGCCAAAATCCCAGCATGGTTGGAGGGCGGGCTTATCAAGTCGTCCCCTCCTTCAGGCTGAGGGGCCACTGGCAGGAAATGCCTACTTAGTTAATGGGAAGGGGAGTTGCTTTTTCTGGATGATACAATCCCTAAGAGCCTACCCATGCCTGTATGAATAATCCAACACCTATATACATATATAGACTCAGTTGGCATTAATTTTAAAAGAGAGAGACAGAGAGAGACCACATCAAGTTTGGAGCTGGGGAGTTGGGGAACATAAAAGAGGAACTGGAGTAGAGGGGATGCAGAATGAATATATATATACATTACTCATTTATATACATTAGAATATTGAACATTTAATAAAAAAGAAGAAAGAATTACACAGAAAAAGGATAGTATATTAACAGACAAACAGGAGTTGGGGAGATAGTTCAGATGGTAAAATACTGGCCCTACAAGCATAAGGACCTAAGCTCAACCCCCAAAACTAACACAGAAGAGCTGGGTATGGCAGTGTGTGCCTGGGACACAACACTGGAGAGGTGCAAGCAGGCAGATCCCTGGGACTCACTGGCTAGCCAGCCCAGTCTACTTGTCGAGCCACAAGTCCCAGAGAAAGACCTTTTCTCATCAAATAAGGTAGACAATGCTTGAGGAATGGCATCTGTAGCTGTCCTGTTCTCCACCCCATACATGCACAAAAATGTATTATTTAGTTGTAAAGAACAAAATCTGTCACAGGAAAGTGGAAAGAACTGAAAGCACAGTAAGTGATGAAACAAGACATGAGACACAGTTGTGAGTGAGGCACACACACCTGCAGCCCCAGCACACGGAAGTCAGAGGTGCGAGGGCATGAACCTGAGGAGAGCATGGCCTTCCACAGCGACTTCCAGGCCCTTAAATGAGCCATGGAAGCAGAAGGAGGGCTGTGTGTCAGAGGGAATGGGTCAGTGGGAGAGGTCGGAGGATGCGGGTAGCACATGCAGTGAGATGATCAAACTGTGTCATACACATGTATGAAGGTATCATTAAACTCATCTGTTTATACAACTTACATTAATAAAAATTTTAAGGGAAAAATCTGCTAATTCTGATCCAGATCTTTCTAGGGCCGGGCGGTGGTGGCGCACGCCTGTAATCCCAGCACTCGGGAGGCAGAGGCAGGCGGATCTCTGTGAGTTCGAGACCAGCCTGGTCTACAGAGCTAGTTCCAGGACAGGATCCAAAGCCACAGAGAAACCTTGTCTCGAAAAAACCAAAAAAAAAAAAAAAAAAAAAAAAAAACCAGATCTTTCTATTTTTATTTTTTATTTTTTTGTGGTTTTTCGAGACAGGGTTTCTCTGTGGTTTTGGAGCCTGTCCTGGAACTAGCTCTTGTAGACCAGGCTGGTCTCGAACTCACAGAGATCCGCCTGCCTCTGCCTCCCGAGTGCTGGGATTAAAGGCGTGCGCCACCACCTAATAGGTACATGCCACCCCGTCAGTTCCATGTGTGTCTGAGTGGGAATTTCCTCAGTGGACGCACTGAGTACCTAGGATTAAGTCTGCCTACCCAGCAGCATGGCTACAGTAGTCTCTTCTCCACGTTCATTCTTTCCCAAGCTGCTCTATACTCCAAAGTTTCTGCTTCCTCCCCCACAGCACTCTGTGGTCCTAGCACTCCCGTGGCCACCTGAGAGGCGGGGACAGCTGAATCCCTCAAGTCTGGAGAAGGCCAGCATATGCAGCAGCAAACAAGATATGTCACTCAAGAGGCCATGTCAGTCAAGACATGACAAGCACGTGTGGTCGTTCTCTGCCCTCCCAAATACTCCCAAATACACAAACACACGAACATACACATTCCTTTCAATTATTTCACAAAGGTTTCTCAGATTAAAATGAAAACTCAAACTCAAGGTACTAGAGTCATTAAGCACTTCATCTAAAAAAAGTAAATCTCTATACTCATGAGGCTGAGGGAGAAGACTGCTAAGTTTTAGACCAGCCTGAACTACCAGAAAAAAAAACCTGACATTCTAGTCATTCTATTTAGCCTTTTCTCCTACCTCCCATTTCACATAATATATAGAAACATCTGCATACACTCCCAAACACTCCCGCAGTTTCCTGGTTTTGGCAAGTATACCTCCTGAGAGGCCTTTTGGAAGGGCCAGTAAGGAGAGCTGTTGCCCCACAAGCCCGAGCTCCATCTTCCTTTTCATACCTCTGTGTCTGAGAATTTGATTACTCCTCTGTTCTCAATGCTAGCTTTTAATTTTTTATTATGTTACCCATTTTATTTTGTATGCGTGTATGTATATGTACACATGTACATAGACAGAGAACAAAGGGACAACTTTAGATTCAGTTCTGGGGATAAAATGCAAGTCATCAGGTTTGGTGACAGGCACCTTCTCCCTGGCCCTTATGTTCTCTACTTGTAATGAGATTCTGTTTTTATTGAGACCCCATGTAGATGTTACTGAAAGTAAGGACTATATTTTATCACCTTTTGTCCTTATAGGTAGCTATGATGGGATGCTCAGCTGGTCTGCCTAAAAGAAAAAGAAATGGCCAGGAGGTGGTAGCACACTCCTTTAATCCCCGCACTCAGGAGGCAGAGGCAGGCAGATCTCTTTGAGTTCAAGGCCAGCCTGATCTACTGAGTGAGTTCTAGGACAGCCAAGCCTACAGAGAAACCCCATCTCAAAAAGCCAAAAATAAAATAAAATAAAATAAAATGAGAGAGAGAGAGAGAGAGAGAGAGAGAGAGAAGTTTTTCAAGTTAGTGCTATCAAACTCCCTTGGGATGTCAGCCTGTCACCAAGGAAGAAAAGGTCTTGAGTCGCCGTTCTTCACTATGCTCACTGTTGAACAGGTATGAACAGCAGAGGAAAAAGGAAAAAAGAAAAAAACTCACAAAAGCAGAGAACAGAAGAAAAGGGAGGAACTCTGTTAATCATAAAAAAGCCAGAAAGCCTCTGGCAAGAAAAGGCTACAGCCATTCAGTGGCTTTTAACCTGGCCTGCAAGTCCAGCCTATGGCTGAAGAGCCTGACTCATTAACCCACTTTCTTCAGAGAAAGTCAGTCAACTTTGAAAGCGATGGAGGAAGGGAAAGACCCGGTGATATCATCTTTCTGGTGGAAAGGTTTAAGTTGAGATGAACTCCAAATAAGTTACAGAACTATGCCCAGGTTCCCAGCAGGATAGCTTTAATGGGCTTACTTAACAGAGGCTCAGTCCCTACTGTCTTCCTTTGGTTGGATCCTTTCATTGATTTTTCTTGACTAATTCAATGCTACCTAACCAAAGAGACTTTTAAAATTATCCAAGCCAGAAGCCATCTCTCTCCTATTCTTATTTTTCAAAGATTTACTGTGTGTAAGCAATGGTGCTGTACCCCTCTAACCCCAGCACTCGGGGGAGGCAGAGGCAGGTGGATCTCTGAGTTTGAGGACAACCTGGTTTACATAGTGAGTTCTAGGACCAAAAGGGCTACACAGAGAACCCTTATTTTCAAAACCACAAAACCGAACATCAAAAAAAAAATTATTGTGTGTATGAATACAGACAATGGGTGTCACTGCATCTATGTGATGTCAGAAAGCAACGTGGAGGAGGTGGTTTGGTGGTCCCCTCCTTCTACCTTGCTTCTGAGGCTGTTTTTGTCACTGAGCTATGTGGGCAATGCTCTAGTCTCCCTGTCCTGTCTTGCTGTAGGGTACTGGATTACATGCCCGCTGTATCGTTCTTTCTACATGGTACAAATCAGAACTGGGTCCCCCGCTCAGATGGCCAGACACACACAGCAAGCACTTTCACTCTCTTAGACACCTCCCTGGCTTCTACTTCAAATTTACAGTATGCTTTTATCCATAGCTCTCTCCAAATGCATGTTTAGTCAAAGTGTGCAAAATAAACTCGGGGAATTAAAGCCATTGGCTCTTTCCTCTATTATTACTATAGCAATAAAAGTGTATCTAAAATTTCTCTTGTGGTTGATGTTGAGTTCAATCATTTTTCAAACAAATGCTAAATTTTATGTTTTACTGATTTACTTCATGCTTCTTCCTCTTCTCTTCATACAACACTGCTGTGATAAAAACTGGAGGACAAAATTCCAATCCTTCAATTTCACTGAAAACCTCAGGATAACTATCCATCTTAATCTCTTTTGGTTGCTGTTGCTGTTTTGTTTTTCAACACAGGTTTCTCTGTGTGGCCCTGGCTGTCCTGGAACTCACTCTGTAGACCAGGCTGGCCTGAGAGTCAAAGAGCCTGCCTCTGTTTCATTAACGGGATTAGAGGCCCTGTCACCACTCCCAGACTCTCACGCTCTCCATTTATCTTAAGAAATAGGGAAACCAGGTTTACTGAGCCTTTACTTCACCTGTGGCCCTGGCTTTAATCCTCAGGGCGAAACAAAACAACAACAAAATCATTTTATTTCCTTTGTTTATTCACTGATGAAACTCTATAAAGCAGAGATATATCTGAAAGGACAACTGTCCAAAAGGAAAGAAAGGACATAGAATAATTCACAAAATGAGTAATCTAAATAATGGCAATTTAACTGCATTGTGATCCTATGCAACTCACAACTAAAAATAACACTTTGTCTTTTAATAACCTTGGAATATATTACTTAGAAGAAAGGACACCCTGCTATCACTAGATTAAACCTGGCCATATATTCTGTTACATTACCAACATAACCAGTCACTTGAGCAGCTAAGAGAGTCAAATGCACTGTTAGGACTGTTTCTCAACCTTGATGTGTGAGAGCTATCTCATCATTCCAGCACGGGGCAAACACGTGCACAAGTGTACACCATGTTGTGTGGGAAGATCAGATACCAGCATCATCATGAATCTCTCATGTATGCACTTACTTCAACATAGACAAAGCAATGCGCTCCTCCCCGTCATCCATAAAAGGATATATAAAACAGCATTTCACAGTTTTCTCCAATTCTTATTGGAAGCTCGGAATATTGAGGTTGGTTTCTTTTCTATGCTTATAGATGCGACTGACAACATGCAGGAAGCTATTACAGTTGGATTAACAGGTACCGTTTAAAATTTGTAAGTGACCCTCATAGCAGAAGAGACTACTTATTTGAGTCCTTCCTGGAATACTGGAGTAGCTATATAGCTTTCACAGTATTCTAACCCAGGTGCAAAATCCTGTCAACTGTCTAGCTAGATTTTACACTACCCATAACTAAAAGTACTACTTCTTTTCTACATAAGACATTATTTTTCAAATTAATTAATGTATTGTTTCTCAAACTATATGTAACTGGTAAAATGAGTAATGAAATTTTCAAATAAAATCAACTCAGTTATTTATCTAGACAAAATTATAAAAATCTTACTGTCCAAAAATTATAATAGTTGTAAAATTTAGGTTTTGATAGGTGGCTGGTTGGGTTCAAGTTAAGATTAAATATTTTGCCTATAAGATACAACCTTTTATACTTGTTTCATTCTAAAATGGGCAGCCATTCTGTTTTATTCAAAAATCCAACTTAAGTAGATTATTTAAAATTGAAGCTGTTCTGTGTTGCAAACACAGCTAAAATGAAGTGCTTCAATAGCAGCAGTGACTAGATTTTAAATGCAGGTAGATCAATAAAAAAAAAAAAACACCAAGCACAGGCTCCATGTGAGTGGAATGGTATATAATAGCTTGCAAATGACTATGTGCTTGCTGTAACCAGCTGTTCTTAAATTATGAATATGCAACCAAGTCATGTTAAAGCCAAATCCCAGCACTGTTTCTACAGAGAAATCCCAGTGGTTTTGCTTGTTCTCCATGTTAGCTCTGTTAAGGATACAAATAGCGGTAAGCTTCCGAACAAATAGAACCAAACTATTGGCATTTCATGCACTAGGTCCATTATCACAGCAGGGAATGTCAATCATTGGTACATTCCTATAACAGCTCACGCAATATGACAAAGATCTTGCAGGGGAAAAAAATCAAAATCTCTGCAGCATACTCCAAAGTCCTCTGACAACCTAGTGCTTTCTCGCTACAGCCAATCAGACAGGCCGACCTGATCCTCTAGAAGACTTGCACTAAGCTTGAAACATTTAAAAACATCAATCATAAAAACAAAGACAGGACATTGAATTATACAGTATTAACCTCCAGGGTTTGCATACAAAGACCTTAGATTTATTTATGTCCCAGTGAGTTAAGAGCTTCAGTACACCGTTCTTTACACCAAGCTGACTGCCAATTTGATGAACCTCTCTGCCCTCAGCAGGAGTGCACGGTCTTTGATTAATGAGTGCATGTTTGTAGAAAAGTGTTAAGAGGAAAACACAGAAAAGGGAAAAAAATACACAATTATGTAGACATATAGGTAGGTACAGGGCAGAAACTATCTTCAAACCATATGTATCTCTTTCTTACATTATAAACAGTTACACAAACAAAATTAGTAAGGGTTCATATCGACACATTACCTTCATTGTCATTATCACTGCCCAGGCAATTTTTATTTGAATGAAAATCATTCAGAAACCAAATTACATGCCATATTTTATATAAGAACTATTTTTAAAACTTTATTTCCAAAACTATATAATAAAAACAAAATATGTGCAAAAACCTATTTGACCTCATGCTCTCATAAAAGCATATTAATTTTAAAAACTGGCTGCTTAACTGACCACCGAAAATTCAACAATGAATAGCATGTTATAAGTTTAAGTTATCTGGACCATTAAGTATTTTACATTCAAACTCTGAGTTGTCACAAATCAAACAACACTCAGGGCAGATTTAAAAATCATATAAATTCATTTAATTTCCTTACTTTCAGCAGATGTTTCTAATATTTTATAACTCTCTGTTTTTGTAAATGAAATAAATATATTTATTAACCATTGTTTTTTAGTTCTTTATTTTGGTTTTTCAAAACAGGGTTTCTCTGTGTAGCCCTGGTTTTTGGCTGTGTTGGACTCGCTCTGCCTGCAGAGTGCTGGGATGAAAATGTGCAGCAGCACACTCAGGTAGCATGGGCAACGGACTGGTCCAGCCCCATCCTCCCTTAACAACGTTATGCTCAACACTCTAATGATAGCAGAGTACCTGCTAGAACTACAATATTACCTCTATCATTGAGCTTAACTTTTATGTTTCTTTAAAATGAATAGTTTGTTTTTAATAAACAACTAGATTTCCCGTAATTTGGCTTGTGAGACTATCTGCGTTGACACAAATACATGCATGTTAAGTAATTATGTTCCCCCAAAGGCAAGCCACAGAGCTGCAGACATGTCTCAGCAATTCAGAGTCCTGATGTCAGTTTCTAGCACCCATGTAAGGTGGCTCACAAAAGCCTCCGGCTCCAGGACATTTACTCCTCCAGCTTCTGGGGGCATCTGTCCTCATCTGCACAAAATCTGCCCATCACACACACACACACACACACACACACACACACACACACACACACACTTTAAAATAATACACACAAATCTTTTTTAAAATAAGTCCCACACAGTCTAAGGCAGTGGAATGATTCTCTTTTTAAGGAACTTTATGGCTACACAAAAGGCTCAAATGTCACATTGCCTCAACTCTAGTTTTAGTGACTTTCTGAAAACCAAAGACTCCATCAACTTACGATTTCAGGAAATAATCCCAGAATCACTCAGGTATATAATACAAGTTGAAAGTTTGCTCATACTAATTATATAGGAAGTCACACTGGGCGGTGGAAGCACCTGCCTTTAATCTCAGCAGAAGCAGGCAGATCTCTGTGAGTTCAAAGCCAGCCTGGTTTACACAGCGAGTTCCAGGACAGGCTCCAAAGCAACACAGAGAAACCCTGTCTTGAAAAACAAAACAAAACAAAAAAACAAAACAAAAAAAAAAAACTAACTAACAAAAAAATTATACAGGAAGACTTTTCAACAGGATTTACTTCAGCAAATTATATATTCCAATGACCAGTTTTACATTTATGTGTCTATTTTTTAAGTAAGCTATGTTCTTTTAAGAGTTATTAATTTTGTATTCTACTTTAAGATCTAAAACTTTGAAAAAATAAATAAATGTTGAGACTAAAAAATTTTTGACAAAATAATAAAATATACTGCATTCTGGCACCATATACCATCCTAAAATTTTGTTTTGCTTCCAGTTTTCTTACAGTATACTTCTGTCTACGGAGACCAGTAGTCTTACTTCTTATTTCCCCTCCTACCAACAAAACAACGTAAATAATTAGAGAAAGTACAAAGCTCAGGCACCAGCAGGACAGTGATGTGGCTGGAACCCTAAGCTAGTGAGAACTGAAGCTACAGGCAGAAATGACACCAGCCTGGCAAGAGCTACAGGCAGGACTTCACCTCTTGAAACAAACAATGCTCTTTCTACAATAAAAACATGATTTTAGTTTAAGAAAATCATTAAATAGCTACTAGGAGAATAATTTAGAACAGTCTTATGAATTTTTAAACAGTATTTTGGCCTCAGAAAATGACAAGCAAAGTGGTATATCTGCCAATAATTATTTCTTTTCTGATCATTTCCCACAGTAAAAGCTTAAAGAAACATTAAGCCAAATGAGCCAATATTTACTAAATAGACCACAATATTTTAAGACTTTATTACTCAAAATATTTAATTTTATGTAATTAAAAAACCTCCTAAAATACTTACTAGAGAATTTGATGAATCCCTCAGGAAATGAAGTATACTTAAAAAAAAAAAAAATCACTGAACCCTGATTACATAATTCTTTACAGAGGTCAACACACCCTATGATTTTGTTTGCACTATGCCATGTTTCTGGTTTTAGTAGTTTTCTAAGGAAGACTAGCTCAAACACTAAGAAATCCTTTCTCTTGTGCAAACTTTAAACCTGAGTAAGGAAGGTCTAATGCACTACCCTCCACTAATTCTAGGAGATAAGACAGGAACCTTGAACCTCAGTGCAACTATGGTATCCCACATCTTGTATAGTAACACAAAGTAGCAACAAAGACATTAACAATCACAGTTCAAGCTGGGACTGACTCTTCTGTTTCAATTCAATGACACCACTAATGGCTTCTTAGCAGCTCCATGAAATCAACCAGCTGTCAAGTTGATGCATCAGAAGGAGCAGCTATGCACTCCCATAAGAAAAAGCAACACATCAGGATGTTTGGCAAAACATCTGCTCCTTTACACTGCAATTCTATAATAAACATGCAAACAAAGAAATGGGAGAAAGGGCAGCAGACTCCGAACCCCAAGCTTCCCATTACAGTTGATATGCATTTTAAGCAAGTGGTTTATATAAACTAAAAACAAATTTCTGCAAAGTCCAATACTTTTTAAGATAGTCTATTTTTTGAAAAAGCAAATACACTTACATTCTTCCAGAAAGACCAGAATTACACAAAATATTTACATTTATAAATTAACAGTAAACTATATCATAGTAAACTGACTATATTCAAGTCAGTATCACGGTGTTATGTACAAAATTCAAATATTAAAACTAAAATATATTCTTTCACTCCATACTATCTAGTAAATGAGGCCAAATAGTATTGTAGTCAATGCATTTCCCAAGACTGAGCAGCTAAAATCCCATTCTCACAGACATAGAGTGAGTGCACAGGTTAACATAGTCAATGTACTAGTTTAACCAACCCAAAACAGTACAGATACATTATCTACATTTAAAAATATGTACCCACTCCTATTTCTCTGAAAACCATTCTATGAACATATTAAGTTCTTATATCCTGTTTTAAAGCATACAATCTGATATCTCTTAAAAAAATTCTATCACCATAACTTAAAAAAATTTACATTCAAGATTTGCTTTAAATATTTGTAAAATCTTACTCTTCTACTGGAACTACAAATGCAATAATGTCACCTAAATTATTGATTGTGCAGCAGTGTTTACAATAGGTGTGAGACAGCAATGTACTTAACTACCATTTTCTTAAACTGCTTATCCTCTGTTGCTTCCATTTGTAATCTGCCAAATCTTCAGTCCTTTGTTGCATGTATAATTTAGAACCATCTGTCCTGTGTGCTTTTAACTATTTCAACATTTCCACCTACCAACAATTCACTAAATAGCAGACGTTCAATTCAGTCAAGATTTCTATGTAGCATTTTATATACAGGAAATTCCTGAATAAATAGCAGAAAACAGTAAAGAATATTGCTACAGAAATTTAAAACAAACCATTTACAATGTAAGTTTTCATACACTAGAAAATCCTCTTAATGTATTTAGAATTTTTTCTATTAGCTTTTTAAAAGTTTATTGTCGTCAATGTTTTTCTCCAACCCAGAAGACAAAGGGAATGCAGAGAGTTTCTCGTCCTTGTTAGAAGAGATGTAAATATGCTGACTGAAAACGACTACTGGAGACAGAATTACACTTTCCCATTCAATTTGCTGTGCCTATTTATATACTCGGCAGTGAGTTTATCATTAAGTATGGTCATGTGATCAGTTCAACTTTTCTTGTAAGGTGAAAACAATGATAGACAAATTTTAATTGTACTTTTTTTATCATTATTCTTATGATAGTTGATAAAGTTTAAACAAAAGATTATAAATTATCTTCTTTTAAGGTTAATTCTGCCTTTCATATATTAAACCTTTTTTGCCAAACTTTTGACTTTAATATTTAATACTAAAATGTAAAAGTATCAAGAATCTCTTGATATTCTGAATAGCTTTTTTAAATATAAAAAAACACAAAAAGACTAGACCACAATCACAAAAGGGAAGGTACATAACCCAAGTGATGTAAATATTAACTGAGCTAAATTTGCCAGATCTATGAAACCACATAAATAAGGAAATATACTGTTACAAATATATTTGAAAATTTAAAAAATAAAAACTGCATGGACAAAACTAGGTGAATACTAAGTGATACAATGAAAGTTTCGATCATTTTTTAAAAAATAATCTTCCACTTGCTACCAAACATTAAGTGTGCGTGTTTTGGGGTTTGTTCTGAATGCAAAAGAAAAAAAATAAACCCACAACTTATCAGTAGGCTCTAACTTAAACGATTTTATAAAACGTGAAAATTTGGGGGGGGGGGAACAAAACATACACACACTTTGGGAAAATTTTCTTGATAAAAGTTTATATGACGTCACATGGCCCCCCGAACCGTTCCTAAACTTTGAGCCTTATCTAGACACACTTTTTGCATTTCTATGGCTTTTTTCTCTTCCTTAAAATTAAAAGAGAGACACTTAGACTTGGGAATAAAAATTGCCCAAGATGGCGAAACGCTTGTTGTTTAGAGGGCAGGGGGAAAAATGGAGGATATTGTAATATACACAAAGGGATAAATTTCAACAACTCAGCCACGGACTGCAGCTGCTTCTCTCTTTACAAGGAAACAACACACAAAAGATAAATACTGAGGAGAGGGGCAGAGGAACCAGCCCCCACCCGCAGGGCCGGCTCCCAGTCTCCGCACACTTCCTAGCCTTTCCAGTTCTGGGGTTCGCGGAACTACTTTAGGGGAGGGGAGCGGGGCGTCGCGGGGGAGGGCGCGGAGACTGAGGGCAAGGAGCCCAGCCCGCCGCGGCGGGACCTGCTGGCCAGGCCGCCGGGGACCCGGGAACGGGAGCCCGCTCGACCCCCGTGCCAGATCCCCGCCGCCCGGGGCCGCAGCCCCACCCCCACCTGGCTCCGGAGACCAGGCGGCCTGGCGCGGGTCGGCGGCGCGGGCGCGAGGCAGCGGGCCGGGGGCGGAGGCGGGCAGGCCGGGGCCTCGCCAACTGCCCCGCGGGGCGCCGCAGCGGGCCGAGCAGGAGGACGCCTCGAGGCCGCCGGCGAGGGCGGCCGGCACAATGGAGGGACAGGCCCGGCCGCCCGGTCCCGCGCCCGCACTCCCTGCAAAGTTTCCGTTCCGCCGAGCCCGCACCCCCACCCCGCCCGGGACCAGGTCCCTGCGCCCTCCGCCCAGAACTCTACTCGGGACCCCAGAGCCACCGCGGCGTCGCAGCCCGCACAACAAAGAGACACACTGGGCGGCGCGGGTAAACAGTGGCGGGCGCCTCGGGAGGGCTCCAGCCCGCAGCCGCCGCTCTCCGCCCGGATCCCACCTCTCCCGCACCCCCGCACCCCGGCTCCCAAACTCACCTTCACTTTCGAACGGAGTTGCGCGGTGGAAGGGATTTTCGCCCTTCTCGGGTGCAGGTTAAGCTTTTCGGAATCCCCACCGACTCCTTATTTCTCTTATAATTTCTGCGAGAAAGTCTAGGGAGTTGGAGTGGAGGTGAGATCCGTGATCGCGAAAGCCCCGGCTCCCTCCGGCCCCGTCTTCCGCCGCTCTCTCTCTGATTAGTTCCTATCCAGCAGCAGATTGAAGCAGGAGATGATTCTTCTCAAGGTTTGTTCAGCAGCTTCACTTCTAGGCGAAGGCTTCATGAACCAAGTGACGTCAACCAACAAGGCTTCTCTCTCTCTCCTCTCTCTAACAATGAAAGTTGCTGTTAACAAGGGAAAAAAGAGCGAGAGAATTGTTTATACCATTTCAGTTCCAATAATAAATGACCTATCAGCTCTAAAAGGAGCCAAGGGAGGGGGCTGCCTCTTCATTCCAAGAATACTGTATCTTTGAGTTTGTACCGCTCCTCGTCCCAGGAAAAAGTTAGAAACTTAAATGTTTTGTTTTGCTTTTTAAAGGGGAGGAAACAACTGAATATTTAATTTCTTAAAAACGTAAACGGACTATTAGGGAACATAGATTAGCCATCTCCACCAACTTTTTACGTTTGTAAACTAGAAATTGCGTTGGAGTCTACAAGCTAAATTAATGTGCCAAGAATTTGTGCATGCTAGGACTCAAAGAACAGGGCGCAAGGCGATCTCAAGGTAAACTATTACTGCTTTTCCTTGGACGAGCTAAACTGGTTACAATGTTCATGGTTTGAGTCAAAATAATATTAAATTAAAGTTGTGTAAACAGTAAGTCTTTTGAAGTTATTGGTATAAATTGTAAGCCGTAATCTCAATTTTTTTCTAGTTTCGGTTAGAAAAAAAAACGAGTTTAAGTGTAAAGGCTAAACACTTGAAAAGACCGGTTGCCCTAAATTACCAACTAACCAGGCTGTGTACTATCTGATCCCCAGAATGTCAGCCAGCTGACTCAGTTTTTAGCCTTCCACTCCCCAAGTCCCTTCCACCAATCAAGTTAAACTAAAGGTAAAGTGCAGTCTGTTCCCTTCAACAGTGTATGGCAGCCTCCTAAAAGCGATTTTAAAAGAGAAAAACCCATAACCATGGTACATTTTATTATCCAGGAGGAGAAGTAATTTTTAAAAAATATTTAAGGTGTTTTTCCCCCTTAAGAACACAATAAAATCTTGAAGTTTATAAAATAACAAATTGGGTGAATTGGTTTTCAGGATAAAGACCAAGTAAAAATTTAGTTATTGGAGAATAATTTGACCATATATTATTTTATGCATACATATGTGGCTAGATGTATCTTAAAAGACGCTATTGTTTTATGTTTCCTCCTCAACCACTGGCTGTGATTTTAATTGTGCTGGAGGATCTTCATTAGTATTAACACATGGGGAGATTTCACAAAGCTGCTTCATTAGGAAGAAAAAAAAGCTGGCAGACTAGGTCTTTCTGCACGCACTGAGAATGTCAGCCTTACCTCGGTCATTTGTAACATAATAAGCGCAAGTACAATGATTGCAGGCAGGAGCCTGGGGGAGGGGCAGAGATACTGCCTGTCTAATAGGGGCATCTGAAAAGACGCTGCTCATTACATAGTAATGTATGCTAAAAATTAGTGAAGATGATGTCTCAGGAGACTGATGCTAAATAAATTAATGTGCTGATATGTTTTTAATTATTATTTTTGTAGTAGTTTATTTCAATCTGAGGATCACATTGAGCAGCAAAGCTGTGCTAGCACTTATTGATTTTTTCCCTGCCACATTCCCGGAATACAGATTTTAATCATTTCACTACACCACACTCAGTAATTTCATTAAAAACTGGAATCTTCCATCCCCAGAAAAGCATTTAATTTCAGTGACATACAATTTCTCTTTTAGCAGAAAACTGTCTCTATAGGAAAAGCTGGCCTACAGTTCAAATGCATAATTTAATCCTGAGTTTTCCATGCTCTGCATTCCTTTCAAACTATAATTTTAGTAACTACCTAATAACTGTAATAAAGACAATAATTTCCGTACAATATATTATTAACTCATATTTAATTAACTCAGATGCCAAGCGTTATACATGTATGACTAGGTCAACAATCCCACCATCTCAAAATTTACTTATAATGTGCATAGGAGGAATAGATTAAAATATAAATATGAATGTTAGCAAGTAGATTATGATCCTAAATCACATTCAAAAAAAGTTCTTGTATTATTCTATAATGGTGGTCATTACTTAAATGGAATTTAGTGATATTTCTATACATAAAGTTCAATATTTCTATTTTAGTATATGTTACTGACACTTTGCCTGGTTAATATTAGCTTAGGAGAATAAGGGGCTGATTGCAGGTTGTCTTGATTTTCTGAGCTGTCTTGAGATGCAGTTCGCCTTAAATTAAGACGAGTGGTGCACCATAACTTGTGCAACCCAGAATGCTATTTTGCTTAAAGTGAAGTTTGGTCTATAGATGCTAAGTTGGTCCCTATATAATGAGTTTCATAAGGATATGCAGTTTACATTGTTTGACTTTTGGGGAGGAAAAACATGTGGAGGAAAATGATAATAACGTATAATAAATTTTGGGAACATACTTAATAAAGAAAATATATATATAAAATAATTGGTTACTACAAAAAGTATCATTCCTTTGAATGATTATAGAACCAGAGTTCAAATTGTCTTAAGAGTATGTTCATGCAATTGAAGTTGAAGTCACCAACTAGTCTCTGGTTGTGACTTACAGCAAAATGAGCCTGACCGTCCTAAGAAGGATTGAACACAAGAAGAAAGTGGTTACAGTGAAGAATTTTATTTCACTGTCATTTCAGAACATTTGGGGTGGCGGTGGCCCACGCCTTTAATCCCAGCACTCAGGAGGAGAAGCAGGAGGATCTCTGTGAGTTCTAGGCCAGCCTGGTCTACAAGAGCTAGCTAGTTCTAGGACAGGCACTAAAACTACAGAGAAACTCGGTTTCAAAATACCAAAAAAAAAAAATAAATTTTGAAAATTTATCAAGAGTTTCTTGTCTAATCTGGAAAATACTTTTGTGGCATTCTCAAAGACAAATCAATAGTTGACACCTAAATTTATAAATTAATTTCATTATTTTTATATCAGTAATAAAACATTTTTATATTAAAATACAGCTTATTTTTGGTCACTGAAATGAAATTAGCTATCCCATATAACCTATGTATATATTTTTTGTTTTGTTTAGAGACCAGGCTGCCCTGGAACTCACAGAAATCCACCTGCCTCTGAACAATTTAGCCTCTATTTTTTTTTATTTTTTTTTAAATTTATTTAGCCTCTATTTTTTTTTAATATTTATTTATTTAATATTCTGTCTGTGTGTATGTCTGCAGGCCAGAAGAGGGCACCAGACCTCATTACAGATGGTTGTGAGCCACCATGTGGTTGCCGGGAATTGAACTCAGGACCTTTGGAAGAGCAGGCAATGCTCTTAACCACTGAGCCATCTCTCCAGCCCATAGCCTCTATTTTTAAACTGATATCTTAGTAATGATGTATTAGTAATCACCCCCCCGCCAAGCAGGGTTTCTCAGTAGCTATGGAGCCAGTTCTGGAACTCACTCTCTGTAGACAAGGCTGTCTTGGAAATCACGGAGATCAGCCTGCCTCTGCCTACCTTTGCCTCCCAAGTGCTGGGATTTAAGGTGTGCGCCACCACTGCCCAGCTGTATTAAGACCTCTCACTCCGTGTACTTGACACCTTCCTACAAAGCTGTGCATCGAGTCTTTTTAAAATCATGCTGTTCCTTTCTCATGTTTACACATTTGACCATAGAGTTGAGAAAAATCAGATAAACTACAACTCAGCTCTTAGAGCACTTTGTCTTCCACTCAAGATCACTTAATTCAGCACTAAACCGTGGTGGACACAGTTGTGAAAGGACTTAACAATGGAGCAATCTCTTCTAATCTTATGATAATTCTGAACTTCTGGATACAATCGGCCTGCCCACCGTGAACTAACGGATGGTCCTTGTTTCCAGAAAGTAGCTTCTGATTTTAGGGTCAAGATAGACAGAGATGCAGAGAGATCCAATTTACTACTGGGAAAACTGCCAGTGGTTCCAAAAGAATTCTGTTTGAACAAAGAAAAACTCTACAGCAGTGCTTCCCAACCTGTGGGTCATGAGCGCTTGGGGGCTGAATATCTGATATTTACATTACTATTCATAAGAGTAGCAAAATTACCAGGCAGAGGTTATACACGCCTTTTATCCCAGCACTCGGGAGGCAGAGGCAGGTGGATCTCTGTGAGTTCATGGCCAGCCTGGTCTACAGAACAAGTTCCTGGACAGGCTACAAAGCTAAACCTTGTCTCAAAAAACCAAAAATAAATTAAATTTAAAAAGATTTAAAGAGTAGCAAAATTACAGTTATGAAGTAGCAACAGAATACTTTTATGATCAGGGGTCACCACAACATGAGGAACTGTATTAAAGGAGTATACTGAGGTGTCCAAAGTCATATCTTATTTCTGTTTCAATCACTAATGAAGCTTTCTTTGCTTTTACTCATTGACCAAACATTCGAGTGCTTGCTATATGCTATGCACTGTGCTAAAAGCTGCAAAAATATTAAGAACTCACTTTCTGTTTGATGTTGGAAACATGAAATTCCTGAGAGTCAAACCGTTTTTGTTTTTATCTATTTGTTTGTTTGTTTATGGTTTTTTCAAGACAAGATTTTTCTGTAGCTTTGGAGCCTGTCCTGGAAGTCATGGTAGATGAGGCTGGCCTCAAACTCACAGAGATCCACCTGACTCTGCTACTAAATGCTGGGATTCCTAAAGCGTGTGCCACCACCACCTGGCTAACAAACAATTTTATAAAGACACAAATAAATGCAAAGTTTTGTGAGAATAAAAATGGGGTCACTAATTTTGACTAGGAGGCTTTCAAAAACATTAGCAAAGACTGCATTTGACACTGGTCTCTTACCTGACCAAAAGAAGCTAGAGAGCGAGCCGGGCGTTGGTGGCGCACGCCTTTAATCCCAGCACTCGGGAGGCAGAGGCAGGCGGATCTCTGTGAGTTCGAGACCAGCCTGGTCTACAGAGCTAGTTCCAGGACAGGCTCTAGAGCCGCAGAGAAACCCTGTCTCGAAAAACCAAAAAAAAAAAAAAAAAAAGAAGCTAGAGAGCGGAAAGAAGTAGTCTTAAAAATCCACCTTTGAGCCGGGTAGTGGTGGCGCACGCCTTTAATCCCAGCACTCGGGAGGCAGAGGCAGGCAGATCTCTGTGAGTTCGAGGCCAGCCTGGTCTACATGAGCTAGTTCCAGGACAGGCTCTAAAACTATAGTGAAACCCTATCTTGAAAAAAAAAAACAAAACAAAACAAAAAAAAAAAACATAAGAATCCATGTTTGGCCAGGTGGTGGTGGCGCTCGCCTTTAATCCCAGCACTATGGAGGCAGAGGCAGGTGGATCTCTGTGAGTTCGAGGCCAGCCTGGTCTACATGAGCTAGTTCCAGGACAGGCTCTAAAACTATAGTGAAACCCTATCTTGAAAAAAAAAACAAAAAAAAAAAAAAAAAAAAACATAAGAATCCATGTTTGGCCAGGTGGTGGTGGCGCTCGCCTTTAATCCCAGCACTATGGAGGATCCCAGCACTATGGAGGCAGAGGCAGGTGGATCTCTGTGAGTGCAAGACCAGCCTGGTCTACTAAGTGAATTCTAGGACAACCAAGATTACATAAAGAAACCCTGACTTGAAAAAACACGGTAATAATGATAAAATTAAATTAAATGCAGTTAACATAGGAGACATATGAAGACGGAAGAGGAGGAGTTTGGGGATGCAAGGGGAGGGGAGGGGAGGAACTGGGGGAGACGCTGTGGCCAAGATAAATATAATAAATAGATGAATGAAAATAAAAAAAAATAAAAAAAGAAATGCAGTTAAATAGGAACATTCAGTGTGAGGGATGAAGAAATGACAGAGATGGCATGATGGGGATGAAGCCAGAAGAGGCGCCTGGGATCTAATACCGAGAGGCCTAAGGTTATATGGTAAGGTGGGGGAATTTATCCTGAGAACCAACAAATGTTAGTAAAGGATTAACACGGTTGACCTTGGTTTAAAGGAATAATAACTGCACGGGCAGTGCAAATGATAAGCTTCCATAGGAAGAGACTGTTCAGTTTAGGACAGTGATGCAGGCATCAGCCCAGCAGCTGGAAGGCTGAGGGAGGAGCCCCACAGCCTGTGGCCAGCATGGCTTACACAGCAAGACTCTATATTAACATAAATCCAGTGAAATAAGCAATTCACAAGAGACTTTGTAGAAGGCAGTGGCAACCGAGATGTAACTCAGATAATTTGGGGCAATTTTTCAGTTTAAGTAGAGGACATCAGACTTAAGGGGAAGGATGAAAAAAGAAAGGGTTAGAGGGATTTCTGGCCTAGTGAACTGGGCAGATGCTGGAGTCATTAACTACAGTCCAGAATGTACAAGAAAATCTACCTTGTAAGAGTCTGAAATCAGAATTTAACACTGTGTTCTACAGGGTTTTTTTTTTAAATAGTATTCACCAAAAACAAGTATAAAACTTTCTCAAAATGCATATACCCACCTTTAGAACAAAGAGACTGCATGAGCTGTATATTATGTCCGCCCATCCAATTTGCCCCTCCCCTTTTCTTCTTCCTTTCCCTCCTGGAACCTTTGCTTTCCTCCTCTACTTCCTCTCCAAAAGTGTTTGTGGTAAATACCACCATAAACCGATAGCAACTCACGGAAAATAAAGTCTTAAAGAAGAGTGGGGCAAAATATCAGATATTGAATTGTAAAATATTTATAATTTAACTGTTGATAATTACCAAGAATGAGAAACTGTCTCAAGTGACAAAAACATTAGCAGAGATAAAAGGTCTCAAAGCAGTGAGGAACAGTTTGACTTTTAACTAAGTGTTTTAATAACTGAGTTTCCATATAGAGAAAGATGAGCTTCAATATTTCCAAGAATAATTTTCAAAGAAACCAGATGTTGACATATAAAATGAACATCCTTAGATGTACTCCTTAGAGATGGGGAAAAGCTTCCTAGCCATGTCAGAATCATGCACAGTCAAGTGAAAGACTGCTGAGTGTCACCACATCAAATAGACCCCTCACAAGCAAAGTACAAACATAAGTGATCGAGTGTGAAAGCCACTTTCCCCATATACAAACAACTAATAACCTGACACAGAGTATTTTATGTGAAAAAATACAAATACTTCTTCCGTAAAAGCACTCACATCCTTCCTATAAGAAGGAGTGCAAATTAAATCACTCAGATATCTATTTCTCATCCATTAGTTTGGCAAAAATCTTAAGTTTCACAGCACAGCCTTATAGTATGGCTCTTGTGAGAAATGGGGTGGCTCACACCCTATTTTTACATTTTAGCTTACTGAAGTACAAAATAGAAAAAAAAATCCCAATATAGGAGAAGCTGACAGCTTCTAACAGTTACATACGTAATCTCACATTCAAAAATCTGACTCAAAATGATGAAAATCAATATATAGGAAATATTCAGTGAAGCATTCTCATTGTAGAAACAGCTTAGAAATGAACAGTGTCTGCTGTAGGATAATGGAGGAATGACTCATGGCACACCCACACAGCAGAATACTATGCAAAGCTTTAGGAATGACAATGACCGTGAAAGGGAGTACTTAACATTACTTTGTGATTTTAGGAAAATACAGCACTAAAAAAGGCAGGGTAGAGGAAAAACTCACATGTTTTCTAACATCTTATTTCACTTAGGTTTCTGTCGAGTGAAATGATACATTAAGACAACAGAAGACGTCTAGCTACGAGAGAATGACAAGAGCAGGGTGGTGAAAGAAACGGGACTAGTTTGTGAATCTCTCACTAAAAAACTGTTCAGTAGACATGATGGGAGAACTACATAAAATAACTATCAGAAAACAGATCTGAGTACCTAAAACATCTCCATGAAATATGAACTTGTATTTGGTGGCACAACTGTACAGAGAAGAATAGCTGTGTCCTTCTTAAGCACAATGAGGACTGGGGGTGTGGCTTGACATGGAACACATGCTTAACATGTGTGAGAGCCTACATTCAGTGCACACCTGGATCATTCTCTAACGAGACACTCCTCCTCCTGTACCCTAAGAAAACGAATTTCAAGGTAACAACAAAAACAACTTGGTATCACAAACAATATTCTTGTGCTATGCCGGAGGTTTACTGGAATACTCTTCAAGCCTAGTCTAAGAGGGAGTAAACAAATTAATTGGTGTTTGGGGAATATTAACTTTTGGTGTGGTACAAAAGAGAAACATGAAAAACTGTCATGCTTTAAAGTGAACTCAGTCTATAGTTTATATTTAAAACTGCCTGTTTCTTAGCGTGTAAATCTCTAGAAGCAGGGAGTAGTGTGATTTGAACCAGCCCACACCCATGGTACTCAGGTTACACTCTCTAAACACCATCTGCCTGGGAGAATTCCCAAAAGCAAGAGCTAATTCCAAGTCTGGGGCAGAAATACTTAGGATGAATTTGGAATATCCTGCCATACTAAGTATGGAAACAATTAACAATTGTTGACACCTTGTCAAAAGAACTTGAGAGCCAATTTGAGGGGACTAATATGAACATTTCCCAATGGCCACAGGAGACAATATATGTCGTTAAAAGTAACTAAGGGGAAAAAAAAGGAACTGTAAGAGAACAAATCCTAACAAGTATTTTTAAAAACTCACATATTTATCTAGGGACCAGTCTCTGGTTGCACTGGCCAAATTCGTGACAAGAGGCAACTTCAAGGCTAAGTGCACTCTGGGAGTTCCAGGGAATAGAGCCTATCACGGCAGGGAATGCACAAGAAAATCAACAGAACAGAAAGCAAGGAAAGGACAGGCAGTGGAGCCAGTATATAAAGATCAGGACCTGCCACCAAGAGATCTACTTCTTCCAAGCCGGTCCTACCTCCCATGGGCACTGCTGCTAGCTGGAGAACAAAGTTCGAACACTGAGCCTATGGGGGACATTTTCTATCCCACATAGAACAGGAACCATTGATTATTCCTTAGGGTTTTGATGCTGCTGTTCTTTCTTTGATCTGTTTGCTTCTGTTACGTGTATGGGTATTTTGCCTGTATGTCTGTGCAACACAGGTGTGCCTGGTGCCAGAGGAAGACAGAAGAGAGTGTCAAGTCCCCTGGGGCTGCAGTTACAGACAGTTGTGAGCTGTTGTGTGGGTGTTGGGAGTTGAACCCAAGACTTTTGGAAGAGCAGCCCATTGACCTTCTTTGGCAGTGCTAGGGATGGAATCCCCAGCATTTACAGAGGATGCATAATAAGGAACTGCTTTTCTACTAAATAGTGCAGACCCTGCAGGGTGGGCGGTGGTGGCACACGCCTTTAATCCCAGTTACTCAGAGGTAGATCTCTGTGAGTTGGAGGTGACCTTGGTCTTCAAAGTGAGATCCAGAACAGCTAAGGTTGTTAAACTGAGAAACCCTGTCTCGGGAGAAAAAAGAAAAAAAGAGCCCAGTCCCAACTCATTACTTTAAAACTGGGTAAATAAAAAAATAATTTCCTATTAGATGTTGACAAAAAGCCAACTTTGAAATTGTGCAAATATACATGCATTTGTGTGTTCATCTATACATATATGTCAGATTACAAAACAGATTTGATTTTCAAAGAAGTTTAAAAATATCACAGAAAAATTAAAAATATCATTGGCCTAAACTAACAACAGTTCCAAGGTAGTGTGCCACACAGTGTATCTATGAGTTTCAAGGTGGACAACACAAAGGCATTATAATTCCATCCTCTTTATCTGGTAGACATGAAAACCTTACTGGTTCATTACAATAAACTTTGAAAATACAAATAACATTAAAAAATTTTTTGAAGCAATATTATAGTACATGCATAGATGCTTTGTTTTCTAAAGCAATCCTCTTCGGAAACCAAAGCAAGAAATTGAAATGCTAAAATTTTCAGGATCTTTGTAAGATGGTTACTAAGTTTATTACTAAAAAAAAAAAAGAATTAGTATTTGGGGGGTTATAGAGTTTATTTAGTGGGTTATGGAGGGGGAAGGGAAGGAAAGAGGGGAGAAGAGAGAGAGGCAGAAGCTGCCTCTCTAGAAGGGCTGACAGAAAGAATGAAAGAAAGAGAGGGAGAGAGAGAATTAGTATCTTCAAACTTAAAAGTCAATATATTAAAAACAAAATCCAGCCTGGCGGTGGTGGCGCACACCTTTAATCCCAGCACTCAGGAGACAGAGGCAGGTGGATCTCTGTGAGTTTGAGGCCAGCCTGATCTACAGAGTGAGTTCCATAACAGGCTCCAAGGCTACACAGAGAAACCCTGTCTTGAAAAACAAAACAAAACAAAACAAAAACCTCCAGAACTCATAACTGCTTACTCCTCTACTGTCCCTATACTTGAGGTCTATTTGTGCCTACTGTTGCTAACAAAATAAATTCCTTAGACACTGTTCTATTGCTGTGAAGAGAGAACATGACCAAGGCAACTCTTACCAAGAAGGCACTGAATCTGGGCCTTGCTTACAGTTCCGAGGTTTAGTCTATTACCATCCTGGTGGGAAGCAGGGCAGCATTCAGGAAGGCACTGGGTCAGTAGCTGAGAGCTAAGTAAAGATCCTCAGAAAGAATGACTCTGAGCTTGGCATGGATGGGCTTTTGAAACTTCAAAACCTACTGCTCCCCCTATACTCCTCCCACTCCCACCCCTTGACACCTTCTCCTCAACAAGGCCACACCTCCTAATCATTCTAATCCTTTCACACAGTGCCACTCCCTGGAGACTAAGCATTCAAACAGATGAGCCTATGGGGGCCATTCTTTTTTTTTTTAATTTGAATATTTTCTTTATTTTAATTTTGTTGAAAATAGATTCTTCTCTCATACAATATGTCCCAATATGGGGGCCATTCTTATTCAAGTCACCACACCCACACAGTGAGGCACTTTACAGGGTTCCTCCCAACTCTATTTAGTGAGGTCACATTGGTAGCTTAAAGTGAACTGTGTTGGGACTATTCATACCATGGAAATGTTTATAAAATGAATCTCCTCATAATCTAATGTTTTGTTAGTCTAGACCAGCATCTCTCATCCCAAGGGAACAACCCTTTTACAGGGGTTGCCTATCAGACATCTTACATATCTGATATTTACATTATGATTCATAACAGTAGCAAAATTACAGGTAGAAAGTTGGAACTAAAATAAGTTTATGGTTGGGGGTCACAACATGAGGAACTGTATTGAAGGGCTGCAGCATTAGGAAGATTGAAAACCACTGGTGCAAACAAGTACAGGCTGGGAACCAGGGATGGTGGCACACACTTTAATCCCAACACTCAGGGGCCATGCAGGTGGACATCTGAGCATGAGGGCAGCCAAGGCTACAGAGTGAAACCCTGACTCAAAAGGGAGACGGTGAATATGTACATAATGTGAATAAAATTTGAAGTGTTGCACTGAAATAACCAAAAATGAGGAAATAATCTAATATTTAAAAGTTATGAACAATGTCAGCAAGTTGGTGACACTGATAGTTTCAAGGCATATCTTTTATCGATTTATTTTTCATTTTCTTTTGTTTGTTGTCCCTAAACATTTTTTTGTTTAGTTTAGTTTTGTGGTTTTTTGAGACAGGGTCTCTCTTTGCAGTCCTGGAACTCACTCTGTAAACCGGGCTGACCTCCAACTCCGAGCTCCTCCACCCTCTGCCTTCTGAGTGCTGGATTACAAGACTATACCACTACACCAGGCACCATTACTAGCTCACTTTCATCTTATTCATTTAATTAAACAAAACAGTAATAAGCATTCATGTTAGTATATTTACTCAAAAACTACAATAGATAGCTACAGTTAATGACACAGAAGAACATGAGTTTGGTGAAGAGTGTAGCTCAACGCCGGCCTAGAAAGCACAAGGATCTAAGCTGAATCCCCAGTACCACAAAACCAGAACCAGGATCCAAAAGTCAAGCAATAAAAAGAGTATATTGAAAACCAACTAAAGCACTATGACAATCAACTGACCATATGAATTGTACGATACCCAATGCATATTTTGTTATTTATAGTATATTACAGTTCTTTTATATCATGGAAATTTACAGTTTATATTTGTGCATATATGTTTTTAAGGTCAGAAATTACATATCTGTGGGGAGGGGAGTACAAATAATAGCCCTTGAGGAATACATAGTCCAACTGACTAGTATTAGCACACACTCAAAATCTGGGAAATGTGACTACTACTTCACTAAAGATATGAAAAGCAAATGGATGCATATCAGAAGAGACTACTTTTTTTCTGGAGATGATGAGGTAAGGGATACGGCTGGGGTTTGTTATAGAATGCATCTCATTGCTATTAAATGTACTTTAGCTCCTAATTTGTACACACACACACACAGTAGGAGGTGTGCAGAAACACTGTGGCAAAACAAGATTGGAAGTTAAACCACATAGAAGTTCCTCAAAACATCCAAGTTAGGGAAGAGCGGAGCTTAGAACCAGATGGTAGTTGCTATGGTCTTGAGGGTCAAGCCTCCCAAATTCATATGGTGACATTCCAATTCCCAAAATAATGGTATTAAGAACTGGAGCCTTTGGAAGGTGACTAAGTCATGAGGGCAGAATGATCATTAATAGGTGTTGTGTCTTTATAAAATAGACCCAAGAGGGGAGGGGCACCGGGAGGAGGAGAAGAGGGAGAGAAAACTACAGTCGGGATGTAAATAAATAAATAATAAAGACAGCAACAACAAAACATACCAAAAGAAACTCATCTGCCCTCCCTCCTTATGACCAAAGAATGAAAAGGCACTATTTCTGAACCAGAAGACAGGCCCTCACCAGACAGCACATTTGGCTGGGTGCCTTTGATCTTGTACTTCCCAGCGTTCACAACTGTGAAAAAGACATGCCTACTGTGTGTGAACCACATGGTTCACAGTGTTTTGTTACAACAGCTCAATGATTAAGAAAACAATGAGGGAGGTACTAGAAAGGGCTCAGATTCAGAAATTTTCTTCGAACTAGGGCTGAAAGATCTGTTGATGGGTTGCCTAGATAATAATAAGAAAGAACAGACTGAATGATGGGCTCGGTAGAATTTTGTCTTCAGGAAACAGAGGACTGAAGATTTATTTACTTAGGCAGACTGCAAAAACAGACACGCAGAGCCGGGTGGTGGTGGCACATGCCTTTAATTCCAGCACTCGGGAGGCAGAGGCAGGCGGATCTCTGTGAGTTCGAGACCAGCCTGGTCTACAAGAGCTCCAAAACCACAGAGAAACCCTGTCTCAAAAAACAAAAAAACAAAACAAAACAAAACAAAAAAAAAACCAGACACGCAGGATGATGAAATCAGGCTCTGGTATAGGTCAGTAGATTGTTTTAGACATATTAAGTCATGGATAAGAGTAAGATAAGCATCTGTGTGAAGATGTTAAGCATAAATATAGATAAATTATACAAACTGGACTTCATGAAAAAAATTCAGGCAGGAAGTAGAAATTTAGAAGGTTTTTTTTTGTTTTTTGTTGTTTTTAGTATTTAAAGCCACAAAATGGTTGAAATCACCAAAGAGTACTGACAGACAAAACTCCTTAGTGTTCTGATATCTAGAAGTTGTGGAAAACTAGAAAAGGAAATTGAGGAAGAGTGGCCTGTGAGGTCATTGCAAACTCTAGAATAATATTCTAGAAATTAAATTTAAAATATGGAATTTGGAGAAGTAACTCAGTTGGAAACTACTTAGTTTCCTAGCATACAAAACACCTGAATTTGATCCCCAGCACCACAGAAAGTGAGGATGAAAACACACATATTTAGTTGCAGAACTTGGGAGGGAAACAGGAGGACTGGACTTCAAGGTTGTGGAGAGGAGAGGAAGCCCTGAGTGTGTGGAAGCCTGAGTGGGTATGTGCTGTTGACATGGGCAGAGCAAAGTCAAGGACCATAGTCTCAAACCCAGGGGAAATGGCAAAGGCCCTGCCTTGGGGAGGTGGGGCTCAGAAGGGTGGCAAAGCCTTCCTCTGGTTCCTGTACAGATGTTGACAGTGTCTGCAGAAAATGCCCACCATAGTTTATGTCTCCTGGATATTTATGTCCTAAAGACTGTTTCCATAGAGACTGTTCTTACAGAGATTAGTGACGCCCGTCTCCTTGTTCAACTGTATGTAATAGCCTCTCCTCCTCGTGGAGCTCTAAACTAGAATCCTGCCCCCCGTTCAATTCTATATAATAATCACCCTGAGCTTCTGGGGTACTGTAGTTTCTTTAGCAGCAGACAGCCCAGTCTACCCAATCCCAACCTCTTACGTATGCACATACACACATCTGTGTGTATATTTGTCTTGTCTTTATTCCCTTGCTGCCCCAGTCAGGTCAAGTCCCTGGAGGAAGGGGTGCAAGGACAGGCACTCATCCTTGCTTACAGTGTGAATTTATCAGAAGGAGAAGGGGAAGCAGGAGGAAAGAGACAGAGATGGAGACATCACGACCATGAAGCATATTTACTTGTATTCTTTCAAATGGCAATGACAAGCTGGGTAAAATGACTAAAATTTGACAGCTGAACTTGGTAGTATAGTTGGCACAGAAGTTTTATGAAGTTTCAAAAAGAAGAAAAAACAAAAACCTTCAAGTCCAACATAGCACAGTGGTACCCATTTACAATTCTACTAATAGCTGTTCGGGAGGCTGGTACAGGAGCATCAGTTAAGGCAAGGAATTCAAGACTAGTTTGGTAAATGTAGTGAGATCCTGTCTTAAAAAGGAAAAAAAGCTTTTAATTATGAAGTATGTCTTAATTTTCATTTTGTTTTGTTGTTTTGATTTTTGTTTTTGTTTTCTGAGACAGGGTTTCACTGTGTAACAGTCTTAGTGGTCCTGGAACTAGTTCTTATAGACCATGCTGGCCTTGAACTCACAGAGACTCGCCTGCCTCTGCCTCCCAAGTGCTAAGTTTAAAGGCTTGTGCCATCACTGCTTGGCTCATGAAGTATGTCTTAATAAAGTATTTTCCACATGTGTTTAAAGGTAGTTTTGTTTGTTTGTTTGTTTGTTTGTTTTGAGACAGGGTTTCTCTGTAGCTTTGGAGCCAGTCCTAGAACTTGCTCTGTAGACCAGGCTAGCTTCATACTCACAGAGATCTGCCTGTCTCTGCCTCCCAAGTGCTGGGATTAAAGCCATGCACCATTGCCTGGACAGGAAAGGGAATAACTGACAGAAGAAAAAAATCCCCCAATAACAACATGGCAGATAAATTCTTTCCCTCTAACAGGCAACACAAGAGCCAATAAAATTGAGTGTTATCCAATGAAAAGGCCACAAAAAGAGATACTAATAGTATTAAGAGAAGTGATTTTATAGACAGGCAGCAGGAAAACTCTACAGAAAACCACCTTATGGAAAGAACCACAGATGGCTTTACCATCCCAGGAAAATAAGATAGAACACAGATGAATTTATTCCCATGAATAAATAGACCCTGTAACGGTCTGTTCTGTCCCTTTAAAAGAAAAGCCCTGCCCACTTCCTCCCACCCTTCATCATCCCCACCCCCCTCTACAGCTGAGGCAGACTGATCCTGCAGCGGGAGTCCTTCCTTTTCTGTCTCTCTCTCTCTCCTGTCTCTCTCTCTGCCTCTCTCTGCTCTTCTCCCCTTCCCCCACTTTCCCTTTCCCCTCCATAACCCACTAAATAAATACCCACTTCCTCTGCATGGAGTGTCTATCTGTCTTGGTATCTCACCAGCCACGTGGATCCCTGCCTACCCTGCCTGCTGCCACTCGGGGACCTTCGGCGTTGTCTCATTGCCCTCTGCCCACTGCCACCACTCAGTGACAGTGCAGCATTTTTTATTTAAACCATAACAGACCCTAGATAAGAAAACTACTGCTTCAGCACCTGCCAGTGGGAGAAAATAATGTCTGTGAGTCTTCCCCTGGAAGGCTCTGAATTGACAGACATTATCAGAAGAGGTCTTTCACAAACTGGAAGGGACACGATTAAGAGTTTATGCAATTTGTGGCCTTAATTATTCTGGAGGAGAGCTAAAGTTGGATTTCCACTCATCCCAAAGGAGGCGTACCTACTTAGGTTGGGATGAAGCAGAACATCTTCATCACTAGTTGCAAGACTCTCAACAGTTACAGTTCACTGGCACCTTCACCAGGGGGGCTGAGGAAAAGGTACACGAAGTTTCTAAAGCCATTACTAAAAGGGATCATTCCTACAGAGTGTTGAGCAATCATCCTTCCCAGCAAAAACAAGACAACCCCACTGCACTTGGCATCATTTATCATCTTCACATAGCATGGAAAAACCAGTCCCTTAGAAAGACTGGAAAGGCTAATCATACCCTTAAAGATCTTGTCCGTAAATTTCTAGTCTTGGCTAAAATTACTACCCACAGTCCTTCCCAAAAGAAGAAGAGTTTCTAAAGATAACTTACAATTTAGCTTTTTTTGATATGCTATACAGGCCTTTCCTGAGTAAATGTTTTCTTTCTGACTCAAGTGCTGGGATCACAGGTGTGTGCCACTTAGTTACTGTGCTTGGTGGCACACACCTGTAATCCCAGCATTTAGGGGTCTGAAACAAGAAGATAGTACCCAGGCCAAGAATGGGTACACTGAGTGCCAGGCCAACCAGGGTTACATGGTAAAACCTTGTCTCACAAAAAAGAAAAGAAAGAGGAAGGAAGGAAAGAAAGGAAGAGAAAGAAAACAAACATTAGGGCAGTGGTGGCTCATGCCATTAATCACTCGGGAGGCAGAGGCAGATGGATGCCAGCCTAGTCTACAGAGGGAATTCCAGGACAGCCAGACAGAGAAATCCTGTCTTCAAAAACAAAAAACAAAAATGAGGGAGAGGACACACACATACACACACAAAAAAAAAAAAAAAAACCCAAAAAACAAAACAAAACAAAACAAAAAAACCAATAAATAACCAACAAACCTGGTAAGGCTCTTCACATTAGCATTGTGAGAGGGTGTGACTTCCCTGTTGGATAATCTAAATCAGAAAGGTTCCTGGTGTGGGGCTCTTTATGCCCTTGCAATAAGTGATCCAAGTGAAGTCTGTTTCTCACTTCTCATTGAAGCAGGTATATCTTCTCTGGACTAAATGAAAAATCAATAGCTGTTAAGACTTCTTTTTTCTCCCTCCCTCTGTTCCTTTTCCTCCTCCCCTCCCTTCTTCCTCCTCTCTCTCTCTTCCTTCTGTTTTGGATCTCTCTCTCTCTCTCTCTCTCTCTCTCTCTCTCTCTCTCTCTCTCTCTTTTTCCAGACAGGTTTTCTCTGTGTAGCCCTGGCTGCCCTGGAACTTGTAGCATCAAACTCAGAGATTTGCGTGCCTCTGCCTCCCGAACGCTGAGATGAAAGGCATGTGCCACACTGCCTGGCCACACCAGGTTCTTTTAAATACACTCTGCTGTCAAGCTAAATGGAAGAGCATCTGGATTCACCTTTCTAAAATAAAACCTATTTATTTTGGGTTCTCAGGGAACAGAAAACAACTCTGACAGGACATAAACCTTAGAGATCTAAGCCTTCTATTCATGAGAGACCATAAAAGTAAACATTTAGGATTTAGATAATGTTATTAACAGCTTCTAGCTGGAAGTCACTCTTGAATCATCACTGCTGATAATTTGACTTATTTTTGTAAACTCTGTGCACTTCCAGGGTGCTTTAACTGATTTTTCCATTACCCACCGTATTCAGTCTACGCTCATGACCAATTACATTCAGGTGTCTTAATATTTTTCCCATCTATGTTACCCCGGTTCTCCCAAACACAAAGGCAAATGAGTAATGTCTATGTCCTCCTTGTCCAAGCTATACTTAAGGGCCAAAATAAGACCACTTTTTTGAGACTGGAAAAAACAACACCATCATTAACATAAAAGAAGACAATTGTCAGAGAAAAGCCTGGAAACTTTCCCCCACCTGGCCTACACACAACAAAGAGCACACTTTAGAAAGGCCTGCAAAATACAAACACAGGTAGGAATGTGGATGACCTAGAAGGGGCTGGGGCGTTTTGAGCACCTTTTCCTTCAGCTCAACAGCCCACTCCCACTTCTCAGGCATGTGTTCCTTTCTGACAAACTTGTCTCTATTTCTCCTACTCATGTGTCTCTGGTGCAATTCTTTGTCGTTAGACACAGGAGCCTGGAAACTCCAGTGGGTGTCTAGGGACTAGAATCCACACCTATAACACAATCAACAACCACAACAAAGAATCGGGCTATCTGTCCTTGGAACCCTTGCAACCCATAAAAGATGTATTCCTGGACAGTAGCCAAACAAACTTTATTCATGCTAATGATACAGTACCCCTTACACCAACAAAGCGGATGACGATTCCTTTTGTTTCCAAGTCACTTTATCTCAGATACTAATGTTGGAGCTGACTTCAGGATCACCAGAGACCCATTAATGTAGCAGAGCTCATGTTACACAGATGACCCCTGGAGACCCTAAACCTTCTCATATATCTACGGCCAAGATCTTATTTGCTACTTTTACCAGTCCTCAGCAATCACATAATTCTCAGATGTGTTACGTATTTCGTCCCTTCGCAGTGCCCCAGGTATTTGTAATAAAGCTTCCCATTAAACTGTCCTGTATCACAACATATTTACTAGAACTCCGCTGAAAGACATGTGAGAGGAGACCAACTGGACCAAAACCACAGCCCCCTCATGAGGGCATACTCTCAGCAGTCCGTTTCCGGGTTCCATGACTCATTGCCCTTCTTCTCTTCTCTCAAAAACCCACCTAATCTCCAAATGAAACTTGGTTCTAGATGGTGGCTTCCTCTTCTTCAAGTGACCTTGACGTTTCTTAATCAGTTCCAGGGAGGGTAAAGTTGGGGTATTAAAGCGTAGATGGGGAATCAAGTGGCGCTTAACGGAGACCATAATTATTTATAAGCCCTCATTCCCACTACTGCTCTCCTACCTTCTTGCAATAATCACAGAGTTGTAATACACACCAATGCATTGGAGTGGGTTAGTTGGAGGAACAGCAAAGGATGCTGGTAGTCACAGACTGTCACAGGTTCGTAATTATATAAAGCTTCAAGTAATGACTTCAAAGCACTGCAGGTCATGGCTCATGCTGACTTTGGACAAAAACTTTGCCCCATTCCCTGCTAACTAAGCAAAGCAGATTCTGTGTCCTTGTTTAGACTTCCTGCTGTGTGTTCATTAACATTACAGTCAGATACAGGAAGGGTACAAACGCCACACAAAGAGGCTCAATTGCTCCATTAGAATAAAAAAAGCCAATAGATTGTTCAATTTGAGCCACACTTAAGAAGTCAGCCTTCTCTTTCCTTACTGGTCGGTAAGGACTGTTCCACACCCGTACTTGATCCTTTTGTTTGTTTTGTTTTTCCAGAAGTTTCTTGGCAGCTTTTGGTTCCTGTCCTGGAACTTGCTCTGTAGACCAGGCTGGCTTTGAACTCACAGAGATCTGCCTGTCTCTGCCTCCTGAGTGCTGGGATAAAAGGTGTGTGCCACCACTGCTGGACTGATCCTTTTATTTTTGACTTGTCTGTAAAACGTATAGCTTCTATACTCCAAAAGTCCAATACTAAAATGATGGTCATGCACATTTTCATTAGTCCAACTTAAGAGACACTCACAGTGCATCTGGCTTTCATACATCAAACACTTAAGAGTTCCACTCCCAAGGAAAGAAAGATTTCAGAACTGACTTCTAACTTTCTTCACTTGTTAAGAATAAGGGATGGGGGCTGGGGGGATGGCTCAGTGGTTAAGAGCATTGCCTGCTCTTCCAAAGGTCCTGAGTTCAATTCCCGGCAACCACATGGTGGCTCACAACCATCTGGAATGAGGTCTGGTGCTCTCTTCTGGACTGCAGACATACACACAGACAGAATATTGTATACATAATAAATAAATAAATATTAAAAAAAAAGAATAAGGGATGAAAATTCCTGTTGTTAACCATGGCCATGATATCTTGTAATGCTCCTCCATTTTGTTCTGATGGTAACAATTACAAAACCTAAAGCAATTTGGTTCCTAAAAATAATTTGTTTTCTGAATTCTTGTCTTCTCCATGCTATCAATTCCCAGTAATGGTATGTAGGCCAGGAGAGATGTCTATAATTACCCAAGGATCTTTAACTTAACATGCCCTGATTACCCCAGCAATGGCCAACCTCAGGCTCCAAAAAAGAAACTTTATAATGTCCTTCCTACCTGCCTCTTTCTCCCCTTTAAGAACACCAGTTAGTAAGCAGACAGCAAGCTCCCCTTTGCACCAGAGACCCCCTCTGAAAGTGCTCATTCCCTTTTCTCTGTTTCCTTCTTGCTGACACTTCCCCACAAAAGACTCAGTTTGCCCAGAAGATTAAATTTCCCAAGCTTGGTGGAAGTCCCTTGCCCTGAGCATGCCTGTGATCACCACTGAGCACAACTTTCCCTTATAATAAAGACCTTCTTTCAATTCTTTGTCCAATCTTTCTATTCTCTCCTGACTATGACAAGACCTTACAGGCTCTCCCTAACTTTCAGTGAAGGAAACAATCCTAGAAGCTTCTGGGTAGAATGCCATCCTGGATACCTGAGTGAGTATTGGAAGGGAGGTCATCCTCCTTCTGAAGGGCTCTTCCCTGGGGTAGAAACTTTGCCCTCTACTCTGGACGGCCTGTACAAGTGCAGATGAATTGCCTGGGAGTCCTACAAGGCAGATACTGCTTACAGCTCTAGGCATCTGAAATGGCAGAAGCTTGGCAGGGCAGACAACAGAAAAGGATTTAAGGAATTCAATTCTTAAACAGATTCTTGAAGTGACACACCCTAACTGTCCTTCTTGCTCCAAGGGCAATGGAAAACAGGACAAGCAGCTGGCTCCAGCTAGTAGGGAGGATTTTGTTTTGTTTTGTTTTCTGAGACAGGGTTTCTCTGTAGCTTAGGAGCCTGTCCTGGAACTTAGGGAGGAAATTTAACTCTGGGTCCCATTAACACAGACCATACAGAGGGGCAGAATGGCCAGCTCTCTCCTTATACTTAAAAAAAAAAAAAAAAAAAAAAAAACCTCATCACTTAGCCACTTACTACTCTGCCAATGGGGATCCCAAGTTTTACGCTGGGGCCTTCCACTATATAATGGCCTAACTTGTACTAGATTAAGGGAGGATAGGTTTCTCTGCTATACGAGCGGTTTCTGTGAATAGCTCTTTTTTTTTTCTTACACCTGCTATTCATGTTTGTCCCTCTTCAACTCTAGAAGCTGACTTTACCATCTGGATACCGCTTTGGCCAAACGCCCCTCCCTGCTAGCAGTAACCCTGAAGAACCTCCTGCAGAGATCCTTATTACTGGCCCAGGACATTTTAAAGGATACTTTCATCTAGATATAATTAGAAATCTGAGCATAAGGCCCAAGCCTTCTGACCTCCATCAGAACAAGGCCAGCAGCGGTACCAAGCCTCATAAGGTCCCTAAAGACAAAGGAAAGGGCCCTCTTGTGGTTAAAAAGAAGGGAAGTGAAGGGATGTTCTGAATGCAACCAATAGGAAGGGAGTCAGGGATGTGTTTCCTCTTTTGCTAATCTACTGCGTCTGCCTTTGTTGGGTACCCTTGAGAATACTTCCTTTTGACCCGACATACCCCCACCCCCGGATGGTTTTTTGCCATCAAGTTTGGCCTGAATATCAGTTGGAAGATGGAAAAAAGTAGCCCTCAAAGGGAAGCATTAAATATCATATTATAATTAGATTTGTGTTGCAGGGAGAAGGGGAAAAGATCTGAGGTTTTCTACCTACAAGCTTTCTTTGCTTTGAGAGAAAAACCCGTTTTATGTTAAAAATGCCACATAGATTCACAAACCCAAGCTATGCTTACAGTTTACTCCAGAAATGGTAATTACACTTCCTAGGCAGGGAAATTGTCCAAAAGATGAGGAGAAGCCCCTGTCTAGGAAGGAAATACTTTCACTATCTCCTTGCTGTCTACCCTATGCAGGGGAACCCAACCCAAAACTCCTATATGTCTTTACCAGAGAGAAGCCGACCTAGGGCTTGAAGGAAGACCCAATAGGCTCCATACTCCCTTTTTCCTCCAAGATTTAAGATGAATAAAAACTAACCTGGGTATATTCTTAGAAAACCTTAATAAGTACATAGAAGTTTTCTAGAGACTAATCCAATCTTTCAAATTGACACAAAAAGATATCTTGTTAACTTTTTTTAAATCATACTTTAAAATTTTTTTCTATATTTTCATGTTTCTCTCTCTCCCTCTCTCTCTCTCTCTCTCTCTCTCTCTCTCTCTATATATATATATATATATATATATATATATATATCAAATGAGAGAGTGGAAAAGAGCTCACACTTGTGTGCAGGAGTCTGCTCTGCTCCTCTCCTGTGGGTTAGTTATGTGGATTGAACTCAGGTCATCATGTCACACAGGCAGAAAGCACCTGCAGCAGCTGAGATATCTTGCAGGTCCTCATGTTAATTCTTTTTTTGTGGGGGAGGGTTCTTTTTTGTTTATTTGTTTTTTGAGACATGGTTTTTACTGTAGTTTTATTTTACAGCCTGTCCTGGAACTAGCTTTTGTAGACCAGGCTGGCCTCAAACTCACAGAGATTTGCCTGCCTCTGCCTCCTGAGTGCTGGGATTAAAGGCATGCGGCGCAACCACCCGGCTCCTCATGCTAAACTAAACCTTAACAGCCACAGAAAAGACTGCAGACTTATAGGCTGCAGGACTGTACTGGGAAGAAATGTGTAAGATGAATCTAGAGGTAGATTGCTGACAGAACACTGGTGGGCAGGCAGTCCCCATAAATAGCTATGAATAATATTATAACTGCCCCCCAGGGTGATGGAAACAAAAGCATTTCTTTCTGTGTATCTTAGAAGGTTTAAAAAGAATCTCTAGGGCTGGAGAGATGGCTCAGTGGTTAAGAGCATTGCCTGCTCTTCCAAAGGTCCTGAGTTCAATTCCCAGCAACCACATGGTGGCTCACAACCATCTGTAAAGAGGTCTGGCGCCCTCTTCTGGCCTTCAGGCATACAGACAGAATATTGTATACATAATAAATAAATAAATATTTAAAAAAAAAAAAAAAAAAAAAAAAAAAAAAAAAGAATCTCTAATAAACCCTTAAATTAACCCAAGTTTTTTTCAAGTAATCCAGGGAGCAAAAGAAATGTCTGTCACCTTGCTAGAGAGATTTGAAAGTCCCTATCAGACAGACTAACATAGATCATGAGTCAACAGAGATACCAGATCTTTACTTTTTATCACCTTTATTCTTGATTTTATGTATACGTATTTGTAGGTGCATGTGCTATGGTGTGTATGTATAGCCCGGAGGAGAATTTTCAAGAGTTGGTTCTTTCCTTTCATCACGTGGGTCCCAGGGATAGAACTAAAAACCAAACTTTTAGCACGAATAATAAAAATGCAGAGACAGATATTGGGGTTCAACCTGAAGATCCAAAAAGCAAAGCAGCCAATAACTAGAGAGACCTTTTACCTCTACAAATTATCAGACTGAAAGGGCAAGATCCTGTCTCCAAAACTCCTCAGACTCCACATTCCCATGAGTTCCTGTCTCTTGCCCTTTTTATTCTTCTCTCCACCCAGCCACATCACTAGTCTCCACCTCCCTACTGCTGGGGTTAAAGACTTGGGATCCCAAGCGCTGGGATCACCTTTCTGTGAGACCTGTTTCTCTTTTAGACAGATTCAATCCTGTGTAGCCTAGGGTGGCCTTGAACTCGCAGAGATCTGTCTGCCTCTCTCTCTCTCCTGGGATTAAAGGAGTGTTCCACCATTCTTTGACCTGTATAGCTGACTAGGGTGGCTGCTTTGCCCTCTGATCTTCAGGCCAGCTTTATTTATTAAAACAGCAATAATATACCACTCTATTTCCTCATTTTGTCTAAAATAAAAGCTAAAGTTCAGACTTCTTAGATGTATACATTTATTCTCCAAAAAAGACAGAAACAAAACTCTTCCCAACCCCTAATTTTAGGGAGATTCTCTTTTGGAAAGTTATATCTTATCGAATGAAAAGCATTTGTTAGTTTTATACGTTAGATTAAAAAGCCATGCTGTTTGATGAACTATCATCTCTTCAGATTAAGAGGTGTTTCTTGTTCAGATTGAATCTTTATCAATTTTGATTGTACCTACATCTTTTCTTCCCCTGTGGAAACAAAAGCAAAACCCCTTCCCCAAGATAACACATGTTCAGGTTTCCATTCTGAAGTCAGTACTTCTTTAAAGGCTATCAGCTGATTTAATTCTGTAATTTTTCTACTATCCAATGTCTCTCTGCAGCTGTTCTTTTCTCATTAGCATTTAAAAATTTAAAGTTAATAAAGCATTATGAACTCCCTGTTTATTTAACATATTCTTTAGAGTGTGATTTGATCTTTCTATAACTGCCTGGCCTATAGGATTATGTGGTATACCTGTAATATGCTTTATATTATAAAAAGCAAAAAAAAAAACCTGTTTTATTTTGTTAGAGACATATGCTGGAGCATTGTCTGTCTTTATTGGTACAGGTATATCCATGATGGCCATAACTTCTAGCAAATGTGTAATTATCGAATCATCCTTTTCTGAACTCAAAGCTGTTGCCCATTGAAAACCTAAATATGTACCAATAGTGTGGTGTACACATTTCAGTTTTCCAAATTCTACAAAATGGAAAACATCCATCTTCCAGATTTCATTTCTTTGAGTACTTTGGGTTACTTCCTGCAGGCAGTGAGTGGTGTTTGGTTATATAAAGAACAAATAGGACATTTCTTTATAATTTCCTTGGGTTGCTGCCACATGATGGAAAAGTCTTTTTTTTTTTAACCTTTGCTATTGGAATGATGTTCTTTATGAAATGCTGAGGCTTTCAGCACATTTCTAATCAATAGTTGATTTCTGTATTACTTTGTGCTAGAGGACCTGGCAGACATGTATGGGACTGGATGTGTGTTATGTATATGGGATGATCCCTATTCCTGATTTTATCTTGTAACTAGAGAAATAATAAAGTCAATTCTATATCATCTAATATAAATTCACTAGTTTCAATATGCAAAACAACCTTTTTTGCATATTGTGAATCGGTAACTATGTTGAGCAGTTCTTTAAAAATCCCTTAGTACCATGAGACTTTTGGACAGAATCATAAGGGCTTTAATCCACTTTAAATTTTCTGATTTTTAACCTGCCTTTTCTGATTTATTTGCATCTGTATAGAATGTAGGGGCTCCAGTTACTGAAGCAACAAAACAAAACAAAAAGACATATTCCATATTGCTCCAAACAATAAGGAAAGATTTAGTTAGTTCTCTTTATGAGTTAAATTCTCTTGCTTTGGGGATAGTTGTTGTTAGCTCTCCCAAAGAATTACTACAAGCTCTTTGGTAGAAAAGCTCACTTTCTTCATGTAACCTGTCAGTTTTATCATTAATAAAAGAAACTATAATTTCTGCTGAGTCTATTCCTGACTCAATTTTCCTTTTAGAATTAATTCAGAGACCTTTTACACATAAGGTTTTAATTTTTTATTTGGTTTTATTTTTTATTTATGTGGCAAAAAGATCCATTCTAATATAGTATCTTCCCTCTGCATTAAAATTCCTATAGGGGAATATCTGGAATGTAATATGATGCAATAATATGTAATAATATGCAGTTAAGGTTTGGCTCCATATGATCCACATGTGCCTTCTGAAATTTCTCTTCAACCAAAGCCAATTGTTTTGAAATTTTTGTCAAAGCTGTTAATATATAATTCTTCAGTTTAGCTTCCAGAAGATATTTTTGGAAAAGGGCAGAAAGCAGCCACACTCTTTTTTTTTTTAATATTTATTTATTTATTATGTATACAATGTTCTGTCTGTGTGTATGCCTGAAGGCCAGAAGAGGGCACCAGAACTCATTACAGATGGTTGTGAGCCACCATGTGGTTGCTGGGGAATTGAACTCAGGACCTCTGGAAGAGCAGGCAATGCTCTCAACCACTGAGCCACCTCTCCAGCCCTCTTTTTTTTTTTTTTAAGATTTATTTATTTATACAACTTTCTGCCTCCATGTATATCCACACGCCAGAGGAGGGCGCCAGATCTCATTACAGATGATTTGGAGCCACTATGTGGTTGCTGGGAATTGAACTCAGGACCTCTGGAAGAGCAGATAGTGCTCTTAACCACTGAGCCATCTTTCCAGCCCCAGCAGCCACATTCTTTACCAAAGTCTCACAAGAATGGTTTCGAGACCACATACTAATGTCATTCTCCTGTGAAACGCCTTGAGTCGGGCCCTCCTGTTCAAGCTACCCTCAGAACTACTGCCCTTCTAAGATATAAGATAGCCCGTCAATCCCACTTAAGATATTCAACTGCTTTTCTTTCTTTCATTCCTTCTTTTTAAAATTCATTTAACTTTATTTCCATGCAATGTTGTGAAGGTCTCAGGCCCCCTGGAACTGAAGTCACAGACAGTCGTGAGCACACGGGTCCTCGGGAAGAGCAGCTTGTGCTCTTAATGGCTCTCTCCAGT
Organism: Microtus oregoni; assembly: GCF_018167655.1. Classification (NCBI taxonomy): domain Eukaryota; kingdom Metazoa; phylum Chordata; class Mammalia; order Rodentia; family Cricetidae; genus Microtus; species Microtus oregoni. The sequence continues at coordinate 14,889,377 of NW_024543096.1, forward strand.
TCCTCAACCACTTTTCTGGTCCAAAGTTCCAGTATGTTCCATATTGCCGGGTGGTGGTGGTGCACTCCTTTAATCCCAGTACTTGGAAGGCAGAGGCAGGTGTACCTCTCTGATTTTGAGGCCAACCTGGTCTACAAGAGCAAGTTTCAGGACAGGCTCCAAAGCTACAGAGAAACCTTGTCTCGAAAAACAAAACAAAACAAAAGGACATATTCCATATTGCTCCAAACAAAAGCTTGGTCCAGCATTATTAACCCATTCCAGGTATCAACTTCTGTCTTAGTCAGGGTATCTATTGCTGTGAAGAGATATATTGACAGCTCTTATAAAGAAAAACATTTAACTGTGTCTGGCTTATAGTCCAGTATTGTCATGGTGGGAAGCATAGTGGCATGTAGACAGACATGGTGCTGGTGAGGTAGCTGAGAGTTCTACATCAGGAAGCAGGCAGCAGGAAGAGAGAGTCACTGTGCCTGGCTTGAGAATTTGAAACCTCAAAGCCCACCCCCCAGTAACACACTTCTTCCAACAAGGCCGTAACTACTCTAACAAGGCCATATCTCCTAATGGTGTCACTCTCAATGAGCCCATGGGGGACATTTGGATTCAAATCAGCAGACATACTTCTTTGAGATTCTAAAATAAATCATAGACATACTGAGGTATCCAGACTCATGGACTAAACAACTACAGGATTCTTGACCTTTCTGTCAGGAAACAGCCATTATTGTAATAGCCAGACCCAGAGCCTGTAAGATGCTCGAATTCCTTATCTATATATCTATATATACACAAACATACATATATATTCAAAAATGTAATGTACTTATTTCATCATTGCTCTTATGAACATAGAAAAATCGTCAATGGGTTGTTATAGAATAACAGCTAACTAAAAAGGGAATAATGGGATATCTGGGAAACTTTCTGCATAATACAACACTCATCATGCAACCAACAAGCTGTTCTCCAAAGTTATTTTAAAATTTTATATTCCTGTCAGCAGCAAACAGGTATTCTAGTTACTCTTCAAGGGCAACAAGATACAACACAGAATTGGGCTTTTAAATTTTATCTAGTTCACTTGTTGTGCAAAGATGTGTCCTTGTGAGCTTGTCTCTGTATTATAATGTGGGAATTTATGCAATATAAAACTATCCAAGACAGATTCAACACAATGGCCATCAAAATCCCAGCAATTCTTCAAGGTCCTCAAAAGAATGATACTCAACTTGATATGGAAAAGCAAAAGATCCAGGATAGCCAAAACAATCCTGTACAATAAAAGAACTTCTGGGGGCTGGAGAGATGGCTCAGCGGTTAGGAGCATTGCCTGCTCTTCCAAAGGTCCTGAGTTCAATTCCCAGCAACCACATGGTGGCTCACAACCATCTGTAATGGGGTCTGGTGCCCTCTCCTGGCCTGCAGGAACACACACAGACAGAATATTGTATACTTAATAAATAAATAAATAAATATTAAAAAAAAAAAAAAAAAAAAGAGTATCGCCTGCTCTTCCAAAGGTCCTGAGTTCAATTCCCAGCAACCACATGGTGGCTCACAACCATCTGTAAAGAGGTCTGGCACCCTCTTCTGGCCTTCAGGCATACAGACAGAACATTGTATACATAATAAATAAATAAATATTTTTAAAAAATAAAAAATAAAAGAACTTCTGGAGGCATCACAATCCCTGACTTCAAACTCTACTACAGACCTACAGTACTGAAAACAGCCTGGTAATGGCATAAGAACAGACAGGAGGACCAAGGGAACCGAATAGAAGACCTGGATATTAATCCACACACCTACGAACATCTGATTTTTGACAAGAAAGCAAAAATTATCAAATGGAAAAAAGAAAGCATATTTAACAACTGGTGCTGGCATAACTGGATATCAACATGGAGAAAAATGAAAATAGACCCATATCTATTACCATGCACAAAACTCAAGTCCAAATGGATCAAAGACCTCAACATAAAGCTAGCCACACTGAACCTTATAGAAGAGAAAGTGGGAAGTACACTTGAATGCATTGGCACAGGGAACCACTTCCTCAATATAACCCAGTAGCACAGACACTGAGAGAAACAATTAATAAATGGAATCTCCTGAAACTGAAAAGCTTCTGTAAAGCAAAGGACACAGCCAGCAAGACAAAACGACAGCCTATAGAATGGGAAAAGATCTTCACTAACCCTACATCAGACAGAGGTCTGATCTCCAAAATATACAAAGAACTCAAGAAATTGGACACCAAAAGAATACATAATCCAATAAAAAAAAATGGAGTACAGCCCGAAACAGAGAACTCTCAACAAAGGAATCTAAAATGGCTGAAAGACACTTAAGGAAATGTTCAACATCCTTAGTAAGCATCAGAGAAATGCAAGTCAAAACAACTCTGAGATTCCATCTTACATCTGTAAGAATGGCCAAGATCAAAACACTGATGACAACTTATGCTGGAGAGTTTCTGTGGAAAGGGGAACACTTCTGCATTGCTGGTGGGAATACAAGCTGGTACAACCCCTTTGGATGTCAGTGCCGTAATTTCTCAGAAAATTAGGAAACAACCTTCCTCAAGACCCAGTAATACCACTTTTGGGTATATATCCAAAGGATGCTCAGTCGTGCCACAAGGACATGTGCTTAGCTATGTTCATAGCAGCATTGTTTCTCTTAGCCAGAACCTGGGAACAACCTAAATGTCCCTCAATCGAAGAATGGATAAGAAAAATGTGGTACTTACACAATAGAGTACTATACAGCAGAAGAAAATAACGATAGCTTGAATTTTGCAGAAAAATGGATGGAGTTAGAAAACATTTTTTTTTTTTTTTGGTTTTTCGAGACAGGGTTTCTCTGTGGTTTTGGAGCCTGTCCTGGAACTAGCTCTTGTAGACCAGGCTGGTCTCGAACTCACAGAGATCCACCTGCCTCTGCCTCCCGAGTGCTGGGATTAAAGGCGTGCGCCACCACCGCCCGGCTTAGAAAACATTTTGAGTGAGGTAACCCAGACACAGAAAGACAATTATCACATGTACTCACTCATAGGTGGTTTTTAAACATAAAGCAAAGAAAGCCAGCCCAAAAACTTGCCCAGAGAACTTAGGCAACAATGAAGACACTAAAAAAGACTTACATGGATCTAATCTACATGGGAAGTAGAAAGTATAAAAAGACAAGATCTCCTGAGTAAATTGGGAGCATGGGGACCTTGGGGGAGGGTTGAAGGGGGGAGGGGAGAGGCAGGGAGGGGAGCAGAGAAAAAAAAAGGAAAAAAAAAGTTCCTGTCACTACTGCCCAGATGATTTAAAAAAATTTTTTAAGTCAATATACTTTTTTAATGTTTTATCTTTTATTCTAATAAAAAATCACTTTTCCATCTCAATATTGCAAAGTTTTTAGGGTTTTGTCCCCTGCCCCCTTTAGTTTTTCAAGACAGGGTTTCTCTGTGTGGTCCTGGCTGTCCTGGAACTCACTTTGTAGATCAAGTTGGCTTTGAACACATAAGACATGCACTTGCCTCTGCCTCCTGAGTGCTGGAATTAAAGGTATGTGTCGCCACTGCATGGCTTATATTAATTTTTATAGCTGATATGGTTTGATGTTCTTCATATGTTCTCAATTTCCCAAAAATTGAGGTATTTAGTATTTAATATTTAAAGTAAATATTTTGTTCAGTTTCATCATTTCATTGCATTTTTAAAATCTTCGTTGTAATTATTCTTTCTCCTCTTATTCGATTTAAAAAAATAATTAAAATATTTTGAGTATTGCATTTTAACTGTTTTTTTTTTTTCTTGGTTTTTCAAGGCAGGGTTTCTCTGTGTAACTGCCCTGGTTGTCCTGGAACTCACTCTGTAGACCAGGTTGGCCTTGAACTCACAGAGATCCGCCTCCCTCTGCTTGACTGAGTGCTGAAATTTAAGGTGTGCACACCAAGCCCAGCTCATTTTTATTGCTTCATTAACTATATTTATTTGAATTTAGTACTTTCTTTAAGATTTTATTTATTTATTTATTTATTATTTTTTTGGTTTTTTGAGACATGGTTTCTCTGTGGCTTTGGAGCCTGTCCTGGAACTAGCTCTGTAGACCAGGCTGGTCTCGAACTCACAGAGATCCGCCTGCCTCTGCCTCCCAAGTGCTGGGATTAAAGGCGTGTGCCACCATTGCCCGGCTAAGATTTTAATATATAACTCAGTATTTTAAAATTTTTTGACTCATTTATTAATTTTGTGTGTATTATGTGGTACACATACATACACACATGCATGACTGTGCACATCCATACTGGTCAGAAGAGGGCATCAGATTTTCTGGAACTGGAGTTACCAATGACTGTGAGCAACCATGTGGGTGCTGGGAACTGAACCTGTGTCCTTTAGAAGAATAGCAAGTGCTCTTAACCACGGAGTCATCTCTCCAGCCCCTACACCTCATTCTTTCAGAGTTCAACTAGAATACTATTCTTTTAATATAAGATGTAGTTAGTATCGTGAAAATACATAGATTTCTCTTCTTACTTCCTCCCATATAGCATATTTTCTTGTGATTTTATAGCAGTTTTTAGTCGATGTTATTAATTGTTTTGGAGGGGTATTTGTTTTATTTTGAGACAGGGTCTAAGTAGTACTAGATCCCAATATATAGAATGTGCCAGCCTCAAACATCCAGAGAGCCTCCTGCCTCTGTCTCTTCAGTTCTGGATTAGAGGTGTGCTGCATCACACCCAGTTTTTTTTTTTTTTTTTTTTTTTGGTTTTTCGAGACAGGGTTTTCTGACACCCAGCTTTTTAAAGCAGTTTTATATATTAGCTTTATTATATATTTAATAATAACTACAGTGAAAACTCTGGAGCACTATCATGCTATAAACTATGCACACATCTTTAAAGACCTTAGAAAGATAAAGTAGTCTTGTATGTTGGCCACATATTTACCATGTCTGCTGTCCTTCGTGTGCTCCTGAGGATCCAAGCCTTCCTTCTGTTAATATCCTCTCCTTTTCGCATGAGGAACTTCCATTATCCTTTCTGGTAGCACAGGTCTGCTGAAGACAAAAGTCTCTTAGTTTTCCATTTATAAAATTGTCTTAATTCTGTCATTACTCCTGAAGGCCACTTCCACTGGGCACGGAAACCAGGGCTAACTTATCTACTATGGCAGCTTTTTTTTTTTTTTTTTTTTTTTTTTTGGTTTTTCGAGACAGGGTTTCTTGAAAACCCTGTGGCTTTGGAGCCTGTTCTGGAACTAGCTCTTGTAGACTAGGCTGTCCTCAAACTCACAGAATCCTCCTACCTCTGCCTCCGGAGTGCTGAGATTAAAGACATGCGTCACCACCGCCCAGTTTGTGGCAGCTTTTACGATGATATTCTATTCTCTACTGGCATCTACATTTTTCTGTTGGGACTTTTATATGAAAAGCATCTCACAGACTGGTTTCCAGCTTTTCTTTGTGAGGTTTCACCTCTAATGTGCCTAGGCTTCCTTTCCCAAGAATAGCCCTCATCTTTCCACAGTGTCATGCATAATAGGCAAGTCCTCTAAATGTGGCCCCATTGTTGTCTAATACTGACAAGTTAACTTTTATAATTTACTTGGGTCACTGAAGCTTAGCAATATATCAGTACTTCACCCCCACAGTGTGCTTCCCAGGCCTGCTAAACTCTCATTGGATGGGACTATAAATCTTGTTGCTAAGAAGTACACAGTATCTACTTATCTACTGTCTGTTGGAAACCTGTATTCCACAACTGTCTCATTATGACTTTCACTTCAAAGTTTATTTTCAGTATATTCATTTTCGGGGAGGTTATGTGGAGGTCAGAGGACAGTCAGGGTTTGGGGATGGAAATGTCATCAGGCTTGGTGGTGAATGCCCTTAACCATGGAGCATCTCTCAGGCCACCAAAAAAAGCTTCTACTGAAACAATTACTCCAAGTTCTTTGTTTTTTAAGATTTTTTTTGGTTATTGTTTTCTGAGACAGGGTGTCTATGTATACCCCTGGCTGTCCTGGAACTAGCTCTAGCGACCAGTCTAGTTTCAAACTCAGAGATCCTCCTGCCTCTGCCTCCCGAGAGCTGGGATGATTAAGTGTGCCACTATCATCTGGATCAAAGGATTTTAAAGTTTTGTTTGTTTGTTTGTTGTTTTGGTTTTTTCAACACCAGGCTGGCCTTGAACTCCCTGAGATCTGCCGGCCTCTGCCTCCTAAATGCTGGGATTAGCCGGGCGGTGGTGGCGCACGCCTTTAATCCCATCACTTGGGAGGCAGAGGCCGGCGGATCTCTGTGAGTTCGAGACCAGCCTGATCTACAAGAGCTAGTTCCAGGACAGGCTCCAAAACCACAGAGAAACCCTGTCTCGAAAAACCTAAATAAATAAATAAATAAATAAATAAATAAAAATGCTGGGATTAAAGGTGCCCACCTTTAATCTTTTATTTTATGTGTATGGGTGTTTTACCTGCAGCTATATATATGAACACATGAGTGCACTGCCCATAGAGACCAGAAGAGGGCAATGGATCATCTGGAACTGAAGTTACAAATCGTTGTGAGCCACTATGTGGGTGCCGGGAAATGAACCATGTCCTTTAGAAGAGCAGCTTTTAAACAATGAACCATCCCGTACGCTTTTTACTGAAACAATTACTCCTACTTTTGTAATTATGTGTATGCACATATTCTGTGTGTATATGTGTGCATGTGCCCATACAGGCATCAGATACCTCTGGAGCTGGAGTTAGGGGAGTTCGTGAGATGCCCAACATGGGTGCTGAGAAGGAATGTGGGTCCTCTGCAAGTACTCTTAACATTGAGCAGTCTTTCCAGCCCTTACTGATAAACCATAATCCTGTATCACTAATGTTTAGTATCAGTTGTAGGCAACAAAAATTTCTCTAGGTTTTTTTTGGTTTTTCGAGACAGGGTTTCTCTGTGGTTTTTTGGAGCCTGTCCTGGAACTAGCTCTGTAGACCAGGCTGGTCTCGAACTCACAGAGATCCGCCTGCCTCTGCCTCCTGAGTGCTGGGATTAAAGGCGTGCGCCACCACCGTCCGGCTAAAATTTCTCTAGTTTAAGTAGAAAACATTTGGTTGATTTTTAAACTTTTAAGTATTATTAGATAAATCTTGAAGGACAATGAAAAACAGAAATGGTAGCATAACGACCCAACATATCCTTTCAAAACAGTTTTGGATACTAGGAAAATACATTTCTTTTATTTATCACTTGCCTAACAACATTATCTGAAGACTCACACACACCATCATTTAACTTCTGCTAGGAATCATGCTCAGACTTCATGAATAGAGGCTACGGATTCTATGAATTGCCATAATCCCTAGAACCATAATTTTTTTTTTTTAAGGGCTGGAGAGATGGCCTCAGCAGTTAGGAGCACTGGCTGCTCTTCCAGAGGTCCTAAGTTCAATTCCTGGCAACCACATGGTGGCTCACAATCATCTACAATACATCCTGGTGCCCTCTTCTGACCTGCTTTATACAGGCAGGACACTGTATACACAACAAATAAATCTTAAAAACTTTTAAAAAATGGCATAATCACTGTACAAGTTGACATGTTAAAATAACAGTAATTTCCAATAGCATTAATGTTGGGAGCATGAAGGTTTTTACATGCACAGATCACTAGGGAAACCAGGAATGTTAATCACACAAGGGTGTCTCCTCAAAGGAGGAAATACCTGTTCTTCCATCCAGCAGGCTGGGAACTGGAGGTGATTAACAGCCCGGCAATCTCTGTCATCTGATGGGCCAGGCCATATCAGGCTTCCACAACCATGACTGGAGGTGGCTAGTCTTCTAAGTGACCCTTACATCATCTGTATAACTAGGGACTCCTCTAAGCTCCCACAGCCAGGATGGAAGGTGGCTAATAGACTGAATTCCCTCTCTACAACCAAGACCAGGGCAGATCGTTCCTTAGGCCCTTAAGCTAGTACAGGCAGCCTATCTCCAGAACCCATCTTCTTGGAAGTAATGACATGTACCCTGAGTTGAGTTTCTATGTAATTATGCTTCCTTATGTACCTGTGATTGTACTACACTAGGAAACTTTTTTCCAAATTATACTGTATTTAAATGTGATGGCAATAAACTGCCTGGCAATAAACAGACTCCCAAAGTTTGATCCAGCCTGGAGACTTAGTTGGGCTGAACCAAGTTTGCATTCTCACCTCATCAAGGTTCATGTCCCTGCCTTCTGCAACATCTGCGGGGAGCCCCTCACATTAATATTCAGACATTACTTATTCAACTTTGTTGTATGACTGTCTTATTGTCTCATTGCTATGTTTTCTAATTCTGAGACGACAAAGCAAAAACAGCATCTACCTATTAGTTTATTTGATACATTTTAAAGTCTTTTAGAGGAAAGTTAACTTTATCTAATATGCTTTCTGTTCACTAGTCCAAGGGATCAAACCAACAGCTTTGCACATGATAGAAAGGTTTTGAATTTAACTACATCCCCAATCCTTCAAAAGTATTTAAACCAAAGTATAATCAACAGAAGAACACACAGCAAGTATAGTGAAAAGTGTTGAAGATACATAACATGGGACTGGAGATAAGACATAGCAGCTAAGGGTGTTTGATGATCTTGTAGAGCACCAGATTTCAATTCCCAGCAACCATGTCCAGTGACTCACAACTGCCTGTAACTACAGCTTCAGGAGAATTAAAGACCTCTGGCTTGTATGGGTACATGCACTCATGTGTCCATACCCACATGTATACACATAATCAAAAATAATAGAAATAAATGTTTAAGTTTTTAATGAAAAACTAAAAATTTTAGAACATTAAAGTAGAAATTTTAGCTGGGTGGTGGTGGCATACGCCTTTAATCCTAGCACTCAGGAGGCAGAGGTAGGTGGATCCCTGTGAGTTTGAGGCCAGCTTGGTGCTAGTGCCAGGCTGCAACACTACAGAGAAACCCTTTCTCAAAAAACCAAAACATAAAAAAAATAAAAATACAAAATTTAAATTAAAAAAATAAAAAATAAGGAACAGAACATACCTGTATATTAGAAGACTTTGTAACATATCCCTATCTCAATTTCCACAACACATTTAAAAAATAATGTTATGAATTCAGACACCAGTTTCAAAATAATACCATTATAGTATGTAGCATTATTTTACACCTAGTTTTATTGATTAAAGATTATACTTATAGGACTCATCTATGTTGTTGCATATAGTCATAGTTTTATGCGTTATTTGTTGTTTCATCGTATTTCACCATGTGTATACCAGTATGATGGTTTGAATGAAAATGGCCCCAATAGGCTCCTAGGAAGTGGCACTATTAGGAGGTGTGGTCTTATTAGAGGAAGTGTGTAACTAGGGTACGGTTGGAGGTTTCAGCTGCTCAAGCCAGACCCACGGTTGCTGTCTCTTCCTGCTGTCTAATGATCCAGATGTAGAAATCTTGGCTCCTCCAGCATCATACCTGCTTTTGTGCCAGCATGCTTCCCACCATGATGAAAAGGGACTGACACTCTGACACTGTAAACCAGTTCCAATTAAATGTTTTTCTTATTAACGGTTGCCATGGTCATGGTGTCCCTTCATTGCAAAAGAAACCCTAAGTAAGACAGCCAACAACAACAAAATTTAAAGATGGTTCTCATTGCATTTCCCAGACACAGTGGCCATTGCAGTCATGATCCTACTAATAACTGCACTCTCAGCATAGTGAACTGCCTAGACTCTTGATCCTCCTGCTTCCCTCCCAAATGCTTTCCAAAGACATGTGCTACAATATGTAGTTACATATGGTAATACAGGAATAATACATATTATGCATAGGCATTTGAATTATCATTTTGACTAATGTTACTGTGATTCTTTTACATATGTTTAGTGCACATATTTTAATTGGGTATACCTAGAGATAGAAATGAAAGGTACAGGATATACAAGGAGTATCCAAAGTAGGGCTGTCCATTAACAATGCCTGACAGTTACAGTTACCCTAATTGAATCACACACAGCTGACGTTGCCCTGGTCTAGTCTTCGGTCTCTCACAGCTGAGATCACAGGCACACACCACCACGCGGTCTCAGTCTCAGTTCTGCACTGTAACTGTCAGCTTTTGGTGTCAACACCATCTAGTTTCATTATGAGTTGGCAAGTTTTACTTGTATTCTATTTTCTAAAAGAAGTTTTGAAGATCTTGTTCCTTCTTCCTAAGTAGTACGGACATTATCAGAATTCAGAGACTGTTTAATAATTGTTAGTATAAAGAGATAAAATAGGGCTGGAGAGATGGCTCAGCGGTTAAGAGCATTGCCTGCTCTTCCAAAGGTCCTGAGTTCAGTTCCCAGCAACCACATGGTGGCTCACAACCATCTGTAATGAGATCTGGTGCCCTCTTCTGGCCTGTAGACAGAATACTGAGAATACTGTATACATAATAAATAAATAAATGAATAAATAAATAAATAAATCTTTAAAAAAAAGAGATAAAATAGCTATCTGTAGGCTGAATTCATTCAGGAATTCTTCCATTTCAGCTAAATTTACAAACACATTAGCATATGTTGCTATAAATACTCTTGTCATTTTAATGTATTGAGATTTGTAAAGGTGTCTCTTTCCCTTTGGATAGCAGTCTGATAAAGACATGACTATGTTACTTCATTTTAAAAATACATAATGTTTAAAATGTTTCAGGCCAGCCTGGAACTCATGGGATTAAAGGTGTGTGCCCCTATGCCATGTCCTAATTCTTTTACTTTAATGATTTTCATCTCCTATTTTCCACGAATGTATCTTGCAATTGCTTTCTCACATCTTTAATTGGTTTTTAGATCACTAGCTGATGTACGATGTCCTTCCATATGCTGTGAATATGTGTCTCTCTCATTGGTTGATAAAGAAAGCTGTTTCAGTCAATGGCCAGGCAGAATAGAGCCTGGCAGGAAATCTAAACAAAGATATGGAGAGAAAGAAGGCAGAGTCAGGGAGACACCATGTAGCTGCTGAAGGAGTAACATGCCAGGGCATGACTGGTAAGGCATGGCCATGTGGCCATATACAGATTAGTAGAAATGGGTTAATTTAATTGTGAGAGCTAGTCATTGGAGAAACAATTACAATTAATTATCCTGTAAGCAGCTGCGGGGACCATAAGTGGAGAGAAACTGGATCAGTGGAACTGGGAGAGACAGAGATAAGTCTCCATGTACAACTAGCTTTGGGGGGGGGAAGGGTTGGGGCTTTCTTCTTTTAGAAAATACATACATAAGTCTCTTAATTTGACTCTAAGCAATGTATCCCAGAAATGTATTTGTTTACTTTGGTGCTGAGAATTGAATTCAGGACCATGACTATAATAAATATGTGCTCTACTTTGAACTATACCCACAGTTTCACAAATTTTTATATATGCAATTATACATATATACAGGGTTTTATTTGCTTTAAAATAATTTATAATTTCTACTGTGCTTAATGCTTTGACCTAAGCATACTTTTAAAGTACACAGACATTATCTCTATGTTTTTCTTACAGTTTATATGATGAATGAAACTCTTTACACTTCTTTCACCCTCATTTCTTCCATTAGTATGGTTCTATCCTTCTGAACTATTCCCAATATGAAACAGAGAAGCTACATAGCTTTCTGACCCTCAGTTTAAATTTTTTATTCCATTCATTTATTGATGGAAGGGGTAAGATGTACCACAGTCAATGTGTGGAGGCCAGAGGAGAACTTCCTCCCTCTACCGTGTGAAGACTGACCTTCAGGCTTGGTGATTGGTACCTTTTCCTGTTGGGCCCCTGAACCTAGAAACCAGGCCAGTAATTTACAGTGATATTTCCCCTTCATTTGATAGCCTGGTGTTGAACAGATGTGGTGATATACAATAGTTTAGTGAATCATTACCTTCTGGTAGATATGTGGTTTGTCCTCACATCCTTATGCACAGTGATTATATTTTAAATTATTTTTATATTCTTTGTAAGACAGAAGCATTGGATCTCCTGGAGGTGGAATTACAGAGAGTGTGGAGCCACTCAATGTTGTGGAACCAAACCCAGATTCTCTACAAGAACAGCAAGTATTTTAAACCACTCAGATGTCTCTCTAGCCTCTAATTTTTTTATACTCTTAAAAACTGAACTGTTGATCTCTGTAACAGTCTCCATCTTTTTTGGGGGGGGGAGTTTCGAGACAGGGTTTCTCTGTGGTTTTGGAGCCTGTCCTGGAACTAGCTCTTGTAGACCAGGCTGGTCTCGAACTCACAGAGATCCGCCTGCCTCTGCCTCCCAAGTGCTGGGATTAAAGGCGAGCGCCACCACCGCCCGGCTAACAGTCTCCATCTTTGCAAAAAGCAGCTTGACTAGGGCTGAAAGCTGTACTTACCTGTGGTCAAAGGGATACATATGTAGATTCCAGTTAGAAATTATATTGGCGGGGATACAGAGGAAGGACTCACTGGTTAAGGCATTGCTGACAAGCCTGACAACCTGTAGTGATATTTTATGTGTATTTTAATAAATAAAGCTTGTCTGGAGACCAGAATGCAAAACAACCCCACTAGCCAGTCATACAGGTCAGACAGTGGTGGCATACACACCTTTAATTTCAGCAGCCACATTAGTTAGTCATAGAGGCTGGGTGGTTGGGGTGCACGCCTTTAATCCCAGCACTAGAAAGGAATATAAGGTGCGATGAGACAGGAGCTGGCTCTCTTTCAGTCTGAAGATTTCATAGACGTAAGAGCTCTCTAGTGGCTTGGCTGCTTTGCTTTTCTGATCTTCAGGTTGAACCCCAATATTTGTCACTGGATTTTTATTATTCATGCTACACAACCTGACTCAATCCCTGAAACCCACATGTTAGAAGGAGAGAACCAACTCTTCAAGTCACCCTCTAACCTTTGCTTGTATACCAAGGCACCCTGCCCACCTCTAATTAAATACATGTTAAAAAAAAAAAAAAAGGAAAAAAAAGAAAGAAATCCTACTGGCAGTAGTATGTGTTCTCCTCTAGGGTCTAGGACTTCATCAGCCATGGGAAGTTCTTTATGTTTGTAGTACCAAGCATGATTTCCCTCCTACCTAGCAGGTCTTATGTCCAATTAGTCAGTTGTTGGTTGCCCATGGATAAAAGTGCCACTATTCCACCATATGAGGATATCTTGACAGACCAGTTATTGTTATGGTTTATAGGCTTTACAGCTGGTAGTACTGATTGTTTTTTTTTCTTAGTACTTTAAATAGCACCTTCTGAAACTATGAGAGGTGGTCCTCAGAGAAAACATTTCCAAGATTCTGTGGGGTGCTCATCCTAAATTGGTGCACCTACCACGTAACCCCTATAACTAAGGCTCAGGAAACATCACTCAAGATGGGGTAAAACTATTCTAAAACCCAGAGAACCATGACACATATGAGTCTGTGTCTTTTAGACCTGAAAGAGAGGTTGCACCCATTAAATCTCAACACTGTTAACTATCTAAGCAAGACCTTAGTAATGACAACACCAGTTGATATGCCAATGTGGATAAGAGAAATTTCACAAAGCCCCACTCCAGATGAAGAGCTATAAGCAATCAATGATTGTTTAGAGAGGGAGAATCAGTTTTTTCCAAGGACAAATTTCCTGATGGTTATCTAATACAAGTGTCATCCCTAAAAACCTGTACATATGAGTAACACAAAATATACTCAATAGATCAATAGGTTGTGTGTGTAAAACAATAATTAAGGAATAAGAGTGTAGCATGATTAATAAAAATCCCGAGACAGAAATTGGAGTTCAACCTGAAGGTCAGAAAGCAAAACAACCAGCCACTGGCTCTCACCTCCACCTCAGTCTGAAATGGTGATCCTGCCTCCAGGAATCTCAGAATGAAACTGTCTGAGAGTTGTGTACTCTCATTTTATGCTCTTCTCTAGGGCTGGGATTAAAGGTATGCACCACTACCACCTGGTTTCTATGGTAAACTAGTGTGGCTCCTGGAATAAAGGTGTGTGTCACCACTGCCTAGTTTGTAAGGCTGACCAGTGATGCTGTTTTACTCTCTGATCTTCAGGCAACCATTATTGATTAAAATACAAATGAAATATCACTACAGAAGAGATCATAAATTTGAGAGGTGATGAAGGGATACGGTAGGCATTGGAAGGGGTGTAGAAGAGCTAGAAATAATGTAAGCCGAGTACTCACATATACAATTCTCAAAAAAAAAATACCTTTAGATAAAAAGATAGAATTGTAGCTTGAGCCGGGTGGTGGTGGCGCACGCCTTTAATCCCAACACTCGGGAGGCAGAGGCAGGTGGATCTCTGTGAGTTCGAGGCCAGCCTGGTCTATAAGAGCTAGTTCCAGGACAGGCTCCAAAACCACAGAGAAACCCTGTCTCGAAAAATCCCCCCCCCCCAAAAAAAAGAATTGTAGCTTTAAAGTGTGAACACATATTGTATTATATCCACTTCTATGGGATGATAGCAATTTCTACTGCTGTGTATAAGAATGTCTGTTTCTATATGGACTCACCAACACATTAAACATGCAAAATTTTCTCTAAATTTGCCAAGCATAGTGGAGCACGACTTTAATCCTAGTATTTGAGAAGTAGAATTCTGTATGTGAATGTCTGTGAGTTTCAGGCTATCCAGAACTACATAGTGAGATCCTGTCTCAAACAAACAAAACCAAAAAAAAAAAAAAAAAACACCTCAAGTTTCTCTAAATTTGGTAAGAAATATATATTAAAGCATTTCCCTTCAAATATTAGAACTCTCATTGTGCAAAATGATGTGTCTCACTAGGAAATTTCTTTTCTCTCTTTTTTTTAATGAGGTTGCCTTTTTTTAAAAGATTTTATTTATTTAACTAAGTATACAGTGTTCTACCTGCATGTATACCTTCATGCCAGAAGAGGACACCAGACTCCATTATAGATGGTTGTGAACCACCATGTGGTTGCTGGGAATTGAACTCAGGACCTCTGGAAGTGCAGCCAGTGCTTTTAACCTCTGAACCATCTTCCCACTCCTGCCCAATCAGGATTCAAACCCCCATTTGAATCTAGAATTACCTTACCTCCCAGCCCTCATCCTTTACTCCTTAAAATTCCTGCCTCAACTGAGCTCGAGACTCTCCCTGATCTAAACGCTGTGTTGGAACAGACAGAGTGCCCAAGCTCAAACTTACAATAAAGGCTTTTTGCTTTTGCATATGAACTCAGACTCCTGGTGGTCTCTGGGGGGCTCGTGATGCGGGTAGAACATCTGGGAGCATGTCCGGGATCCTCCAGACCCACTAGGACTCGCAACCTGGGGAACCTGAGACCAGCCAGTGAAAATCAATCTGTGTCTGCTGTCTGTCTCATTTAGTTTCACTTTGTCTCTGTCTCCTGCTGTTCTGTGACCGGGCCCACTTCTGAGTTGCCTGCAAAGATCTGGGATATGCTGGAGGACCACAGGTCAGGGAACTGGGAGGACGTCCCAGGACCCTTCTGTACAGGATTGGATCTTGGATCCTCTGGTTTCTATGAACAGACGAGGTAGGGTCACACCCCATTGATGGATTGGTGACAAGTTGGCCTCCAGCTGACCAGGAGGAATCTGCATTGTTTTGTTGCTTTTGAACTGTTTGTTTTGTGTCTGACACTAGAGACTGACATTATGGGACAGAAGCCAAGTACTCCCACTTCCTTGACTCTGATTCTCAACCATTTTTAGGAGTTTAAGACTAGCACACAAAAAGATGGATTTGAAACTAAAAAGGAAAAATTAACCACATTCTGTCAGCTAGAATGGACTTGCTTTGATATAGGCTGGCCAGGTGAAGGAATTTCAACTCTTACCTGATGGTCTCTGGGGGGTGGGGCTCATGACACGGGCATGACAACAATAAATAGTTGGAAATTATTTTTATTACTTAGTTGTATATGTGTATGCCTGAGTGTACATATTTATACCACAGCAGATGTCTTGAGAGGTCAGAAAAGGTACTGGATCCCCTGGAATGGAAGTTACAGACAGTAACTACCATGTGGGTGCTTTGAACCAAACTCAGGTCCTCAGCAAGAACAGTGAAGAGCTCTTAGTCACTGAGTCATTCTCTCCAGCCCCTCAGAATTATTTTTGCAAATCAAATCAGCTAGTCTGCATCTTTTAATTGAGAGTTAAAACCATTTTATGGGGCTGGAGAGATGACTCGGTGGTTAAGAACCCTGACTGCTCTTTCAAAAAGACCCAGGTTCAATCCCCAGCAACCACATGGCAGCTTACAATTGTCTGTTACTTCAGTTCTAAGGGCTCTGATACCCTCACACCAATGCACATAAAATAAAGTTAAATAAAAGTTTTAAAAAAGACCATTTTATGTCACGTTAATATTGAGAAGTATTTGTTGATTCCTGTAATGTTGTTGATAATTTTCCTAACTGGTTTGAATACTATTCATTTTTTTTATTTCTTTTCACTCATCCTAGGGGTTCACTGCTATACTGAAATAGACATGCTAACATTTTCCCAGTGGTTTCTCTTCTCTCATGAAATTAATTCTTTCCTGAGCTGATAAGTGACTTTCTTCCTCTTCAATAAATGACCCACTTTTTTCTTTTTCTTTTCCCTCCTTCCCACGCCCCACAAGTCTTTTCTTTCCTTCTCTCCCTCTTCCCTTCCCTTTCCCTTCTTCCCCTTCCCTTTCTTCTCTTTCCCTCTTCTCTCCCCTTTTCCTCCCCTCTCCTCCCTCCCTCCCTCCCTTCCTTCCTTTCAGGGTCTCACATATCCTTGGTTGGCTGGAACTCTATTTGCAGAAGATGACCCTGGATTTCTGATCCTCCTACTTTTACCTCTTGAGTACTGAGATCACAGGCATGTACTACCTTGCCTAGTTTTTTTTTTTTTTTTTTTTTTGATTTTCGAGACAGGGTTTCTCTGTGGCTTTGGAGCCTGTCCTGGAACTAGCTCTGTAGACCAGGCTGGTCTCGAACTCACAGAGATCCGCCTGCCTCTGCCTCCCGAGTGCTGGGATTAAAGGCGTGCGCCACTACCGCCCAGCACCTTGCCTAGTTTTATTTATGGTGCTGTGGATCCTGGGACTTAGTGCTTAACAGGCAAACACTTTATCAACTGAGCCCATGCCTTAGCCCGTGTGTAACATTTCTTCAGTATATATTGGCAATGCTAGAGTATTGTTTGTGAATTAGTTTGTGCTTATATTGGAATGCCATTTATCCAATGATCCTGAAATACAAGTTTGAGGCATGTGGTATTGGTCACCAATTATTTAATTTTTGTGACTGAAATGTATCATTACATGTTTTCCTTATAAATTTCCTTATAAATAAACTGTCACTTTTTACTTGAAACTTACATCTAATTGATATCCATATCTTTTCCTAAATTCAAGGATTTTTCCTGCTCTGATTTAGTTGCACACACTGTCAATGACTTTAGTATACATATTAGGTCATTCATTTACTTCCTTGTTTCTTAGGCTTTGTCTCTTAAGAATAGTCATTCCTTTTCCTCTAATGATGTCTGAATGTAGAATTTCCTTGACTGTCTTCAATGCCTGAGAGTCTATCTTCTGATTGATCTAGTCTTTTAGTGAATTTGCTTTGTCACTTTTCATTTTCAATATTTCTGAGTTTATATTTCAAAGTCTCAATTTCCTTCCTGGTTTTCTTATCCATGTTGCCAAATTTCTTGCCCAGTTTCTTTCATTCTTCATTCACTTGGTTGTTTGAATTCTCTTTGAGGTCATTGATCATTCTTAAAAAGAGACTTCTGAATACTTTCTCCAGAATGATAACCTTTTCAGTATCTCAGATTTGGTGCTTAGGGGTTGTGGTATATTGCTAGAGTCATGTTGCCCTGCCTTTTCATGTTTTTGGGTTCCTAAATTGTGATCTGCAACATGTATTGGGATGGTCATCCCTTCTGGCTTTATCTGGAGATCGTCTCAGTGAGTAGTCTTCTTTTGAAAGATTAATTCTGTGTACTACTCAAAGAGAACAAACCATTTTCACAGCAATAATGATAAACCAAACCAGACACTGAAAAAATCAAAATCAATTAAAGTTAATTGCACACCAGCAATAACTATAAAAAACAATACAGCAAAAGATAATGCTAAGCATAAGTTATGAAGTAAAAAGTTATGCTAAGAACATAATAAATGTGGAAAGTACAGAAGATTAACCAAAAGGAAGTAAAATATGAGTAAGAGAAGAGTAAGAGATAAAATTTGACCACACACTAAAAATTGGGAACAAATTTAAAGATAATAAAAAAATCAAAGAATTTAGAAATAGCTGGGCGGTGGTGGCGCACGCCTTTAATCCCAGCACTTGGGAAGCAGAGGCAGGCGGATCTCTGTGAGTTCGAGACCAGCCTGGTCTACAAGAACTAGTTCCAGGACAGCCTCCAAAACCACAGAGAAACCCTGTCTCCAAAAAGAAAAAAAAAAAGAATTTAGAAATAAAGTTCAAAAATACTTTAAACATGTTAACACCAATTGTTACCAAATAAGAAAGAATTGGAGTGACTTCCTCCTGGATCTTCTTATAACTTGCATCTGCCGGGTACATGTGTGTAGGGGGTCAGTGTTGAAGCTGGAGTCCTTCATCCCATCCATTCAGGCTAGTTCTTTGCCCAGGCTCAAGGCATCCATTCTATCAGTACTGAAAATATTCTAAAGACACACAGGTGCTTCCCATCATACTACTGAAAAAAATGGTTTCCCCCAAAAGTGGAATTTTCCAGGGACTTTTACACTGTGAAAAGAAAAGACTGGGAGGCTGTGGCCAACAACAGGATGGGTCGGTCTCACAGAAAGGTATTTATGTCACACGGTTCTCACAACTTACTGAAGCCAAGCAATGATGCACATGACCACACCTTGGCCACCTTAGTCATACCTTGTCTTCTATTTAAATCTAAGCCTGAGCTGGCAAGCTGGCTAAGTCAGTGAAGTGGTTGCCATCCAAATATGAGGACCAAAGTTCAGTTCCTCCAGACCCATGTGAAACCAAACAAAGACCTAGGTGTGTGGCATATTCCTAGAACTGAAATGCTAAGTAAGTGGAGACAGGAACATTCCTGAAACTAGTTGAATAGCCAAGCTAGACAATTTAGGGAGCTTCAGCTTCAGTTAAAAAACCCGCTCCCCCAAAATAATGTGGAGAGTCACTGAGAAAGATTCTTGATGCCAAGTATCTTCTGGACTCCAAATGCACACTGGACAAGTGTATACCCACACCTACATACACATATACAACACACACACATACACACACACACACACACACACACACACACAAAACAAAAACTTAAGTCAAGAAGCTGAAGAAGGATTTGTGGGGAGGGGGAGTCATTATAACTTTGTTCCTCTTCTCATATGTATATGGCTACATAGAATAAATTTCCTTTTTCTCTTTTTCACTATGCTGTGTCTTGATGTAGGAGTCCCCTCTGTGTGCTGTGATTACCATTAATGAATAAAGAAACTGTTTTGGACCTATAGCAGGGCAGAACTTAGGTAGGAGGGGAAGACAGAACTGAATGCTGGGAGGAAGAAGGGAGAGTCAAAGAGATACCATGCTGCTACCAGAGTCAGACATGCCGAATCTTTGCTGGTAAGCCACTGCCACGTGGTAATATACAGATTAATAGAAATGGGTTAAATTAATATAAGAATTAGCCAATAAGAAGCTAGAGCTAATGGGACAAGTGGTGTTTTAGTTAATATAGTTTCTGTGTGATTATTTCAGGGCTAAGCAAGCCGGGCGGCCAGTCAGAACAAGCAGCTCCTTTCTCCAACAGTGTCTGACTGTTTTCATTGGCTCCAACAGTGTCTGACTGTTTTCATTGGCCTTTAGGGTGGGTGGCTGAACTAAGGTGGATCTAAGTTCTGACCCTAACAACTCTGCTAAGAAGACTGGTCAAGAATCATGTGTCCATCACACTGAATTCACTTTAGATGCTTCCCTTCATGACATGGTTGTTGCTAGTCAAACTTAGCTTTGTGATCTGTGGATCCAGTAGGTTCTAACTTCCCCTAGACACAACCGAGTTTTGCAGCCTGGGTTGTGTCTTCTGTCTTCTGAAGTGTATCAGAAAGGAAAAGCAGAGTTATGCACTAAGAGAAAGAACTAGGGAAACAGACCTCTATCTGCCAGAGTGACAGTTTTCCTGTCCCTGTGTAAGGAACGAGACTGAAGTGACTATCACACTGAAGCAAAATAGTCAGAGAAAATTACAGAGACATCGGAAGGAGAGGAACACCTTACTCAGAAGTCATGTTGAGGCCTCTTTCCCTCAGAGATACAGAATTGTAGCACAATCAACAACTGCTTAGATCCTTTCTCCCTTCATAGCTGCAAACCTGCAATTTTCTAGGAATCTCACCTGAAATTCCTTTGTAGGAAAAGATCATGTCCTAAACCCCTTGTGTAACCCTAGTGGCTTTAGAATTTACTTTATGAGATTGTAACTCCATACAAGTTATCTCTGAAGTCACCCTATAATCTCACTTACCTAAAGAGAGAAAAAAGAAAAACAACAAAACAAACAAAAAGGTTTCTTTGTAACTTCTAAGATGTAATTTGAGAACCACTAAAATGGTAGATATGGCTCCTGCTAAGACAATTGCAGGGCTTCCTTAAGCTCATACCTGCATTTAGCAGCTCTCTCAACCCCACATTCATGTTCTCTTCTGTGTTTTTCTAAGCACTTTTTCTCCTAACCTTCATGTTGAAAGTCTATATTAAAATATATTTGATAAAGTCGGGCAGTGGTGGCTCACGTCTTTAATTCCAGCGCTTGGGAGGAGAGGTTGGAGGACCTCTGAGTTTGAGACCAGTCTAGTCTACAGAGTGAGTTCAAGGACAGCCGGGGCTACACAGAGAAACCCTGTTTTGAAAAACAAAATGTACGCAGAGACTGCTCGTTTGTTTCTTGCTGCCCAGACCCAAATAATCACACAGAAACTATATTGATTACAACATTGTTTGGCTGATGACTCAGGCATATTTCTAGCTATCTCTTATATCTTAAATTAAGCCATTTTTATTATTTTATGTATCGCTACAAGGCTATGATTTACCGGAAACGTTCTGGCAGCATCCTTCTCCGTCCGTAGCTACATGGAGTCTCTTTGGCTCCACCTACACTACATATATACACACATACACACACACACATATATATGTATATATATGTTTGGCTTTCATGTCTGGCTTTCCTCTGCTAAACCATTGGTCGAAACAGCTTTATTCATTAACCAATAAAAACAACACATATACAGAAGGACAGCCAACATCAACAAAAAATAAGAAACCAAACTAAAACTAAAACTAACCAACCAACAACAACAAAAACAAGAAATCTCCAAGTCTGCTTCATTCTAGATAGTAATGAAATTCTTTTCTACGTCAAAACCACAAATTGGCCTGAGTTGAGGTCACTAAAAGATTAATGGAACTCCTTGGCTGCTGAGGTTGGCATAGCAGAACTGCCCAAGCACCTGTTGCCCAAACTTCTCAGTGTATACACATTCAGTTGAGGCCAGCAAACACAGGATAGCTTAATAACCTGGGACCCTGCTTAGATTGAATTATTTACAACCTTCTTTTCTAATAATGGTCTTGGAAGACCAGCTCCTTTATCTGTATATCCCCAAACAATGTACCTAGCAACCTCCAACCCCCCCTATATTAGGTTGCACATTCATCCCTCTCTTGACAATGATGTTTCTCTTCCCCTAACAACAATCAAGCACAGACACTTTCTTTTCAAATATATTCCCAATGTAGAGTAAATGAGAAGACCAATCCAGCCTGAACTGGTTTTGGCTGTTTATGCATTAAAGAAAAACTGTGTCCTCAAGAGAACTTTTAGGGAGGAACCCTATTTACCATCTTATGTCTACACATGATTGAGTGTGCTTAAGATTAAAATCTGATGCATTATGGGGACAAGCACAGTAGAAAAAATGACTATGTGATCCAATCTATCAACCAAAATAGAGAACACTAGGAATCACTTGAACCCCATAAAAGAAAGGCCCAAACAATAATCAGGGCTCTTGAGTACCCTCTCTCATGAGACCCACTGTCACTCTTGACATGTATTCTTTTCTAATCTGCACTGAAGTTATCTACAACTCATGTAAATCTGGGTGAGTTTCCATTTTTAATTCTTTGGGTAAAAGGCCTAGCACCTGGAAACAAAAAAAAAAAACAAACCTTGGTGAGCTCAACCACTGTAAAACTTTGGCCCCTTCCTCCAGGGCTACTTGTAGTCATCTCCAACTCACCTTCCCAGATTCTACTGTTCCCTGTTTTCTGGTCTTCAAGAGCATCTGACCATTTTAACATGGCACCTAGCTACAGATCTTCAAGGTATATGGAGCAACAAAATGGTTTTCTTACCCAATGCTGGCCTATCCTTCAGGAGGAGTCATGATTATACCAAGTTCCTCCAATGGAGTTAAAGCTTGTGGTAAGTGGGAAGTCCTGCAGGAAGGACTGCCAGTCATGTCTTTTAAAAACAAAACAAAACAAAACAAAAAAAAAAAAAACCAAAAAACCAGGGCTGTCTCATTTATCTCCTGGATTCAGCTTTCCTTCCCTACAGGAAGTCACAGCTGGAGCCTTGGTGTGTTTCTCCCTTTTCCTGGATTAACCTTTCTGTATATGCTTTTCAGTGCTTCTATTACCTATGAAGGGAAAAATATTAGTAAGAGGCTAGGAAATAAGACTGGTCTACTTAGTAATTTAGACAAGAATTTCAAGCTGTTGGCCGAAGAACGTTGCACCCTGACAGCGCAGCACTGAAGCCCTGAGCCTTGTGACTCAAACCTTTGTCCATGACCACTATTTGCATGGCAGACATTGTACAAAATGGGAAGAACCTGCAGAAAGGCTCATATTAGCCTCCCACAACTGTACACCAGCCAGTCTGGACCGACCCTCTTTATAAATGATACCCCAGGAAACCACATACAAAGAAGCTCACCCTAACTGTCATTGTGTGTGTGTGTGTGTGTGTGTGTATCAATGTGAAGGACAGAAAAGCATAGCAGATCCCCTGGAGCTGGAGTTAAAACAATCAAATGTGAGCTATGTGACCCGCATGCCTGGAACCAAAATCAGGTTCTCCACAAGAACAATAGGTACTCTTAACCACTGAGCAATCTCTCCAGCCCCTAAAGACTTATTTTTAAGGTTTTCTTTTTTGGTTTTTTTTTTTTTTGTTTTTATCTTAAGTTTTTTTCTTACCTCTGATTTTTTTGTCTATACAGTTATATGTTTAAATATCTTTTCAGCAATTCTGAACAAATTATGGGGGGGGGCTTACTTACAGGGTATGCATTACAAATGTCTTCCTAATTGTCATTAGTTATATTTACTTTGCTTACTGTATATTTGTGATAAAAAATCTTTTCATTTTCATATAAATCAAAAAGCAAACAATTCTAAGATATAACAGAAGTTGAATGTGATGGAAGAAGAGGGAAAGGCTGAACATTTGAACCTGCCTGGGCTACATGGTGAGTTCCAGGCTAGCCTGTTAGTGAAACACTGTCTCAGAAAACCAAGGGGTGAAGAAACATTAAATTGTATAGCACTTGATGGGGTGCATAATACCGCAAGCTTGAGTGCATGCATGCCTGCATGTGTGCGAGTGTTTTAAGAGAAAAAAATCAAAAAACTAAGATAAGGCTATGAAAATAGCACAGTGCTAGTGTCTGCCTAGTGTGTGTATGATTTTCTGGATTCTAGCCTCAAACAACAAGAGAAATTACCTAGATAAAATAAAAATAAACTAAGATTCTTTATGAGGAAAACCTGAAAACATTAAGAATATAATTTTTAAAAGAATGTAAAAACATACCACAATGTTCATCAACAGAATAATTCAGCATTAGAAAGACATAAATTCCAGTAAAATTAATTTTTTTTTTGGTTTTTCAAGACAGGGTTTCTCTGTAGCTTTGGAGCCTGTCCTGGAACTCCCTTTGTAGATCAGGCTGGCCTCGAACTCACAGAGATCCGCCTGCCTCTGCCGAGTGCTGGGATTAAAGGTGTGCGCCACCACCGCCCGGCTTAAAATTAATTTATAAACAGTATTGTCAGTACTAGGCACATACCCACTGCATGCTTGCATGCATACATATATACAAGCAAAATAATCACATGCATAAAATAAAAACAAACATTATTTTTAAAAGAAAAAAATGATATTTCAGTCTTTAAAACATAGTAGAAAGCTATCATAGTTATATTACTGTGGCATTGACATTCAGATAGAGAGGAGACTATAAGGGACAAGAATATGTGCAGAAATTTATATAAACATAAAATTAGAAATTTAGTATGCATTAAAGGTACCATCCAGTAGGGCAATGGTCTCATATGTCTTTAATCCCAGCACTCGGAAGGCAAAGGCAGGCAGATCTCTCTGAGTTCGAGGAAGCCTGGTCTACAAGAGCTAGTTTTAGGACAGCTAGGATTGTTACAGAAAGAAACTCTGTCTCAAAAAACAATAGATAGATAGATAGATAGATAGATAGATAGATAGATAGATGTGCTACCCATGAAAAATAGGAGAAAAGTAGACTTCTAATAAAGAATACTGTGTTGTTGAATATTTAACTATGAAATATGTGTTACATTTGTTTCTTCTATAGACTGTTACTTTAACTGTGTAACGGTGTGTTGCATTTATTTAGACTACATTTGTTTAATTATGTAAAGATGTATTGCTACTTCACCTTGCCTTCCTAAGTGCCTGATTGGTCTAATAAAATGTTGAATGGCCAATAGCTAGGCAGGAGAGGGATAGGTAAGGCTGGTGGGCAGAGAGGATAAGTAGGAGGGGAAATCTAGGCTTGGGAGAAACAGAAAAGAGGAGGGGAGGGGAGGAGAGGAAAGAGGAGGGGAGGGGAGGGAACAAGGGAGATGCTGCAAAGGAACCAGGCAGCTTCAGCCAGCCAAACATGGAAGAAGCAGAAAAAGAAGCACATATAGGAAAAAAGGCACAAAACCCTGGGGCATAAGGTCGATAAAAGAGAAACAGGTTAAGTTAAAAGAGCTAGCTAAAAACAAACCTACAATAAACTGAGCATTCATAACTAATAAGAAATTTTTGTGTTGTGATTTGGGAACTGGTTGGTGACCCAAAAGAAAAACTTGCTGTATTACTGGGAAATGTTCATAGCCACTTGGGAAAAGATACATTCGGATTTGTATATACAAGCAAAGACCCCCAAATGGACCAGAGGACTAAATGTAAAAATATGAAATGATGTAGAAAATAAAAGAAAGAGCATGTTGCTATTCTGGCCATTCTCTTCTCTTTCTTCCTTTTAATTTCTATTTTCTTCCCTCTCACTTTCTAAGATGGGTGGTGGTGGTGCACGCCTTTAATCCCAGCACTTGGGAGGCAGAGGCAGGTGGATCTCTGTGAGTTCGAGGCCAGCCTGGTCTACAAGAACAAGTTCCAGCACAGGCTTCAAAGCTACAGAGAAACCCTGTATTAAAAAACAAAAAAACCAAACAAACAAAAAAACCCATACAATACATTTTGATTATTTTTCCCTCCCCTAAATCCACTTTAAAAGAGACAGGAGAGATATGGCTGGGTGGAGAGAATATAAAGCAGGAGGAGACAGGAGCTCACTGCATTATGAGGGTGCAGTCTGAAGCCGTCAGTCAGAGGACCCAGTCTGAGGAGGCAGTCTGAGGACAGGATCGTCCTTTTGGTCTGAGGATTCAGTAGAGGTAAAAGGTCTCTCTAGTGGCTGGCTGCACTGTTTCTCCAATCTCTCAGCTTTCACTCCATAATATCTAACTCCAAGTTTTTTTATTAAGAACAATTAGAATTTGTGCTACAGAAAGTAAATATTTTATACCATTTATTGTCTGCTCCTGTTTATAACATCCAACTAAAGTATCTTATATTTGACCTGCAACATTTAAAAAATGTGAAAGGATCTTAAAATGAAAGATGCTTTATAAACCCTACCAACTCATGCATATTTTCTGTTTCTTATTTTATATACTTATGTATATGTGAACCTTTGGTATATTCTGACCTTTGTTCTAAGATCAAGCATATTCCAGTTGTAAAGAATTGTTAGTTCTCTTTTTCCTGTAAAAATAACTTAAAATTAAGTAACTGTAAAAGTAAGCAACACACACAGTAAACTTAACTTATTATAGTGCTTTTTTTTGTATATTTTTTTGAGAGATTTCACTATATAGCTCTGGAATTCTCTTTATAGACCAGACTGGTCTTGAACTCACAGTGAGCTTTCTGTAACTGCCTTGCTAGTAAATACTGGGATTAAAAGGTGTGTGTACTTTTTTTTTAATGCTTAATATTTTTTTGCAGATACCACTTAGTATTATTATATTACATTTCTAAGTGGAAAATTTTATAATTTTATCATATTCAATCCTTATGTCCAAGGGAAAAAGTAAGAAAAAACATATTAAATTGATAATAATAATATTATACAATTGAGTCAATCAAGACAAATTTACAGGAACAGAAAAGTGTACCAGATGCCAGAGACAATAGGGAGGTATCATTCAGCCATCACCAGGTTTCAGTTTATGATAACAGCAGCCTGTTGGACAATGTATATGGATAGAATCCATGCTAATTCAATGGTCATTTTTGTTGTTTTGGTTTTTGGTTTTTCGAGACTGTTTCTCTGTGTAACAGCCCTGGCTGTCCTGAAACTTCATTTTCAGATCAGGCTGGCCAAAAACTCATAGAGATCTGCCTACCTCTGTCTCCTGAGTGCTGGGATTAAAGGTGTGCGCCACCATCGCCTGGCATAGCCAGTGTTTTTAACTGCTCCAGCTATCAAATTGAATCATTTCAGCTGGGCACTGTGGCATACACCTATCACTCCAGCTACTTGGGAGGCTGAGGCAGGAAGATACTGTTGAGTAACACAGTGGGACATCCTCTTTCTTTCTCTCTCTCTCTCTCTCTCTCTCACACACACACACACACACACACACACACAACATCATTTAGTTATAAGAAGTACTCTCTTGAGAGATGTAACACTTAATCAAGATGCTTTAAATGTATCATAGTCTCAGAAAATCATTTCTGAGCTAGATTTTTCCAAAGAATTTCAAAGCTATGTAATAATTAATCATTTATCCTCCATTTATATTAGAAACTGACAAGATTTCCTTTATTGAATAAGTCATTTTAATTATAATAATATGCTAAAATATTTCCATTTAAACTGAAACAAATATTAAGGCACCTAGATTTAATTAAAAACCTAAGAGAGATGACTGAAAGAAAAACAAAAGTGAACTAGCTCTTACTGACTACATGTGGAGTCATCCATGCTGAAAAAAAATTAATAGCAGACCAGCCTGGTCTACAGAGCTAGTTCCAGGACAGGCTCCAAAGCCACAGAGAAACCCTGTCTCGAAAAACAAAACAAAAAAAAAATTAATAGCAGTAATGATGTTTAATT
The DNA here is from genome assembly GCF_018167655.1 of Microtus oregoni. Lineage (NCBI taxonomy): Eukaryota > Metazoa > Chordata > Mammalia > Rodentia > Cricetidae > Microtus > Microtus oregoni. The sequence continues at coordinate 14,916,911 of NW_024543096.1, forward strand.
ACCAAAGCAAATGTAACTAGCTATCAATAACTAGATGCAGCTTGAATCTAGTAGAGCTATTCAAGAAAGAAACTTCCCAAGAAAACAACTCAATATACACAACTCTTCTCATTTTAGAGATAGAAACCAATCAATGAACAGCAACAACAAAATATTTTTTTTAGTTTTTTTTTTTTTAATTTTTATTATGTATACAATATTCTGTCTGTGTGTATGCCTGAAGGCCAGAAGAGGGCACCAGACCTCATTACAGATGGTTGTGAGCCACCGTGTGGTTGCTGGGAATTGAACTCAGGACCTTTGGAAGAGCAGGCAGTACTCTTAACCGCTGAGCCATCTCTCCAGCCCCCGCAACAACAAAATATTAAAGCCCTGGTCTATCTATAACAAGTTTTTTCTAGAAGTGTTGTTATATAACTCAGGCTTACCTCTAATCAGCAATTCTGTGGTTTGGCCTTTGGAATGATGTGATTATAGATAGGCATAATCAATGTAGACTCCTAATAATTAAAAGGAAACACTTAACAAAAACAAAAACAAAACAAGACTGTAAAGGGACTGTAGAGACCGCTCAGCACTTAAGAGCACTTGCCACTCTTCCAAAGGACCAGAATTTACTACCCATATTTCCCATATGTCAGATAGTTTAAAACTGCCTGTAACTCCAGCTCAAGGGGATCTATACCTCTTCTGTCCTCTGCAGACTACTGAAGAGTGTGAGAATGTGCAGACACACAGACAGATATAGACACCGACACACAAAAATTAGAAAAGAATGTACAATACGGTGGTGTTTTGTCTATGAAGATACACTTTCTTTTCTGTTGCTCTTTGCTTGTTCGTTTGAGACAGGGTCTCTCTATGTAGTACGGGCTAGCCAGGAATTTGGTGTGTAGAAGAGGATAGCTTTCTGAACTCACAGGTACCCTTCCAGTGCTGGGATTATAAAGGCATGTGTTACCATGCCCAGCTATGTTTTCAGGGTTTTTGTTTGGTTGTTTGTTTGGTTGTTGTTGTTTTTTTTTTTTTTTCGAGACAGGGTTTCTATGTGGTTTTGGAGCCTGTCCTGGAACTAGCTCTTGTAGACCAGGCTGGTCTCGAACTCACAGAGATCCGCCTGCCTCTGCCTCTCAAGTGCTGGGATTAAAGGCGTGAGCCACCACCGCCAGGCTGTTTGTTTTTTGAGACAGGGTTTCTCTGTGTAGCCTTTACTGTCCTGGACTCACTCTGTAGACCAAGCTGGCCTCAAGCTCAGAGAGTTTCGCCTGCCTCTGCCTCCCAAGAAGAAAATAAAGGTGTGCGCCACCACCACGCTGCCCTATGTAATTTTTACAATAAACTAGTAGAAGATTTAAAAAGATTAATAAAGCCATAAAACTAGCTTACTTTTTATAAACTATTGAAAGAGGCAAACATTATCTTCAAGTTTTAGAGTATCAAAAAGTGTGTATGTTGGAGGGAGAGGGACTGAAGAGATGGTTCAAAGGTTAAGAGTACCAGCTGCTCTCCCAGAGGACTGGGTTTTCAGCACCCACATGGCAGTTCACAAACTGTCTGTAATTCTAGTCTGTGGGATCTGATGCCCTCTTCTGCTCTCTGCAGGCACCAGCACACTTATGGTGCACAGAACTGCAGACAAAACAATCCTACACATAAAATACATTGTGTGTCTGTGTGTCATGTGGTTGTGTGGTGTGGTGTGCTGAATGTGTATGCCATATATGTGCAGATACCCTTGGAAGTAAGAAGCAGGCATTGTGTGTCATGAGCCTGGAGCTCCAGAATGCTGTGAGCTGCCTGCCATGTTTTCTGGGAACAGAACTCAGTTCCTCTGTAAGAATAGGAAGTGTTCTTAACCCACTTGGCCATCTCTACAACCCAACCTCAATCTTTTCAATCTTAAATATTTCTGATTTAATATCGTTAAACATGTATCAAGAAGAACCCACAAGACAGCAACAGATCTAACAAATTCAAAACTGCAGTCACTCAACTCATGTTGTGGTTTCACAATATGCTAGTTCATAGTTTCTTTCTTTTTCTTTTTTAAGTTTTTCCGAGACAGGGTTTCTCTGTAGCTTTGTAGTGTAGTCCTGGCACTAGCTCTTGTAGACCAGGCTGGTCTCGAACTCACAGAGATCCACCTGCCTCTGCCTCCCGAGTGCTGGGATTAAAGGCGTGCGCCACCACCGCCAGGCTAATTCATAGTCAGAAGCTGAATTTTTCTAAATCCAGGTTGTCATAAGAACATAAACCAAGTGTTTATATACATGTGTCTTTGCTTTATTCTCTCTTCTCTGGGAACTATAGGGAAGGCGGTATAAAATTACTTTAGAGCAAATTATACGAGAAACAAGTGCTATATTGTTTACACTCACACCTAGTGGTTTGCAAAGTATTTAAAATAAACATTTAAAAATGAAGAAAACATACACACAAATAACATTATACAGACTGAGTAGGTTGTATGTAGGAATATATATGTATATACATATACACATATATACATGTAGACCCATATATATGTATGCATGTAACAATTACTGAAAAAAATGTCATGACTTTGAAATAAAGCAAGGAGGGTTCATAGAAAGGGAAAGAAAGGGGGAAATGATGAAATTATAGTCTCAAAAAGAAAAGAACACACCTTTCATCTCAGTACAGAGGAGGCAGAAGCATACCAGATCTCTCTGAGTTCAAGACCGGCCTGGTCTACATAATGAGTTCCAGGATAGTCAGAGATATGTAGAAAGACCCTGATTTAATTACCACCACCACTCCCCTGCACCCCCCCCCGAAAAAAAACCCCAAAATCTCAAGGAGTTCTCTGGCAATAAAATAATACAGATTAGACTTTCATAGACAAGATGGGAGTGATTGCAACTTCTCTTCAATTACAGCTAGAGGATGTATGCCAAGGACTATGCGACATCACCAGCAGAATTATGGAGTATCTTCCTAGAGCTTTGCTGTGACTTAATGCCAAGTAATTAAAACATTTCTACACTAAAGCAAACTTCATTGGAGTAAAGTGCCTATTGGAAGCATTTTACTTTGAGAAACATAGGTTCCAATCTTCTCAACTACAGAAAAATAAGATGATGTCCTGGGCAGTTAATTTTCTTGATCAAGTTCCATCAACAAGACAGTAATATTCAAAGATAAAGACCATTTTACAACCATCCTAATACAAAATGCACATCAAAGTCACATACTAACCCTAAATTTCAGTTTGTTATCTCCTTGCATATAGCTTCTCAGATACTTTATCCCAATCCCCAGAAAGTTTCTTTCATTATTTAAGCAAAGCATGCTTACAACTTGAAACCGAAAGTACCATTTTATGTTATTTTAAAAGTCCAATTAAAATCCCATAACCAAATTAGCTGTAGATAGTTTTATGAATTCAAAGTCATGTGTTGTTCTGGAATGTACCTTAAATGGTGAAGGCTTACCTTACATGTTCAAGGCCCAAGGTTTGACACCCAGCAATGCAAACTGTAGCGACAGTAAACAAAACATACAAACAGCAATATGTATGAAGTTATAACTGATACCACAATCAAAATACAGACATCTCTGAGCCTCTGCCAAATCCTTTTCACTGTGCTTTTAGAATCAAGCAATCCATAACAGCTACCAACTATGGATTTGCTAACATATGTCAAGAACAGCTTATAAACGTAATCATATGGATTATATTGTTGAGAGACTAGCTTCTATCCCCTACGCCTTTCACGTTCATTCTTGTTTAATGTACTAGCAGTTCATTCCTCTTATTGCTGAGCATTATTCTATAGTTCATTACACACTACGTAGCACAGTATGTAATGTGTGAAGTGTAAAGACATAGTTTGTTTATATATTCAGTCACTGAAGAACATTTGGAGTGTTTCAAGTTCATGACAATTATAAAAGCATTTATATTTAGGCCCCTTTCTAATTTTTAAATATAGGTGATTTATTATTATATATCTTTCCTGGTTCTGATGTTTATACAGAATGTTCCTAGAAAATGAAACTTTCAGAAGAACAATGATTTAAATATAAATACTCTTTTTTTTTAACATAGTACTGAGAGTTTAATTAAATCCAGGGCCTGATACATGTGAGGCAAACATTTTACCACTAATCTATCCCTGAAGTCCTAATAAATATTTAAATGCCTAAATTACTTCGTGATTATTCAGAAATTAGCATTAAGAAGACAATTATTCGTACTTGTATGGAAAAAGTGAAATGATTGAATAATCATAGTTCCTTTAAACACAGACATATGTCATAACTTACTTAAGAGGAAAATGACAATGTGTCACCATCCCTACTTCCTCCACACACAGTACACAACCTAATTATTTAAGGCCTCAAATGTGGCCTCAGAAGGTTCAAAGCAGAAATCAACTACATAATAAGGGTTAAGATTTCTGCTTGAGCCAATTTTCATCTCTGGTTTAAGAAAAAAATATTTGTAATAATCATTTCAATAAAATTACTCTCATAATGCTCAGTACTATTCTTAAATCTTGGGCCTATTGTTAAGCTATTTGTATGCACATAAAGATAGCACCAAGTGGACTCTGTGAGTTCAAAAAAGTAGAGCCCATTAGGTTTGAAAGAGAAAAGTATATGGTTTAAGGGAGAAATTGTAAAGGCAAGAATGGGGGTGGTAGATTTAACAAAACATTATATGCATGTCTAGAATTCCTAAACAATAAAAAGGAGAAAAACACAGAAAAGACCCAGGCAGTGGTGGTGGCACATGACTTTAATCCCAGCACGCAGGAGGCAGAGGCAAGCGGGATTTCTGTGAGTTTGAGGCCAGCCTGGTCTACAGAGTGAGTTCCAGGACAGTCAAGGCTGTTACATGGAGAAACCCTGTCTCAAAAAACAAAACAAGCAAACAAACAAAAACCAGAAAGGTGAGAGGTAAAACTAGAGACAGGAGACACATTCAGAACAAAAATAAATATAGCTGTGTACCAAAACACTGAAGAGAAATACAAATAAGCGGGCTGATTTTGACTGTACTCTAGTCATCAATCCAACCCAAGCAGTTAATAGGTGGAAACAGAATTTCTCTAATTACTAAAATATATGCTGCATGTCATAAGAAGGAATGAGACCAGTTCACCTTTTGCAAGTAGAGACAGGTGCACTATGATAAAGATATACCACTTGTTACTCCCACTCCAAAAGAATGCTATGGAATATGTTATCAATAGACAGCCCCAGGCTTCAGTTCTATAGAAATGTCTGGACTCAAGAAGACAAAAACATAGTCTTGTGACTATGTATTTGTATCAGGATCAGCAATGTCCTTCAATAATATTGCAGTAGAACCACCCAGACATGACTTTATAGAACCTGTTCCTAGACTGAGGCATAAAGGTAGCTTGAAAATTGCTAGCGAGGGATAGGAGAGCATAGGAAGAAGAAAAAGGTGAGAACAGCACATCTCCTACTTAAAATGAGGCTACTAATCAAAGTAATAACTTATGAGAAAATCTTATGCTGAAAGTCACCTACTGAAATTAACTAGAACGCTAATTTACTTTGATTAAATTTATTTGTTTTAATTATTAATACTTATTTGTTCTTTTGAAACAGGAAGAATTATGAAGTCCAGGCTGACCTCATACTTGCAGCCATCCTCCTGCCCAATTTCCTGCCTAATTCATGTCATTGCTTCTTTTCAGCACTTATGTATGTAAGCACTCTTTCAAGATTGAGGCATACTAAGAGGAAAATGAGAATCAAATTATATGATTAAGAGTGTTAAGAACTCACCAAGACTTCTGACAACATACATTTCTTAAGAGTTACGGCAGACATCCCACTACCATGCTGTGTCTTCACAATGGCACTTTCTCTCCTATGAATACATTTGCCCTTCCTGAGAACCCCTATGACTACATTCAGGGCTCACCCAGGTAAGCTAAGATAGCTACCTCATCTTTAATCACACAAAATCTCTTTGACATGTAAGATAATAATCTCACATTCTAGAAATTAAGATATGGCCGGGCGGTAGTGGCACACGACTTTAATCCCAGCACTTGGGAGGCACAGGCAGGCAGATCTCTGTGAGTTCAAGGCCAGCCTGCTAGTTGCAGGACAGGCTCCAAAAGCTACAGAGAAACCCTGTCTTGAAAAACCAAAAAAGAAAAAAGAAATTAAGACATGGACTTTCCTGGGAGCTATTGTTTAGCCTATTACAGGAGGCAACTCTTCTGCTACTTAAATGCTGACAACCACTTACCATTAATCTCTATAATTTCCCCTTTATTAATATGTTCTATAAATGTAATAATTATGGTATGTAGATTTTTTTACTCTGGCTTTTTAAATATCTCATGATGAACCTAAAATTTATCCATATTGTTGCACTTTTCACATAGTCATTTCTTGGTACTTGTTGAGGTTTTAGTTCCAGAAACCCTTACTGGAACTCAAAATCCATTACCATATTCTATAAACAACACTGTATTATTGATAATTCCTAATACAGTATAAATAGTATGCAAATAGTTGTTATACTGTATTGTTTGGAGAATAACAGTAAGCCTGCTCATATTTACTACTTATGATCTAAATGTATGTTACTTACAGCTGAGATTGCAGATGTAGAAACACAAGCACGGAGGGATAACTGTAGCTTACCACGTCACTGAGACTTTCCCACACATGGCTATACCACACTTCGTTCATTCACAAAGTAAAGTATTTGGGGTATTTCGATTGCTGAACAAGTGCAAGGGAAACTGCTATGAACATCACTATACATTTTTCCATATGAATGTAAAACTACCACTTCTGTTGGGTGAGTATCTAGGAATGAAACTGGGTTGAATAGTCAGTGTTTAGCTTTCTAAGAGAATGCCAAATTGTCTCCTACATTGTTGGATCTTTTATCTATTTACTTATTTGGAGTACATAGTTATCACTGTGTAAACAAAGGAAAGTGTAAGTTGAGAGAAAAAAAATGAAGAAAATCGTGTTTAGTTGGACAATGCCATCTATCACAAGGACAGGATGATGAGTTTCCTATTCAAAGACAGACAGTGGGGATACAGCTCAGCAGGTAGAGAACATGCCCAGCATGTACTAAGCTATGGCCGGGTTCAATCTCTAGCACCACAGAAACAAGTCACGGAGGTGCACACCTGTTGTCCCCAGCACTGGGAAGTACCAACAGGAGGATCAGAAATTCAAGGTCAGTCTCAGCTAGACAGCCTGGACTAGATGAGACCCTGTCTAAAAAAAAAAAAAATCCAAAGGTAACAATATAAAGGAGACAGGATAACTGTAGAAATTATGTTATGTTTAGAATAATAGAGGAACAGTATTTAACATGTGACAATCCAAATTTTCCATGAGATTAATGACTAAAATAATACACTCATAGTGTCACATCCAGTGTCAAACAGGATAGAGTCATATTCAAACACTTTACAGCAGAAGTGTGTGTGGTATGAATAAAGAGAAAGATCTTAGCAGCAAAAAAAAAAAAAAAACCAAAAAACCAGAAAATTAAGATTGACACTGCATCTGCAGTAGGAAAAGTCAGAAGATAACAATATTGAAAACCTAATGTTTTTTAGTTGAAATCCCGGAAGCAGATGTACTCTAGAATCCAGACTTTGGAGTGGAGGCAGGATGGTGGAGATTCCTATGGTTTATATATTGAAGTGCAACAGCACATTATCCTGCTCCCAAGAATAAAGCTAAGAGGGGAGCTGAAGGCGGTTCTAGGAGCTCCTAAGGCTCCTGGAACAAACCTATTAAAAAGACATGACTGCATTACACCGTAGTGGTCGTAAACTAGATGACCAGGGCGTCACAGACCTTGTTAATAACGCTCTCTGGACGGTTTATTCCAAAGAACATGGATTAGTTAGTTGTAGGTCCTTTTATCTCAAAGCCTCTCCTGCCCAAATCCATCTCCTTTGTCCAAAAGACTTGGTTTCCATTCCTGTACCAGAGCTTTCCAATATGCTTCTCTCTTGTTCCCTTTCCTTCTCCTTGTCCCTCTTCTATCCCTGTCTCTCTCTCACACTGTTTCTCTTGAACCCAGGCCTTCAACATAGCAGGCAAATACTCTACCACTGACCTATGTCCTCAGTCTTCAAATATTCTTATTTTCCAACTCTAGTAAATACAATAATTAACTTTTGTCCCCAATTTCTGGTACAGCGCTTTCAGGATTCTTTGAATTTTGTGGACTTCTTAGTGTGAAATTAGGTGAGGGGGCATTGTTTTGTAATTCATAAACAAACTCTGAGTTTATGCTAATAATGTGACTAGCCTAATAATGGAGGCTCGTTGACAGAGAAATTAAGCATGACTAGAGAGTGGAAACTTTTGGACCTAACTCCAGACCTCTTAGGAGGGGAGAAGAACCAAAAACTGAAGTCACTGGTGAGTGGTCAATATTTAATTAATCATGCCTATATAATAGATCCCCCAATAAACCCCTAAGTATAGGGGTTCAGTAAAGAACTTCCAGGCTGAACACATTAGAGGAGGGAAGACGTGCCTCTAACTCCACAGAAACTGAGGTGCCTGTGCTAAGGATACAGATGCTCCTCTCTTAGCTATGAAAGCTCTTTGACCAAGTTACAGATATACAAAAGGGTCATGGGAACCTCATGCTTGTATAGGAGACCTGGGACCTGCAGTATGGCTGAAGTGAGTAAATCAATCTTGGGGGTCCAAGCCATTGACCTGTGTGGTGTGGAGCTAACTCAAGCTACATCAAATTAGGTTTAACTGTCAACCACATTAGTAGGTGTTAAAAGTATAGAAAACGGCTTTCTTTTGCTAACTTGTAAAAGAGGATATGGAGGACTTCAAAGAAAGGGTCCTCAAGACCCAACAGGACTGATGCACATTTGAACCCACAGAGATGTGGCAGCCTGATCAGGGCCTGCACAGGGCCAACCCAAACAAGGGTCCCAGAGCTAAGGTAATATTACATTTATAAATTAGAACTATCTTTTTATTAGTCAACTCTAGTTTCATATATTTTGTAAAGTTTTCTACAATAATTTCTGTACACTCTTTGATGTTTATTATTTAGTATGTTATTTTCCTTATTGCTAATTGAGATATTCCCAGGTTAGCTTGGAAATTATCTTTTGCCTTGGTTTTCAGGTTATCTGGCAGAGGAGTTACAATGTAAGTACTTAAGGTTTTTATTTGTTTCTCATGCTGAGCTCTAACCCAGGAGCGTCTGCATGCTTAGGCAAACACCCTAGCAGTGAGCTATCCTCAGCCTGAGTCTCAGCTTTTCAAACCTGAGATACAATGCACATGCCATAGCATTAGTCTTTCCTGTTCTATCTTTTAGAGTAGAGTGATTCACCATCTCTCAACTCCATATTCATGTGTGGAAGTCCTAAAGCCCACAACCTCAGAATGTGACTGATTTCAGAGATACAGCCTTTAAAGGAGGTGGCTAAGGTTCTCCTCTAAAAGTCTGTTAAGACAGGCAAAATACAGACTGATGGGTAACCACACAAGCACACAGCAAGATAGCCACCTACCAAGAGATTGTCTCTGAATGAAATCAACTCTTATGACAGGCTGATCTTAGATTTCTAGCCACCAGGTCTGTCTAGTCTTTCTTAAAGCATTCCTATCCACATAAATACATAAAAACACAATCTGTGGGTTTTAGTGCAATTAGCACATTCTCAAATTCATAAAACTGTCACCACCATCTAGGTGCAGAAAATTTTAATCACCCTGAAAGAAAATCCATACTCAATAGTTAGCATTCTCAATTCATGCTTTTCCTAGTCTCCAACAACCACTACCCTACTTCCATTCTATTCATTATCTATTCTCGATAATGTCTTTTGTTTTTACCTTTTTTCACTTATGATGACATTTTCAAGATTTCTCCAGGTTAGGACATGTAGCAGAACTTCCATTTTTCTGGCTGAGTTAGACTGTAGTAGCTACTCTCTGCTCTCACTGGGACCAAATACTGGCACCAGCAACTTTAAAGGAGGGTTTGTTTGGGTTTGTGGTTTAGGGATAGACTCCACCATGATGGGGTGGGGGGTTGGGGTAAGACATGGCGAAGAAGTTACTTGTGGTTTTGGTAGTGGGAATTTGCTTATATCAGGGCAGATCAGAAGACAAAAAAAGAATGCTCAGTTGGCTTTCTCTTTTTCCCCTTTTCATTCACCTCAGGACCCCAGAAAGCCCATAGCATAGTGCTACCATATTCAGGGTGACTCTTTCCTACTCAGTTAAACTTCTGTGGAAATGGTCTGTAAGACAAACCTAGGAGTGTGTATCCTAGGTGTTTCTAAACCTACTCAAATTGAAAATGATGATTAAGCACTGCACACAGATATGCTCTATTTTGTTTATTTGTTGATCAATGAACATAGGTTGTTTCTGGAGCTCCTATGAATAATGCTATAAATATTTGTATCTTGGATCCTTTGTGACACATGGTCCATTCTCTTGGATACATGGGCATCTATAGGAATTAAGCTAATGATCCTTTTGGTAATTACAGTTAATCTTTTGAGGAACTACCAAACTTCCTTCCTAAGCATCTATACCATTTTATATTTTTAACAGTGATGTACTACGGTTCCAACTTTCCATGTTACTGTGAACATTTATCTTTTTTATTGTCTTACTATATGAAAAAATACCTATCATTGTGGTTCTGATCTGCATTTCCCAAATGACTGATATACACTAAAATGTCTACTTAAAGCTTTTGTTTAAAGTTGGATTACTTCTCTTTTCATTGTTGAATTGTACAAAGGTTTTGACTAGTTTCCTGGTTTGTTGTTTTTTTTTGTGTGTGTGTGTGTGTGTGTGTGTGTGTGTGTTTCAGTTTTGCTATGTAGCTCAGACTGGCCTTAACCTGCCATGAAGACACGAAGTTGCATAGAAGCACTACTATACCTAGATATGCAGCTCTTTTACTCACTTCAAATTGTGTTTACAGTGTGAGGTATGGGATTCAAATTCACTCTTTACATGTCAATTTCTTTCTAGTCTGCATTGTTTAAGAGATTTTCTTTGCTTACTCTCTCGGCATTCTTGATGAAAAGAAGTCAGTTAGTGTAAATAAAATGTTAATTTTTGTATTCTTGATTTCCATTTCAAGGATCTATAAATCTACCTTTATGCCTGTTTTTGATTTTTTTTTTTTTTGAGGAGAGGAGAGGGTGATAGGTGTTATAAGAATTTCCACCAAGTGACCTCTTCTCATTTTCTATATTCTATTCTTTTAAAATTAGTTTTCTATGGCTGAAGTTGCCGTTGGCCCTGTTTTCTTTGACCAAGACTGACTGTGTAAGAGTTTATCAATTTCAAAAAAAAGCTTTTTAATACAAGAATGCCTTCTCTGCTTCTTCTATGTACAGCACTTCTGCAAATATACTGCTTGTTCCTAAACTAGTAAGGTGTAGCACCAACAGGCTGCCAAAGGAAAAGCACAGAAGGTAAGGGTTCTTTGTATACTCGCAAAAGCAGTAATAGTGTCAGAGGCAGAGTGGCTGTCATCAACCAATTAAACTGAGTTTCTGGGAAAAGGCAAAAGCTTGAATGTGTTAAGCTTGACTGCAAATCTAAGAGAATATTGGCTAAGAAATAGAAACATTTTGAATGGGGAGGAAAAGAAGTAGGATATGTAACCCAGTTCTGAGCTTCACCTTTTGTTTTATGTACAAAGACAATGAAATCTTCAAGCCGTGTCCCTTTTATCATTTTATGTGACCTGAGCCAGGATTTTGGAAGGGTATAACCTAAGGCCATCAGTAAAATCTGTGTTTGAAAACAAGTAAAACTGCACATTCCACTGCTTTTATAAATTGACTTCTTTAACTGGGTTAGAAGATGAGCCACTGAGAGGATATTTTAAGACTATTTTGTTTCATAGGACCACCATGACCTACACCCCTTAGACCAAGTCTCCATTTTCTAAAGACAGGGCCTCACTTGCCTAGACTAGCAGACTAGTCTAGAATGCCTCCAGAGGGCTGGCATTACAGGTATTTGCAGAGCAGGCTTTTTATATGGGGTCTAGGAATCGAACTCAGATTCTGAGCCATCTCTCCAGCTCCAAAACTCTTCTAATAGAAAGGAATTACCTCTTTTTGTTTAGGAATTTCCATCAGAAAAACTGTTTTTATTTAAATAGTCAAGTTTAATAACAGTTTATTGTAAGGTCTATTAGTGTTTCAGAGTCTTAATTCTGTCTTTTATGACTTACGGGGAGAGAGAGAGAGAGAGAGAGAGAGAGAGAGAGAGAGAGAGAGAGAGAGGGCACCCAGGCAGCCCTTTAAACCCAGCACTTGGGAGGCAGAGGCAGCCAGATTTCTGTGAATTCAAGGCCAGCCTAGTCTACATAGCCAGCCAGACCCAGGACAGCCAGGGCTACACAGAGAAACCTTGTCTCAAAACAATAACAACAAAAGAGCCCAAATAAACAATTTAAAGGTCATGCTGTTAAAAAGAAAACTGAATCTTATGTAAATACATTTATACATAAATTAAATGAGAATATTCATTTTATTAAAGAAATGTAATTAAATTGCTGTTTTAGGGGTTCCGTGGTTAAGATTCGCACTGCTCTTCCAGTAATGGGTTCCCAGTACCTATATTGGGTTGCTCACAACCACTTGTTACCACAGATCCAGGGGAATCCAACATCTCTGACCCCTGCAGGGACTTGCACTCTATGCACACTGAAGCACAGACATGCACGCATACACACAACTATTTAAAAAACAAATCTTTAGCTTGTTGTGGAACGCACCTTTATAATCCCAGCACTTGGGAGGCAGAGGGAAATGATCTCTACAGAGTGAGTTCTAGAACAGATTCCAAAGCTACGGCATGGTCACTATGGTATCTTAAAAAGCCCAGTTTTAAAATATCTACTCTTTCTCCTCATCATAAAAATATTTTAGTGCCATGCATTTGGGCTCATGCCTTTAATCCCAGAATTTAGAAGGCAGAGGCAGGCAGATCTCTGTGAGTTTGAAGCCTGCCTGGTCTACAAAGCAAGTTACAGGACAGCCAGGACTATTACACAGAGAATCCCTGTCTCAAAAACCAAACCAAACAAACCATAATTTTTTTTTGTTCTTTTGTTTCTCTGTTCTTTAGTAAAAGAAGACTAGGGCATGATAGAACACTTGCTTAGAATGCACAAGGTCTTAGATTCAATCCCTGGAATTTAAAAATATTTTACTTTACTAGAAACTACTACTACTTCACCCACTCTAAGAATGTTTAGCCCATGCTAACAAATACTATTATGTTAATACTGAAAAATAGTCTCTTTTCACTTCAATATAAAATATTTCATTTAAAATAGTTGCATAATTCATCCAGAATGTTCAACTTTCCATATAACTATTTACACTATACACGATTTCAATAATTCTACAAATCAATGCTTTATTTCTCACTTAACAGTTTTTAGGAATTAAAACCTAAATATTAAAATCTTTTTTCAAAGAACTAATAACTTTAAGTTTTCCAATGGCTATAAAAGTTTAAAATAGTAAGTTGGGTGGTGGTGGTGCAGGCCTTTAATCCCAGCACTTGGGAGGCAGAGGCAGGTAGAGCTCTGTGAGCTTCAGGCCAGCCTGGTCTACAGAGTGAGTTCTAGGACAGCTAGGACTGTTACAAAGAGAAACCCTGTCTCAAAACAAAAACAACAACAAATTAGAGCATAGAGAGGGGAATCCCACATCACATCACCTCCTCTCACCCCACCCTCATACTTTCTGGTTGTTTTGAGACAGGGTCCCACAACATAGTCCAGGCTGGCCTCTAGCTGAAGATTTTTCTTTTCTTTTTTCTTTTGCCTTATTTTCTTAGTCTGGGACTATAGGCCCATACCACCTTATGCCCAGCCCTCAAATGTTTTATCAGGGCTTTATATTAGCATTACACTTCAACACATAGGAGCTGGCAAGATGGCTGGGTAGCTAATGGTGTATGCCACCAAGCCTGATGACCTAAATTTAATTCTCAATACCTACATGGTAGGAGAGATCCCACTCATGCAAGTTTTCTTCTGACCGCCCCACACATACCTATATTCACACACACACAAAATAAACAATTTTTAAAATTTTTTAACATATCTTTTATTGTAGTTAGGCTATGTCACTTCGCTAACAGGAGATTCATAAACAATAATAAAAGAGAAATTTTGCCAGTCTGTGGTGATGTGTAACTCTAATCCCAGCACTTGGGAGGCAGAGGTAAGTGAATCTCTGTGAGTTTGAGGACAGCCTGGTCTACACAGTAAAGTTCCAGGAAAGCCAAGGCTACACAAAGAAACCCTGCCTTGAAAAACCAAACAAAAAAATAAAAAAAAACAAACAAAAAACCAAAAGAACCCAATAGAGCAATTTCTATTATTGGAATTTTTTATATTAATGGGCAGGGTGAATATTTTCTCAATCTCACATGATAAAATAATCTATTCTTAGAAAAACATGTCTAAGTAAAATTTATATTAAATTCCTACATTTTATTTAGAGTTGCTAGTTAAATGTGTGATCTACTATTTGTACTATGTATTTATTAATTTATGGGGCTTTGGACTGATATAAGACCTTTCATATGCTAGGCAATATTCTCCCACTAAACAGTTTCCCAATTCCTTTAGATACATGCTTAATTTTATTCTGTTTTATCCAAATGGTAAAAACTCCACTTTTATCCACAAACAGTACCATATATACATAACACACACACTCTCTCTCCTCTTTTATGGCTGCATGGCCATGCACAGAGAAGTGAAAGGACACACAGTAGCTTCTCAGTGTGGTCGCAAAGGATGCTTGTGAAGCAGTAGAGGCAGGAGAGCAAAATTAAAAAGCTGAAGGTAGAGTGAGGAAGGAAAGAAAAAAGAGACCCCCCCAACAAAAGCACTATATCTATATACAAATGGACACAGATGTCTTTAACAAACACAACCTAATGAAGAGAGGGCTCATTTGGCTCAGTTTCAAGTTACAGACCATCATGGCAGGGAAGTCACAGTGGCAAGAGCTGGATTTACACGCAGTCAAGAGCAGACAGCAAGAAATCACACATATGCTGCTGCTCAGCCAGCTCTCTTTCATCCAAACCAGAGCCCAGTCCATATTTAGTGTAGGTTTTCCCACCCAAATAAGCTCAATTAAGAAAATTTTTTCCAGGCATGCCCACAGGCCACCCTAATCTAGACAATACCTGAGATCGCATTTCCAGGGGATTTGAGACTGTATCAAGTTGATAATCAAAATTAATCGTACATACAGACATATAAGAATGTAAGAAGGGGGACACAACCAAATCTGTCAGAGGGAGTACCTACAGAATCTCAATCTGTAGCCACTTCTGCTTTCAGCCTCTTGAAATATAGAGGCAATGGAGATTAAGTGTAGTTCTTATTATCACAGCAAAAGCTGTGTGTGTTATGTGTGCTCAAGAATGTGTGTGTGTCTAGACTATATGACAGGAAAAGTAATTAGTTTAATCTAATTTTAACAACAATTAAGTTTATGGTTCACTGCAGAAGTCTGTAAACTTTCGGTAAACTGTGATGGCTAATCTTCCTTGTTAGTTTGGTGTCATTTGACAAAGAGACAAACCTCTGGGTGTACCTGTGAAGGCATTTACCAGATGGATTGAGGACCCATCCTGAATGTAGCTATCTATCATCATTCAATGGGGGAGAGTTCCCAGACTAAATAAATTGAGCAGAGTTCTATACTGTATATCTGCTTCCTGGCTGCAGATGCAATGTGACCAGCCAACTCACAGCCCCGCCATCATGTCTTCCCTCCCATGAAGGAGTCCCACCCCAAACTGTGACACAAATTATACTATCTTAGGACTTCTATTCCTGGGAGAAAGCACCATGACCAAAAGGAACTTGGGAAAGGACTTTAGTTTATGGTTCCTCAATACACTCTGTCACTGAGGAAGTCATAGTCAGAGGTTGAAACTGATGCAGAAGGTACGGAGGAACACTGCTTACTAGCTTGCTCACCTTGCCTTCTTAGAGCACCCAGGACACCAGTCCAGGGGTGGCACTACCTACACTGAGATAGGCCTTTTCTACATCAATCATCAGTTAAGAAAATGCAGGCTTGCCCACAGGCCAATCACCAGTCTGGTAGGAAATGTTTGATTAGTTGATGTTCCCTCTCCAAAATTGATGGAAGAAGGTCATTGGTTAAAAAATAAAGAAACTGCCTTGGCCCATTTTATTGGTTAGAACATAGGTGGGTGGAGTAAACAGAACAGAATGGTGGGAGAAAGAGGAAGTGAGCTGAGAGATGCCATGCTGCCCTCTCCCGGGCAGACGCTATAGCTCTGCTCTCTAAGGCACACACGATGAAGCTCCCACCCAGGATGGACGTAGGCTAGAATCTTCCCGGTAAGCGCACCTTGGGATGCTACACACATTATTAGAAATGGGCTAGTCCAGGTGCAAGAGTTAGCCAAGAAGAGGCTAGATATAATGGGCCAAGCAGTGTTTAAAAGTGTCCGTGTAATTATTTCGGGGCATAAGCTAGCAGGCGGCCGGGGTGCTGGGGACGCAGCCCCTCCACTCCTATTACAACACAAAATCACCCTAGTTTCTGTCAAATTGACATAAAAGCAGTCAGCACAAGCCTTTCTTTCCTGAAGTTACTTTTGTCCAGTATGTTATCACTGCAGCGAGAAAAGTAACAGATACAGGACAAGATAGTGAATATTTTAGTGTTTCTCAGTCATACTGCCTTAGGTTCTCAATTCTGGCTCTGTAGGAAGACAATAATCACAGCCAAGTTGGTGTGGGAGGTTCTTCTATGTGTTTCTTTCATTGGTTGAATAAAGAAACTGCCTTGGCCTTTTGATAGGGCAGAACTTAGATAGGTAGGGAAAAGAGAATAGAATTCTGAGAGAAAGAAGGGGTCGCCAGAGTCAGACATGCTGAGTCTTTCCCGGTAAGCCACGACTTTCTATAATACACAGATTATAACAGAAATGGGTTGAGTTAAGATGTAAGAATTAGCCAATAGGAGGCCAGAGCTAATGCCCAGGTAATGATTTAATTAATACATATTTCTGTGTGATTATTTCGGGCATAAGCTAGCCAGGTGGCCGGGATGACAAGCAGCCTGCCAGCCCAGGTGTAAGCCAGTTGGGCGGTGAGAAGTGGCCCACTCCTCCTCACTACTACACCAAGTGATGCTAACTTTACTGTGTAGACAAGACTTGAGTACCCAGTTAAGACAATCCGCACTCATCCGGTAAATGTAAATGCTGTGGTGGAGTTCTGTAGTTGTGGATAACACCTACACCTGTTAACTGGAAGGGAAGATGGCTCTCAAAACTGTACATGAGCCCTGTCCAACCAGGCTCAGAAGACCTGAGGTTTCCTAGGAACGAGGGAATTCTCCCTCAAGACTGTCAGACTCCTGAATGTAAGTGCCAGCCTGCCTTATAAATTTCCGACTTGTCAGCCACCACAATTGTATTAGCCAACCCTTAAAGTAAATCTCCTGGTAAGTGACAGGTAATGTGTGGTAGACGACTGCCCATGCTTCTCTGGAGAACCTTGACTAATGCATAGACAATACATAAACTAATGGGCATGACTGTTCCATTAAAACTATTTACAGTAACAGCTGGTGGATAAGATCTAGCCTGGGTTTTCCTGAACCCTAGTTGTATCATTAATAAAAGATAGCTGTTTTCACTAAGCTCGTTTTAGTTTGAGATTTAAATTTTTAATTAGGTATGGATGTGTGTGTCAGTATGAGGGTTTGTGCATATGAATTCAGGGCCCTCGAAGGCCTGAGTATCAGACGCCCTGCAGCTAGAAGTACAGGCAGTTGTGAGACATTGGATATGGATACTGGGCACTCCAAGCTCTCTTAACCATGGAGTCATCTCTCTAGCTCCACATTCTAGGGTTTAAGCACTGAAAAAGGTATGTCACACATGTAGTGGAAATTGTGCCCCCGACTTGGAAATCATCCTTGCTAGAACAGACAGTCTGGAACAAGTATGAGTGAATGTGATCTCTAATGTTTTGGCATTATTTTCACATGTTCTTATGCTTTTAATTATTACCTTTGGAGATTAAAATTTTCCTGCCAAAAAAAGCAGAAGTCAATTAAAGGAACGTTTTAGATATTCATTTATTAAATTTTGCATGTTTTCAATAATAGTTGTTAAGGAAAATTAAAAAATTATGAAATATTAAACACAAGAGTTACAATTTTAGGAACAAAAGGAATTCTTTTTTGTCAAAGACGTACAGTACAAGACTTTCATAACATTTATTGCAAATAGGGATCTTTAATTTAGAAAATGGGACCTACCTATGAGTTTATTTTTATTATTATTTTTTGTTTATTTGAGTCAGAGTCTCATAGCCCAGGCTGGCTAGGAACTCTGTAGCCCAGGCTGGCCTTGAACTTGTAATCCTCCTGCCTCCGATTCCTGAGTTCCAGTGCTGGGATTACAGGTGTGCACCACCATGACAGGCACTACCTATAAATTTAAATAGTAGATTGTCAAGTTAGTTGATGGCCCCAGATTCCCTTCTCTAGCCTAGGGATTAATAAGATTTTCATTTGAGAAGAAACTGGTATCCCCCAAAAAGCACTCATGGTGGAGAAACAGGCTTCTCAAAAGATTAAGATAATCTATAACTGAAAAACTGAAAACAATCAATTTGCAAAAAGCTAATAGTAATAGTGCCTTATCTTCTCAGCAGTAAAGAATATCTTTATGATTGCTTTTCACATAGGGGAGCTTCTACAAAGGTTATATGGTCCAACGATGACAAGAGAAAAGGTAACTTGAAATGTAACATCTGAAAGAGAATTCTAAGTAATCCAATGAATAATTAAGCCTAAGGATAAAGGACTGTATGGCCATGGCTAGATTGATAGACAAGTCTATAAAGCAGAGGAATGAAGTCAGTAAAAGCCAGTGAGACACTGCCTTGGAGAAGTAAAGAGATGGAAATTAATAAGAACAGTGTTGGCAGGAGTCAACTAATTCAGAATAACTAGAATAAGAGACACTAATTCAGAAACGAGCCACAGTCAGAGAGGATAGATTATCAAAGATGGGCCAATGTACAAATGAAAGGGGATTGAGTCTAGCTTGTTTAGAAGAGCTCTGATTTTAGATGCTTGCCTATCCAATCATTTGCTCTGATTATCGTTTGGTAACATACAGACACTATTATATCTACTTAAATCCATAATTTCAAGTGAAACATAAAATGTCTTTAACACAGCAAAATTTCAGTAATTATTTGTTGGTAATGATAAATATCATTAAAAATACACAGTAGGGAGTAAATCAATTCTCCACCCCCCCAACCATTCACAAAAAAAAAAAGGGAGGCAGTGGTTTTTAGATGTTACCTAGCATTAACTACAAACTGGAACCTGGAGCCTGAGCGATGACTCAACAGGGAGAGTCACCTGCTGCCAAGCCTGATGGCCTGAGTTCGATCTCCAGTGCGCACATGGTGGAGGACACCCACTCCCAAAAGTCGCTCTCTGACCTCACACATGCTCTCGGTGTGAGTGCCCTCCCCCATACACACATTAAATAAATAAAAATTAACATCTGGAATCTCAGTGAAATAGAAATCTGGTACCACACTCACCTCTCGTAATAAAATCCTCAGTACTGGGAGGAGACGAAGCCATAATCTGCCAAAATCCACATGCGATCCTTGCCAGATTTAGGGCTTCCAGAGAAAAGTTCCCACTACCAGGTTTGACTACTATAACTCAGGGAAACACAGAACACACTCAGAAAGATGTTTAGGGATCTATACAATGTTAAGTTCTAGAAAGGCAAAGGGGTGGTTTAAGACAGGTAACTATGAACAATTATGGAATGCTTGCTATGTTCTAAGAATTGATGATGTATCACCTCAGTTAATCCTTTCAACAACACCATGATGACGTTTGGGCAGTATTGTGGATTTAGGTCCCTAATCCACGGGAACAAGCACGGATTAAGGAATTCTTAGCAAATTTAAACAATTGCTGAAGATAAAGGTAGTAAGAAGCAGGGCTGACATTTGAACCCAAGAATTCTTAAGGGTAGATCAAACATAATGGAACAATTAATTTTCTTAAAAGGACAAATTAAAAGTAATCTGTATTTAATTATATTTCCTACCAGATACTTTGTCTACATTTCAACATCCTAAAAGGCTGAGGAGTGGGTGTCAACAAAAGGCAAACAAAAATCCCTGAAGTTTGTAGTAGCTAAAATTTATTATAGTGATGACCGCAGACCAACGAAACAGGGATGGTTGCCGACTGATACTCCACTTTGTTCATATGAAATGACAAATCCAAATACACACACACACACACACACATACATATGTGGCATTTCACTTCGTGGAATTATTTGGATCCAAGGGATTCTTTAAAACAAGCAAACAAAAAGCTAAATCAAATCAAACGTCACTCATAAAATCTCGTGTCTTCACCACGCTTCCAAATTTCAGTAAGAATTTACCGTCAAACAATTGGTGCTTGGGACATCGGTCAAACTCCCCATCATTTGCGGCTTTCCCACACTCCTTCGTATTTATTAGTTCTCATTTACATCTTAGTTTACCACATTGAGAGCGGCTTTGAAAGTTTCCACTCATATACACCAGACTACGTCACAGAATTTCCTCGGTCTTTCTACATAAGTGAATGTTTGCTGCAAAACCTGTAGCTGCGCTCTCAAAGCTTAACAGCATAATTTTAAGATAGAAGTGACCGTAAAAAATACTAAAAACTTATCGACTCCAAGGAAACTACGAGAAAGGGACTGTCGGAATCAATCAGGAGGCTGTAGATGGAGGGAGCGCTGTCAAACCCTACAAGGTGGGCAGGGACGCGCCAGGGGAGGCTCGAAAGGGAAGTGGGAGAAGGCAAGTGTTTGACTCGATTCCGTCAACTGTCACTGCGCCACTTGCCAAGCGCAAAGAAACAAAATCCACCCACGCAACCAGCCGGCGGGACCCGGAGCGGCGGGCCTACTGGGGCCCGCGGCGGGCGCGGGAGCGAGGCGAGCACCGTGCCCCTCGCACCCCGGGCGGTGACCAGCCCGCCCGGCCTCCCGCGCCGCTCCCGGCGCCCGCACGCCCGCACGTCGCCGACCAGCCACGGCCGCTTACCGTGGCGCCTGGCACCTTCCCCCGAAGCGGCCCTCAACGGCTGCCGCAGTCAGAGCACCACCCCGCGGCGGGGCACGTCTAGCCAGCCCGCAGCTCTCGGCTCCCCCGCAACGCCGCCAGTCTCGCGAGAAGCGGGCGGGCGAGAGCGCGCAAGGGGGCGGGGGAGGAGGAAGGGCGGGGCTGCCAACGGCGGCGGCCACTTGTGCGCCGTATCCGGAGGGGTGGCCGCCATTGTGCTTCGTCGCCGACTGCTCTGCTGTCCCCGTGGCCTGAGACCGAGAGCACCGGGAGAGGAGGAGGAGGAGGAGGCCCTGTGGCTGCGGTGAGCCCCACGCTCCCTGCGGTGTGCCAGCTGGAAGAGGGTAAAGAGCGGCAGCAGCGGTGGGGGAGGGGAGCATTGGCGTGCGCTCACCCCCACCCCCACCCCCACCCCCCGGGCGCTGGGAGCGGGGGAGGGCGGGCGGTGCGTGTTCCTTGGGGACCCGCGGCGGCCTGTGGCGCCGTGCTGCGGGAGTACGGGATCGCGCTTGGTAACCCCACCTGGAATTTCGGTCGGGGTCGAGCCCCTCGGGGTCGGTGACGGTAGGCCTCTGCGTGGCCCCGCGCCGTGAGTTGCGTGACACTGGCATGAGTAGCAAAAGATGGCTCTTGAGAGCCAAACCGGGGCGAGAGGTGTAAATGACCGACTCTAGACACGCAAGGTGTGAGTAATAAAATGCTTCCTCATCTTGAAACTGCGTCGCGAAGACGAAGAGCGTGTGCACACACACACACACATCGAAATCACTACAATGAACACTCCTTTACCACAAAATAGATGTTAGTATATGGGGAGGGGGGGATCCGTGTGGGTAATAAACACATCCTCAAGACCAGTGTGAAAACAATTTAATAAGAGTCGGCCGGCCTCGGTTCACACACCGTTTTTTGTAGTTTTTAAGTACTCTGTTTAATGTTTTAAATGTCCTTATTTCTTGCTCCCTTCTACTCCTTTTTGTATGCAGAATGAAGCTACATAATGTAGGTGAGCATAGAGATAAATCTCTGATTTACAAACCCAACAGCAGTAGTATCACTAAGAAGGAAGATTCTTTCTTGGTATTTTCACAAGATAACCAGAAATGGGGTCAGTGTTTCGTTTCCAGCTCCCGTGAGTGGGAAGCAGCCGACATGCTGTGGCCGTGAGGGGTAGCAGTAGAATCAGAGGCCCTGGTCACTCATGACCGTAGTTATCTTCAGATTTCTTGGTTGAGATGAGTTCCCCTGCTCCTGAGATGTGTTTTTAATGGGCTGAGCTAGTGTGTGGAGCAGTCAGCAAACACTCTACAAGGCATAAAATACTTGCAGTGTGAATTTGTAATGACTGTAAACAGAATTTACCACGGGTCTATAACCAAGTATTATGCTCAGGAAAAGCTTAAAATTGGACTTTGTGAGTTGTATCCACATAGGTTCACGTATATATGGGTTTATTTTGTTTACGTTGTATTTCATGCTGGCATTGAATTTACAATGCTGCCCAGACTGACCTCTAATTTAAGATACTCTTGCCTAAGCTTTCTGGCATTGCTGGCATGTGCCATCAGATCCAATACCACTACACAGCTCTAGTTTTGCCCTAAATGGTACACCATTGCCTTTCCCCCCACACACCTATAGATTTTATTCATTGACAGTCATATATGTTGGAATTTACTGTCGCCCTCACCCCCCCCCCCCATTATCTTATTTTCAGTTTCATGGGGTCAGATGTCTTATGCAATGTGGGGTCTCAGGTATACTAAGTAAGCATTTACTCTGACCAAACTATAACCCCAAACCCAGATCAGGTGTCTGGAATATGGAGGTTTGTTTTCCTGCGTAATTGCAAAATTTTCCTCTGTTCTACATGAAGGTGTTGGATAATCACCTTATACATAAGCCATCCATAGTATTTATGTAGACAACGCTTAGTCAATTCCATATCCATCTCACACCTCTTTCATCTGTTATATGATAAAGAGTTGTCCACATTTTAATATATTTCAAGAAGGTAATCTTAACTGTGGAAAATGTATCCAGTGGTATAAAGCACTGCTTGGTTACTAGATTAGGGTTTCCCTTTGCAACAATGAGCTTGGTGCTCTATCTTTCCACAACTCACAGTTTAGTCATCAGACAGATGTGTAAACACTTGCTGTCTGTACCTTGCTGTAAACACTGTGCAGAAGTGTATGTGTATGGTATGTGTAGGCTTGGGAAGTGTTGAAGGGAGAAATGCTTGCACTCAGCTGAGGGGTGGCTAGGACCTGCTTGTGGTGATGTGGTTTTAGAAGGTGACAGTGGCTCAAAGGTGAAATGAAGGGAGGTTAGAGGTTGGCATGGAAACTTTCTGTAATACATTAGGAAGTTTAGTGCCCTGTGCTGTGGAATGAAGAACTGTTGTATCCAATAAAATTGATCTAAAGATTATCTTTGTTGGCAGATTGTTTTCTGTGTGTCAGAAACCTGGGAAGACTTATGTAAAATGTATAAGCTTGTATCAAGTAATGGTTTTTAAGTAACAAATTAAGTATTAAGTAATGAGCTATTAAACTATTAGATCAACAGTGGGCCAAATTAGATAACAATTTAAGTTGAACAAGTTCCTACTAAAGTTGATGAATCACTGAAAAAGATAATTTCATTTGAGTTTATCTTTTCTGTTTTCCTGTTTTTGATTAAACTTGTATCATTAGTAAAGTTACTGGGAGTGAACCCAAAAGGACTGAGCAGAAGTGATAACATTGCTTTATATAATTTAAGAGGTGACTGAGATTTGATGTTAATTTTGATTTTAATTTTAGTTTTCTACACCGAGATGAACCTTATTGTGGTCAAAGCTGGCCTTACCTGTGACTACTGGGTAGGCTAGATAAGTTTGAAAGTCTGGTTTTAAAATCACCTAATCCTTTGCACCCATTTTTCCACAGCTCTAAAAGGAGGGTAGGCTTGTAAAAAAGAACTCTAAAATGCTGTATGAAGATTGAATTGTGACGTCTCAACAGCAAACCACTTCAAAGAGAATAGGTTGTATCTTTAAGGGTTGTAGTACTGATAGACAGTATCACAGATTTTTTGATGCTGCTGCTAAATTTTTACCTTTAAAAGTATTTAACAAAACCTTAAAAATATTAGGACTATCTTAAGTCTGTGATAGCTAAGTTTCAAGAAAGATTTTTCTAAAAGGCTCTAGAAGTTTTGTGTGTCAAAGAGCTTCCCTTATTCGGCCATATTTAGTTAGCTTCCCTGCTCTTAGGTGGTGTTGGTTGATCCTTGGATCTTGCTATTCTGAGTGATTTACGGTATGATGTTTTAGGATAGCATCTGAAGAATGAAAATAGAAGCTACACGACCTCTTAAGATTTTTTTAGATCATACAGTATCACTTGAGTACACCTCTGCATTCAAGGGATAGAAAAGTAAAAGTTGGCCGTGTTCTGTCCAGTCCCAGAGCACGTGGCATTTCCAACATGTGTTCTTACTGGGACATGGGAGAAATTTGTAGCTGTATTTTATGATCCACTGAAGATTTAAATCATTTTAAGAATACACATTCTTTTTTAAAAAAATATTTCTTTATTATGTATACAATATTCTGTGTGTATATCTGCAGGCCAGAAGAGGGCACTAGACCTTATTACAGATGGTTGTGAGTCACCATGTGGTTGCTGGGCAATGCTCTTAACCACTGAGCCATCTCTCTCCAGCTCAGAATACACATTCTTTAAAATGCCAAAATTGCAATTGCTTTAAAATAATTAATAGAAGAAATGGCCGGGCGGTGGTGGCGCATGCCTTTAATCCCAGCACTCGGGAGGCAGAGGCAGGCGGATCTCTGTGAGTTCGAGACCAGCCTGGTCTACAAGAGCTAGTTCCAGGACAGGCTCCAAAACCACACAGAAACCCTGACTCGAAAAACCAAAAAAAAAAACAAAAAAAAAAAAAAGAAGAAATGGTACTTAAATAAGTTTGGTCACACAATGATAATTTGTTAAACATTGTTGATTGGTATGTGGAAGTTAATTTTTCCTTTTTGTATGCTTAAGAATTTAATAGAAAACTTAAGTCTTACACACCCCATGATCTAAACTCTTTTGTTTGTGACTATGACCTCATCTTAGTAGTTATAATTGCAGCACTTTCTGTGCAGATGGTAAAGGTATAAAGAGCTATTTGTATTTTGTGTGTGTTGTGTTTGCATATGTATGTGGGTTCTCAAACTCATCTGTTTGTGGATGAAAACCAGAGATGAATATCTGGTATCTTAGTGTCTTCCTCTATCACCTTCCACCTTGTTTTTTGAAATAAAGTCTTTACAGTCTCTAAATGAACTGGAACTCACTGATGATGGGAGATTGGTTAGCCGTGAGCCCCTGGAATCTTCTGTCTTTGTTTCACAGCACAGCTGTGCATTACCACATTTTGCTTTATATGTGGGCGCTACAGACCTTCTTTCTGAGCAGAAAACGTTTTACCCATCAAGAAATTTCTCCGTCTCTTACTTATTTTTTGACATAGGGTTTTTAGCCTAAACTGGGTTTAAATATTTGAGGATGACCTTGACTTTCTGTTACTCATGCCTCTACTAGATGCTGATATTATAAACTAGGATTGCAGAAAGCCTCAACCACATCCAGTTGTATGTATTTCTGCATGCTAGGCAAGTAAGTATTCTGCCACCTGAGCTATGTATCTCTAGCTCTGACCCCCCAATTTAGAAGTCTTCACAGCTAGCAGGACTTGGGCTGAGATGGGTATTTAGGTTTGTTTATTTTATGTATATGCATGTATATACGTCTACCAAATGCGTATAGGAGTCCAGTGAGGTCAAAGGGGACATCAGATCCTCTGGAACTGAGGGCAGATTGTTAACTGCCGTGTTGGTGCTGGAAACCAAACCCAGTCCTCTGTCAAGAGCAGTAAGCAATTTCATTGCAGAGTCATCTCCAGCCCCAAGTGAATTATTCTTAGTTCAAAGATACTGACTGTTAAGATAACTAAGCTTATAGAAGGCTCTTTGCAGAGAATGGCTTGTGTATAAACCTGAGTCTTAAAATATGTTTATTATATGATAAAGACAAATTTCAGATAATAAAAAAGCCAATGGATTTTCTGAGCTATTTATGTGAAATTTCTAACTCTGGTGGTGTTTTATAATAGCATTTGTTCAATATGTACAGTGTCATCAAATCTCACAATACACTTTGAAAGTAGTATCGCCATTTTGTAGGTAAAAAGCCTAAGCGTTAGAGATTAAATAATCATACCATTTATAGTGATTTCACATCTTATATTTTATCTTTTTTCTACAAATTGTCTGAAGTTGGCTTGTGCTGAAAATTAGGTAGTAGTCAGTTTATTTCCTACAAAACTTACAGTGTCTTGTTATGTAAAGTGGTAGGTGAATTTTACTAGTAAATGTGTTATATACGTTTGTTAAGAAATGTATTAAAATACATTAGGTTTGGGAAACAATATCGGTTGATATGGATAGGCTGGATCTTTTTTGTTAGTCTCATAGTGTGGTTTGTGTCTACTACATTACAGTGTAACTGGACAATCTGAATAATGAAAACCATTATTAAGTAAATAGGACAGTCATCTGCAGTGTTATGATAGGAGACAAAGCAGAATCAGAACTTGGTCAGGTTTAGTGTGACACAGCTTGTAATTCCACTATGGGGGCTGAAGTAGGAGATCACAGTTGCAAAGCCATTCTGGGTAATTTGGTGTGATCAGTCTCAAAACCAAAAATAGAAAAAAAAATTCTCTATAGCTCTGACTGGCATGGAGCTAACTGTGCAGATGAATTTAACCTTGAAATCAGAAGTCAGCCTGCCTCTGCCTCCTGATTGCTGGGATTAAAGGCATGAGCCACCTGTGCTTGACTAAAATAATTTTTTAAATTACAGTTTAAGGCTATATCTCAGTGATACAGCACTTGCCTGGCATGTGAGAGGCCCCAAGTTTAGTCTCTAATACTACAAAAAAAAAAAAAGGAAAATAACTGCTTCTGGGTTTTATGATTACTTCTCTGCTTTATAACTTGTTAGCTTTTCAAATTTGGTTAAGTGAAAATCCAAGTTTTACATTGACAGGCAACTTGTGGTAGGGGTCAAACAAAATTGTCCTCATAATCAGGTAAGAGAACTTTCTTGCTTCAAGTGTTTTCCATTAACTTATAAAACAAATGTGTGTGTGTGTCTGTGCCTGTGTGTGCCTGCATATATCTGCAGATTCCAGAAGCTGTTGGAGAGTGTTCCTTGGAGCTAGAGTTAAAGCATTTGTGAGCTGCCCTTCATTGAGTGGGTTTCTGGATTCCAGCCTTTAAGCAGCAAGTTAACTGCTGAGCCATCTCCCCATCTTCTGTTTTGATTTTTGATAGAATGTCTTGCTGTGTTGCCCATGCTAGCATGGAACACATAATCTTCCTGCCTCAACCTGAGTGCTGGGATTGTAGACATGCATTATCATTCAAAGCTTTAGTTATACTCCATTTTTACTGTTAAAGATAAGTTGGAAGAATCGTGCTAAGGCTGACCAAGTAAAAGGTACAGTACAGACAGAAAACAAAGGGATAATGCTGGTCAAAGAGTAAAAATGGGCATGATTAAAAATCTGCTAATCAGCCCACAATGCCCTACTATGCTTTCAGAGCTTCATTAACAACAACCTCTGGACTTTTAGTCATTTCATACTACTTACTTATTTTTCTTTGTTTTGAGACAGGGTCTCTCTGGAACTTGCTATGTAGACCAGGCTGGCTTTGAACTTAGGTCTATCTGCCTCTGCCTCCTGAGTGCTGGAATTAAAGGGGTGCATCATGACATCTAGCTGTTATTTATTCAATTAAAAAATTGTATTTTATATATTTTGTGTACTGTATATGGGCACTTGTAGAAGCCAGAGAATAGCTTAATAATTTAAAGTTAGTTTTCTCTTCCACCAGGTGATTTCTGGGGATCAAACTCAAGATTATGAGGCTTGGCAGCAGGTATTTTTAATACAAAGAGCTATTTCATAGGTGCTGCCAACAGCTTTCTCTTCCTATTAAATGTATTGGGCATGTCTATAATTGTGTACCTTGTCAATTGCCTGTGTAAGCCAAAAGGGGTATTTTTCCCTGAAATTGGAGTTATAGACAGTTGTGAGCCACCTGTTACGCCCATATCAAGGGACCACCAAACAAGACTACCACAGAGCTGGTATCTGATGCAAACACACTAGGGTTTATTAATTACAAGTTAGCTAACCCTCTGGCACAGTGGGTGGGGGAGAACCACTCGAGGCTTCAGGTTAAGGGATTTTTAAAGGGAAAATCCCGCAAGCAGAGTGGCACAAGCCTTGGCATTTTGTAATTGGGTAAAAGTATACAACTTCTGAATTTGTTGGTTGGGGTATAGGGGAATTTTAAAATAGTGACTGTCAGCAAACAAGAATTTCAGAACAACAGTTCATCAGATACCCACAAGGATGTTTGAAACAAGCAGGTGTTGTTTGGACACCCTGGTGGGTCACTTTGATCAGGGCTGACATAGTTTCTTGGAAGTGTTTATGACTTTGCCAGGCTTTATTCACTCCCCTAGTTAGGTCCTGTCAAAAATGGAGTTTTTTTTCAAAATGGAGTTTGTTCTGCTCCTTCACACTGAATATGGATGCTGGGAAGCA
Organism: Microtus oregoni; assembly: GCF_018167655.1. Classification (NCBI taxonomy): domain Eukaryota; kingdom Metazoa; phylum Chordata; class Mammalia; order Rodentia; family Cricetidae; genus Microtus; species Microtus oregoni. The sequence continues at coordinate 14,945,793 of NW_024543096.1, forward strand.
AATTTGTGTCTGCTGCAAGAATATTATGCACTACTGAGCAACTGTCTTTCTCTGCCCCCATTCCTTGAACTGTCTGACCTTGTACTTCATTGCTCCTTGCTCTCAATCTCGAAAAAAAAACAAAACAGCAAAAAAGGAAAGCATTAAGATTCATTTAGTCCATTTGTATTCTGAGTAATTGCTTTTTTCTCCCTCTAGTTATTAGGTCATTTGTTTTCTTCTTTGGAAGTATGTATTAAGTCTGCCTTCTGTCCATTTCATTTCTTTTCTTTGGGTCCTCAACATTGTCTTGGAGCCAGTTATCTTCTTGTATCTTACCTGGTTGCTTATCCTTCTTTGGGGGGTTTTTGTTTGTTTTTAACTGAGGTTGTTTCAGAATCTTGAGTAACTGCTTAACTTGATAGCATTGACTTGTAAACTGGGGTTGGTCTTCCACAAAGGCAGGAAAACTAACTTTTAAGTCCCTTTAGTGGCACAAAAAGTACAGAAGTTGTAAGTGAACGGATTAATGCTAACCAGATAAAAATTCTGTTGGATACTAATTATTTCATCTCTGAAGAGCCTTGGAGTGAGAGATTCTGCATACTTACACCTGAACAGAGGATACCAGTGCTTTTACTGTTTGGAATAATCTGCTTTTTGCACTTATTACTTTCAGAACTCTTAATGGATTCTATTCTGTGCTTTGAAACACACCCTTCGGATTTTCTCGCTTTTATTCTTAAGAAATGCTTTAATATCTTTGTGTACCTTTTTTCATTTCATCAACAAGTCATTTCAAATACTACCTGTAAAGTTGTCTTCAATCTTTTTAGGAACTTTTGGCGCTTTGGTATTTCCATAACATTTTGAGGTTAATGTTTTTTTTTTCTTTTTTGAGACTTTTATTTTGTGTTTGTGTAAGAGGACATCTTGTGGGAATCATTTCTTTCCTTTTACCATGTGAATTCTGGGGATTGAACAGTCTTCTCACTGGCCCACATTTTGAGGGTTTTGTAATCATTATTTTCGTCCTTCTATGTAGGTGTGATATTAATTATCCTAGTTCGTATTTGTGTGCTCTATTTCTGCCGGAGTGTAAGTGTAATGAGTAGCATTGGTTTAATTTGTAGTTGAGTCTAAACTGTAATACTGCTTGTTTGTCTAAAACCACTAAAATAGATTGCCACTGCTTTGTCCTTAGAGACCTAGAAGCCTGTGTGGTGTCTTCTCAGTATTACTGCATCAACCATGGGAATTTTTTTTTTGTTGTTTTGCATTTTATTTTGTGTGTGTGGTGCAAGTGAGCCACAGACTTCATCTGAAGGTCAGGTAGAAGATTGTGGGAATTGGTTCTCTTCCTTGAACCACGTGGGTCCAAAGGGTCAAACTCAGATACTAGACTTGGAAGTGTGCCAGTGCCATCTTGTTGGCCCCAAGCTCAGTTTTGGTTGGTTGGTTTTGAAGGCCTTATCCCATAAAGGGGTCTCGGGCATTTTGTACCTTTCTCAGCAGACTACTTTTGCATTTTACTTAGCAAAATCCAATTTAGGGAAGCATTTTTGTTTTATCCTGTTAGTGCTTCTGTCTTAGGCGGGCTCTCTCTGCCTGATTCTCTTGAAAGGTGAGAGTTTCTCAGTTTCTACTCCCCTTCCTGTCTTCTGCCCATTCTGGAGACTAGAGTGCAGTCAGATTTTATGTAAGCCCCTGTCCTTTGTGCCAGCTGATCTCTGCCTTTAATTGGCAGACGGGATAGCTGAGTGGGTTTCATAACCCTCTCCAGTGTCCACAGACCTTTCTGCCCTATATCAATACAGAATCTTTGCAGGAAATGCAGTTTCTTAGCCTTTCCTTAACAACAGCTGATTTCCATCATGTTCTTTTGAAGGGTTTGGAAGTTGGCTAGGGTTCTCAAGATTCTCTTCTTATGTGTACTTGGCTTTGCCTACATGATTAATGCTGTTAAAAAACTATCACAAAGTAGGTGTATACTGTTTTATTAATGAGACTTGTGTTTAACAGGCAACTTGGTAGATGGCACTTAACATCAGATGGAGACTTAATTTTCAGATTTTAACAACTGGTGATGACATAGATTTCTTTGGGAATTTACATGAAAGAAAACTTAAAGATTATTTCCGTGGAATAGATGTAAATACATTTAATGCTATTTGAGAGTGTGTGTGTGTGTGTGTCTGTAAATACACTTTTGGTAGTGTGTAACAGACCACCAAAAGCATGAACTAATTGTAGAGAAAACTCTGAAGGGCTTCCTAGGATTCTCAGATGAATGAAATTATCCACAGCAAGAGGAAGTCATCTTTTTTAGTAGCTACTGAGTACACCAATGTGGGAATTGGTGCACATAACTCTTGGTGCATTTGTCAGTCTCTATTAAAATGACTTTAAATCTTAGAATAAATAAATTTTATTTAGTTACTTATTTTTAGTTTTTGAGACAGGGTTTCTCTGTGTAGCCCTGGCTGTCTGGAAACTTACTGTGTAGACCAGGCTGCCTCAAACACACAGAGATGCTCCTGTCTCTGCCTCCTGAATGCTGAAATTAAAGGTGTTCACCACCACACCTGACCTAAAATAAATTTTTAAAAATCTGAAAAAATGCTTTATGGTGAGGGAGGATACATTAAAAATACAATGATTCAGTAAATAGTAATAATTACAGAGACTTTATCTTGGGAGTTGAGAGTTCAGTAGAATGACAGGTTCAAACCCTTATTGAAATTGTAATGATTTTGTGGCTCATTATGTTCTTTCTGCATTCAGAACAATTCCTAGAGATCAGAAAATGCAGTTCCTTGTACCGGTCAGTGCTTGCTTGTTCTTGAGGGACAGGAGCATAGAATTCCATATTTTCGAGACTGGGGATTTCTTGTAAGCCTCAAAATACAGTTCAGTGTAATGAAAATTGCATTTCAGTCTCAAGTAACTATATACAAATGCAGCGCTCTGTGTTCTACCTCTTATTCTTGCTTATGCCTCTCCTTTTCTCATGGTGTTTAGCTGTTCTTATAGTTTATTCTCCACCAGACTACAGCTTCTTAATATTCTTTTCTGCTCAACTTAATCATTCCTTTCTTTAAAATTAATTGCTCAGCACATAGTAATCATCCCGTAAAATTCTATTAAGTGGATGAGCTTTTAATAAATGCCTTCTAGATCTTTGTTTGGTAGACATTTTTCAAGGATTACATTTTATTTCTTGCTATTTTTTGTACTTTTGACCTACAACTTATGCAACCAAATTATGTAAGTTTTCATATAACACTTACATTGTCAAAATTCAATCAGTTTATGTAGTAGCATTGCCAAAAATAGCTTCATACAGTATCAAATTCTATCTCTCGAAGGACTCTGCCTCTCTGCCTCCTCTCCAGAGGTTTATTCTGAACAGACATCCTACTAAGTTACTTTGTACAAGAAAGAGCTAGGATTTCCAGTGCAAAATTTCACTTCTTTCTAATGAACAGTTTTTTATGGACTTAACAAATACGTTATATAGATGAGAAAAAGCAAGTTAGGGAGATTTCTGAGTTAGGAGACCGTATCCTCGGTTAGCTAACATCTGCAGTTTCTAAAACAGTATAGGCACTGTTGTTAATTATCCTGGGAAATAGGTATGTTGCTATGAGCCTTTAATCCCAGCATTTATAAAGTAGAATCAGGCAGATCTCTGTAAGTTCCAGGCCAGCCTGGTCTACATAGTGTGACCCTTGTCTTGAGACGAATTTATCGTGGTATGGTAATCCTAAACTAGGATCCTACAGATTATAAACTTAGACTTTTCTAGGTAATTGAAGTCTGTGCATCCTACTTAGCAGGAAATCAGTCATTTTGTTTCATTTTTACCCCATTCTGGTGATTGGTTGGTTGGTTTTTTGCTGTTTGTCCTAGGATTTGTTTATCTTCATATTTCTAAAAGATTTGTGTGTGCTGTTCAGGATTTTTTTCATGCAATTCTTTTTGGTTATCATTATCTTTGTCTCTTTAATTTCTCCTCTTTATAGCATAATAAAATTGAGTAGCCTGTTTATACAATTCTGACTAAATATTAGCAGTCATTCAAATAGAAGAATACCTTCTCTCCCAGATTAACAAAATTGCCCTTAAATTTTTTTTACTTTTTTTTTTTGAGACAGAGTTTGTCACTGTGTAGACCAGGATATCCTTGAACTCACAAGAGATCTGCCTGCCTCTGCCTCCCGAGTGCTGGGTTTCAAGGCATGTACCACCACTACCCAGCTGCCTTTTAAAAATATTATAAATTTATTTTGTGTGTATGAGTATGCATGTATATGGTCAGAGCAACTTGAGAGAGTTGGGTCTCTCTATTATATGAGTCCCAAGGATCAAACTCAGGTTGTAAGGATTTGCATAAGGTGTCTTTGCCCACTAAACCATCTCACTGGTCCTACAAAAATAACTTTTAAGAAGATCTTTTGGGCCAGGCAGTGCATGTTTTTAATCCCAGCTCTTGGGAGATAGAGGCAGGCAGATCTCTGAGTTTGGGGTCAGCCTGGTCTATAGAGCGAGTTCCAGGTGAACCAGGGAAACACACAGAGAAACCTTGCCTCAAAACAAACAAACAAACAAATAAAAATTTAAGAAAAAAAGATCTTTTAAGCTGGTTATTGGAGGTGGGAAAGGAGGGTCAGGCACTGTGCACCTGACAGTGAGAGTAAGTTTTCCAATAGTTGCTCTCATGTCAAAACAAACTAGCCTCAGTTTGTCCTTAGAATATCAGAAAAAAATCAATAAACCATGTTTATGCTGGGTTTATTGTATTTTGGGTTGGTAAGCAGGATTTGGAATTAGTGCTGCTTTGTTGGATATTTATTATAATGATAGATATTTGTTGCAGTTGAATTTTCCCTAAACTATATGCAATGCCATTTTTTCCTGGACCCAGTAATGCAAATATATTTTGCTTGATAATACGGTACTGGAATGTATAATATTTTGCCACAATGCTCATATCATAGTGAGTTTTCTTGAGATTTCTTTTTATTATAGGTTTGATATTCTGCAGTAGTCATTGTTTAATTTTATGGCTGCCTGATTAGTATGAGGTTGGTTTTTTAATACTAATAATTTTCTCATTAAAATAAAAAGATGACTTTTTGTTATAGGTACACGGTTTTCCAATTGTACCCGCCCATCATTTCTTCCACACTGTTCATGAAATATAGTTTCCACATGGTGCTTTATTTCTTAGAACCTCTCCTTCCTTTTCCTCACTCCAGTGTGACCCGTTGTTCCCTAAGCTTTCCTGTTGCTGTTCTCTTGAATGCTCCCCTTTGTCACAGCTTCCTAGGTTCTTTATGTGGTTGTTTCATGCTTCGCATGTTTACTTTGGTAGGACATAGTCTTCACTTGAGCTACTGTGGTGGGGCTTTCTCTGTGAGAGTGCTGAGATATGCCCTCAGTCCTTTTGTTCTTTGATTTAACCAATCAAATGTTTTGTTCTTTAGCTCACAGTCATGGATTAGAATTCATGGCTTTATACATGCTTTTCAGTACTTCATGCTTTGTTTAATAGTTGAATATTGCCAGATTTCCCTTTGTGGGGCCACTTTCCTACTGTGGCAGACTGTAGGATCTTCGCTTTGTTTCTGTTTCTGAAATTTCACACTGAAATGGTTGTGGTTTGAATGTGAAATGTCCTCTGTAGGCTCATGTGTTAGATAAAACATTTGGTCCCCAGCTAGAGCTGTGTTGAAAGGCTGTGGAACCTCTAGGAAGTGGAGCCTTGCTGGAGGCAGTGGGTCACGGGAGTGAGCCCTTTGGTTCCATACATTAGCCTCACTTACCTTTTCTATTGCTGTCTTACTGCTAATGCTTTTGTGTCACTGCTTCATGCCCCGCTGCCCTGCTGTTCTCACTCTGGTGGGCTGTATCCCTTGAACTGGCAGGCAGAAGAGCGGCTTCCTTCCTCCTCTCTTCAGTTGCTTCTGGTTCGTGGTTTTTTTGTTGTTTAATTTTTGGCCACAGCAGTGAGAAAAGCAGTGCAGTGTTAAAATGGTGTTGCTTACGATGCTGCTGTTACTCTCTTGGATCTCGCTTGCTTCATTTCATTGTGGAGGTTGGTGTGTTTCAGCTACGGTAATCCCTGGCAGTGTTCTTCTTGTTAGACCACAATCAAATGGTAATCCTTTTGAACAATTCTTTTCATGGTTAAGTTTATTTTTTCCTTTTCTGAGGTTTCCTTGGTTTATTTCAGTTTTTATGCTTTGACCATTCCAATCTTTCTCATTTTTTACGTGTATTTCATTTAGAAACTCCACAACTCTTACGATCCTGGTTGCATATTCTCAAACATCTTTATTTTGATACCTTTGAGGACGATAATCAAACTTTTTCTCCCCAATTTCTTTCTTGTATCATCTCTTTATTGTCATTATTTGATTTGTCTTTTATATAATATCAATTCATTTGAGTATTTAGTTTTGTTGTGCTTGATGTTTGTTACTAGGAAAAAGCAAATTAGATAGTTGATAAATAGCGGTCTTGGGGGGGGTAGAATAATTCTGGTGAGTTAGGTTGTCATCGTCCGTGTGTGTCGTGTGTCCCCCCCCCCCCCCCGCCTGTCTGCCTGCCCTGCCCGCCTCCTTCCCTCCCTCCCTCCCTCTCCCTGCGCTAGGAATCAAACCAGGGCGTCTTGCATGCATGCCAGTGAGAGCACTCTTACATGTTTGGTTGTGATCCTAGTCTTGGCTGAGCCATCACTTCAGCCCCACAAAGTACTCTTACTTTGAGCTATAATTTTTTTGAGAATATGCCAAATGTTATTATTTGGAAATCTTACCTCTGATTTTTTGTTTGTTTCTGTTTAAAATCTTTTTAGGTTTGTTTTATATGTATAATTATTTTCCCTTAATGTATATATGTGCACCATGTATACACCTGCAGGTGGTTGAGAGTTGTCATGTAGGTGCTGGGAATGGAACCCAGATCTCTGCGGTCTTAACTGCTAAGCCATCTTTTCTGTCCTGACCTCTTGTGTTTCTTAGTGATTTAAGAATAAAAAATTATAATTCTCCTAACAACATTTTTCATGGGGGGGAAGCAGAGAGAGAGAGTCAGTGAGAGTCAGTTAAGTCTGCCACTGGACTTGGAACTTGGCAGGCAGGCTAGGTTAGCTAACCAGACTTAGTCCAACTCCTCATGGCTGAGATTAAAAGCACATGTCACCCCATTGCCTTTTTGTGTAGCTACTAAGGATTGAATTTAAATCACGTGACTTACTTCAGTACTTTGCTGCCTGATTTGTCTCCCTAGCCCTCTCCAAATAAACGTTTTTAACTAATGGAATTTTTAGCCCCATGCGTCATCTTCTTTTCTCTCCATAATTTATTGATTGTAGTAAAATGGCATTATGTAGAATTTATCATCCTAATTGTGTTTAAGTGTACAATTGATTTTATTAGATATATTTATTTGACATATAACCATTATTACTACCCATCTCCATAGTTCTTTTCATAATATTAAGACTATACACACTTTAAGTGGTAAATCTTGGCTCCTCTTGGTAACTGCCCTTCTGTTTTTTTTTTTTTTTGTCCTTAAGATTTTTGACTATGTTAAATAGGTGAAATCATGTAATAGTTGTCTGTGACTGACTTGTTTAAGTATAATTTCTTCAAGACTGATTAATAGTCTATCATGGGTCAGAATGCCCCTTTAAGCTTTTTTAATATTACGTTTATTTTATTTTTGGATTTTTGAGAATTGGGTCTTTCTGTGTATCATTTTATTTTTGGATTTTTGAGAATAGGGTCTTTCTGTGTATTTCTGACTGTCCTGAAACTCACTGTGTAAACCAGGCTGGCTTTGAACTCAGACGTCTGTTTGCCTCTGCCTCATTAGTAATGGGATTAAAGGTATACACCACCACACCCAGCTTATTTTGGTAGGTGAGTGATGTGTATGTTCATGGGTGTGTGTGTGCCATAGCATATGCGTGGAAGTCAGAGACGAGTTTGTAGCAGTTGATTTTCAACCTTGTAGATTCCAGAGATCCAGCTCAGATTGTCCAGCAAGGCACCAGATACCTTTACCTGCTAAGTCACCTTGCTTGGCCCTCCCTCCCTTTTTAGGCTGGTTGATATGAGTTATATGTATGCACTACATTTTACTTAGCCATTTACCCATTTATCGGTAACATTTGAGCTCTGTTGTGAAAAATATTGCTGTTTTGGGAATGTACATATAATTTCAAGACCCTTATTTTCAGTTGGTTAGGTTGGGTTGGTTTGGTTTGGTTGATGCCCAAAAATGGAGTTACTGTGTTCTCTGATAATTCTGTTTTTATCTTTGAGGAATTGTCATTACTGTTTCTATAAAAATTGTATTTTGCTATGATGTCTTTTCTTTTTCTTCCCTTTTTTTTTTAATGGTTTAAGTCTTGGATTCACTTACTCTTGCTTTAGTGACAAATTTTTGTTCTGTGATGATAAGGTTAAATACTTTGTTTCTAGTTCTTATATCTTTCTGGTCCCTAGATCATAACACCATCCTTTGCTGAGTTTCTGGACCTGTCCTACTTCAGCTCCCCCTCAGTGTTTTTTTTTTTTTTTATTTAAGTCTTCGATTACATTTATGAGGCCTTGAAAGGTGAGCAAAAGGACCGAAGATAGAAGGTAGCCTGTTCTCAGTAGTTCCTGATATGGTTGCTTTAACCACACCCGTATTGCTTTCAGTCTTATTTCTCATTTGCTGAAAATTTCTTAGTTACATAATAAGACACTTGACATGTTTTCTTACTTACTACAGACTTATAAGTTATCTAATATTTGCCAGAAACAGACTGATATGTTTGTATTCTTTCACAGTGTCAAAATTTATTTAATAACAAATCCACAAGCTACTTAGGCTTTATTGGTTTTACTTTGCTGATTACCATTGATTTCACAAGTACTTTATTATATTCCAGTCTTAATTAGTAATATCTGTTAACAAACCTGGTCATGCATCCCATGATACACAATAAATACAGAAAACCCAAGAAAGGGTTAAAGTGGCCAGTAATGATGGTGAAGGTGTAGGCTGATACTAATGTCAATCACCACAAGTAATTAAATGACAGGTTAGTGTGAAGTCTAGGCAAGGATCCCATGACTAGGCTTAGTTTATAAAGTGGACAGGCATAAGAACAGGGCTAGCCCTTGGGAGGCAGAAGATAGCCTGGTCTACAGAGTGAGTTCCAGGATAGCCAGGACTATGCAGAGAAACCCTGTCTTCCTACCCCGAGGGAAATTTTTTTTTTAAGTTTTTAACTTTTTAAAATATTTTTATTTTTAACAATTCTTAGTTTGAATTGTTGGGTCTTGGTATATGCAAGTGAGAGAGAGAGCCAGAGACATACCCTGTAGCTGGAGGACTTGATATGCAGTTGTGAACTGTCCGGTGTGGGGGCTGGGAACTGAATCCATAGCCTCTTTAAGTATAATATATGCTTAGTTATATGTGAGTGAAGTTAGGTTTTTATGCTTGCTGCCCAACAAGTACCTTACCAGCTGAGCTGGTAAATTACCATATAATTAGTTCCATCTCTGGTTTATATATTTTATAGATCTTTCCTTTCCGATATTCCAAGTAAGTTACAAAGGAGCACTAGAAGAGCACTTACTCACAGGATTGCTTTGCCGACGACTAATGAGTAATCAGTGGTTCCTTACCCTCACATGGTGTTTGGTAAATGCCAGCTATTACTTTTATCTATGTTAGAGTTAAGAGAGCATATCAGTGGTAAATAAAAGGAAAATACTTATTTTGGAGACATGTTTTCCCTATGTAGTTCAGGCTAGCCTCTCAAAGTTCTGCCTCAGGCTCTGGAATGCTAGGGTTCAGGCATGGGGTGTGTTACATCCTGTTTTATATTTATTCTTTTTATGATTTTCAACTTGTATGTTTTGAGTACCTGTTTTCCCACATTGTTTGAGTCAGATTCTGGCAGCTCTAATAAGCTAGGCTCAACCACCTGTCCTAACAGACCAATTACACAGAGAAGTAATAGAAACAAAGAAGACACACACACACACACACACACACTCCATTCTCAACATACAACATAAGTTTGGGTTCATTTATTTTACTTATTTATGTGTGTATGCACTTGCCCATGATGCCAAAAGAGGAGGATGGATACACTGGAGCTGGAGTTAAAGGTGGTTGTAAGCTTTCTTTTGTGGGTGCTGGGATCTCTGGCCTTTTGCAAGAGCAAGCGGCAAGTGTTCTTAACTGCTGAACCCATCTCTCCTGCCTCTAGCTTTAGATTTCAGTAAAAGGCAAGAGGTTTGCATAACTAAGCAGTCATGATGAAAGTGTGGTCCTTACCATCTCTGACCAATCATTGTCTGTGCTCTAGTCTCTCCTGCCAGGTAGTTTATCAGCACGTCGGGACTGTGTGAAATCTTCTGGGGGGGGGGGGGGGGAGACGACAGACCCAGGCCTGGAGACATTCCAGTTTGTTAGGTTTGTTACAGTCTTAACAGGCTGATAGCCAAAAGGAGGCGGGTCACAAAGGTCTATCCTTAGAAAATTCCTGCCAGTACATTATCTAAGCTGTGGTTTAGAAGTACTTCAAATGATCCTGACCTAAAGAAATTCATTGTTGAGAAAGGGAAATAAAGTGATAAGCAAATAACAGGCTGTGGTGTCTTAAGAAAAATGTGTGAAAAGTGGAATTATACAGGATAAAGATTTACTCTGATGGGCAGAAATTAGATAAGGAATATTGAGGCTTCCCAGTTGTATAAAGGGTTGTGAGAGTAAATTTGTTAAAGGATGTGAAAGTAGTGTAAGAGGCATGGACATTACAAAGGATGGCACAAGAGTCAAGGATAAATGTATGTGAGGAAGAAGTTGAGGCATTGCAAGACAGATCTGTGTGTTGTGTAGAACATCTTTCCATATCTCTTAAATGGGCATTAGGAAACCTTGACTGGATGTTACCAAACCTCTGCCTTCAAGGAGAAGGGTGGTAAGAGTTTCATAGTTTAATATTGTTGAAAATAGTTGATTTGACTATCTGAGGCTTTTTAATTTTAAAATTTATTTTGTATGTGCGTGTGCAGAGGGCAGAGGACAGTTCTCTGGAGTCAGTTCTTTCCTCCCTCCCTGTGGAGGCAGAATTTCATCTGTCTCCCAGGTGATTGTTTACTCCAGATTAGCTGATGTGAGAACTTCTTGGTGAATTGGGGATTCTTGTCTCTGCCTCCTCTGGAGATGGAACTCTGCTCTCAGGCCAGGCTTGCAAGGCTAACAGTACCTTTACCTGCTAATTTGAGCTGGCTGGGCCAGTTCTTCAATGGCTCCTTTTCTGTTATGACACCTGAATTGTGTCTCAAACTAAATGAATATTTTAGAGTAAATGTTGCTGTATATAGTTGGGGGTGGGAGGTAAGTGCTTGCTTGTCTTCCAAAATAAAATTAACACAAATTTGCATTTCACAGGAAACCTTGAGCATGGAGTCTAAACCTTCCAGGATTCCAAGAAGAATTTCTGTTCAACCCTCTGGCTCTTTAAGTTCTAGGATGGTGTCTGGAAACAGAGGAGCTAGTTTAAATGATCCCTATCACTCAAGAGACTCTTCCTTTAGACTGGATTCTGAATATCAGGTAGTATTTTAACTTGAATAAATATGTACAGTCAAATTCAAAAGGCTTTGGGCACATTTATTAATTTTTTTTTTAAAAAAAACTGTACCCGAGGCATCTTAACAACCTTAAATTATTAAAATAAAGATAAAATTAATAGCTAATTATTTGTGGGGCTTCTGAATTGTGGCTAAGAGTATCGTCTTTATAAAATGCTTTCTAAAATTAGGAAACTTTCATTAATTAAAATAAATTTTAGCTGAAGTGGTAGGTGTTGGTGGATGGCTTTATCTGTGGATAAATATTTCTTCCAGTGAAAATACTTATTAATTTAACTATATATGTACAAAGCAGTGGGTAAAATAACAATACAGCTGGTAAATACTTGTGCTTTTGTTGTTGGTTGATTGATCAGTGTGTCTCAGGGTTTCTCTCAGTAGTAGTGTGTACCTAGTATCCCAGAACCCATGGTTTGGTCAGTCCCCAGCACAGCCCTCTCACTACCTCCTAATCGCCTGCCTTTTACAATCCACATTACCAACAACCATTAGCTTGATTTTAGTTTGATTTTTTTTGAATATTAGTATTTTCTTTGAAACTGAGTAATTTAAAAGGTAGTTTTTCTTAATTATTTTACAGTCTGCATCAGCATCTGCATCACCATTTCAGTCTACATGGTATAGTGAATCTGAGATAACTCAGGGAGCACGATCGAGAGTACAGAATCCACAACGGGATCATGATTCAAAAAGACCTAAACTTTCTTGTGCAAACTGTACATCTGCCTCAGCTGGGAGAAATACTGGAGGTGGCTTAAATACAGTGTCAGGTAAGAAGTTATTCAGTTTCTGTTAAAAGCCACTTTATGAAATGTTTTGGATCAAAGTCTTTTCCCTCTCTGAGATTCTTAATATCTTAATATTTTTAATAAAATAGTTTATATGTAATAGTGGATCTGGAAATGCAATTAGTTTCCAAAATTTTACCTTAAATTGGTGGTGAATCTGAGTTGACTAATCATTTTGCCTTTTTGCTTTACAAAACAGAGAATGTTAGTAGGTTATTAATTAGGTAGAATAACTGTTTTGTCTTTGGTTTGCTTTTTGGACACAGAGTCTCATTGCATAGCCTTGCCTAGCACAGAATATACAGAGTATATGGATTAAAGGCATGTGCCACCATGCTCGACTCTAACATTACTATGTATTAGTATGAAGTTCAAGTTGGTGAAAGTCATGAGTGGTCTGTTGGTTATTATGAGAGGTTTTTAAAGTGATACTGCATAAGCCACGTCTGATAAACATTAAATATTTCCTCATCATGTGTCGTTCAACTGATAAACATAGTATATGATACTTTTCAGAAAATATCAAAACTCTTAAATAAAAAAGTTGGAAATTAAGAGCTCTACATAACTATACAAGAATGACATTGAACATATTACCTAACCACCGTGGGATTTGCATGATTTATCCATATAGCTCTGAGCTTCCATATATATATATATATATATATATATATATATATATATATATGTATGTATGTATATGTATATACTGGTTTTTTTTTTAATTTTTGGTTTATAAAAACAGGGTTTCTCTGTGTAGCTTTGGAGCCTGTCTTGGAACTTGCTCTGTAGCCCAGGCTGGCCTCGAACTCACAGAGATCCATCTGCCTCTGCCTCGAGTGCTGGAATTAAAGGTGTGCGCCACCTATATTTTATACTTAGGTTTATGTATTCGTGTTGTTCTAACAGTCTTTGCTAGGAAAGCAGATTTCCTCCTTCTGAAACTCCTCCAGTAAAATGGTAGGCAACCCCTAAAGCTGTAAAAGGAGACAAAACTTGTGATAGCACAGTTAAAGCACAGATAGCACAGAGATAAAATGCTTGTATATTATTACCAACTAAATAAGTGTAAGTGACTCCTTTCAGTTTGAATAGCTAGAACCTCCAAAGCAAAGGCATTGCACTTCGGAAGGGCACTAAGAGTAGTGAACTGGGTAAGAGCAGACTGACCTTTGTAGACACACATTACTTTGCAGAACCAATTTTGTTCTCTTATCCTATGTGAAGGTATAACATTAAACTCACTGGGTAATTTCCTACAATGTAGAAGAATCATTAAAGCTAAGAAAGGAAGAAACAAAATAGGTTTGAAAATTAATTTTAGTTTACTATGTAATGAAATCATATCTAATAAAATTTGGAGTATCATCGCAAAATATACACTAATTCTTACTGTAAAGACTGAAATATGACAGTAAAAATATTTCTGAGGTTGATAGGATATATGTTTAGAGTATCTAAATGTTTAAGTCCAGTTCTCCACATAGGGAAAAGTTTTTTTTCCTGATAAAATTGTATTTGATTCTATAATTGAATTACCATATCAAAATAGCTTGGTTTTAATTTTTATTTATTTTGAAACTGAGTCTCCTATTGTAGTCCTGGCCTAGAATTCACTCTATGTATCAGGCTGGCCTTGAATTCACAGAAGCCTGGCTGCCTGTTTCTGCTTCTGCCTCCTAGTGTTAAGATTAAGCCACCATGCCTGACTTTGGTTCTGGTTTGGGTAGTTTTCCATCATCACTTTGACTTTTAATGAAGTGTTCTGTATCATTGGCAGATTTTCAGTTTTGACTCATTATTTTAACATAATGTTACATCATACATGGGCAGATGTAATAGAGAATGAGACATTTAAGTTATGTATGAAAATAGATTTGTAGTGTACAGGATCTAATGTTTAACATACATAGATTTACCTTATCTAAGGTCCTGGGTTTAGTCCCCAGTATCAAAAAAGAATGTTTGAACAGGAAGGTAATTAAGAGATGATTAGTTCATTAGTGGTAATTTTTTTTTTTTTTTGCTAAACTTGGCTATATAACTGGGTATAGCTATAATGATAGTTATCTTTACTGTATTAAAGATATATGAAACTTGAAAGCCTTCTCTGAAATAAAATTTCTTGCATTACTTTAAGATTCTTCTTGGAGGCATAGTCAAGTTCCCAGATCTTCATCAATGGTACTTGGTTCATTTGGAACAGACCTGATTAGAGAAAGGAGAGATTTGGAGAGGAGAACAGATTCCTCCATTAGCAATCTTATGGATTATAATCACCGAAGTGGTGATTTCACAACTTCATCATGTATGTATAAACTACTTTGTTAAGTATAGCTTATATGTTAGTACACATGATCTCTGTGACATTGATAACAATACGGCCATATCAGAACTGTCTAATTTTTTAGCATCTTGATTTACTTGAAAAATAATATAAGCAATGTAGCTGGGCAGTGGTGGCATATGCTTTTAATCCCATCACTCGGGAGGCAGGTCTCTGAGTTTGAGGCTAGCATGGTCTCTAACATGAGTTTCAAGAAGGACAGGCTACAAAGCTGATGCCTCAAAAAAACAATAAAAATAAAAAATAGTTTAAAAACAGATGTTCTTGAGTAGTCAGATTCTGTCTGCTTTCAAAATTTTTATACATGAAAAAAATTATATATGTTAATAAAGTAAAACTAGATAATTCTTCCATATTACAGTATTGCTTGTCTACAACAGTTTTAATGTGTACTTGTAACTCAATTATGAAGTAACTGTTTATTGCACCATTTTTATCAATTATTTTATGTGTATAGCTGTATTTGCCCACGTGTATGTCTATGCTCTACTTGTTTGCCTGGTGCACAGGGAGGCCAGAAGAACATGACAGATTCTCTAGAATTAAGTTAAAAATGGCTGAGAGCCACCATGTGGGTTTGGGGAATGGAACCCAAGTCCTCTGATAAAGCTAGTGCTCTTAACTGCTGGGCTATCTTTCTGGCTCCCAAATTAACCATTTTAAGGATTATTTGGAACTGTATGGTTGTTTTGATTTTATTAAAATTTCAAGCACATATAGTTTTGTCTCTGTATGTAGACTTAAGCTTTTCAGAAGCCTAAGTAACAGAAGGAAAAGAACACTAATCAGAGTTAACAAAAGGATCATGCAGAAGTGGGTTTATGCTTGTTTTAGTCAAATTACAGAACAGGAATAGATTCAACCTGTTGTAGTTTATCCTTTCTGTGGTCTCCATATATAAGCCCAATAATAAATGTACCTGTTATACAAGGGTTATAGGGAGTATTCTTCACAAAAGAGTAATAATGTTTCTCATCTCCACTCAGATTGAAACCTCCCCTTGAGGAGTTCTGTCTTTATCTTGTGTTGATCTTTAGACAAGGTCAAACTTAGCCAGCCAGGCCTGGAATTCTGTGATCCTCCTCCCTGCCCCAGATAGCTGTTAGCAGTGACCTGTATTGACTCACAGTTCCAAACCTGCATTAAAGGGCTGAGGTGTGCCTGATGAGTAACCAAAATTAAAGAAATCCTTACCTGTTAATAGCAAGAATATTATAAAAATATAAGGCAATAGCATTCACATAAAATAACTTTTTGCATAGAATAAGAATCTCCAAAACTATTTCTCTGGGATGGTTTTGCTTTTTTATCATTGCACTGTTTTAATTGGACTAATGTTCTGTGTCAATTCTTGAGCGTCTTCTATTGTATTGGTCTCTCATTAATGTATTCAACTTGCTTCAGCAACTTATTTTTATAAGCTTTCATACTTTGATGTGAATTTGTAGTATTGAGTTTACTTGGGAATACTTCAGAAATAAATTTTTCCTATAATAGTTAAGCTGTTATAGATAGCAGTATTCATTTCAAACCTAGTCTTTCAGTCTGGCAGTAGTCAATAAATGTACATTTAATAATAATTAAATTATTTCATATTTGGTTGCCTTCCCTTCTTTCAAAAATAGATGTTCAAGAAAGAGTTCCTTCTTCATATTCACAGGGAGCAAGACCAAAAGAGAATTCAGTGAGCAATTTACAGTTGAATTCATCATCTACCAATCACCAATTGCCTTCTGAACATCAAACAATATCAAGTTCTAGGGACTCTAGCAGAAATTCTTTCAGATCACATTTTTCTCCAAGACAATCAGAATCTTTTCGAAATGCTTCACATCCCACATTTTCATATCTTTCAAGTAGAGATGAAACCCCAGTTATAAGCAATTCAGAAAGGGTTAGTTCATCTCGGAGACCATTTCAAGAATCTTCTGACAATGAAGGTAGGCGTACTACTAGAAGATTGCTGTCACGGATAGCTTCTAGCATGTCATCAACTTTTTTTTCACGAAGATCTGGTCAAGATTCCTTGAATACAAGATCATTGAGTTCTGATAATTATATTTCTCCAAGAACCTTGACTTCACAGTCTCGGAGTAATGGAGCTTCGTCTTCTGAAGTCAGTGATAGCAGGACATCTGAAGCTTCTCAGGGATTTAGATTCCTTAGGCGAAGGTGGGGTTTGTCATCTCTTAGCCAAAATCATAGCTCTGAACCAGATGCGGAAAATTTTAATCAAGAATCAGAAGGTAGAAGTACAGGACCGTGGTTGTCTTCCTCCCTTAGAAATAGATGCACGCCTTTGTTCTCTAGGAGGAGGCGAGAGGGAAGAGAAGAATCTTCAAGGATATCTGTGTCAGATGTCCCACCTAGATCTCATCTTTTTAGAAGAGAATCAAATGAAGTGGTTCACCTTGAAGCACCGAGTGATCCCCTTGGGGCTGCTGCCAACAGACCACAAGCATCTGGAGCAGCAAGCAGTGTTTCTGCAGGTGGCCCCACACCAGATTTGCCTCAGGGTGGAAGAAGTACAGGACTAGCAGGGATTCTTCCTGGTTCCCTATTCCGGTTTGCAGTCCCACCAACACTGGGAAGCAGTCTGACCGACAATGTCATGATTACTGTAGATATTATTCCTTCAGGCTGGAACGCAGCTGATGGGAAAAGTGATAAAGCTAAAAGTGCACCTTCAAGAGACCCAGAGAAACTGCAAAAAATAAAAGAAAGGTAAATTTGAATATTCATTGTACATTGTAAAGCTAGATCAGTTTAAAGTTTTAAAATGGCTCTCATCTGCTTCTTTAAACATGGTGTTACTGAGACTTACAAGCAAATGGTGATGATAATAATAAGGTAGGTTCTAGGGTATGAATTTTATCAAGAAACAACTTAAGGTATCTTAATTTATCTTGATACACACAGACATTAATTAATTCCTTAATTCTATAGTTAGACTGCTGCTAAATGGAATTTAATTGGGGAGAGGAACCAAATGATAAAGCATCACCAATCTCAATTAGCCTAAAATAAATTAACTGGTTTACCACTGATTTTTGTATGTCTCAGTTTTCCTTTTTTTATATATTTTGCCGTGGGCTATTTTCCTGATTTTAAATTTTCCTCTCCCCTAGTAATATTAGCTTTAATACTTACTCATTGTAGCAATTCCCTCTGATTGTAAGCTATCTAAAGAATAACTTAGAGTTCTAACCTTCAAAGATAGTTTTATTTATTGATCTTGACTGGTCTATAATTCTTTACTATTCTATCTAGTTAGGTTTAATTTTGGTTTTTGATGTTTTGTTTTGTTTGAGACAGAATCTCATTATGTAGCCCTGGTTGACCTGGAACTGATAGAGACTTACTTGCTTCTGTTTCCCATGTGCTTGTATTAAAGAAATGTACCATACCAGATCCTACTTCTGTAGTTTTAAATGAGCATTCATTTCTACAGAGTTTGTAGTATGTGTATTTGTGTGTTTATTGTATTTTGCCTTATATATGAGAATTTAAAACTTGACCACTTAATAAACAGAAAAATTGGATCTACTTATTAAAAAGTAATTGAAATTATGAAGGGAAGAACATTTAATACAGGGCAAAATGTTCAGCTTTTCTGAATAGTTTGTGCTTGATATCATGTTTTTGATTAAACTAGGACAAAAAGTCACCTTATTGTCGGTGTGTCTCTTTCAGTAAATGTCTTGCTAAATTGACTCATACTGCCCAGGTTATGTTTCAGTAGCAGTTCGTCATTCAATACTATCAGTGTACTGAGTCTTCTTTCATGTGCTATCAGTGAACTAACAAAATACAAAGCGAAGGAAACTTTGCTTGTAATAAAGTGAATTCATATGAATAGTACATGCTAGCCTGTTAAATAGAAGACAGAGAGGATAATAGAAAATGTTGCATGTTTTAAAACATATGTATACTAAAATGATTTAATAAGATTGTTGAGAGTATAGTTCTAGAGAATTTTTAAGTCTTTTATTTTTAAATTTTTGATTCAATGAATACAAATAGTTTGTCAGTTTTGATAACGTGTCAGTGAGAAACTACACTGTTCTTAATTGAGGTATTTTCAGAATTCTTTTGCAATTGATAAAATGGACAGAGTGATATGTATGTTACCCTTATACTATTGTATTTAAAATAATCTAGAAGACTTCAGTAATTAAAATCTTAGTGATTGTGAAAAAGGTGAACTTAAAGGGTGTTATCAAAGAGAAAAGGTAAACTGTTTGAAGCTGAGTTACAGTATGACTGGTCTTATATAACAGTTTTTATTCATTGTTACTATTGTTGCTTTATTCTTACTGTTTACTTTTTTGTACTCAGTATGAGTACAAATGGAAGACTGGATTCTCTGTAATGAGGATGTCCTGCTAGGGGGAATTAAGACATCTCTGAAGTCTGGGCTTATGTTTCAGCCTCCTTTTAGAGGACTCTGAAGAAGAAGAAGGAGACTTATGTAGAATTTGTCAAATGGCAGCTGCATCGTCATCTAATTTACTGATAGAGCCATGCAAATGCACAGGGAGTCTGCAGTATGTCCATCAAGAGTGTATGAAAAAGTGGTTACAGGCCAAAATTAATTCTGGTAAGATTCATCCTTTTAGATACTTTGTTTTCAAATCATTTCCCAAGAGATAACACATACTGTAGGCATTTTGGCTAACAATCTTTTTCTAATGTATTATTAAATGTATTCATACTTGTTTAATCCATATAATTTAATTAACCAGTGGTTATGGCATATACAATCCTTTGAGTCAAGCATACTCACCATATAGCAGCTATGTGTATTGAGATAGAGTTATTGCCTGTGTCATTTAGTTGGTTGTCAGGGAGTTCCTTTGTGTGTACTGGTAGGAGAGTCCGGTACAGTTCCAGAAGTGGGGTTTAGAGTGTGGTACACAAGACATAAAAAGCACCTGTTCCCATCTTACTGTCATTAAGAGAGCACCTTTCTTAGGAAACACCATTTAATTTTAGACCTTGATATACAGAACTGCCTTTCAAAAGAAAAGGAACATTTTAGCAGAGTAGAGCTCATAAGAAAGACTTAGGTGTATTTGAGGAACTGAATGGTGTATGGTATGACTAGTATCAATTAATAGTTGGGTAAAGGTTTGGTAGATGCAGTTGGGATAAGAAAGAGTAGTAGTTCATGCAAGACTTGTAAAGGTAGAGACTAGAGCTTAAGTTTTTATCTAAGTATGATGGGAAGCCACTGAAGGGGGCAGAATTGAAATGTTCTTATTTTTATTGGCTGTTTTGGAGAAGAGATTTTAGGGTAAGACCAGACCTCCGGTCAGAATGGTGATAAGAAAGTGAGAGAAGTTTATA
This sequence comes from Microtus oregoni, assembly GCF_018167655.1. Classification (NCBI taxonomy): domain Eukaryota; kingdom Metazoa; phylum Chordata; class Mammalia; order Rodentia; family Cricetidae; genus Microtus; species Microtus oregoni. The sequence goes on from NW_024543096.1 coordinate 14,965,934, forward strand.
CTTTGTGTAAGCTGAAATAATTGTGTAAAAGTGGGTCTGATTCACTCAGCAACCTGTGGTTTGCTCATCAAAGTGCATGCTGGCCTCCAAGCTCCTTCAGTGTCACAAATACGGGTTATCATCTCAAAGCCGCCCCTCAGTATGCTGGTTCTCTCCTCTCTTCACAATGGCAAGGCTTTCCCCCTGCTATTGTACTTTTACTATGCTTTCTCTATGGTCTTTCCCCTGCTCTTCTCCCCTCTTGCAGATAGCCCCGGCCATGTTCAGTCTGCTGACCGTGTCCAGTCTACTTCTTTCTCTCTTTGCTTTGGACTCCTCCAGATGCCTCTGTTTATTTTCTCTCTCTTACTCAAGTAAAAAAAGTAAAGCCCTCCCCACTAATAATGGAGTGGTGATGTTGGCAGATTCTTTACTGCATACACTTCCTTTAGACTATCTTTTAAACGAGTTTGATGATGTTCTTACTCTTCCCAGTCTGCACAGTCTCTAGTTGTAGATTGGTACAAGTTCACTCAAAAAATGTAAGAGGGGTTGGATCTGTTCACTGATACTCATAAAACTTATTTGAGGACAGTTTTCAATTGGTAGCCATATCTAATAATCCCCAAATATTGGAAGGGCCCACATATGTCATTAGACATGACCACCTGCTAAAGTGAAGTGGGTGTGACAGAACAAAAGTGTTTTGTTTTCTGTTTTCCAAAAAAAAAAAAAATATACCAAAAATACTGTGAGGAAAATTAACCACTTTGATTGTTTTTCAATGTGTAACTTTGAGTAGTTACTTTGAAAACTTTTCCATCACCCAACATAGAAAGTTTGTAGTCAGTAAGCTGTAACTCTGCACTTCATCCTCTTCCCAGACCATGATAGTGTTGAGCCTGTTGCTGTGTATACTGCTGGCACCATTAACATCTTCTTTATTAGTGTATCTTGGGTTGAGCCATGTTATAAAATATATGAGGACTTAATTCTACTAATTGGCTGAAATGAGCTGCTTTTATCTGGACAAAGGTGGATCTCTTTTTTTCCTCTTTGACTCAGCAGGGTAGGCACATTGCTTAGATCACATACAAGGTCTACATATGTATGCTGTGGTACCAAAAATACTGGCCCTTAACTACTATTTAAGATGCTATGCCATTAAACATTGTTTTTGTAACTTGCCAACGTACTTCAGGAAGAAGGAGTAAGTACAGGTGACATTCCTTTGCCTCATTGTCAGCATCCCATAATTACAGGATGTGTGAGTGTGTAGGATTAAAAAAGGCATCCAAATGATGGGTGAAGGCATAAATGTTACAATACAGACCATGACGTGCACATTCATTAATTTTGTATGCATTATGTGTTTATTGCAATACCATGCAATATCTTTCATGCTTGTCTACCTCCAGTATTTAAACTTGATCTTAGGACAGAAAAACTGTACTAGTTACTGGTTAACTTTTTTTTTTTCTTTTTTGGGGGGGGTCAGGTTCTTCCTTAGAAGCTGTAACCACCTGTGAACTCTGTAAAGAGAAGTTGCAACTTAACCTGGAGGATTTTGATATTCATGAACTACATAGAGCTCATGCAAATGAACAAGTTAGTATATTTTGCCTAGTTTGGTAAGTGTCTGATCTGTGCTTAAAGGACAGCTCTTGAAGAAAAGATTAAGTCATGGTCAGAAAACCTACATTAGTAATATTCTTACCATAATTAATATATGAGTTTATAATTTCATAAAAATTTCCCTTTAAATAAAAGACTAATTTAAGATAAACTGTCAGATTTTGTAAGTAAGCCTAAAAATTAATAAAAGTTTAGGAAATTGGGCACAAAGTAGGCAGCCACCACCTTACACTCTATTATATTTTATAGCTTGACCAGCTTGGGATAATATATGTTGATGAAATCATATAATAAAAGGTTTCTTTTTTGAAGACCTGAGTTCTCCTCCCACTAATGTTGGATGGCTCATAACTCTGGCATCTGAGAATGCTTAAACTCACATGCATATACCTACATACAAATTTATATACATGCACATTGAAAGTCTGTGATGAACTCTATGGACTTACAGCATATTGTTGTCTTAGACTAAAGAGTTATTTTCTCTTGCTACCTTTCGAAGTACATTCTTTCTCTCAAAATTAAGTCACATATTTTCATTAAAAAGGGTTTTGATTTTTATTTAATCATTTTAATGACCTGCATTCTTCATAATAAAGAAGTATTAGAAGATACTAGGTATAGTCATTGTAAAGACAATGATAGTCTTGGCTTTATCTTATATGAATCATGGATTCTAGTGGCTAGAGTTATCCTAAATTTTAAGTGATTGGTTCAATATAATTTTATTTTTTTTAATAATTTTATCTTTTGCTAGGTGATAACCATTTTTGTTACTGGGTTGTTTTGTTTTGAAACAGGGACTTACAGCGTATCTCAGGCTGACTTGGAACTTGCTATATCAATCAGGCTAGCCTTAAAACTCAGATCTTCCTGTCTCTACCCTCCCGTCCCAAACCCTCAGTGCTGGGATTAAAAGTTTGCCACCATGCCTGATACAGCCATTATAACTATGTAAAGTAAAATAATATAAACCACTTTCTTGGATACATGACTTCCGATAATAGTTCAAATAATGTCAAAATTATTAAATATTTAAAGATTTCATTTCAAATAATATCTTTTTTTGTTTTGTTTTTTTGAGACAGGGTTTCTCTGTGTAACAGTCTGTCCTAGAACTAGCTCTTGTAGACCAGGCTAGCTTTGAACTCACAGAGATCCGCCTGCCTCTGCCTCCCGAGTGCTGGGATTAAAGTCATGTGCCACCACCACCCAGCTCACTTCAAATTCTTAATGATAGGTAGAATTTGATGAATAGTTTCTAAAATTAATATTAGCATGCAATTCTTAATTTTAAATTTGTTTATCATCCAAAGCAGGTACATTGACCTTTTCACTGTAAAATTTAAAGGGACAGATTGGCTTTTTAATCTCTATATCCTAATTTGTGTTCGAAGCTGTACTTATATTGGTACAATGCTAGCCTGGTCTTTCTGGGACCCTGAGTTCATTCCCCAAGATCATGAAAACAAAAAGATAAAGGAGGAGGGTGCTCATAACAATTTTGAAACTATTTAGAATTTCTGAGTCTTCCATTTCCAACATGACTAAAAAAAACCATGCTAATATCAGTGTGTTACCTTTAACAGGATTTAAAAAAAAAACCAAACCACTAGTGTTATCATTTTCAGTATAAATTATAGTGCATGTTATAGATTTAGGTTATTTTAAAGAAGACTGAGATAATTTTTATTTGTAAAAGGAAATCTGTTAGGAGCTTTACAGAAAACCAAAATATGTGTTATCTCACCAAATGATTTAAAAGGTAAACTTTGTTATAAATAATTAGAGAGATAGAATGAGGAAAGATCACACCTGTGTAAGGCAGTAGCTGACTGTATACCTTTCTAGGAGCTATGTTGGACTACATTTCTTTAGTTTGCCGATAAACAGTGACCATCAGTTACAATCCTAGTATTAATTCTTTGTTTCTTTTCTGTGCTTTCCCTTTAAGGCTGAGTATGAGTTTATCAGCTCTGGTCTCTACCTCGTTGTCTTACTGCACTTGTGTGAGCAAAGCTTTTCTGATATGATGGGAAATACAATTGAACCAAGCACTCGTGTTCGAGTAAGTACTATTAGTATTGGGGAAGGAGGGAGGGAGACAATGCTACAAGAATTAGTCTTGGAAAGCCAATTGACTCATGTGTTCAAATCCTAATTCCTTTTGTGGCGGGGAGTAAATGTTTCTTAGCAATAAAAATAGTCTATTTAAAGGGAAGTGCTATCTTCTACAACAGATATCCTAAATTTGTCATAGTTTGTTTAGAGAAAGAAGTGATTTTTCAGCTCTTGTAAGTGAATTATTTCAGGGAGAATTGGACACCCAAAAAATTTGTTATTTTGAATTTGTGGAAAAAAGACCTTATTAGCATTACATCTTAGAAACATAAAATTGAGTTCCAGAGGCCAAAAGAATATGGAAGATTTACTACCTGATGTTATCCTGTAAAGGGCTACCCTTGAACTAATAGATTACCAACTGAGGAAGGAACTAGTTGCAATAAATAATTTTTAATATTAGCTGTACATTTAAGCTAGCTTTTTGTGAGATATATATAGTCAATGCTCTTTATCTCAGTGAGTCAAAAGACACTTATATCCTGTTGCTTTGGCCATTTTGTGTGTCAGTCTTATTGCAACATTTTTAATTCAACATTCTTAATTCTTCCTATATTGAAATGTGTCCGTAACACAATAAAATATGTGTAAAATTAACCATTTTTATAATTTTTAAGTATATAAAATTTGAGTTTGTGTTAATGTAACCTCTTTATCTGAAAATGATAAAATGTATAGTTCAAAATACATGTTATTTCTAAATTACTATTCTGCTTCATTTTTATATAGATATTTAAGTGACCCAATTAATAATTACTTGCATTAAGAATAAAGAAAGCTATCAATTTGAATGCTCTTCACTTTACTGTTAATTTTTAAGTACTTCAGAAGTCAATGCCCCAACTGGACTTAATACTATAAAATGATTTCTAAAATGGTTTGCTGTTAACTCTAGTGAATGAAGAACATACAAAGCATATATAAGTAAGGTCTATTCAGCCTTTCTTTTAAAAAAAAATGTTAAGAATACAAGCTTTGAGGGGGCTGGAGAGATGGCTCAGTAGTTAAGAGCATTGCCTGCTCTTCCAAAGGTCCTGAGTTCAGTTCCCAGCAACCACATGGTGGCTCACAACCATCTGTAAAGAGGTCTGGCGCCCTCTTCTGGCCTTCAAGCATACAGACAGAATATTGTATACATAATAAATAAATAAATTATACATAATAAATAAATATTTAAAAAAAAAGAATACAAGCTTTGAGTTAGCTATCAAGTTTAGGCAGGCAAACATTAGTTCATTTAGGCCCAGAAAACTAATTTTTTGTTTCCCCATTTGATTTCATAAGTTTTTTGAAAGTGTTAGGAAGACAGTATTATTGGAAATGATTATTTGATTATATCTGCTCCTATTCATGATACTGGTTTCCCCATGATTAATTAAAACTGATTATGTAAGACATGTAACATAATACCCTTAATGTTAATTTATGTCGTTGGGGAAGAAAGACCCCTGTTTAAAGGATTAGAACGGTGTTTGGCTTTTTAAGTAGAAATAAATGTCCTGTAGTGATTCTCTTTAGATCCATTTGCAACATTTAAACTACTGTATTTCTTTCTGCATTGTTTCTAGTTTATTAACCTTGCAAGAACTCTTCAGGCACATATGGAAGATCTCGAAAGTAGGTGGAATTTCCCCTCCCCAGATTTGTTGAATTTACTTTTGCAAATTAAACCCACAGAACAAAACCTTAATGTACTCTTTTTTACCAAATTGAGTTTTGGTTATAGGCCTAATACTACCACAGTTAACTTATTTGAATACTATGGGTTGGAAAATAGGCTCTAGTTTTTTGAACGTATTTTTTTAAGTTATGTTTAATATGTGAAAGGAGGTAATTTTAATCATTAATTTTCAGTAAACCACTTTGATTTTACTATATGTGATTAAAAGGAAAACATAAAATTAAGTCCTATCTGTTAAGGGTTTTTATTTTTAATATATGAAAAAAATTACTTTTTAATTAAATTCCAGATCATAGAAGGAATTCTTTAGGTTTGTGTTTGGTTCCAGGAAAATAAGGAAAAGAGGCTTGAGCCCATAACAAAATGGTTTTGCTTGTTCTTTGTTTACTTATAGGTATTTCTTTGTGGACCTTTAATTTCAGGCAGCTCAAATTTCTTAGGGTCATTTTGTCATTCTCGTTAGGTGAAGACACCTAATCCCAAATCTTACAGGCATTTCCACAACCTGCTGTCTATCTTCTAATGTATTATAGCACGTTTGTGGTGCTTCATGCCAGGCGAGGGCAAAATTGGCTTTAGAACTACTTGTGGGGAAAATTAAACCCATCCGATCCCTGCCTGTTTGCTTTTCACCCTCAGCAATAGGTTTCCCTCCCAGTGCGGTCTCCGTTGTTTGAAATGTGTGTTTTCATGTTGAAAGGCACTTCCACCTTTAGAATACCTCTTATCTAGAAGAAAGCCTGGCATCCTTTGAAGATAATGTGAGAAGGATCTGTCCTCATAAAAACCTTTTACTTCTTTAAATATTCTAAGATCTAGCCTTTATAAGTTTTTATGCCTGTACTAATTTTAGGTTTTAACAGGATTTAAGAGAAAATCAGACAGCACATTCTTAGGTATTTTTATTAGCATACGTGAAAGTAAAGGAGCTAGTTGGAATTACTGCTTACTGTGAATTTTTTCTTTATAATATTAATAAAAAATAGCTCATTGACTAATACAAAAGTTCAGCTTTTTTCTGAAAATTTTAATTTCTGTTTTGGTAGGCTACTGTTGTGGTCATTTGTTTCAGTGTTTTTTCCCCAAGCTTTCTCACTTTGAAAAAAGTATTTTCATTTAAAACATAATTTCCTAAGCATAACATGGTCTTTTTTCTGTATGCAAGAGAGAAGAAAAAGCTAGAAGTAAAATATAGACAACTTTAGCTGACAGTGGAAGATGGTGCGGCCTCAAATGAATCTCAAATGACTGGAGTATTGCTACATTCTGAAAACTAGCCAAGTTGTATCTTCCTGTGGAATCAGTCACTAGAAACATGATACTCCCTAAACACAATGAAGCAGTGTGATATGTAAACATAGAGCATCACAACAGGGTTTATGTCAGTCATGAGCTGGATAGCACTTATTTTAAGTAGATTTTATCCATAAATGTTAACATTTTTCCAGCTCTTAGTTTGGGTTGATCTAGTGTCCTAGAGAGCATTCATTAAGCTTTTTTGCTCTTGATAATAGTAAAGAGATTAGTTGATGTTTATCTTAAAGAACTTATAAATCAGATTACGTATTGCATAGCTTCTTCTTGCCTTGGCTATCCCAAAGACATTCCAGGATGTTTTATATTAAATAATGGCCATTGAGTAAATTGAGGTAGGAGATATTATAAAAACAATGTTTCTGAGAATTTGGAGACATGGGGATAATCTCAGCAGCAGGTTTTTTGTTGTTACTGGTTTTGGTTTGTTTTTTCTGAAGCCAATTATTTTAAGTTAGGCTGTGTCTATATAAAGCTTTACTTATTCAATAGAGCTTTTTTTTGGCATTGTATAGACATAGCTGTGATGTAAATTGCAAGAACATCCATAACCTATTATTCTATGTACATTTTTTTTCATTCTCATCGGATGCATCAAACATGCAGCGGTAATAAGCCAGATTCTACTCAGGTGTGTGAGAGCACTTGCCTTAAATTCACTTTTCCTCTGGTGTATGTTTATATACATATCATTAGCTACTGTGAACACAAGCTGGTCTCAGAAACATTTTTGAAAAATGCTCTTAAACCACATTTTTAAGCATTTTCATTATATGGAAATTATCTAGCATCACAGTAAAGATGTGGGGGTGGGAACATTGTGAATGGGCATCACCCACAACAAGCCACCCTAACACTATCATGATAACTTACCATTTTGATCAAACAGTATACTAAATTGGGATTTTTGTTTTTACAAGTCATTGCTGTTCTGGCTTCATGTTTACAAGTCACATTCTTGTCACCCTTAAAATCATTCTTGATAATCCTGTTTTCTCTCAACAGCTTCAGAGGATGAGTCTGAAGAAGATGGAGACCATACCAGAACATTTGATATTGCCTAACTTCATTTAAGACAAATGGATGCTCCTTAAACATGTTTATTAATAGTGGCAATTAAGTATGAATAATTTTGTGGGGGAATGTCTATTAGAAATATTGACTATATATAAAATGAATATATATACATACATGTATAAATGTAAATATATATTCATTCTCAAGTGTTGCTGAATTGAAATTCTTCAGCTGGACTTTTTAACATTGGCCAGCAAATCTCATGTTTATAATATGTAATCAGAAGCATTGTTTTCTTTTAGGTGAATGGTAAAGCATCTCCCTTCCTTTTAATATCTAAGCAATGCTCATCAACTTTTTCTCTGTGTTACAATTACTGTAGTCATATTTATGGGGGAAAATGTTTGTGTATTAGTCTCTTGCTAGTGAGAAAACTCAGATAAAATGTACTTTTGAAATAAAATGCCAATGGCACCTAATTAGTTTTCCTTTTTAAATGCCTTAAGTTACAGCCACATTTTGATAATCATTTTCTTCCAGTGTTTAATTTTTTTTAAAGAACAGGAAGTTTGAAGAGCATAATTATATTAGGTTTCCAAATTTAATTTGAATTCTAAATTCACTTAGCAATAAAATCTAATTTTTAAGAAAAAAGTATGTAAAAGATATAGAAATGATGGATAACTTTTATATTGATTTGCAAAAATGCAGATTATATTTGATAGGCCATGGTATGTAGGTATTCCTTTCAGGAATATTACAGCTGTAAATTATATCAGAATTGCCAGTCAAATGATATTTGGTTAAAAATTAATGAAAATCTCAAGTTAACAGAATATTTTTTTAAAGCCCACATTCAAAGTTTAAAACACTGGTTTTCACTGTGTTTGTAGTGTTGTCACCTCTTTATAGAGGAATAGAATATATAGAACCTGTTTGGGTCCTTGGTAATTCTGAGCATTTCTTTGATGATTGTTAATATTTTTCACGACCTTTGCAAAAACAGATGAATTACTTATTCAACATGAATGAGTTTGCACTGTGGTCATGGTCATATAAACTTCCATAACAGTTTCCACTGTCAGCACCCTTAGGATACACATTTATACTTTCTGGTGGTTTCAGATTAGTCCAGTGTTGTGGCGACAACTTTTTCAACATCTAAATAGAAACCATGTAATTTCTCAAATGTGAATGAGCAGTTTGTCTACGCTTAGTTTGTTGGTATTAATGTAAAACCTTGGCTTGAAATAAAGTGATACTGATTGATTTAGTTTGAACTTTTTCCTTTTAAACTGGTCTCCAATGAGAAATTTCAACTGTTTCATGCAATGACTTTAAACTAGTTCCTCAGCTTTTTTATTTTATGTGTGTGAGTGTTTTGCCTGCACATATGACTGCTGCATGTCCATGCATTATCTCCAGAAGTCAGAGTAGGTTTTGGATCTCCTAGAACTGTAATTAGAGACGGTTGTGGGCTGCCACGAAAGTGCTGATAATGGGAGTCAAGTCCTCTGCAAAAAGAGCACATAGTCTTAGCCCTGACCCATCTCTGCAGCCCCTGAACACACTCTAAACTTAAAAAATATATTTATTTATTTATTTATTTATTATGTATGCAATATTCTGTCCGTCTGTATGGCTGCAGGCCAGAAGAGGGCACCAGACCCTATTACAGATTGTTGTGAGCCACCATGTGGTTGCTGGGAATTGAACTCAGGACCTTTGAAAGAGTAGACAATGCTCTTAACTTTTGAGCCATCTCTCCAGTCCCCTCTAAACTTTTCTTATCAATATATTGTCTTAAGTAAAAAACACTTTTTGTTTGTTTTGAGACAGGGTTCTCATATGATAATAACAAGCCATGTGTGATTTGAACACTTAAAATGCAGCTAATATAATTGAGTGGATGATTTTAAACTGCATTTAATTTTAACTTAAATAGCCACATACATATATAGTAGCTAAGTGGATATTCTTAGGCTATCATCAGCTTACAGGAGGTAATAGGATTGATACCAGTCCTTAAAAGAATAGTAAGAAATGGAGGGGAGGGCTGGAGAGATGGCTCAGAGGTTAAGAGCATTGCCTGCTCTTCCAAAGGTCCTGAGTTCAATTCCCAGCAACCACATGGTGGCTCACAACCATCTGTAATGGGGTCTGGTGCCCTCTTCTGGCCTGCAGCATACACACAGACAGAATATTGTATACATAATAAATAAATATTTAAAAAAAAAAGAAAAAAGGAGGGGACAACGACCAGCTAATATTCCCTGTTAGCACTCTGAATAGCTGACAATACGGTTGATCCTTTACAGAATGCTACAGCTAGTGTGATCTGCTATAACACTTGCTGCTTTAGTCACATGACTCTTGGTAAGTTATCACCAGTTTGTGGTTAGGAGTGCCATTAGTACTATCTCTGAAGTAATAAAACTTCTAAAGGAAATCAGAATTACTTGAGCTTTCTTCTATTTTTATACTGATGATGCCTCTTTATTTTATTTTATTTTGGTTTTTCGAGTCAGGGTTTCTCTGTGACTTTGGAGCCTGTCCTGGAACTAGCTCTGTAGACCACGCTGGTCTTGAACTCACAGAGATCGGCCTGCCTCTGCCTCCCGAGTGCTGGGATTAAAGGATGCGCCACCATTGCCCGGCCGATGATGACTCTTTAAAAACTATGTTAGGGATACCAAAAACTGAATATTATCTCTTGGGTTGTACTTGTTTTCCCTCAGATCTGGCGTGCATGGTTTTCGTGTCATCAAAATATGTAATTTCCTCATAGTGTTGGAGAAGGATCTACCCTGATCTACCCTGTGTAGTGAAAGATAGGGTGGTCTAGGAAATCTTTGCTCAAGAGACATAGAGGTTAAACCAGCTGGCTACCATCTCCATGACCTCTTAGCTAGAGCTGTATTTTCTTTGGAAGAATCTGTAACATAATTATTTGATTATAATTAAATACTGCTTGTCCCAAATGTTCTATAAAAACAATAAACAAGTGTGGAGTATCAGAATCTGTAAAATGTCTTCCTCTTTAAGAGAAACAAAGGAGTTGATTGTCACCATTGTCACCATAGCCAGTGAGACCACTATTAAAGGGCAGGCTTTGTACAGCTTCTTCCTGGTGCTATCAGTAAGTAGAGTCGTTGCAGGATAAAATGGAACTTAATGGACAGAGTAATAAGAGCCAGCATTTTAGCAGCTTTATTGTACACAGAGGTTTCATTTACTCAAATGAAAATTACCTAAGAAAACTTTGAAGTTAGATCTATAGTTTCTTTTCTAAAACCTGCTTTTTAAGAAAAAATGAACCAAAACATTACTATTTTGTTACAGCGAGTACATGAAAATATTACGAAAATAAAGGGAAAAAAAGCTTCAGTTTTCTGTGGTAACTTTTATATCAAAGCCTTGCACAGGACATCATTAAGGGTATTTGATACGATGGTTTGATAATATTGAAGTCTCAGTCCAGCTGGACAGCACAGTCATCATCTGCAATTACCAAAGCGCAGTCGTCATTGTAAGGTGATTGCAGTGTGGTTGAGAAGACACTGAAGCCAGAGCAAGCATTCCTTTTATAGAGGAACCAAATAATTGCTCCCAAAACTGTCAGAGTTACCGTGCCAGCAATCACCAGAGTTGATATTAAAATGTGGTTATCTAGAAGGGAAAAAAGAAAGATTACAGGCAGTCAGAATACAAGTTGGAAATATTTCATTTGGAGCAGTCATTTCATCCTATGTATTTACATGTACAATTTCCCAACTGATTAGAAAAAAGTTACACGTTCTTTACTAGAGATTGGTCCTTCTAGGTAGGCAGAATGGTTCAGTGGGTAAGACTGATAACCTGAATTTGTTCCCTAGGCCCACAAGGTGGAGGGGCGCCAACTGACCTCCATGTGCATGTCATGGTCCGCACTTGTGTATACACAATAAAAGTGAGACCGTTTTAAATAATTTGAATTAAAGCATTATAGTTTTATGCTCTACTGAGTATCATTGTCTATGACTTAAGTCTCTTTTTCCCTTCAAAATTTTGGAATTCACACATACTGTTCTCTTGAGGATCTAGTGGGGCCTGATGGTCTATCTGCCTTTGATATTTATAATTTGCCTCACAGAAATAACACTAAAAGCTACAGTATCCGCATTTTTGTTTCTCTTCATATAATACTGTGTGTGTGGATCCCCTGGTTTACAGATGTGTGCGGCCTTTCAGTTGTTGCCTAGTCAAAACTTGATCTTTCTCTAAGAATGCAGTTTAACATTTAGTAACTGGGATGGCAGATGCGTTATACATAATGAAGGATTACAAATTACAACTTCATTGCAGATGGATTTTTACTTAAATATGCTAAATATTTTAACTAGTGCTTCTTAAAGTGTGACCTAAAAGATTAGAGATGAGTTTGCTAGCTCTGGCCAAATGTCTTAAGGTCAGGAAATCATAAAAACATTAAGGTTATTCTCAGAGAGTTTGAGGTCAACTTGTGCCTCAAAAAAAGCCAAGACATGAATTGTTAATTCAAATGATAATTTTTATAGTTACCTTAAATGTTACAGTCTTAAAATGTTTGACTTTTGACTCTACCCACATGAACACATTGAGTGTTGATGTACAATAACATAGGAATATATATTTTAGTGATAACATACAGAAATGTAGCAAAACATTTTAGGCTGAAAGAACAGCATGATAATCTAGGGTTGTGTAGAGATACATATTTACAGATTCAAAAGACCTTTTGATTTACTTGTGGGACAGCAGCCAAGATTGATGGGACACAGTATGTGTGTATTCACATGTTATTCAAGTAGCCTGTGAGTGAGTTGCAAGACTTTCTGTTGACTAGGTAAAATGTGCCGTCTTCTTACCAAAGTTACAGTGTCATTGAGGCCAAAGCCACAGTCCATCATTTAAAACTGCTAAATTTCAAGTTATTATCAACTGCACAATTTATTCTGGGCATGATTCAAACAAGTTTCCTAAATCCATTAAATAGGCAATAGCAAAAGCTCCAAGCATTTGGTTGTACACACTAGGATAGCCTTTGTCTCCTCTGTAATATACTTTAATTTTTTGTGATCAGCTAACCTGATTCTTCTATAGTATACTTTCATGCATCCTCGGGTAGACTAACTTCCATGTGCTTACCACACCTAGAAGTGCCTGGCATCAGGAAAATGAAAAATCAGTAAGTTATACACCTACATGAATGACCAAAATCAGAAATGGGCACTATTATCATGTAAGTATAAAGCACATCAAGCTCCCAGTGCCTCACTAGTGGCAGTGCGACCCAGTTTTACCACTGAACCGGTACATGGTTTCTAACAGAACTATTGTGTTACAAGGTATTTTGGAGGATATATTTAAGAATGTTGGTCAAGAAAAGAGAATGTAGGTTGCTCTATTCCTGTTCATTTCAAAGTAGAAATTAAACCATTAGGAAGCAAGAGTAAAATGTTTTAATACAGCTAAGCAGTAGGAAAAAATAAGTATATGCAAAGTTTCAGAGTGGAAGAAGCCAGAGTAATATATAAAGTAACTGAGGAGGAAAGGAAAGTGGACCAATGTGAGTTCATGGCCAGCTTGATTATACTGAGTTCCAGGCTGTCTCATCAAAACAAAAAGCAACAGCAACAAATCCACATACTGTAGACCACAGTGAAATTCATGAAGAACTCTTCTGTTAGGCACTGGGATGGAGAGGAAGTGTTTAGTGAAATTAGCCAGACAATATTGTATTGATGGGGGTTATGGAAGAGTGACTAATAGGAGTGCCTGGAGTACTTGTAATCAACGAGCAATATGCAGGTATAGAAATGATGCAACAGCTGTCCAGCTGATGTGTTAATAGAGCCCAGTGGTTGGGTTGTGACGTAGGCCTTTAAACGGAAGGGTGAGAACATGGGTGGTGGTGATGTTAACTATCGTGACTTGACAGTTCTACTGGTGGATACATAAACATAAGAGTGCACATTGCCCTATTATACCCAATGATGTACAGGTTAAAAGTTACTAATTGATGAAAATCTGAAACTTTTACCATGGATACTTATTGCTACTGGGAATACAAAATAGTACAACTCCATACCAAGACCAATACTGATCAGTTATAGATTTCATTTTCAGCTTTGCAGTCTCTAGATAAACATACACTTGTGCTAGGTGATGTGTTTATTGAACCACTGTTCATAATAGTAAATATATGGAAAGGATCAAATGCAAGTTGCACACTGGTTAGTGTTTATGTACATACTGGCAGGGAATGCAGACCAGTTTATATATAGGAAGGGAAATGAAAAAGATCACCAAGCTATTAATAAGGAGGGCAAAGTAAATCATGTTTGCATTACTCCCCTCTCAGCCCCTGACCCCTACCCGTTGCCTACTTCTCCATCTTAAAAAACGTTACAGAAGCCGGGCGGTGGTGGCACATGCCTTTAATCCCAGCACTCGGAGGCAGAGGCAGTCAGATCTCTGTGAGTTCGAGGCCAGCCTGGTCTAGAAAGAGCTAGTGCCAGGACAGGAACCAAAAGCTACGGAGAAACCCTGTCTCGAAGAAAAAAAAAAAGTTACAGAAATGGGTAGGATGGTGTCCAGTAAGGGTAAACTACAGTAAGGTAGATGGGTCCCATGCTTGCCTTATATAGTTTTAAATTCAAATCATATAATACTTGCCCCTCTTTAAAAATGCATAAGACATGTTTTATGAACTGTACTTACGACTATGGGGTCTAACCTTTAAACAGTATGTAGTTCTTTTCCATAAAAATCATAAGCACTCCACAGAAAAAAATGTTAAAAGGGGGTCCTTTCATGTATGTGTTACTTTAAATGTCAGGTCTTTTTTAAATTTAATTTTTTACTTTATGTATATGGGTGTTTTGACCCGTGCACATGCCTGATGCCCGTGGAGGCCAGAAGACAGGATCAAATCTGGATCTGGAGTTACAGACGGACATGAATCATCATTGTGGTGCTGGGTAGACAAACCTGGGATTTCTGGAAGAGCAGCCAATGGCCTTAGCCATGGAACCATCACCCCAGCCCCTAATGTGATGCTTTATTTAGACCTTTCTATATTCTGATAAAAGGTTTTTATGTTACATAGTTATTCTGTCTTTTTTATTTTTCGAGACAGGCTCTACTGTAACTCACTCTGTAGACCACGCTGGCCTCCAACTCTGAGATCTGCCTTCCTCTCAAGTACTGGAATTAAAGGCATGCACCAACATAATATTTTTAAATGGATTAACAGTAGTCTCTTAACATACCAGAATTTAAATATATATTTTAATGTATGGAAAAATTTAAGACCAGAATGCTAACTTACCTGATAAATATTTCTTGTCATATGGAACTAAAATACAAAAGAAATGAAAATTAAACATTTAAGGATGCCTTAAGATTTATTTTATATACAGTTGCTTAAAATGGATACTCTATGAGGTTAATATTCCCATCTTTACTGCTTCATCAAGTATCTATCTTACCTGTTTTGAATATAGTTTTTTATTTTCCTTGTTTTGAGACAGGGTTTCTCAGTGTATCCTGGCTGTCCTGGAATTCACTCTGTAGATGTCATACTCAAAGATCCACCTAATTCTGCCTCCTGAACGCTGGGATTAAGAGTGTGTACCACCACTGCCCGATGTCAAATTTAATTTTTTGAAATTAAATACCTAAGCTGGACAAAATGCATACTGACTTGGTTGCTGGAAAAAGAATAAAGGAGCTTTATAAAAAATAGTAGTAGATGATAGAAATAAAATAATTCTGATTTGAGAGTCTTTAGAAAACATAAAAATTAATCAGCTGTGGACTTGCTCAGTGCTTCTTATTGATTTAGTTAATAGTTTTACATTCCATGCATCTGAGTGTTTTGCATGTACACATGTGCAATCCATCCCATACCTAATGCCCATGGAGGTCAGAAGAGGCTTCAGAACTGGAACTGGCCGAGTATGTGCTGGGAACTAAATCCTGGTTTTCTGCAAGAGCCACAAGTGCTCTTAATCTCTGAGCTATCTCTTCAGCTCTCTTCTGGTATTTTTAACTAGTGTTTGTTTTATGTAATGGTGCCCTCAAACTCAGTAGGTGAAAGGAGCCAATCTGCGTGTGTGTGCATGGAGGTAGTTGAAGGGGGTGGGTATTTGCCTACCACCATCTGGAGGCTAAAAAGACAGTGATTTTTAAATTTTTATTTTTATGTAAATGAGTGTTTTGCCTGTATGCATGTCTCTGCACCATGTGTGTGCCTGGTGCTCCTGGAGTTGCAGACAGTTGTGAGCTGCTACGTGGATGCTGGGAATTAATCGAGGGTCCTCTGGAAGAGCAGTCAGTGATCTTAACCTCTGAGCCATCTCTCCAGCCCGCAATCTTAGCCACTGAGTCATCTCTCTCCAGACTCAGCTCACAACATCCACACACGTAGGGGAAAACAAAACAAAATGCTTGAAGTTGGGATGCCACTCCTATAAAACCACAACCAGGACTGAGCCTGGTAAAGTAAGAGTAGACTCCAGAAAGGGGAAAACTCAGAGCCAGAGGGACACTTTGATTCATAGTTAAGGAAAGATTATTTAGGATTGGATTTGGGGCCAGGTATGGTGGTTTTTAATCCCTGTACTCGGGGAGGCAGAGGCTGATCTCTGTGAGTTGAAGGCCAGCCTGGTTGACAGAGCGAGCTCCAGGACAGCCAAGACTTTTCAGAGAAACCCTGTCTTGAAAAACAAAACAAAACAAAAGGAGCTGAGCTGGGAAACATTTTAAGCAGACCATACCATTTATAGTTCTCATTTTTCATTTGCTGACTGAAAAAATACTCAGAATTTTAGAACAAATTATCCTCACGGTTTAACAAATAACATGAAAACATTGTGGAACATTTTAATTTTGTTTGTTAAACTTTAATAGATCAGAAAGTATATTTTAATACAGAATAAATCATGAAATATGATGCAGTTTTAATATGTCATTTTGTTTGCCTAAACAAAAGGTATTAGTTTTGTAGGGAATCTAATTCCTTAATGTTAGAATTTTAAGATTATTCAATATTATTCTTTACCACTTCTCAGTCAGATCACAGGCAAAGAGGATATGGAAATTTGTTTGAAAAACAAGAAATTTATGGACTATTAGGACCTCCTAAGAATAGGCACACAGAATAAAGTATGTCTGGTTCCCATGATCCAGCTCCACTCCTGAAATGTAAGGATTGCTGACTTCCATCAAGCAGTATTCAAAAGTCAATCCCTTGACTTGTGAGACATACTATGTCTAAGAAAGGTATTCCAGAACTGTGTGCCTTATCTTCCTAGAGTGGAAAAAGGTAGTCTCACTTACTTGCAGCTTTGCAGAGTGTCCCCTCCACAGAAGAAATTTCACAGTTTCCTTTTTTCCACTCGCCTGTCTTGGTGTACAGGAAACCGCAGGTGTCAACCAGGTCCTCGCCATCTTGATCTGCCCACTTGTCAAAGGTCATATTTGAGTTATCAAACCACTTGAAACTTGCATCTGTCAATTGAGAAATAGTTTCAACATTATAGCAGTTTTCAAAGGTGTTAAGACGCAAAGGAAAAGATTTAGATTCAAGGTAGAAACTTACATATTTATGATCTAATTTTTGGTTGTAGGAGTAAAAGTTGTAGAAGGAACACTATCCTATCAAAAGGTGAATTAAAGAGAATTCTGGAAAAGGTGTTGTTTTTGTGAAGAAAAACGTTTTGGTGAAATAATTTAAAAATAGTTAATAACATTAATAACCTCAGTCATTTCATGACATTTAACAATGTGACTAATGGGGCTGGGGAGGTGGCTCAGAGGTTAAGAACACTAGTTGCCCTTCCGGAGGTCCTGAGTTCAGTTCCCAGCAACTAAATGGTGGTTCACAACCATCCATAATGAGATCTGGTGCCCTCTTTTGGCATGCAGGCAAACATGCAGGCAGAACATTGCATACATAATAAAATCTTTTTTAAAGTATGTGACTAATACCTCTGTATACAAGTACATACATGCTTTATATATTTGTATATTATATTATAATATATAAATTATATATTATACACTATTAGATACATATGCTTTATAGTGTTGCATACTAATAAAATTTACATTCCTATTATGTAACCTGGAAAAGATAATTTATCTCTACCCTATTAACAGAAAACACTTAACACTTCTTGTAGTCCACGGCATCTTAAGAAAATACTAACCCTCTAATGACACTTTGATTCAAGTAAGAGGATCAAGTGTGTTTCCCATTTGTGAAGCACTTGGAGTGACTTGGGGAAACACTGTGGACACTAGTCTCTGGTGCACATTGGAAAATGCAATGCCAGAGACATGCATTTCATCGGGAGCAGTGGTTCTCAACGTGTGGGTCATGACTCCTAGGGGAGAGGGACACAGTCTTTTTACAGGTTGCTTTAGACCATCGGAAAACACAGATATTTATTGATGTTTGATTCATAACAGCAGTAAAGTGAGAGCTATGAAGTAGCAATGAAAATATTTGTGTGGTTGGGGTCTCCACAGCATGAGGAATTGTTTTAAAGCAGTAGAAAGGTTGAGAACCACTAATGTAGAGAATTAAGGAACCAAACATCCTAAGTCTCACTAACAGTTAATCATGTCTCACAGGGTAAATACCACTTACCATCGGTGTCATAAAACATGCCTAGCAGGAGGTCATCCGGGCCTTTCCATTGCTTTTGTAAAGTGTCCAGTATAAAAGCATTTTCTTCTTCGTTGTGTATACTTATCATATCTGCTCCTGAAATAATTTGAAAAGAAAACCAATGTCAAGAATCAATGAAAAAAAAAAGTCAGGGGGTGGTGGCACACATCGTTAATCCTAGAACTTGGGAGGCAGAAGCAAATCTCTGTGAGTTTGAGGCCAGCGTGGTCCACAAGAGCTAGTTCCAGGACAGGCACCAAAGCTACAGAGAAACCCTGTCTCAAAAAAAAAAAAAAAGTCATATGTCACTAGAAATGTGTGAAAAGTTATCACTGGTTATAAAAATAGATGAAATTTGGGATCTGGGAGCTCAGCAGGTAAAGCGCTAGCTGGCCCTGCAAGCCTGACCCCGAGCTCAATCCCTGCACATAAAAAGTCCGATGTAGTTACACATATCTGTAATCCCTGCATGCTTATGTAGAAATAGGGGTGCACACAGGAGAACTGAGCCGGTAGTATGAAGTACAGCAGCAGAAATGAGAAAGACCCTGCCTCAGTAAGGGGGAAGGCAAGAACTAACCAACTCCCAAAAGTTGTCCTCCAAACACAGGTGCATGTGCTCCCATGAACATACATCCACACAAAAGTGACAATTTTGCAAAGAGAGAAAAGTGAAACTACCAGATCTGCAGACTAGCCCGTTCAGCATTTATTGTAGAAAACGAACTGATAGATGGACAATCAGTAAAAATGAGAAGAACAACTTCCTCTGGGAAAATTTGGTGAGACATATCAGAAAACCTAAAGCACCTTGAGCAATCCGTAATAGCATATTCTGTGTTAATCCCAGCCTGTCCACTCCAAACAGGCACAATGATTAATCACACATTGAACTGTACACTGATTGCTTTTCCCGGGCATAATCATTACAGCTTTTTTTTATGACATTGAAAGATTAGGGCCACAGTTACCAGAATGTTAGCAATGATTATCTCAGGGTGGTCCAATTTAGGCTTTGTTTTTTTTTAACCTATTTACATATGTTTTTCTAAATGATATTTGATGATAATTAATTGTGTGATTATGAAAAGGCTTTTAAACTGAAAAAAGAAGTCTGACCTTCACTACACATTGAAGTCAGAATGCAGCATGGCTTTCCAAGTCCACCGTTTTAATCTCGTGGGCCTTTCATGCTATGCATACCATAACTATGGTCGTTAGACTGAAAACTCCCCTCCTGCCCCCGCAAACTCATATATTTGAATTCTTGGTCCCCAGTTGGTAGAACTATTTGAGAAGGATTAGAGGGTGTGGCTTTGTTGGAAGAGATGTGTTACTGGGGGTGGGCTTTGAGGTTTCAAAAGCCCATAGCATTCCCAGTTAGCTCTCTACCTCTTGCTTTATCTTGTGGATAAAGATGTAAACTTTCAGCTACTACGCCAGAGTTATGCCTGCCTGCTGCTATGTTCTCCCCCACGATCGTCATAGACTCTAACCCTCTGGAACCATGAGCCCCAAATTAAAACCTTTCTTTTGTAGTTGCCTTGGTCATGATATTTTGTCCCACTGCTAAGAACATATCAGAGAATGGGCTATCGTTGTGATAGTCCTGACCATGTGGAGGTTTTTTTTGTTTGTTTTGTTTTGTTTTGTTTCATTTGGAAAATGTGCAAGACTTGGAACTTTGGACTAGGAAAGCAGTTGAATGCTCTAAAAGGGGCTTACGGGGCCACCCTAGGAGGGCCTTGGAAGACAGTAGTGTTAAGAGCAATTTGGACTATAGTGGTCCAGCTCAAGAGATTTTAGAGGTGAACAATATTACCAACTGGGCTAGAGACCATTTGTGTGATATTTTGACAAAGAATGTGGCTTCTTTCCCTCCTAACTTGTCCTAAGAATATGCCAGAGGTTAAATTGAGATGTTTTGGAGTGATTTCATTAGCAGAGGGGATGTCAAGGCAGTCTAACACTGACTTCTGCGGTGTTATCAGTCATCACTCTTACGCAGGGCTTCCATGGAAAGGAGCAAGCAGGGCAGAAAGAAATAGAAACATACAGTTTGAGGAGAAAAACGCCACCAGGAAATTTAATGTTGGAGGCAAGGATTGTGCTGAAAGACATAAGCATAGGCCTAAAATAAAACGGGGTAAAAGAGAGTAGTAGTTTACTCAGGCTGAGGTGCTGCTACCCAGCCGACCTTCAACTTGGAGGCCTGGGGGATTTTCTTCTCCCAAAGAGCAACAAGAAGTCAAAGCTTATGCAAATGTGATTCAAGGAGAGGTCCAGGCCCCATCCCAAGCAGGCAGCAGTGTGGTTCTGTCTTGAGTTCTGAAAGACACTCAAGACAAGGGGTTTGTACTTCTTCCACAGCTAAGAAGAGCCGATGAGGCCAAGTGTGTGGCAAGGGAGTCCCTATATGAAGGCCTGAAGAGGTCACTGCTTTTAGCTGTGACATGAAGCCTGGACTGTATTGGAGACCCCAGGATATTGGCGGTGCCAGAGCTGCGGCGGTCTGTCAAAGAGCGCTGCATATAGGGAGTGGTGCCAGCCCAACGGAGAGAAGGAGAGAAGTGTGTTGCCGGCAGCAGAAGCAGGAAGGGCCGAGCTGCTCAACCCTTTGAAATCGGACACGGAACTATAGGAGTTTGCCTTGCTTGGTTTTGGTCTTAACATTGGTCCACAATGTCCTCGGTGTGTCCCATCTCTTCCCTTTGGAAGGAAAACGCATAGTCTGCCCTATTGTAGGTTGGAAGTATGTAATTTGCCTTTTGATTTTACAGGGACTTACAATAAAGAGATTTTCCTGAGTCTCAGAATAGACTTTGGACTTTGAAACCATGTTGAAAGACTCTGGGACTTTTGAAGCTGGATTAAGTGTAATTTGCATTATGATATGACCACAAGCTGTGGCAGCCAGGAAGAGGAAACATCTTAGTTACTCCTCAATATCTGTGCCGGAACTCCATGACCAAGGCAACTTATGAAAAAAAGTGTTTTTAAAAAGAGTTTAATTTGGGGCCCATGGTTCCAGAAGGTTAGAGTCCAGGACAATCATGGGGGCGGGGAATGCGTGGCAGGCATGGCGCTTGAGTAGCAGTTGAGAGCTTGATCCACAAGCAAGAGGCAGAGAAAGGTGCCTGGGAGTGGAATGAGCACTTGAAACCTCAAAGCCCACGCCCCTAGTGACACATCTCTTCCAACAAAGCCACGTCTCCTAATAATTTCTAACTGGGAACCAGATATCCAAATATATGAGGAGCCTGTTGGGGCCAATCCCATTCAAACCACAACATCCTACCGGTATATTGTCTATGAGAAGCATGTATTATGTTTTCAGCTGTTGTTATAAGTTTATAATGCATTTTTATATCTTGCTGTATATGTATATTATATAACATTCAGAAAGCTTTTTCTCGATTAATAAAGGGTAGAAAAGATGAAATCAACAGTTTTCATAACTGAAAATTGCCAACTGTTTTTTCAGTACTTTATTATGTGTAGTATTGTGTCTTTCTTTGACTTTTAGTTACGCTACTGGATGAATACATTAGACACTTCTGGATTTTAGCTGGGATTTTTACATGTTTTGCACTTTAATTCTTTGGTCCTTTGCTATTTCTATTAACCCATAGCAATATTCTAATATGTGTTATAAAATTATAGTTTTTTAAATAAGTGCCAGCTGATGCTATCACCTCCTGTGTGTTAAATGTCATGTGTACTTTTAATGATATATTTTAGTACTTAATGGTGAGGTGCAACCAAACTGCTATTCTAGAAAAATCGTTGGGAGAAATATTCAACATATAGAAGTGTCTTAGTTAGGTTTCTATTGTTACAATAAAACACTATGACCAAAAAGCAAGTTGGGGAGGAGAGCGTTTATTGGGTTTCCACTTCCATATCACAGTTCATCATCGAAGGAAGTCAGGACAGGAACTCAAGCTGGGCAGGAACCTGAAGGCAGGAGCTGATACAGAGGTCATGAAGGGGTGCTGCTTACTGCCTTGCTTCTCGTGGCTTTCTCAACCTGCTTTTTTAAAAAATAGAACCCAGCACCACTAGTCCAGGGATGGCACTACCCACAATCAGCAGGGCCCTTTGCACTTGATCACTAATTAAGAAAATGCCTTACAATCAGATTTTATGGAGGCATTTTCTTTTTCCTTTTTCTTTCTTTCTTTTTTTTTTTTTTTTTTTTTTTTTTTTTGGTTTTTCGAGACAGGGTTTCTCTGTGGTTTTGGAGCCTGTCCTGGAACTAGCTCTTGTAGACCAGGCTGGTCTCGAACTCACAGAGATCCGCCTGCCTCTGCCTCCCGAGTGCTGGGATTAAAGGCGTGCGCCACCACAGCCCGGCTGGAGGCATTTTCTTAACTGAGGTTCTCTTCTATACTCTGATGATTTTAGTTTTGTCTAGCTGACATAAAACTGCCAGTACAAAAGGTACTTTGAGATTGTTAATCTCAAAGATGGGAGGAAAAAGACCACTTACCCAAATCATCATGGCCAAATTAATTAAAGCAAGCCTTTTAATTCATGTACATGGGCTGCCTCCTCCTAAGGCAGGGTTCAAGAGGTCAGCATTGGATGTGAGGAAGACAAGGTTTTTAGAGTTCAGGGGGATTGGATGGGAAAAATAGTCCGGGTTCCAGGAGCAGAACATAAGCACATCAAGTTAGTCCCTCTTGAAAGAAAGACATGGTTGCAAGGAAGTCATAAAAACAGACAGTCATTAACAACCTTTTGAAACAAAGGTCGGGTTGCAATATGGTTAAAAACAACTTTTGGAACAAAGACATGGTTGCCATTTTCTAGAATAGGCAGTACAGAACCATTTGTAGTTGAGGTTACAGATGGGGCATAGCCCAATCGTTGAAAAACAGAGGTTTAATTATAAACAGGAATGAACTTTGTCTTTAATATAAGATGTCTTTTGAGCCTAAGATGGAAGCAGGCTGGTTCTTCAGTATTCAGTAATGAGTTTTTTCCCCTACCTTTTCTTTGATCTTTCTGCAGCCAATGGAACTTTAATATTTTAAGCACTGTGACCTAATTAATTATTATAAAGACTTAAATTATTGTATTTGGCAAATAAGACACTTTCCTTCTCTTAAATGACATCTTGAATCCCCAATGAATATATGTGCTCAGGCAAAATATTTTTTTAACAGCACATTACTAGCAGCAATACCACCTAATGAGATTTAATCTGATAGTTTTGCTCTTTTTCTGACGCAGGTCTTTTCTCACAAAAAGTAAATTGAAAGCATTTGTTACAATAGGCAGCTTAGTTTGAAGTGTTGATCACTGTTTGTTTGTTTGTTTTGTTTTGTTTTTGTTTTTTTTCAAGACAGGATTTCTCTGTGTAACAGCCCTAGCTGTCCTGGAACTTGCTTGCAGACCAGGCTAGCCTCAAACTTACAGAGATCCACCTGGTTCTGCCTCCCAAGTGCTGGGACAAAAGGTGTGTACCACCACGCCTGGCCTACCATTTTTTATTTAATCAGTTTAATGTGTGTGTGTGTGTGTGTGTGTGTGTGTGTGTGTGTGTGTGAGAGAGAGAGAGAGAGAGAGAGAGAGAGAGAGAGAGAGAGATCCGTGAGAGCATATGCACATGGGCCACAGCACACACGTGGAGTAGGGACAACTCTGGAATTGCTTGTGCCTTTCCACCGTGAGAGCCATGAGCCTTGGGGATTGAGTTCGGGTCGTCAGGCCTGCACGCAGTCAGTGTTTTTCCTGTTGCTCTATCTCACCAGCCTTTCCCTTTACCACTTGCTCATTCCACTGAACGTAACACCAGTATAAACCAAGTAAATGAGCCTAAGCCCTGGGCAGACTGCAGATATAGCTCTCTACAGCCCCTAAAGTAAATGTCACGTACTTTCTATAAACCCCAGTAACAGGTTTAAGATATGACTTTGGTGTGAGAGTACTATTTTCCCAAATTAGCATGATGAGCTATGATTCTAAACAAAACACCACCAGGGCCCAGAGTAGGAATGCTGATATTGTTAGATTTCTAATTCATGTATTAAGTGGGAATTTGTAGGGTGGAAATAATGAGCTTTTTAAACAAAACACATAGGATTATTAGAAACGCATAAAGAGTTTTAAGAAATCAAATCAGTAGGACTTTATGTTTTAAGGATGGGGTGGGTGCTGGAGATTAAACTGAAAACCTCACACTACATCCTTGAACACACTTTTAATTCAGAAAAGGGTATCATTTCTACCCAAGAGCAATTTAAAAATTCCCAGATAGGTTCCTTACTTCAACAGAAGGCCAACAAGAGTTCAGAACAAGCAATGGGAATCCGGCTACAAAACTGTTCAGTGTTTTAAATTCAGTTTTATCTGCTTTGCTCAAGAAAATATATTTGCCTCATAGAGGAATCCAGGAAGGGGTTTTTGCTTGTGTACAATAAACAGTTGCTTACCTGATACATATAAAGGCTGTATTTTCAATAGAAGGGGGGAAAAGTCTTGACAATGAGCTAATATAGGATCATGTCTTTTCATGGCTTGAAGCCTCCAATATAGTTCATGCTGCTGAAATCTACATTTGCATCTAAATATAAGAACTATGAATTGTTGAGAAAGAGGAAGCCATCAGGCATGGCTGTGAATGCCTGTAGCCTCAGACTTGGGAGGCACAGGCAGGAGAAGTGAGGAAGCAGGAAGCCAGCTTGGGCTTTCCACATAGACTATGTGGTATGGCCTTGTTTTAAAAATGGTTTTTGAAAAAAAAATCTCATTTTAAAAATCTCTTAAGACTCAAAAAAATTGCTGTTCTACCCACTGCCTTGAAATAAACCCATATAGGCATATTAGAAATTGTGTTTTCCCCCTCCTAAAAGCCAACATGTCAACACCATTTAACAGCTATAAACTTTTCAAGGGGAAATAAATGTGTTTATGTACAATGTGGCCAGGCAGTCTTGGCATGCACTTGTAATCCCAAGACTCAAGAGGCAGAAACAAGAGGATCAGACATTCCAGGCCAGCCTATGTACACAATGAGGGCCTGTCAAAACACACAGAATTCTGTGGTCCTTCAACAGAATCACTAAAAGTATATTTCCACTTATTCCTTCTGCAATGAATATGATTTTAATTAAATATACTTAGTATAATTTTATAGCCTTCCAAAATGTTGTACTAGTAGGCTTTCAAAAACTGCAGTTTTTATTTTATTTTTTATGTGAGAGGATTTATTATATTGGCTTACATGATCAAATTGGTTATGAAATTTCATAATGGCCATTAGCACAGTGGAGAGCCAAGGGAAGCTATGGTGGCTAAGTCCAGGATACCTTAGAACAAGAAAAGACGCTTTAGCCCAGGTCCTACATCTCGGCCCAAAGGTCCAATATACGCCCCGAAGCAGTTTGAACTCCAGGGTCAAAGGCTGCGGAACCTGGAACCAGGTCCAAGGGTTGTAGCAGTGGACCATACGCCTGCTTTTGAAGGAAGGACAAGAGGGAGGGTGCTTTGTCACTCTGTCTTCTCAGCTTCATTGCTCCCCAGCTGACTAGCCGGCACCGACCCACTCCCAGAGCAGGGTCTTCCATAGAGAGTGTGTGGATCCGTAGGCCTTCCTCCCCAGAGAACACTCTCATGAACATCCTCAGAAGTCATTCATCGAATCTCTAAGCATCCCTCAATCCAGTCAACTTGATAACCCGAATTTGCCACCATGGTCTGCTTCTGTTTCTGTGTTTACACTAGCTGCCCTCATTGGCCCTAGGGATTGAACTCAGAGTCTTGTACGTGCGAGGCAAGTGCTTCAACCATGCAAATATGCCCCCAGTCTTTATTGTTTGAAAGAATGTTTCACTATGTAAGGGAAGCTGGTTTGAACCCCTGAGCATCCTGTTTCTGCCTCCTGATTATAGGGGGGCATCACCATACCCAGATACTTCCTTGTCTCCCCCCATCCCTCCACCCCTCTTCACTATGTATCCCTTAGCTGGCCTGGAACTCACAGAGATCTGTCCGACTCTGCCTCCCAAATGCCAGAATTAAAGGTAGGCAGGGCATTGCTAAGAAATGGAGTTAGGAGTTTGACCGAGAGAAACGTGTGATGAGATGATCAAGTGGATTTTTAGGTTTACCAGGGGAGTAACAGTACTTTTAAAGAACTAAAGACCAACACCACCAACTCATATTTCACCTAAGGCTGTGTGATTTTAGATTTCACCAAAGAATCCCCAAACAACAAGGCGCTTAACAGAAGCATGTCTTTGGGGACAAAGAGCCGAGTACATAAGCTGTCATTACAGCAAGCACACCTTTAACCAAAGAAGATTGGCAGGACAGTTTCCTGGTGGAGCAGGAACACATATAGTCTGCCCGTGTGAGGACCTGGGCTCGATACCCACACCCAGGGGATCTGCGGGATACTCAAAACAACACAAATGTTGCTGGGGTCCTATGGCAAATGCCTGTAATCCTATCTACTCAAGAGACCGAGGCAGGAGGTTGAGGACAGCCTGGACAAGGTGCACAATGAAAATCTGTCTTAAAAAAAAAAAGCATTTTGCTGAGAGTGTGGGGCATGCTGTAGCCCCCGCTACAAAGAAGGGTGACACCTGCCTGTGTAAATCGTGAGAGCCTGTCTCAACTTACTTGTTAAATTTGAACCATATAAGGAGATGGCTCAGTGGATGAAGTGCTTGCCCCACAAGCATCAGGACCCGAGTTCGGATCCCCAGAACTCAGCATCGCTGATACCGTAGCACATGTATAGAACCACAGGATTCCCAGGGCTAGACAGCAGCTAGAGACAGACCCTCCAGAAGCCCACAGGTCAAGAGACCCTGTCAAACAAGATGGAAGGCGAGGACCCACACCAGAAGTAGTCTTCTGCATTTGCCCAGACTCACACACATGAACAACTGAGCCGGCTGTGGGTTTGGGGGGCTTTTTGTTTGCTGTTACTCTATAAAATAAATAATGCTAACTTGTTACACATTATGGAGTTGGAATACAAAGAAGATAATTTGCCAAGATATGTAACAAGCATTAACTTTGCTTTTAGGAATCCCACGGGTTTTTGTTTGTTTGTTTTAGAGTGAGTTGATATTGTCAGTAAATTATAGGTGAACATTAAGAACCAGAACCATATTATAGGATTCAGACAAGCTGATGTTATTTCTGCCACCATAAAACTCATTCCTGCTGCGTAACATTGTTCTACAGCTGTTGCTCTCGTGTCCCCGGATTCTTCACTGAGGGAATGAATTACGGATATTCATCTGCCCAACCTTCCTTCCTGCTTTTTTCCTTGAATCCATTTCCGTTGGGAATTTGTTCTGAGGTGCAGAGAGATTTCTGTGTACATCATAACTGACATCCACACCCGTGCATCCGAAGATGAGTTCTTGACCCCCACCCCGCTGAGCCGGTCACAGCCTTGACACAGCTAGTTACTCTCTCTTCCGTGAATCAATTTCTTCTCTTGGATGCCAGAAAATTTACTAGTCTTTGTACGGTCTAGACCATGGGTGTTCAAGTATGTCACATGAGTTGCAAGCAAGTCACAACAACCAGCCTAGAATCATGGGGAGGGCAAAGAGACTGAGAGGTATAACTGAGTAATCAGGAAGAAACATTGTTGGCAATTGTCTTCGAAGACTCACATTGTCAGATCCTGGGTAAGAGAAGACGGGGGTGGGGGGGTGGGGGGGTGGGGGGATGGGGGAGTGGGGGGACGGGGGGGGGTGGGGGGGATGGGGGGTGGGGGTGGGGAGGGGACGGGACACACAAACGAGCACTTTGCATGCAAACACGAGCACCAGGCCTAGGTCCTAATCTTGGCTTCTGTTATTATTAATCTGTGTGGTTTTTGAACAAACTATGAATTTAATTTTGATAAAGAAGAATAAATATACACTCGATAGGTCAAACCACGAAAACTGTGAAGTGCTTAAGGGTCCAGGCACAGGACACCGTGGGAATGAATTTTCCGGAAAATACATTTTGTAGTTGGCTTTGACTAACTGAGCTTTCACTCAGCCTTGTAACCAAGTTCATCATACACCTTGAGGTCATCTAAAACCACGTACTCAGTCTGTTTACATGCAGAGCGCTCAGCTTGTTTAAATTAAACTTTCCTTTAAGGAAGTAATATAGGGGCCAGAGGGAAGGCTCAGGGGTTAGAACACTTGCTACTCTTACAGAGGAGTGGGGTTCAAGTCCCAGCAACCACAGGGTAGCTCATAAACCATATGTAACTCCAATTCCTGGGGATCTGACAGCAGCTTTTGATCTCCTCAGGCACCAGGCACACATGTGGTTCATTTGTACCCATACAGGCAAAATATTAATACCCACAAAGTATTAAAAGGTGTAATCAATCTTATTGTGCCATGGACTCCGCATGTCATCAACTTTTATAAGCTAAGTTGAACGGAGAGCTCTGATTTTAGACATTTCCCCTACCTCTCTCTTCCATGTTCCTAACCAGAAAAGGTGTGTGTGTGTGTGTGTGTGTGTGTGTGTGTGAGAGAGAGAGAGAGAGAGAGAGAGAGAGAGAGAGAGGAGAGCATGATTGGCTCTAATATCATTGTTGAGAAACGGTATGCTCTGGGCCAGGAGAAATCAAAAAAGCAACTTGTTTTTCTTTTCTTTTCTTTTTTTTTTTTTTTTAAGTTTTTCGTTGGAACTAGCTCTTGTAGATCACGCTGACCTTGAACTCACAGAGATCAGCAATCAGAGATCACAGAGATCAGGATACCTCTGCCTCCTCGTGAGTGCTGGGGTTAAAGGTGTGTGCCACCACTGCCCAACAAAAAAGCAATTTGTAAAACTCTGGTAAAGGTTCTTTAAGAAAAAGTTCCTCATTCCTTCCCATGCCATACTTGGCATGCTGTGCAATAAATCCTGAGGTCTCTCTTCTGCCAGAGAGAAGTGGACAGAGGCTACAGAGGCTTGCGCTAGGCCAGTGGTTCTCTTTTTTTTTTTTTTGATTTTTCGAGACAGGGTTTCTCTGTGGCTTTGGAGCCTGTCCTGGAACTAGCTCTTGTAGACCAGGCTGGTCTCGAACTCACAGAGATCCGCCTGCCTCTGCCTCCCGAGTGCTGGGATTAAAGGCGTGCGCCATCACCGCCCGGCTTAGGCCAGTGGTTCTCAACCTGTGGGTCGCGACCTCTTTCACAGGGGTCACCCAAGACCATCAGAGAAATGCAGATAATTATTTTATGGTTCATAACAGTAGCAAAATTACAGTTATGAAGTAGCAGCGAAAATAATTTGATGGGTGGGGGTCACCACAACATGGGGAACGGTATTAAAGGGTGACAGCATCTGGAAGGTGGAGGACCACTGGTCTCTGTCATCTAACTCTAAGAGTCAGTGCCTTTCACACAAAGATCTCATGGTTTCCACACTGACTAGATATCAATGTCGTTATGGTCCTGATGCTCCAACGTGAGCAGTGCTATCCAACAACTGTCTTCCAACTCAGGGGAAACTGCATGGCCAATTCCACCATCCGCACATCAGCTCTAGGAGCACAGTTAAAAGACAGTAGGATCACTACTATTTTTAAAGTAGTTCCTTACCGTGGCCAATGCACTGGTTCCTGACATCTTCTATGCTTTCCACGTTGACGGTAACTCGAAGAAAAGTGTAGCAGCTGCCTTGGAACTGAACCCAGGCAGATGAAGGGCAGTCTAATTGGGAAAAGAAAAATAACATTAATCTGAGTTCTTTTTTTAAAAAAATATTTATTTATTTATTATGTATACAATATTTTGTCTGTGTGTATGCCTGCAGGCCAGAAGACTGCACCAGACCCCATTACAGATGCCTGTGAGCCCCTATGTGGTTGCTGGAAATTGAACTCAGGACCTTTGGAAGAGCAGGCAATGCTCTTAACCTCTGAGCCATCTCTCCAGCCCCCTAATCTGAGTTCTTGATGCTAAGGATATTGCATATTAAAAGTTCACACACACACACACACACACACACACACGTCATTTCCTTTGTTAAAACAAGAAATCAACCAGGGTAAAAGGAATTCATTTTTTTGCCATTTTACATGAAGGAAAAAATGTGCCGATGATTCGCTTCTGACTTTACAGGGCAGTTACAGGCATGTTGACTGTTTAGCAATTCAGACATGCAAATTAGGTGTCATCGCCAAACCAACCGGCTATCAAAGAAATCAAAGTCAGACCTTAAAGCCTCTCTGAAGTCTATCTCTGTCATATATAACAATAGTTTTTAAAGTCTTAAGAGTTCTGCAAAATCTTTTGCAGAATTCTACTTGCAAGAACAAAAGATAGTATCTAGATTATGAATATCCAGGCAATTTTGGTGCTGTGCAAGCAAATAAGACTAATGCTCAATTTCTTTTTCTTTCATTTTCTTCCTGAGTGTGTGTATTGTGTGTGTGAGGGGTGGGGTTAGGAATTGAACTTAGGGTTTCACGTACATTTGGTCATGTGCTCTCCCACTAAGCCATATTTTTCAAGCCCTGTATGTTCTTTTCTGTTTGCTTGTTTTTGTTTAGTTTGTTTTGTTTTTCAAGACAGGGTTTATCTGTGTAACAGCCCTGGCTGTCCTGGAGCTCTCTCTGTAGACCAGGTTAGTCTTGAACTCACAGAGATCCACCTGCCTCTGCCTCCTGAGTGCTGGGATTAAAGGTGTGTGCCACCACCATGTGGCTTGCCCTGTATGCTCTTAATTTAGTTATTTTATTGATAGGGATTGTATAGCTCTATGAAGCTGAACCTTAGCATTTCTGTTCCCGCTATTTAGCAAGGCTGTCCCTATCTCTACCTTAGTTTCTTTTGTTCATTATGAGGATATAGAACTTAGCCTAGGACCCAAAAGATCATCATGCAAGAAAGAACTTGATTTCACGGAAACAAATTGGAAGTATACAAAAGGATTTATTAATTTTAGTGGACAACAGAACAAAAAATATTAAGCTTACATATTCTTGCAAGTTTACATAAAATCAGCAAGATCTCACCTATACAGCTTTAAGTTCTGTATGTATTACAATCTAATATAGAGGAATAGAAGGAAGCATTCCTATGAAGGTCACAGTTGAGTAATCAGTGCACTCAATTAAGTCAACATTCTTGATTTTACTGAGGTCAAACTATGACCTCAAAAACCCCTGATACTTAACCTCGGCCTCTGACGGAACAGAGCTCCCTGCCACCAAAACAGATTATTTGCCAGTTTTCTAGAGGATGAGGGGGGAGCAGAAATCAGTCAAGATTTCTCCTTGCACCATATTTTCCTTTACCTGCTGGCTAGATGATATTAGCTACCATGTGGCCAAAGGAAGCACCCTAGGACGCCAGAGGAACAAGACGGATGCGTCATACTCATATTGGATTGATCCATTAATTCAGGCCACTCATATGTCAGTTAGGACAAACTCATGCCTATTTCAATTTAAATCATCACCCCAGGTGTGAGTTGCATGTTGCTATCTATCTATCTATCTATCTATCTATCTATCTATCTATCTATCTATTTATTTGTGTTTTTCGAGACAGGGTTTCTCTGTAGCTTTGGAGCCTGTCCTGGAACTAGCTCTTGTAGACCAGGCTGGCCTCAAACTCACAGAGATCTGCCTGCCTCTGCCTCCCGAGTGCTGGGATTAAAGGCGTGCACCACCACTGCCCAGCACTGTTGCATCTTTTAATAGTAAATTTATCCAAAGTATTCTAGGACGAGGAAGTATCCTAAGACACAATTCATTTTATATATAAATAGCTCTTCTTCCTATTATCTTTTGTTTGCTTATTTTTGTTTTCTGTTTTTTTTTCCCCCCGAGACAGGATCTCACTACGTAGCCCTCACTGTCCTGAAACTCACTCTGTAGACCAGGCTGGCCTTGAACTCAGAGATCTTCTTGCCTCTACCTTTCAAGTGCTTGGATTAAAGGCGTGTGCTACCATGCCTGGATATCTTTTTTTTTTCTTTAAAAAAAAACTAACTACATTTTTATCAGTGTGTGTGTGTGTGTGTGTGTGTGTGTGTGTGTGTGTGCTGGAAGACACACGCACAAACCCATGCGCACACACCACAGTGTATAAGTGGAGGTCACAGGACAGCTTGAAGGGGTCAGGTTTCTGCTTCCACCATGTGGGTTCATAATATCAAACTTGGGTTTTCAGGCTCCGTGGCAGGTACCTTTCTTTACCCACTGAGCCATCTTGCCAGTCTTCGCCTGTTTTATAAACACTTGCATTACACACTGTGACGACCTGGCGGCATGAACAAAGCAATAACATCCAGAAAGACTGAGGGTCTGGAGATGACAGATAAGGACAGGAGGAAAGCCGAGGGGCCTGAAAACAAGGCACTTAGTGGAAGGCTGTCCTGGAGCAGCCAGGAGCCCTCTCTTCCTGCGAAGCCGAGCTCAGCCACCTCTGCTTCACCCTGTGTCTCTGCTCCTTCTGTGAACATCTGGCCTTTTTAAAAAAGAAAGACTTTAATGCCTTTAAATCTATTTTCAGGCCGTGAACCATTTTCAGCATCTTTTCATCCTGGGAGGACCAGACCCTTTTTCTGGATAGCCTTCTTTGAGATGTCAGCAGCGCAGTTTCTTCCAGCTTTCACCTGCAATTTCACCACACAGTTCTTTCTCTCCTAAGCCCCCATTTGTTGTCAGTGCAAATGAGCAAACAGAACAAGCATTAGACGTCAGAACAGAAAGGATTTCATCTTGGACTGCTTTTCCGGTTTCCTGTGCTTTCTGGGGGATAAAAAGGATGGATGTCTACCTAGTTGTATGGTGGTTTGAATGAAAATGCCCCCATAGACCGATAGGGAGGGGCACTACGGCGCTATTAGAATGTGTGGCCTTGTTGGAGTAAGTATGGTTTTCTTAGAGGGAGTGTGTCACGAGGGTTATCTTTTGAGGCCTCAGATGCTCAAGCCAAGCCCAGGTCTCTCTCTCTTCCCGATGCCTTTGGATCTGGATGCAGAACTCTCAGTTAGTTCTCTAGCACACATCTGCCTGTGTGACACCATGCTTCCCACTGTGACAATAATGACTAAACCTCTGAACTATAAGCCAGCCCTAATTAAATCATTTCCCTTTATAAGAGTTGCTGTGGTCATGGTGTCTTTTCACAGAAACCCTAGCTAAGACAGTCGGATTATTGTTGTTAACGTTAGATAAAGTGTGCAAGCCACCCAAGCACAAAGTCTGAGGCAAGATTTTCATAACGTGTAGCTTTCATCAAACATGGTCACTTTTGATGTCTTCCTTCCTTGGACAGGGACCTACAGTAAGAACTTGAAACGCTTGGCTGAGTGCAGACATACTCTTCTTCACCTTCACATACCAATTTATTTCCGTCTTCGGAGGCTTTACTTTACACATACTCCGTTTGGAGCTAGTTCCTCCTAGCTCCAAATTCAACTCAATCAACCTTACTGGCCAGTACTATATAGTACTACTCTTTTAAAAAAGGAAACTTCTCATCGAACACAGCGTACACAAAAAGGCACAAGCCATAACCATGCAGCTTGGTAAATTTTCAAAAACAGAACACACTCACCCAAATATCAGCAAAATGAAGAAACACAACATTATCCTCTTTTGGTTATCACCCCTTCTCTAAACGAAATCATTTCCCCTAACTTTGAATACCATAGGTCCATTTTGCTTGTTTTGGGCTTTACAGTCATAAAATCAGGCATGGCACAATGTACTTTTGTGTCTAGCTCCTTCTGACAAATATCACTTTTATGAGAGTCACTTGTTTTGTAGTTTGTATCTGTGGGTTATCATCTCTCATTGTTATACAATGTGTGCATCGTTTCACTGGTGAACGTGCTGCTAGCTTCCTGCTTACAGCCTTACAGCAATAACAAGCAATGTCTTTCTGAGCCTCCTCTGCATGGCTCACCGTCCTACATGGTTCACTCTAGGAAGCGCTGGATTGGAGAATGCTATAGTTACAATGTCTCCTCCCAAATCAGTTGAAATTTTATTGCTGTTTTAACACTAGTAAGAGGTAAAAGCACACAAGCTACAAGAGGTTTGGCGGGTCCTAGCCTGCCAGGCCTACGTAAGACTGGGTCAGACAACCAGGACCCATAGCTAGCCATCCTTATTCAAAAGAGGCTGCGCTACCACCTGACGTCTTGAACACATTCAGTATTGGTTTCTATTGTAGTTATCTATTTCCTCGGTTGATTATTGACTGTGAGTCAGTAGGGATCCGGCCTTAAATCTAATTATATTCTAAGTAACAAGTACTGTGCTGTGTGGAGCACAACCCAGAAAAACACACGGAGGAGTGAGGCGGTGCATGGCTCTGGGCAAGCAAATTAGGTGGTGGAGAAAAGTCTGACTCCAACAGGATCTCTGGTCTACACTTAGGCTGTCCTCTGCCCCAGTTCCTTTCCCCCACACCATGGGGCCTTAGAGCGATACATTCACTCCTTTGTGCTAACAGTCAAGTTTACACAGAGTCAATCCCACAAAATTATGTGCTAACACACCACAAAGAAATTCCTATAGAAGACGGGCACTGAGCAAGAAGGTAGCCTGCCTCACCCTTACCAGACAGACAGGTCTGGGTGTGGGTGAAATCCAGTTTCAGGGACGTTTAGTAACTTTATCTAATGGCTTGGGATGACAGATATTTCCCCTTGGATGCTGGCTCTTCCCTGGCTGGTGTCACCTGTTCCGGAGTGTTGCTTCGTCAGGTTCACCTGCCCCTTTTCGTGAGCCTAAAATGCATGTGATATTGTCTTTGCCTATGGAATCTTTCCAACTGCATCTGTAAAAACTAAAAACCTCGTGGAGATCGCTGTTTCTCTTCACTTTTTCCCCTCGCCTGAAAAATAAAGAACAAGCAGAGGTAACGTGCTTGAGTTAATTTTTTTGCCCTCAGATCCTTACTTGCCATAGATGTCCTATTCTGAGCCCTGAGAGGGTGTCGTGGCTAGTACTCAAGGCCCCCATAAGTCAGAAAGCAGAGAGCCATCAACGTCTGCTACCTCTTAGCCTTTCTTAACTTCTACAGTCCTAGTAGGAACCAATGGGACCACCCACAATAGATGTAAATCTCCCTACCCCAATTAATACAATCGAGATAATCCCCAGATGCCCTATCCCATGTAATTCTATCTTATGTCAAACTGGAGCTAACTGTGTAAGGTGGTGTATTAGCAATCTTCCTCTGTGTAACAAATGATCAGCTTAAAGCAAGAAACAGCACCTCAGCTAGTGTCTCTGCTTAAAAACTGGAAGCAGCGGCTTACTTGGGTTGTCAGGCTGGGGTTTTCCCATGCAGACACAGTCAAGGTGTTGGTTAGGGCAGCTGTCTTCTCAACACTCAACTACGCTGGAATACCGGTCCTGAGAAGGCAGATTCCTATGAATGGTGAGTTGGTGTGGCTTGGAGACCTCAGTTTCTCACCACAGCAGTGTAGAGGAGGCTCTATATATCTTGATTTGAATGTGAAATGGCCCCTATGGATTCATGTGTTCGACCATTTAATCCTCAAGCAAGTGGCATTGTTTTGTGTGGATCTTTCCTGTCCTGTCTTCTCTATGCTTTCTGGACAGAGAAATGAGCAAGCATCCAAACACTCCTGCTCCTGGAGTCACGAGCCATCCTTACACCATGCCTTTCCTGTCATGCTGGACTCGACTCTCAAACTGCACCAAACGAATTCTCCCCTAGCTTGCACTAAACAGGTGTTTGGTCATAGCTGTGAGAATAGTAACTAATACATAAAATTGATAATGAGAATTGGGGTCGTGGTTGCTCCTGGGAGAAACCTGACCATATTTCTTAGGTTTTTAGGAGGAAAAGTGGAGAAATTTGAAGCTAGAGGCTAGAGAAGCCCTAGAATGCTTTAAGCAGTGCTTAAGGGGTGATTCCAGTCAGAGTAGGGAAGGATGAAGGAAGTACAGACAGGAAGGAAGGATGATGAAGGAAGTACAGGCAGAAAGGAAGGATGATGAAGGAAGTACAGATAGACAGAAAGGATGATGAAGGAAGTACAGACAGGAAGGTTGTGATCATGTGGTTTCAGAGACCAATAGTGCTATATAGTCTGACAAAGAAAATGGCCTTATTTTGCCTCCATCCTGAAAACTTGATTTAGGGGAAATTAAAAAGCAGAAGACTGATTTGTTTGGTAGGAAAAATTTCAGGACGACATGGCGTTCAGGTTGTGGTGTAGCCATACCGCTAATGCTCTTGGCTAGACTTCCAGTGACAGTGGGCAGGAAGTGAAGCCCACGGGTATGGAAAATGTGCAGTTCAATAATGGAAAGGGGCGGAGGTAGAAGCTGGGCCAAGGCAGATGTGGATATAGAACCAGTAACGGCTAATGAGGTCAGTGTTAACAAGGAGCCCTTCCCACCCACCCACTTTTCATGGAGTCAGTAGGAAAGGTACCCTAAAAGCAAGAGTCAATCCCTTGAGAGCACCAGGCTATAACAGTGCAAATCCATTTTAAGAACTTTCACTTGAAACAGTGTTTCTGAACAAAAAAACATTCTGGGCAGCCAAGCTGCCTGGAGAAGTATTCTGTTCTGTTCAGCCCAGGAGATACAGAAAGGCTACTGTAGATTGTGGTCAAAGAGGGCCAGGCTCTCATCTGGCTGTAGAATTTGCCATGGCCTCTATGGTGCTGTTTTTGTAGACATAAAAGACACAAGCCGAAGAGAGAGTCATGGAGGATTGTGCCAGTATTTCAGGAAGCTACCAGAGCCAGGAAATGTGTGATAAGGTCAGAGTCCGTGCATGGAGCTTGGAGCTTCTGTATGTAGCTATGAAGGTGGAGCCTAGGTTGCGCTTGCCATCTTAGGCTATTGGAGGTGCCTACAGCACATCTGCCAACAAAAGCTGCTGACACTGAGTGCAGCTGCTGCAAGGGATTGGTCACATGCGCTGTAGGCTGGAGGGACAGGGCTGCCCAAGCTTGTTGGAAACCAGTTGTTGCCATGATGTTGGATTTCCAGATGCCAGACATGGAGCTGCAGATTTGGTACCTACCCTGTTGGGGTTCAGTATGGTTTTAGTCCAGCATTTCCTTGCTACCTTTCATCTAAAAATGAGAGCTATTCGGTGCTTCTGTATACTGAAAACATAGGATTGTTTTTCTATACCACAGGGACTCAAAGCCAAGAGTTTATCTCAAGAACAGCATTGGGAATGTGAATCTGTGAGGAAGCTAGAAGTTGGGCTGAGTGCATTTTGCATTATGAGATGGCCACCAGCCTACGGAAACCAAGTATGAATGCCCTGGTTTGAGCATATGTGTTTTAAGACTCAGTCCCCAGCCGGGGCTCTGTTTTGGAGAGTTGTGGAACCTTTAGAAGTGGTGCCTAGCTGCAAGAAGTGGGTTGAGTTTTGTCTTTTCTCTGTCTTCTGGTCTACTGAGACACGAGGGGCAGCAACTTCACACTCCTGCCATCGTGATGGACTTTATTCTCAGACTGGGAGCCCAAATCCTTCCTCGCTAAGTTGTTCTTGCTAGATATTAGGTTCCAGCAATGAGAAAGGTAAGCAAGCAGATGGCTTCCCAAGAGTGAGGGATTCGTGGTGCAAGGCAGAAGTGACAAGCTTCGCAGAATGCAGTCTTGGTTGTCACACTCCCTCATTTCTGGAATATCCTACTGGCTATTGTATTAGAATCTTCCAGGGAGCCAGCACCCATATAAGAAAATTTTGCCAACTATCTCTCTATGTATGTATGTATGTATGTATGTATGTATGTATTTATCTATCTATCTCTCTATCTATTTATGTATGTGTCTATGCTTGTATCTATGTATCTATTTACATATCTATCATCTCTCTATATAAATCTATATATCTACCTATCCTCTATCTATATAAATCAATCAATCAATCTATCTATCTATCTATCCATCCATCCCTTGCCTTACTTACCTACATAGAAGAATGAAAAGCTGTCCCCACAGTGGATTTTGTATGACCAAGGCAAGCGTGAGGACCTATCTGCTCTCGCATTAACGCTCACTCACCCACCGCAGGCCAACTTCAGCAAGGCAAGAGGGCGCTGCCTATTACATGCATGTGAGTCCTGGAGGCCCGAATGTTCAATTAACCATAGCCTTTGCCACCACGCCCATCCTCAAAGAACTGCTATGACATTTACCCACAGAAGACGTGTGTCATCTGTATCTTTCTCACTGGGCAACATCGGTCCATTTTTTTAATGGATTAAATCTCCTGGTTTTTCCTCAAAATCCAAATATTTTAGATATCATGGATATCCATCACATGCCTGACATGGATGATGCACAAATTGTTCTTTCTTGATCTTATTTTAAGCCAAACTCGGCTTCTATCGTCTGGGTGGATTTGTGAGGTATTGTGCCGGAAGCCATCTATAGGAGTTTTCAGCCATCAAACATATCAGGCATCTGGGTTTGGTCTAGATTCTTACCCAGCCACACAGAGTGGAACACATGCCTTGAGTGGCAGCATTGATTTTTAACACAGCAGCAAATTCTCAAAGGCTTCTCAACAATGAAAGAAATCCTAAAATAATAACTATTTGAGAATTTAACTTCTTGTTGGCAAAACTAAAACTAAAATTTATAGAAACATTCTTTTTTTTTAAACAAATCTCTTTGTTTTTAATTTATTTTTATCTTATGTTTATTGTGTTTTGCCATGAATGTCTGGTCCCTTGGAACTGGAGTTACAAGCAGTCGTGAGCTGCCATATGTGTGCTGGGAATTGAACCTGCGTCCTCTGAATAGCAGCCAGTGCTCTTAACTGCTAAGCCATTTCTCCAGTCCTCATAAAAATATTCTTATATTTAATCTGAGATAATTTCCTCTGAAATAGAACTGCTCCATCTACGATGTTGAGAAAAGTGGCCTTTATAGATTTACGGGTTGCAAATGTTTTGAATCCAGTTACAAGTTCAGGCAGAAGCCACACAGATGGAAAGAAACCACAATGCAGCTAATCCTCCATACTTTGTTTTGTTTTGTTTTGTTTTGTTTTTTGAGACAGGGTTTCTCTGTAGCTTTAGAACCTATCCTGGAACTAGCTCTTGTAGACCAGGCTGGCCTCGAACTCACAGAGATCCACCTACCTCTGCCTCCCGAGTGCTGGGATTAAAGGCGTGCGCCACCACCGCCTGGCTTCCCCCATACTTTTTCAATCATCCAATTTTCATCATCTTATTACAAGATAAAGTTTCAAGAGACATAAAAATAAAACAAACCCCATCCAGACAGTAAGTTTCCTGCTGTTGAATAGTTTGTTCCTGGGAAGAGAGTGATGGCCAAGAACACAGACAGACAAAGTACACTCGGAAAAGCTTTGAAGAGAAAACACCGTAACAAAGAGTAGGTGTTGGGGGAAGGCCTTAGGATATGACATAATAACACAGGTCTAAATGGTAGGGGACGGAATGACCGTGCCAACAACAGGGGGGTAAGCAGCCTCTATAGAAGAAACAGAAGGTTGAAGTTCCCACCAGGTCAGTGTGGAGAAACTCAGTGGAGAGCAGGGAGGGTAGTGAGATAGCATCAGATGGAAGGCAGGGCCCCCAAACCACCGCTTGTAGGCGGCAGCGGCTCGAAATCAGAGACCGAGATTCTGACCCACATGATGAGCACAGAGGGTGACTTATGCTCACTCCTCCCATCTCACTCATGGGAAATCACTGACCCGGTAGTCCCAGGCACATCCCTGTGTGCAAATGTACAGTTACGGAGAGGCTCCATATGTGGAGAGGTGGCCCGGTGGGTGAAGAACTTGTGCTTGGATACCCAGCAGTGTTCACGTAAAACAAACAAACAAACCCAAGCCAGAGAAGCTCCATCAAGGTCTGCCTCGGAACCTTTGCAAGTAAAGCAATGTTTTAGCCACTGTGAATTCTGAGCTAATATCGAAAACCAACAAGCTCACTTTCACTGATACACTCCAGCGTAACAGAGAAAATAAGAATGATTTCCACTTCAGCATTAAGTTTAGACTTTATGCTGGATCACTGAGGTTCCTTTAGGGGCGAGGTCTGGCCATTCGGCTAGTTCTAAGTCTTGATAAGCTCTCTCCATCACGAGTGGAAGTGTGCTTCGTAACCATACACAGCAACAGCGTGGCACTCTTAGGATGTTTTCCGTTGATGCTTTATGATCAGAGCAAAAGGAAAGAGACCAGGATTTCGCTAGGTTGGTACTAGGTATGAGACAGGGTTCTCCCTCGATACACACAGCAGCTCTATGAAGTGATGTCATCTCCAGTCTCCTGACGTCCAGAGAAGCTGGCTTACTAGTGAGCGAAGTGCTCGTGCTCGGTTTTACATTAATCTTTACATTAATAGCTCAAGTCGCCTGACTGAGAAAAGCTGACTAGCAGAGTGAATTTATTCGCCATGGACTATACCTAAAGCTCTAGGCAAGCCTGAATTGTCCAGACCAGACTCTGTCCAAAACAGTTTCACAGGTGATACCAAAATCTAGAAACGCCGTATCTTTCCAGAGTGGCTGAGAATGTGTTTTTTTTTCCTTTTTAATTTGTTAGCATCGTGTGTGTGTGTGTGTGTGTGTGTGTGTGTGTGTGCGCGCGCACGCGCGTGCAGTGTACCTTTGGGGAAGTCAGAGAATAACTTCGTGGAGTTCTTATTCTCCTCCTACATTTACATGGCTTGTGGGATTGAATCAACTCAGGTCACCAGGCTTGCAAAACAAGCATATTTACCCATGTACCATCTCACAGGTGGAAAATAAAAGTAGTTTTTTGTTTTTGATCTGGAACTGTAGAGAGTGAGCTAAGGGGGGGAGGTTCCCGATGGCTTAGATTTAACAAGGGGGTGCCCAAGGAGGACTCAGAATCGGCCCAGACGTCACAGAAATCCTAGTACAGCCTTAGCCAGGACTAACGTATGCCACTCAGATGGTGTAAAACTGCACATCTTGTTTCTGCTTCTCAGCTAGGTGGCAGATGGTCTAAGTGGTCCTAAGAGCTGATCCCCAGGAGCCCAGCAAAAGAGCTTGGCGAGCTCAAGTTGGGTCTCCACCAGCCAGGGCCTTTAGAACATTCCCCGCGGGCAGCAGGCTTCATATAGAAGCTCATTTAAAAGTCCAGCGGAATCCAGGAGGCGAAAATCTCTCGCACAATCCTGCTCTTGAAGCCCACACGCGCTTTCACTTAGGGCTTGTTTATTTTGTTCTTTCATTCTCGGAAATGGTCGATTGATAGTGTTTTTTGGAAAAAGTTTCCCCACTAACATACTTTCGACATGCCTCCACGGAAAGCTCCTCTAAAGAAAAACACGTGGTGGGTGGAACTGTCTGTCTTCCTCAGGAGTTATTTTGCAAGTAACTAATTAGGTCTAATTTTTTCAGATGTCACTGGTATACCAACCGACCAAAGGATTCTCTAACTCAGTTTTTGTAGTGGCTTTCTCTCTTGATGAGGGATTGTTTGGCTGAACTTAGCTGTTTTAACAACTTGACCACCAGCCAAGGGACAGGGCCTGTTTCCTCTCTCCCTCCACCCCCAGGCCTCATCTCTTCCCTGCTGCCACCCATCCAAGGACTCTAAGTTCCTCTGCCCTCTAGCTAGCCAACCGTCTTGGGAGTCGGAGCAGACGATGCAGACACGGTGGAAGCGCGAGGAAGGTCCTCCGCCTTGGCCTTTGCCCCGGGTCGGGCTCTCGGAAGGCACCCAGCCAGAAAAATGGGTGCGGGGTGATCTGAGAGCAGGGCATGAGGGGCGGTGAGACACCAGCCGGGGTGGGAGCGGGAAGTCTGCGCCCTCGGGGGCGCGGCAGGGGCGGCTTACCCGCGACGGTGGCAGTGGCGAGGCTCAGCAGCAGGAGCGTGGAGAGCGCGGCGTGGGGCATGACTGCGCGGCGCCGAGAGCGGGCCGGGGGCGGCGCTTGTCGGGCGTGCGGAGCTCTGAGCTCCGCCGCGACGCCTCCCACTCGAGGCGGGGGAGTGGAGGCCAGGGTCGCACAGCTGAGTCGCCCAGAGTCCCAAGCGGCCTGCGCGCTGCAGGCTCCAACTTCTCTCTTTTAAAGATAAACTTTTCATTTGGACTGAATAATCGCAGACTTTCTAAAATGTTGCAAAATGAAATTCCTGTAACCCCTTCAGCCAGCTTCTCCAAATATTAGCATCTTACATAACATCGGGGCAATGATCAGAACCGGGAAACGACCAATGGTGGAACACAGTAGACCTTGTGGCATTTGACAGTTGCCTCTGTTCTAGGATCCAATCCAGGAACAAAAGTTACATTTTTAGGTCATAGGTGATGTCTCTTCAATGTCTTTAGTCGAGGACTATCCTCCGCTACTCTTTGCCTTTCAGCACCCTCCCCATCTCCCTACCCCCCACGCAAAAAAAAAAAAAAAAATGATTGCCCCGGAAACGTTCGATCACTCTGAAGAATGTCCTTCAGTTTGAGTTTTGTCTGATGTTTCTTCTCGATAGAACTCAGTTTGTGCCATTTTGGCAAGTGTCCCACAGAAGGGACAAGGTGTGACGTACTTTGGTCATTTGCTGAAGGTGGTGTTGGCAGCCAGAACCTCCTATTTCACAAGCTCCTCCCAGTAAACTATGTCTCTTAGGAAAATAACGACTTCATCGCTAGTTGCACTATCATCAAGAGTAAAGCAGAATAATGGAACAGGAAGGGCTTAATTGGAATGGGAGCTAGAAGGAAGTGCTGTGTGTGTGTGGGGTGGTAACTGGCTACTATGCGGGGTGGGGTGGGGGATTTTAATGGAGTTACCTTGCAAGAGAGAAAGACACCTCACCTAGCAAATAAAAAATCCCATACCAGGACTGGGCTACTTCTTGAGTTGACAGATTCAGAACTGCATTGCTCTGGAGTTCAGCTCAACT
Organism: Microtus oregoni; assembly: GCF_018167655.1. Classification (NCBI taxonomy): domain Eukaryota; kingdom Metazoa; phylum Chordata; class Mammalia; order Rodentia; family Cricetidae; genus Microtus; species Microtus oregoni. Next base: position 15,009,227 of record NW_024543096.1, read on the forward strand.
CATTTCAAATGATTTCAACTCAGGGAAAAATCCAGTATTACCAAAACAGAAAATTCCTGTTGTCCTTTAGAGGCCTGAGCAACAGACTAGGAAGGAGGTGATTGTAGTGAGCTGGTTCACTGTTGCCATTGGGGTCCCATAGAGCCCCATGAGTTAAGTCTTGACTATCTTCAGAACTTGTTTGTAAACCACTGTTGGCTGAAGACACCACATCCCAGAGTCACAAAACTTGGGGAACTCAAGGTGGTACGAGCCTGGAAACCTTTTCTTTACCAGTTAGCTTTCACGGTGCTGGGAGATGCCTGCTCTGTACATGACTGGAGGAGAAGTAGTGCGTGTAACACCTCTATCTCATCCAGATACAAATCCTGCCAGCTACAACGATGGGCCTAGCAAACTATGCCTAACGCTGCAATAGTGGCATGAAGATTATGAAAGCAACCAACCACTTTACGGTTGGATATAAGGCCCTTTCCATGAGATGGAACCCATTCCTGGCACTGTGCCAAGAACCTGTGGCTAAATAGGTTATAGGCCCTAAGGGAGAGCACAATACTGCTTTTCTGATAAATGAATATAGTATTAAAGTAACTCCTAGTGGCTTATTGCTTTGTCCATACGTACTGAGAAAGGGACAGTCCATTTTCTTTAATGATGTGACCCCCGCCCCAGTTGGTCAACCACAATCTAGGGCAGGCCTCGCTCCCAAGAATGGTAGGGCAACACCAATTGGACTCAGAGGTGTGGGTGTGAGATAAAGGAAATTGGGTGGAAAGGGAGGGGAGGGAATAGTGGGTAGGTATGAAAAGAATTGGGAGAGGGGGAATGAATATAATCAAAACACATTGTATGAAATTCTCAAAGCATTAATAAAACGTTTTCTAAAGTACATTTGCTTGTCTGTGATAGGACTCGCTATGTATGTATCCCATTCTGGATTCAAACCAGGGTCCTTGCCTCTACTTCCTTAGTGCTGGGATTACAAGCAGATTCTTTAAACTATGCTTTTATAAATGATGAGGTTATAACCGGAGCCAGAAACAGGAACTAGAACCAAGCAAGGATTCATGGGTAAGCCTCACGTCACTGGTGTACAAAATTAAGACAAACTCAATACAAAGAAAACAAGCAACCTAAGTGAAAACCAGGCAAAGTTGAGAGAAAACTTCTTTCTCAGGGAAATGGGCAGACAGAAAACAAGCTGATGAAAAGAATGCATTAAATGGCCTGCCAATTAAAGCAAAAACTAAATACTACCATATACCTATTGAATGACTCAAATCCCAAAGAACGATGACACACGGGTGGGAAGATGTGGAGCAGCAGCCCATTGCTGGTGGGAATGCATACAGAATGCAATTCACCAAAGGACCTACAGGGGGCATCACGAAGCTCTAGAGACAGCGTGGGCGGGTCTTCACTCCCAGCACTCCAGGCTCAGCCTCTTTGCCCAGAGTCAAGACTTTGCGTCTCATTTATTTTCAGTCTTAGTAAGTAGTTAATAAAGGGTTCATGCACTAAATTCACACTGAAAGCAAATCCTTCTAAAACTATTCTGTGTTTAAATATGGAGACATCTTGAGTTTGGCTCTTTTGCCCACTAACTATCCAACAGTTCTATGGACTCGTGCAACTGAGAAAGTTCTCTTTACTACCACCCTGGGCTCCAAAGCGTTTTGATGAATGCGGATTAGTTTCTATTCAGCTAATTTTTCAAAGACATCTTAGATATGGACTAGAATTGACGATCCAATGAATTGGTTTAATTTAAGCTGTGACCTTATTCAGCAGGGGTTTTGCCTTATCATTTGAACTAAAGAAAGGCATGTTCTTCCCTCAGGCAACTCTGGTACACACTGCCTCTCTTTTCTTGCTCAGACATGAAACTGATTACTTATTGCCTTTGTGGGAGGATGCCGAATCCACGGAAACCATCTTCCTGCATCTTCCGCTCTAATCCTACCTCCCACCTTAACGTTTTTCTCTCCAACTTATCTCCTCTCTGGTCTCATTCCGTTTATCTTCTCCTCCCTTCCACTTCTCCCTTTTATTCCCATCAGTCTCCACCCCATTCTTCTGCTGCATCACCCAGCTCTCAGCCTGGAGCTTCTTTGGTCTTCAATCTCCCTAACCCCCGCCAGGTATATTGCAACAACTAAGGACTGCAAGAGCAAGTCCTCCCAACATTTGTCATTTCCAGTGCGTCTGAGTTCTAGATCCTTCTTCTGCAATCATTTTCTTTTTACCTTGTTCACTGTCTTCTCCCATCCCTCTTATTGCATACACAAATTTTTATTGCTATCTTCAAGCTTGGTTTCGTCTGCTTCCTCCTAAAAATGTAGTGCTTTCTGCTGAACAAGAAATCGGAGGCCGTCAACTCTCAGCTAGAGACAAACATCTTTAAATGCTTATCTGCAGCACTTCCCTTGTAGCCTCAGAGAGGAAGACGTGGTTCCTCATCACAGGCCAGCCCAGTTCCTCTTTCTGTGATTTGAGAACCGCCCCTCTTGCGTCCTCTTCTCCAAAATTGTCTTCCATTGATGACTCCCCCTGTCTCCTCTGCATCACCCACTGCTTTATGAAACTGAGTTTTTCCTTCCTCCTGTCTTCTAAACACGTGGACCTGCCATGATGATGCATGTTTGTACTTTGAACACTCAGGAACCAGGGGGATAAGGAGTTTGAGATCAACCTGGGGCACATAGTGATAGTCTTTCCAAAGGAACTGAGGGCTAGGCTTCTAGGTCAGTAGCAACACATCTGTGTAGCATGCACAGCTAAGTCCCTGTATTCTGTCCTTATCATTACAGAAACAAACCTTTATTTTTCATCTCTTTTGGGGGGAAAATAGGGAGGAAAGGAGGGAGGGAGGGAAGGAGGGAGGGAGGGAGGAAGCCCTTAAACCTACCATGGACCAGTCTTCTCCTTCTATGGCTATCTCCACCAGATTTTGTAAACAACTTCCTCAGAATAGATCCTCTCAGAATACTTCCATACTTTCATCATATTTCTCCATTTCTCCCATTTCCCAATTCTTTATTTTCTGCTCACTCCCTCTGGACTCTGGCTCCACTCTGATGCGGGCTTTCCACCAGCTAGGATGGACAAGGGTTTCCCAATGGCCACACTCTCCTATTGCTAACAGTTCTCTCTGCTGCTTCCTAAGTACCAACTTGATGCTATCTTCTATTAAAAGACTTCTTGGCCAGTAATGATTATCAATCTGCATTAGGTCCAGGGGGATATTGACAAAGATCTGAAATATGATAGTTGGTGTCCAGCAATTGCCCTTCTTGTGAGAAGTCCAGGCAAAACTGAGAAAATTGCTGGACTGGGGAAGATGAGAAAGGCTTTACAGGTGACTTCCGGGTTTCTAGTTTAGAGACAAAAATTATGCCTTCTCCATATTAATTAATATTAATGTAATAACGGCTTGTGAATGGGTTAGTTTCTCAAATCCTGCTTGTGATTAACTTAGTTGGGGGAAAGAGAAATGTATGAACACTCAGTTCTCTGAGGTGTAGATACATTCTAATTAAACACTCAGGGAATTAGAGCTGAGTGCACCGATCATTGGTTTTATGTTGAGGTCAGGCTGGTCCCCTCTAAGTCACTCTACACTGTGTAAAGCAGTGTTTTCTCAGATGTATTCTGACCTCAGAGGCTCTATTTCACAAGCAGTTGTGGACTATTTTGAGGATGAGGATGACTGTGCACTGGGTGGACATGTGATCAGCATCATCTGCCTGGCTTCTGGGCTTTGGTTTCTTAGGCCTTTTTGAAACATCTTGTCTCTTGGATCCTTTGTAACCACTCTGTAACATCCATCCATCCACCCATCCATTCATCCTTCCATACATACATACATATAGATAGATAAATAACACTATGTAATGTGTGATAGATGATCTACAAGTTAGTAGATGTCAGGGGCTGGAGAGATGGCTCAGAGGCTATGTGCTACTCTTCCAGAGGACCCGAGGTTGGCTCCCAGCACCTGTTGGGAAGCTCACCGTGTCTGTAGTGCCCAAACCAGAGAATCCAAGACCCCATCCTAGCCTCAGCAGCCACCTGCATATGCCAACACATATACACATAATAAAAACAAAATGCATCTTTAAAAAATTGAGATTGTAATGGATGAACGCATGTCTGCCTCCGTCAGAACTATGAAGGAAGCAGACATGTCACTGAAAGTGCTTGTAGATCATCTATCACACATTACATAGTGTTATTTATCTATCTATATGTATGTATGTATGGAAGGATGGAGGGATGAATGGATGGATGGATGTGATCTAATCGTCAATGAAGTTTGGCATTGTGCACTGTCACAACCATGTTTGTCTATGTTTCTGACACAGAGTTTTCATGAAGGCTTAATTTGAAAAGGTGTTCTTTTGAGAACTAATTCAAATTTCTCTTCCTAAGTGAGATACAGTTTCTTCATTAATTAATACCAATGGGGTTTCTGCTTCTGCAGGTGGGTTTTAGCATTAAGAGAAGCCTGAGATGAAGGAATAGGGATCTCAACATCCTCCACAAGAATCTCAGCAAAGAGTCAGGCATGGAGCTTACTAAGAATATAGCCAAAACAAACAAACAAACAAACAAACAAAAAACAAAACAAAAAAACCAAAATCTTTTTTTCTTTAGCTTGGCATGGTGGCTTGGGAAGCAGAGGCAGGCAGATCTAAGTTAGAGGCCAGCTTGATGTTCAAACAGTTCCAGGACAGCCAGGGCTACACAGAGAAACCCTGTCTCAAAAATAAAACAATACAGCAGCCCTTTACTAGGGAAACTTTGCAGATGTCTGAGGACAGGGATGGGAGGAAGGGAGTGAATGCTGGTAACGCTTCTGTATTTGTTTCTTATGCTTATTTATTGGGGCCACTGACTTGCCTTTTTAGGTGTCTGGCTTAAAGAGACAAAATTGACCAGACCTGCTGTAGTAACAGAATTAGTTAGCCAGAAAACGCTGGGATGGGTTGCCTTAAGTTTTTGAGATATCTGGGAATGGGAAATGGGAAAAGGAACCACTAAGGGGCAGTTCTAGACTTTTTGAGAAGAGTTTTCAGTATATCATCCAATAGATCATCGTTGGAACTGTGCATTTGAACTTGGAGAGAACAAGTATGAAGGCTCCTCTAAGAGGAGCACAAACAATGAGAAATTAATATAACGCAGAGGGAGCCCTGCTGAGAGATGATGACAGACACATGAGGGCTTGAGAGAAGGCTCTGTGGGAGTACTTAGTGTGCAAGCCTCAATACCAGAGTTCGAATCCCCAGCTGCCATGTAAGGAGATGTACATGCTGGAGTTCTGAGACTCCAACATTTCTGGTCAGAGACCAGTGGATCCTTGGAGCTTTCTGACAAAATGGCAAGCTTTCAGTTTACCAGGTAAGCAAACAGACAGACAGCAATAGAGGAAAAACCCTTGATGCCCTCTGGTCTCTGTACAAGTGCACATGGAAGCATGCACCTATACACTCATGTGCTACACACACACACACACACACACACACACACACACACACACACGAGAAGCACTGAGCCAAGGAGAATAAAATCATTTAGAGATATAGGGATTTATTCTCTAAATAGTGCTTGAAAATCTTCAGTACCTCAACTTGTAATAGCGGGACACATTCTCATCGTCCTAGACATGGTATACAATCAATTCAGAGATGCGTTGCATGCAAGGATCAACTCCAACACTTTTAAAAGGCAAGACAACTTTACTATGGCATCAGCCTTGGCAAGGCCTGTAGTCACATTGCATTGGTTTAATTCTTTGAAGAGACTCTTAATGATCCTTTAAAAGGCGCCTCAATAAAAATATTTAGGACACTTATAGACCATATTAAAACAGTCTTAGAAAATTATTTACAACTTTATGATAGTATAAACATCTCAAACAAAATAAATCTGGATCTTGTACAAAAATATTCTAAAGTATAAATATGAATTAAACACTGAATAAAACAGTCACCCTATTTAGTGGACACGGCTTGTAAGAATATATTCTGGGCCGGGCGGTGGTGGCGCATACCTTTAATCCCAGCACTCGGGAGGCAGAGGCAGGCGGATCTCTGTGAGTTTGAGGCTAGCCTGGTCTACAAGAGCTAGTTCCAGGACAGGAACCAAAAGCTACAGAGAAACCCTGTCTCGAAAAAAAAAAAATATAAAAATACAGCCACAAAAGAATGTTCCCCTAGTCATTTGGGTTTTTAAATATTTCCATATTAATCACAAAGTTTCAAGTTGCACATCATAGAAGCTGTCATTTTACAAATACAAAGTTAGCAAACACCACCTTTCAAAGACTGCTTGTATATTTTGCTTGGTAAAAAGGCAACAAAATAACACATTCATCAAAAGTTGATGTGCTGTGTGAAATATATAAACTGTAAATGTTTAAATCTCATCTGTAGTTGGGTGCTTGTACAAAAGAAAATCATCAAACACATGCTGATACAGCATGCCTGGTCAATTTAACAGTAACACCCCACATTAAACTGTTTCCTCAAAAAAAAACCCCACTGAATATGAATAATTATATATAAACAGAAAATGTTACAACTAATTAATATTGGTATAAATATCTTTGAAATAACATAAGACACAAGACACATCTTCCAAGAGGTTCCATTTTCTGTGCAAAAAGCATATCTTACTAAGTATTTTTCCCCAGTGCTACTTTGAAACATCGTTGATCTTATTTGTAGTCGTTTGTGCCTGAAGTACTAAGTTTGTATTTGGCGCGATGCTCATGTAAACTAAAAAGGTCTATGTGGAGCTTTGTAATATTGACAGTTTTAGTTTTCTGTGAAACTGTTAAAACGCTATTAAGACACGCACATATCTATTTAGCAACGACATTCTTACAGAGGAAATTCACATTAGTTACATGTATCCCCCTGTAAACAATCTGAACGTCCATTTGGCTCCAAGTCCTCTCCGCTCTGGTAACTGGAGGAATTAGCATGGCGGTTAGCGGGTTACATAACCGTGGCGCCTCAGCCGAGCAACTCGCCAACTAAAAGTGGCCCTAAGACTTCTACTTTGCAACAGAGTAAACACTGATTGCCGGACAATGTTGAGTGGCCCATCTTTCTTCTGGAACATTGGTGCCAGTGAACAAACTCGTGGAAGAAGTTAGTCGTGGAATGAAGGGAGCATCACCTCGTCTTCATTGGCTCCATGTTCATAGCGAACAGTGGACAAGCCTGTCCAGCGGAAATGGGTTCTTTGCACAAGGAACCAAATGAGTCCACTGATGAGCGCTAAGGCGCTGAGCACGGCAAACAGGATGGCTATGCCTCTGTAATCCGGGCCTGGAATCCAATGTGACATTGTAAGAGAAATGTGACAGTTGCCATTGTTTCTTTTTTTTTTTTTTTAATGATTTATTTAACTTTATTATGTTCGTTGGTGTGAAGGTGTCAGATCTCGTGGAACTGCATTTTCAGACAGTTGTGAGCTGCCATGTGGGTGCTGGGAATTGAACCCGGGTCCTCTGAAAGAGCAGTCAGTGCTCTTAACCACTGAGCCATCTCTCCAGGCCAGTTGCCATTGTTTCTGATTCTATTCAGTAAACTGTGTGTAAGATACTAAATCCTGTACAGATTAAATATTGTTTCATAGCTGTGACAGAATTCCAAACCCACCATTAAACACCAAACTGCTTGCTTGTTTTCTTTTTCTTTCTTTCTTTCTTCCTTCCTTCCTTCCTTTCTTTTCCTTCCTTCCTTCCTTCCTTCCTCCCTCCCTCCCTCTCTCTTTCCCTCACTCTCTCTTTTCCTTCCTTTCTTTTTAAACTATAAATGATTTTCTTTACATCAAAATTCTTTTCATTGCTGCAAGATTTTTCTCCCAAAGAAATTAAAGACTTGCCATTATTTCCTTTTACTCAACACCCTCCTTAGGAGAACAGCTTAACGTGTATTATTGCACTTTCTACCCTCCCTTCCCTTATGGGGTGGATGTCAGGGCTTTGCACATGCTAAGGCAAGCTCCCTACCAAACTACATCCTTACCACTTGCTCAGGATTTCAAATGTCATCCTTAAGCTGCCAATCCATCTCCCTCATGTATTCAGCTGCAGACTGGATGTTCCCATATAGATTTCCATATCCCAAACTCAAAATGGTCAAGACCAGAACTGTCATTTTTATCATACCAGTGCTGTCCCCTCTCCCCACAAAAGCTCTAGTAGCTTCCTGAAATGCAAACTGCAAAGAGCCAGGGACCCCAGACCATTGCTTGCAGCCCTACTAAGAAGGCTCTGTCTGCCTAGCATCCCGCTCTTCCTTGAGCTTCAGCGCTCCTTCTGCTATTGGATTCGCTCCGCCTGGTTCCTCTCTGCTGTGCCTGTCTCCTGAACTTGCTGGTTTCACCTTCCTGAGCTCGCCCTCAGCGCCTCCACTAGAGACCCCTTCCTAGAAAGTATGTAACAACCACCCACCTAGTTTTCAGCACACAGAGTTTCTAACTATTTGTTATTTCTCTCTCTTTGTATTTCTTGAAAAACAAAAACCCAAACTCTTGTCTTGTTTGTCTCCAATCCATCTCCTCATGGAATTGGACGGTCTGTGATGACATGTAGCTGGTCTGCCTTGTTCAGGTGCATGTCAGCATGCAAAACATGTACAGGAGGGCGGCGCACGTCAATGCATGTATAAACATATACCATGTACTGCAACTGGAGTTCTACCTTTAATATTTAAAGCACCCACATGGAAAGCCTATGCCAGTGGTTTTAGAATATTAATGTAAGGTTTAGAGCCTTTTCTCCATAAATGAAGCTCAATAATATTTTTATGGTTCTTTTATATATCAATTAATGACAAACTAAACTTCAGGTCTCAGTTTTATACAGCTACCATGAGCACTTTAAGTAGTTAGATCTAGTTTTAGATGGTCTTAAAATTCTTTTTGGCCAGGTGTAATGGCACACGCCTTTAATCCCCGCCCTTGGCAGGCAGAAGCAGGTGAGTTTGACGGCAGCCTGGCCTCCACAGTGAGATTCCAGGACAGACAAGGCTACATAGTGAGAACCTGTCTTGGAAAAAAAAAATTCCAAAACAACAAAATAAAATAAAATAAAATTTATTATTAAAGTTTTATGCAACTAGAGAAAGACGCAAACTAACTATGGTCGTTTGAATGAGAAATATTTCCAAAAGTCTCATGAATTGGGATGCCTGGTCCCAGTTTGTCCCCCTGTTTGGGGAAGTTATGAATCTTTAGTAGGTGGTGCCTAGCTGGAGGAAGTATGCCTAGCTGGAGGAAGTACGCCTAGCTGGAGGAAGAAATATGCCTAGCTGGAGGAAGTACGCCACAGCGGGAAGGCTTGAGGGTTTACAGCCCTGCCCCATTCCTGCTTGCTCTTTGCCTCCTGTGTGAGGATGGCGATGGAATCAGCCAAACTTCCTGCTCCCCCTGCCACGCCTGCCTGTTACCATGCCTTTCCCAGCATCTGGGGTTCTATCCTCCTGCTCAAGGCAAAAGAAAGCCTTTCTTCCAGAAGCTGCTTCTGTAAGCAGCAACAGGAAACCAGCAGTGACTAAAACACTAGGCACAAAAGCAGACCTTCAAGCTTTTACACAGGGAAAATAGAGAATAAAATACATTGTGAGGACATACTCAGAGGAATTTCCTCCCCAATTCTAGGGCAGTTTCCATTTTTAGTTAGGAGAGACTTATATAGAATTTAGGTTAATAGCTTTATTTTGGAATTCTAGATGTATTATATATTTATATAAAATCTCTGTGATTTAATGATATTTGAGATATGCTTTATAAATACTTAAAATTATGTGGAAAAAACCCAAGCACATAGATGGGCTGTTTATTTATTTATTTACTCATTGGCAGCACTAAGTGAGGGCTCTCCCACTGAGCTACAAGAACATCCCTGTATTTATTCCTTAGCCTGTTCTGCTCAACATTCCCTTAAGGACAGGTTGCATACTTACTCAGAGGAACTTTGCAGACAACTCTTGCATAACCACGGGAGCATTCGACTTTTTTCCAGGTTTCATTTGAAGCTATTAAAATGCTACATTTTCCATCATCGTTGTTGCTTTTATTTTCCCATTTGACAAATGTCATATCTAATCCATCTAGCCAGTTCCAAGACTGATCTAAAGAAGGATAATAAATGTAATTATATTTATGACTACTAATTGCAAAGCTTTAAAAAAAAGCATGAGGTTGAAATAACTCGTTTTCTTAGCATGGTGTAATTAAATTAATTAATTAATTACTTTTAAATGTATGAGTGGTCTACATGTATGTCTGCACGCCAGAAAAGGACGTTAGAGCTTATTATAGATGGTTGTAATCCACCAAGTGGTTGCTAGGAACTGAACTTAGGACCTCTGGAAGAATAGCCGGTGCTGAGCCATCTCTCCAGCCCGATGGTGTTTTATACGATGCTATTGTTTAAAACTAAAGCTCACAGGCTGTAGAGATGGCTCATTCAGTAGAGTGTTTGCCAGGAGAGCACAGGGACAGGAGCCTGAGCCCTTAGACACCACATAAAGAAACCAGACACCGCGGCACACGCCTATAAACCCAGTGGTGAGGTACAGACAGGACCCCTGGGCTTTGTTCGCCAGTCATTCTAGTTGAATCCGTGAGCACTAGGCTCAGTGAAAAATTCTATCTCAAATAATAAGACGGGGGAGCAACTGAGAAAGATATCTGATGTTGACCTCTAACCTACACACAATAAATAAGGTGGAGAGAAATTCAGGAAGCTACCTGACAGTGACCTCTAGCCGCCACACAAATGTATACCCATTTATACATACAAATATATATATATATATATATGCAAATGAACAAGGATACACCCAGTGAAATTCATTAAAAATTAGCAAAGGCCTTTAAGCCTTAGTAGTCAGTGAGGCCACTAACAGAAGGTCTTCCTTTCTAAAATAATGCACTTTTATTCTTTTAAATTATGTGTAGGTGTGTGTTTCTATACATTCGAGTGCAGCGTCTGTGGATGCAGCTCCCCCAGGCGCTGGAGTCACAGACAGTTGTGAGTCAACTGATGTGGGTACTGGAGAAAATCCTAGGGACCTCTGGAAAGCAGCAAGTGCTCTTAGCCCCCAAGCCGTTTATTTCTCTTAGACACCCAAACATGTGTTTAGATAAAGGTACAGAATGCTTGCTTGCGATAAATACATTTAGGGACCACGAGGGCTCGGGATCATCCCACCCCATTATTGTTTTTCAGCGTATGATAAGTGTGTAAACACCATTAATAATTCATTTAGACAGCTAATATTGAATCCATTCATTTTTTTGAAAATGGCTTGATACTTTAGAGCTGACATTTATTTTAATTATTTAATAATCAATTTTGCATAAAGTTTGAAACAGATTACTAAATTTATACACTTAATTCATTTTTTATCAATTCCAGCTTCATCTTTCAAACCCTCTATCTGTTCTTTACTGAAAAATTCTCCCACAAACTCCTGTTAGATTTAACTGAGCTTATTGGGAAAAATAGACTCGTAAGACTTAATTTTGAACTATGATGAAACTGTTTGGAGTGTTGGAAAACAGGCATGGGCACACACACACACACACACACACACACACACACACACACACACGTCACTTACCGAGTGAATGCTGAGATAGTCCAAGCCAAACCCTCATGGTTATATTATAATTCTCCCTCATCAACCTGCTCACGAATTTATTCTCATTTTCATCTGCTATCGTGACAACAGTCGCAGAATGATCTGTTGAAGGGAAACAAATTGTTTCTAATTAACTCCATGTGAACCATGTAAAGCAAGGGTTTTATCCTGAACTAGCCCATTTGGAAAAAAAAAAAAAGAGTATTTATTGTGAACAAGACCACTGAGAAATTCAAGCTTCATTCAGAGACTCTCTTTAAACTTTTGGCATTGACGTCAAAAATTAAAGGTACTTCCACAAATAATAGTTCCAAAGAAATCAGAAATATTTTTTAAATTAAAAATCTGCATAAAAAATTTCATAATTTTGAAAGCATGTATCTGACAATATTTTTGGTTCTGGAAGTGCCAAATCAGCGAGGCCCTTGTGTTTGAGCAGCTGGCTTTAATAACTGGAGCTTGTGACTGTACGAGTATATGCTACCTGTGTATTTCTAAGTCTTGCCTCAAAAAAGTATTTTTGTGTTGCTTCGATTTAAACTGGCTTATGCTCAAAAAAGAATTCGAAGAAGCCTGGCTTGTGACCTGAGGGAGCACCCACCCTCCTTCCACCGTATCGTCCACAGAAATGTGGTTGGTCACAACCCTCATAAAGATGACATGGGGGTGGAGAAGTGAATATTCTTTAAGCTTAGTATGTTTCTAAACACATACAGAAAATAGTGTTAAAAGTTACGTCAAATAGAATAGAAATAAATAATAAGTAGGCTAGGAAATTCATCCTAAAAGGGAAGAAAGCCTTCGCCCCTGCATTGACCGTGTTTAATACCATGCAGTCAGGAGATAATACCTAAGATATTATCACCTTTTACAGAGCAGGAAGCTGAGAGTCAAGAAGATGCAGTAATTTCTTTGGGCTTTCAGAGTCAGCCAGCTTGAGATGTTAAAAAGGTGATCGAAACCTTTGAAGGAAGAATGTTTCTGAGTTGACCGTTTTCAGGGTTCTGGACTACATGTGCACACTTTGTCATTCCTATGATACCCCCAAGCATCCCAGACTCCCAGGTTTCCATTCTCACTGGTTAGAAGAGAAGAGAAGAGAAACCATTCTGTAACTTCCATGGTGTCAGTGAGTCTACTTGACCAAAGGTCGGGAAATGAACTCAGCTTGTCTGCCTCTAAAGCTTAAACATTATACCTGCCCACACGCTACATGTACAGCCAATGCTCTCATTTTCCCCGTGGAGTAATAGGCACAGACACATATGTAAATGCATAGATCTATCTTATAATAGTTCCCATCATGTTTAGACATGTGGAGCTTACCAAAGTTCCCACACAATGTTCCTGTTATGTAGTTAAGCAGTGACTAAAATGTTTCCTAACCAGCCAACTGCCTCCACAATAGTTAGCAAAATAAATGAGCTATATGCCATCTGCTTGGGTACACAGTGCCCCCGAGGATGAAATGAACTCGTTCTGATTTTTGAAATACCATATGATGGAGGAAGGTCATTGGCTAATAAAGGCACTGCCCTGGCCCATTTTATTGGTTAGAGGATAGGTGGGAGGAGTAAACAGAACAAAATGCTGGGAGGAAGAGGAAGTGAGGTCAGAGACTCACAGCTCTCCTCTTGGGAACAGACGCCTGAGAGAGACGCCATGCCCCGCTCCCGGGATGAAGCTCTGACCCAGGATGGACTAGGCTAGAATCTTCCCGGTAAGACCGGTTCTCACAGATTATTAGAGATGGGTTGATCGGGATGTGAGAATTAGCCTGTAAGTGCTAGAGCTAAAGGGCCAAGCAGTGCTTAAAAGAATACAGTGTCTGTGTAATTATTTTGGGGCATAAGCTAGCCAGGTGGCTGGGGTGCCAGGGACGCAGCCCCCCGCCGCTCTTATTACTTCAGTTGGCGCCCAGACGTGTGGACAACTAAACCCACTTAAAAAACCTGAGAAGGCTTAAAAATAAGGGAAAGAGAGTTTAACACAGATTTTTGCTGTTTGTTGGTGGCATGCTGTAGAGAGATTCCCTGATTCGGCAACAGTAGCAGAAAAAACGCTGTGTCATTTTAAAGCGCGACTTCCTGGGGCTGTGTCGCCATTGAGATCTCTGTCTGGCTCCTGAGGGAGACAGAGCTTTTGACTAGAGCATAAATGGAGTAAAGTGCTACGATTAGTTTGATGGCAACTAGACTCGCTGTGTTCTCGGGTCTGCTCTGCTTGCCAGAGGCAAGCAAGCACCTCATCTAAGAGAGGCTTCCTGACTCAGCTTTAGCTGCAAAGCCTGCAGCTCATTAAGAGGTCCTGCCACGAAATACTTAAACGGTGTTGACGAAAAGCTGAACGCATGCTTTTCGGTTTTCAGCCGTAGCAGGAAAAAAGCTGCGCCGTTTAAAAATGCCGGCTTTCTGGGCCATCCTGCCAGGGCAAACTCTGACTGTTTGAGGCAGGAGGGCCGGCTACCGAGAGAGGACTTGAGTGTTGTCTGTTGTAGCTCACTTGCTGGCAGGGACCTTGAAATGTCATACAGTTGTTGCAGTAAACATGGCTACAGCCTGTATATCCGCCATGAGGCTGGAAAGCTAAGGAATGGAATGGATCTAGCTGGCAAAGCCACGTCTTTAATCTTACTGATATTGCATGGTAAATTAAAGACTCATGTGGTCAGAAAAAGAGAAATATACAGTAAAGAGAGATTCAAAGACAAAGAAAATTTTTAAATGGTTTACAGTGTGTTAAAAATATATGCAGACTAAAAGTTGAAGTTCTTAAAGTAAAAAACAAAAAAGGAAGAGAGTTGTTGTGTGTGGTAGCACACGCCTTTAATCCCAGTGCCTAGAAGGCAGAGACAAACAGATCTCTGTGAGTTCAAGGTGTAGTAGTGTACACCTTTAATCCCGAATGCCTGGGAGGCAGAGACAGGCGGATCTCTGAGAGTTCAAAGACAGCCTGGTCTACAGAGTTACTTCAGGTCAAAGATACAGAGAAACTGTCTCAAAAAGCAAAAAGTTAAAAGTAAAAATAAACAAAATAGAGGTTAAAATAAAACGAACAAAGATGGAAAATACACAGAGAATTTTGATACTGTATGCTATTATGCTCTCTTTGAATTGTTTGAATGCTGAGGAAAGAGCAAAAGCTACTAAAAGATATTTATTTATAAATGCTGCTGAACTAATCCAACATAGATATTTTGATGCCTTGAATTTGAAATTTGGATCTAAGGACATGATACTTTGGAAAGGAGTTTCTTATTTTGTTTTCACAGAGGATGAGACGCTGTTCATTTCTTCTATTCCGATTTGGTATGATGGACCACGCCCTCCTGAAGGGTTGGTGTGAACACCTTCAGAAAATTGCTTTGCTCAACTGCCAACTGAGATGAAACTAGCACACAGGTTATACCATGAAAGACCTAATTAACGACGCCCCCATTCAGCAGGAAGCAGTTTGGAGAGAAAAAACTGCGCCCATATTCCCAAATATGGTTTATAAACGTCCTTTTACATTTAAAGGGGGATATGATAGAGATATGAATAATTTACATTGATATGGATTTTGTTTTAGTGATTTAAATTTAAGGTCAATTTTGTTATATGTATATGTATTTCTGATCTTTATTAAGGTATTGTGATTGTGTAGTTCATTTAAATATGTACTGTATAATTAAGAAATATAGGTTGTTAATGGATAATCATCGATAATAGTAAAGCTTGTAGTCATGTTAGTTAGATTTTCTAGATATATAGAGATATATTTTAGATAGACATTCTTCATGTCTTTCAAAGATTACAGAATAGGACATTTAATGTTTTAATAACTTAGGACTTTTCATGACAATGAGACACTCTGCTCCTGGCAGCACCAATCTACTTCAAGAGGAAGATGGGCATCGAAGAGGATCCTTATGGAGTTTGATAGCCATTTGGGCAAGAAACTGCTCTTGCCTGGACTATTGCATAAACTGGACGCAGAGAACCCGCAGAGAGAGGACTACTGAACTTGCCTTAGGTGAGATGATCTTTCGGGGTTCCTGATTCATGAAAGAGTCTGCAAGACATTCTGCAGGACACAACAAATAGTGACTGAACTGACTTTGAATTTTCCTGCATTATGGAAATGTCTGCTGGATACCATGGGCCTGAAGGCTGAAGATGGATGCCCCAACGGTACAGAGGAACTTTGGGTGACTGTCCAGGCAGCGAGATGTCTCTGTCATTTCTAGAGTTTGAAAGTTGCTTTTTTCTTGTTTGCTTAGGTAGTAGTGTATCTTTCTGGAGTCTTTGATGGAGTTAAGAATAGTTAGTTATAGTTTTCCTTAGTTATGATAAAGATTATTGTAACTTTTTCTTGATAACTGTTTTGTTATATGTAATTTTGCTATGTTAAAGCCTTTTTTTTGTTTAAACCGAAAAAGGGGAAATGATGGAGGAAGGTCATTGGCTAATAAAGGCACTGCCCTGGCCCATTTTATTGGTTAGAGGATAGGTGGGAGGAGTAAACAGAACAAAATGCTGGGAGGAAGAGGAAGTGAGGTCAGAGACTCACAGCTCTCCTCTTGGGAACAGACGCCTGAGAGAGACGCCATGCCCCGCTCCCGGGATGAAGCTCTGACCCAGGATGGACTAGGCTAGAATCTTCCCGGTAAGACCGGTTCTCACAGATTATTAGAGATGGGTTGATCGGGATGTGAGAATTAGCCTGTAAGTGCTAGAGCTAAAGGGCCAAGCAGTGCTTAAAAGAATACAGTGTCTGTGTAATTATTTTGGGGCATAAGCTAGCCAGGTGGCTGGGGTGCCAGGGACGCAGCCCCCCGCCGCTCTTATTACTTCAACCATAGGTGGCTTTCTTAGAAGTCATCTTACATTCTGATTGGAGGCAGTGCCTGGGTCCCTCATGGGAGGCAGTCAATCGATGCTTCAAAGAACGAGGGTCTCTTTGCTCTCTTTCTTGGAGGCCTCATCCACATACTTCTGGTAATAAGCCACCAGGACTTTGGAGATGGACTGCTGGATGGCATAAATTTGGGCCACATGACCCTTCACACGGACCCAAATATCCACATCAACTCCTTGCCCCGAAGCAGAACGGGGTCCAGGAACCTGTACTGCAGCGTGTGTGGCTCGATCATCTCCAGGGGATGTCTGGTCACCTAGATGAGCCCCTTTCCCCTTCTGCAGTGTGCCCCGGCTGTGCTGCTTGTGTCTGAAGGCCTGCATAAACTGCAGTTGGCCCTGTGGAGCCGAGCAGCAAGTATGAGCTCCTCACCGCACCCTGCCACCGGAAAAGGAAAGCTCAGGGCTGCCCTGGCTGATTTTCAGGGTCTGCCTTTATTTATTTTTAAACCTTTCCCTATGTGTATGGGAACCACCTGGTCCAGGCTGGCCTAGAACTATGTTGCTGTGGATGACCTTTAATTTCTGATTCTCAGGCCTCATAGGTATGGGTATTATAAGCATGCGCCACCAGTACATGTGGTCCTGGGGCTCAAGCCCAGGCGTTAGTGTGGATATGCTAAATGAGCCATATCCTTACTCTACAGCAATCATTATTAATGGATGATTGCAATATTCCATTGCACTCATATGCATTAAATACTTAACTATTTCCCTGCTACTGGACAATATGGCGATAATGCTACTATAAAACAAAAATGCTTTTAAAACACTGTCTAAAATAAAGTAATTTCCCCCTTTATTTCCTTGAGAAAGAAATTCTGAAGAGCTAAATTATTCAAAAGAAACCAAGTGAATTTTTAACTTACCGAGTTCCTGACACAATTGTTTGGCCTCTGAGAAGCTGTACAATGCCTGCTCCGCCGAGTAACAGTGGTCCCCGTACTGGACCCACTGGGAACCATTCCTTTTGGCCACTGGACATTTTGATGAGTCTGCACGTCGGGACAGTTCTTTAGCTGTGAAAAAATGTTAGATACAGCTGTCATAACACACAGAGGAAGGTCAGTATTTCCCTCAAATCTCATTCAATGTTTGGATAAGCGTCCTGGAACTCAGTACATACAATCCATACATACAATCCATACACCAGCGAAAGCCACCATCTGGATTCTACAGATACTTTCTGGCTAGCTGTTTGGAATGCCATTTCCAACCCTCCTTGGTAGATGAGGTAAACACTTCTCCGTGAGGATGGAGTTTAACTTAGTACAAGCGGACAGATAAACTGGGAAAGGAAGAAAACAGGCTTTGGCAGGCCTGTCTGAACCAATAATTAAATTTTGTTCCCTTGGCTTTCCTTTTATTGTGAAAATGGAAACCAACATTTAAAGGTTGACTTTAAAAATTGCAGACACAGGTAAAAAAAAAATTGGCAATTTGTCAATCTCTTTCAAAGTAAAGATGTTATCTTTTCAAGCTCTTAAAAGTTCTTCTGGTTTCTCCTTACCCTGTTTTGTTGGTGTCTTAGCTGTGCTGAGTAATGCTAGAAGCCCATGGAGGAAGGTTGGGTCCCTTGGAACTCGTGATTAATTCCCTTTCAAGAGCACAGAGCTGGAAAGAGGCTAAACACGGCTCATCTGAGTCAAATTTCTGGCCTTGTCCCAGGTGGTGAGCTCAGTCCTGACTTCAGCTTCACCGTGCATTCTGTACCCCCTTAAACTCTCCCTGTGGGTTCTGCAGGTCACAGGGGTGGGTGTGTGGGGGAGAACTTTTCTTATTTGTGGCTTTTGTGATTCCAGAAAAAGAAAATGGCTTCTGCCATTTCCTTTATCAAGAACCTTGGGTTGACTCGTCCCTTCTGCTTCTGTCTTCTGACAGGAGGCAGGACCAATCCTTTCCAATTTCAGTTGTTGGTCTTAACCGTCCTATTTGAGCACTTCTGACCCACAACCATACTCCCCAGCCAGTCAGTTCAACGGCTGGAGGAGCGGGTGAGTTTCCGAACTGCGGCTGACTGAATGAACACGACTGTTAAAATCCTCATAAATTCCTCACTGGTGGAAGGACAGAGCTGTGACGAGCAAATTCGTGCCTTTACCACTTTGTGGAAGTAGCTGATGGGCCAAAGGGGTATTGCCCTGTGATTGTGGGCACAGCTGTGTGGTGTTCTGCATCTAAAAGTAGATGTTCACCCATCAGCACCACAGGGCATATGGCCTCTTAACATCTAGAACTATCTGCAGCTGGGCTGCCTTGTGTTGCCGATATTCCTTTCCTTCCTGATCTTTATGAAGTTGTGTTTCCAATGCTTGGTTGTTTTTTTTTAAGGGCTTGCATCGTGATAAGTTCGTTGTTGTCTTTTTTCTTGTTGTTTGACACTGAGAATCTAATACAGGGTCTCTCAAGTGCTAGGCAAGCCCTTAAACCCTGATCTACATTCCAGCCCTGCTGGGTTCCTGGTCAGGGAAAGAACATTATCTAATGGATTTTGAAACGTTATCTCATATAGCTCAGGTTGGTTCAAGATGAGTTTGAACTTCTCATCCAGCTTCCAAGGAGTTGAATTATAAGCCACGCATCAGCAGGTCCAGCTTATGAGAGCTGGGACAGGACCTGTGCTCTCTGTATGCTAGGTAAATGGTCTACGGAGTTAGATCCTGTGTACAGCCTCTGGCCCCATTTTTCATCCTACCAGGAAAACATACATAACATATACCATCGCCTTAACTTTGTTCGTTTTCTGTTTTATTTTGAAACAGGGTTTTGTTTCTCTAGCTTGAGGCTACCCTAGAGCACACTATGTAGCCCTGACAGGCTCTGAGCTCACTTTTTTTCCTCCTGAGTGCTAGGTTGCATGTGTGCACCAGCACACACACCATCATCTTCCTCATGGTTCAGTGTGCACTTCAGTGGTATAAGCCTACTCACGGCACAGCAATCACTACTACCCACCTGCAGAACATTTTCATCTTGCCAAACTGACACTCTGTACCCAGTACCTGTCTAGACCTTACCCTCTTTAGATCCCGAGAGACCAGCCTTAGATGTCCTGCTAAGGTGCTTCATATAAGGAAAATTATATAGAATTTTCCTTTTTATCACCAGCTTATTTTGCTTAGCATATTGTCTTTAAGATCTGGCCATATGTTAGCATTTCCTTCCTTTTTAAGGTTAAGTGTGCTCCTGTGTATATTTTACATATGCACATCTATACACATTTTTACACACATACATTCTACTTAGCCACTCATGTATTGGAAGATGCCTGGGTCCTCTCTGCCTTTGGCTGTTATGAATCATGCTGCTTTAAAGATGGCTGTACAAATATCAGTTTGAGTATCTGTTCTTAGTTCTTTTTAGTCTAACCCTGGATATGGACTTGCTGGGTCATACAATAATATTTTGTTTGCATTTTGAACGGCCATTCCCCACCCTGTGACGTCTCTTTTCTTGGATTTTTTTTTCTGTCTCTGTGTGCTTTATACATATATCCCAACAGTTTTCCTTAATATTTCCTTTCCTCCTATGTTTGAGAAGCTGGCTTTTGATGATGATATTAAGGGAACACCACAGCCCTTGAGATCCATTTCTATGTGAAGCAAGAATCTTCAGATTCTAAAGGAAAATGTAGCAATAGAATGATGAATCTCCTGGGAACAAATTCCCTGACAGAACCACCAATTATACATCCATTCACAAAATATCAGAAAGTGTTTTTTTTTTAATAGAATTTGCGGGCAAGCCTTATTTAAAACCTATAAAAAATGTTCATTAAGTAATGATGTGCGTACATTCATATCAAATTTTAGTAAATACATAGTTGCTCACAATCAAGTCTTACATTTTGTAGGCTTGTAACAAATAGCACCATCCTTAACAGACAGGCACTTTTCATGTTTCCAAATTCCTTTCGGATTTAGGATGAGACAGTTTCCAGGAGACCCTTGGGTTTTCCATGGGATGTAGTCAAAGGCACTGCCATCGGCCCATTCGAAGCTTGATTCGCTTCCCTGTTTAAGAACAGTATGGAGACCCTGAGCTCAGGTGTGTGACTTCAGAAAGAATAGAAGAAGAATGCATGCATGGTAAGACACAAGTAATAATTATTTTCTTATAAATATTGTAAGTTTAGGCCTAGCTATAATGCCAGAGATTTGCTTTTCATCCAGGAATTTAGAGCATTTGCTCTGACAGAATGTAAGCAGCACTTTAAATTTAGAAACAGAGTCATTATATTCTGTCTCTGGATTTACTCAAAGACTGGATTTAGGAAAACACATGCAAATGGCTCCCATTTACCTCTTTACCATAACTCAAGATTTAGACTCCGACCACTGTGTTGCTCTGAAATATTTTTCGTGCTATTCTTTTCATTGTTAGTGGTGCTGGGAAGTGAACCTAGAGAGCTCACACATGCTAGGCAAGTACTTCACCACTGAGCTGTATTCTGGTCTCGAATGCTGTTTTTTGAGCATCATAGCTTTGTGGTTTGTGTCTGGCAACATTGCAGAGGCCATGATACAGCAGAGGCTAGAAAAGGCAGTTCTCCCCAAGGAGCTAGACATGAGGAGGCTATTTTCAGCTTTTGCTTGAATCCATAATCTTTTTTTAATCCATAATCTTACTGCACCTTTTCTCCCTTCTTCCTTTCTTTCATTTTTTCTCCATTCTTCTCAAAATATTATTTAATGAGGCCTACAACTCTCAATGGATGGCTATTTTTATATGCCAGACATTATTAGAGGCACATGCGTAGAGATATAGGATTCAAATGATGGTACCAAAGATGTGATATCAATATACTAATCTTCTTTAGTTAATCTTTTTTTTTTTGAGAATTTCACAATTAAGTGCTGTATTGACATTATTTCCACCCCTGCCCATACAATCTCCAATGCCTCCTGTGTCCTCCCTCTCAAACCCAAGAGGTCTGGACCATATTAAGAATTGTGGTTGCTGGCTATATGTATTTTTGTGTTAAAATATGAAAGGAAATATTACTAGCTGATTTTACGATGAGGAGATAGGATTGCAAATGGTAGATAATGCATGCACTACTGTGACAGATGTGCCATCAGTACTGAAAGGCTTTTCTCATTCTACGTCATTTACTTCATAGGAATTTTCCGACTGGTCCTTCCTAAACAAGCTCCAGGGACCAAGGATGGAGCTCAGATGTGGAACACAGGGGCTTGATCACTACACCCACAACAGAAAGAACTCCAAACCAAAAGACTACAAGAATTTGTTGAGTTATTAACCCACAGAACCCTTGGGTTGGCCTGGACGGTGGAGGCCCAAAAATATTTCCAAGTTGACTTATCTCTCTCTAATTCCTTCAGGGTTGTTGTGCTTCAAGGTTATTGAGACGAAGGTCTCGCCTAGTCAGACACCCGAGAGTTCTGCTCTCTCAAGGTTATTGTCAACAGGTGTGGCTAATAGCCAAACCTTGTACTCCAGGAATAGGGAAGGAGACGTGTTCCTATCTGAAACAAGAGTCTAAAGATCCATCTGAGGGTCCAATTCCATTAAGGAGATAACTTTGGTTTCCACCCAGGGAGTGGTTTGCCTATAGAATGTTTTGGTCTAGGGTGTGAGTATGACTTGTTGGAGCAGCAGGATGTTTAACTATGGTTGTAGCCCACAACTTTCAATTGGTCTGTTTATTTCCTTGTATAATGTTAATGTAGTTTTTTGTCTTACTCCTGCCTTTTGGGGTTAGGGATATTTAAAGCAATTGAAAATTAAATGCAGGCAAATTTCAGTACTCTCTAGAATTCCCTCCTGATACTATCCTATACGTTTCTCTGTTTTATTATTTTCATTCACATCTTCATATTCTTTACTATATTTCAAAATCCCCATGCCTCTACCCTGGCAAGAGGTCTTTGGTCGAGGCTGGTCCCCGACACTGGATATTTGCACTTTACAATTTTATTTATTCCACGTTGTAAAAGGTAAGAAACAACCAGGGGTTACACAGATATCATATTTTGGGTTAATATCTTATGCTAAAAATCTCCGATTTTCAAAGTCACAGCTTTTTAGAAATTTCTGGAAACAGAGTGAGACTTACATCATGACTCGAGAGCCCAACCCAGAGAGGGAATCCATCACGGTTCACGATGTCTTCCAGGAAGAGCTGCTCGTTTAGGTTGTGAACACTTGCTAAATGCCCCCCACTTTGAGAGCACATGTTCAACGCTTGGTACCATGTCACCTTTTTCTGAATAACATTATAGACGCCATCCTCATACGTGATGAACTCTGGCAGGGTACTATTGTGCTCTTGCTTGTAGTCGACTGTAACACCGAAAACAAAAGGGCCGCTAAGTTTAAATAGTTTCAAATGCATTACTTTGGACAAAATAACAGGTCAAATATAAACTTTGTTTTTCCTATTTCCACAGCACATATAAGGCTCTTAAATCACACACACACACACACACACACACACACACACACACACACGCACACACACACCCAGCTGTTGTGACATGATGGCAAAATGATTACCCAAGTGAGATTGATGACTGTAAGGGACTCGGGGAGTCTGAAAGATGGACAAAAATTCAGGTCTGCAGTGTAGGGGACATAGGGCCCCACATCTGGTAAGCACTCGGCTTACCAGAGCAGGCTGTTACTACTCAATCTTCAAGCTGATAATAATTTACACACAAATTTACATTTCAAAATAGGCTTATGTAAGTAATAGACAAGACTGAAAGACATGCGTTTTGCCTGGAATGTCAAATTCTATGCCAACATTCCTTTTTATAAAAGTTCAGTCCCTCTTTCAAGACTCAGTCAACTGCCACCTCCTAATTCTGATTGAGCTTTCCGTTTACCAAATAATCTAAGGCTTTCTACAAGGATAAAAGAGTTAGTGCTGTCTCAGCAGCAAGGGTTCCCTTCTAGAGATGGAGACCAGGACTCCAAGGGCCAGGGCTTTGCTGTCCTCCGCCAGTTTCTGTGGTTCCGCATGTGGGCTATCACGGGAGCTAGCTCTCCAGACAGGCACGAGTCTCACTAGTGGAACTAATGCCTTTACACCCTGTTTCCCTGGGGTGAGACCACACTTCTCTTGCTTACTGTTGTGGTTTGAATATGAAATGTCCCAGGCTGATGACACTGGGGACATTGCGGAGCCTTCAGGAGGCAAAGCCTCTCTGGAAGAAGTGGTTCACTGGGGTGGGCCTTGAGACTTTTCTGCCCTGCTCTACTTCCTGCATCCTCTTGGTTTCACGAGTGTGTGGCAGTGTGACCAGCTGGCCTCTTGTTCCGGCTATTATGCCCTCCCTGCCTGCTGCCATGACTTGCCCACCACAACAGACCATATCCCCCCTGAGAACCACAAGCCCAAACAAACCCCTTCTCCCGTAAGTTGCCTTGTCAGGCTGTTCTACCATTAGAAATAGAGAAGCCACTATGACTCTTACCCATTTCAATTTTACAAGCAAAAATACTGTGTTGGTAAAAATGAAGCGTTTCCTCAATAACATTGAAGGACTGAATATCCCAGAAGCCATCAGTACTCAAACCGGCCAAAAATTGGTGGTTTTTCACAGCTGGTCTTCCCGATCTCCAGTGTGCATATGACAATGCGGTCTTATCAAACCACATCAAAGAGTTGTCTAAGAAAGAAACACATGTTTCTAGACTGAGAGTTAAATCAAGATTTCAGTTTCAAGGTTAGTATTTCAGACTACTGGTTTATTTCCTCCATTCCTTACCTTCTAAAAGACTGTCAGGTTAATGGTACCTTTTTAAAAAAAATGTCTTCTAATTGTAACAGGAAATCATGCTTGTTTTTTAACTTGAAAATGTAAATTATAGCCGGGCAATGGTGGCGCACGCCTTTAATCCCAGCACTCGGGAGGCAGAGGCAGGCGGATCTCTGTGAGTTCGAGACCAGCCTGGTCTACAGAGCTAGTTCCAGGACAGGCTCCAAAGCCACAGAGACACCCTGTCTCGAAAAACAAACAAAAAAAAACCACAAACAAACAAAAAAAAAAGAAAATGTAAATTATAAATATGAAAAAAATTAACTGGAATGCTATTCCTTCTTTTTCTTGGGGGGGGGGTGGTGTGTTTCTGAGATAAGGTTTCTTTGTGTAGCTCTGGATGTCCTAAAATTTGTTCTGTAAACCAGGTTGGCCTCAAACTCACAGAGATCCGCCTGCCTCTGCCTCCTGAGTGCTGGGTTTAAAGGCGTGCGCCACCACCACCAAGCTATAATTCCACTCTTTAGTAGCATATTTGTCTCTTTTCATTCTATCCATTCTCCTTTCAACTGCAACATAAACAATAATAACTATTTTATTTTTTAAAAAATTATTGATATCTTATAAAATTAGTGAAAGAAATTATTTTCTCTGGACACAACTGTGCATACTCGTGATTGAAAGATTTTAACACGCTTCATTTCAATGTGGAGATCAAGTTTCTCAACAAACTGTGCTAAATAGTTGGATACTAACACACAAAATTATGAATATGAGCTCCTTACTGTTTTTTTAAAATATTTATTTATTATGTATACAATATTCTGTCTGTGTGTATGCCTGAAGGCCAGAAGAGGGCACCAGACCTCATTACTGATGGTTGTGAGCCACCATGTGGTTGCTGGGAATTGAACCCAGGACCTTTGGAAGAACAGGCAATGCTCTTAACCTCTGAGCCATCTCTCCAGCCCGAGCTCCTTACTGTTAACGCAATAAAAAACTAACTCAGTCAGGTGGTGGTGGCGCACATCTTTAATCCCAGCACGTGGGAGGCACGGGGATGTCTGTGAGTTCGAGGCCAGCCTGGTCTACAGAGTGAGTTCCAGGACAGCCAGTGGTACACAGAGAAACCCTGTCTCAAAAAACCAATTAAAATAAAAAAAAATTGTTGCTTTTGATAATACTATGACAAAGTATGTAAGAGGGTATAACTTAATTTTACTAAATTTCTAGACAAAGGCAAAGGCTTCATTTTATGTCATCCTGATATATTCTGTCCCCCTGCCTCACTCTTGTCGCTTTCCCTCCCCAGTCCCTTTCTGTTTTCCTGTTTCATGCATTCCATTCCCAGCGGGTACGATTCAAATCTGTGTGCCTGAGTTTGAGGTCCTCCACGTCGTACAAACCGTTTCCAGGGGAGCATGCACTGAGTGCCCTGACCCTTTCCTCTAGAAAACTACTTTTCAATTTTAGGAGTGCTTATATTTTTATACAGATTCTCGCATCTTACATATCTACTTAAACAGACTGAACTCTGGGTAAAATGGTCTTCTTGGAAAAGCACAGACATTCCCTGGAAGTGTGCGCTCTAGGGGAAGCACAAGAGAGAACCTAACAAGGAGAGGAGAAACAGAGCGCATGGACTGCTCGGATCAGGCCTGGAACTAATTTTTCGCACGGCTGTATTGCTTCCATTCTTGCTCTAATGCAACTCTATCACTGTGTCCCATCTGGATTCTTCTCTTTCCTCTTTCCAGAGCTCAAGAGCCATGACTACTGCTCTGGTAGAGATGAGAAGAAACGCCAGACTCCTCCATGACATGACGGATTTCCTTCCCTAACTGCAAGACCTCCGCGAACTTCAGGATACCTCCGATTTTCCTTCTACACTGGTCTATTTGCTCTCTATGAGACACAGGTTCTAGGGTTTGTTCGTATCAGTGGTATTTTGGAGACATGGTGTTTAATCCAAATTTCAAATATCCTTCCCCACTCTTAGTCTAAGAATCTTATCCTTCTGTTGCTTACTATATCCAAGGTAATGCTATAAACCCAAAGGGGCAGCATCATTAGAAATGTATCTTGTGTTTGTTTTTTTCCACATAGTTATAACGGGAATGCAAACTGGGGATATATATGGAAGTGTGGTCATTTTTAATTAGTCTTGAGTTGCCAGAAGGAAGGGTGGAGATGGGAAATTACTCTCTACCATTTAAATCTAAGATTGGGGTAAGAGTGTGCGTAGTGGCAGAGCAGAGACACAAAGACCTTCATTTGGAGTTGGACGACGGTGGCGCACACCTTTAATTCCAGCACTTGGGAGGCAGGGGCAGGTGGAGCTCCGTGAGTTCAAGGCCCAGCTTAGTCTACAGAGTTCTAGGACAGCTAGCGCTGTTACACTGTGACAAAGCCACAGCCCCCACTTACTTTCATAGGTTATCCCTAGCATGACCCAGGAAGCTATATAATTGAAGTGCAGAAGCTGCTCAACCACAAAGTCGTTCTCCTCTTCATTCCGAATACTCAGAATCTGGGCTTTTGAATCTGTCAAAACAAAAAGGCCAATTTTAGCAATTACTTTGTACAGAATACTTTGTCTTCCCTTGAAAGAGCCAGGGAGTCCTACTTCCCAGACGCAGCTGCTCTGAACTGGCCATCAGCTAGCTAAGGTGGCAGGCTGTGCAGTGTTCACACATTCCCATGTCCATCTGGCCCCCACAGGACACAGGGATCTGGGAGCTGAACTGAGATGCCCACTTCTCTTTGCCTTCATTTAAAGGTCACTTTCCAAAGGCACAAATCCACACAATATTAATGGGATACTGTTAAAGACTACCCTGTAATAATGCTTCTTTAGTATAGTTTTAATTATTGAAAATAGATTAATTTTTTTTATTCATACAATATATTCCAATTGTGGTGCCCCTCCTTCTACTTCCCCAGTTCCTCTCCACCACCCCTCCCACCTGGATTCACCACACTTTCTGTCTCTCATTAGAAAACAAACAGGCATCTAGGGGGTAAGAATAAAATAAGCCATAATAAGATTTAAACAAACAGAAAGGAAAGAACCCAAGAAAAGGTACAAGAAGCAGACATAGATGGAGAGGGCCACTCAGGCACATGTTCAGGAATGCCAGAGAAACACAGGGCCAGAGATCATCATATATATATATATATATATATGAGACCTGTAGGGCCAAAATAACAATAAGAAATAAAAAGATAAAATCTGCAATAACTAAAAAGGAATAAAGAGAAAAAGCCCTGTCGTGACATTATAAGGCAAGAAACCTCCAAAGACGCCACTGAGTCTGTTTGCTGTTGCCCATTCACTCCTGGGCACACAGTCCACCCTTAAGAGTCGTTTCCCCAGTGAGACTCTGAAGGGACAGGAGCCCACGCAAGCAGGTGGCTCTGGCAGGTCTCGCCCCCACCCCTATTCCCTCTGCCTTGCTAAAAACCATTAGATTATATTCCTAAAACTGGTCATTTATTTGGCCACTTCCTCCTCCTGAGGCTGACTACCAAGGTCTAGCTATCAAAGTATTGGAATCCAGCAATCGGAAGCCCCCTTTGGCTCATCTAATTAACATGACCAATTAAAATTAAACACCTCATCCTCACATGGGGTTTTCCATTTTACCTTTATAAACCCCCATTTGCCTAGGTGCCACGTCTGTCTCCTCTCTATCCAGAGACAGTCCTTTGTCCCCCAGGACAAATGCTCCTGCCCTCTCTCTCTTGTCCCTTTCCCCTTCTCTTATGTCCCAAGTCCTCTACCACCACATCCTAGCCCATTCTAACCCAGACCTCCCCTTTTTCTCCTCTTAAAAATTACACCTGCAAGGTCATTTGCTGCTAATTGGTGCCCGAGTCAGAAAGCAGCCTAACCTTTCTTCCCCACTTAGTAAAGGATCTCTCTGGGGAAACAGGTCTTTGGGTGTGGTTTGCACCTCACCCAGGGTCCAAGAGGGAGCTCCTGCTGTGCAGGGGACTGGGGTGGGGTTCAGACTCCTTTGAGGAAAACTAAAGTTTCATTTGCAAGTAGTTATCAATTGGACATAGCTTTTTGATTAGGGACGGCGGTGTGCGGTGTGCGGTGTGCGTGCGCGTCCACTTCGCCTTTCAGTTCTAGGACCCCATCGGGCTCTATGCACGCTGCCTCAGTCTCTGTGAGTTCATACGCTATGCCAGTATTTCTTAAAGTATATCTTGATATACTGTGACACAGAGGGTATACAATCTAGTGTCTCTCCACCCCTATTCTATCTTTAATTTTTTTAAAATTTTTTTTGTAGAACTTCTCTTAAAACACGTGCTCTTAAGACTCAGCACACTTTGAGGTATAATGACTTGATACTTTTCATAGGAACTCTGCACAAAGTTCATAGTTTCTTTCTTTCCATTATTCAGAAGTCACAGACCCTCAGGGTTTAGCTGGGAATTGCTCCAGGTCTGGTGGTACCTGGTCAGGGTCGGTTACCTTTGACCTTGGTTCTGATGAGTGGTGTAACTGGACTTCACGCCCGCCCGCACAGGGTGACCTAGTTCAGGTCAGTCAGTCTAGGCTCTCCACAACCAGTTCTCTGCCCTCTCGCGTGAAAATCAGGAGAGCCAGTCACCGGAGCTACTCAGGAATCTTTGTAACGGCTGACACGCAAAGTGAGCATGTCCCAGTACTGGAGGGCAGTAGAAGATGCTTACGCAGTGTCTGGCAGGTGGCGTGTACCTCCCTCGGCGTGATTGTCTTATGTCTATTCTTCGTGATCATGAAGTTGTAGCAGGAGTTCTGGAACGGCACCCATGGTGTGCTCTGCACAGTAGACGGACACTTAAGGCTGCTGAACGGTTTGACCTCTTTTTCCGTCTCATCTAGGAAGAAGGGTTAGCGGTGAGAAATCTAATTCCGGATGTGAATGTTAGATCCTGTTCACAGTCATTAGATTTGATTTGTGGGAGACATGCAGGAAGCGAGGAAGTAGCAGCCTGGCGCGGCTGGTTCTGTTTACACTCGAATATAGCATAAAGAATGCTGGCTTTCCGCGGGGAGGAAATTATTTGACATAATTTTCTTACCCCTGCTGTGGAGTGCAGGAATGTTAAAAATGAGGTGTTTTTAGGTTACAGGAGTTTTTTTTCTTCCTGCATTATTAAATGTCAAGTGCCAGGATCCTCCTAGGGGAGCTCTATAAACATATTAATTAACAATAGGCATCTAACTTTAATGGTGAGATTCACTCTCACGGTTCTTCTTACTGATATCTCTAATTTTAATGAGATGACTTAATGAAATAGTTATTCCCTTAACAAAATTAGAGATATCATTTAAAACATGGCCTCTAGAATATTTAATCTTTTTCATTTTATGAAAAAGTCATATAGTCTAGAAGATCCAAATATAGTAATGTAGAACTCAAAATAATTGAGAAAGATTTACTATGTCATAGTGACTATTGGGCATTTTTTTTCTTCCATTTTGTGACCAATCCCTTCGTCTCAGAGAATAATGTGTACTTTCTACCACAAACACACAAAGGTGGGCCCCCGATTGGGTTGGAGATTTCATAGCCAGCTCAGGCTGAGCCTGTTCGGTCCTGTGAGTTGGAAACGTGGGATTCAGAAATCATTAACTCACCTTTGGTCACAGGCAGAAGTGAAGGCAGCAGAGCAGCCCTGTTCCTCTACCCGCAGAGTGGAAAAAAACGGAGGAACAGAAAGGACAGGCACATGGCACGTCCTGGTTTTATGTTTTCTTGTTGGTGTCGGGATTTTTTTTCTTTGTTTCATTTTTGTTTTTTGAGACAGGATCTTACCATGCCGCTTTGGATGGCCCGTAGACCATGAGTTTGCTACGTGAACCAGGCTGGCCTCAAACTCACAGAGTGCCAAGTGCGGGGATTCTGAGGCTCCTTCTCCAGATGGCTGACCTACGCTTGTTTGTAAGGTGGTGGTCAGAATGCCCTTGTGACTTAAGCTCCCTCGCCTGTGTTGCCGCTCCTTACAATCAGCTGAGTCTTTGTTTTTGAGACAGGGGGTTTGCCTGTAGCCCAGGCTTGGCTAGGCTTTGCCCATCTTCTGCTTTACGCCTGAATGTTGGGATTAAAAGTGTGTGCCACCACGCCTGGGAGCTTTAACCGTGGTTTAAGATGCTAGTTGTCAGTGTTAAGAATGAATTAAGAAAGCGTTTCCCTGAGTTAGTTTTGTAAATATATTTGAATAAAAACAGACGTAAGAGGAGGATGAGTGACAATGGGGCTCCATAAGTCAGTCAGCATTGTCAGCTGATATAAGAAAGACAAAATCCAAAATAAAACTAATTACAAAACAATTTATAATCAATAATTCTTGAGTACAAATGTTTGCGTCAAGTTTTGTTGGGGAAAAAAATTGACATGATGGAGTGGGAGATGGTTCAAGGGTTAAGAGATGTCTGTTTCCCCAGAGGAGCTAGTGCAGATTCCCAACATCTACCCGGCAGCTTAGAACACCTGTAACTCCAGTTCTGGAATGAGGCTTCCATGGACACTAGACACGCACAAGGTGCACCCGCACGCATACTGCCAAAACACCCACACACACAATAAAGCGGTGAAAATAAATTTTTAAAAAGGATGCGATTTCCTTATAACCCCCAAATAAGATTTTGCAAAACCAAATGCCCGGAACTCTACTGCACTTGAGATCTACATACTTCCTGGGTAGTAGTAGCAAATGGCGCCGGGTTGGTTAGCATCGCAGTCAGCTGTCTTCCAGAACCCGTCCGAGTCTAAGATCACACAGTCATCAAGCTTCTCATTGTTGACAGCCCAGTTACTAAAATGAAGATGTTTCCCATCTGACCAGCCAAAGTTGAGCTCATCCTAGGAGGGGCAGAAAGCCATTTCAAAGAGACAATATTCACATCATCCCTTCCATATTATTTTAACCCATGAGGTCCGATAATTATCAGTTGTATTTTATATTGTGTTAAGCACTATTTTAAACGCTTGATAAATATTGGCTTGCTGAATTCATGGAACGGGCATCCAAAAGGGTCCCTCTTGTCTCCCTTTAACAAATCAGGGAACTGGGGGTGAGTGCAGGGCTAGGACCCCTCTTCAGGCTCTCAGATCCTAGACTTTGGGGTCCTAACCATCATGTTCTGCTACCCACAGATCATCAGAACTGTTAGTTGGAGACCAGAAAGCGAACGCGGAGTGTAGAGTACGTGCATGGGGTACAATGGCGGCAACATGGCATACTAGAAAGACAGAAAGTTGGCTGTGCGCAGCAGTGCAATCACATATGAGCTTCTGATGTGTGAGCCCGACCCTCCCAATTTCCAGCCCCCGATCTGTGAGATGGCTGTGACCCAAGACTAGCCAAGTGTAAAATGTTCATTTCCTCAGTCTCAACTCAGGCCAGTGTAGCTCACTCTGCTACACTGGTCTCTGGGGCAAAGCAGCTTCCTTTACAGTACTTAAGTCATTCTGGAAGCCTCTAAACACTTGTCTGTAGAGCTTGACAGGGCCTGACCACCCACCTGTCTTGAGAATGGCTTTATGTTGTTGACATTGGAGTTTGAGGGATAGTTATGACACTTCCCATTTGTGCCATAATAATAATAATAATAATAATAATAATAATAATAATAATAATAATAATAATAATAATAATGCACTAGGCCTTAATAACCAATGCTGGCCCAACTGCAGGACAGGGCTAAGCATTTCTGAGGCCTGAGGGAAGGTCACACACAGGTTCCTTATTTCAAAATCAGGAAACGGCCAAACCTAGTGCTACTAAATGCTTCATTATTTTTGTAGTGCTGGGGGGGGGGGTTAAATCCAGGGTCTCCTGGTTGCTAGGAAATCTTCCATCAGTTAATCAGGAAAGCCAATGTGGGCTTGATTTTACCTACGCTCTGGCCTACACTGTCTCAGTCTTCCTCTGTGCCACCAGCCCCTGCCAATGGCCTTTGGAGCTTCCTTCCACCACAGATAAATCCTCTTGCGCTCCCTATCCGTAATGAATGTGAAACTTCCTGATCAAGACTATAGACCTAAAGTTTCTAACATTTAATCTTTCATTGATCTAATCTGAACTTGGTTTTTCTAAGCTAACAATCTGTTTTAGCTACACACGGGAAGCCTGTTCATTTTTTTGTCCTTAGATACCAAAGGATTGTAAGTGGCAGGCTGTGGGTATTCGCTCCTTCGACATTCCTTGCTGTCCGTTCCAGGCTCCATGCCTCTCTCTGCCATGAGTCTTACACGAGGACTTGTTCCCTGTCCCCTGCTCCTTCCCGGTACTCACTACAGTGTCCTGAGCCTTGCTTCACCCTTCTGTCCCAACCGCTGGCTTTTGGATGTCTTCAATACTCAAATGACACACTGTTGTAACCTGCTCTGGATTCCATTTAACCCAGAACTGCTGTACCTGAGATACGGTGAACATGCTCTATTTCATGTCAACATTATTTTCTTTAAAAATGTAAATAAATAAAAACGACTGTCCCCACAGCTCAGGCTCCATGCTGCTCCCGTTCTCGCTATACTTTCCTAGGTAGTGTCATGTTATTAGAATAAAAAGTTTCACATTATCTCTATTCTGTTATAAAATTTTTAATTGCTTTCAATACACACTGTTACATCTTCTTATACTGTCAAGTTCCGAAGATTAAAGGCAGCTTGTGGAGACACACAGACAACAGGTACACAGGATATGTAAAATGAAGGGCGAAGGGAAAAGAGACCCACAGGTCAAGACTGAAAACACAAGAGGGCACAGTGGGTAGAGCAAGCCATTCAAAGGTGGAAGGAAAGAAAAGACAGCAAAGAGTGGTCCTCTGATCTCCACATGTGTGCCCCCATCTCACACCATGTGCACACACGCACACTAGAAAGATGATAGGAAACAGACTAAGGAAAAATAAAATCATCAAGTGGGAAATGAGGAAAGTTATGCAACACGACTCCAACTGCTTTAAAAATAAACCCATAAATACAGTAACTCAAGAACACACACCAAAATACTAACCCACAGGTAAACTACCGATACTTTAGTACGAGTGACTTTTGATTAAACAGTGAGACTCTTGCTCAGCAGCTTGGGCTAATCTGGAACTCATCCTAAAGCCCAGGCTGGCCCTGAATTTATGACAATCCTGCTTCAGCCTCCCAAGTGTTGGCATTACACTTCGCTAACAGTGATTTTAATACAAGTGATTTTAATTTTCCTTCTTTTAATTTATTATAGTTTAAAAATTTAAATCTTACGTGTATATGTGTGTATGATATGTGCATATCAGCATGTATGTAATGTGTGCATATCTCTGTGTATGTTTGTGTGTATGCTGTATGTGTATGTCTCTGTGTATAATGTGTGTGTGTGTGTTTGTGTATGTGTGTGTGTGTTTGTGTGCACACACTGGTATATATGTGCCATGACTTGGGTGTGGAGGTCTAAGGACAGCCTCAGGTGACGACAGTCTTTACCTTTTATCTTGTCCAAGAAAGGGTCTCTCGTTTGCCTCTATGACTTAACATCTTTCTGCTAACTCTGAAAGCGATGGAAAACTCTCCATACTTCCTCCACACCCAACCCTACCAGACTTTTAAATTCTTCCTTTCTTATCTTGGTTGAGGAGACCTGACAACTTCTGATTCTAGCTCGGCCAAACAAAGACGAACAAAAAGAAGCGCTCAGTGAGCCATACCCACTAGAAGGTTTCTGAAGACCCCAATCTTCCACTTTGTGTCAAAAGACAACTGGCATAAAAATAGACACCCATGGAATTAACTGCATACAGTTTTAACACGCTGCTTTCTTTGGGTCTACAAGAGGAGCTAACGGGAGGAACGGCAAACTTACATCTTGACTGGAGAGTCCGATCCAGAAGGAGCTGTTGCGTAGTGTGGCCTGCACGGAGAGGAAGGCCTGCTGGTAAGGGTCTGTGATGCTCACCAGCTGCATGTTCTCTTTCAGACACTCCTTCAGAGCGCCGTGCCAAGTCACAGGCTTCGAGATGATTTTGTACAGGTTATTTAGATATTTTACAGTTTCTGAATTGGTCTCCCAGGGCTGTCCATCTTCAACGTCTATTGTAGAAGAAAACAATAACAAGAGTTCCTCTGTGCACTCTGCTAAGTCATCGAGGCCTGTCGGATTTCCAGAGCGCATCCCTTCCTGGTTTACTTCAGACATCACTTGCCTACTTAGTTCAGAATTTTACTGAGAGATTAAGCTATAGCTTGCTGAATGGCTTAGGAAAACTTATATGACTTGCATCTTCCTGAAATCAGGACACTTCCGTTTAGCTATTCTCATTTGGGAGAAGAAAAGCTACACAAAAAAGTCACCTGCAATAAGTTTATTGTTCCACGTTGGTGACAAACACCTCCTTTGTGTGAACTGCTTTGCTAGGAAAAGTATTTCAAAGTCTCCCCTTACAACATCTTGATCAGCCCCACCACCTGAACGGCCGGGGACCCTTTCTAAAGGGGGGGACAGAAAGACTGTAAGAGCCGGAGGTTGGGCTGAATTGGAATGGAGCAGCGTCTTTGGGTCATGGCAGGATTGCAGCGCTTGTAAACTCCCAGCGGCTCGGGTCCCTGAAGGAGACTGCACGAGACCAAGCCGGTACTCTTTGAGCATGGCCTGGGAAGGGCGTCACCAGTCCCAGCCCCAGCTGAAGCCCTACGAACAGCTGATGACTCTGTGGACAGAAGGCATCTTTAAGACTGTGGCTACCGGTAGGACCGGTAGGTTAACCAGGCTCTGGCTGCTGGCTCCACAGCCAGGACTATACAAGCCGCAGAACGCCGTGTCAAGGGGCTATTGAGAAACAAAACAAAGGAACTGAAGTTTTGGGAGGGAGTAGGGAGATATGGATGGGTGTGGAAGGAGTTGGGGGGCGTGTGTGTGTGTGTGTGTGTGTGTGTGTGTGTGTACCAAATACATTGCATGAAATTCTCAAAGAATCAATAAAACTAACTTTTAAAAGTGTTCCTTTATTTCAAGTGGCAGAGCTACCCTGAAGAGGAGTTTGCAGAGCCACTTGCTACTGCCTTAGGGTTCTTATCTGAATAAGGAAGTCATTAGAGAGGGTGGGCAGGGGCAAAGATGAATTTAGCGAGAAAAGCTTTGCTAAGGTACATGAAATTCGTGCTTTAACTTCTCATTGTGCAGCAAACACTTTTCCTTAAACACTTGTCAAAAATGTATCATGGCCAATTAAAAATAATGCAATGCATTTTCAAAAAACTGCGTGCTTTCTATTTCACTTTTTTTTCTTCTTACTATGGAGCCCTGGTCGTCCTGGAACTCACTATGTAGATCAGGCTGGCCTTGAGCTTACAGAGAGATTCAGTTGCCTGTGCCTCCCCAGTGCAGAGGGGTATACCACTACATCGAGCATGGGTGGTTCCTACTTTTGAAATACATATTTAACATTATTTTGACTTTGGGAAGAAACAGACGGCTTCATGCATAGTGTTTCCTCAAATTTCTGTCAGCTAAATTTAGCAGTCAGTGTTTGTACAGTACTGAATTTTTCCTCAGATAAAAACAAAAATCTGCAAAATATCTAAGTAGAAAGAACATTCAACCACAGCTTACTAGAATATTGAACTATGACTCTCATTAGACAACTATTAACATGTTCTACTATAGATTTAATTTTATATTTAACTGTGGTAATAATACTTGAAAAAAACACAGTCTATAAGTGATAATCTGCTTCACTGTGTCAATATGAACTTGTCTATGCTAAAAATGTAAGCTACACAACTATAAAATTACATAAATTTATTCGTAAGACTTTAGCAAGGAAGCCTGTCTAACAGCATAAAGTATGGTAGATATCAAGGTGAGAGCTGGTACCTGAGTACTTCTGACAGAGAGACAGAGAATGGAGGTCGGAGCAGGAAGTAAAATTCCAGGTCCCAGTGTACGGCGACTTTTTGAGATTGAGAATCAGGGCACAGTGGTAGTGAGACTCGTCATCAAAGAACTGAAAAGAAAATAGTAGCACAGTTATGGGACTAATAGTGTGAAGAAAAGTTTGCATCTTGGTGTTTCTTCTTTCCCCTACAAACCAACAAATGAGCCAAGGCCAAAACCAAACCAAAACTCTTGAGAGAACTTACCGTAAAACTTCTAAAGGACAAAATGACAGCAATAGCAAAACCATGCTGTTGTGGAATATTCCTTTACACTGTGTGAAGATGCGGCATTGTGATTGGTTTATAGAAAGCTGAATGGTCAACAGCTGAGCAGGATTTTCAGGGCAGAGAGAATACTGGGAAGAAGAAGGGCAGAGAGGCCAGGAGCCAGATTCGGAAAGAGTCAGACACACAAAATGGGGTAGAGGTGTAGATAGAGGTGGTAGAGTGTAGATCAAAAGATATGGTATGGATTAACTTAAGTTACAACAACTAGCTAGGAACAAGCCTAAGCTATCAGCTGAGGTTTTATAATTAATATTAGTCTCCATGTTGTGATATGGAAGCTGGAAGAAGGGACAGAAAAATCTGCCTACACCATGACAAACATTTAAGACATTAAAAAATAATGGAATTAACTTTAGAAATTAAAAAATGTTAACATAGATACACATATTTTCAAACAAAGAAAACCTCTTAGAAATAAGATAAAAATGACTACAGGAATTCTTCAATTTTTTTTCTATTGTTTTGTTTTTCAAGACAGGGTTTCTCTGTAGCTTTGGAGCCCATCCTAGACCTTGTTCTGTAGACCAGGATGGCCTCAGACTCACAGAGATTCACCTGCCTAATCCCAGCAGAGGTGGGCAGATCACTGAGTTGAATGCTAACCTGGTCTACAGAGTGAGTTCCAGGACAGCCAGGGCCACACAGAGAAACCTAGTCTAGAAAAATAAAAACAAAAAGGAACCAGAATACTGATAAGGTGCCTCCCAGGGCGTGTCTGTGAGGACCGCTTCAGAGAGGAGTAGTTGAAGGAGAAACACTCACCCTGAATGTGGGTGATGCTAACCCATGGGCTGAGGACCCACACCTTATAAAAGGTGGGGAGGGCAGGGAAAGTGGAAGGGAGCGTCAGCCCTCCCCACTCTGCTCCCTGCCCAGTACTCTGCTGTGAATTACCGTGTCCCCATCACCGTGGACAGAAACCTGAAACCACAGTTCACAATAGACCTTTCCCGCTGAGCTGTCCAGGTGCTGCAGTTACCTTGACTCAAAAGTACCTAACTAATACAGATGCCCATGGGGGGGGGGAATCACACAAAAATCCTCAGGCAACATCTTTCTAAATACCGGTAAGACAATCAAGAAAAAAAAAATCCTGCCATTGTCAGTGGTTTAAAAGGAAGGTGGAACATTTCACCATGACCTAAAGGAAGATGAGAAATGATGAGATGCTGTCTCCCACATTCCCAACTCGGGTGACTGACAAGTGTCTGATTTCCCCTAAAATCTAGCAGAATCTCATCAGGGATTCCACTGTTGCGGCCATCTCAAGGTATCTGTTTCACTGCTGTCAGTCTAGGCCCCCCTTCCCCTCCCTTATTTCCCATTAACAAGAACATCGACCCGAAATCAAACCTATGGCATCCTCACGAGAGAGAGGAATGACGAGCAGTTATTGTTTGGTCTTTTCCTCTTGAGAGATGGAGGTGGAGTGCTCACATCCCCCACTTCAGGTCAAACATTTACATTGGTCTCCGGATAATTATAAAGTTGTGAGGTGTGTGTGAGGGAGTCTGCGCCACTGTGAGAACCAGGGCGCCCACCTGAAGACTGCGGGCTCACAGCTGTTTTGATGTAGGTCACCTGGTTAGCACGCACAGCCGGTGCCTTTGAATGTACGTGCAGAACTGCGCAACCAGCACCTCAGTCGGTGTTGGGTGAT
The DNA here is from genome assembly GCF_018167655.1 of Microtus oregoni. Lineage (NCBI taxonomy): Eukaryota > Metazoa > Chordata > Mammalia > Rodentia > Cricetidae > Microtus > Microtus oregoni. The sequence goes on from NW_024543096.1 coordinate 15,047,396, forward strand.
TTTCGCTTTCTAAAAAGGAGCCTCGTACCCCCACAGCATCCCCCTTGCAACCTCCTTGGCTGTTGGAAACCACTCTTTATGCCGTCTTTCTTAATCTGCCTGTTTGGATCATGCCATAGAAATGGAACTAAGCAACAGGCTATTCATTTAGTATTATTATTAAAAACGTTTTGGGATAGGGTTTCATATATCCCAGACTGCCTCAAACTTACTATGTAGATGAGGGCAACTGAACATCCGACCCCCCCTGACTCTATCTGCCGAGTGCTAGGATTACAGGCGTGTGCCACGTTGCCTGATTTACGTGGTGCTGGGAATCAAACCCAGGGATCTGTGCCTGCTCGACAAACACTCTACCAAGTGAGCTCTATCCCTAGTCCCTGGACTGTTGCTCTTGATTTAGTCATTTACAGGAGACGCAAGTGTCCCCAGCAGTCCACAGATGACTGAAACATAACTCACATTTGCTGGGATGCTCAGCCTCTGACTGACCAGCAGCGGGTGGAAGTTGCTGTAGGTAAGGTTTCTGCCATCTGTCCACTTGCTAATTCTGTCGTAGGCAGTCCAGCGCAGACCAATCCACAAACTACTTTCCATTTCCGGAAGCAAGGATGTAATAAAATCTGTTAAAAAAGGAAATTTTTAGAAAAGCAGTTGGTTCCAGAGAGATAGATAGCCCCGATGACCTGAATTGGATTTTCAGAACCCACATGTTGGAAAGGAAGGAAGGACAGATTCCTTAGTGCACGCTGTTCTCTGATTTTCACATGTATGCACATGAACACGCACGCGCGCACACATACACACACAAATAAAATTCAAAAACAGTAGAAAAGCATTTGGATTATCTATCAAGATAGCCTTTTACCTTTTCTATGGAAAAATGGTTTCATTATATAACTTTATTTTAATTCCCCACAGCCTCCTAAAACTAACTTGGCTCCCAACCCGGAATGAAACAAGGTTCCCAGCACATAGCACTTGCTCAGCTGCGCTGGGGCCCTAGGCTTGGTCCCCAGCGTTACAAAAAGACAAACAAAAGCCACGCCTTCCCAGCAGTCCTGGTACCTTGTTCACTCTTGCTCAGCACAGAAGGAAGGGTGCCACCGTAGGTATGGCAGATGCTGCTTGCTTGAGAAAATGGAACCCGCGCAGAGTTGACTTTTAAAAAGCACTGTAAACAAGAGACACACATAAAGACTCTCAGATTCAGACGCAAGAAAACCGCACGAACAGAAACTGCCTCACCCTTTGGAGCACTGCTACCAAGCTGTGAGCTATGGAAATCAACAAAGCACTCTCGCACGACTTCAAATTTATACCTTTGATATAAACATGTGACAGGCAACCTTTGAGCTAGTACGTGTACTTTAAAAGATGTCTCACTGTGTTGCAGTTTTTGTACTCGGCTGACCATCTCACAATCTCATTTAGTTCTCAAAACAAATGAGGAAACTGAGGCACAGCAAAGTGAAGCAACTTGATCTGTGAGCAAAGTAACTGCGGCGTGGTAAAATGGGCATTGTGATCCTATGCCATCTGACATCGAAACCCGGGCTCTTAGTCATCACTCTAGATAGTAAACAAATCTCTTCTCTTCTGGGTAAGACATTCTAGTGCAAGCTTATACCACTATGCACATTAGCATAGTGCCAGCACCTTGGGGGGACTTAAAAAGATTATCCCCTCTTTTTTTCAATTCAAAATGTGGCTGGCAGCATAGCTCAGAGATAGTTACACTGCCTGCTGCCCCACCCTACAACTAATCCAGACATCAACATAGTCCCAGTTTCGTTACAGGTGCTTCTGCTGCCAAACACATCTCTTCCTTTCTCTGAGACGATGAACAGTTTAGGGAGGAGTAGTTTGTTTCAAATAGTGCTCCCTGAATCATTCCCCAGTTTTCTTCAGTTCTCTTACAGACTGGCTGCTTCAATCAAGTTGAGCCACAAGCAGTCACTTGGAGATTTCCAGAAACAGTCCCAGAAGGACCATGCTGGGCTCCAACAGAAAAACCCCGCGTTGAGGATGGTAGAGAAGAAACAAGGACCTCGTTGCCATTGATGGCTTTGTGCAGTTCTGGCACCAGCCTGGCCTGAACCCCTTTAAACTTTCAAGAAAGAGAGAGAGAGAGAAAAAAAAAGTGGTCACATTTGGTGACAATTTCTTCTTAGCAACCCAATAATCTTGTAACGGATGGAGACAGCAGTGTGGCATGTACGCCCCAAAGAGGCGGGCAGAGAACTCACCGTTCCCCAAACCTAGCTCATCACTAAACTCTCACATGGGTGAAATCAAAGATACGCACTTTGTAACACACCTGTGCCCTATGACCTAAGGTGACTGACGACGCTCCTTGGATTTTCTCCTTCAGGGAGAAAAGGAAACAGCAGCCTTAAATGAAGTCAGTTTCCTCAGGGAGTGGGGTTAGCTGAGACCATTAAGTGAACTTGAAGTCAGTTTCCTCAGGGAGTGGGGTTAGCTGAGACCATTAAGTGAACCTGAGCCATTGTCAGAGCAACTTCAGCAACTCTGGTGTTGGGAATGATAGAATACAAAGACCTATAGGCACCCCTAACTTGGGAGAGGAGATCGATAGCACCTGTGATTCTGGTACCAGGCATGTTGGAGGCCCCTCTCAGAGAGGTGTCTGGCTGGGCTACCCTTCTACCACAGGCCGTAGAAGCAGATTGAAAGCAATCATGGCTTACACAGTGCAGCAATTTCCTTTTACCTTATTCTGAAACGGAATCCATTCCCCAGTACACCGGACTTTAGCCGCAGGTTCTGGACTGTATTTCTCTAATGAAGACACATTGTGCTTTTCACAGACGAACGGCAGCTTGTCATTACAGTCTGAGAGTTTACTTAAGTCTGGAAAAGGAGAGCCGGAATGGCGATGACGAGACTCTTTTGTTCAGTGCATTTTAATAATAAGAAAGATGGGCTTCATTTTATCATACAGTTTCTGGTGCTAGGGATGGCCTGAAGTCTACCCTCAGCCCCTTTAAGGCTCTGTAAAGCAGCCATTCATGATAGTTAAACTATATTCTGGGCCTTTTCTACTTATTTCTGACTGTACTATAATCATATCAAGAGGTTATAGGACAGTGATATAGTCTGTAAAAATTACACACCTGGTAAAGCAGCCATGTCCCCGAAGAAAGATGGCATGGGACAGGAAGGGAGTGGGCAGGGCTGTCTAAGGGGGCAGAGCCACTGCCTGCTCAGCCTTGCAAATTCAGCTATCTGCTTATCAATTATGAACGTGCTAAGCTTAGGCTGAAGTAACTACTTGAGGATAAAAATAACTGAAAATGTCCACATTGGGAGGAGCTTTTATTTGGAATCCGAGCGACTGTCATCAGTGGTAAATGAAGAAACCACTGAACCTTCAATCAAAGAGGGAGACAGATTAGGCAGCCACTGGATTTGAAGTTCACATGCTATGTGGTCAACGCTGAAGCATCAGAAAAGATCTTACTGGTGGGGCGGTGGTGGTGCTCGCCTTTAATCCCAGCACTCAGGAGGCAAAGGCAGGTGAGTTCGAGGCCAGCTTGGTCCACAGAACTAGTTTCAGGATAGTTAGGGCTGTTACACAGAGAAACCCTGTCTTGAAAAACAAAAAACAAAACAAACAAAAAGCAAACAACAACAACAAAAAGAATAGACTTTACCAAGAAACCACATCTTGGCTGAGATACGCAAGCATTCATCTCCAAAAGGTATGGAAAAACGATGCCACGAGTGTCGGGATCTGAAAGAAAGCAAGCGAGGTGACAACTCCCAATGTCCTATCCATCTTCTTTACCCCAAATTATTGCGGTTATCAGTTTCATGGTAACATTATTTTTTATACCACTTTTTGATACCAACATGCAAAGGAACTCGGTTTCCCGAATGTCTGGATTAGTGTTTAAAACTGTTTAGAACAGCGATCCATTGGCACAGGGCATGCAGGACGGCTTCTTTTGTGATCAGTGGATGAAGTTGGTATCTAAGGTGTGACGTACCTCAGGAAGTAACGGTCCATGGGGTTCACGCTCGTTTTCACCCACCACTTCTGCTCCTCGCCAGATATCTGAAAACCAATCACACACCGTCCTTACATGTGCTAGATATGCTGGGGGACTCCAGTGTTTGGTCTCAAAAATTATATACACCAGGACCTTCCAGCAAAAATAATTGGATTTATCTTGTTTTATATATTCATAGGTTCTGTTGAGATTCAGAAAATGATTGCTATAAGCATAGCCATATATACTTGGACCAATGTAATAATTGGGCATATAGAATCTTGATTAGGGTAATTATAAATTTTTTAAAATACTAATTTCCCTCCCAAAGCTATTTTGCAATTTAATGTTATTTCTTAATTTAATTTTCTACTAGTAGAAACAAGAAATTAGCTACCAAGTTTTTAAAAATTATAAAGAATAAGGATTAGTCAACAAAACAGGACTCATAGAGGCTCGTGGAGACTGAAGTGACAATCAGGAAGCCTGTATTAGTGTAACCTATGTCCTCTGCCTGCATGTTATGGCTGTGTAGCTTGGTGTTCATGTGGGACTGCTAACAGCAGGAGCGGGAACTGTCTCTGACTCTTTTGTCTACTTTCGGGACCCTTTTCCTCCTATTGGGTTACCTGATCCAGCCTTAACAGGAGGGGAGGTGCCTCATCTTACTGAAACGTGATATGCCATGTTTGGTTGATATCCCTGGGAAGCCTGCCCTTTTCTAAGGAGGAGGAGTGGATCTGGGGAGAAGGGAGCTGTGGAGTGGACTGGGAGGAGAGAAGGGAGGGGGAAGCTGTGGTCAGGATGAGAGAATAAATAAATAATAAATAAAGAATAAGGATTATTTACATTCTCTACTGATATCTACCAAGCTGATATTTATTATCAGTCATGTGTATTTTAATACACTAAGCAAGTCTCTTTAGTCTTCCTAGCATGGAACAATGGTTTTGGATGTTGTAAATCAAATTGTATTTTGAATGCGCATTTAATCTCTCTCCCCATCCTCTTCCATTCTTTCCTCCTCCCTTACAATCTCTCCCCCAACTCTTTATCTGTCTACCTATATAGTTCAGACTGGTATGTTCTCAAATTCACAATTTTCCTGTCCCAGCCTTCTAAGTGCTAAGATTATAGACATATATTACCATGCATGGCTAAGATTTGTGTTTTATAGACTTTAGAAATATTTCAGTGAAATAAATGTAAGTATAAGAAATTAAAGTGCATTTGACGTGCTAGAAAGATGGCACTGGTTGCTCTTATAAGGATCCAGGTTCAATTCCCAGTATCCACACTGGAGCTCACCACCGGCTGTGACTACAGTTCTAGGGGACGCCCTCTTCTGGCCTCTGCAGGCACTGCACGAATGTGGAAATGACATATTTAGGCAAACACATAACAGAAAAATAAAGAAAATCTCAAAAAAAAAAAGCATCTGTTTCAATTACATTTGCTATTTTGGTTCTGATAGCTTTTAGTTCTGCAAAAGACGATATCGTGGCAAGATAGCTGTGATTGCTGGCACAGTACAGGACAGCTTCTTCGTAGTTTAAGTGGGGGTCGTCAACAAACCAGTACTCGCTTCTTTCGATTATAACGGGGGGCCCGTGAATTCCAGCGCGCTCTAAAGAAAAAAACGGAATTACAACCGTGATGGTCAAACAACATGGCTAAGCATGGGTGTGTTCAAAATGGGTCCTATGTCGTAGCTACTACTGTTTAGATAAGTGTGCCTCGAAGGCCTGCTGGTTGACCAGGGCAGGATTCTTTTGGTAGGTGGAAGACCCATTAAGAGGGAAGGCCTAGTCGGAAGTCTGGTTATACTGAAGAGTGCCTTCACAGGGAGCACTGTGACCCTGGTACCTCCCTTTCCTCCTTCACCGTCCACCACCGAACAGCTTATTATATCACCGACTCCCTGACACAGGACATCCTGTATCACAACAGGCCAAAGTGCTGCTGGCTCCCAGCGGAAACCTCAAAGTTCTAAGACAAAAGGAGCCTTTTTTAAAAAATGTAATGATCTCAGTTAATTTAACCCCGTAACCCACTAAGATTCTGGCTCTCTGACCGGAGGAAGTGCTGTCCATAACAAAATAAGGACTTCTGAGCCTGTCGCTAGACCAACTGCCCTGTGCTCAGAGAAAGAAACTCCATCTCTGTTCCTTCACCCCATACCATTCATGCACCTCTGCTGCCCGCCGGCATCTCACTTGAGCATGTGAGAAAAAAAATTAGCAATTAACCACAAACAACACGCATGATCAAAAAAGATGGAAGTAACTCCGGCTAAATTTTGGCGCTCAGCTTACCTGGATTGTACCAGTCTGGTATTTGGGGAGTGCTACCTGCATAAGGAAGAGAACAATGGCTTATGGTTAGTTCTGGCTTATAAAGCATGCATCCTGTAAATGGAGTCATGGAAGTGATATGAGGCCTTGTGGGGCTTTTATTTTGGAATGTTGAGTTAGGAATTTCTGAACGGAATAGTTCAGGGTTTATATGAACGCATGCTTTCGTGCTTATCTTCGACAAAGGCAGACTTATTAAGTATTGCTAGTAGTCTAGCATTGAGTATGTAGTTCAATGGTAAAGTACTTGCCTAGCATGTCCAAGGCCATGGGGTCAATCCCCATTATAAGAACAGAAAGAAAGACTTGATGGCTGTCTTTTAGAAAGTCTTTTGTATTAAGGAAGTCACAAAGAACACGTGACCAGCAATTACAAAGTACAAACAGCAAATGATGATTCTGTAGCCATCACACAATGCACCAAGGGAGGTATGGAAAAAGCCGGCACTGTTCTAAAGGATCCTGAGTCTCTAGTCTGTAAACATGGGGTGGATTTTTACAAATTCCCAAGATGGTATTGGAAAAATATACAATGGTGTATTAGAGACTCTTTTAAGAAGATTAAATAAAATGGAGGAAACCAAGTTAGTCACTCAGGATTCTGGGATGGAAGCAGGAAATATGGTATGCTTCACAGGATTAAAGCCAGGTCAGTATCCACAAGCCCGCGCACACCTTATCTTTGCAACGCTCTGGATGAGATGGCCTGACTCCATGAGCCTCCAGTTTCTACTCCCGTAAACAAGTGCTTCTACTCACAAAGGCGGGGAAGATTGGGATTGGGCCTAAGAGGCACCAGGACAATGGCCCTCACCAGATTCCAGAGGTTTCCCACATCATTTGCATATCAGCCGCAGTCACACTGATTGCAATAAATATATAATTTGCTTAACCTTAGAAATTACGGGGTAAATTTGTTGAGCCTCATTTGATGTGGTCTGAAAATTCATGTGGTTATGAAACCCCAAAGCACCAGAAGCCCTTCCTCAGAGGCTGCCTACACAACATGTGTGTTTAGTTTTTCTCTTTGGGACAGCACTCCAGGTTTTGGATACTTTTCACAATAGTGCTACAAGACAGTTAAAGTTGTACATGGCTTCCTGTTTATAATAGGGTGTTACTATGTAGCCCAGGCTGACAGCAAGTCTGGCTGTCTTGTCTCAGCCCCTGAGTGCTGGAGTCAATAAGTGTGTACCACTCTGCCTGATCTCCCCGCCCCTACCTCTCTGTCATTGCAGGCTCTACTGTCATTTTAACTAGTTTCTCGAATTTTAATTTCCATAAAATATTAGCGTCTTGGAGTTCACTGAAAATTGCTTCTAAAGTTTACAAGAATCTGTTAGATTTTGGTTTCTTTATCATTGCTTCATTCTCCCCAGATTGCCTCCTAGTCCAGTGTTTGCAGGGTTGAAAGTGGAGAAAAGCAGTAAGGACCACTTGCCTTTTGGAATCTGGCACACCCAGTCAAGCTGCGCATCACAGGCAAAAGGCTTCAAATAAACAAATTTTCTCTCGTCGTAGAAATACCAGCTTCTTAGCCAAGGACTGTCAAGTACCTAAAGGAGGAAGAGGATGGCAGAATATTCTGAAACTGTTGCAGCTCTTTGCAAACACTATAAGCTAGGGTATCCTTCTCTACTTTATTTCCAGCACCTGTCATACTCGCAAAATTAACAGATGAAGGCATGGAATGTTTAAACGGTAGCAGTTTGGGCAAGAATTTTTCAAGTGACACAGGAAACATAAAGTTGTGTTTATGTTCAAAAGGCTAATTGTTCTCTTTTTTTGTTGTTGACATAAAACTTTAGACTTTATACTTTTTTCATTTCTTTTTAAAATTATAATAAAAACTTCTTTTTGTATGCATTTATTGTACTGTGTTGCAGAAGATTTTATGCTAATATATATTATACACTAGTGTATATTATATGTTAATATATGTTATATGCTAATATATTATATACTAGTGTATATTATATGCTGTGTATATTATATACTGGTGTATATTATATGCTGGTGTATATTATATGCTGGTGTATATTATATGCTGGTGTATATTATATGCTGGTGTATATTACATGCTGGTGTATATTACATGCTGGTGTATATTACATGCTGGTGTATATTACATGCTGGTGTATATTATATGCTGGTGTATATTATATGCTGGTGTATATTATATACTGGTGTATATTACATGCTGGTGTATATTACATGCTGGTGTATATTACATGCTGGTGTATATTACATGCTGGTGTATATTACATGCTGGTGTATATTACATGCTGGTGTATATTACATGCTGGTGTATATTACATGCTGGTGTATATTACATGCTGGTGTATATTACATGCTGGTGTATATTACATGCTGGTGTATATTACATGCTGGTGTATATTACATGCTGGTGTATATTACATGCTGGTGTATATTACATGCTGGTGTATATTACATGCTGGTGTATATTATATGCTGGTGTATATTATATGCTGGTGTATATTATATGCTGGTGTATATTATATGCTGGTGTATATTACATGCTGGTGTATATTACATGCTGGTGTATATTACATGCTGGTATATATTATATGCTGGTGTATATTATATGCTAGTGTGTATTATATGCTGAGCATCTCACACTTTTCAAGTTTGGGAAAGACTAAATAGAAACGGGTATTTGTTTTGATGGTCTCTAAGCCAGACTATAGCAGAGCAGAGCAGAAAGTGACAGAGACACCCGGGCCCAGCCACCCGGGCTCTGTGTTGCTGTGCCCCTGCTAGGATGCATGACCCATTTATGCTCATGGTTCAGGATTGTAAAGAACGCTGAAGGCATGAGCTGCAAAGAACCTTCGTCTCTCTTATGATTCTTTTTCTCTTGGGGCCAAATTCATGGCTACTGTGGTGGGAGAGGCATGCATCTCTAGATGGGAGAACACGGCCCTGGCCGAGGTTCTTCCTGATACTGGTTGTATTGGCACCCCCTCTATTCATTTATTCTGTTTCTGGTAGGCTTAAAATCTCTTTATACGTGGAGATCTATGTACCTTTCAAATCCAGTTCATTGCATCAGTGTTCTAGACCATTCTGAAAACTATATCAGCTTCTCTGAGTTTTTTACCTGCTCTGAGTTGTGAATCCTGTAAAATGGACGATGTCATGATGCTGACCCTGGAAAGAGTTGCACTGAAGACTGCGTTCTTCCCGTTTTCACTTGCATCCACCTTACCTTCCTGAGCCTTTTGGATTTTGGAGTGAAGGAGCTACACTCTCCTCACCCCTGGCTTTTCTTTTACTTTCTGTGGTTCCCTCAAAACTGCTTCTGACCCTTTGCTTTCGTAAACATTCAATTCCCCCTTTTCACTTCTAGTTCCTAGATTGCGACTTACTGTAGGCTATGTCTTATACCTCTATCATATTTAACCGTAACATATCACGGCCTGTGAAAGACACTGCTTCTTCTGCCTGTTTCTAGGAAAGGCTCATCACATAGGAAGCCGAGAAAGCCATGAGCGAGTGAAGTCCAGAGGAATGTGTCCTGTTGATGTGGAACAGTCATGTTAAGGACCCCCAAACCTTCCCCAGGGGTTAAGAATATAGATGCCGACAGTGTGGAAATGAGTACCATAGCTTTCTCCCCTGGAAATTTGTAGCCTGAGGACTACTCGCCTACTGAGACTGCTCCTACTGAGATGAGCTGAGCCCGTCTCTTTGATCAGCTGTCTGCAGTAACGCCACCTTGCAGGTGAACTCTATATAATCAATATGGTGAACTCCCAGGGTGCTGTGGTTTCGCCAGCAGAGACCCCAGTCCTCCTGCTGCCGGCTTTTCTATGTCAGTGTCTCTCTTTTCTTCATTCCTTCAGCACCCTGGTCAGGTCCAGCCCTGGGGATACGCTAGGACATGCCAAAACAGTACAGTAACGAAATATCCTGGAGCTGGATATTTCGTGTGTGGGCTGAAGTGTTACTTCTGACACATCTACGCTGAGATTTCTTTCTCAACTTAATGATTATGGTAACAGCACCCACTTCACAGGTTGTGTACATATTAGGTGAAATAATGTATACAACATGACTACCTCAGTGTCTGGCTCATAAAGAATCTGTATATTCAATACTGCCACCAGAACGCCACTACTGTTTTCATTCTCATAATAACCACCTCATGGCATACACCTTCTCTTTTGCATATTGGAACCCAACTGGTACCCAATAGTACCGCGGCTTAATTCATTGTCTAGCTATTGCTGTGCTCTTCTGAAGAGCACAGCCTGTCATTGATAGCTTCTGGTGCCTTTATGCACCTTCCAGATTCATCGTTCATAAAATGGATAAACAAACGGATTCTGCACAAGATTCCTAATGTGTCTGCGATATTTTCCAGTCTTAACTGCCAATTCTCGAAATACATCTCAAGATAAAGTTTCTTCCCATTCTTGGCTCACAGTCACAATCTTGGTTCACGTTGCCCTTTCTCCATTTTAAAAACACCCTGCTGCCTGCCCAAAACAAACAAAAAACTCAAGAGTACTAGCTTAACTTGACAGCAATCTAATTTCCCAATAGTTGTTTTTTAAATTAAAAAAGTACAATTATATGCATAAGAGTGTTCTGCCTGCATGTATCTGTGCACCCGAGTGCTTGGTGCCTGGGGAGGTCAGAAGAGGGCAGAGGATCCCCTGGAACTGGAGTTAGGAGGGTTGTGAGCCATCGTAAGGAAACCCAGGTCCCCTGGAAGAGCCATCTCCCATCCCCCAAGTATTGTTTCTGATGTAGAACCAAATAATACTTCCGGAAATACCCTGTTCTCCTGCTGCCCATCATCAGAATCCACTTGCATTTCCTGCACTATTGCCCACTAGAAAGCCTTGCCCTACTGCCCCTGTGCAAACTCTATTCTCCCTTGAGACCAAGGTCAAGCCCCAGCTCTTTCTGAACAGGTCTTAGAGATCGCTTCCTCTTTGGACCTTTCTTCAGCTACCTTCAGCCCACTCTTCCGAAGCATCATCATCCTACATAATGATGATAAAGCTACGGATTTCATTTTCTTCAATTAGTGTAAGTTAGACTGTCTGGGCACGTTGCTCACTGCGCCGGCATCACACTCCAGGAACAAAAGGTGTTCCATGGATGTTCTGCCTGACTATAGATGATGTCAGATTTGTGTGTGGTGTTGAGGACTAGCCCAGGGCCTCACACAGGTAAGCAGAAACTCAATCATCGAGCTCCAACCTCAGTTCTTGGGTTTTACTTTTCATGCTGATTTTCCAGTATGGTACTGACCTTGATGGCAGCACAGTCTCTGATGTCATAATCCTGCTGGAACTCCTGATGCATGATCACAGTAGACACCTGGAAAGATATGCTTGCCTTGAGGACGGGAGTCTGATGGGACTTTGGCTACTTACATAGAACTTAGGCAGCTTTCCTAATTCAAGCACGCCCATTTGCCTCTGAAAGAAAACAGTTTTGTGCTTCACTCTGTGGAAGATCTGGATGTTACATCAGGAAAGGACTCAGGAACTGCAATAAGGTCTTACGTTTCCCACCAACGCCCAGTCTCAGAAGTGCGGTCAGCAGAGCGTTAGGGTCACCTCCGCGTCAGAAGCCACAGCTGAAAAGGACTTTTTAGGTTTTGTTTTGTTTTGTTTTCATTTTTCAGGACAGGGTTTCTCTGTCCTTGGCTGTCCTGAAAACTTTCTCTGAAGACCAGGCTGGCCTCGAACTCACAGAGATCCACCTGCCTCTGCCTCTGGAGTGCTGGGATTAAAGGCGTGCGCCACCACACCCAGTGGTGACTTTTTAGTATTTTGACCAATCATATTCAGTATTTGTGTATTTGATCAGTGGTGTACTTGATCAATTGATTTCAGATATCCTCCAACTTGAAAACACAAGCCTGGACACTTACGTTTAGCAAGAACACAGAATGAACTGACCCAAGTAACACTCTGAACTGAAAACCATGACTGTCTGGGAAATGGACACTTAGAAGAGTCATGTACCTCTCTTTAGAAGGAAGTAATATGAAAAGTATTATCTAAGGACCTTTTCAAAATAGGTTCGCCTATTTTGCTTAATACAGATACTTTCTTCCTTACATAATTAATGTCTTTGGATGATAAAAATACTTTTCTCTCTCTTTTTTTTTTTTTTTGGTTTTTTGAGACAGGGTTTCTCTGTGGCTTTGGAGCCTGTCCTGGAACTAGCTCTGTAGACCAGGCTGGTCTCAAACTCACAGAGATCCGCCTGCCTCTGCCTCCCAATTGCTGGGATTAAAGACGTGCGCCACCACCGCCTGGCTAAAAATACTTTTCTGTTATCAATAGATAATAGAAATGAACACAAAGTAAGTACAAATGAAAACTCTGGAAAAATGATTTGTGCTCTTCAAAGATTACCATGGTGTCTGCATACCTCCATTTTTTTTTAAAATAAAAAAATAGAGAGACTAAATATACAAGTTTTTAAAAAGTAAAAATAAATGGAGTCAGTGGGAAGGCTCAGTTTGGGTGAAGGCTGCCAAGGCTGACGGCCTGAATTCAATTCCCAGCATCCCCATGTTGGGAGGAAGGAACTGACTCCTGAAAGTTGTCCAGCAGCCTCCACTGCGCCATCCGCAGGCACACATGCAAAAATAGCAAAAATGAATAGAAGAAGATGAATACTTTGCTTTTTCTTTCCTGCATCATATCAGTAAGTCTCTTTCTCAAAATGTGTGTGTAAATGACTCTAACGATGTAGATGTATTCTCCTGTCTTTCTAATGGAGGTAGAAGTGCTTACGCCTCTCTGCCGTTTTAAAGTCCCCACAGAGAACAGTTGAATCTAGCCAGTGAGCATCTGCATTTCCGGTCACAGCAGACATAGATGCAGTGGGAAGAATGCGTTGTTCACTAGGGTCCCGCATTGCACAACGATGGATCTCTTGAACTTATTGCTTATCTACCTAAAGTTTCGTACGTTTTGAGAAACATCATCTCTGCCTCAGTCTGCCCCAGTCCCTAGTAACTGCCGTTCGATTTCCCCCTCTCCCTGTTTTCCTTCTTGTGTGTATTCATTGTACATGGTGCTGTGTTACATAGGGACACATTCATACAGTATATAATATCTACTGAAATATTCCACCCGCATTCCCTACCCTACCCTTCCTCCTCCCCATGCTTCTCGTCGGTCTCCCTTGTTTTTCCAGACAGTTGTGCTACTATTTTAATGCCATATCACAGGCCTTTATGTATCTCTATAAAACACATGATTTTATGCCTCTCTGTAAAAATCCAAGAACCACAAAACCAGTGATTTTATTTCTCGCTTTGAGACAAGGTCTCAAGTATCCTGGACTGTGCAGGAGCTTTGGGCTGGAATCCCATCTGTCTATTTTTGGTTTTGTCCTCTGTACTTTTGAGTTCATATTCAGAAATCATTATCCAGATCATGCCATGCGATTTCCTGCTACCCTTTCCCTAATGGCTGCATAGTTTGCATTTAAGTCTGCAGTGTATTTTGAGTTCACTTTTATTCATGGATGTGCATATAGGTGTGTGTGTGTACACAGATTTCCTGCCTTTCCCTCTTGCGTGTCCTGGCAATTTGTCAGTAATCGGTTGGTGTTGTGGGAGCTCCTTCTGCTCCTTCAGCCAATAGCCGTTGAGATACCAGCCCATTGGGGCGTGGTCTCTCTCCCTTTAAAAAAGTGGCTATTGGCTGAAGGAGTGGAAGGAGCTCCCACAACAGGTTGGCTCTTGGTTCATTATTTATTTCTGTTTTTTCTCTCCTTTTCTCTGATACTAGCATGCTATTTTGGTCCCTGCAACCTTCTGAGATCAAATGATTAGAGGTTGGTAGAATTATATCCCCGGAGTCGCTCTTCTCTTGCAGACTTCGTTGGCTAGTCAGGTCCTTCTGCAGTTCAACACACATTTTAGATGTGGGTGTTTTAAACCACCAACTTACTTGCTTTTGAAACAAACATTCCTCCCATGTTGTTCTCCCAACAAGGAAGTTTTAACTTACTGGTGTCCGATCACTCCACTGCCAGGACCCTTGTAAGTCAGGGCTTCTTTTATTCAGGCCAATCCACAACCAACGCTGCCCACTGCGTTAGAAAAAAAGGAAGAGGCCACGTTAGAAGTTTACGACAACACTTGCTAACGACAATATTTAGCATTCACGTGTTTAAAGTGACTGAGACACATATGTGTATTCAGATTTGGCACCAGCAGAAAAGACGACCTCAGGGAACACAAAGAAAGAAATGAAATCCAGCCCTTAGTGATGTGGGAGAGTCATATATCAATCTGTTGATTTCATTGGTTAAGTAATAGACAAACTGCTTGGGCTCATAGCTTAGAACATAGGTGGGTGGAGTAAACAGAACAGAATGCTGGGAGGAAGAGGAAGTGAGATAAGACGCCTCAGACAGAGACGCCATGCTCCGCTCTCCCAGACAGACGCGATTCAGCTCCAACCCAGGATGGACATAGGCTAGAATCTTCCCGGTAAGCGCACCTTGGGGTGCAACACAGATGATTAGAAATGGGCTAAATTAATATGTGAGAATTAGCCTAGAAGAGGCTAGATAGAAATGGGCCAAGCAGTGCTTAAAAGAATACAGTTTCCGTGTAATTATTTCGGGGCATAAGCTAGAGCTAGCCATGTGGGCGGCCGGGTGCCAGGGACGCAGCCCGCCGCTCCTACTACTACACCTTAGCCCAGAGCAACCATAGAAAAGGTACCTTGTGCTTAAAACTAAAGTTTAAGTTATTTTCTGTGTATGAAAGGCAAAATCTACTCTGCTTTGGGCTTTTTTTTTTTTGACAAGGTTTCTCTGTGTAGCTTTGGAGCCTGTCCTGGAACTTACTCTGTAGACCAGGCTGACCTCAAACTCAGAGAGATCTGCCTGCCTCTGCTTCCTGAGTGCTGGGATTAAAGGCATGCGCCCCACCATCCAGCAGCCTGAATATCTATATACAATGTTTTAGTGACCTAAAGTACAAACCTTACTTTACACCACCCTCTTACGTTTTTAATAAAATAATTGCCGCTGGTCAAAACAACACACATGTATAAATCTAGTGCTTAGAAGCAGAAACAGAAGGAGGGCGGTTGTGAAGCCAGCTTGAGTTATTTAGCCTGTTTTAGTTCAGCCTGAGTTCCACAGCAAGTCCCTGTCATAGGAAAAAAACAAAACAAACCAACAGCAAAAACAAACACATGCTCTCCTTTTCTCAACATTCTCAAAGTTTAGTATCTGTCAGTGTTTTCTCATCTGTTCAACTTCAACTTGTTTAATTTAGAGACGATGAGACTTCTCCACTTACATTTTCACTGTTCTATTGTTATATTTGTAGAGAACAGCCACTAATTTGTAGACTAGCTAAATCCAGCAGAGATAATTAATTCCAGTTTAAATTCAGCGCCTATAAGGAATTTGCATTTTCAGCTGTCTATTAGGCCCACAGCTGTGTATCACACTTCCCTGAACCACGAGGTCTAGACAGTTTCTGCACACAGGTAGCTAAGACAGGGTGGGCTAAGTTTCCTTCCTCAAACTCATATGTTGATGTAACTGTTTCTTCCAAGTCTTTGTTTATTACATGCTTGGGCGTGGGAAATTTTTCCCCTAACATGTGTTTTAAAATGTTTATCTTAATTATTAATTAGTAACAGTCTGTTATTCACTTGATGATCACCTGTTGCCGAGACTCAGGCAGCTACCCAATACCCCAGCCTCTGCAGAGGTCTGCCCAATCCTTCTTAGCTCCCTAGGGGGCTCTCATCAGTCTCCTCTTAGCCAACAGCTCCCTATCCTTCCACTGACAAACTTCTCTGCTTTAAGTTCATCCCTGAGTCCTGTGCTGAAGTGCAGAGGGCGGTTTGGTTTCTTAAAGAAAGGTTTGCTCAGTTGTCCAAAATATTTCTAAGCGTCACTCCTTTCAGAGAATGAACTCCATTTTGACCCTTAATTTAGTGTTCCCTAGTGTCATAAATACAGAGAAGAGCAGGTTCTCTCTCTCTCTCTCTCTCTCTCTCTCTCTCTCTCTGTGTGTGTGTGTGTGTGTGTGTGTGTGTGTGAGAGACAGAGAGAGAGAGAGACGGAAGGATAGAGGAGAAAATAATCTCTACATCACAGCCTGTTCTGAACTTGACCTTCCTTAGCTGCTGCCAGACGAAGGAAAGAACAGGCTGAAACCACATCGTCCGCTGCACACCCCTAGTGCAGAATTCAAGGATGCTGGAGAAAAAGAAAAACCACAAACGGTCCTGACCATAACTGGGGAGTCAGATCAAAATGCAACCTTCCTATTTCCTCCCTAAACCGTTTCTACTCCGCCCCCTAAGCACATGGTGTTAGGCTATTTAGGAGACACCGCGCGAAAGGTTAGTAAGTGTACGTGTGTTAAAATTCCCATTGTCAACGCAATTTCCTGCTGCACTTGGTTTCCAAGGAAAACAGTACCTCAGGCACAGCCCCAGATAAATACTATTTAATGAGGGCTCTCAGTCCAAAAAGCCGAGATTTATATCGAAAGCCATTCACGCCTCTTCACAGGAGGGGATGTACACAGCAGCCGTGGCTGTCTAGGCTTTCTTCTCTAATCCCAGGACTGTTCCTACTCCACAATGGCTTCCCGTTGGGATACCATTAAGAGTTGCAATGATCTAAGAGCTTTAATGAGTTGCTGTATCATGATCCCTTTGTATTGAAACACAAACAGAGATATAGAACCTCGGCTGTGAGAAATAGAGCGGTCATCAGTCTTAATGCCTAGCACGTGATGCGGATTTGCAGCGGACAGTAGGCTTCTTGCTGAGAAGGTCAATTCCAGGAACAAAAGCAGCACATTCGGGGGTGAACTTCATAAATGATTCTGCTTCCTTCCTTTCCTTTAAACTATTGTGGCAATCTTGGTTTTAAAGTACGCTCTCTTTCTAAGCAGAGCCCAGGCAAACAATCGCTTTATAATGGCGTGCCTATTAATCAGGTAGCAGTCTGCTGAGGTAGCCCTTGGCTGGCCTGCTGGCAAGTGTGTACAAATACAATTCAGTTCCCGGGGATGAAGGGTTTATGATGTTTTTTTTCTTCCTACACATTCATCTTTTCCAACTTCAATATGCATTACTTTTGCAGACAGAAAAAAATTTTTTAAGTGGTATATGCTTCAGACAATTTTATGAAAATGTGTACAGGAATGGAAGAAAATGGAAAATATTTTCACAAAATGGTGCCTCTAAGTAATATCGGAAACGGTTTTCGTTTTCTCTACTTTTTAAAGTACTTTCTAGGTTTCACACGTGAACTCCTATCAGTTTTTAAGGAAGGTATTCGATAGCACTAAAGAGGAAACTAATCAATAGAAGTGGCCACCTTTGCCTCCTCGAGGAACCCACTCCGCCCACAGATGCTCTTAATGGCCGCGTCTCTCTTACAGGGCTAGGACATTTCTTGTTCTAGTCGGAGATAATAACTCCTTGTATAGAATCGTGAGCTTGTTTTGTAAATATTTTCCAAGAACGCTTCACTAGATAGTATGCATGTGTGTGTGTTTAATAAGTACTTATATATTAATTAAACACATCAAATAAATATATTTATATGTTAATAAATATCTGATATATTTATATGTTAAACCAGAAATAAATTAGGGATTTTCTAGATGCGGTTTTAGTGCCTATTGTAATCACAAGATCTCAAGCTTGTGGTCGTTAATTCCTTCTATTTGTGTTAACATGGGACAACCACATAGACAGCACAGGCAAGCCAAAAGGAGCAAAACATAATAAGCCAGGGACATGGCAAACCGAGTGATGCCCGTGTCCGTGAGCCATTACTCAGTGCCCTGTGCACAAAGCCTCACCGCTTCTCTTACCCTTTAAAGAGGGCTATCACCGAAATGCACCACTTTAAAGCATTTTGTGCTTCTTTCCACCCACGAAGGAAGCACCATAATCTGAAGGCTAGACAAGCGCTAATGGCCAGATTTGTTTCATCTATGTTTTAGCAAAATAGAATTGGATTTCATTATTGAACAAATTTGTAGACTTGGACTTAATCAAAATTGATAATGTACAAATTGGGCCATTGCCAACTTATTTTATGCTAGATTAATCTTTGGTTATTTCATTTCTTTATAATTCTCCACATGAATATTGCACAGATTCCCTCCCTTTCTACGTCCGATTTATGGGCACATACTTTTAAGCTCTACTGAATGTTAAGTTTTAATATTTATAATATCTGTGCTTCTAAAATGTAGTTTCCAGATAAAATAACTTACTATGCCTTCATATTTTCACAATTAGTTTATGTTTCTACATTCCAGGTTTTATTCAGAAAGAGTGTTTAAAACCTGATATTTAACAAAGTATTCCTTTTAAGATTTAAACAAAAACAAACAAACAAACAAACAAGCCTGTGTGTACGTCAGAGGACCATGCTCAAGACGCAGCCCTTCTTTTGAGCTTCTTGAGGCAGAGTCTTTCTTGTTTCTGGGACATTGCATATCTGAACTAGGTGGGCTACAAGCTCCAGGCCATTGCTCAGTTTCTACCTTCCATCTCCCCACGGGAGAGCTGCGATGTGTTCATGGCATCTGGCTTTTTAAAGGGCTTCTGGGCTGGAACGCAAATCATCGGGCATGCGTGGCAAGTGCTTTCACCTGCGGAGTCAGCGCCACAGCCCCTGAAATGCTCCATTAGTATGTTCCTCTCCTTTAAGATTCAGGATCGTTTTGTTCTGGTCTCAGAATGACATACTAAATTAACGGTCAGGACGTGGGGTTATACTATTTCTTGCTTTGGCTCCTTTTATAATAAACTACTTATTCTATGTGTTCTTCATTTTTTAAAATTCACGTAGGAGCCAAGGTATGTCCGTGGCATGTTTTTTTTTTCCCCAAAGGATGCAAGCTACATTGTTCAAATCATTCTCTTCAAAAGTGAAGTTAGGTGGAAGCTAACCACGTTCCAAGCATCTCCCACTTAATACGCTTTAGATGGCAGTCTTCACATAGCTTTTATATTTAATGATGTCCTAAAGAACAAGGCTAGTTAGATTGTCCTCAGTTTCTAATAAACTTTTATTTTAGGGAAAGGGCTTTAGTTGGATTCAGAGTCGTAAAGAAAGTATTCACTAGGATGTATTTATGTGTGCGTGTGTTTAAAGTCATTTCTCCTAGAACACCTTGATTAACCAAATACCTGTTGTCTTCAGAAAAGTAAAGAAAAAGGAATTTTGTGGCATTGAAGGTCCTAATCCCTGTGATTGTATGGAAAGTGTCATATTTTATGACCTATATTTTTCTATATTGTCCTGACGGACATCAGGAACATCAGAAGAGCCTTCCACACTAACACTACAACCACAATGACTGTAGCCACTTTGATACCTTCCCAGTTCCCTTCCTTCCTGTTCTTCTTCCATGGGGTTTTCCACAGGGGGTAGTTGCAGTTTTCTCACTAGTTAGTTGCCTGAGACCTACAGACTTGCTCTTCATATTCCTAATAATTTACTTGTGTATCCCTGGGGATTGAACTTGGAGCCTCAGAGATGCTAGGTGAGCATGCTCTGGACCTGTCTGTGTGATTGTGCACAAGTGTGTTCACAGGAACAGGTGGTTTATAACAACTAGCCTCTTTGCAATTTAACTTATTTGGAGACTAGCTTTGCTTAATTTCTTTTCCTTAAGATCAGACTTCTTCGCTGATGAGCAAGTATATTCCATTTCCACACACTCCTACTTTCTGTGCATGGCTCTTTCGTACTCAGCTGTCTATTTCCTTCTCATACCCCTGCTTATATTGTGGGTTCTCTGGCTTCTTTTCCTATCTTACCCTTCAAAATACTGTCTGCCTTCTAAGATTCAGCCTCTCATGACATTTGCCCTGATTGCACCAGAATTACTTCCTCCCCATCTGGTTCCTTACTATCTTGAGGAATTTAAGTCCTTTGGACAAATTAGCATCCAAAGAAGAAGGGAGAACAACCTGGAAAAATATTACCAAGAAAAGGAATAAATCTGACCTAATGTGATCTCTGAAGTCTCCAAAAAAATGATGAGATCCCACAATGACGATTTCTCCAGGGCTATGATAACACTGCTAAGCTGAAAAACACCACTTAAAGGTTGGCTTTGGAATACAAACTTCTGAGAACAATTTCAAGGTGGCTAGCTGAGATGATCCAGCCTCACAGACTACTCTTGCTGGGACTTGAGACAAGCCCTGCACTTTCCTATTACATGGAAACTGGACAACAAATGATACAGCTACCTCTCCCAGGACTTGACGATTAACCCAAATTTTTCTTTTCAGAAAAGAAAAAGGTGGCGCACACCTTTAATGCCAGCACTCTGGAGACAGAGGCAGAAGGATCTCTGTGAGTTCAGGGCCACCTTAGGTTACACAAAACTGATCCAGTCTAAAAGAGGAACAGAGCTCACACAAAGGTGATCCCAGAACTTGGGATCCCACACCTTTAACTTCAGCACTAGGGAGGTGGAGACAGGAGTGATATGGCTGGGCAGAGAGAAGAATATAAAGCAGGAGGAGACAGGAGCTCAGTGCAGTCTGAGGCCATCATTCTGAGGATTCAGTCTGGAGATGCAGTCTGAGCACAGGATCGCCCCTTTGGTCTAAGCATTGGCAAAAGTAAGAACTCTCTATTGGCAAGCTGCTTGGCTGTTTTGAGCCTTCAGCTTTTATTATTAATACCAAACAGAATTTATGCTACATCCTTATCTTTGCCCTATATTTTTGCCACCCTTTTCTTAAGCAGTTGGTAGGTGCTACACAAAGGGGTGGGGACTTGGTCCACTTTGGGTCTCACGGTATTTTGCAGTAAGGGTGCTTGACGAGGCTGGAGTGTGAGGCTTGTTTCTAGATGCTAACTCACAACAACCTGAATACCTAGCAGACAAAAGGCTTAGGTCGAAAAATACTCATTCTAGAAATATTACCTGAACTGGTCCTGCAACAAATGAACAAAGTCCTTCACTTCATCCAGATGACTGAAGCTGGGTAGGTGCGCTCCAAGCGCTTGGCAGAACCTTTCAGCTTCTTCCCAGGTCCTCTTTCTTATAATCCTTTCTATATGGAATACCTTAATGAAAAAAGAATGTTGTTCTGGAATAATCATAAAATATTTATAGCTTTGTTCAGTTTCAGTCAAAGGTGTGGGTTCCTGACATGAATTCTTTCAGGTGCAATGGGAGAATAACTAAATGCACAGAAAGCAAACAGGGCAAGCCCTACCCAGAATGAACTAACTGAAGACCCACATAGGGATGGCCACTGTCACCAGGTGAGTGGCCTTCCCCAGCCAGGCCAGGGAATTGCTCCAACAAGTACATTCCTAGGACCTTGAAGAGAAAGTGCACCAAGGGTCAAGGCTGAACAGGGTACATAGGAACCCTCTGGAAGACATATTCTGCCAAGAAATGTGCCAACAGTGTAATTCTGAGCACCAAACGCGGAAGCTTGCAGAAGAACAGGGCTCTTTTTCTGATTAAGAACAATCAAAGAACTATCTATACGGGTGTGTGAACATCGACAGATGGAGCCAAATCAAAACCTGGCACTTTTGAATGTTTCTTTGATTTGTGATGATTAACTCTATGCCAAAAGAGCCCTAGCTATTTCAAAGAAGAGAAAGAAGCGGTGGGAGCAGGCAGAGAAGATGGAGCCACAGTTGTCTGATGGCTGGCGTGGATTCTTCAGTCCCCTGTACATACACTCTAGCCATGACTCCAGGAGGGAGGAACAGGGCTGGAGAGATGGCTCAGCGGTTAAGAGCACTGGCTGTTCTTCCAGAGGTCCTGAGTTCAATTCCCAGCAACCACATGATGGCTCACAGCCATTTGTAATGAGATCTGGTGCTCTCTTCTGGCCTGCAGATGTAAACAGAGGGAGGAACATGCTTCTCTCTGCCTTTACAAGGGGCTTGGCCCTGTACTATGCTGAGGTTAGTGTCAGTGAAGTGAGCAGAGGCTTGAAATGCACCAACCTGGTTGGGATTCCCTTCTTGGGCTCCAAAAATTTACTATGAGGAAAAAAAAAGTCTGATAGCTGGCATCCCTTAGCCTAAGCCCTAGAGTGAAGGGTAACAGACACCAGGTCATAGTCTATAGCCCAGCACAGCTAACAGCTGGAAGAATTCACAGCCAATCAGTCAAACCATAGAGCAAGAGGTCTATGAACGTGAAACTAAATGTAATCACCGTGCATTTTGGGAGTGGCATTGGAAGGTTTGTTTTATGGAACTAGATGAATGTTACAGGCTGTGGTGGTTTGAATGTAATTGGCCCTCATAATCTCACAGGGAGTGGCAGTATTAGGAGTGTGGCTTTGTTGGAGTGGGTGTGACCTTGTTGGAGGAAGTGTCTCACTGTGGGGATGGGCTTTGAGGTTTCCTATGCTCAGGATACCACACAGTATCTTACCACACTGTTGCCTTCAAGACATAGGACTCTCAGCCACTCCTCCAGTACCATGTCTGCCTGCATGCCACCATGCTCCCTACCATCATGATAATGGACTGGACCTCCGAAACTGTAAGCAAGTCACTCCAATTAAACGTTTTATTTTCTTTCTTTTCTTTCTTTCTTTCTTTTTTCCTTCCTTCCTTCCTTCCTTTCTTTCTTTTCTTTCTGTATACAATATTCTGTCTGTGTGTATGCCTGCAGGCCAGAAGAGGGCACCAGACCCCATTACAGATGGTTGTGAGCCACCGTGTGGTTGCTGGGAATTGAACTCAGGGCCTTTGGAAGAGCAGGCAATGCTCTTAACCTCTGAGCCATCTCTCCAGCCCAAATGTTTTCTTTTTTTAAGAGTTGCCATGGTAATGGTGTCTCTTCACAGCAACGAAAACCCTAAGACACAGACCCCAAATTATTATTTTTTTAACACAGTTAGAACTGGCTTTCATTATACAAGAAGGAATTTTAATTCAATAAGAAGGATGAGGGGCCTATGAGAATCTACACATGATGTCAGCATGCTGCCCGTCACTCAGCTTCTCGGAAGGAAAGAACTGAGGTGTTGCAGAAAATTATTTTAAGATGTGTTGCTATTGTTTATACTGCACTTTTTTAACTCTTTACAGCTGTGATTCTTTGCCTGTCTAAGACACCTGATGGTCTAATAAAGTGCTGAATGGCCAATAGTGAGGCAGGAGAAAGAATAGGCAGGGCTGGCAGTCAGAGGGGATAAATAGAGAAATCTGGGAGGAGAGAGAAAGAAGGAACAATGAGAGAACAAGGAGAAGAGGACTTCAGGGGCCACCTACCAGTGACCCACCCAGTCACGGAGTACGATGGAAAGACAGGTTAATTTAAAATAAGAAAAGCTGGCAAGAAACAAGCCAAGCTAAAGCTGGGTATTCCTAACTAAGAACAAGCCTCTGTGTGTGATTTATTTGGGAGCTGGGTCAAAAGAGTCAAAGAGTCAAAAGAGTAAAACATCACACAACACCATGGGATCACTCTGGCTTTGGTCTTTCTTTTGACGGCTGGACATGGGTAGGGTGTGTGTTGAGCTGTCTGATACAAGAGTCCCATGATGCTTTGCTAAGGATCCCATACTCCCAAGCACTTGTTAGGCTCTGTGTGCTCACATAATTTGTGTAATAAAATAAACCAGGTCTGGAGGAGGATGACTCCACAGAAGGACTGAATGCGGATGCTACTTTACCTTAAAACAGGAGAGATTGGAGGGGAAAGTCTGCCAGCCTTGAGGACAGGGCTCATCAGGCTTTGGGGCTGCCTCCTCGGGCTCCTGGGGGCCACTTGTTTTCTTGCATATTGAAAGGGCTCGGAAGCTTTTGCAGTTTTTCACTTCCCACCTGCCAAGAGTCTTTCCGGTAGACATAGCCACACACCCGCCTGGAGATGCTGGGGTTGAATTGGAAAAGCGAATTAAAATTAAAATTTCGGAAGTTCAGACACGTGGTGGTGGCTCACGCCTTTAATCCTGGCACTCAGGAGGCAGAACAGGTAGAAATCTGTGTCCGAGGCCAACCTGGTCTATAGAGCAAATTACAGGATAGCCAAGGCTACGCAAAGAAATCGCGTCATGAAAAACCAAAACCTAGGGGCTGGCTCAGAGGTTAAGAGCACTGATTGCTCTTCCAGAGGTCCTGAGTTCAACTTCCAGCCAACCACATGGTGGCTCACAACTATCTGTAATGAGATCTGATGCCCTCTTCTGGCCTGCATGCAGGCAGGACGCTGTGTGTATAATAAATAAATCTTAAAAAAAAAATAAACAAGTTCTTGCTAGATAGTCCAGGCTGCCTTCAACCTTGAGGTCTTCCTGATTCAGCCCTAAGTGCCTGAATTACAGACATATGCCACCAAGAAGTCTATGTTTTACCCATTAGACTATTTCTGGCTTAAGTGATAATTAATCAGGATTAGCACCTATATTCTGCCTTCTCTAAGATAGAATATGTTATTATTATGCTTACATCAGTAGTCATGAGCATGCATCACAGATTTTGTGGAGATTCTCCATTTAAAATACTGTTCTATTGTAAGACCACATAGTCCAATTTCCATGCTATAGAAAAATACCTTAATGATCACATTGCATAAGATCATGCAAGAAAATATCAAACATTTGAAGAGAGAAAAGTAGAGTGTCTTAGGATTTCTAACTTACTCAAAGCCAAATTTAAACAACACTGGCTTGGAAATCAGAAAGATCTGGATTTTATTAAATTCAATAACCAGGCATATTTTATTAAACAAGTCCCTGAAGCCTCTATTTTCTCAGCTCTAAAATCAGATGGGACTTCCGAGGCCCTTCTACATCAAATCCTATTTTCCACAGCAAATCATGACCAATGCTTGAGGTTGTTTGGAGAAAAATGAATTAACTTTTGAAATAAATGCTACCTTACATTGCTTTCCTCATTTCTGCTCGCTGAGACTAATACAAATAAACCTTTAACTCTACAAGATGAAGCTAGGTGACAGAGAGAGAAAAATGTAACATACTTCACAGGAAACATCTAGATTTTATTTAAGACTTACATTAGAAAGATGGAAAACAAAATGTCAACACTCCCCCACACACCAAAAAACAAACAAAACCCCAAAGTAACAACAAACAAGCAAACAAACAAAAACCAGCCCTCACACTCTTGAGGCTGGCTCTGGGTAGGCAGACATTGGCTTTGTAAAGCTCTGGACTTCATGGAGAGGACTGGATGGGGGATGGGCAGGCCTATTTCTGTTCCTGGCTTCACAGACTTCAGTTCTGAAGATCACCGACTCCCTTATACCCAAACACAGGTGACAGGTGTACTTAGGAGGGACATCGTGTTCCACTGCTTCCTGGTCTGTCACCTTGTTTCTTAAAAATTAAGCAGTATCTTCATAACACAAAACTAGAGTATTGCACTTAGCATTCTTTTGTTGGCATCCTCCATGACACCCCCTTTAAATCTCTTAAAGCTAAAAGAGCAGGGATGGGGCCCTTCCTCTCTCAGACCTTGTCAGGAGGTAGTGTTATACTAAGGTGCCCATTCAAGGGGCTTCCTGCAGAACTCACTGAGGCTGATACTTTTGGTTTAGCCATAGATTTCTTATAGGTTTTTTTTTTTTGTTGTTGTTGTTGCTATTTTCTTTGTTTGTTTATTTTGGTTGAACTGAGCCTGTGCCCTTTTGTTTTCCTCTATAGGCTATGTAGCTCTGGCTACCTGGAACTCACTACGTAGACCAGGTTGGCCTTGAACTCACAGATCTGCCTCTCCATTCTGAGTGCTGGGATTGAAGGTGTGTGCACCGTGCCTGGGCCTTAACTTTCTCTCTCTCGTTTATCTTTCTCTACAAATGTCTTACCCCCACCTCATCACTACAACCATTTGGCATGATTGTAATCATCTCTAACAAGTCAGCATTTAGAAGAGATATTGAATCCCAAGCAGGAGAACAGCTTCTGCTTCCCCAAGCTCCTCACTCCACCTCTCACCTTAGAACAACGAGCTTTAGAGAAAATCATAAAAACAGAATCACAGGTGGACTTGGCACACTGCTCATTTACGGCCTCCTGTGAATCACCTTTCTGCGACTGCTTGTCTCTGTCCCTAGTGCCACACGGCCTTCTAACTGCCTGTGTCTCCTGGGAAACCCCAAAGAGACAGACAGAAGCAAGCTTTGCAGACTGGGGAACGAGCAACTGCCAATCTGTTGCAATGTGTAAGCCCTGGGCTCAGCGCTGCACCCGCACCGCCCTTGTGAACTCGGCCCTGAAGCGCTGTCAACCCTTAATCAAACGCTTACCTGGTTCAAGAAAATTCCAGTTGGAAAAGGTCATAGCCTGCTTTAGTCCACCAGTGACCGCCCAACTGTACTCCCCCCGGGCATTGGTGTCTCTCAGGCCGGTCCAGAAGTACTTCTGAAGGGACTTGTCGTACTTCTTCATCATGTCATTCAAGTATTCCTGCTCAAATCTACAAAAGATGGACCAATCTCGCAAATGTCTCACAGGTTTTGCAATAACCCCCCCACCCCCAAATTGTTTAGGCAAACTCAGTTGAAAGTTTCCTAATACACCCATACTGAAGGTCACACCTGCTGGTGATGGTCAGGTTGCAGTTCGTTCCGAAAGGGACCTCATCTCCATAGATTTTGTAACAGTTTTCTCCATGTCTCTTCCAGCCCTAAGTAAGAAGAGGAATATCATCCCACTGTTTGTGATTTAATGATGCCCCCAGCCCTAAATCAGAAGAGGAATATCATCCCAGTGTTTGTGACTTAACGATGCCCTTCCCACCCCCCAAATAAGCGGGATTCTGCTACTCGACAAACTCGTACAATCAGAGGAGGTGGAGGACGTGATTATTCCCTGGATGTGGCTAGAACTCAGTTTCACCAATCACCTCCGCATGACTGAGACGAGGCCCCATTTTCTTTGTCCTTGGTACCCGAATCACCCTATACTGAAGCTGCTAGTTGAACTGTTTTTCAGAAAGAGCACAGTCACTGGAGGAGAGCTATCAACAATGAGGAGAGCAGCC
The DNA here is from genome assembly GCF_018167655.1 of Microtus oregoni. Lineage (NCBI taxonomy): Eukaryota > Metazoa > Chordata > Mammalia > Rodentia > Cricetidae > Microtus > Microtus oregoni. The sequence continues at coordinate 15,074,787 of NW_024543096.1, forward strand.
ATATTTGTAAACTGAGAGGAACCCATGACTAGGTACATCTTTTCTTACTGTAAGAACACCAGTGTGTTAGGATTCTCTTCCTTCTCGCTTTCTCTCAAATAAATCAACAGAAACCAGTGTTTTTACTTCCCAAGACTGAATCGTTTAAACTTCAAATATCATCTTTAACCAAGGAGGGCTCATTCCGCTCAGGGAAATTCACAAGGGGATTACTCACCTCCTCTGGAGGACACAGCTTGTCAGACTGCGTGTCATTAGTTAGCTCTCCCTTTTTCTTGCACACATATCTGAGCTTCTTTTCACAGGACTGGACTTTCCACTGACCTAACTTTTAAAAGAAGAAAACAAAAATATTTCTTACCAAAGAGAATATTTGCCAAATAGTTAGAATTAAATCACAATAACTATGGGAGGCCAGGAAAGGTAGTGGCTCAACCCGTCATACACACGCCTTTTCTTACAAGCTTAACAAGGAAACCTTATTGAAGAACATTTAGTTGAACAGAGAAAAGTACCCCCCAAGAGGCCAGGATTCTAGTGGCTTCCCTGTGACCTGGGGGCAGTTTGCTCACAGATTAAAATTCTTTGGGAAACATCAGCTAATGTCTGGTCACATTTCCTCAGATGCATAAGGGAGACGGTGGTTATGAGAGCTACTACTAGGGGTCTAGGGTCAAAAGATTCTTTTAATTCTACTCCAGTATAGACATCAAAATTGTCTTTCAAATACGCTACATAGAATTAATTTTGCTGAACTGACTAAGTCGCATTGCTTCCCGAAGTGAAATGTTAGTGGCTTGACTGTGACGGGGGTCAGTGTGGAATTCGGGCAGGCTGCGGAGCGCTCCTTCTGTTCATTCGCTGCTTCCACTTTTGACAATGTTCTGAGACATCTTGGCTTTTAAAGTAGGCCACCGAGTGTGACACCTTCTCAAACACATCCCCACCACGGAACCAGTTCTACACAGTTCTAAATGTGTTGCTTCCGTTTAAAGCCTCTCTAGATGTCTGGGTGACAGTCACCCTGAGTACCAGGAGAGAGCTGCCTATAGGAAAGCGATCCAAACAGAAACCAAAGAGATGCATAAGTCCTTCTGGACAAGACTCAGCCTATTTTAGGCTCCTAACTGGAGTGCATTCAACAAATGTTTAGCAAGCTACATTTCAGGAAAAGATAGCTTTATGGACAAATCTAATGCAATATTTTATATAAATTTAAAAAATTAAACTATTGGAAACCATGTAAAACTGAAATACTGGAAAGTGTTTTCCAATTAGCCTCAAGTTAGGATGAATTCAAAACTTAAGCGCAGCGTGGAAAGATGGCACCTTCCAGGCTAACCTGTGCTGGCCTGCCAAACGTCAGTCATAACGAGCAGAGAGGCCGATGGAGGAGACTCAGGCCCTCGAAGACAGCAGGTTATCCGAGACAGTCTGACACACGAGCTCTACCGCATCTGATATATCGTCTCTAGAAGGCTCAGACTGCTTACTCGGCAGCTGCCTTTACTTACCTTCCACTCGGTAGCTCTCAGAGTGACAAGCTGCAGGATTTTACCTCTTCCTTCTCAGCTTGCACACAAATTCCTAGCACAATGTTCTTATTAATAGCTCTAACAAAAAGACTATAAACAAGCCACGGGAGGCTCCTACCTTTCCTAAATAGGAAACACAGTTGGGAGTCTTATTGTAGGGAACGCTAGGCTCATTCCCATTCCAGTGCGTTAGAGTAACTTCCGTACCATCTGACCACTGGAACAAAGTGGGGCTCTTTGTGTTCGTAAGGCCCGTCCATATTTCTTCTTTGACATCTGAAAGAAAAACGTTTGACTTTGTTCGGTTTTGCTCCGTTGTGTGTTGTAACACGTGTGTTACTGTTAGGAGCTTTGTGGTATATGTTTTAGATATGTTGATGAGCACACAGGGTGGGTCTTGATGCCCTGGACTCACGGAGGCAAGGTGCCTAGAGAGAAGGGTGCGCTAGGATCGGCCAGCTGAGGGTGTCTCAGGCCTACCGTATAAATGCTGCTTTATGGGGATGGGTGAAACTCTGTAAATCCAACCATAGATATCCTGATTAGAAATAGTGAGTGTCCACGCTGCCCTGAAATGACTGCTGTCTCCACAGGGGAAACAATTAGCACCGTGCAGACACGGAACAGGGACCTCCTCAGCCTGAGTCTAGGAAGAGGGCAGAACACAAGCGGTCTAGGATGCCTTTGTTTATCGGTCTCGTTCCAGAGAATTACAAAAGCAGAATGATCATCAGGACAAGTTCCCGAAGAACTTAAATAAGGTTGAGCATTACTGTGGGAGGGGGAGAGTTTCTGATCACACAGTGGCTCCTGGGCGGCGGTAGCTATTTGAACTGTAACGCAAGGAGATGGAAATTAAACGAAAGTCATGGTTCAGCTCCTCATTCTTCCTAACCACCTTTCAAGAGTTCAAAAACCACGTGGTAGCTGCAGCGCTGGACAAGGCAGGCCCAGGACAAATCCATTTCCACTGACCGCCCCACCCCCAGATGGGCTGATCCAGGGCCAGGCTGGAAGCCTCCCATTCCCACCAAGAGTCTGAAGACAGGGAGACAAGAAACATCTTTAACTACTAAAGCAAGAGGTTTAAAGCAAAAGAAAGTAATCCACAAGTCTCACCGCCACTATGGAGTTTTGTGACAACCACCTCGAGGTCCGCTAAGGAGTGAATGCTGATGAGGTCACTGCCGAAGGCGCTGCATTTGGAATGGGCCGCATCCCAGGTGCCACTTTCATTTGCCAGGAGATAGCAAAATCCATTATTTGGCAGCCAGCCCGCATCACAGCGGGTATCCGAATACGTCCAAACATCTGGGGATGGGGTGGGGGGAAGGGAAGGGAGGAAGCAGCGATTTATCTACCAGTAAAGACAGAGCTGTTTAGAATCAACAACACTGTGAATTTTTCTTTCTTGAAGCACAATGCTTCTGGAAAACTGGGAGACAGGATGTCAGCTATCAGGGTGACATGAATTTGATGCTGTGTTTTATGTGTGTCTGACATCATCAAAATTCTCGCAGAGATTCAGCTATGATATGTATGCACTTGCTGCGAGACACAGGCTATGAACAAGACTGTTCAAGGGCATAGACATGGTCTGGGAAGGAAACAACTTTAGTCCTAAGAGGTGGAAGACAGGTGTGGAGTGAGCCAAACACTGACAACATTTCCTAGCTCTGAGATTTGGAAGCTCCCCCCCTCCCGCCCCCCCAGACACATGTCAAGCTTTCTTTCCTTGTGTGACCAGCTTAACAACTGACTGCATGCTAACACTAACTGTTGAATACAGGGCAAGCAGAGAGGTAAGAAACAGGACGTGGTACTTATGTACTCTCAGATGGTACAGGAGGGGAGGGAAGGACAAATGGCTTCTTCATACACCTTCATCCGCTCTGAAAGAGCAGTGAGCCTCAGCTTGGTGGTGACGAAATCCCCCAGAGAAGTCTAATCTTTCAGAGGTATAGGGCCACTACTCTGGTTAGCAAAACTAGAAACTATTCAACGTATCCAGATCCTTTCTGGGACTTTCTTTTTCTTTTACAAGTAAACTCAGTCATCTTAAAAATGTGGAGTATTCCAATCACTGATGGAAACAGATGCAGAGACCAACAGGCAAACATTAGGCGGAGCTGGGGGAACCCTGTGGAAGAGGGGGAGGAAGGATGGTAGCACCCAGAGGGGCCAAGGACGCCACAAGAAAGTCCACAGAATCAACTAACCTGGGCTCACAGGGGCTCATAGAGACTGAACCAACAACCACGAGCCTCCATGTGACAGACCTAGGCCCTCTGCATATATGTTACAGTTGTATAGCGTGGGCTTCTTGTGGGACTCCTAACAATGGGTGCTGGGGCTGCCTCTGACTCTGCAGACTGCTTTTGGGACCCATTCCTCCTACCAGGTGCCTAGTCTCACTGAAACTAGGTATGCCATGGTGGTTGGTATACATGGCAGGCCTGCCCTTTTCTGAAGAGAAGAGATGGGAGGGGTGTTCTAGCAGGAGAGGGGGAACTGTGGTTGGGATGTAAAAACAAACATCAAAAATAAATAATGCAAAAAATTGTAGTATTTTTTAAGCAAACTGATAAAATTTAGGTTCAATTAGTCTCATACTTGCAAGCTGATAAATCAATAACTTAGGCTCTAAATGACATTCCTTATTACTATGAGACAGTTCAGTTATGGCAACGGAACAGAGAGAAAAGTCACATGTAAAGGCACTCAAACAATCTCTGCCATATTCTAGTTTTTGTCTTCACAAACACGTAGTTTCACAAAATTAAAGTGACAGGCATATCATTTTGAGATAGTCTTTCATTAACCCAAAGCTCATCTATTACGCTAGAATGGCTGGGCAGTCAAGCCTCGGGATCCTCCAGGACTGCACCCCCAGCCCCCAGATTTTCCCCATTTTAGCGTAGGTTCTGGGGATGGGGAAAACATTGGCGGTATCCGGTGAAGGAAAGGTCAAAATGGGTGTCTGGACTTCACAGACTTATTTGGACGGATGAGGAAGTGAGGAAGGCACCTGGGAGCGACACCGTCTTGTTCAACGGCTTTTTGCAGACGTAGGGCTGCTGGGCTTCGCAGGAAACACTTCGCCACAGCCCTGACTCGGTGTCCATTCTCGCGCAGCTTGACCCGCCAATCATAGGCGCAACGGGCGTGCCTTAGGAAGGAAGATTTTCAAGGAGGTGGAAGGAGGTTAGGGTCCGAGAGGTGCCTAAAATAATACTCATAATTTTATGTCTCTATGGAGACTCACAGTGTGGTTCAAACTTTCGATTAAATTGAAAAGCGACAAGCCGCGATGAACGACGACATGCTCATTTATGCCCGGTCTAGAACGCTGGATGGAGGGGAAGCGCTCTGATCATGATAGCTGGCTCACAGCAGAGAAACACATCAGCCTCTGCCTTAGCGCTCCTTCCACGACACACTCTGTGGCCAGAACCCCTGAGTCTATACTAAAGTTACTCTCTGTGAATGTTTACAACCAGATGAAACACTGACCTTTAAGGCGTTAAATACTGCGTTAAGGACTGGGACTGGAGCTCAGCGCCAGAGCCTAGAATAGTCTATTTTTGACATAATAGAGTATTACTTTGTTTACTAATAAAAAGATTTAGTTAATGAAAACCTCATGCCTTTTGATAGCACTGAATCCATTTCTCCTCCCTGTAGGTAGGACACTTTTATGAATGCTATTTAAGTTTGGCTGTCATCAGACTTCAGCTTTCAAACATTCCTGGTCTTTTCTTTTTCAGAAAGAGCTACTGGCTAAGCAGAATGGTGTTTCCATTGAGGTAAGCATCTGTGTACTAAGGTCCAGCTGCTGTGCTCGTAGTGTTTAGGTGCCATAGTGGGGGAAGCCTAAGAATGTGAAAAGGAAGGGATATTCCTGCTTTAAAGTCAAGCTGCAGACTAAGCCAACACTGGCAGTCGAGACCCTATGGGCTATAGAATGGTTCCTGGCCATGTTGTGGGGTTCATTCTTTTTCTTTTTGAGACAGAGTTTCTCTGTGTAGCCCTAGCTGTATTAAAATTGGCTCTGTAGACCAGGCTGGCCTCATAGTCACAGAGACCCGCCTGCCCCTGCCTCCAGTGCTGGGATTAAAGGCCTGCGGCACAGTCTGGCTCATTTTGTTCTTCAAACCCCAGGGGTACTTGCTCTAGAGCCCCAAAGGAAAAGCTCCTTTGCCCATGGTGTGGTTCAACTTGGCTAAAACAACAGCACAGTTAGGAATGTCTTAGAAAAACTTCTGAGACAGCAACCGTGAGGTCTGATTGTACATGAACTTCTAAAGGCTCCAGATGAGTAAAAAGTTCTCCGTTTTTGAAGCTTTTACTCTGTATATATTGTTGAGGGAGAGAGCATTTACCTGGATCCCAGTTAAGAAATTTTAATGGCTTGAAGTCTGACCATTCCCAGCCTCTAGCAGAATAGAGCTGATTCAGTCCGATCCAAACAATTGGAGCAATGTCTTCCTTTCCTGTAGGAATTGTATATTTTTTAAAATTAAAAATAGGTCTTTATATAATACATTATGATTATGATTTCCCCTAACATCTCCCAGGTCCTCCCCATTTCCACACCCACCCAAATCCACATAAAAAGCCATATAATATAATAATAATGATAAAATTAAAATATGCCAGAATAAGACAAAGCAAACAAACAGAAGAAAAAGAGCCAAGAAACACATATAGATGCAGAGACACATGGAATTATATAATTTTTAATAGAGATTATATAAATCAGACTATGTTCCTATTGACAGTCTTGACTGAAGCAGGAATCTCACTATGGGATGTCTAGGTAACAAAGGTAGGCCATGTTAAGAGACAACAAAACGTTGTTCTTTTGAGAAGACCAAAGTCTAATAAATTTGTTCAATTTTGCTCTCCAAATAGCTTGTCTAGTTCTCCCTCCTCTGAGGTACTAGAATTTTCTCAGAGCAGCAGATTCACTATATATTCAACCCCCCTAGTCCTCTGGAACTTACACACACACAAACACACACACACGCACACACATACACACACACGCACACACACACACACACACGCGCGCGCACCCTTGTTGCCAGGGAGATGTATCATCCAATTTTATTATTTCATAATCAAGACCATCAGCAAAAGAAGGGACAAGGACATGGAAGTGTAAATAATTTCCACAGTGAGTCTAGTTGCCCATATGCTAGCTGATGTACACACAACATATGGATGTGCCCATGCCTGTGCGGGTCCATATAGACAGGAGAAAACCCAGAAAGAATACAAGAATGATTGTAAGGATTCTTACCACCATGTAGGAGGTCATAAACCTGGAAAGAAAGACTTTACCAAAACCACAAGGGAAGAATTTGAAAAATTAATTGAAGGCCCGATAGAAGAGACAGAGCAATTGATGAAAAATGGTCTATAAACGACAAAGGGGATGCTGACAGACATTAATTTTGTAAATTTGTTGGAGTATTCTTCAGCTGTAAATGACTTAATACTGTTTTCTAATTACCCCCAGGGGAATACGTATATTATTACATTATGTCCCTAGCAGGTGTCTATGTGTATGCATTACAGACTACAGGGTTTACACGGAGAGAAAACATATCCAGACTAGGAGGACTTCTCAAGAGGCATTTTGGTTTTATACAATTATCCCCTCACTGAATACCGTAGAAACCAAATGCATAAAGCAGGACTTTTCAGGATTTGCGAAGGACCTGGGTTAAGAAAGGAGGCAGACTCCCAGGACCCAGGAGCTAAACCTTCAATGCTGAATGTTCACAGGGGGTGCAGGCAGTTGGGGAGTCGGTGTGGTGATAGCCATGAAAATGTGAGACAATGGCCAGTAAGGCATAAAAATTCTGGGGAGAAGGAAGAGCTTTAGAGAGTTGGGAAGGACCGCAGTCTGGATACAGATATAAGCATGGGGTGGGAACTCAGTTTCTAAACATCAGTTTCTCTCTAGTTTCTATCTGAAAATGCAGTCAACACATGGAATTATTATGTTTACATTCAATCTTGGGTTTGTGTGTGTGTGTGTGGTGTGTGTGCAGATTTCAGTGCTAAGGTCTAAGTTTTAAGAGAGACCAGAAAAGATATCAGCAAAAGAGCACGCCTGGATAAGAAATGGAGAGGAAGAAGACAAACACCTTTGCAGTCCCAGCCATCGGCCCTACCACGTGCAGGTTAAGCCTACCCGTAATATACAACAGTTCAGCAGCACTGTGGATGCTCAGCAAGTCAGCTCCTTGGTTCTGACAGGAGACGTAAGCTTCTTTCCAAGAAAGAACCTCCTGATTATTAAACTGGTAGCAACTTCCAGTCTGCTCGTTCTTTTCCCAGTTACCCTTGCAGCCATTTTCTGTTGATGAAAAGATAAATTAGTGATTGTCAAATGAGGGCCTAGTGCTTTCTGTTCCTTGGAGTGCTTACTAGACTGCAATTCGGTTTGCACTTTCTTAGGCTGTGCCAAAACGGAGGCCGTCATTGCATGGGCCGTGTTTTGGTTCTCTCAGTCTGCTCTGAAATGGTAGTCAGAGCACATGGAATGACTCCAGATGGTGGGCTCTTCCACCTTCCTTAAATCCCCTGTTAACTACAATGCCAGATTTTCACTAGAGTTCCTGTGTCATTTTTGCCTGAAGACGGGACTCTAATAGATACAGGTGTGGAACGCTGAGCCAATAGAAAAACATGCTTACCAGAGCTTGGCAAAGATATCGACAGGCTTGTCTACAGCCCGCAGAGAAAGAACTGGAAGCCCGCGTGGGTGCAGACATGCTGCTTAAATATATCGAGCATAGAGACTCCTCTATTTTGGAAATTTAGTCCAAATTTCTTCTTAATATTTAAATAGAAGGTTGAATACATGAATAGAATTGATATTATAGAACTCATATGACAGATGTACATACAGGCATAGAAACATATATTATACATAAATAAGCACAATATCAAGCATCCATAGTATATATCTCTGTGTGTATGTGGTACATGTGTACATGCTCGTGCCTGCAGGTGCCTGTGCTAGTGGGTGTATGTTCAAGCAGAGGCAGGAGGGAGGCCCAGGGGTCTCTCTCTGTCAGTCTCCATCTTCCTGAGACAGTATCTATCACTTAACCTGAAGCTAGGCTGGCAGCCGGCAAGCCCCGCAATCCTCTTGTCTTCACCCTCCATGGCACTGGGGTTACCGACAGGCATCCTCAGCCATGCCTGGCTTTCTGTTTTTAAACTTGAGTGCCAGAGGTTTGAATTCAAGGTCTCATGTTTACATAGCAAGCACTGTTACTCACTTAGCTACTCCTCCAGACCCATGGTATATTCTTTACAGGTATAGAAATGTGTGTTTCAAATAAAGAACCTGCAAACTGTACCCTGAGTAATATAGATCTTAAGATAACGGGTTCAGCTGGGCAGTGGTGGCGCACGCCTTTAATCCCAGCACTCGGGAGGCAGAGGCAGGCGGATCTCTGTGAGTTCGAGGCCAGCCTGGTCTACAAGAGCTAGTTCCAGGACAGGAACCAAAAAGCTACGGAGAAACCCTGTCTCGAAAATCCAAAAAAAGAAAAAAAAAAAAGAAAGAAAAGATAACGGGTTCAAAAATATACTCAATTTCCTATGTGGTCCCAGAGAGAGACAGGGAAAAGCCAATCCAGGCTAGATCACACGACTTAAGCTCCACCCAGGGGTTTCCAAGGGACTTCCCTACCCCCAGTTACACATCAGATGGACTCATGGACCTTTACACTGGAAAGGCTCTCAGATATCCGTTGCTGAATGTGAAGATGGGGACAAAGACCGACAGGTGTCTGTGGCGGAAGTATAATCAGAACACCTCATCTGCTTTCCACCTATTGCCATAAATTTTTTTGAGATAGTGTTCTCATACTACTACAGCTCGGGCTGACCTGAAGCTCTCCATTCTCCGGTCTCAGTCTCACAAGCGCTGAGATGAAAAATGTTAGCTACCACACTTGGCGTTTAATACTTCCTAACCGTCTATCACACGCCAGCTAGTGTGGTCCTTTGTAACTCTCATCTGTTTGCTAAGACACTGTCTCTGTTATATACCAGACAACAACACAAGCACTCCTTTGATCTGACCATCTCTCTAAAGAGGAGTGAATGCTTTAGTATATCCCGGATACTCTGCTTTTCTTAAGAAGCAACTAGATACTTGGATCAATATACTCGGATCAACACATGGGCATGGCAGAGCAAACATTCTCACTAAGTTGGAGAGGGTCCAAGATATGCGTCTCCTTCTCTTCCAGACTTGGCTTTAGGCCGTCAATACACTTTATGTAGTCACCATCCTAAATATGGTTTTTCAGCCCATTTGTGAGATCACCAAGGTGACATCCTTTTAGTCAAGCTACAGTCTCCTATATTCCGCTTTCTTGGATGCTGCAGTTTCCCATCTGCTCATGCCCTTTCTGCTCTCCCCTGATGTATATGAGCTTTTGCGATTCTCCCCCTCCTCGTTTTCCATGACCCAAACCATCCTGCTTCTCTTCTTGACCTGCGTCTGAAGGCCAGTTCCAAGCTGCACATGACTTTGTCCCCTTCCTGCAAAGGCGCATTCCTCATTTAGGATAGCATCTGTTGCAGACACTTTCAGGTCATCTTCAACAACTCCTCTCCCCCTTTGCCTCATATAAAGGGTTCTCTCTCCTTGCTATTGGAGTTCACCAGCCCATACATACCTGCTTTTAAGCAGATGCCCCACTTTTCATCATACTCATAATTTAGGGTAGTGGCACACCAGGGCCCATTATGGTCTCCATCAAGGATGCAGTCATGGTGCCACGTCTCACCAACCAAGAATGGAAACTCACAAGGTCTCCCGTGGGAGTTTCCATCTCTGGTATATATCTCTGCGGGATGGGGAGGAAGCAGAGGGGAGTTAGAAGCTGAACAATCATCTTAGAATAGCTGTTTTCTCAAACTTGTAAAAGAGAGAGAGTAGGTTTCACGTATGAGCTGACAGTACTGAGCAGGCTATCGGCCGTGGAAACAGCATAGATTCTGACTGTACTTTGCAAGCTGGGGTCTCCTTTGTGCCTAGAGACAAGCTTAGTTCCTGCATTGAGACTCTCAGTGTTTACCTCAAGGGTTGTCCACTGTGTATCTGGTGACAGAGTAAGATCCCCTTTCTGTGATGTAAGCACTGAAAGACCCTGGCTTGATCAAGTCAGAAGAGAATGAGTCTAGCATGGGTGGCAGAGACAGCTACTTCTTCAAAATGGCTATTTTGACGGAGATTCAACTCTCCTCCATTTCTTCAGTGAGTGTGGGGCCAAAGAAATACCTGGAACCACTATGCAATTGAACAGATGGACAAAGGACATCACTGCTCAACAGGTTGTGGCTTTTGAGGAAGTAAAGGAAGAAAGCTGCTAAATTTCTGAGTAGATATTTGGAGAGAGTCAGTACATGGTAATTCAGGTTATGAAAAAGAACTGGACTTAACAGGGCAGTGATGGGAGAAGCTGGTGTCTGGTGAGGTGGCAGACCTAGCTTTCCTTTTAATAATTTTCTCTGGTCCCCACAGAGGCACTGGAAAACGATCACAATTTAGATAAGCCTGGGACCCCAGAGGAAGTGCTCAATACTGTGCCAATAATAGTTATCTTGAAACTATGTCCTACAGAGCAGCTAACCATGTATCTGTCATCTGTTTCTCTTTAGCTTCAATTTCTTCAAAAACTCTGGTTATTATCCAATGAAAGAATGGCCATTAGGGAGAGTATAGTCATCAAGTCTCATTAACCTTCAGCAGGCTTTTGGGGTCCCTCAGAAAGTCTCATGGATTGGTTTAAAGTATGCATAAGATAGCATTTGATCCCACCTACATCCTTTATCATTCCCCGGTGCTCACATGCCTGAAGCAGAGACTGAAGTTTGGAAGGTTTCAGGCCGCAGTACAAAAGAAATGAGAACCAAAAATGGGGTACAGATCTAAACAGAGAATTCTCTACAGAGGAATCTCAAATGGCCAAAAGGCACTTAAAGAATTGCTCAGTATCCTTAGCCATCAGAAAAATGCAAATCAAAACAACTCTGTGATATCATCTTAAGCCAGTCAGAATGACTAAGATCAAAAAACACTAATGAAAACTTATGCTGCAGAGGATGTGGAGTAAGGGGAACACTCATCCACTGCTGGTGGGAGTGCAAACTTGTACAACCACTTTGAAAACCAGTATGACGGTTTCTCAGAAAATTGGGAATCAATCTACCTCAAGACCCGGCAATACCACTCTTGGGCATATACCCAAAGGATGCACACTCAAACCACAGGACATTTGTTCAACTGTGTTCATAGCAGCATTATTCGTAATAGCTAGAACCTGGAAACAACCTAGATGCCTCTCAACTGAAGAATGGATAAAGAAAATGTGGTACATTTATACAAAGGAGTATTACTCAGCGGTAAAAAACAATGACATCATGAAATTTGCAGGCAAATGAATGGAACTCGAAAAAACCATTCTGAGTGAGGTAACTCAGACCCAGAAAGACAAACATGATATGTACTCACTCATAAGTGGATATTAGACATAAAGCAAAGAACAACCAGCCTACAGTTCACAACTCCAGAGAAACCAGGAATGAGGAGAACCCTAAGAGAGACATACATAGAGCCCCCGGGAAGGGGAAATAAACAAGATCTTCTGAATAAGCAGTGTGCATGTGTAGGGGGGTGGAAGGTGGGAGGGGAGGAGGGGAGGGCAGGTAGGGAGGAGGGAGGAGAACATGAGGGATCAGGAAGGTCAAGCTGGGGAAAGGACAGAGAGGGAGAGCAAGGGATGAGTTATTTTGATCGAGAGAGCCATTATGGGGTTAGCAAAAAAACCTGGCACTAAGAAAATTCCCAGGAATCCACAAGGATGACCACAGCGAAGACTCTAAGCAATAGTGGAGAGGGTGCCTGAACTGGCCTTCCCCTGTAATCAGATTGATGACTACCTTAATTGTCATCATAGAACCTTTACCCAGTAACTGACAGAAGCAGATGCAGAGATCCACAGCTAAGCACTAGGCCGAGCTCCTGGAATCCAGTTGTAGAGAAAGAGAAGCCATAATATGAGCAAAGGGGTCAAGACCAAGATGAGAAAAATTCACAGAAACAGCTGACCTGAGCTAGTGGGAGCTCACTGACTCTGGACTGACAGCTGGGGAACTTGCATGGGGGCTAAACTAGGCCCTCTGAATGTGGATGACAGTTACATGGCTTGGGCAGTCTGTGAGGCCATTGGCAGTGGAACCAGGATTTATCCCTAGTGTATGAACTGTGTTTTTGGAGCCCATTGCCTATGGAGGAATACCTTGCTCAACCTGGTTCTGGGGTGGGGTGGGGGAGGGCCTCAAGTGATATGACAGACTTTGTTTACTCCCTATGGGAGGCCTCACCTTCTCTGAGGAGTGGATGAGGGTAATGGTGGGGTGGAGCGGGTGGAGGAAAGGGAGAGGGAGCTAGGATTGTTATATAAAATAAAAAGGTTGGTTTTTAAAAAAATAAGCACACACATACACACAAAAAGAAGAAGTGAGAACCATCTAGATGCTTTCTGAAGAAAAGTAAATCTTTTGCGGGTCATTGATTTTGTTTTCCTATGCCCCATAAATGGCTTTCCAGAGAACAATTTTGCTAGGGAGTGTGGTGGCCCTTTGTTTTATAGAGAGCATGTGCATCACATATGTTTCAGATTTGACCACATGAAAAATTTCCGGGGAGGCATGCATTCCTTTAATCCCAGCACTCAGGAGGCAGAGGCAGGTGGCTATCTGAGTTCCAGGTCAGCTTGGTCTACAGAGCAAGTTCCAGAATAGACAGAGCTACATAGGGAAATCCCATTTTGAAAAACCCAAACCAAAAAAAGAAAAAGAAAAAGAAAAAAATTCCCCAAGGCAAATGATCAGTCTTCCTTCCCTATTACGATTCTGAGAGGACAATCCCGGAACGTGACGCAATGCTGCCGCTGCTGGGAGTGTCAAGTTTCCCTCAGGCTTTTCATTTCCCTGCACAAAGTGTTTTCCGAGTACACATTTCTGTACTTGGTCCTCACCACAAACCTGTGAGATCAGAGTTATTGGTGAAATTCCCACTTTTGAGGAAAAGGACACATTTGGTGGCTCTTCGCGAAGCACTGGACAAGGACAGCCTCTTTGACTGCTCACCAACACGCAACAACAACTCCACACCACTGATGGCTTTTACAGGTTTCGAGTTTCACATGGCTCAAAGATGACTGTCATTATACAGTTCTCTGGGTCACACAGTGCCGTGTGAACAAATAGGCAAACAACAGCCATGCTGGATACAGGAAGCTAACTGATGCTCTCTGTTAATTAGGCATCGTATTCACACTTGCTCCTTGCTGTTGATGGACCACCCGCATCCCATGGGTTTTCTCTGTAAGACAGCTTCTTCTGACATGACTCCTCTCCTGGTGTGTGGGTCTGAGGTGACAGCATCTTCAGGCTTGCAGCTGAATGTGCCATTGACACAAATTTGTGAATCAGGGAAAACAAACTGCCTTAGCCACCAGGCAACTAGTTAAAGAGTTTGGCAGGCTTCAAAGAGTCACCATGAGCACAGAGTTCACAGTTAGTCCATCCTGTGCGTGAGTTGACGAACATGTGGGATGTGAACATGCCAGTTGGGTCAAGATATCTTATGATATAATTGTTATTATATCATAGTTAGTTAAAATTTTTTACAGTTAAATCATATGATGAAGTTTGTGGAAACACAAAACATAATGAGAAATAAATGTTAATATAGTCAATATAAAAAAATTAGGCTACAAAAGCTAAGGGAGAAATAGGACACTGTTATTTGGAGAAACAAATCCTAATTTTGATCCCCAGCTTGGCTACAACAAGCTGGGTGACCTTGGACTTTACTTGGTTGAGACTTCTTTCCTTATTCCTATTTTGATAGACAGCATGGTTGGGCATGGACCCGAATCGGAAGCGAGAGAGACCTGGAAAAGATCCCTCACTTTCAAATAGGAAGGGGCACAGGTAAATTTTAGAAGTTAGAATTGGCATTTAAGTTAGAACTTAATATCTGGTTAAATTTGAGCGGTGGGATAAGACAGCAGGACAATTCAAGAGGAACTTGTAGATTCCCAACTTGCAGAAACTCAGTAGCTCTGGGAAGGGTGGCAGCTTTGGCCTTGGCCTCTGTGCAACTAAAATCTGATGTGAATCTAAATTAGGTGGCTAACCTGAGTTCCAGGTCTAAAAAGTTTTCAACATTTCAAATATTACATTTGGAAAGGTAAAGAAACAAAGCCGGCCTGGCTCTGTCCCTCTCCTGGGCACTGTTGTGAAGGGTTTAAGGGCCCCCTCCTTATCTTTGCGCTGATGATCATGTTAGCAGTCATGTGGATATTATTAACACATAAATAAACACAAAAAATAAGAAAGAAAACAAAACAAGTTTCAGTGAAATGAAGACCCTTAAGGGTCTGAGGGAGTTTGAGATTCCAACTGTTCTCTCAAAAGTCCCGTGGGCAGGAGAACATACAAAGTCCTGCCAGGGAAGTGATCCTTCCTAATCCCCCAACAAACAAACAAAACGAGCCATTCTTTTGGGTTTAGTGTTTTCTTTTGGTTGTCGCATTAGAGGTTCTATGTTTGTATGTGTGTGGGCACAGACTCGTGTGCAGGTGTGTGAGGTGAGGTGTTGACACTGGTTTTCTTCCTTGATCACTCTTCAATTCACTTGAATCCAGAGTTTGCTGACTGGCTTAGACTAGCTAGCCAGGGATTGTTCGCCTCTACCTCAGGGGCAGTGAGATTATAAGCAGGCTGCCACACCCACCCAAGACTTCCATGGGTGCTGAGGAGTCAAACTCTGGGTCTTCATGCTTGCACAGTGAGCATTTTCTGCATTGAGCTGGCCCTCAGGTAATAATCCTGAAGTTCCAAAGGAAGCTGGCCAAGAGAAACAATTTAGTGATTCAAAGATTAGGAGTTGAAGGAAAGGAAAACACATCTCCAAGTCTCTAATACTTCTTCATGAAGAGCAGAACTACACAGGCCTGGATTTTTATTTTTATTTTGATCTTCACAAGAAATACGAAGAGATCCTCTAGGCGGAAAATCCTGAGCAGATCATGGTTAGAATGGGGACTTAAGTTGCCATCCTAAGTCTATGGCCAAGTTTAAGAGGGGTCCTTTATCTTCCCTTCAAACTCATCGATGTTGACTATGGCCACAGACTGAGGATGAGGGAATAAAGATATCTTGAGGGGGAGAGTAGAACACAGGTGATATGGAGGTGAAAAGAGAAATAATGGGAGGAGGGAATTAAGTGGGGAGAGGAGTGGGAGTCTAGGGCGGAGGAGGGATTTAGAGAAGAATAATTAACAATTAGGAAGCTTTAAAAAAAGCCACACAAAACCTACTTTTAAAGTAGAAGTTTCATATAAATGAATATCAACATATTTTCATATGCAAGAATCTACTTGACCTTACCCTACACAGAAGCCATAGGTTGCAAATTAAAGGCCCAGTGTCAAGTGTTGTTGTTTGTCAGAGGAGTCCCCAAAATCCCCAAACAATCAGGCTACTGACACTGCTTTCTGTTGCCCAACAGAACTTGATGGTCAGACCCTATTGCTGAAGATACCACACATGTTGGTCACAGGACGTGGAGAAATCAAGTTGGCACAGAGCAGGAAGTTTTCACCTTGCTGGATAGCTTCCATGGTACTGGAAGATGTTTTCTAGTCTGACAGAAGTGGGAGGGAGTCAGCCAACAGTTTTACCCAGCTACAACTCCTGTGAGCTGCAGTGATGACCAGTGTGGCAAGAAAATGCCTATCAGTAGGACAGTGGCACAATGTAATGGGGTGGCCAGTCAATGCCTGATTGGATTTAAGGCCCACTCCATAGAAGGAAACATAGGCCTGGCATGTGTATATGGTCTAGAACCTCTGGCTGGAAAGCTCACAGGTCCAAGGGAGGATCTACTATTAGTCTGTGAAATGGGCATAATATAAAACCTCCATTTAAATTTATACCTCTCTAGCCGTTGCTTAGCACAGCTCTCCGACCCCATCAGCCAGTCTCTTTGTGCCGTCGTGGTGGGGGCCAACACAAAAGCTCAAACTGGCCAAGTGCCAAGAACAAGTGGAGTGCTCAGCCGCAAGCGGACCATTGACAGCATAGCCCTTCTCAGGGCCTAGGGAACAGCCCAGAGGAGGGATGGAAAGATGATAGCGGAGCCAGAGGTCTGGGAGGATGGGCTCGCAACAGTGTCTCCTGCACACGACAGGCCTGCTGCACTCAGGAACGTGCAGCTGCTGTGATCGCCTGCAGAAGATGTGGCCCAGGTCAAGCCGGTCGACATTCTAGCACGGGGTAGAAACGGGTTCTTGAGCCCCTATCTCTAACTGAGCAGCTATGGACAGTTGGTGGCGTCTGTGGCAGGGAGAGTCAGTTTTCTTGAAGGATGTGTTACAGATAGGTTGACTGTATTCCAGAGGAAGGTCTCACAGCTGGGACTACATGAGCAGCAAAAACAGTGAGTTATTATTTTAAAAAAAATGGATATAAATTTGGAAGCTAAGTAAGTGGGAGATGGGCCTGGGAAGTATCTGGAGAAGGAGGTGGAAGTAAAAATGATCAAAATATGTTGCATTAAATTCTCGAAGACTCATTGCAATCTAGAGCAAATGTCAAGGCCATATTCATATAGTTGTTTTTGGAAACGACCTAAGAAAAGTTCACACTTAAAATGTCAAATCATAAAGACAAAGAGCAACATGTGATACCTATGCCAAAGATGAAAACATTATAAAAGCCCATGAGACTTTCAAAATATTTCCATTATATTAAATTTCTCAGGCATGGAACAAAAACACTTCTTGCTCTTTCTTAATTTCTTTTTAAATTTAGGATTAGACCAATATTATTAGATTACGTGCCTTTAGCTTATATGAAGTATTTCCTATCAGTATATATACCATTTCTTTCTTCCTAGCATTCAGAATGGCATCATAGGAAGTAAACGAGGCATAGGAATTCAAGTACTGGGCTTTGTGTGCCTCCTGATAACACACGTAAGCGTTTGTAGCTCTATCTATGAAGGGGACGGACGGGTGAGGTACCCAGCAGCCTCACAGGTGCATAACACTGCAGCTCACGGTGCCTGCTCACTGTGACTTCATTTAAACTCAGTCATGGGAACCAAGGAAAGCCTGAGTAAAAAGTGTATTGTTGACCTGGGGACAGCCACGCCAAGGGCCTTCTCCATATGGATCAGGCTGCGAAAGGCAAGGCTTTCCTGTGGTTCAAGTACAAGTGATTACCTATGATTGACCGGTGTGTGTGCTAAAACTAGCAACTGCAGATTCTTTTTCGTGGGTGTTTAAAGCTGGAGACTGCTAGCCCACAGAGACCTCGTGCCAGGGCTAGGCAGCCCTTCCCGCTGCACTATTCCTAATAAACGCACTGAGGTGCTGGGTCGCTTCAGTAGAGAGAACCACTCCATCAGACTACATACAGTTCACTGAACCCAGTAAGGCTCCCAGGTCCGAGCTGTGCTGGGTGTGATATTTAATGCCAAATTAGACAACCATTCCAGCAAGAGGGTCAAAATGCCTCTCCTGTACTCACCATGGTAAGGCTGTTTACAAAGACTCTCCCTGGAGCCTCCCTTCTTCCAGACAGCGGACGAATTGGTGCTGGCTATGGCATAGCCGTCTTTCAGGTCCAGCCTGTACTGGGCAGCACTGTACAGGGAATGGTGCTCACATTTCCACCACAGCATGGCACTGGAGTCACAGCGAAACATGCGCAGGTTGTTGGTGGTTTTGGTAATATCTAGGCCCAGGCACTTTTGGGATTCCAGGTGAAAGAGGCGGTGCTGGGACACCCACTTCCATAACAAGCTTCCGGTGTCACTGCAGTCCTGCGCCACTATCCAGTCGGACAGTGGCCGGATGCATTTGCCGGTGTTTTCATCCACGATGGTGAACGGATCGTTACCTGGGTCAGGACAGCCAAAGGAAGACATTTCAGGATTCTGAGTCACATGACCAGCGCACCTTGATCCCGCTTGTTTGTGGAGGAGAGTGATTAGCACAGGATGGCGCTGACCCTTGGGCCTGGTAAACGCACGCGTTTTTCGAGGCGTGAGGGTCAGTGTGTGCGAAGGGCAGGGCCTCTCAAGCCAGTCTGCTTGGCCTTATACTTTGCCTCTGCTCTGCCATGGGAGCCGAGCAAATTGTTTAGCTTTTCTCCTTCGAATTTCTCATTTGTGAGGCTGTACCCACTTCACACTGTGGACGTGGGGATGAGGAAAAGAGCTGACCCACATCAGCAGGGTGTGGGGTGTGCAATTGATGTTGCTATCCCGCGAAAGGTTCCCAGTTTTGCCTACACAGCAACTCCTTAGTGTCCCCTTTTCCTCCACAAGCCATCTGCGGCCAATGAAAAAGCATCCTGCATCTACCTGGGACCACACCTCTGTCTTGCAGCTTTAGTGTCCACAGTACAGCAACCACGCTATTGGAATTTGCTCTCACTTCAGCTCCTTCCCCGTCACCAATTGTGAAGGCCGGGATCTATGTTCTTCTGGCTCAGGGCAAGTTACTGTGGTCATGCAAAGGGGAATCTACTCGAAAACCACTTCTCCCAAGCTTTCCGTGGAAGCCTTGGTCCATTGAGGTCCATCAGTGGAGATGGGAACGCTTCCGAGAAGGCAGGGGTAGAAAAATTGGGGTAAAGCAATGGAAGGAAATAGAGGATCTGGGTTCTGAGGGTGGTGAGGCTGTGGCCAGGAGAGACAGAGGCTGGGGATTCACCAAGTAAAGCACCAGACACTGGGCTTCAGGGACAACCCAAGCCACCAGCTCCAACATCTGGCATGTGTGCACAAGAGAAAATAAATGAGCAGTAACCAGTGGAAGCAGAAGACAAGTGATGGGGCCTCTCTGATCTCCCTGCACTCTGCAGGACCTGGGGCAAACCTCAGCAGAGATGGAGATAAAAGTTCTTTCAGCCGTGTGGTGGTGGCGCACGCCTTTAATCCCAGCACTTGGGAAGCAGAGGCAGGTGGATCTCTGTGAGTTCCAGGCCAACCTGGTCTATAAAAGCTAATTCCAGGACAGGCACCAAAGTTACAGAGAAACCTTGTCTCGAAAAAACCAAAAAGAAAAAAAAAATTTCTCTCACCTTAGTAGATTGGGAACTCAGAACCAAATCTAACTGATTTTCTAAAAAACAAAGTGATTCGGTGTTTCTCAGACACCCGAGTTTGAGGACCAGGATTTACGAGATTACAACAACAAATCACAGTGAAATGCTTTGGTCAGTTCCTTTACAAAGAGAAAAAAGTATGGCATAGATGGTCACGGTGATGAACCTAAAGTCAGACTATTTTAGAGAAGCTTAAAAAGTCATTGTCAACGAATCAGAGTACAGCAGAACAGCACGAAAAATTTCAGTTCTCAAAAGGTGTTTTCATTCTGAGGTCAGCTTCCCAGCTTACCAACCCTGAAAAGTTCCTCAAGTCACGGGTTAAAGACTTAAAAATGATTACTGTTGGCTAGAGGGGAAATTTCATCACGTAAGCCACAGCTACAGAATTCTATCTGATCATGTGGACTTTGGGTGGAATTTTGCTTTGTTTCACTTTAAGTAACAGCAGCAGCAAGACAAACAATGAGAAATAACAACAAAAAAAGCCTTACCGCGGTGGTTATTTCCGCCTTCAAATTTGAATTTTAAAAAGATCACAGGCTGGGGTGCTGGCTCCCTGGTTAAAAGCACTTGCCACACAAGTATGAGGACATCAAATCCGCCTAAGAGCTGACCTGTAGCATGAGCATACATAATTCTAGTGTTCCCACAGGAAATGAAGGCAGAGACAGGAGATCCCAGACAGCTCTTGGGTCAGTTAGCCTGGCATACACAGCAAACAAGCAGACAAAAACCAAACCAAACCTACCAACACAAAACAACAGAACAACAAAGAAAACCTGTCTCAAATAAGGTGGAACGTGGGGACCAACAATCTCCCTTTATAGTGCATTTGGTGTGTGGTGTGCATGTATACACACACACATACACACACACACACACACACACACACACACACACACACACACAAATAAAACACTGCACGGGGCTGCTGTTAGGTGGGTTTGGGCAACAGCATCTGTCCCCACTCTTTCTTCTTTGACATCCTCTGTCATTTTTCTTTGATGGTCACAGGTTGGGAAGATAGTGAGTGAAAAGGAAGATTTTCTCTTATGTGCTTCTCCAACATATTCAGTTGCCCCTCAGATACCTGACTTATCCTTTTCCTTCACTACTCTCTTCCCCTGGGAGATTCGCGGAAGCCACTTCCCACTCCCACGGTCCTCATATCTCTGAGTATCAGACAAAAGCTGTGGAATACAGGTAAACCATTGCAGAGCTAGCATCCCACGCCTTCACCAAGTACCAGCGCCCTAGCTCCCCAGGCCTCACCAACCTTTGCTAAGGTCATTGCGTCTTCTTCTCACAGATGTCTACATTACTAGCTCACACTGCTACACTGCTAGTGGCGTTTGAAGTCATTCTCATGTCATTTATAGTGAACGGGTGGAGTTACACAAGTCCCGCTTTATCAACACGTACCAGGAGAAAGTAAGTTTCACTTTTCATTTTCTACAATTAAGCTACTCCCAGGACACTTGTGGGCTTACCAACTTGGTAGGGAGCAGACTACAGGCCAGGTATGGAGGAGCAGAGAGGAGCAAAGGGGAAGCTGCCAAGGATCTTAAGTAAGTCATGCTTTTGAATGTATGTAGTTATGTGTGTCATAACTACATGAACCGAGTGCCTCGGTTTTGGGGCATTATGGGATTGTGGATTGAAGAATGTAATCAAGACCAACACTTGACACATCAATGAGATTTCCAAGGACAGTGATTCATCATTAATGCTTTAGGAAACTTATCATTAGCCTTCATATATAATGTATGTGTAAGTACTAATAAATATTTCCTGGGGGGAGAGATTTAGTCTCTCATAATAGTTTTTTTATATTATTTTTACCCTTAAGCGATAGCCCTTCAATCTGCCTCGGTTTTGGGGCATTATGGGATTGTGGATTGAAGAATGGAAAAGAAAACCGATAAACTAAAAATAATTTCTTATTTAGAAAAAATGTTTTACAACGTCATATAAACTATTTGAGAAATAGTTACCATCTTGTGAAGGTAACTGCAATTTTTAATGACTATTTTTTTGGTGCTATGCATCAGATCTAGAACCTTGAGCAGGCTAGCGAGCGCCCTTGCACTGAGGTCTTCCGGAGCCCCAGAGGGGATTCTGCCCATAGCTTTATAGTACACACTGTCCACTTTCCATCTCTGCACTGATCTTCAATGGAGTTTTTATATTCCCCTCCAAATTTGTGTTTGGGACAAATCTAAAGGGCAGAGGTTGGTGACAAGAAATGTTAACTACATCTTGGCGTCTTTTTTATATGCTTCATTTTATATAAAGACTTCGGTGAGGTTTAAGGGAATAGTCAAAGAGCACTGTCATAACTGATAATATTTTTTTTAGCATTATTATTTCTAGCAAAGAAAATCGCCGCTTTCAACATTTTCTCGTTGTCTAGTCACGAGGCCTGTTGTTAGGCCCTGCACAAAGGGCTCTGCATATCCTGGGAGGGAGGCTGGATGTGAGCATATACCCATTATAATACCCATCATAACCACAGACCCACGGGAAGGAAAAACGCGTGGGGAAGAGGAGAGGCCAGAGTTGGTGGCATTGATCATTCTCAGGGAATGTCGAAGTTTTCTTTGCTAAGTGTTTTGTGGTCTCTGTCGAGTGTAAAGAGCATACAGATGTCGGAGAGACTCACACATCTGGGTTTGCTAGTTCAAAGCAAGCCCTGGAGGGACAATGGGGTCCATCGCAGTACGCTAGGTGTCAGAAAGCCGATAACCCTGATTGGACGGTGTGGCTGGCGAGATGTTCAGAAATCCCTGAAGGATCACATTACTTCATGGTGTTAGCGCTCCAAGAAGCAAAATAATAATACTAATAATAAAAACTTGGCATCTCCCCAAGAACAGAGAGATACTCTTTCAGCATTTGAGTGGTCAGGACCAGCTGCCCAAGCCTCCTGAGTTCATGTGACCAAGTGTATGCCATCCTGAATCTTACCCATTGCCAAACAAACTAACAAAACAGATGGAAGGTCAAATTCCAGTTCTGGGCTGGAGACGTGATTCAATGGATAAGAACGCTTGTTGGTCAGGCATGAGGACCCGAGTTCGAATCCCCAGTGCCCACATTCTATTAAATGTAAGGAAAAAAAGAAAAGAGGAAACCCTGCAACCCCACAGTCTTGAAGGGGAGACAAGCAGAGAGATCCAAGGCACTCGAGAGCGGCCAGGGTTGACAAAATGGTGAACTTAAGGTTCATTGAGAGACCCAGTCTCAAGAGTATAAGGTAGACAGTGATAGAACAGGGGATGGGACATCCTTCACTGGCTTTCTGGAATGTGCGTGTACATGTGTGTGAGCGCGCGCACATACACACACACACACACACACTATCACACACGACTCTGTATGTTCACCCCAATATAAAGCCACAAATTCTGGCCTGGAAATGAGAGAAAACCAGCAGGGCAGCAGTGAGAAGGGAAGAAGAAGGGATACAGTACAGAGGAACAGATGTAAGTCTAGAATTCTTTGCTTTGGGTCAGTGAGACAGAATAGGGACTATGGAGACTGTGGTGTTCCTATCGTTATGACTAACACCACAACCAAAAGCAACATGGGGAAGAGAGGGCTTATTTCAGTTTAATCTTGCATATCACACTCAGCGCAGGAACTCAGGGCAGGAACCGGAACAGCGGCCATGGAGAAATGCTGCTTACTGGCTTGCTCCGCTTGGCTTGCTCAGCCCGCTTTACCATCCAGGAGCACCTGTTCAGGGATGGCCCACCTCCCAGTGTGCCGGGCCCTCCCTTATTAACCATGAATAGGAAGCTGCTCTAAAGGCTTGCCAATAGGACAGTCTGTCTGATGGAGGAACTTTCTCAATCAAGGCCCCTCTTCCTAGGTCACAGTAGCTTGTGTTGAGCTGGCAACAAACACACAGACCCCAACCAGGCCATTGGAAAATTAAGGAAATGTAAAAATTTGTGAGGGAATGAAACAGGACTCAGGATGGAAGGTAAGAGAATGGAAGGGGGCGTGGCTGGAGGGCAGCAGGTCAGCACTCTTTCGCTGGAAATTGCTGCAGGTTGATTTTTCTTCTTGGATTGTGCAGCAGACAGAATTGAACTCTCATATCACTAAACTATTTTACTATTAATATCTCCTTTGGCGATTTCCAGAGCAAAGGGTCAAAGAAAAATCAAGAGGAGTGAGTCAAGACAGGATGCATTAAACGTTCTTTTCTTGGTGCAGAGAGGTTGATGACACCCACCCTTGCAGGAGACTTCCCATAACTCTGGGCAATCTACATCAGACAGTAACTAAACTCAACTCCAAAGAAAACAAGAGCCACACCCCTCAAATCCACCTTAACCCTCCTCAAGAGAGCAGAAGCAGTGGGTTAATGTTTACAGCCTATCTACAGCACAATCAAGTAACAAGGTCAGTGGCACACCTTTTGCTGAAGCAAAAAGAAAATAAAAGCAAAATCTAACTGCAAGATCTAAGTGGATTGGTGGCGCTGGCACTACCCTGAGCTTCACAGAAGGCATCCTCTCCCCACTGACAGGAAGTGACCTGCACTTCTATCTGGGGTCAGCTGCCTGAGTGGGGAATATTTGGAGATAATAACAAAATTAGAAGGGCCGCTGCTTCAGGTGACAGGGAAAGGCATCCCAAGTCTCTTGGCTGACTTCTGAAGACGATGGTTGAACCAGACTTCCTCTTTAATGCGTTCAGTGCCCGCAATGAAGTCAGGATCTCTGGGAATTCCATGCGGTGTGGGTGAAGGTTCAACCTTATCATGAAGGGACCAAGATAACTAAAGGGAGACAGGGACGCAAGGAGAAATGGGGAACCTCGGGGAAGCATGATTTTAGGGGACAGCCGAGGCACAAGGGGCAGAGAAGACTCTGAGAAAACTGTGGTTTCCTCTATGCAGAGCGTTCCTTCGCACCACATGGCCCCTGCCGACCGCTCTCCTACGCCAGACCTTCCCGTTTGTCTACTCCAGAGACAGAGAGCAAGGCGACTGTGACCTGATCCTGAGGAGGCAAGCGCTCAGAGCAGCAGCGTCGAGGCCGCCCGGTTACCTGAGAGCTCGGAAGGCTCCGCAAGCTCGAAGCATCGCAGCAACAGCACGAGCAGCCCCGCTGCACGGCCCGGGGTGGCCCAGCGAGTCCCCATCTCCCGTCCCAGGCCTCGGCTGCTCACACCGGCTCCTGAGGTGAGTCCCGCTGGGCTCACGGTGCCGCCGGGGCAACCTCTGGAGCGTGCAGGCCCCGCCCTCGCCGCCCTCCACCAATCAGAGCTGCGCCTCGGGTCCCGGACCGAGCGGGGGCGCAGGATTCCCCCACCCACTGCAGACGTCTGTGAGGGTTTGGGACCTCCAGAAGGCGGGAAGAGCGCTCAGGAAAACCACAGGGCATGGGGTACCGGCTCCCGCTCTTCTGCAACAAAGTTGGGGAAGTGCGGCTCTGATCGTCTAGGACTTGCCCTTCGGGGCAGATAGACAAGGCAGGGAGAGAGAACTTCGTACCGTGGAGGGCTGGAAATGCGCACCCAACCCTGCCCACTCCGGCTTGGGGAACTGTATGCTTGGATCTGTGGAGTCTGTGGTCAAGCCAAAGACCTCAGTTTTACTTAGCAACATCTTAGTCATTTTGGTTACATGAACAAAGGTAGAAAAAAAGGCCCTTGGAGGTTGACCTGAAGTTGTCAAACAATATTGAAAGTAACAGTTATTCCTGCCACTATACTACTTTTTAAGGCATTTTAGCCATTTGTTCTCTGAAAGCTTTTTTTCTTTGATAATCAAGTAGTAATAACCCAGTTGAAATGTGGAAGTCTGTATCTAGAATCTGAAATTCAATCCTACTTATTCTGTGCATTGGACAACACTAACACTAATAGGACAAGTTCCAAATGCACTAACTTCCCTAGAGGTGGACATTTTATATTTTGAACTCATACTTATTGATTGGGGGTATATACTTGAGATAGCCCACATCCCTATTCCCGAAAAATGCCTATTACCATCAGAATATATCCAGGTCAACTTTCCAGGTTCCAACTGTCCATGTGGCTCCAAACCCATCCTGGTTCCGTCCCTTTCTCCCAGACTCTGGTCTTGGCATTTAGTGTCTACAGAGGGCACTTATCACAGTAAGTAGGCACTTCATGAGCAGGGATGCTAGAACGGCATCTTAGCCTTCTGGTGTTTATGGAGTTGTGGGAGAGATGAAGCCTCCACAGTACCTCAGGGCAAAACGCACTGGAACATCAGACAAAGGCAAGAAAGGCAACTGATCAACAGGGACTTAAAAAACAGATGGGAAGATGACCAAGGGAGGAAAATGTGACAGAGCAGGGGTAGAGGAACAAGAATGCAAAGTGGGGTTCAAAGTCCAGAGTAGGGAGGGAGGGAGAGAGGAAGGAAGGGGGGCGGGGAGGGATTAAGTGGAAGGACAACAGGAGATGGTGTTTGTTTGTGAATGGCTTTCTCCCTGTAAGGCTCAGACTTAGTACAACACCTGCTGCAGCTCCAGTATGCTCGCCCCTGATTTGGAGCTCTTTGAACCGGGTGGCTGTCTTGACAAATACACTTTCTACTGTAGGAGAGGGGTTCAAGACTCTCACGAGAGTGTCAAAGAAGGCAGTGACACCCCCAGCCCCCAAGAAAACTCCCTCTAAGATAAAGCGAGTCCCTCTATGATGTGACCCTTCTGCATATTCCTGTTTCCATCAACCTGTCGAAACTGGTCTTGTATCTTTCAGTTTCTGCCCAAACTCATATCCAAAGCACTGCTTGCTGCAATTTTCACATGCTGGCAAAGGGAAAAACCAGTTTTCTCTAAAGAAGTATCACTGGGTTTATCAACCAGAACCCAGGGCAGGCTCTGTGCCCAGAAGGAGTTGGCCAGCCCCAGATGAACTCAGTGGTACTTCTGTGCTCTTTTTGTTTCGTTTTGCTTTGGCGTTTTTTTCTTTTCTTTTCTTTTCTTATTAGGCCTCTGCCGACTTTTATTTTTGTGATTTTTTTTTGTTGTTGTTTCTTTTTGGAGGATTTTGGTTTTGTTTCTTGTTTTTTGTTTTGCTTGAAAGAAAAAGAGAGAGAGAAAAAGAACATGAAGTCAGGGAGCATGAGAGTGAGGAGGAGCTGAGAGGAGCTGCGGGAGAGGAAAAGAATCAAAATACATTGTATGAAAAAAGTTTTTAGTAAAAGAAAACGAAAGTGCTTTTTCTTTTTTCTTTTTAAAAATACAAAACCTTACTATGCAGTTCAGCCTGGCCTTGAACCCCTAAACCTCCCATCTTAGACTCCTGTAAATGGAGACTGTGCTTTCGTTTTTTGGCCACCCAGACTCAAATAACCACACCAAATTTATCAATTACAACAAGGTTTGATCAAGGGCCCAGGCATATTTCCAGCTAGCTCTTCATCTCAAAATAATCCATTTCTATTATTTTATATTTTACCACAAGGCTCATGGTTTGTTACCTCACATCTTGGGTGGCTACATGGCATCTGCCTGACTCGGCCTTCCTTTTCTCTGCATTCAGTTTAGTTTTCCCCGCCCAGCTATATTCTGCCCTGCCATAATGTAAAATAGTTTCTTTATTAACCAATGGGAATAAAACATATTCCTAACATACAGAGGGGAACCCCACATCAGACTCCCAAGTGCTGGGATTATGGATGTGTGGCTCCACAACAGGACTAGGATGCCCCCCCGACTCTCCCTGCCTTATTTCCATTCTTCCCTTAACTTTCTTACCGGAATTCACATTTTATCTACATCTGCCTCCCAGGAGAATCCCCTCCATCTGCACAACGCCGTCCACTCTGTTCACTCTGCCTTTGTCACTGAGCATTGTTGTCCCCGATGTTCTTTGTTCCTTTGGGTCCATGTGCACGGATACTCTGCTGTGGCTACAAAGCCTAGACAAATATTGCTAGTGGTGACAACAAAAGATGGTGTATCTCTCATGTGGCTCCTTCATTGTCATCTTTGTTAAGGGATCAGTCTTTCCAGCTGTAAGAGGGGCCAAGATCAAAAACACTGATGACAACTTATTGTGGAGGGGTTGTGGGGTAAAGGGAACACTTCTGCATTTCTGGTGGGAGTGCAAACTGGTACAGCTGCTTTGGGTTTCAGTATGGTGATTTTTCAGAAAATTAGGAAACAACCTACCTCAAGACCCAGCAATACCACTTTTGGGTATATACCCAAAGGATGCCCAATCATACCACAAAGACATGTGCTCAACTATAGTTATAGTAGCATTGTTTGTCATTGCTGGAAACTGGAAACAACCTAAATGTCCTTCAGCCAAAGAATGGATAAGGAAAATGTGGCACATTTGCACAATGGAGTACTACACCGCAGAAAAAAAATGACCTCTTGAAATTTGTGGGCAAATGGATGGATCTAGAAAACAACATATTGAGTGAGGTAACCCAGACCCAGAAAGACAAATATCATAACACTCACTCATAAATGACTTTTAGACAGAAAGAAAAAAAAGCAGCCTACAAATTACAATCCCAGAGAACCTAGACAACAATGAGGACCCTAAGAGAGACATACATGGATCTAATCTACATGGGAAGTAGAAAAAGACAAGATCTCCTGAGGAAATTGGGAGCATGGGGACCATGGGAGAGGGCAGGAGGGGAGGGGAGAGGAAGGGAGGGGAGCAGAAAAAAATATATAACTCAATAAAGACAACTTTTTTTAAAAAAAAAATCAATCTTTCTGAACTGAATGGTCTAGATGACCTCCCATTGCAGCAGGGTTCCTAAACACCCCGACCCCTTTTCTGACAGAACTCGGATAATTGTGGACTGTCTTTCTACTTCCCTCAGTCCCTCCACCCCTCCCTTAGTTCCTCTATCCCTCCATCCCTCCTTCCCTCTCTTTCTTCCTTTGTCCCCCCTCTCTCCCTCCTTCCCTTTCTATTTTCTTCCTTTCTCACTTCTTTTCTCTCCATCCCCTTCTCTCTCCTCCTCTGCCCTCCAGAATGCCAGCTCCATGGGGGAAATGACTGTTTCCTGACTTCTGTGTGTGGAGTAGCTGGCATGGGGTCCTGGATGAATGAATGAATGAATGAATGAACGAACGATAGAAGATGCCTCATAAAATGGTACAGGCAGTAGGAGTTTATGTGTTTAGAAGACGGAGAAATGGGCTTGGGCAAGAGGAGGGGTCTTCAGACACTGGACTGGATGTCCTCAGATGGCTGCGTTAAGTTGTAAAAGACAGTGGGGAGGTAGCAGTGGGGATGGAGTGGCCTCTGCAGATCTCTGGGTACCAGACTACTGGAATAAACATTTCTCATATTCAATCTAATTTAGTAATCACCCTATGAAACAGGCATTCCCGGTACCTTCACTTTGTGGGTGTGGAAAATAAGAACATATGGAGGACGGATATCTGGGTCGAGGTTAATAACCACAAGCTAAGATATCAGTGGCACTCTCCGTAAAGAACCTGCGTGAGCAGATGAGATAACATTTAATTAATAAGTACAATAAAATAATGTTCCCAGTAACAGTTAAGGAGGGGATGAAATAAACTCTTGGGGCTTCTGAAGTCTTGCTTTTAGTGACAAAATATTCTGTACCTAAAAATCAAGAGTTGATATGCTGTAGGTTTTTTTTTTCCTGGTCATAGCTGCTGCCTTTTTTTTTTTTCCTGCCAAGATAGTCACTGTTTTGAACTACTTATCAATCGTTTGTCCTCTCTTTTCAGTGTTGGGATTCGAACTCAGGTCCTTAAATATGCTCAGCATGTGTTCAACCACTGACCTTAGACCCCAGTGGATCATTCCTTTCCTGGTAGTTGGTTTTCTTTCATAACTTTTATTTAAATGTGTATGTATGTGCACGTGTGTGTGTGTGTGTGTGTGTGTGTGTGTGTACACGAGCACCTAAGTGTATGTGCTTGCCATAGCATAAGTCTTGGGAGTCGGTTCTCTCCTTCCAGTTTCTAGGTTTCAGGAATTAAATTCCGATAATCAGGCTGGCAGCAAGTGGCTTTAACCTCTGAACCATCTCATTTACTCCAGTGTTTTTTGTTTGTTTGTTTTTATAGTCTTGCCGTGTATGTACGATTCAGCCTGTAAATAGTGCTTTTGATTTTATAAATTTTAAAAAAAATTCTACAAATCGCATTTTGAGGTAGGTTCTTCTGAGGCCTTCCTTTTTTCTTATAATTATGGCTGTGAGATTCACGGTGTATCTCCGTAGTTCACTTATTTTAATGTTCTGTTATAAGAATAAGGTACACAGCACCCCGCTGCCTTGCTGGCGGACGTTTGAGTAGTGTCCAAAGCACGAACACAGCTGTCTCCTAATGCATGTTGTTGCTGTCTCCTGAGGACGTATCCCTAGACGCGGAGCTCCCAGAGCTCAAGGTGGCTCAGCATCCGTGCATCAGACAGGGCCAATGATGCTCCAGCGTGGTCTGTCGCTATTGTGGATAAGCATTCCCATCCCTGAGCGCAGGCATCAGCATTTAAACCCTCCTGTGTTAAAACTGTGCTTCCTTAACTACTAGATGAGATTGGACATAACTTCCTATGCTTAGTGGCTGCTTGAATTCTCCCACTCTGTTCTTGGGCAGATTGTTTGCCTGTTTTCTCTGAGTCGTTCCCTGCTTTTCCCTGAATTTCCCAAACTCCCTTGCCCATTGCCTATTGGTTAGGTTCAGCCAATGAGAGTCCTTCACAAGAAATGGGCGCTGAGTAGAAGCAAAGGTTATTTTTTTCCTTTCTTCTTTGGGAAGACACCTACCAGGGGCTGTACTATCCCTTTGGGGCTGTGGCTCCTATCTGGGATCTGTACTCTCTGACTCAAGTTTCCATCAGGCAGCTCTTGCCGTGTCTCTTGCTCCTTTTTTGTGTGGTCCCGTCTCCAGGGTTCTAGCTCCCACGGAATAGCCATGGATCCTAGCACCGCTTCCCTAGTGGATAACGGTAGCCTCTTCTCACTGATGCTTTTTAGGGAGCTTCCTTAACACATGTTCAGAAAACTTCGGTAGCGAGTTACTTCCTTATGTTACCTTTCATGTATTGAAGTACTTAGTGTGGAATCTTAATAAGGTTTACTGGACCTTCCCAACGCTGTTTCAAGGTAGGAAAGAGTGGTTTCTGAGACAGCATCCAAGACGGAGACGTGAGAAAGAAAAACTAAACACGAAGCATATCCAGCAGCCTAAGTGTTGCAGAGAGAGCCGATGTGGGCTGCTCTGAACGGCATCAATGGCGACGGCGACGCCCGTAGATGGCCTCAGGTGTGGTAAGCAAGACTCCGGAGGTTCAGATAAGGACTTGGTTTAAAAATAAATGTTAAACAATTCCCACTGCATCATGGTAATGAAGATCTGCTTTCATTCCTGGTCATAACTAAACTCTTGGGGATTATAATCAAGACGTAGGTGGACCTCAGAGGGCCAGTATGAG
This sequence comes from Microtus oregoni, assembly GCF_018167655.1. Lineage (NCBI taxonomy): Eukaryota > Metazoa > Chordata > Mammalia > Rodentia > Cricetidae > Microtus > Microtus oregoni. The sequence goes on from NW_024543096.1 coordinate 15,105,992, forward strand.
GGTATAATTCAAACAGGTTCATACACAATAATAATAATAATAAATAAATCAAACTTCCTTCAATAGGCTTTAAGCTGTAGGATTTTCCAATGAAGAATCTTTTTGTTAAGAACACAGACACAAAGGGCTGGACAAAGAATGGATATGGTTGACTCCTTCCCTTGTTAGCTTAACCACGCAGAGACTCCAGGGATTGTAGATTAGAGACAAAGAAAGAGAGGCCTAGAGAATTCAGTATCCAGTGTGAATACAAGAAGCGTCAGAGGTTAGATATGTACTCCTAGGGCTAGCGAGAGTCCAAAAATGCTGATGAGAGGAGCTTCGAGCCAACTGTCTAACAGAACAAGAGAGAAATCTGGGCATAGAGGTGTGTGGGTAGATCACAGATCAAGGGAATGCTTTTGTTTGTGGGACTGACTTACAAGTGTCAGGAATGTGTACGGGATGGAGCAATAACTCACAAATGGTGACAGTTCTCTAGGAAGCAGTTTTAGCACACTTGCAACCCATGGATGATGATGATGATGATAATAATAAATAATAATACAGTAATTTCAGAAGTACAGATCATATCCTGGATAGAAAAAAAGTGTTGAAGGGACAATTTTATGTTGACAGACACACATGTTCTCTGTTTTGGCAGGGAGTTAAAAGTTGGATGACGCATTTGATTTTTACATAGGTAATTGGAAGACCCTTGCTCATCACTAACTACAGTCATCATCAAAATCTATCCCAAGAAAACAACAGCTATGAGGATAAATAACCAAATCCCAGGAGACTTAGTTCTTTAGGGAAAATGATCATGCAAAACATTAAAAAAAATATCTTTCCAACTTTAGCACAAGAGAGAGGCAGTTTATTTTAAACATTGAGAGTCAGTTTGATGTGAGCCTCTACCAAAGCTGACTCATAACCCAGAGACAAGGTTAGACCATCTAACCTCTCAGGTCAGTGGAAGCGTAAGAAAGCTGAGTTCTCGAGTTTTGTCTTTTTGATGTGAGGTTCCACTAGGAAATTTTTAGCATCAAGAAGTATATTATGGCATCACTGTATTTGCCATCGTCACTACTGGGTTTTGTTCACTTATTACTACCTTGATGAGTATAAGACACACACACACACACACACACACACACACACACACACATTCCTACACTCAGCAGCACTCAACTGCCTTTTATATCTCAGGCAGGGGCCCCATCCATGATAGCTAGCTGGCAAGCCCAATGTCATGCAGCTCTTGTGTAGATGGCCAGCCACTGCTGTGTGAATTCCTATGTACAATGGCTGTGTCATTTCCAGATACAGCATTCCCCTGTGCTCCTTGGTGTCCTCTGGCTCCTATATTCTCCTCTTCTTCTGAAACATTCGTTGATCCTTGGGGTGGGAAGTGACACAGATGTCCCATTAAGGGCCAAGCCCCCCAACAGTCACTCGTTCTCAGCACTTCGACCCGGTATAAGTTTCTACCTTCTCCATCACACTCTGCAAAAGGCTTTTCCAATGAGGGCTAAGAGCAGCACAAATGTTTGAGCATAAACAAACATTTAGAAGTCAGTTTGACAGCAATTCACTTAGCAGAACATCAGTGGTGGGTTCTCCTCTAGGGCCCGTGACCTCTCCAGCCGTAGGTCAAGCATGTCTTAAAATTCTTTTTATTTTTAGCCTTTTACTGTATAATTTTAGAACTACACTAGAGTTGGAGAAAACAGTGTTCTGAATTCGCTGCTCCGAGAGCCCTCCGCCAGCAGCTACAAACGCAGACTGTTTCACCTCTCTTCTCCCCGTGCTCTGTTCCTGACAGGTTAGTTTAAAGTCAATGGCAGAGGTACAGTGTTTCATCTGCAGATGTGTCAGAATGCATCGGCACAATGTGAAGAGGCCTGGGCCTGAGTGCAGTTCAATGGCAGAGCGATGACACACCAAGTAAGAAGCTCAGCCTCTGGAGCACACCACACACACACACACACACACACCTCACTCATACACACACATGCCACTCACACACATCACTCACACACACACGAACACGCACACATGAACCCAAACACACCACTCATACACACACTACTCATACACACACTCGTTCTCACACTACTAACTCATACACAATTACACATACGCTCACACACACTTGCTCACACATGTAAACACACATCTAACACACAGTCTCTCACATAGACACGCTCACATACACTGTAACACACACATATGCACACATACACATTAAAGCCTTCTAAAAATAGAACCTGAATGAGTGATTCACCTAAACTTATTGGCAATAATTCCTTATTTGTTCTTAGTCCTGCTAAATAACTATTCAATGTTTGTATACCTCAAATTACCTTAAAAGGGCCTTGTTTAATGTTCACAGTTTGTTTGAATCAGAATTCAAGCCAAGTTTTTACAAATTAAGACTAGTTGCTATATCCCTTAAGTATCATTGAATCTTCAGAGACTTTTTTGGGCTTTTAAAAATTTTTTATATTTTATTCTCCTTTACAATCATTGAGCGAAAAAGAATCCCACTCTTGGAGGGCGCTGCAGTTTGGATCTTGGTCACCCACTGTTGTCGTGTTTAGTATGTTCCATTAACCTTCATATTTCTCACAAATTACTGTTGGGCTTTGGAGGTTTAGATTCAATTTATTTTTAGCAATACTATTTCATATGTTTTGGGCCATCCTGTCAGGATGTACACATCATTCCCGCTCATCGGATGATGCTGGCAGCCCTGAGAAATGACCTGAATCTATTAATCTGTTAAAAATGGGAACGTATAGAGATATTCCATTACTTTTCATTTATTAGCTGGATGCTTCTTTAAGGAGAAACGATCTCTCTTTAGGAAGGAAGCTTTTATCTATGAGGTTATAGACCTAATTACTTACCTATTTCCCTTTACTTATATATTTTGAAAGTAGGGAGGTGGTCCCACAGCGTCCCAGAGAGACAATGGGATTGAATACTTTATTCATCACTTAAACACACGTGATGTGTTTCGGATCCCTTGCTCCTGCTGCTGCAGTTGATGCTGCTCCTGCCGCGTGATCATTCAGAGGAGACACGGATGCAGGAGTCTTTCAGGCTTCTTTGTGACCTGAATAACGATGTCTCAGCCACCATCTGTGCATTTCCTGTCCCAGACTCCAGATTGGCCATTTCTTGGTTTCTTTGCTTTTTAGCAGAAAGTGTTAGAGACCACTAATAGGCATGGGCGTATTCGTTCTTGCTGAGTTGGTCCCTATTTCTATTGTTGATTTTAAAGTTAGAAAAATGTGGCTTTTAGCTCACTCTACAGTGTTCTAGATATATTGGTAAGCAAGACACTCAATTAAAGTCATTTTTTTTCATTTGCAAAAGAATAGATAATAGCAATAACAGTTATTTGCTTATGCGCAGAGGCAAATTTGAGGGCTCAAAATCCTTTTACTCCCATGGCACACCTCATTGCCTTCACTCCCACAAAGGGGTGAGGGTAGAGGAAGCCCACATCATACAAAACAGTGGAGGTAAGCTATTATTTGATGGACCTGCGAGGAAACTGGTGACCAAAAGGCTCTTTGAGACCACATATAAAAGTTTTGTTTTTTTTCTGGAATATATAAGTAGGTAAGAAATAACTAGATACTTTGATATTTGCATGTTAGTGCTGCTGTTCTCAGAATTATACCAATTTAAGTTCCCTGCTTGCATCACCCTATACTGAAGCCAGCCATTGGTCCATCATCTCACGTTTCCTGCTTGTATTTACATCTTTGTGAGCTGAGACTCCTTATTTTGACCATCCCTTTATGCATTTAGATTTTCACTTCCTCTAGATTCTAGGGCCTAGCGTATATTTGACTATGTGATGAGAAACAGAAATAATATTTTTATTTTAGTTAAGAATACCAAACTCATTCTTTCCATATTGTCTAGTAGTACCGCCTGTGTTATGTAAACTTACCCATAATTTACAGGACAATATATGGATCTGTATATAGTTTCACTAAAAAATTTCCCATCTTTGCACCAATAGTAACACAATATTTTTATACATTATATCTTTTTTCTGTTTTTGTTTTTTGTGGTTTTTGTTTTGTTTTGTTTGAGACAGGATTTCTCACGTACCCTGGCTGTCCTGGAACTCACTCTGTAGACCAAGCTGGCCTCAAAAACAGAGATTCTCCTGCCTCTGCCTCCTGAGTGCTGGGATTAAAGGTGTGTGCCACCACCACCCAGCTTATATCTTTATTTTTAAATTGCTTTTCTTTTTGAGAAAGGGTCTCATGTGGCCCAGGATGCTTTTGAGCTTACTGTGGAAACATCACTTATGTAGTATAGGGTGTGTGTGTGCACGCACATGCATGTGTGTGTGTGTGTGTGTGTGTGTGTGTGTATGTGTATTGGTGAACACTCAATCACACTCACGTACACACAGAGGCCAGAGGAGGATGTGTGTATCTTACTATATCACTCTCTGCTATATTCTTTTGAGGCAGGATCTTTTTTTTTTAAATTTTTTATTGAGAAAAAGAAAAAAAAGTTTCTGCCTCCTCCCAGCCTCCCATTTCCCTCCCCCTCTTCCCACCCTTCTCCCCCTCCCCCCACTCCTCTCCCCCTCCCTCTCCAGTCCAAAGAGCAGTCAGAGTTCCCTGCCCAGTGGAAAGTCCAAGGTCCTCCCCGCTCCGTCCATGTCTAGGAAGGTGAACATCCAAACTGGCTAGGCTCCCACAAAGCCAGAACATGAAGTAGGATCAAAACCCCGTGCCATTGTCCTTGGCTTCTCATCAGCCCTCATAGTTTGCCATGTTCAGAGAGACCGGTTTTATCCCATGCTTTTTCAGTCACAGTCCAGCTGGCCTTGGTGAGCTCCCAATAGATCAGCCCCACTGTCCAGTGGGTGGGTGCACCCCTCGGGGTCCTGACTTCCTTGCTCATGTTCTCCCTCCTTCTGCTCCTCATTGGGACCTTGGGAGCTCAGTCCGGTGCTCCATTGTGGGTCTCTGTCTCTATTTCCATCCATCACCAGATGAAGGTTCTATGGTGATATGCAAGATATTCGTCAGTATTACTACAGGATAGGGTCATTTCAGGTTCCCTATCCTCAGCTGCCCCAGGAACTAACTGGGGATATCGCCTTGGGCTCCTGGGAGCCTCTCTAGGTTCAAGTCTCTTGCCAACCCTAAGGTGGCTCCCTTAACTAAGATTTGTGCTTCCCTGCTCCCCTATCCAACCTTCCTTTATCCCAATCATCCTGTTTCCCCAAGTTCCCCCATCCTCCCCTTCTCACTTTTCTCTCCCCTTCTCCCCTTACCCCCATCCCATCCCACCCCCAAGATCCCAATTTTTTCCCCTGCAATTTTGTCTACTTCCCATAGCCAGGAGGATAACTATATGTTTTTCTTTGGGTTCACCTTCTTATTTAGCTTCTTTAGGATCACCAATTATAGACTCCGTGACCTTTATTTATGGCTAGAAACCAATTATGAGTGAGTACATCCCATGTACATCTTTTTGGGTCTGGGTTACCTCACTCAGGATAGTGTATTCTATTTCCATCCATTTTCATGCAAAATTCGAGAAGTCATTGTTTTTTACCGCAGCGTAGTACTCTAATGTGTATATATTCCACACTTTCTTCATCCTTTCTTCCATTGAAGGACATCTAGGTTGTTTCCAGGTTCTGGCTACTACAAATAATACTGCTATGAACATAGTTGAACAAATGCTTTTTGTCATATGATAGGGCATCTCTTGGGTATATTCCCAAGAGTGGTATTGCTGGGTCCAGTGGTAGGTTGATCCCAAATTTCCTGAGAAACCGCCACACTGATTTCCAAAGTGGTTGCACAAGTTTGCATTCCCACCAGCAGTGGATGAGGGTACCCCTTCCTCCACAACCTCTCCAACAAAGGCTATCATTGGTGTTTTTGATTTTAGCCATTCTGACAGGTGTAAGATGATATCTTAAAGTTGTTTTGATTTGCATTTCCATGATCGCTAAGGAGGTTGAGCATGACCTTAAGTGTCTTTTGGCCATTTGAACTTCTTCTGTTGAGAATTCTCTGTTCAGTTCAGTGCCCCATTTTTTAATTGGGTTATTTAGCATTTTAAAGTCTAGTTTCTTGAGTGCTCTATATATTTTGGAGATCAGACCTTTGTCAGTTGCGGGGTTGGTGAAGATCTTCTCCCAGTCAGTAGGTTGCCTTTTTGTCTTAGTGACAGTGTCCTTTGCTTTACAGAAGCTTCACAGTTTTAGTAGGTCCCATTTATTCAATATTGCCCTTAGTGTCTGTGCTGCTGGGGTTATACATAGGAAGCGATCTCCTGTGCCCATCTGTTGTAGGGTACTTCCCACTTTCTCTTCTATCAGGTTCAGTGTGTTCGGACTGACATTGAGGTCTTTGATCCATTTGGACTTGAGTTTTGTGCATGGTGATAGATATGGGTCTATTTTCATTCTTCTACCTGTTGACATCCAGTTGTGCGTACACCATTTGTTGAAGATGCTTTTTTTCTTCCATTGTATACTTTTAGCTCCTTTATCGAAAATGAGGTGTTCATAGGTTTGTGGGTTAAAATCCGGGTCTTCTATACGATTCCATTGGTCGACTTCTCTGTTTTTATGCCAGTACCACACTGTTTTCATTACTGTAGCTCTGTAATAGAGTTTGAAGTCAGGGATGGTAATGCCTCCAGAAGATCCTTTATTGTATAAGATTGTTTTGGCTATCCTGGGTTTTTTGTTTTTCCGTATAAAGTTGATTATTGTCCTCTCAAGATCTGTGAAGAATTTTGATGGGACCTTGATGGGGATTGCATTGAATCTATAAATTGCCTTTGGTAGAATTGCCATTTTTACTATGTTGATCCTCCCAATCCAAGAGCAAGGGAGGTCCTTCCATTTTCTGGTATCCTCTTCAATTTCTTTCTTCAATGCCTTAAAGTTCTTATCAAATAGATATTTCACTTCCTTGGTTAGAGTTACTCCAAGATATTGTATGCTGTTTGTGGCTATCATGAAAGATGAAGCTTCTCTGATTTCCCTCTCTGCTTCCATATCCTTTGTGTATAAGCGGGCGACTGATTTTTTTGGAGTTGATCTTGTATCCTGCCACATTACTAAAGGTGTTTATCAGCTGTAAAAGTTCTTTGGTGTAGTTTTTGGGGTCGCTTATGTACACTATCATATCTTCTGCAAATAACCAAAGTTTAACTTCTTCCTTTCCAATTTGAATCCCCTTGATCTCCTTATGGTGTCTTATTGCTATTGCTTGAACTTCAAGCACTATATTGAAGAGGTATGGAGAGAGTGGACAGCCTTGTTGTGTTTTGATTTTAGTGGGATGGCTTTGAGTTTCTTTCCGTTTAATTTGATGTTAGCTGTCGGCTTGCTGTAAATAGCTTTTATTATATTTAGGTATGACCCTTGTATCCCTAATCTCTCCAAGACTTTTATCATAAAGGGATGTTGAATTTTGTCAAATGCTTTTTCAGCATCTAATGAAAGGATCATATGGTTTTTTTTCTTTCAGTTTATTTATATGCTGGATTACATTGATAGATTTTTGTATGTTGAACCAGCCCTGCATCTCTGGGATGAAGCCTACTTGATCATAATGGATAGTTTTTCTAATGTGTTCTAGGATTCGGTTTGCCAGTATTTTGTTGGATTTTTGCGTCGATGTTCATGAGTGAGACTGGCCTGTAATTCTCTTTCTTTGTTGAGTCTTTGTGTGGGTTTGGTATCAGAGTAACTGTAGCTTCATAAAAGGAATTTGGCAATGACTCTTCTGTTTCTATATTGTGAAATACATTAAGGAGTATAGGTATTAGGTCTTCTTGGATGTTCTGGTAGAATTCCACATTGAAACCATCTGGTCCTGGGCTTCTTTGGTAGGGAGGCTTTTGATAACTGCTTCTAATTCTTCGCGACTAACAGGTCTATTTAGATTGTTCACCTGATCCTGGTTTAACTTTGGTACATGGTATTTATCTAAAAAAGTGTACATTTTTTTTACATTTTCCAGTTTTGTGGCATACAGACTTTTGTAGTAAGATCTAATGATTCTCTGAATTTCCTCTGTGTCTGTGGTTATGTCCCCCTTTTCATTTCTGATCTTATTAATTTGCATATTCTCTCTCTGCAGTTTGATTAGTTTGGATAGGGGTCTATCAATCTTGTTGATTTTCTCCAGGAACCAGCTTTTTGTTTCATTGATTCTTTGGATTGTTTTCTGTGTTTCTATTTTGTTGATTTCAGCCCTCAGTTTGATTATTTCCAGTCTTCTACTCCTCCTAGGTGAGTCTGCTTCTTTTTTTTTCTAGAGCTTTCAGGTGGGCTGTTAAGTCTCCAATGTGTGCTTTCTGTTTTCTTTAAGTTGGCATTTAGTGCTATGAACTTTCCTCTTAGTAGGATTGCTTTCATAGTGTCCCATAAGTTTGAGTATGTTGTTTCTTTATTTTTATTGAATTCAAGGAAGACTTTAATTTCTTTCTTTATTTCTTCCTTAATCCAGGTATGGTTCAGTAGTTGACTGTTCAGTTTCCATGAGTTTGTAGGCTTTCTGGAGGTAGCATTGTTGTTGAATTCTAACTTTAATCCATGGTGATCTGATAGGACACAGGTGGTTACTAATATCTTTTTGTAACTGTGTAAGTTAGCTTTGTTACCGAGTATGTGATCAATTTTCGAGAAGGTTCCATGAGCTGCAGAAAGAAGGTATATTCTTTCCTTTTTGGGTGGAATATTCTATAGATGTCTGTTAAGTCCAATTGATTCATTACCTCCATTAATTCTCTAATTTCTCTGTTAGGTTTCTGTCTGATTGACCTGTCCATTGGTGAGAGAGGAGTATTGAAGTCTCCTACTATTAGTGTGTGCGGTTTGATGGCTGCCTTGATGAGGCAGGATCTTTCGCTGAACCTCAAATTAATCAGGCAGCCAGTGAGCCCCAAAGATCTTATCTCTGCCCCGTCCAGTTTTGGAGTTAACACTGGGAGCAGCCATGCCTGACTTGATTACGTGGGGACTATGGATTCAAATGAACACCTCATGCTTACACAGTCATCTTCCCAGGCCCACATTATATCTTTATAAAAAAAAATCATCTCACTTCTAGTAAGGTAAGATGGTTCACCCGGTTTATTTTTTCCTTTCATAATTATCTTGGATATTATTGCCTTCTTGTTCCTGTTTATGAACTTTGAAGTTAGTGTCAATTTAATGAAAAACTCTTTGCCTTTGTTGAGACTGTATTTAATTTAAGGGAGACTGCACTTGGAGCACGCTGTTGTTTCTTTCCTGAATTCATGAAGATGTCATTGCTTTTTTTTTTTTTTTTTTAACTCTGGCCAGCTTTTGCATCAGTCTGAAGGCTTAGCTGGGGGAATATGTGCCTGATTTGGTAATTGTTTGAGTCTCATTAGATTTTTGAGTAGAAAGAGCGGCTTCATGAGAACCATGTAGGAATAGTGTTGGTTTGAGAGCCGTAGCAATTTGATTGGAGATTGATGGAGCGATCAATCGGGAACCTTATAAGGGCCTAGGGAAACGACTGAAGTCTGAACGTTAGTGGTAGTGGTGGTAATAATAAAATACCTCACAGAAACTTCCAGAAATTAATTATACTCTCTTTTGTTAGAAAAAGCCACCAGCAGGCTTTCTGCTTCTCTTGTAAGGAAGTTGAATGAAAGAAAAAGATGCCAAGGTTTGGAGGGTTTGCCTTAACCTGTGGCTGAGCAAACTGGTTCTCACTAGAATAAGGCCATCCTGCTTCTGCAGCGCACATCACCTGTCTGCGCTCTATGCGCTACCATGCAGTTTGCGAGCTTCAGGCAAGGGGCTGGAGGTTGAAACACACACACACAGACAGAGAGACAGAGACACGGACCTCTAGTCACTGGTAAGAAGCCCTTTATTCAATAGCACCATGGAGGCTTCTATACCCAACAGTCAGGTGGACCAAGAGGTGAAAACCTTATCCTCTGATCCTCAAGGCCAAGGCAACACGTGCTCGTGAAGCAGAGCTGGTAAACAACTTTGACACAGCTTTCAGTAACTCAGATCAAAAGGAAAGTAAAGATCTCTAGCAGGGAAGAGCAGGTGGAGGCCAGGACTCCAAGTGGTCCCAACGTGCTTCTGGCCTTATCTTCGGGAAATCTAAATTTACCTCCAAGTGCAAATAGACCTCTTCCATTAAGGCCAACTCTCATTCCATCAGTTAAAATGAAGATGCCTTCCAGGGTTTCTTTTGTATATAAATCCCTGTGGTAGCTGTCACAGACTTATATTTTTATCCACTATTGTCTGGCACAATCACTAATTTTAAAAATTACATTAATTTATTCAGTGTGTGGTAGGAGGGTATGGCCGGTGTGTGGAGGTCAGAGGACAGCTTGAGGGAGTCTCTTTTTTTCTTCCACCACGCGGGACTCAGGGTTTGAACTCAGATCATCAGTCTCCGCTCAACCACCCTTGCCAGCGGAGCTGTCTCAGCAGCTCACAATGACTCTTAACCGTAAGGAAGAGAACACTGCCTGCCAATGATGGCCGACAGTATAGGAGTAAGAACAAAAGCCTTCCTCTGCTCCGCTCATGGACACTAGGTTTTCCTTTCCCTTCTGGGTGTTCGCTTGGACTCCTGTGCTGTATGACGTCACCACACGGAACCCAAGCAGAGCCTTTATGGGGAATCCATTCTCATTTGTTTTGTTGTTAACGGGACACACCTTGTCTTGATCAGTCATGAGGTATGTCAGTGGGGCACCGTATTGACAGGTGATTGATACACGGAGGCCCAGCCCTCTCTGAGTAGTGATATCTGGGCAGGTAGGCCCGAGTGTACAAGAAGGGTAGCTGAACATGAGCCAGGGAGCGAGCCAGTCAAGAATCAGAATTCTTCCACGGTTTCTACTTCATCTCCTGCCTCCAGGTTTCTGCTCCGACTTCCTCGACTGTGCCCCGTAAGGTGAAATGAACCCTTTCTTCCCCACTTCCGCTAGGTCATGGCATTTAGCACAGCAACAGAAAGAAAACCAGGAGAGTATTTCTGACCTCATTTCCTTCTAAGACACCCGTGTATTTTGTGATTTCATTTATTGTTTGGGCTTTTTTTTATAGTGTTGATGAGGTATTGTGATATCTCTCTGTGAGCTATGTAGCTATTAAATTTGAAGTGTTTTAATCTTGTGGAACAATAATTTAATCTAGGAATCACTTACCAGATTACTTCGTGCAGTGTGCAGAATGAAAGGTATGTACTTAACAATTCAAAAACTAAAAGCAGAAGACAGTAATCAATAAAGGTGTATCTTTGCTACCTTGCAAATAGCTGTAGTAGGTTTCTGCCCCATGGGTGGTCAGACTTTCTCTGTGACTTAACGGAAGCTAAGGAGGCATTGTTAAAGTTATTAAATGTGTCTTAGCTTCCTGCTGCTTTCAGAGATAAGGGTGGGTTTCTGGGGCTTTTATGTGTTTGGGGGGGGCGAGGCATACATGCACACATGCATATCTGTATACGTGTTGTGTTTTCTCCATTGAAGCTGTGTTCATGGATTTGTTTCCAGTGTGTATATCTTTCATATTTTATAATATTGCTTCCTGATTGCAAATGATACATAGTTGTTTCTGCACCGAGTGCAGACAACACTTTTGGCTCTTCAACTTGTCACAGTTGTTGCCCCAACTTGCTGTCACGTCTACCTAAAGGAATCGTCTCCATTCAAGTGGCAATCATTGGAAGAGGAGAACAATCAGTGATCTTTTGCTGGCTGTTGTAGCTTAACTAGTATTTGAGATCGTCTGTTGTCCCCAAGAAACGTCACGATGAAGAATCAAAATTGCAGTCGAGATACAAATGAAAAGGGGGAAAAATGATTGTGAAATATTACTACGTAAGGATCGTGTGGATAGATGCTTGTGGGTTGCTCATTAGAGTTTCAGCACTGTTTGGAAAGCTGTCAATGTCATCTCATATTTAAACTATTAAGTGCACATTTAAGCTGCACAGAGTGCTTGCATTCATTTCATGGCTAATCAATCCAGTCTGGAATCGCTTGCCAAATCGTAATGGGATTTTCTCTAACAGTTGGATACTTAAGGCGCTAGACACCAAATTATAAGATAAAAGAAAAATCAATTCAACATCCCAGGTAATTATAGGCTTAAAACAATATTGTGTTGAGTTTTGGCACACACTTCCCAACAACAGATGTCTTTGTTCGGGGCCATTTGGATGATCTTGGTAACTCTAGCATGGTAAGCTAATGATGCAAATTATTTTTTCATTTAGATTTTACATCGTAGATTCAGTCATTGGCTCTTAAACATTACATATTGTCTCTGTCACCCGGCACCCAAGTGAGAATGGTAGCAGTGGAAAGGGAGAGTAGGTGACACTCTACAGCAATCGGGGAAACGATCAACACATGGAAGGGAAAGCTAATCCCAGGCTCCTAAGTGAGCAACTGGCAAATGCTGCCATCATTAGCTGTGACAAAGGATTCAGGAGGAAAGGAGGATGCAAGAGCGGATCAGCTCTTTTTCAAAGTGGATGAATTTAAGGTACCCATCATATAGATAATAAAAAATATCACTCGCTTGCCCCCTGAGAGTGCTCTCTACTGCTGAAGACACCATGTATGTCATCCCAGGGCGCTGAGCTGAAACTGATCTGAATTCTGTCTCCTTGAGAACTAGCTTTCATGGTACCAGAAAACACGGAAGCTTCCAAAAGAGGAAAGCAATCAAGAGCCCTACCCAGGAATAACACCTATGAATTTACATAACAATGACCAGAATGGCATCATAACTGTAAGGGTGCAATAGTGGCCCACTCTATCCTGGTGGTAACCAACAGCTCTCTGCTTGGACTTAAGACCTGATCAACAAGAGAAAAAGCATGCCTGGCATTGGAAGCCTAGTCAACTGCCCAGAGCTAGTGAAGTCATAGAACTTGAAGGAGAATCTAGAACCTCTACTTTACTAAACCAGCATAATCTCTAACTGTGTTCTAAAAATTTGTCCTTATATCCACAAATGAATGTAATCTGTACCCTTCATTAAGGGAACTTCTCTTTGCTATAGAAAGAGACCATTACAGAAAACTACACCAATCAAGATACAGTGATGTAGAGCCCAGTCTCAACTCCTGCACCTAAGTCTCAGGGGACATTGTGAAAGAGGAATAAGAAATATTGCAAAAAGCCACATGGTGGTGGTGGACGCTTTTAATCCCAGCACTTGGGAAGCAGAGGCAGGCGGATCTCTGTGAGTTCGAGGCCAACCTGGTCTACAGGAGCTAGTTCCAGGACAGGCACTAAAGCTACAGAGAAACCCTGTCTTGAGAAACCAAGAGTATCAGAAAGTTTGCTGTGAGATTGTGTCTTCTAATAATGGCAGAAGTTACACACATAAAGTCTCAACAACATGACTGCTTAAACAGGAGCTCAGCAAGGACAATGATGGACATGCCAAAGTGGACAGGAGAAAGCCCAGGAGGCCTCAGTCCTACACAAAGAACTGCAGGCAGCTAAGGAATGCTGAAAGTAGGAGAAATAAGTCTTCTCCAGGATAGAGCACAGCAGCTGGTTATTCAATACAAATGGTCAGCCTTAAAACATACAGGTAACATTATACAGACTGAGCAGATTTTATTTAGGAATATCTATATCTAAATCTATCTATCTATCTATCTATCTATCTATCTATCTATCTATCTATGCATATAACAACAATTGATGAAAAAAGAGGCCATATATTTGAAATGCAAGGGGGTGGTATATGGGATGGTTTGGAGGGAAGACAAGAAATGGGGAAATAATATAATGGTATTATAATCTGAAAAATAAAAGAATCACTAATCCTTTCAGAAATAAGAGGAGGTCTGTCTTGAAGACAGAGGCTGAAGCACTAGTCCTGCAGAGGAAGTAAAATTACAGGAATGTCCAAACAATGAAGAAGTTGGGGGAATACTTACATGTCAGACAAAGGGGAAACACAGAGGAGAAATGAAGGTAGCCACAAATAAAAAGCCAGAGTGTAAGAAGAAAATCACGAGAGACCATCACTTGCAGGGGTATGGTTTAAATCAGTTAGACTTTGTGTTCAATCAGTATATGTATATTAACTTATGAGTTACATACATAAATTTTCAATACATATAGTAATTACTAACAAAACAATTTAGACATGGACAAAATGTATTTTCCCTCCCCTAAGGTGTTTATTTCCCCATTTTGTTACGGACCTGTTACAATGACGTTATCGGTGGCTACCAAATGAGAACTTGGTCACAATAATCATATTGTCATCTGTAGATCTAGATAAAGATACAATCATTTTCTCTTCCTGCTTCTTCTCCTCCTTTTAGAGACAAGGTCTCATGTAGCCCAGGCTGGCCTCAGACTTGCTCTGTAACTGAGACTGGTTTTGAACACTTGATGCTCTCCCCTCCGCTTGACAATTGCTAAAATTATAGGCACGTGCCTCCATGCCTGGCTCTGCTCTTCTTCCTGCATTCTATTTTTATAGTTTTAATTAATTAATTAATTAATGTGTGTCCCACAGCACACATATGGAGGTCAGAGGGCAGCTTGTAGAAATCAGGGCTTTCTCCTTCCATAACGTGGGTCCTGGGGAGTGGAGTTATGGTCTCAACCTTGGCAACAAGCGCCCTGGTGCACTAAGCCATCTCTGCAGTCTGGTTTCTTCTTAGGAGTGATACACAAAGCAAACCCACATCTTTCGATCAGTAGGGGTGCTGAGTCTTTCTTCTTACAACCAAGTGGATCATCTTGTGCATCCAGGGTTTACGGGACAGGAGTCAGCAGCTTGGAACATCTTGAAGAGATGAAATAAAAGACTACTTTAAAAACTAAAAAGAAAATCTTCATCAACTCGGAAGTCCGAGGAGGCCTGGGTAGGCCAGGCTCAGCAGCAGATGTTAGAGTTTGGGGCCTGAGTGCCAGCAGGTTGCATTCGTTCACACATACTAATTGTGGATGCTGTACTAAGAACTTTTCATACAACCTTTGGGTGCTATGACTATCCCCAATGAGAGGACCAAAAGCAGGCCTCCTCTCTCCTTCAGCAATCTTTAACTTCTTAAATCTCAGCAGAGGATCCCCTGGCCTTGGTTCCTCTGTTCTTTCTGGAGATTGAGCAGTCCTCTCATGTCCTATATCAAATGCCTCTTTTGCTTGACACAGATAGCGAGGTTTCTGTTTCTCTGACATAACCATCTATGGCTAACGTTCGCCTGCTTCTTCCCCAAAGCTGGGATGTGGGCTTCTTGTGACCACACTGGTATGAATCAGGATCTCCGCATGCAAACACCAGAAAATCTAGGTAGCTTAAAAATGCAAATAAATATACTGAAAGAGTTTCAGAAGACTTGTAAATGGCTGGAAGGACAGACAGCCAGAGTCTGAGATGAACCTTGGCAGGCAGTAGATATGATACAGGCCTAGCGCGGTGACTGCCACTGTTGAACCCAGGAAAGTGTGCTTAACAGATTAACCTAACCCGTGTTCCTGTGCCTATATGTAAGTGGCAGGGATTGTGAACACTGAGCTCAATTCTGAGACTCAGCTCTTTGTAAGAGAGGCGGTTCTGTCTTCTTCATGAAGAAAACTCAAAGAAAGGGAGAAAGCAGATGAGTAAACACCCATTTTATTTATTTTCTTTGTTATAACAAGAATTAAACTCAGGCTCTTTTACATACTATACAAGCTGTTTACCACTGAGTTACTTCCCCAAGTCATATAAAGGTCTATTCTAATACCCGATGTGTGTGTGTGTGTGTGTGTGTGTGTGTGTGTGTGTGTGAGAGAGAGAGAGAGAGAGAGAGAGAGAGAGAGAGAGAGAGAGGGAGAGAGAGAGAGGAAGACAGAGAGATAGAGACAGAAATGGAGACAGATAAGTTTCAGACAAATGTTCCCTGCCTTCTTGTCTCCTTGCCCTTCAGGATTCAGCCTTGTCCTTGAAGCCCCGCAGCCAGAAGCATTTGCTTTCTGTCCCAAACTCCCATAACAATGTGCATCTTGTTTGGCATTATTAAATTCTCACTTGTTTGTATTGATGTTTGCAGTTTCAAATATTAAAGTGCTAACACATTTAAGGCTGAATGAACATTAGCACTCATATAATCTAATGGGCCCTAGCTCATCAGCTCACAGAAGTCATGAGACCTGCCCTGCTCCAGTCTGGGCATGCCGCAGCTTCCAGCAAAATACCTGCCTGCCCGGGATAATATTTCACATCAGTTAAACTAAATCAAGGAACCCCTCCAGGATTTGCTTGTCCCTGTGCCCTTCCCCTTACAGCCACCCCCTCTACCCGTGTCTCTTTTTAAATTAGTGCCCCCCCCCCTCCTGCGTTGGCTAGGATCAGA
Source organism: Microtus oregoni (assembly GCF_018167655.1). Lineage (NCBI taxonomy): Eukaryota > Metazoa > Chordata > Mammalia > Rodentia > Cricetidae > Microtus > Microtus oregoni. The sequence continues at coordinate 15,122,374 of NW_024543096.1, forward strand.
TTTTACTCTTTCGTCTGGAACTTTCTGTTGTCTTTGCAGAGTCCTGCACACTGGTCTGAAATACTTCCAAATGTCCATTTATCATGAGTAACTTTTCTTGTGCTTCTCTCCTTGGACTTTCCCTCCACACTCTAAAGCAATAGATAGCTCATCTCCACTAAGCAGAATAATGGGTTTCAACATGACTTTTCATACATGTATATAATATGTTTTCACCATATTTGCCCCCAGTTATTTGTCTCTTCCCCACTCCCTCTCCCACTGCCCTTCTTCTTTCTAACTTGTTCCTCTTTGTGATGGTAGTATTGTCAGCTTGGCAACCAGCAAGCAGGCATTCGGGTGTATCTAGACTTGTGGAATTGCTGGGAGGCCAGAGGATTCAGCTCTGAGAGTGAACCCCAGCAAGCAGTAGATATGACCCAGGCAAAGCCCTGCCACAGAAGTAGGCTGATGGCTGCCGCTGTTATCCTAAGGAATTGTGCTTAGCTGATAAACTCAATCCATGTCCTTGTGCCCCAGAATGGCAGGGAAAGTGGGCCTTAGCCTATAATAGACCGGAATGTATATGTGGGATTGTCTTATTAATTGTTTTGAAAAGACCCATCTTAATTGTGGGTGGGAACAGTCCCTGAACAGGGGTCCTGAACTATATAAGATGGAGAATGACAGGCTGAACAGTAGCATGCTTGTATTAATACACTGTCCTCTGATCGTAACTGTGGATGTCATGTGACCTGTTCTCTCCAGCTCCCACCTCTCTGACTTCCCTGTACCCTAGAACTGTGGACCAAATAAACCCTTCCCCACATAGGTTGCTTTATCAGTGTATTTGATCAAAGAAACAGAAAAGAAACTAAGATACCTTTCCACTGGCCTCCTCCCCCCTCCCCCCACTACGACCCATGGAGTTTAATTGGGGTTGCTTATGGGAACATATTTACAAGCTTGGATGTTTTACCTGTGGCTGTAGTATCGTGGAAGACCATGTCTTTTCGTCCCTCAGTAACACTGCTGTCTTCACATCCTCAGGGAGGGGTAGCTTCATGATCTGCCCTTTGACAGTATGCCATAGGCTCAATCTCACCTAATGCACACCTAATGCGCTCATGGATGCTGAGCGGTCAAGAGCACGGTGCCAGGCCATGCCTGGATGATCTCATTCTACAGCACTCCCTCACTTCCACAGTTCTTACATGATTCCCATCCTCTCCTCCATCATGTGCCCTGGGTCTTTCGGAGACTGATATCCATGTCCCATTTAGGGCTCAGCACTTCACAGTCATCTTAATTCTTAGCACTTGACCAGTCATGGGTCTCCCAACATTCGCTGCCCACTTAGAAAGCAAGCGTCTCTTACCACAGCAGACGGCAGCACTAATCTATGTGGGCACAGCCCAATATTTAGAAGGCGAGTTTGAGAAGCGCATCGTCCCCAGTTAGTAAAACGACAGCAGTCGATTCCACGCTGGGGCATATGGCTTCCCTAACCACAGGTTTACAGTAGCAGATATGCCCAGGTTTGCAGTAGCAGATATGAATTCCCTCCTGTGTAGCGGGCCTCAAATCCAACCGGAAGGAAGGTGGTTGCACCCCTAGAGCGTGCTATTACACCAGTGTGCGCATGCTGCTCGGATCATCACTAGTATGGCCCACGGAGTCCACAGCTGAGCATGGCTGAATGTTAGTGGAAGTCTCCTCCCCTGCAGCCGGCACAGCCGCTTCCAGCAGTGTCAGGGCTGCCCAGCACGGAGGAAGCGCCCAGCGCAGCTTCAACTTGATTTCTCTACTGGGGGGGAGGGGGACCAAACTCTGAGGTGTTTTCAGCAGTCAGGTCTTACGACCCACCGCTAGTGGGCAGGCAAAGTCACTCGCAATGGCTTATATTATTGGGGGTCCTTCAAGGACTTTTCTGGCCATCAACTCCTAGCAGGGTGGCTCGCCCCTAACACTTCCCTCCACATTTAATAAAAAAGGTAGTTTATGTATGAACTGTGTTGTCACCTCACTCTGTCTCTATATTATTTTCTCAAAGTCTGGCTTTTACTTCCTCATTTGCGGACCAACTGATGAGCCACGACTTCAAAGGCTACTAGTGACCCACCCTTTGCAGCCAGACTGTGTAGTGATCATGTGACCACTCTTCTCTCCTCTGAGGCCGCAGTACCGATTTCTTTGCTGCCTTTCCTTCCTCCTTGCTTTAGTGAATGTTTGTCAACTTCCGGACCTGCATCTGTTTGAGGAAGTAGTTGGGATGTGGTGGGAAGGCAGGTAGAAGAATCCATGGGGTTTGGATGGGGGCAGTAACTTCTCTCTCCACTCCTCCCCACTTCCCTTTCTTTTCCTTCCATTTTCTTCTACTCCCCTCCTCTTCCTGCTAAAGTACTAGGCCCCAAGTGGTGTCCCGTCCACCTGAGACTTTTGCATGGGACAATCGGAAATATTTCCTGGAGAAATCCCTTTTCTGCCTAGGGGAACCAGAGCTGGGGAGCTGTGGTTTGCCCCTAAGTTATGTGGCCAGCACCCTGTCTTTTTCCCCCTCTAAGTGAAGGAATTCTGTATGTTCTCTTCTTGCCTGCCCATCTCTACCTAATGTTGGCCTTTGGAAAACTCACTTAATTCTCAGGTAACAGCCCTCCCCTTGTCACCATTTCTCCCAGTCTTTTTGTAGGTTTCCCCTTCTCTCCCGAGGACTCCATTACCAAGTACACATTCCCTGGATGACATTCTGACATCAAAATCAGCCAGACTAACCCAGGCTCATTAACTTTCATCTTTATAATCAGTTTCTCTCTTCCTTCCTGGACACTCTTAATATAAAATTTCAAACTCCTCCATCCCTTACATCCTTGGCCAAACGAACAGTCCTGTGTTCTGTTTATTTTTCCTGCCCTGTAACACAGACACTTCCTTTTCCTCCTTCTGCTGCTACTTTGTTCTTGTCTGAACAACTGCCATATGTCCCCTATCTCTAGCTCTTTCCTGAATCAACTTTGACACGTTTGGTTAGAGTACACACCATTTCACCTGCCCTTTCCTGTCGCTCCAGTGCCCCTGGGTTAATGTGGAAACTCTCCCATTTGACCACTCATGGCCTAATTCTAACTACCTCCTGTTCGTGTCTCTGTTATCTAGGGTTGAAAACCACTGCACAATCCCTTGTGGTGGCCTATGCTTCCCTATCTTTATACGCTACTCTGGATATTTTCTTTATCTGGGGTGCCTTTCTCTGTAACTAAACCCAAGCCACACAACTCAAGTGCCATTTCCCTCTGAAAGGTCCAGTTTGTCTCCTTGGAAAGGTCTGCTTGACCTTCAGTATACACAAGGATTATCGCATTAGCATCCTGCTGAAATGCAGGATCTGGCTCAGGAATTCTCAGTGATGGCCTGAGAGTCTTCCTAACCAGTTCTTGAGTGACACTGAGTTCCCCGGACTACGCTTGCAAATCCCTAGAGCAGTGGTCCTCAATCTGTGGCTCAAGATCCCTTGGGGGTTCAAACGGTCCTTTTACAGGGGTCACATATCAGATAGCCCGTATATTAGACATCTACATTATGATTCATAGAGGTATCAAAATTACAGTTATGAAATAGTAACAAAAATGAGGAACTTTCTTAAAGGGTCGCAGCATTAGGAAGGTTGAGAACCACTGCCCTCGAAAGAAGCTCAATCTTATTCTAATGCACAGGGGCAAGACCTTTCTATTTATCTGCAGCAGCATCTTCCATGTAGCCCCAACTGGCCTAGAACTAGCTATGTGGACAAGACAAGCCTCAACTTTGCAGCAATCTTCCTGCCTGAGCTTCCCGGGCTGTTATTATAGGTGTGCACAGCAGGACCTGTTTAGCAGTTACACTCAATGAGCTACCATTTTTAACATTTTCATTTTGTCTCTTTATGAACAGGGATTGACTCTGATGGCTAACTAGGCGATGGAGAGTTTATTTGAATTATAATGGTTATGCTTTTGAATCCACCTTTTTAGCTCTGCTCCACGGTTACTCAGACATCTGAGTTGAACGACATTTTTCATGGATGAACTTATGGGAGAGAGAATATTGCAACTGGGTTCTGCTGCATTCCAGGACAGCCCAGCATGTCCGAGGTAATGCAACCGGAATTGTATGACCAGAGCTCCATGTTGCACAATAAAGAGCCCACTCTAGTTCCAACAGAAGAGGCATTTGTAAAAAGTAAGAGCTCAAAAGATGGTTGACAGAGTCATAGACTGCTCAGCACAAGTCACCCAGCGTTCTCCACGGTCACATCCTCTGGGCAGAGGTGGCGACTCACCATGACTGGAAGGTAGTAGTCTTGCACTCTCGGTCTCTGTGTGGAAGCCTGTGTGCCCTCCACTGCCCTTCCAGACTGGATTCTGTGCAGGGCCAACTTCTTCAGGTTGTTATTAGTTTTCATTGTGTAACAAATTGCCATAAACCGGGTGGTTTAAAACATCAGTAATGCATTCTTTCTCGGTTCTAGAGACCAGAATGCCCAGAACCGAGTCCACTGGGCTGGAACACCAGGAGAGAATCCGTCCTTTCTTGTACAACATATGGTACACTGGGTTTCTTTTGCTGGTGGCTAGAACCTTCCAATACCACATTTCAAACCCTCTTTATTCTGCCTTTATGTTGCTTTGTTGTGTGTACGTCCTCTGCCCTCAAATGACGTTCTATCCCTTCTTAGAAGGTTCGTGTTATGGTACCTACTACTCATCTGGATAATTGCAGGATACTGTCCTATCTAAGTATCACATTGGCCAAAATGTCGCCCTATAAAGTGATATTTGTATATCTCTGGAGACTGTTATTAAGCCTGCCACAGTGTTCTTCACTTTTGAATTGAGGTTTTAAATGTGGACATCTCCTTGGTGGATCCTAGATCACGAGTACTCACGAACCACAAGGCATCCTGGGAAGTAAAAAGTGCTTGAAGATGATAGGGCTCCCAGTCACATCAGATATCTGCAACTGGTCTTTAATGCCACCCGGGAGGCAGCGGCAGGCAGATCTCTGTGAATTCAAGGCAGGCCTGGTCTACAGAGTGAGTTCCAGGACAGCCAAGGCTACACCAAGAAACCCTGTCTCAAAAAACCCAACCCAACCCAAACCACCAAAACAAAACCAATAGCAAAAGCAACCCATGCTTCTACATCATGAACTTCCTAGGCTCTTTAAAGTTATCTGACGCTGAGTGTTTCATACTCCAGATTTTGAGACATGTCAGCCCATTGATCTGAAAATATGGTTCCTCTGTCTTCTGGTTAATGGGAAAACAAAGCAAAACATAGAGGATGGGATGCAAACATGGAGAAGTGTTCTTCGATGGCAGGAAAGTCTGTCCCTGGATCCTAAAAGAGAAATTCAATTAGGTTTTAAATTCCCTATATAACATGTGGTTATAGCGTCATTTCTCTCTCCTCTCACCCCTTTGATGCCACACATTGACCAAAAAGTTATGGTGGGTAGAACTTGGGCAGTGGAAAGAGAACAATCCAGTTTCAACTCCCTACTATGTAATTTCCCCCAACAAACCGAAGCGGTCCTTCCCGTACCTGTTCACTTCCCCAATTCCCATGTGCTCCCTTATGTTAGCCGTGATCTTACCCCCCATCTCCTCTCACCCTGAAGTAGCAGGTGATATTTATTTTCCCAATCACGCTCTTAGAAAAAGAACCTACCGGATAATCTTTAGGATCTTACAGGTCTCGTCAGTGACATAGTGGTGGTGGTGGGAGGCATTTCTGAGGCTGAAGAGGGTCTTTACTGTGGCGACAGCAATGCACATTTGGGTGTGCGTGCGTGTATTCAAGGAGGAGAGAGAACCAGGTAAAAGATTATCGGCTCAGCATTTATCCCAACTGCATAGATGGCAGTCAAGTAGTCTGGGCTCTGTGTGTACATTATTTCCCAAGAACGCTATTTTTTATTTTGTTGACATTTTCCTGTTGATTTCTGAGACTCTGAAAAATTCAATCTGTTCTTTTGGGTGTTTTTTTTTTTTGTGTGTGTGTGAATATGGCAGCACAATAAAAATTTCTTTTTAGAGGGCTCAGAAAGCTTTAGAAAGCAATGGGAAAAAGTTAAAGTTAGGTGAGAAAATGATTATTTTCCTCTAAGATTGGAGGTTTCTTCTTCTTCTTCTTCTTCTTCTTCTTCTTCTTCTCCTTCTCCTTCTCCTTCTCCTTCTCCTTCTCCTTCTCCTTCTTCCCCCTCCTCCTCCTCTTCCTCCTCCTCTTTTTTTTTTTGTTTGTTGAGGGATTTCCTTCAGGAAAGGCCCACAGTGTGTGTGTGTGTGTGTGTGTGTGTGTGTGTGTGTGTGTGTGCTTGATTCCAGCCTCCCACACACTAGCTGAGAGCTTGGGGCAGCCTCTTGGCCCCTCTGGTGTCCCCCTTCTCTTTAGAAGATGAAGAAAAATCCAGTCCACCTTCTTCCTTCCCAGCACAGGGTCCAGCCTCCCGTCTTAGACGTGACTGACGTTTTTAGAGAAGTCTGTCGGTGCACGGTTCCCCTTTGGTTCTGCAGCAATTTTGTTTATATCCAACGCTCACGGACTCTTCTGTCACCAAACTCTGATTCAAGTGACCTCTTCAGTGGTGGGGATGAAGGAAAGGGGAGGCCTATAGGGGGTTTTGAAAGCTTCACTCTGAATTAATTCTCTGCTTCAGTGTAATGTTGGTATTTGATCAAACATAAAAAGCTTGAAGTTTAAATGTCCTGCTGACACAGTATCAACAAAGCATCGAAGCGGAAGCTTTCTGGCAGCTCATTAGAGGGAGATTTTATGTCACTAGGTTTAAGACGAGGAATACCTTTTAGTGGCTCTTTCTCAAGGATAAGCTCCATCATGCAGTATGAATCAAATTCAAGAGCTTTATTAAAGGACCCTTGATAATTTGGTAATACATTATCCTTCAGTTTTGGAAAGGCGATAAATGACTGCATTTTATAGTGCAATTTAAAATAATAATATGGATTACAGTTGTGTTCAGTCATGAAAGTATAATTTAACAGTTTGAGTTGATAATAACCTTTTCCTCCCTCGACAGTGACCACTCAGTTCAAAAATGGTTTACTGGGGGATGATTTACCAGGCTTGCGTTTGGAGGCCAGTTGGGCTGAACATGTGTTTAATTGGAATTTTATGTTGTGTTGGAAAAGCTTCATACGGGGAAAAAAAAAAAAAGGAAAGAAACACCCTCCCAGAGAGTCCAGACGGCTAAACAGTAGTAACCATCCCAACATTCAAAGCGGGGTTCACGCTTGTCCTTAGGGCTCCCCAGGAGAAGCCTGATCACAGGGGGTGGTAATTGAAAACAACTTAGTGAAGGTGTGAAGTCAAAGTTCAGCTCCAACTTCAGGCACTGGGGAGCTTTCCCCGGGCCAGGCCTGAAGAAGTAGTCTCGGACCTGGAAATGTTTCAGCTTTGTAACTGATGGACAGCCAAGTGACAGATAGAAGGCCTAGTGCAAGAAGTCACCTCCACATGGCTGCAGGAGGCATGGAGGGATTTGGGAAACCCACAGGCCCAATTTTGCTTCTCTGGCTTGTCCTTGACTCTTCTTTCCTAGCCTGCATTGGGCTGGACCCCACTGAGGCTACAAGACAAGGTCATCTAAGGGCTACGACTGTGGCTCGTGGCATAGTGGGCTTATGAACCATAGTTATGACATCTAATGAAAGCATTCCTAAGACTACTTTAAGTACTAAAACTGTCATGGGTAAAACTGGTCTCTGGTCACTTAGACCAGTCATACATTTCCTGAGGGTCTCTGGCCCTGCTGTAAGCTCCTGTACAGTGTGACCCTGAGCTAAGGTTAACTGCCTGCCTATTAACTCTTTTCTCTCCACTTCTGCAAACGTGCCTGCTTGCTGCAGACGTCCGGAGATGCTGGTCTGTGTGTGTCACAATTGCATTTGCCCTTAAAAACTGGAACCAACTGGAGGTCACGAACACATCTGCTAATCTGCTTGGGTGGTTAACAAAGGCTCCATTTGACTTATTCAGGTTGAATGGGGTCTTTCTGGTCATGCTCCCTAAAGTGTGGAAGGGTGGTCTGTAGATGGGAGGAAGAGAAGGCCGTCCACACAAGGCTAAGAAGGATGAATTAAAAACCTTGATGCCAAAAAAAAAAAACCCCTTCTTCATATTTGTTATAAAACTGATCAATTAGAATAAAACTCAATTTCTAGTTGCTGTTTTCCTCTCTCCTCTCTCTACTAGCCAAAGAGACTTCCTTAAAGTTCTCAGTTTCCTGGGGTTGCATAACTTTCAGAGGGGATTGTCTTGCATCTGTAGTCTGCATGGAATGCAACTCACCTGCCTTCATGAGAACGGCTCTGTTTCTAGGAGCACAGACCAAAACTAGAAACAACCAGATCTCAACACTGCCAGCTGAGCTTGGAGAAAGTATCACCATGTGCAGGATTCATTAGGAAAAAATAACTGGGGTAACTTTGCTTCTGCATGTTTGTATTGTTCTGTGAGGCTCCGCTGGGCTCCTGATCCACCCTCCCTGAGCCTCCTTGTTCAATTCCCCAGTTTGAGAGCTTTGCTGGGCCTCCTTGCCCTGTTCCGAATGCCAACTGGCATTCCAAAGCACAACTGCAACTGCTTCACCCTCTGTGTGTTTGAGTAAGGAGACTGTTTGCCCTTCTCTGATTTCCTGGTCAAATAACAAGGTCTCTTTGACTGTCCCAGGTCTCCCGTGACTTCCTCCAACCTCGCCCCTTTGCCCTATGTTTTGGGTGTCAGACATCCTGCAGGCAACGCGAGCTACTGATGAGAGCTGCACAGGACTGGGAATCACGAATTGTATTTGGAGTCTAACCTCACTACAGGTCAACGGTGTATCACCTACAAAACAGAATGTTTCTGTCTCTTGTCATCTATAAAATGATGTTTGCAATAGGTTTGTGATCTTTTAAACCCTGCCATGAAGTCATTCGAATGAGAGCCAGTGATCCATTAGGAAGCCTCACTGTTCTTCCAGGAAAGAGAGTCAGAATAGAGATGGACTGGACCTCGGAGACTGCCAGGGCTCTTAGGGATTGCTTCTTGATTGTCATAGAAACAGACCGTTTTCTGGGATAAGGAAGTGTGGTACCTTGGCTGACTATACTTAAGCACCCGCAGCTGCTGAGGTAGGCATAGTAAACCAAGTTGTGGCTGCTAGACCGGTTAAGTGAGCATGCTTTTTCTGGAGTCACAGCACTGGGACAGGCTCCTGGGATCGAGATGTCCTTCCCAGTGAGACTATAGCGCCTATACCAATCTTCTTCTATAGCAATGTGCCAGAACTACTACGACCCAACAAAGTCATACACAGGACGGAGGAAGGCACCATGATGTCAACTGTATTGGTTGATAAACAGAATTCTCAGACAAGGCCTGGGGAGATAGTTCAGTTGGTAAAGCGTTTGTCTTGGAAACACAGAGACTTGAGTTTGATTCCCAGAACCTGTGCAAAAATAATAAAAATGAAAATAAAAAAGACAAGGAGGAAGATGTGGTGATGTACTGTACTCTTGTAATCCCAGAACTGGGGAGATGGAGACAGGTGGTTCTCTCTGGCCTAACAGCCTATACCACATGGCGAGTTCCAGGCCAGAGAGAGGTCCCATCAGAAAAGAGAAGACAATGTCTGAGGAGCTTCTTAGATTTAACCTGGGCCTCCACAAGCACATGGGCATATACATACATGTACACACACACTCAAAGACTTTTAAGTCTAGAATGTTTACATAGGTGGTTCTCAGTCTGTGGGTTGAGACTCCTTTGGGGGTTGCATATCAGTTATCCTGCATATTAGATATTACATTACAATTCATAATAGTAGCAATGAAATAATTTTATGGTTGAGGGGCTCAAGGTTACAGCATTAGGAAGGATGGGAACCACCACTTTACACATCAATACCTCTATTGAAGCTACCTGGGAAATTAAATTGCAACCACAAGCCCTTGTGGGTTTTTGCTGTTACTGGTGGTTTGTTTTTTAGCAAAGACTAGGACGCGAAGAATCAAAGACTGGGAGATCACATGTTTTCTCAGTATTAGGCAAGCCCAACCCAAGGATCGAATTCTCTAACTAGTGACTCTAGCGAGCAAGAAAATAGAACAAATGAGGTCATTACGCTCATGGCAGAAGGAAAGATAGCCTGATAAATCATCCATCTCCCCAGAGGATGTTCTTATAGATCTGAAGTCTCAAATGCCACAAGAGCTTTGCCTTCAGACGCCCTGATCTGACGCCTGGGTTGCTGAGGATGCCCTGTCGGGGCTTGCTTCCTCTGACATGGCATCTGCTTCGTCAGCATTTTCTCGCTTCCTTCTTCAGGGGTGTTTCATCAAGTTACCCTCTGGACAGGTTATCTCGGAGCTGTCTTCTCTTCTGGGCTGTTTATGTTTAGACCCAACCAGAGAGGATTCCGAGTTAAATTCTGGGGCAAAGTCTCCTTTCTGAATCCAGAGTAAAGCCTCAAACACTGAGAGCCCCCAAAGCTAACTGCTTAACTTTAAGAATTAAAAACGTGAGCATCTAAACCTTCTGTTATGGAACAAGGGAATCTGGGATTCGGGTAGAGATGACAGAAATCTAGAGTGTGCACTTAGACCAGTGCATGGGCATCTACAGGACATTTTCACCTGCTAGGGATGGAAAAGAAGGTGATTGCGGATGAAACCTGATTGGATCTACTCTAAAGAATAGCAAAACGAATGGTGTTGTTCTTATACCAAAAGATGAGTGAGTACATCTGGGTGTGTTCTTATACATGTATAAGTTAAGCGTTTATTAACTTTCATGACTCCCTTCTTATAACTGATTTAAAAGAAAGATCTTTGAGGTCTCAGCTGAGTCCTATATAACTGCATCATATGCAGTAGGAGTAATAATCATGTGATAAGTTCAGTGGCTGCCATCTGTAAAATTTCATTAGGTAACAGACACAAGTTATAATTAGACTGTAATATTAATTTACCATTAATATGCCATTACAGGCTAACGGCTTTCTTTATATGCCATCCCCCGCTCCCCCCATTATCATTCATGATGCTGGTGACCCTAGGCCGGCCCCACAAGGGTCCCAATGGGACCTGAGGCCATGGCAGGAGTCAGATAGGTACGCCATGCAGAGAGAGTTTGGGTATAAAGTTTATTTAGTGGGTTATGGAGGGTAGGTAGATTACACACACACACACACACACACACACACACACACACACACACACACCCCACTCTTCACTTGGGAAGTTTAGTACAAGATCCACTATCAATGTCAGGGTGTTTCTGCTGTTGTCTCATTTCCGGGAAGCTCTCAGTTTCCTTCCTGTGCTCAGAGGCACAGCTTCTTTCCTGCTCAATGTGTGGAGACTCGGAGTTTTTGTTTACTCTGAAGTGCAGAATGGAATTAGAGCAGGGATTAGAGGCATCTTGCTTAAGCACTCCTAGTAGGGTGGCTTGAGTAAACATCACTGGTATGAAGCTCGCTCAGTGGCCAATGGGTTCCTCCCAGGCCTCTGCAGAAGTGCTTCTTGTATTGGAGCTCACGTAGGTGACACTTCCTGTTGGCTCTGCCCTCCTTCCTGTGAGTCTTTCGGTGGTTTTCCTTCTGCTCCACATCTCCTCTGGGAGGTTCCAGGGTTTACTGGGAAAGAGGACTAATCATTAATCAAGCATTAACTAATTGATTACTTAAGAAAGCTAATCATGTCCATGATTAGCCCTACGTATTAAGAGGTTAAAGTTCAGCCACTGAAAATAGGACCTCATAAGGTGTGATTCAGGGGGAGGAACTCCAGTTAAGACACAAACCGTGTGGAAACCATAATAAAGCTGTAATTTCAGGAGCGGGGGAAGAGGCAAGAGAAAATCAAAATAATTCTTTAACCATTTGTCATATTATTTAAGAAATATCCAGGGATGCATACGGTGAATCAAATGTAAATAAGAGACTTTAATGGGAACAATAGAAAAGACATTTATTAATTTTGAAACTCAACATTCATTAATAAATAGGAAACATTAAAAATAACAGATTGGGATAGTTTTTAAAAGAAGATATTGGTATTTATTGCTATTCACCATTACAAGGAATGAATGATAATATTTTAAATCCATTAAATTTGATCCATCACGCTTACTTCATGGTGCGAAGAAAAACAGCACTTGAATGATTTTTCTCTTAATTTGTTCTAAATTACAGCAAAGTGCTTTGCAAGAAGCAAGTGGTTGTGTTAATTAACTCTGAGTAGAGAAGGTCACTGGCATACGTGGGGCTCAATTTGTGGCTTTAGTGAGATATTCTCTTCTGCAATTAGAATTCCTCATCAGGAATTAAAGGCCTGTGTGGATTTTCATTTCTTTATCTAGCACTTCATGTTTGGGCACCTTTGTTGACTCTTTAAAGACAACGAAAGTGCAATAGCAACAATGAGATGGACTTAGGAGATGAAACACACGTTCCACGTGTTTATTTACAACATGCCTACAGCACTGGCATTTTTCTTTGAGCTGAATCTGTAAAGCCACATTCAGAAGGCTTAACAGGGCTTTGCGACATAAGCAATTGACAAGTCTGAATTTTGGTTATCTTATGTTGAATTGTAAGACCGTACACAAACATAAATGCCATGCACTCTCATAAATCACCCTCCAGGAGCCTCAGAGTTCCATTGGAAATGGAATTTACGTAGTTCTAAAATACACGGAACTTTTAAATGCTCTTTCTAATTTTACTTACCTTTAGTTTCTTAGGATGTGTGCTGCTATTTTTTTGCCTATAAAATTATGAACACTACAGGATATGTTATGTTGGTCAACACATGACATGATATAGATATTAAGCTGAGGTTTTTCATGTGAAGTCATGTTTGAAGGCTAGGCACTTGCCTCTTCTGACTCACTCCAGTATCAACTAGAAATCACTCCAGAAAAAAAATGACGTTAAATGGATTTAACCACAATGTCAAGGTAATTATATATGTCATTCCTGTGATTGTCATTTGTCCTGGATATTCAGCAGTTACCATATATGAATTTGGCCATTTCAAAGAGATAAAGAGATATCAAGACTAAACATTCATCTAAAGAGATCGTTCAAGTGTGGCGCTTCCAATGAGAAGAGTCATCAATTTAGAATGGGAAGGACTCAGGAGATTATTAACTGAAACAAATTCAAGACTTTCCAGTCCTTAGGAATCTATAAAGATACTCAGGTTAATCACAGGAAAAATTGCATATATACATATTTTAATTTTTAGTGGTCCCAATGTCCACTAAGTTTTAGAGCAACACGGGGTCAAGGGCCCGTCAGCAAAATAATATATTTTAAGAGGTGTATATTAATCATGGGTGAGTTTGTACTCCTACTACCTTAATTTTATTTTATTATTTTATTTTATCCTGTAGCTATGAAATTAAGTTCTGGACTCTGGACAGATAACTCAGTAGATAAGAACACTGCCTCTCTTCCGAAGAATCTGTTTCAAGTCCTAGCATCCACATGACAGCTTACAATGGTCTCTAACTGCAGTTCTAGGGGATCTGACACCCTCACACAGACACACATGCAGGCAAAACACCAAAGCACATAAAATAAATAAAAAATAAATTAGGTTCTGATAAAAAATACATGTATATTCCACTCCTAACCAAGAAGATATTTGCAATTGACACCTCCTGGAAGACGTAATTCTGGGTATATCAGCCAGTTTGCCAACACAAAATGAAGATCATGTATGTTTGTTTGTTTTTTAGTCTTACTGGGGTTTTTGTTTGTTTTACTTTTCATTTTATTGTTGAGAGAGAGAACATGATAGTGGGTGGGGAAGGAAATGGGGAGGAGCTGGGAAGAGTTGGGGGAGGAGAACGAATATGATCAAAATATACTGTGTGTAAAATGCTTTTAAATTAAAGAAGAAAATTAGATGTGTACAGAAGACTTTAGAGTGTTGATAGTAGGAGAAGCAGGGTGTCTTAGCACTTACTGTTTATTTCTGAAGTTTCAATGGAAATGAATGCATGATTTGTTTATGGGGACAGACTCTGCAGGTGAGGGTCACACTAAACGTCAAAAAGCAGAGCCTTGGCAAGTGGTGTCAGTTTTTTCAGCAAAACTGCTTTTGCAAGGGCATACCTTTGCCACATTGTTATGTGTGACTATATACTTTTCCTGGGAGGTTAACTGATTACAGCTTCATCAAATGAAAGGAATTTTAATTTTACTTGATAGATTTTTAAATTGAGTTTTTCTACCCTCTGGTTAGTTAAGACAATTATTCTTTTGAGTCAGAAATATACAACTGATACATAATGTAATGATTTTACAAGTAAAGTCTTAAGATGTAGAAAAAATGAAAGTAGATTGTCCCAGTGTGTCAGTTACTCAACAGAAGTAGCAAAGAGCCATGGCTAGGAGCTGTATTCACTGTTAATAGTCCACAGGGACTATTAACTTCGTGTTGTATTGCTAACGATCCCGGTTTGCTGTGCAGAAACACATTCATATTTTTTCTCAGAGCTCCCCCTTATGACTAGTGGCCACTAGCACCAAGGCAGTTGATTGTGCTGGTTGATATGCACAGAGGCAAGCCTGGAGAAACCCCATGTTTATCACAGGACTATACTTACTCTCCATAGCCACTGCTGTCTTCTGGGTATAGATCGCCTTTCTGGGGTAAAGTCTCATGAGCATAGAGACTCCCTGACTCGCTCACACCCAGGACCGATTCTAGAACAGAACATCTGTCTTAATAGGATGCTCAGTAAACATTTATATGAGAAGTAACTTTTCAGTCTTGAATATGGAGCCACCTTTATTTATCAGAAACTAATGAAGGAATATCATACCTGTGACTTTTTTAATTTACAGAAAGTATACGTTAAAATTTTAATTTGTGTGTGGGCATGTAGAGGCAAGATGTTGACAATTAGGTGTCTTTTTCCACATTAATTTTTGAGACAAAGTCCATCACTGAACCTGAAATTCATCAATTTGGCCAGGATGCCTGGTAAATGAGCTTCAGGGATTCACCTGGTTTTGTTCCGCCCCATCCCAGAGCCGGGGTTACAGGTGTGCACCCCTGCATCCCACCCCTTCCCAGAGCTGGGGTTACAGATGTGCGCCCCTGCATCCCACTCCACCCCAGAGCTGGGGTTACAGGTGTGCACCCTGCATCCCACCCCATCCCAGAGCTGGGGTTACAGATGTGCACCCCTGCATCCACCCCATCCCAGAGCTGGGGTTACAAATGTGCACCCCTGCATCCACCCCATCCCAGAGCTGGGGTTACAAATGTGCACCTCTGCATCCCACTCCACCCCAGAGCTGGGGTTACAGGTGTGTACCCTGCATCCCACCCCATCCCAGAGCTGGGGTTACAAATGTGCACCTCTGCATCCCACCCCACCCCAGAGCAGGGGTTACAGATGTGCACCCCTGCATCGCATCCCATCCCAGAGCTGAGTTACAGATGTGCACCCCTGCACCTGACCTTTATGTGGGTGATGAGGTTCTGAACTCAGGTCCTCCTAATTGCACAACAGGCACTTTACCAACTGAGCAACTTCCCAGCCTCAGATATCATACTTTTAATCCTCATTAACCAGCCAATGGCATCAACTAGTCCAACAGAAAAAAAGAGATAGTCAAAACTGATAGTTTATTTAAATGCACAAAATGAACATATGACAATCGTATCAAGGTTACTACTGCAGAGTCGTTTTAGTTAGTATTTCTCAACATCACCTCTCGTTTGGTTCTAATGGGAGTATAATTCAGATCTTCACTTTTTTCTCTTTAGGTTTGAGTTGCATATTTTGTATCTCCCAGTTAAGATCGTTATATATTATTTTATTACTTTAGTTTTAAATAAGGTCCATGAACTTTATTGATATTGAACTCCCATTGTAGTTCTTTGAACTTACCTAGAAAACATCTTTAACATGGTAATCACTTAGCAAGGGAGGGTCTATGCCACATTGGTGCCAGGCCTCCTTAGCCTTATTCCCTGGGGAAAGGTGAGTGCACTCTCTGCCTGTTCTGCAGCCCCACAACGCAGGACAATCAGACACAGAACAATCAGATGCAGGACAATCAGACGCAGGACAATCAGACACAATAGGGAGTCAAGTTAAAGCAGGAACTCAGTTTATTACTGTGAGCATCTGCTTATATAGGTTAAGTGACATTGGGGCTGATGTGATGCAGGGGCCCTCCAGCCAATGAGAGACAGCCAAGCCCTCCCTCTGGCTGAAGGGGCATCTACCTAGATTTTGCTGTGTCATTCCCACTCGGTAGCTTTGAGACTATCCTTCAAACTTGAGCCAGGCTTTTCTCTGTCCTACAGCCCTCGAGGCACAGGCCCTGAGATAATTTTGGCCCAACAATTGTAACCGTACAGTTGTTCCTGACAGCGCCTGCATACCAAGATCTTTGTATTTAGGAGAAGGTGCTGTTTCTCCTGTGTAGCTGAAGAATCAAACCTAATAAAAATTAATGTCCTCCAAAGTATCAGCTGAGAGCCCAGAGCCTGGATGTTTAGATTCAAGGACTTTCCCAAACCAGGCTATTAAAAATGATTGAATTAGAATCAAACAGAACGCTGATTCTTAGAAGCTCCTTCCCCACAAAGAAAGTCAGAGCCCTGCCCCCTTTCTCTTTGAATGTATTGAGTGAACTTACATGTCTGAATGTGTACCAGACTGCCTTGAGAGTTCTCAAATGCAGGATTCTTTTTAGTAGTTCTTGTCTTTCTAAATAATAACCCAACGCCCCTTTTCAGAATGGGCCGCAGTTAAAGGAAACGAATACATTAAACCTCATCTGCTTTGGTTAAAATTAAAAACCGGTGCTTGAAGAATAATTAAAACAGGGACACAATTCACATTATCATGGCGTCTTGTTAAGGGGCAGTGCAGACAGGACTCCCCTCGTGGCCGCCTTTGTTCTTTATAGCGAGGGCATTCTCTCACTTCATCCTCACTGGCCGTTCTTCTCGAGATCGGAGATGTGGACGTTTTCTTCTAACTGTGCTGTGCTGAAGCTGAGTGTAGGGTAGTAGAGGCCCCGAGACCCTGTGAGTCTCTGGAAGAAGCCACTGTTCTGCTTGTAGATCCAGAAGCAGAGCACAGCAAAGGCCAGGAAGGCCATCAGCATCAGCGAGACTGCAAGAGGAACGATGCTGTGGTTCCGTTCTGAAGGGAGACAAAGACAAAGAGGGTAGACCCTGCCACACACCTGCTGCCTGTCCTATTGATTCTAAGGAGCAGCTAAATATCCTCTCTTCTTCCAAACCTACCTTTCCCTGGATGCTCCATTACTGCTGGAACATCTAAAATCAAATAAATAAAAAAAAAATTTTTCTTAAATTCAGTAAAGTTAGGTCATTACTGAGACAAAGCAGGAATCCAACTATGGCTCATACATCAAATCTAGTGGCTGGTGTTGATGAATGATATTTCAGTGGAAATATCTGCAGTTTCAACTTTTTAAATGCTACCGTGGTGGGGCAGCATTAACCAGAAAAGAGTCAACAGGGAGACTTACCGTCTCCCTTCACACACCTGCCTCCATTTTACAGATAAACCCATTTTGGTCTTCGCATGGGGTAAACTGCCACACTCCTTCCAGGATCCTCAAGGCAACACACGGACGGGGCTGGAGGGGATCTACAGTTGGCCTCTGAACGCCCCAGCTTGACTGGTCTGTGGGTGTTCCATCAAACCACCTCAAGGTTTCATCTGTGGAAAAACTGCTGACTTATTATGAATTATGTGCATGATTACCAGTGTAAGACTGGGATAAGCCATAAGAGCAGCCCCCAAATCTAAGGAGACACATTTAATTCCGTAAGTACGCTCATGAACAAAACACAAAAATAGGTATGTATCCATTAAATTTGCCTCTATTTTTAGATACAGATGTCTTGTTTCTTAATGTCCTGGTTTGAGTTTTAAAAATAGGTTCACATTTCTAGCCAATTTAAATAAATCACACAGTAAATGAAATGAAATTAATTAATGTATAGAAAATCCCTCAAAAGCCTAACATCAACACCACAACAAGAGGGCTTATTTCCTGAATCTGTCATTATCCTAGAAGTGGTTCAGTGGGAAAGTTCAGCCTATAAGTGGTCAATGTGGTTTGTGTGTGTGTATGTAGGGGGCACTGTCTGAAACGAATTTAAAACCAACAATAAAGCGAACTATAAGACAGCTTGCTTTTGGTTATCACCAACTGCTAGAAATTCAAACCACGTCCAGGATTAAAATACGCAAGGATGGTCTTTGTTCCCCTGCTTCCTCCACCAAGGTAACGCTCTCTCCGTTCCAATTACAATAATTTTCTCTAGCCGGGCGGTGGTGGCTCACGCCTTTAATCCCAGCACTCGGGAGGCAGAGGCAGGCGGATCTCTGTGAGTTCGAGACCAGCCTCGTCTACAAGAGCTAGTTCCAGGACAGGCTCCAAAACCACAGAGAAACCCTGTCTCGAAAAACCAAAAAAAAAAAAAAAAAAAAATTTCTCTATAAGTACTTTTCAGTAACATCAGTTACATAAAGAAGAGTGTGCCTCCTTACACACACTGGTGTTTATGAGTAGTCTGTAAGAATTCAAGAAGTGCAGTTAACAATTGAAATGGCTCCCTGACTCTGTTGGGCTTTGTAACACTTAAGAGAGTCAATGTGGCTTTGCCATAAGGCTCAGGACAGAGTTGGAGCAAGCATCTTTATGGTCAGTATGAAGGTTAACTTGTCATCTGTTTTGTTTGTTTGGGAGGGGGGTGGCTTTCGGATTCACGCTATACTTTCACAGCAAATGTGTCCAAGGAGAGTTTTGTGGCTCCCAGAGGCCTTAACGGCTCCTTATTTATTTACTCATCCTCTGCGCCCACATCACTTACTGTTACTATCAAACTGGGCATTCAACCAAACCATCTGGACAGAAGAACTAAAAGCACGAAGCTCTTCCTGGAGAAATAAATTTTCAGCCTTGTCCTTGATGGCTAAAAGATTAGATCCTGTAAAAAGAGATGAGCAGCCAATGAGCGAGGGAAGTGCGATTCACAAATGTCTCTGCGCCCTGTCTTGTGAAGCCTGGGCTTTGAAAAACCAACATTGCACCACTCAATGCATTTTTATTTTCCTCTCTGGTGCTGCGGCTGGTAGCCCAGGGCTTGCCATGTTAGGCAGTTGCTCTACCCCTGAGCTACAGCCCCAACTCTGTTGTTTCCATGGCTAAAAAGTGATTGAGCATGTGGGGAAATAGCTCAGTTGGTAAAGTGCCTGCTGAACAACCACGGAGACCCAGGTTTGAATCCTTAGGACTCAGGTAAAGAGCAGGATTGGGGAGGCAGAGACAGATCCCTGAGTCTTGCTGGCCAGGTTCAGGAGGAGATCATGTCTTGTCTCAAACATACCAGGTGAAGAGTGATTGAGGAAGATCCTGGGTATAAGACATATACACACATGCCCCCCCCAACACACACACACACACACACACACACACACACACACACCATATACATACAAAAAATAAAGTGATTAAAAACAAAACAAAACAAACCAACAAGTTCTCACTATATAACCTGGTTGGCCCGGAACTCACTATGTAGACCAGGTTGCCCTTAAATTCATAAAGGTTTGTCTCTGCCTCCTGAGTATTAGGTGGCCTGTGCCACCACACCCACCGAAAATGTGATTTAAACCTTTTTAAATTTTATTTCATTTAATTAACAATTTAAAATTTATTTTACATACTGACTAAGGCTTCCTCTCCTTCCTCTCCTCCCATTCTCTACGATTTAAGACTTTTGAGGTAAAACTACATTTATAAACATGTATACAAGCTTTCACTTAGAAAGTTAAAGTCCTGATGATCCAGTTTAGAGAACATTAAAGATCCATAGTATACGTGGCTTGAGAATGAAGAATTCTGGGGGGATGCTATACACTGAGGCACCATCTTGGGTTTCCAAAGTCTGTACTGGAACTTAAATTGCCTGTAATAGCTGTCCCCGTAACAAGCGGATTCAATGGTGTTTATTTTATTTTTTTTAGTGGTTCTCACGGCTCCTACAGTTACTGGATAATGAGCATTCGAGCAGGCGCACTGTTTACTGCGACGTCAAAGAGTCCATGACAGCGTTTAGTGCCACAGAAGAATTACCTTCTCTTTTGCAAAATTCATGAGCATCCTCAAAACTCCTGCTGTCCAGGACTGTAGAAAGACTGTAGCAATTACCTTTAAATTTTATCCAGGGAACCGATGTTTCTGGGCAGAGCACTGGGTGCTCAAATGCCTTTGTTTCTATGAAGAAAAAAAAAAAAAACAAGCATGATTTCAGGCTGGTGCCTGAGCTCCTATGCTAAGATAACCCTTATTTTACAGTCAATGAAAGGCCAGAATCAATGCATTCATTAAGATTTTCATGATAATACCCAAAAAGACTGGATTTGAAGTCAGTGGTTACAAACGTGGGTTAGGTTCTTATATTTCTGTTACTCTTTACCTAAACATGCAGAGTGTGTTAACAGATTGCTTTGTCCTTTTCCTTTGAGTGCTGCCTGGTGAAGGCATTGTCTACTGTTAGCCTAAAGCTTGGGGCATCAGGGAGATACAGTTCCTGGAGGAACTGGGAGCTGAGTGATGCTGGAGAAAGGATGTCTACATGTAAAATACGTGTCCTATGCAGGGCTAAGTGTCCAAGGATTTCTAAAATCCTTAAATGTCAGGGAGCCTGCGAGAGGACAGCACCTTCAGTGAGTATCACAGTGAAACACAACATGAAATAAATAAGCAGAGTTTGAGGGGGCTTTCCTTCTGCCACCAAGCCTGAGAGTCAGATACATCCATGCTGAGCTCCTGGCCCCATAGCTTCCTAGCTGTGTGGCCTTGGGTATGTTACCCTATGCTCAATTTCTTTGTAACAGGGAGCTAACAGCAATGCCATTCTTTTCCCCAGTTCGAACAGTTTAGATATATTAACATCTGGCTTTTGTTATTTTAAGTCTTTCATTTATTATTGTCATATAGACAAGTATGTGTGAGAACATGTGTGACAAGTTTGGGGAGTCACTTCTTTCTCTGTTTCCATGTGTGTTCTGGGGATCTGAACTCAGGATGCAGACTCGCTCTGAAGAATGTTTATCTGATGAGCCATTCTGCCCGGCAACCCTTAAAAGTCTACAATAAACGTGTACAGTTTCATCAAAAAAGGAAGGAGACTTACAGTGTTTTAGAAGAACTAATTTCGCCATATAGGTGTGTGCGTTTCTTACGCTTTCATATGTAGATGCAAGCATATAGACATTACTCATGCTTAATCCTGAACTGCTTTCATCTACAATTATGGAAATGATGTGCGTTGTTTGTCGAAGTATCCAGAATATAAGTCAATAATGCAGTTTTATGAAATGAGAGCTTTAAAAGGAGATCAGAGGGAGAACTCGTGGTGCATATGATAGCAACAAAGAAGACACCTGGAAAGCGGGACCACACACCCCAGCGGGCGAGGAGACCGAATCTCCCTCTCTTCTCCTGATGGATGGAGCCTTGGGAATCTGTGTAATGCTCCCAGTTAACGTTCATCTCCCGTAAAGGATTGGGTCAGCTGAACTTCATGTAAATGGGATACTATGCAAAGTGTGGGGTATCACAGAGTATCAGCTACCACCGCCGTAACCATTGCTTAAGAATCTAGCAGTCTTGTCTCAAACCCTCAATTCAGATTCTCCACAGAGGCTAAAGCACACCTCTGTAGTGTGACCTCCTGTTTTTCTCTTACCCTAACCTGGGATGCCAGCAAAGTCAGCACCAGCTTTGCCGTCTGTGTCCCCATCCTGCACCCCTCTGTCCGTATCTACGCTTCTGCCTCAGAATGCTTCTCTATGTTCTGTGACTTCCTATAACCCCGCCCATTCTTCAAGTTCCAGCTACATATACTGCCACACCCTTCAAAAAGCCCTTCTGTTTCTCTAGACAAATAGGATGCTCTTTTAAAAACAGCAAAGTGTTATTCACTATGCTGCAGACATGGGGACGGCAGCATAAGAAGAAAACAATGCACCCCTTTCTTGATAATCCCTCTTACCTCCTCTCCCAGCCATGCCTGGTATGACAGCTACTTGTCTTTGTATCACAGACCAAGGCTTCCCAAGGGCTGGGACTTTCTATTATTCGTGTTTGTATTCCGCAGTTGTGAACATTCAGAAAGCCAGGACACATTGGCTCTGTTGAATGGAATGATACTTACCAGTGGGGACATGACAAATGGCGCCTTGCAGAAGAGACTCACAGGCCGTTCTATGCCAGTGTCCACTAGTGTCAGCAAAAACACAGTCACCAAGGAAAGTGGACTCTTCCTCCTTCCAATAGGTGAAAGGGGATTTGGTGCCGTCCGACCAGTCAAAATTAAGACCATTCTGCAGAGGGAATTCAAAGCATCACTTCACTGCCGCGACTTGCTGGAATCACCCCAAACTACCCAAGGATGCACTCCTTCCAAATTCCACATGTTTTTTCCAAAAGAACCGGAGGTCATGAATGGAACAGAGTTTACCTTTCAGTAATTCAAGTGTGTAATACTCTTGTTTTCAAAAGTAAAAACAAAACAAAAAATAAAATAAAAATCACACAAACAGAACTCTGCATGTTATATTTCAAGGGCAGTAAATTAGTTAATAATTAATTTCTGAGCAGGAAGCAGAAATCATTTTTTTTTCATGGAGATTCTGGAAATCTAACAAATTACCCAAACATGGTACTTGAGTTTGAGATGTGTTTCATTGTATAAATGATTCAGTACTCAGGGGTTCTTGAGAGTTTTCAAAGGACCCATGGGGGCATTATATTTAGAAATCAGGCATTGCATATTCATCCTAAAACAATGTATACTCTTGTTTTGTAGCCCCAGGGTCCTTAAAAACAAAACAAAACCAAAATAAAAAAATCTGAAAATAACAACAACCCCCCCCCCCCCCCCCCGTAGTGTCTGTATAAACCAGCTGTTGGAATCTTATATTTATGATTGTGTCTGGGAATTATGTTTGCATGCTGGTTCCAGTAGTTGTCTCCCTAAGGAAATAGACAGAAACTTTGCAAAGATGACTGGCGGGACTTTGAACACCTACGTCTGTGGTGGAGAGGCCAATCCAGTGGGCATATCCCAGCCTGCTGAGAACAACAGTGAGGAAGGCCTGCTGGAAATTGTCTGCAATGCTGGCCAGTTCTGCTCCATGCATCAGGCAGGTTCTTCTTGCTGTGTACCACGTCATATTGGCATGAATGATTTTATAAGTTCTGTTTCCAAATTCTAATGTATTGGGGACTGAATGCATTTCAGACACGTTTGCACGGTATTCAGGAGTATCTAGATTGAGAACAACAACAAAATTGCTTGTGGCATCTGGACTACAGAGGACGTCAGACTCAACATGCATCTTTGTCACTAACAGCGACACTGACCAGAGCTTTTCCTCCAGAAGTGATGAATTCAAAACAATGACACTATCCTTGGAAGGTGTGCCATGCTAGGGCACTGGAACACTGTGGTGGTTTGAATGAAAATGGCCTTCAGAGGCTCAAATATTTGACCCCTTGGTCCCTAGATGGTGGAACTGTTTGAGAAGGATAAGGAGGTGTGGCCTTGTTAGAGGAAGTATGTTACTGGGGTGGGCTTTGAAGTTTAAAAGGCCATGCCATTCCAGTTAGCACTGCATGTGTTCATGTGTGTAGTGAGTGCCTATGTGTGCTTTCTCTTTAAGATGTGTGCTTTCTCTTTTTCTGTCCTGTATTCTGCTGTAACCATAGAACAGCCTAAATTTAGGAAAATGTTTGTGCATCTGACCTAGAGTGAATTTAGTCCCTCTTGCACACTAGGCTGAAAACTGAATCTGTAAGTGATTTTGGCTTCTTAAAGGGCATGTTGAAATGTGAATGGCTGAAGGCCTGGACTGCATCCCATTCCTGACCCTCCCTGGCTAGGAGGCCTGGAGAAAATCAGTCCTTCTAAAGGTTACATTTCAGGTCTATAAGAACTGATAAGTTCTTCCTAAGGAGGGTGTGTGTAGAATTCACTGCAATATCCACACAGGGCATGCTCTATTGCATCCAGGACACACCAACAATTCATAAATGTTGCTCCTCACTGCCCTCTCCTGTTTTGGTCATGTTCTCCACAATAAAAATGGCAAAGTGAAAAGTAGCCTTTTTGCCTTTGTTACTGTTGCTTGATTTAGAAAGAACTCATTGTAAAACGGAAGCGAAATGAGCCTATTTATTAATTACCTTGTGACAGACTGTACTTGGTCACAGTGTCCTCTTGGCTGCAAGCCTGCTTGCCAGCCTATGCTCCCAGTTTATGGCTAGTTATACAGAATCTATATGACACAAAGTACTATTTTAAAGTGACAACTGGCACAATAATGTAACTGAAAATTTTTTGTTTCCTTTTACTGGGTTACACCATTGCTTTTATACCTAAGAATTTCTCCCAGTGCAATTAGTCCTTCCAAGTTTCAAAACAAAACACACATGGTTTTGAGCAATGTGGTTTTGCAGCTCGTTATCCTGGAAGAAATATCTATGGACACTGAGTTGTTCCCGAGTGTTCAGTCTTTACTTTGTGTGTGTGTCTCTCTCTCTCTCTCTCTCTCTCTGTGTGTGTGTGTGTGTGTGTGTGTGTGTATGCACGTGTGGGTACATTTGTGTGTGAACGCATGCCTGTGGTGTGCCATGGTATGTGTGTGGAGGTCAGAGGACAACCATGAATGTTGCTTCTTTTCTTCTATTTGAGTCAAGGTTTTGCTCTGTTGTTTTTCTGTTGTGTTTGCCAGGTTAGCTGGCCTATGAGCTTTAGGGGATCCTCCTGTCTCTGCCCTCCATCTCCCCCCCACCAAAAGTTCTGGGATTACAGAGGCTTATACCATACACCTGGGCTTTTACTGGGTCCTGGGGGGATTCAAACTCAGGTCCTCAAGCTTGTACTGCAAGTTCTTTCATCCACTGAGCAACCTCCTCTGGCTTTTGCCTCTCTTTTTATCCTTCCTTCCTTCCTTCCTTCCTTTCTCTCTCTCTTTCTTTTTTGCCTTTTTTTTTTGAGGCAGGGTTTCTCTGTGTAACAGCTGTGGCTGTCCTGAAACTTGCTTTGTAGACCAGGTTGGCCTTGAACTCACAGAGGTCTGCCTGCCTCTGCCTCCTGAGTGCTGGGATTAAAGGTGTGTGCCAGCACCTCCTGACTTACTCCTATTTCTTTTTTCTTTCAGGAACATAGCATTTTTTGGCTCAAACCCAATATAAGTATATATTTATGTCAAAAATACAAGGTGTTCATTGTAATAAGAATGAAAGTTTAATAGCATTTTTCAGAAATAACAATTTTTAAAACTGTCCTTTGTTAAACACATTCTGAGAACTATGCTAAGCTTTGTATGTGCATATGAAATAGTTCTTACCTCATTTTACAGAAACTGAAATCAAGGCTCATAGAAGATGCAGTCATTTTACTGATCAGATTTCCAAGATTTCCAAGGTGTCACATTATACAGCAAGAGACTGGGGTGAGTGTATTGTGGTTCCTCTCTCCAGTAAAAGCCACCAAGATACAGCCAGGGGACCCTGTGGCCTTACTCCAGCTCGGTCACCCTTCAGAGACCTCACTTCTGAACTTGTTGCTGACGCTTGTGTAAAGAGGTGAAGTGGGAGCTTGTCTGGTCAGACATGGGGCTTGTGCTCCCCCTCTGTCCTGCAATGTCACCGAAAGAGCACCTATGTTGCTCGTCCCCAAATGCCAAAGAAAGCAATCAGCGCATAAATTTGAGACGAGGTCAACTTTGCAGAAACAGAATCACTACTATCTTTAACTGAAATACTGCTTTGTTTTGTTTTGTTTTTTTAAGACTAACATTCCTTATCTATAGAATGGAAAGACTTTGACCTATTTCCTGGAATGGTCTTGAAGGTTTTATGGCATAATGTTTATAAACCCAAAGGCATGGTGCCAGGCACAGGGACACACAGGTTGTGAAAGCAGGAGCTGTCTTTGCTATTTTTATTATTGAAGGTTACTCAAGGACAATCACACTGCTTAGTCATCCCACTGGATATAGAATATAGGTGATAGTATCACACTTTAATTAGGATCTTAAATATCCTCCAAAGGCCCTGGTATCCCAATTATGATCCCCAGAGTGGGACCATTGGACCTGATGGAGCATTTGACAGGTGAGGCCCAGTAGAAGGTCTTAGGTCACTGTGCATGCCACTGAAGGGAATTAGGGAGTTTGGACTCTTTCTGTTCTATACTTTTGCCTCCCAGTCATGAGTTGGATGACTTTGTTCTGTTTCCCGATCCCTCCATAGCTTTCTGATTTTGGCACAGCCCCAAAGCAATGGGTCTAACCTTCAAAATTATTATGCCAATATAAATAATCTTCTCTTGTTATAAGCTGATTAGTTCAGATATTCTATCACAGGGAGGGGAAGCTATCACATATGGCTTTGATATTACACTCCAGAAATTATTAGGGAGTTTTTTCCCCAGATACAGAAATATACCACATGCCGGGAGGTGGTGGCGCATGCCTTTAATCCCAGCACTCAGGAGGCAGAGGTAGGCGGATCTCTGTGAGTTCGAGGCCAGCCTGGTCTACAAGAGCTAGTTCCAGGACAGGAACCAAAGCCACAGAGAAACCCTGTCTCAAAAAATAAATAAATAATTGAAAGTGAGTTTTCTGCCTGTCTGCCTCTGCCTCCCAAGCGTTGGGATTAAAGGCATACACTACCATTGCCTGGCTTTAGCTCCTCATTCTTTTTCAACATTCTGGGAGACATTTAAAAATTGCCGCAATAGACCATGATTAGACCTACTGTCGGTGCTCTCTGCGAAGTGCTGTATGTTGGAATTTAACCCTCAGTCTGGAGGATTGAGTGGGAAGAAACTTATCTGACTGTGAAGTTCAGAAGTAGGATCTCTGGAGGGTGACCAAGCTGAAGTAAGGCTACCGGGGTTCCCTGACTGAATCTTGGTGGCTTTAACTGGAAAGAAGGCTCAGAAGGCACTCACCCCAGTCTCTTGCTTTATGACATGACACCTTGGAAGTCTGGCAGGGTAGATCAACAGATGTCATCACTTTGACTTTGAAACAGAACTGTGCATGAATCAAAAAAAAAAAAAGTGTTTTTCTCTGTGTTGTTGCTAACATCACACAGTCTAGGAAAATGGACTGGACCACACAGACTCCCAGAACACAGGTGGAAAGCTATTTAGTGGTCCTAGGGTTGGTGTATAAACTCGGCTTTCTGTCAGATGGTTTCTGCAGTCCTAAGTAGTGGGGGACACATGGCTAAATATGCCTAAGTATAGAGGACAATGACTTATATCATAGTTGCAAAGCTCATAGACAGCAGGTGTGGAAGCAAGGTTGGAAATAAAAAGAATAAAACCCCAATTATTTCTTACCTTGCATTTTTTCACAAACAAATCCATAGCCTTCTTTCCCACAGTCATCAAAATACCATTTTCCAGTGAAATGAAAATTAGGACTACTTAGCATCAGGGCACAGAGTGGAACATGCTTTTTCATTTTAGAGGTATTGTAATTTGGTATCTTTAAAGGAATACACATTATTAAAATATGATAAATATAACATTATTGTCACATTGAAAAATTTGATTTAGGGCATAAATTGAAAAAGTAAAACACCATTATTATCTTATTTACATCTAATTAGAACCAATTCAGAAATCTCTTCATAGCCTCCAAGATAAACAATCATCATGATTCATAGTGTAATTGTGTTTATAGTATGCATGAAACTGTTATAATGTTACATTATTGAAAATTAACATATGGCTGGTAAACTAATATAAATTTATAGCTTCAAAATACAGAAAGAAAACAGTTTTAGTCAGTAAGTCTCAGTTACGATCTCTTGTTAAAAAGGTGTAACAAAAAATAAATCTTTGAGGGTCTTAGAATACAGCACAAAGGTTAAAATATACAAGACCCTGATCTGATCCCCAGCAAGCCGTGCCCCCCGTAGCTTAAAACTTACATTTATGACATCAGATGGAGACCAGTTAGAATATACTACAGGCTTCCTATTCACCCACGTCTCGTGATTGTCACTTTTTAACCCTATCCACACATTCGTGGTCTGGCCGAAAAGGTTCATAGTAATGAAAGCTGGAAAATAGAAACACATTATCTAATAATGTCACATAAACCATTGGGTCGTCATCAAATGCTGCTCAAAGACATCATTATATTTAAATGACAGCATTTTGAATCAAGTGTAGAAATTCTTTATTTTGCTCTCATTAAGGTAACCCAGCCTCTTTCGTTTTGGTTTCAGTTTAAATTGAACGAAATTAGCTGGGTAACTAACTTGAGATTTTATCAGATCATTAGCAAAACAATTTCCAGTGTTCACTTACTACTTTCTTAAACAAACAAGGACTAATGGAGTATATTTAAAAAGAAGTATGTAAATGCCTAAGTTTCAACTTAAAATGTATAGGTGAACTCAAAATGATCTTTGAAAAACTTACCGTGCCATTGTAGTAGATATTCCAGAGAAATTACGTTAGCCATTCTAGAACACACATAAATATATCCTCATTCTCTCCAGTTAAAACCTCTAAAGTTAGCAGTTTCTCGGCAGGCTACCGACTCTCACAAATGTCATGGCAGAAACCCTGGCGCTCAACCTGAAATTTCCTGTGTCTTAGCAGTATACTGTTTTAAATGTTGATTTGTAAGCGAAAGTTTGGAGGTGACGTTTTGATCACTATTAGAATGATGGCGGCCATTTTGGCTTGGTGGAACTCTTGGACTCTACCTTGCTCTAGTTCACTTTCGATGGAGACCAGCGTCCCGCCCTTGTCGATGCAGAAGTCCTGAGCGCCTGCCCAGGTCTTCAGCTCGCGGGTGTCTTTGGGAATCCACACCTGGAAGCACTACGAACAATAACAACATAACACGTTCATTCCCGCATGCGAACGAAAGCAAGTTCCCAAAGGCACCGAAGGTGGGCCTTGGAAATGATAATTTTCTTAGGTAGAGAACTCATCAGCTTTCTGCCTGCTCTGCAGGCATTAACGAAGCTGCTTCGGGGTGAAGAGCGATTTGTCTCATTCACGTGAGGCAGAGCAGAAGCAGGTATGTGTTTGTCAACCGGAATGTCACCATGGCGTCTTCTGCTCCGTGGAGAGGGGCACTCTTTCTAAGGAGCCAGTCAATTTGCAAGGTTTACAGTAGGAGTTTAGTCAAAGAAGAACAAAGGAGTGGCTTAGCTAGACCCATCCCGAAGCTGACTTGCTTACTTTAGTGAGAGACGATTGAAGTTCACTCGAAGCTCAGAGCCCACCATTTAACATGAAACACACAGGAAGTTACAGAAAAACAATGGGGGAAATGAGGGGAAGACAGAAAAACAAAGCAAACAGACTGAGGGACAAACATCACCACCAACTCTAAGCGGAACATAAAAATACAGGCTGGAGCTTCACAATGAGGTGGTCATCTTCAACAACAACAACAACAATAACAACAACAAAAATCTTTATTATGCCACACACAGGAAGGTCAGAGAACAACTCTAAGGAGTCAGTGCACTGTGGGGTCCAGGGACCAAACTCACGCTAGCCGTGTTGCGGCCTGTAACCATCAAGGCAGAGGTATTCTTGTTGTCCAATGGGATGAGAATCGGAATGATACAATTAGCCTAGTGTTGTGGAATATTAAAGTGTGTTGTTTTTGTTAATGCTGCACTTAACTCTGTGAAGCTGAAGTTCTTTGGCTGTCTAAAACACCTGATGGTCAAATAAAGACCTGAACAGCCAATAGTGAGGCAGGAGAAAGGATAGGTGGAGCTGGCAGGCAGAGAGAATAAATAGGAGAAATCTGGGAGCGAAGGAGGAGCAAGAGAGGAGGAGGAGGACACCAGGGGCCAGACAACCAGACACCCAGCCACACAGCCAGCCACGGAGTAAGATAAGAAGTAAGAAAAGGAAAAAAACCTAGAGGCAAAAGGTAGATGGGATAATTTAGGTTAGAAACAAGCCAAGCTAAGGCCAGGCATTTATAAGAAAGAATAAGCTTCTGCGAGTGACTTATCCCGGAGCTGGGTGGCGGGCCCCCAAAAGAACAAAGAGTAAAAAGCAACCAACTACAGTCTAGTAGGCTCATCTTGCTGATAAAATGTAAACAGGGTAAGAAAAGCTGAAATAAAGCCATGAGGTAGAAAGAAGACCACAGCACTAACACTTCCGGACAGGGTTCACGGAAGTCAGGAGAGCCTTCGTGCAGGGACACTCGGTGCAGAAAGTGCTGGCAGTTTCTCTTTCCACTCAGTTGCCTCCTCAATGAACAGAGGCAGCCCTAGTCATTGGCAGGTGTGACCCCAGGATTGAGCCACAGAGAAAATTTCAAACTAACCCCAATTTACCTAGAAACTCACACAAAAGAAAGTGCCACCTTTCCTGTCCTACTCTGGGATGGCGCTCTTCTCCCTCAGTCTCTAACTTCCCTTCCATCAGCTGTCACCCCCTCCCAACAGCCAACCATCACTGCAGAAAAGCGGGGCCAGTCTTCTTTGGCACACAAGGATAATCCCTAAAAACCCATCCATGAGACAGAAGAATGGTTTGTGAAATGACTGTCGATTTCAACTCACCAAGCAAGGCAGGAACCTTGGAGGGGAACTATTCCATTAAAATAGTATTCATGTATCTTTCCATTTTTATTTTCTCCAGTGTAAACTTTTTTTGGGGGGTGGGGGACAAGGAAATCCAGTTAGAAGGCAGTTGAGATGGCTCAGTGGGAGAGCACTTGTCACACACTGTGATGACTGGGATTTGGATCCCCCACCCCAAACTCATGTAAAAAAAAGCCAGGTGACACTGGGGCTTTCCACTGTAATTCCAGCAATCAGGAGGTGGAGACGGGGATGGCTGGAACAAGCTAGGCAACACTGAGAGCCCGCCTCCATCTGTAAGGTGAAGAGCATTTGGGGTGATATTCGAGGAAGAAAACCAATGTTAATCTTGGACCTCCACACAAACGTAGACACACATACATGCAGCTATGTAATCATGTGTACTTATACACATGCAAACACTTGCTCATACACTCACATGATGCATGCATTTAAAGACAAAGAAAAATCAGTGCAAATTACTAACCCCATAGAGGTATTCTACCCCATTCTTCTGGGTATGTAAACTTGCCTCACTCTCTACAACATTGAACCAGAGTATTCATGTCCTCTGTCTGTGCGACATTGAACTGAATATGCCCAGAAGTATCCACATTCTCCACCTTAACCTTGTAGACCTGTGCTCTATGACCTTGATCTGAACATGCCCAGAGACGGGTCTATTATCTTTCCTTCTTAAACTATAACCTTAACTGAGCAAGCTCATGGGTGTCCACCTCACGGCGCTTCTCCAGAGGAGTCGAGATGGACTCTCGGCTAAGGTCACCATCCTTCCATGCCTTGGGGAGAGCAGTGTTCGGGGGACAACCCCAGCAGGCTCCTTAACTGTTGCAGGCAACAAGTCTTCCCACTCTTATCTCCTGCTGTGTTTCTGGTTCGGCACTCTCCAAGACACAACTCCTTGCAATCAGTCGCACAATGATGCTCTCAGACATTCTAGACTTTACACAGCACAATTTTCCCTCTCGTGGATATTGCGACAAAGTCTGGGGGAAACTCTTAGTTATTCTTAGTTTGGGAAGAGTTGCCACTGGCGTACACAGATGGAGACTAGGACGCTGGCAGATACTGCCGTGAGTGACCATATGATTTCCCACAACAAAGAATTATCTGTCCCCAAATGTCAGTAGTGCCAGGGCCAATTTCCCCAAAACTCAGTTCTGATAATGTCGTTCTTTAGGGTTTCAGTTTACACACACACACACACACACACACACACACACACACACACACACGACTTTTAGGATTAAAAGCCAGAAACTGTGATGTAGCCTGAGTTACCGATCAAGAGAGGAGTGGGTTTCCAAGCCTCCTGCGTCCCTTTTTCTTGTGTGCTTCACAAAGAAATGGAATTGGCTTTACAGGAGCTTCATTTTTTAACAACCACCCTTTTATCTGTTCCTTTTTATTCTGCTCCTTTCTTCTAATTACAAATCCCAACGAGCGGCACACACTAATTATTGAGAAGTCTTATCATTTAATGCGAGTTCGCCTTGGGTTCAGATAGTCACTAATGAACCATTCATAAACACCAGTGACTCTTGCTGGCTCAGTCTGCTCCACCCTTCTCTCCAGGAAAGCTTCTCCCTTCACTACCTTCCGTGTTTCCTGAAGCCAAGATTTGTCAGTTTGACAGTGGAGGTATGGCTTTCTATTGTCACAGGCTTCTTTTCTAAATATACCATATTTACTAATAAACTCGGAAACAACATCACTAATCAATAAGGCAGAAGCGCTGAAGGAAAAATGGCCTCCTCGATTTTAACTTGTTTACCTTCTGACAAGTTTGCAGATTGTGTTCGAGTTATATGCGTCTCTGATCATAATTGTGAATTAAGGAGGCTCTATAATATTCCAAACGAGCTTGGAGTAATAAAATTTCTTTGTTCCAAAATAATTTATAGTCAACATTTGGCAATAAAATCTATAATATTTCCTTCAAATTTGGTCTTTTCTCAGTTTTCCACCTATCATCGAATGTTGACGTCTGGAACTTTGTGAATATCCTTACTCTCTCCCCCTTCTCTGCCTTAGATGCTACTGAAGGAGTCATTGGCAGGGAACCAACACACACACACACACACACACACACACACACACACACACAAAGGGGGGAGGAGAGGAGAAAAGAAAGAAGAGCTCCCTCTTAGCCCTGCTGACTTGTCCTTCCTAGGGTAACATCTTGTCAACCTCCCCAAATGTCATTAAGCTACATTATCACACATGGAGAAGATGATTTATGAATCATAAGAAAGGATGCTTAGCTTCCAGGTATCTTGGTTTTTAAAACTCTAAAAATGCAATTAACTTGTCAGCTGAGTTTTTTTTAAGTAATAAAAATTAGTCCTTGAAAGAGTTGATGAAGAAGGGGGAAAGTTCAATGGCCTATCATGTATTGAAATTTGTTCTGAACGTATCCCCCACTTTTCTTCCTGTAGCTTTAAGAGTTAAGGGGAGTGTGGGGATGTGGTGGTGGTGGGGGAATGGCCCCACAGCACTTGCTACTTCCCTCAGCTTCAATCTTTTCTTCTCTGGCTTCCAGACTGAGTAACCCATTAACAGCAGTCCCTTCTTATCCATGGTTTCACTTCATCCTTTCAAGGACTCAGTCAGAAGAGTGAAGGCATTGACAGAGGTAGGCTCTGCGTGTGGGAACGAGAGGGGAGGCGGTCCCTTAATTTTGTTATAAGACATCATTTTATTTTATCATTGCTTATAGTGATTCTTTCTCTCCTTTTAAGGATTTATTTATTTATTTATTTATACATGAGTAGGTTAGGGCAGGTGTCTGAGGAGCCCCCCCCCCCCCAGTTAGAGTTAAATGCAGCTGTGAGCTGCCCCCATGTAGGCGCCGGGAGCTGAACTAGGGTCTTCTGCAGGAGCAGTACAGGCGCTTAACTGCCGAGGGAGCTCTGTAATCCTTATGGTTTCTTCTTTTTTTAGATTTATTTATTTATTTATTATGTACACAACATTCTGCCTCCATGTATGCCCGCACGCCAGAAGAGGGCACCAGATCTCATTACAGATGGTTGTGAGCCACCATGTGGTTGCTGGGAATTGAACTCAGGACCTCTGGAAGAGCTGCCAGTGCTCTTAACCACTGAGCCATCTCTCTAGTCCCCCTTATGGTTTCTTCATCCACCTCATTTATAAATGGAAGATAGCTCTCAGAAGGACCCTCAGAAAGGCTTTCTCTACAGGTGGCTGCATTGAGAGGTGCTGTGGGCATTCAAGAAGTGAAGCTGAAGAAGTATTTATGAACTCCAGGCGTCCCTCACAAAGGACCATGGGACCCTAGTCTCTGTTTCTCTGTCTGCCTACTCCCACCCCCACATATGCTCAAGATGCAAACACTTGCCTTTGGATTCTGTTTTAAATAAAATTTTGGGACAGGATATGATGGAGGAAGGTCATTGGCTAATAAAGAAACTGCTTGGCCCTGATAAGTTAGAACATAGGTGGGTGCAGTAAATAGAACAGAATGCTGGGAGGAATAGGAAGTGAGCTCAGACGCCATGCTCCCCTCTCCCGGGCAGACGCGATGAAGCTCTGACCCAGGAGATGAAACTAGCACACAGGTTATACCATGAAAGACCTAATTAACGAAAATTGCTTCGCTCAACTGCCAACTGAGATGAAACTGGTGTGTGTGTGTGTGTGTGTGTGCGCATGTGTGTGTGCGCGTGCGTGTGTATGTGCACGCATGTGTGTGTGCGCGTGTGCGTTGTGTGTGTGCATGTGTGTGTGTGTGCATGCGTGTGTTCCAGTCGGAGAGCCAGGCACCTCTCTTTTCAGAGGACAGCTTAGGGTTTCACTCCTTGCCTTCCACCCTGCTTGAGACAGGATCTCTCTTGTTCACTGCTGTGTATGCAAATTAACTGGCTCATGGGCTTCTGGTGGTTTTCCCGCCTACACCTCCTAGGTAGAAGCATGTGCTGGGATTAGGAGCATGTGTGCTACTGTACTTAATGGTCCACGTGGTTTCTAGAGACCTGAACTCGGGGGGGGGAGGGGTTAACAAGACACGTTTTTTATATATGACGACAGAGGCTAAATTTTGACCTGATCCATATGTTCATAAAAGTCACACAATTGTGCAAGCCTCAGATTTCTCAGATGCAAAATCAGAACGATAACTGTCTATCTTAAAAATCAGATCAAATAAGAAATATTTACGAAACCGCCCAGCAAAATCAGCCAAGAGGCGAGGGTACTCCAAGTATTCATGATGGGTGGCTAGAAGGCTGAGCAGAAGGTGGCCACATGCTGTACAGGAATAGTTCTGAGCCAGATATCTACCATCAGCTGTGCCCCTTACAGAAGATTACCCCAGCAGGCTTTGCTGACCGTTTCCTCTCACTGGGAGGAAGAGGCTCGTGAGACCCTCACCTGAGGATGAGTTCCTCTAGCTGCTTCATACCACCTGGTCTATGCGACACCATCTAACTACATGTGGCCGGGGGGAGGGGCTAGGGTATACAGGCAGGAGAAGGCTAGGGGAGGAAGGCACTGCCCACGTGGCTAGGTCGTCATCCCTGATAGGTAAAGACATAAGCAACCTTTTGCCTACACTCTGGAAGGAAGCCCAATAAACTGAATGGTTCTCCAGAGTCACTTTTGGTAGATTCATACCTTGGTTTGTCTTTGGGGCCTCAGGTACAGGGGTAGATAGTGTTTATATCTCCCACTGGGAAGGGGTTTTGGCAATACATATGCCACAGAATATACTCAGCCTTTAAAAGAAAAAACAAATCCTGTCACATGTCATAACATGGCTGAGACTTAAAGACATCCTACTAAGTGAGCCAGTTATAAAAGGATGGGCACTGCATGTCTCCATGTTCAGGATTCTAGCTCGGAGAGACATGAGATATAACGGGGGAGCCATTTATTTAGGATGCAGGATGTGATGGGGAAGAAGAATAGGGAGTTGTTACTCAATGAATATCGAGTTGGGTTCTGTAAGAAGAGAAAGGACCTGGAGAGGCGTTGTACAACATACTGATGCTGAACACTGGCAAACCACACACTGAACATGACTAAGGTAGAAAATTATATGGTAATTGTATTTCACCATATTTAAACTAGCCATATGTGACTAATCATACGTGTGTGTGTGTGTGTGTGTGTACAGAATTCAGGTAACTCATTGCCTGAGTTAACAGTGGCAGCAAGATAGTGAAGAAGAATATGCCTGCGGTGTGGCTGTCCACAATTAAAGACCAATTTCAAGTTAGCGTGTGGAATTATGACACCGTTTCAGTTCTTAATTCTCTAAGAGTTAAGCAATTACAGTTTGGGATTCATTTAGTCACTTTCACCCAAAGCCTCTAAAGTTATTTTATTACAAAACCTAAGGCGTGGAGGCAAAGTCTCAGCCTCCCCGGACGGACGCGTCAGAGATCATAAACCTGGTTGACGGCGTCCCTGCTGGCAAGCTTTCACTCCGAAATTGAATTCGGCACCGAAGCATCAGCTCTATGAAGCTCAGGATGACATTGACCAAATTGCATTATTAGTTCATCACTTTA
The DNA here is from genome assembly GCF_018167655.1 of Microtus oregoni. NCBI lineage: Eukaryota > Metazoa > Chordata > Mammalia > Rodentia > Cricetidae > Microtus > Microtus oregoni. Next base: position 15,158,631 of record NW_024543096.1, read on the forward strand.
CAGGTGGGTAGAGTCCTGCGGCTTCTGGGCGGGGAAGAGGAGGAGGAACAGGATATGGGCTCTCTAAAGTTTACTTGCGGGGTGGGGTGGGGGTGGATGAATTAGCACGCAGGCACACACAGGTGTATACACACACACACACACTGCTGACACGCACACACATCCTATCTAGTGACTCACACAGCACAAGGGACATCCCTAGAAAAAAAAAACGCCTCCACAAACAGGGTGTGGGGGCACAGCCGCCTTGCACAAACCCTTTCTGTTCCCAAAGGGAAAGCTTCTGAAGTCATTTGAAAGGCGTGACAGTGGCAGCTCAGGTCCTGTGGCTAACTGGTGCTTCAAACAAGCAAGCAAGCAAGCAAGCAAGCAAGCAAGCAAGCAAGCAAACAAACATGCCTCCCCCCCAACCCCTCTCTCACTTTAAATTACTTTTCAACTGGCATTCCACAAAAGAAAAACAAAGACGACGTTACAAGAAGGAATTTACCTTGTGGTTAAAATAAAGCCAGCCTTTGGGGCACGTCCCATGTGGCAAGGGTGGCTTCTTCTTCTCGATGACCCACATTTCCTCTCTCTTGCAAATGCTGGGCATAGAAACAGAACAGTCCTCAGTGCCCCAGAGCCCTGCGGGAGGAGACAGGTCAGAAAAGCTGTTGGAGCCAGGACAGCCCCTCCACAATCTTTATGGATCGATTTTCATGGCTGCTATGGTTTTTCATAATTTCATTTTTTGAACTCTGGAAACTGAACGAAACGACTAAGTACAAAGATCTCTAGTGACACCCCCCTGGGCAAGGTGCCATCTGAGTAATTAGAATGTAAAAATGTAAAAAAAGTTCACAAAAGTAAACAAATGCTATAATTGAAATAAGATTAATTTAAAGTCATACGAATATTTGGCTTGGGAAGCAAAATAAGCCTTCAGGTTTTTAAGTATTCAGCTTCAGTACAGGGAAAATATTTCTAAGACAATAGATCATCATTTTTAAACTTTATAATACTTCTTCCAAAAATGCAGGATAAATATATCTAATGTAGATATCTAAATCCTAAAATGTTTGAGTGCTGACATGGTGTCTGGGAAGGCATTTCTAGGTTCAGATGTTTAGCCAGGAAACAGCTCGCTTGTAAAGCCCCTGTAAACATCCCCAACTTGCAAACATCAAAACACTTCCTATCTTACTCTTGTTGGATAAAAGATGCTCAGCCTACATAATACTGTAGAATGATTAAATTAGGAACTTCTCAAAAAGGAGGATTGCTCGGTCTCGACTCTTATATGAGGCAGACTCTTAGATGAACATGTCTTTTCTAAGACAGATCTCTAACCTCCCAGCCTCTTGCAAACCATCTTTTAGTTTAGAAGGGCTGCAGTTCCAGAGGAAAGTGACGGATGCCTGTTCGTATTGAGTAAAAAATGCCAGACAAAGAAGCTGTGTGCACAGCATAAGGCGGGTCTAGCTTTGTGTGTTAAAACAGGCATAAAAACCACGAGCTTCAAAGGTGGGGCTGGGCTGTGGCTGTCAGTGCCGATCCTCAGCTGTTCTGGCAAAACAGTCCTTTCCATAGGCTGTTGTGACACCTGCTGGCAAAACAGGCGGATTAGCTACAGTTTTCCCCTAAGTCTGCAGAGGGCCGCCCACAGAGGAGCGCTTCTCCTCTCTCTCTATTTCTCTCCTGACCATATTAGTTATGAACATGGCTTTTTTTTTTTTTTAAGAATGGCTCGTGTCAGTAGATGCTCAACTAGGCAGTACTATTCTCAGAGCACAGAGAAGCCAGTCTTTAGTTTCAGGGCGCCATCGGATCTAACTTGCAAACAGATGCAGTCTCAGATGAGCAGTCATTAGTGCCAGAAATAATAAAATTGTAATGAACAATAAAGATAATAATAAAACAGTGAACTGAATGTAAATACTTTTCTTTAAAAGAATGACTTATTTATTTTTAAGTGATTGGTGTCTTATCTATGTGTATGTCTGTGAGGATACCAGATCTCTGGAACTGGAGATACAGACAGCTGTGAGCTGTCATGCAGTGCTGGGAATTGAACCCGGGTTCTCTGGAAGAGCAGCCAGTGCTCTTATTTGGGTCCATCTTTCCAGCCCTGAACACAGGTTCTAATTATACGTGGGAAAAAATTCATAGACTGCACAGAGTGAGCATTTACAAACAGGAAAGTAGAGATGGATGAAAAATAGCCTGCACACTGAGGTTTCACAGAGAACAGCATTTACAGAACATTTTTTCACTATGTTGAGTCATTTTAATAATTTCACTTTTACAGTTATGGTAATTTCTCTGTACTTTCTACATTTAGTACATTTTACTTTTCCTCTCACACCTTCTTTGATGCAGCTGCTTCCTGTATATTTTAAATTCTATTCCCACTTCATTCTCAAGCTTTAGCATATTTCCTTGTAAAATTAATGAACAATTCTTCATTGTTTTGGGTAGGGACAAGAAACATCTATTTTGTTATATTTGAAAATGAGGTGCATGTTTGTCTTTAAAAAAGATTTCTTAATGTCATTATTGCATGTGTCTGAGCATTTGGATTGAATGCATGCATGTTTACCACATTCTGGTTCCAGAGGTGGTCAGAAGAGGACATTTGATCCCCTGAAGTAACTGGAGTTACAGATGGCTGGGGGCCACCACGTGGGTGCTGGGAAGAGAAACCAGGTCTTCTGGAAGAGTAGCCCATGTTCTTAGCCCCTGAGCCATTTCTCTAGACAGGAGCTCATGTCTGTAAGTCCCAGCAGGCTCACTTCAGGTTCTGCTGGCGTGCGAGGACTTAGCCATTTGCAAGTTATGCACAGGAATGTGACCGCATGAATTTCGCAGGATGGGTGTTCATCCAGAACCCTGACAACTGAGGAGATTGCACGCCATCAACAGAAAACAAAAGTAAGCATTCGAAGGAGCCTGGCGGCCTCTAGAGGTGTTTGCAGCGCAACCCCAGACAAGAATAAGTGAAATAACCTGTTACGGAAGAAATGAAGGCACACCGCTGGCTCTGGTTATCCGCTCTCTTCTCTCTTCCTCCGTCCCAGTCCTGGAATATCACAGGTGACCCATTATGCCAACTGTGGGAAAATTTTTAAAAATTAAAAAGATTTATTTTTTTCATGCGTATGTCATGTCCTATCACTGTGTCTGTATATACTTATGCCACATGCATGCAGATCCTGTGGAGACCAGAAGGGGGTGTCAAGTTCCCTTGAGCTAGAGGGGTATCTGAGCTGTCCAGTGGATGCTGGAAACCAAATTCTGGAACAGAAGTGAGTGCTCTTAACCACTGAGCCATCTCTCCAGCCCCAGAAAAATTAAAACAAAATATTAAGGTCTCATTGGCATGTTCAGTATGTGAGTCCATTTTTGTAGTACTGGGATACAGACTGAAAGTATAATAATTTACTCAATTTAATTAAGCACACGAAGCATTGTACCTACAGCTAATCTGCATTGTGTGCACCAAAGTAAAGTATATGCTGCGTTTTTTATCACATACACACACACAAAATAAGGGAGGCAGATTCTTTCACAAGTGATGGGCACGCTTGTGGTGTAGACCGGTGATGGCTAAAACACGCCTGAACCTTTGGTTAGAGGAATGAAAACTTGTAAGTTAAGGATAACAGTTGAAGGCTATTCAGCAAAGCGGTCACCAAAATCCAGTGCAATCACTATGCACATACAACTTGTCAACTAGTGTTAAATACAGATTAATCTTGGTTCATACTGAGTTGGATCGCTGGCTCCTCCTTCTTCAATTCCAATCCACCAATTTACACCGTGCTTTGATAGCTATTAAAGGGAAGAAAAAGAAGTGAGCATTTGTTGTTCTCGCTTACCTTTTTCACTATTAAGATCAATGAAGATGCTATTAGCTCTTTGTTTATACGATTTTACCTGGCTACATGAGGAGGAGCAATGAAGGGCTAGTATCTAGAGAAAGCTTGACATTGCAGCATTCTAAAACACCCTCTGTCCACCATGAAACAGAGTAGAAATGAACCACCGAAAGTATTTTCTGTTTCATTCAGCTTGAAAAGCCAAATTTCTAACTTTGTAAGAAGTCATAAAACATAAAAGAGAAGATAGACTCTTTTTCTGACTATAATTAGTGGCATCTTCTCTCTGTGATTTATGGAAGCTCACTGCAGATGTCACATGTATTTGACAAACAAAGTACAAAGACATTAGCAGAATAAAGATTCCGAGTGTATGTATTAGTCTGATGAGCTTTGAACAGTGTCAGCATCCAAAGAGAGAAACATGACATAGGACAAAATAATATGGCAGAATCCCAATGTCTGGCAGCTAGAAAATTACCGTTTATCCATTTTATTAATCTAAAGCCAATATCAATCACCCAGCCTAAGCACAGTGAAGTAGCAAATGCACACACATGTACACAGTGCACAACAGATGTATGCTGGACTTATGGCCCAGGAAATTGAAGCCCACTCCTTAGCCGTAAAAGAGGAAGGGACAGAACGGATTTCACCGAGCCCTCTCACGTGCTGTGCTTTATGGTGTATTTGCTCCCTCTGTGTGTGCGTTGAAATTCAAATTCACGTTTGTATGCCAAAAACCTGCTCATTTTAAGGCACTATGTATTTAAATTTGTACTCTTGTTTCATTTTGAGAAGGCTTGGGGATACATTTTAAGATATGTTATTTATTTCCATATGAATTTCAGGTCATCGTACAACAGAACGTGATAGCTTGCTAACATTCTAATTTTGAGATAAGTGTGCGTTTACTCCTTAAACAGCATGGCTGTCTGCCAGATCAGCAATTTGGGAATATCGCAAGGGGGAACTACTATAATTTGAGATCCCTGAGGAGTTGTTTCATGGACAACAACTAAATTCATGTACCGCACGCTAAATTCAGATTTTCATTTTCAGACTTCGGAATGGCTCTGTTGAGGTTGACTGAGGGAGCGGTGGGAAGACCGCAACTTCATCCCATCTAGAGATGGCTTGTGAGTTGCCAGGTGGTGGCGGAGCACACATTTAAACCCAGCACTCAGAATCTCTCCGAGTTTGAGGCCAGCCTAGTCTACCAAAACCAGTTCCAGGACTATTTCAGAGAGAAAGCCTGTCTTGAAAAACTGAGAGGGAGAGAGATAGATAGATAGGAAGATAGATAGATAGATAGATAATGATAGACGGGCAGACAGAAAGACAGATAGGTATGTAGGTAGATAGGTAGTAGGTAGACAGGTAGATAGATAGATAGATAGATAGATAGATAGATTAGATGATAGATAGATAGACAGACAGAAGATAGATAGATAGATTAGATGATAGATAGATAGACAGACAGAAGATGATAGATAGATAGATAGATAGATAGATAGATAGGCAGGCAGATAGATAGATAGATAGATAGATAGAGAAGGCTCATGGGCAACAGCAGTCAAAATCATGGACTGATTGCTCACTGTTCCAATTTAGGACCTTTAAAGAGAAATCATGACATTTACATCTTAACTAGCACATTTATTCCCACCTAAGTTAAGGTATGGTAACCTATAGAGCACCCCACAGTTGTGATGTATGTCGTAGAGAACATCATAGGACAAGCTGAAAGATGTTTAGGCAAAACAGCCTGATGTGGAAAGATCTTAACATTACATGGAAGGCCACTTTCCAACGAGGTAGAAACACAAGCCAACAGCTCATCCACTGAGCTTTCTAAAGCAAAGGCAATCTGTCATCGTCCATGTTTTTTACCAAAGTGATCTAGGGCTTCGATTTATTGCAAGGGCTTAAAATGTCAAATTTTGAGGAGTAATGGATTTGATGCATAGTTTCAGAAGTGTTTATAAACACAACTTAAAAGTAATAGTGAGTTGTCATTTTAAAAAGCAGATACTGGGCCGGGCGGTGGTGGCGCACGCCTTTAATCCCAGCACTTGGGAGGCAGAGGCAGGAGGATCTCTGAGACCAGCCTGGTCTACAAGAGCTAGTTCCAGGACAGGCTCCAAAACCACAGAGAAACCCTGTCTCGAAAAAACCAAAAAAAAAAAAAAAAAAAAGCAGATACTGTAGATCACAGAAAAAAGAAGGAGCCAAGTGTCTGGTTGGCGAGACATCCATGCCTAAGTGCTTATGGCTTTTAATGCTTTCATCATTGATCAGAAAGAGAAGATGGGCCGAAGAGAAACATTCAAAGCTCGCCCTGATAACACGCCATGGTCTGTTATCAAAGAGGGCGAGGAAACATAAGCATTCTTCAAAAGAAAAATCACTTTTTTCAGACTTTAAAAACCTTACCTAGCCTTCTTTCTCATATTAAGTTCTTCTATATTCCAAGTAAGTATTATCTTTGTCTTTCACAGTCCAAGTGACTATTCATCATAGGAGAGTGATATGAAAACTTTTGGACATTTATAGTGTGGGCGTGCCTCAAGATCACGTGACATGACCTCTAGAAGTTTGACCCCTCATCCTGGAATCAGTAAGTTCTGCATCAACCCACTCTACAAGAATAGTCGGGGCTGGAGAGATGGCTCAGTGGTTAAGAGCACTGCCTGCTCTTCCAAAGGTCCTGAGTTCAATTCCCAGCACCCACATGGTGGCTCACAACCATCTATAATGAGGTCTGGTGCCCTCTTCTGGCCTTCAGGCATACATGCAGGCAGAACACTGTATACATAATAAATTAATAAATCTTTTTTTAAAAAAAAAAAAAAGAATAGTCTTGGGCACAAGGCTTCTTAACGGTGAGATGTTAATGCTTGCCATGAACACCACCACACTCATGGGCAGAAATAATATGGCCTGGAAATCTACAGCTAGGTCCCGCCAGACTAGATCTGTATATGTCTCCACCCTCCCTAGTATATGTTAAACTCCTAACTCACAAGATGACAGATTAGGAAGTAGGAGCCTCTGGTAAGTGATTAGATCAGGAGCGTGGAGCCCTCTGGAGCACAGAGAGTGATGAGCGAATCTCACTACACAGAACTTGACTAACTTAAAACCGTTACTATTCCAGAACAAAGTGAGGCCAAGGGCCATAGCAACATAATAAACCTGTGCCTCCATTGTTTTCTATTAATCTGTAGAGTGGGAAGGAAAACAAAAAAAACAAACACACTTTTATGAAAACGTAAATGAATGTGTGGAGCCAAATTTTAAAAATATCTCCTTCCCCAAGGACAGGAATAGGTGTAAACTATGAATTTCATATAGTGATTTGTGTTCGGGTACCACTCTGATTTTGCTGAGGATGAACTCTTGCTCCTGAGCAGAATAAATTGAGAGGATATCACCCCGTAGCCAGCCGCAGAGAAACTCAAAGTCGTCCCACTGGGCAGGGTGGGTGTGGAAGAGGTACTCGGCATTCTGGTAGAAGAACCAGGGCGCATCTGCAAGGGAACCAGATGTGGACTGTGTCAAGACTAGTGAGAGATAGAAGGCAGACGCGAAGGGGCATGGGCTGTCATTGACACCCACAGTAAATTGTAATTTGGTCACTTGGCATTTTAAAGAAGGGCGTAAATACGGATGGACACATGCACACATGTGCACACATACATAAAATTTGCTTATTTCCTTAGTCTACCTCACTTGAGACCCCTCCGCTAGTTTTCAAAGGGCAGGGATAGATACATATCTTAAAATAATATGCCATGAAAATGGAGTTATGATGTTAATTTCAACCCTACTTAATGAGCGTACTTATCACATGGGTTATGCCTTCTTGATCTGTTAATTTGAACAAATCAGCCCAGGTTGATATATAAGAAAACAAACAATATGGGAAGGATAGGACAATGCGGTATCACTCCCCCCCCCTCTGTGCTGTGTATTTAGAAGCTTGAGAATTGCCAGGTGGGCTCTTACCGTATTCGTACCAGTCTGGAAAAGTGGGTATCACACCTGCAGAGAGAAAGCAAAGCATTGCCACTGAGCCTTCTGCATAGGCGCAGTGTCTGAATGACCTCCCTCTAACCACGCTGCTGCTATGCCACCTTAAAACGTGACGTTAAGGACAGACACTATACTGTGTAGACTCTGTGAGGACTTCCACCACGAAGGGGACTCTCCAGAGAGTCTAAAGAAAGGACACGGACACTTGCTGGTCACTCATTGTGCAAGGTGCTTCCATACACTCACCGTATAGGTGATGCTGTGTGCTTGTAACGTCAGGGTGGTATCTCTGCCACCTGCGCTTATGCCACCACGACAGCTGGTGACCTTCATTCCTAATGAACAGCTCGGCACAGGGTACTGTGCTGCCTTCTCTCCTTTGCCTGTTATCCCTGCTTACTACACTGGAGTAGCTGGATCCATCAGGTGGGCTGTCGGCCGTGTGGCTCACGTCCCAGTGCTAAGATGTCGCATCTCTGTGACTATCATATGAGAAAGCGCTACACATCGTTAAAACTCAAATATATCAGGAAAGATCATATACCTCTTGGGATTTTGCATATCCACTCGTGTTTGGAAGCACAGTCTGTGGGCAGCAATGTTTTGTTTGCCTTATACACAGCACAGTTTCTTGCAGCATCTTCAGAGTAAGTACTGTCTAGAAATGAAGACACAACCTGCAACAGATGAAGCTTGTTATTCCTTACTGATGGGTCCCCCAAAGGAGATCAGAAGATCAGCGAAGGCATCTGTGAACACAAGTGCTAGGGCAGTGGTTCTCAACCTGCGGGTCGCGAACCCTTTGCAGGGTCCAGTGACCCTTTCACGAGGGTCACTCAAGGCCATTGGAAAACACAGATATTCACATTGTGACTCATAGCAGTAGCGAAATTACAGTTATGAAGTGTCAGCAAAATAATGTTATGGCTGGGAGTCACCACAACATGAGGAACTCTGTTCAAGGGTTCGAGTGTTAGGAAGGCGGAGAACCACTGCTCTAGGGACTTCAGAGGGATCTTCAGAAACGTCTGCATGTCATTCCAGGGTTAGACCGTCCACATTTGTGACGACTAAGCCAATGGGTACTTAGCATTTTTTCTTTCTTTTCTCTCTCTCTCTCTCTCCTTCCTTTCCTTTTCTCTCTCTTTTTGTTTTACAAAGAAGCATGAGGACTGGGGATATGAGGCAGCTGGTAAAGTGCTTACTGCACAAGCATAAAGACCCAAGCTCAGAATGCAGTTCCCATATTAATTTTTTTTAAAAAAAAATCCAACATTGCAGCATGTGCCTGCTATCCCAGCACTGTGGAAGTGAAGATAAGAACCGTGGACCGTCTGGCCAGCCAGTGTAGCCCAATCGGCAAGTACCAGGTTTATTTGGAGTCCTGTCTCAAAAAATATAGAGAGTGATTGAGGAAGACGCCAATATTGGCCACTGGCTTCCACACACGTGCAAACATGCACATGCGTGCACACATTTTTCTATTGTTTTCTCTAGAAGAAATCAGATGCTTGCTTCATTCTGAACTTGCGATGTGTGGTGGTTCAAATGAAAATAGGCCCCATAGGCTCATAGAGGGGCACTATTAGGAGGCGTGGCCTTGTTGGAGTAGGTGTGGCTTTGTTGAAGGAAGTGTGTCAGTGGGGGTGGGTTTTGAGGTTTCAGAAATCCAAGCCAGGCCCAGTGTCTCTTTCTCTTCCTGCTGCTTGCCAATCCAGATACAGAACTCTCAGCTCCTTCTTTAGCACCATGTCTGCCTGCATGCTGCCATGCTTCCTGCCATGATGATGATGGACTAACCCTCTGATCTGTACGTCAACCCCAATTAAATGTTTTCCTTTATAAAAGCAGCTATTTTTCTGAATGGGAGGCAGTTTAGGGGAGCATTTTTGGAGATTTGGATTTCTTCTCAGGTCTTAGAACAGTACGGTCACCCTGGGTTTCCTGGGACCGTGGTACAATCACTGTCACAGCAAAGACCTAATGTAGTTTGCCAGGGTGCTACAGCCGCTTCCAGGCTCTCTTGGTTGTTTTACCAAGTGGGTCCAGGACCACCTGGCTTGACTTCATGTCCCGTGTGCAGTTTGAAAAGACTTACAGGTGTCCTGTCAGACCACTCCCAAGAACCTGCATTCAGGGGATTCCTTTTATTGAATCCAATCCAGAACTGCCTTTCTTCTGTCCTAAAAGGAGAAGAAATAAGAGTGCTGCCTTTCCAATTTCATTCCTGACATAGATGAAAGGTTCTAAGATATGAAAAAACACTCACGTGAACAGGAAAGAGCTGATGCTAAGTGGCAGGATTGGGCAGGTTGGCATAAATGGGTCAAACATTGTTTTATATGTAAAAACCTGTGCTATAAAATGAGGGGAGACATCTAGACGCACACACTCCTGTGTGGCTTGCTCCAGGCTCATGCACAATGAGGAGCGAGATGGTTTGAACGAAAATGGACCCCAAAGGCCCATAGGGAGTGTCGCTGTTAGGAGGTATGGCCTTGGAGTAGGTGTGGCCTTGATGGAGGAACTATGTCACTAGGGGTGGACTTGGAGGCTTCAGAAGCTTAAGCCAGGCCCAGTGTCTCACTCTCTTCCTGCTGCCTGCCAATGCAGATGTAGAATTCTCAGCTAATTCTCTAGGACCATATCCGCCTGCATGTCACTAATGATAATGGACTAAAAACCTCTGAACTGTAAGCCAGCCCTATTAACTGATTTTCTTTATAAGAGTTATGGTGATCATGGTGTGCCTTCATTGTAATAGAAACCCTAACTAAGACAGGGAGAAGAATAGATCTATACTGAGAACATGAGCCTCTCACAAGAATGGAAATGTCTTCCAATCAGGTCATGAGCACACGAAAACAATCTGCTAGGAAATCCCAGAGCACGGTCTCTCTGGATGACTTTAACTGCTGTACTATTTACTACTTCATTCTGCTTTCTGTGCTATTATACTATGGTTCGATGTGTGGTTCTTCTATCAACTGTTTGTGTATTTTCTACAACTTGATCCCTGTCATCCCCATGTAATAAAAGGTACACAGAAGGTTCGTAGACTTTCTTTTTCCAGTCTCCAACATAAAGAACTCTGTGGCAAATCATCCTGGGCCATGGTAAATTAACTTGCGCAGTCACCACTGGTTTAGACTTGGCAAGAAGCTTCCCAGAGAACCATCGTCCCTTCTATCAGGCAGAGAACAAATATGTCAAATTGCAGAGCCCTCAATAAATCAAGCAATAAAGCCTAATTGTATGATGAACCATCTCACTAAGATAATTTTCTGAGAATAATTTTGAAGAATTAAAGATTTAAGAGACTCAGAAGTTGTGACAGATACTTTCCCCTGCTCAGCACAGAGAAGCGCAATCCTTCTGCAGGGTCGCTTCTCACACGTGAAAGACAGGGACCAAAGTCAAGTGCAAGCCAGAGCATCTGAGGTCGCTGGTGCCTGGGGGGGTGGGGCACTGATGATGCCAAACTCCTAAGAATGTGAGGGCGACCTCTCGAAGGTCAGGCGTCTCCATAGCACAGGCTAGAAACCAGCCTCGCTCTCCCTACACTGGGAGTGTTTCATCTATTTCCTCACTGATTTCAGCGTTTTCAGTTGTTCCTGCTCTACTGGCTCATGGAAGACAAATTGATATTTATTTTCTCTCCACTCATTTCCTCAATTGTGTAATTTTTAAACAACACACATTTGACACAGCTGAATTCCCTCGGTAGCGTGGGCAAAAATAAAGCACACATTATACAACTTCTGTACTTAGATGCTGAAGATCAATAATTGGAAAGATGCACAGAATTCTACCCGGAATTTCAAGTGTGGACCCTTATTTAGCCAGAAAGCACATTGTTATATTTGATTATGTTGAAGGGAAATCACTTATGACCTGATGTGTGGACAGAATATATAAGCATATCCTCGCAAGGGATTAAAGTATCAAAGCACAACAGAACATAGGGCAGTGGAAGGTGGAAGGTGCCCCCATAGCTGCAAACAGTCCAGCCAATGGGGAAGCTTCTTTGACACCAGTCTCACGAAGTCTGAGGTGGCCTAGAGGGCTCTATATCCCAAGATGCCCAGGATGTAGGTTCTGTCTGGAACCAAGGGGTCAACCAGTGGCTCCTATAGGGACTAGCAGTTCTATGGGATGTTAAGAAGCATATTCAAGAGGGAAAAAAAGCATTTTGCAGAGAAAGAGCTAGAAGCCTCCACAATACTAATTACATACCATATTTCTAATGTTGTACGTTGTTTTTTAATTTATCTGGTCCCTCTGATACTATATCCCCTACCCCCTCTCAAAGAACAATAACAATATCCCCTCCATCAAACCCTTCCCTCATGGAATTACTCTAAGACTCACACTTGTTCTCATCTGCAAGGTTATTTTGTAAATGCTAAAGGTGAATAATTTGATGGTTGTTACATGTTCGCTTATGGAAGTGCCCTATGAAACCATTAGGTTTTTTACAATTTAAGCTTAGTTAATAGTGTTGGGAATTTAGCTCATTGGTGGAGTACACAGGCCCTGGGTTTGACCACTAGAAGAAAAATCCCCACAAACAAACCAATAACCACCAATAACCAACCAACCAACCAACCAACCAACCGAAAACTACATTTCTAAGTTCACCAGCATGGACATTCAAATAATTGATGCACCCTGATACGTAAACATAGATCCTTATTCAAATACACAATTAGAGAGCTAGACTTGACTTTGTTTTAAATTGTTGGAACTTCCCTCCCCAGCAAAATCTTCACTGAACTCTCACCTGTATCTCGTCAGTCGAATGAGATTGTGTTTTCTGGGGAGCCAGCAAGCAAGGACCTGGAGCTCTGTCCAAATGGTCCCTTTCACTCCAAGACAAGACTTTGAAATCCACCAACCCAGTTACCGCTGGCAACAAAGCTCTAAAAATCTGACTGAAGGCACACGATTCTGGATATCCAATGTGCAATGTGAACTTGATGCCATAAGACATAAAACTGTACAGGGATATAGTTTTTCTTTCACAGGTTGTGACCAGCTATTTTTTAGGCATGAGACAAATACTTGAGGTTTTAACAACCACTTGGGATACTCATCCCCCAAGAAGCTACTACTAGCAGACAATTTTTGACTCTGATTTCCCCAGAATTAGTAAGGGTTTACCGGTTAAATTTTGAATGCAGAAGCTCATTCACAAACTCTTCTTCCTCTATATGGGCAAAACTTGCCAACTGAGCTCCGAACTCCTCGCAGAAGAATTCGGCTTCTCTCCATGATCTTTTCATCAGGACCTTTTCACTGTGAAACACCTGCAGGGCAACAAAACCAGAGTAAGGCTGCCAAGTTCTGCGTAAGGTTGTTTTCTTTCTTCTTTTGGGGGGTGTGAAGGGCAAGAAATGGAAGGCTTTTTGCAGGCTAAGCACACACTCTTTCCACTGAGCCAGACCCCTGCCCCTTCATTATTCTTCATTGAAATTTTGATCTGAAGAGGTAACACATACCCTCCTTGGCTTCTTTTTCGCTAAACCTCTTATGGCAGAGATAGAGTTTTCTCTTAATAAATGTCTGTCAAGATATGAAGAAAGTCATGCCAAGAGACATTAAACACCTAGATACCTGGTTTAGACCCAGGACTCCTTGTCTCCAGAATCTAGCATTTTCATTAAGGCAGCCTGTCTATGAACCAGTTAGAATTTATGGAATGACAATGAAGTTATGGGATCCATCACAGGCAAGGAGACACAAGGTTGAAGGCCCAGATCAAGCCTATTTCTAGGGTCTCTGTGTCTTTGCTGAGCTGGCAGCTCCATGGTATGTCTCTAAATTCTCTGTTAGTCCTTAGCTGTTATGGTAACAGAAAGCAGTCCCGGGCCTCTGCACCCTTGCTGTTTGTAACTAAGGTTATCAAGCGTTACCCTCTGATACTGCAGGGACACTCTACGGCCACCTTTTGCCAGGCTCTGATTTGCTGAGACCAGAACGAATGCCTCTCCAAGTCCTGTGGACCACAGCACAGCCTTTCCATCTTTTAAATTATATGTCAAAACTTGCTTCCTTGGGGAACCTCCCCCCAATCTCTCAAAATTCATGAATCCTACCACCACGCACATCAAACACACTGTGCCTTTGCTGACACATCAGGGGGATGGACAGTAAAGCTACACTGTACGGGGAGTCCCAAGACCAGGGATTGATTTCAAGGCTGTCAACAAATAATTGTGATCTTGTGCAAATCACTCCATCACACCGGCCTCGGTTTACTCAGCTCTGAAGTTTAACTTATTGCTCCGTGACATCATGGCTGGACCTTTTGCTTATGAATTTTATGTAAGGATTTCTTGTGTACATTTAACCGGAGTGAATCCACTTGTGCTTCCTGCTATGTCTGCACCACAGTATTCTGGGGAATACTGCCTGTCTTCATCCTGTGTGTGCCCGGCTGATGAGGAAGAACTTTTTTTTTTTTTTTTGGTTTTTCTAGACAGGGTTTCTCTGTGGCTTTGGAGCCTGTCCTGGAACTAGCTCTTGTAGACCAGGCTGGTCTCGAACTCACAGAGATCCGCCTGCCTCGGCCTCCCAAGTGCTGGGATTAAAGGCATGCGCCACCACCGCCCGGCGAGGAAGAACTTTTTCCACGGATGTGGAGAATTGTTACCTGAAGAATGAACCAAGAGAAAACTGCCTAACATAAGAGTAATTTTTTAAATGTATGTATTTCTAGTAAGAAGGTTGCAAGAATTGGTTTAGATCTAGGCTCTGAAGCTGATTTGCAAACAGACATTTCTTCAAGAATTTCACTTGTATATCACATGTACGTCTCATGTGTAGCATGAATAATAAAAACCCAGAGACAGATTGGGGTTCAACCTGAAGATCAGAAAAGCAAAGCAGCCAAGCCACAAGAGAGCTCTTACATCTATGAAATCTTCAGACTGAAGGAGAGCGAGTTCCTGTCTCATTCTGCCTTATATTCGTCTCTAGTGCTAGATTAGAGGCGTGCACCACCACCGCCCAGCCTCTGTGTCTAACTAGTATGGCTGCTGGGATTAAAGGTGTGTGCCACCACTGCCCAGCCTATATGGCTGACTAGTGTGGTTGCTTTGCACCGACCTTCAGGCAAGCTTTATTTATTAAAGCACAAATAATATGCTACAACTAATAAGGCTGAACATTCTTAATCTGGGATCTAAAATATGGAACTCTGGGAGTGACATCCTCACTTTCTGACTGTCATAAGTAGGTAGACCATTTCATGTTCCAAACATTGCATAAAACGACTGCCAGGCTATGTGTGCATAGTGTATGTGAAACAAATGAATTTTGTGTTTAGACTTACGTACAAACCCCATGATATCTCATTATGTATATGTAACTATCAACACCTTAAACCCAAACTCTTCTTGCTCTGAGCATTTACATATGTGTGTGTGTATGTGTGTGTATATGTACATCAACTGTCTGCATTACTTTGCTTGATCTTCAGGTGTCTAGCAGGCAGGCTTTAAAGTCTATCTTTAGTATAAGAATTATTTCATATGCCGGGCGGTGGTGGCGCACGCCTTTAATCCCAGCACTCGGGAGGCAGAGGCAGGCGGATCTCTGTGAGTTTGAGACCAGCCTGGTCTACAAGAGCTAGTTCCAGGAGAGGCTCCAAAACCACAGAGAAACCCTGTCTCGAAAAACCAAAAAAAAAAAAAAAAAAAAAGAATTATTTCATAATAAGTACTTTATGCATGGGCTTACAAACAGTACAGACGGCACCATTCTAATACCCACTGAGTGTTGGCTTCACTTATTCTGTATATGCTGGCAATATAAGCAGCATTGACTAGTATCTTTGTGTTGGGAGCAGTGAGACCCCAGATCCCGAATTTCTTGTAATCCCCTGATCTGAGTGCCTACAGCTGCTCTGAGCATGAGACCTTCATGAGTTCCTGATGGCAGGAGAGTGGTTTCTGGTGGGTTTGGCTGGGGCGTGGCTATCTCTATATAATCTGCCCCTGAACACAATAAAGGGGACATTCTTGGGGAATTCAAGGATTCGCTGTCTCTCTGTCTGTGTGTGTCTGTGTATTTTAACCTCCAGCCCCCTTGCCCGAAGCTCGGTAACTGGGTGCCAGCGCACAGAGCGCAGACAGGGGGGTGCGGTGCGAGGCATCTTTGTTCTTATTAAAGGAAGACAATTCCATTAATGACCATGGCTGGCCTTGCTTTCCTCTTTCTTGATTGCAGTTTTAGTCCAGAGTGTATGGAGAATGCAACACCCCGAGGAAAGGAGGAACTGTCCTTGTCCCTCCCAGAACAGGAGGAGGTTCTGCGGTGTTTTATTCCAGCGGATCTATGTGGCTCGTGAGGCATGAAGGCCAGAGAAGGGGGCTTTCCAAAACCCTGGGCTGCAGTAGGGAGAGAGTCCGTCTGCCACCCTGAGTTGCTTTCCTGAGCCTTGAGAGACAGGCTGTCTAGGTTCCTAGGATTCTACGGTTTCTTTTGCCTATCTGTGAACAGTAAAGTTGTTTTGCCTGAGCTGTGGGCCTGTTCTGCCACCCTGGACTTGGACTCTGGTAAGTGAGATTGCTCAAAACCTTCCCGCCAGTCCTAAGGACTGGTCAGGCATTTAGAGCCCTTTCCTAGGGCTGATGGCCAGTGCATAGGGTCCTTTTCCTTGGGTTCAGTACTGATGCATGGTATTTCTGCCTTCAGTGACACTGGGGCATCTGCCATCTTTTTTTTTTTTTTTTGTATTTACAATTATTTGGAATGTAAACATAAGGAGAGAGAGGCAATAGATACTGACTGTACCAGGCACTTGTAAGAAAGAAATCTTAGAAAAGAGACTAGGGATACATGGACCAAATGAATATGGCAGATAGCCTTGACATTACCTTGAAGCAACTGGCTAGACCAGACTGCGACTCCCAATCCGCATAGCATTTGCGAAAGGGCCACCTTCTTTCGAGCTCTGTTTTATCCCAGGTTTTGACTGGCATCTTACACAGGGACATTGCCTTAAAGTTGCTGCAATCCTTCACTTCCCAGCGACCAAGTGGACTTCCTCCTCGCATGACAACGCAGCCACCACTGTAGCCTAAAAGCAGAAGTCAAGCATTTTAATATGCGATGATCATAACATTTTGTGCTCCAAAGACATCTCTCCGGAGTGTTGAATAATCGACACGCCATAATGAAGCACCGGAGAAGAACAATGAAGATGAAAAAGGACGCTTGATTGGCACCATTATCTCGCTTTTCTTCATCTCTGGAGAGAAGAACAGAAAACAGAACCAGGAGAGAAAAGAAGCTATGGAGCCTGAAATTTGGACATTGTCTGCTTTGAGCTCAGATGGTAAATGATGGGAAATGAGGTGCTGTTCTGATGTGGAGCCCAAGAATGCCCCACTGCTCGGGGACTTGCTTTGCAGCCACACTACGAACATCACGATGCCAAGTGCACAGTGCCCATCCCCTGAGAGTGAGGTGCACCAGGGCAAGCTAGTCACATGAATAATGGATTCAAGGCAGACAAGAAGCAGAACAAAGACCCAGACTCTAAGCCACCCACCGTGGAGAATGGGGAAAATGAGGTAGACTCTTTTTATTTTATTTTATTATTGATTTTTATTGAGATCTACATTTTTCTCTGCTCCCCTCCTTGCCTCTCCCCTCCCCTTCAATTCTCTCCCAAGGTCCCCATGCTCCCAATTTACTGAGGAGATCTTGTCTTTTTCTGCTTCCCATGTAGATGAGATCTATGTATGTCTCTCTTAGGGTCCTCCTTATTGTCTAGGTTCTCTGGAATTGTGAATTGTAGGCTGGTTTTCTTTGCTTTATGTTTAAAAACCATTATGAGTGAGTACATGTGATAATTATCTTTCTGGGTCTGGGTTACCTTACACAAAATGATGTTTTCTAGCTCCATCCATTTGCCTGCAAATTTCAAGATGTTGTTATTTTTTTTTCCTTATCCATTCTTCGGTTGAGGGGCATTTAGGTTGTTTCCAGGTTCTGGCTATGACAAACAATGCGGCTATGACAAACAATGCTGCTATGAACATAGTTGAGCACATATCCTTGTGGTATGATTGAGCATCCTTTGGATATATACCCAAAAGTGGTATTACTGGGTCTTAAGTAAGGTTGTTTCCTAATTGTCTGAGAAATCACCACACTGATATCCAAAGGGGCTGTACCAGCTTGCATTCTCACCAGCAATGCAGGAGTGTTCCCTTTACCCCACAACCTCACCAGCATAAGTTGTCATCAGTGTTTTTGATCTTGGCCATTCTTACAGGTGTAAGATGGAATCTCAGAGTTGTTTTGATTTGCATTTCTCTGATGACTAAGGATGTTGAGCATTTCCTTAAGTGTCTTTCAGCCATCTTAGATTCCTCTGTTGAGAGTTCTCTGTTTAGGTCTGTCCTCCATTTTTTATTACATTATTTGTTCTTTTGATGACCAATTTCTTGAGTTCTATGTACACTTAGAGATCAGACCTCTGTCTGATGTGGGGTTGGTGAAGATCTTTTTCCATTCTGTAGGCCCCTGTTTTGTCTTGCTGACTGTGTCCTTTGCTTTACAGAAGCCTTTTAGTTTCAGGAGGTCCCATTTATTAATTGTTTCTCTCAGTGTCTGAGCTACTGGCATTTTATTCAGGAAATGGTCTCCTGTGCCAATGCAATTAAGTGTACTTCTCACTTTCTCTTCTATGAGGTCCAGTATGAATGGCTTTATGTTGAGGTCTTTGATCCATTTGGACTTAAGTTTTGTGTATGGTGATAGATATGGATCTATTTTCATTCTTCTACATGTTGATATCCAGTTATGCAAGCATCATTTGTTAAATAGGTTTTCTTTTTTTTTCCATTTGATATTTTTTGGTTCTTTTTCAAAAATCAGGTATTAGAAGGTGTATCCAGGTCTTCAGTTGAGTTCCATTGGTCCTCCTGCCTGTTTTTATGCCAATACCAGACTGTTTTCAGTACTGTAGCTCTGTAGTAGAGTTTGAAGTCAGGGATTGTGATACCTCCAGAAGTTCTTTTATTGTACAGGATTGTTTGGCTATCCTGGGTTTTTTGTTTTTCCGCATGAAATTAAGTACCATTCTTTCAAGGAATTTTGCTGGGATTTTGCTGGGTATTACATTAAATCTATAGATTGCTTTGGGAAAGATTGCCATTTTTACTATGTTACGTTTACCTATCCAAGAGCATGGGAGAGCTTTCCACTTTCTGGTGTCTTCTTCAATTTTTTTCTTCAAAGATTTAAAGTTCTTGTCATACAGGTCTTCCACTTGTTTGGTTAGTTACTCCGAGATATTTTATATTATTTGGGATTATTGTGAAGGGTGGGATGTCTCCTGAATGGAACTTCTAATTTGGAGCCTTGAGACTGGGATTCTAGTCTCAGCAAAAATATTTAATAACTTAACATTTGAGTGAATGAATTAACTACAATAAGTCTCATTGAGAGAGATAATTCCTTTTCTTCTCACGGGTCCTCGTGAAGATTAAATGAAATAATTACTAAAAAGGATTTCATGAAACAGAAAGTTAAAACCATCCCTAAACTTCTTATGGGCATTTTTGTTACAAAACAGGTTTTTTTTTTTTTTTTTTTTGGTGACACAGGTTCTGCTGTGTGTTCAAGAATTCTTAAAAGGTTTGAATCAGCAAGTTTACAGTAATACTTTTTTTTTGTCGGCCTTGCATTTTGCCTTGCTTCCCCACATTAGACAATGATTAACTAGCTATGGTTTTAGATGATGTGGATATTCAAGTCGTCTTCATTAGTGAGGAAGGAGATGTTTGTGGCCCACCGCGAGGATGAGAAGTCCTGCAGGAGTGTTATTGGTATTCTAAAGTGGCTCACTTAATGTATCATTTGACCCAAATTTTAACATCTCAGCCCCAGAGAAGCAGTAAAATGTGTAATAAAGGGAGGCTGGGCGAAGGGGATAGAAAGGGAATTTGTAAGTCAGCTCCTGGGGAAGCTTGCCAGGCCAAATAATAAGGGAAGGGTAGAGGGCAGAGGCAGGTTTCTCCCAAAGAAACTACTCTTCCATCGGATAACTCCGTTCCTGTTGGAGAAGGGTAGCGGTCATCCTTTTCATTGGTGAACCCCAAATCTCATGGTTCAATGACTCTCTGATGGAGGAAGGTCATTGGCCAATAAAGAAACTGCTTGGCCCTGTGGGTGGAGTAAACAGAACAAAATGCTGGGAGGAAGAGGAAGTGAGGTCAGAGTCTCGACAGCTCTGCTCTCCGGAGCAGACGCCTCAGCAGAGACGCCATGCCCTGCTCCCTGGCAGACACACGTGATGAAGCTAGGACCCAGGATGGACTAGGCTAGAATCTCCCCGGTAAGCGCACCTTGGGGTGCTACACACAGATGATTAGGAATGGGCTAAATTAATATGTGAGAATTAGCCTAGAAGAGAATGGGCCAAGCAGTGATTAAAAGAATACAGTTTGTGTGTTGTTATTTCGGAGCATAAGCTAGCCATGTGGGCGGCCAGGTGTGGGGGACGCAGCCCTGCCTCCCCATATTACTACAACTCTCTTGATCCACCTTTTCTCCCTCTTCCCCTTCACCATCTCCCTTAAACATCAGCAGAAAAACTTTCTGTAATTAAGAAATTATAACTCACGATTCTAGACTTTTCCATGTGAAAGCTGTCACCGGTGACCTCTTTGGTCCAATTCTTAAATATAAACAAACTAATCAAGACATTTGTGGTATCAGGGCAGGAAAGAACTACGCTGGGCCGTGGTACCACTAGACCATTATTTTACTTGGTCTGCCCGGTTACTTCCAGTTTCTTCCTACAATTCTCTCATCTTTAGATGGAAAAATTGAGGTGCGAAGATTTTAATGATCTCCACAGGCCACAGAGTTAGTGATCCTAGCCTGAAAACGAGACTTATCTGCGTCTAAGTATGAGGTGGCACTGAGGCCTGGAGATGTAATCAATACACAGTCGCCAGGAGGAAAGAGTTCTCTCGGGTTATGGCCCCCATGCTGTTGCTTAACTCTTCTCAACTTGACATGAACTGTGAGGAGGGAGCCTCAGTTGAGGACTGACCTCCAACAGATAGGCCCGTGTCATGTCTGTGGGGCATTTTATTGATTGCTAATTAATACAGGAAGGCCCAGTTCACTGTGGGTGATGGCATCCCTGAGCTGGTGGGCTGGGCTATAAAAGAAAGGTAGCTGGAGGGAACAAGCCAGTCAGCAGTGTTCCGCCACTGTCTTTGCTTCAGTTCCTGGCTCTGGGTTCCTGTCTTGAGTTCCTTGATGATGGACTGTGGTGATTATTTGGTAAGCCAAATAAACTCTTTCCTCCGAAGTTGCTTTTAAGTGTTTTAAAAAGGTTAATGAGACCTAGCTTCCTCTTGTACCGAGCTCCCCCTGGCCCCAGTCCCCTTTCCCTTCCTCCACGCATGACTCTCTCCCTATGTGGCCACAGGATTCCTTGTAGAACTCCTGTCATGGGTCACCTTGTTTGACTCTAAGGAGACCTGGAACTGTGCTCAGAAACAATACTGAGGACATCCTCAGTGTGGGGGGTTTCTTTTCAGAATCCAGAGGCACCTCAAGCGCCTGATTGACGTGACAGGTTTCCCAGCCCCCACTGTAAAGGGCACTCTAAGCAGACAAGTCTGGCCTGCATTGCTGGGATACAGCTGCCCTGAACTGGCAGATTACCCCTGATTTGGAAGTACTGGTGTAGCACAAATTCTAGTTGGTCTTAATAGTAAAAACCTGCATTCAGATATAGGCGTTAATGCTGGCAGATAAGAGAAGCGGAGTGGCCAGCCATGAGAGAGTTCTTACCTCTACAATGCTCAGACCACAGGGGCAATCCTGTCCTCAGACTGCGTCCTCAGATTGCAGTGAGCACCTGTCTCTTCCTGCCTTAGATTCCTCTCTCGGCCTAGCCGCATCTCTTCCTGTCTCTACCTCCCTAGTGCTAGGATTAAAGTTGTGTGACTTGCAAGTACTGGGATTAAAGGAGTGAGCCACCACTTCTTGGCTCTGTTTCTCTTTTAGACTTGATCAGTTTCGCACAGCTCAGGGTGACCTTGAACTCACAGAGATCTGTCTGCCTCTGTCTCCTGAGTGCTGGGATTAAAGGTGTGCACCACCAATGCCTGGCCTCTATGGCTAACTAGTGTGGCTAGCTCTGTGCTCTGATCTTCAGGCAAGCTTTATTTGTTAGATAATAAGTAAAATATCACCATAAACTGGGGTCCTGGCTGGCAAACATCAATGACAGAGAGTTACTTTCGTGTAGAAATATCCCATCTGTAAATGAAGACACTCCTGGTAGGCCAGGGGATGTTGTTTGCTAGTAGATCACATGCCTATTAGGAGACCCTGAGTTTAATTCCCAAACCAAAACAAACAACAACAAAACCCCAACTCCACCGAATCAATGAATCTTCATATTGCTCGTCAAACATGCCCTCTCACCACAAAGAGAAAACTGGGGATTGTGTTATTTTATATAGAACAAACAACTACCTAAAAAATAAAATTTTCTAAAATAAAATAAACCTCAATTTTGATGAGGTCTTTGGTGAACAATGAAATATAGACTTTAGAAAAATTTATAAGATGAATAGCCTCTTAAATTAGTAAATATACTTTAAAAGAAAAAAAGGGATGGATAGAAAATATAGACATTACAATAAACTTTAGGAGACTTTATTGACCAATTGCAGTGTGCAAATGTTATTTGGGTCCTCATTCAAACAAACCTTAAAATATACTATATAGTAGTTAAAATATTTGTGGGGGGGCTGTATAATTTAGATATTTGGGTATTAACTGACAGAAATGTTCTTGACCGAGAAGGCCTTCTATTTTAGTGATAATACTGCAATACATGTGGATGAAACAATCATCTCTTTCAAGAAAAGTCTCAGACAGGACTGAGGTTAGAGTTGAGACAACACTTACCATGGCTCAATAATTGCTTGGTGTTTCATCATAATACTCAATGAACATATGACAAAGTTGGGGGGAAAATGACTGAACTGTGATTTCACCATGGGTTGGCCATCTTGTAGGCATGCCTTAAGGACAGACTTGGCAGAATTTATTAAAAGCTTTGGGCTTCCTGTTCAGTGGTCAATTTAGGTAGTCAGTTTATGCTGGATTAAGAGTCTGACACGGGGCCTGAGCTAATGGATTCTTTTGTGACAGGCAGGAGAGGAGAGGCGATTTCAGTGGTGTTTCTACAAGCTGCACTTTAAAAGGGAACAGAGAAACACAGGGGCTTTTATATTGCCATTTTCTCCAGAAACGATTTACATTTTCGTCTTATTCAGAGACAATTTACTCCATGTCAGTCAGTCTGCACAGCCATGCTGAGCATCACAGCGTTAGTTTTGCTTCAGGGAAAAGAGAGAGAGTAATGCCACTCAAATAAATTACCGCAGAAACTTAGGAATGACAGGGCGCTCGGCTTCATTTCCGGATTTTAGACGTCTAAATATGCCCTGAGGAAGTTAGCATGGAAAACCAAAAATGTCGTCTGCTCAAAATGTATTAATTTATTTTGACAGGTATAGACACTCCTAACCAAATTCCACGGGATATAGACGCGATCCCGAGTGATTCCCTTTTAACTGCACAGTGACACAGAGCTGTGCTGCTCTTTGTTGAGCAATGGGGCTCAGAGCACAGAACGAGGAAACTGTCCCGCTGCTCTGGCTGTGGTGCTTCCTCTCTCTGAGCTGTGGCAAGTTGACAGTCTCCATACAGATTTCTTAAATCGGTGCTTACACACACACACACCCGACAGCCTACACCCCACACACATACACACACACACTCATACCACATCCACACCACACACACACACTCACACCAGACACATACCCACACACACACCATACCCACACACCACATACACACCATACACACACCACACACAAACCACACCACACACACACACACGCCACACACTCACACCCCCCACTCACACATCACACACACACACCACACACACACACACACGCACCCTACACACACATTTGTTATCACTTTATGTGCATCTTTAAAAAGAAGAATTAAAAACTGGCTAAACTCGTCAAACCGTCGTCGTAGGTCTGCAGAGTGAGATGGGATGGAGAATGCCGTCATACCCCCCTCCCTGCCTCCTGCACATTGTCCCTCACTTTAGACAGCACATTTGTCACAACTGAGGAGCCTACAGTGACACATCGCAATCACCCAGAGCCCCTCCCGTCCGTTAGGTGTCTCATTTATATAGGAGAAAATGCAGGTCTGCATTTCTGTCATTTCCCTTGCAAGGCCAGGCCAACTGGCACTATGTCCTTCAATTTTTATCTTATAAAAATAGCCCTCCTTCAATTTTAAAGGATAATTTTACGGAGAATAGACCCTGGGTGGCTTCCCTCCTGCCTTTACCACCAGAATTCAGAGTCTTCTTGCCTGCTGGTTCCTGAGAAGCCAGAAGTCGTTCTTATCTTTGCTCCAGCTCGTGGAAGGTGCTTTCTTACTCTGGCTCCTTTGTCTTTTATTTATCTGAAGTTTGAAAGTGATATGTGTAATCCTTAGTCATCTAGGATATGAAATCAAAACTACTTTGAGATTTCATCTTCTACCTGTCAGAATGGCTAAGATCAATGAAATAAATGACAGCTCGTGCTGGTGAGGATGTGGGGTAGGAGGAACACTGATCTACTGGTGGGAGCGCACACTTGTTCAGCCACTGTGGAAATCAGTATAACGGTTCCTCAGAAGGATGGGGATGGATCTACCTCAAGATCCAGCTAAATCACTCTTGGGCATACACTCAAGGGGATGGTTCATTCTATCACAGAGATACTTGCCCAACCATGTTCAGTGCTGCTCTACTCACGATACCCAGAAACTGTAAACAACATAGATATCCCTCAACAGATGAATGGATAAATGTGATACATTTACCCAATGGAATCATGAAATTTGTAGGTAAATGAATGGAACTATAAAAAAAATCATCCTGAGTGAGGTAACCCAGACCCAGAAAGACAAATATTATATGAATTTATATACCGATATTAACTGTTAAGTCAATTAAATCAATGAAAACCAAGCTACTGTCCACAGAACCACAGAGATTAGGCATAGAGAGAGGGAGCAGGGAACAGATAGATTTCCCTAAAAAAGGGAAATAGAATAGATAGTTATGAATAGAAGCCAGGGGTGAGGGGTAGGGCTGTAATGGACCCATCAAGCAGGAATGGGAAGGGGAGAGGAGGAGGATGGAGGGAATGCAGGGAAAGACAGCTAAAATTAAGGGCTATTTGAGGAGTAGTATGGAAGCTTAATACAGTAGAAGATTTGTAAAATATAAACATATATGGAAGCAATCTAAGTGAAATCTCCAAATACTGAAGGAGACAGACCCCATTATTGGACATTCTTGTCACCAAATGAAACTTCTAGTATTGGGAATGGGTTATATCTAGTTGAGTTGTGAACAAAGGTCCCCCATGGGAACCCCCAAACAACCCATAATGTTGCCAAGGTTATGCGTTGTTCTCCACACACCGATAGGAAGGTCCTGTTGCTGAAGACAAACACCTGTAGAACTCATTGAACACGGAGAAGTTGAGTTGGTGCCTACCTAGAGCTTTCACCGCTGCACATTAGTATTCTTGGGGCCAGGAAACAGGGGTGGGGGTGGGGTGAGCTGGTGTTGCAGGGGACTCACTGGGTTGATGTGTGTTCCAGTGCGTGTACTGCATCGGCTCAGGCCTCTGCCCCGCGGTCTTCCAAGTGTACTCTCCTGTGTTGTTTTCGTCCTGAAGAGCTATCCAAAAATAACTGTCTTTCGTTTTTGCCACACTGCTGATGAAACTGTTTAAAAAAGCCTGTTCAAACCTTGAAAAAAAAAAGGAAAACAAATTGTTATACTAAGTTTCTGGATGATATAAAACATTATTAAAACATAATGAAGGACACAGAATGGAACCAGAGAGTTTCTTGTTAATTCTCCAGAACACAGCACAAGAAAATACACAAGGACCCTAGTATTTCTAAAAGATGTTAAATGTCAGTGCAACCTCAGAAATATATGAGAGGAGAGAACATGACTCCCGAAGACTTAATTATTGTAATTGTCCCAAGGACCAGAGACCAGGTCTGTCTCTGCTGTGGGGCCATGCATCTCTAGGAGAAAGATAGCTATTTGATATTTAGGCTGCATACCACACACTTTACCAGCATGAGTGTGGGTCAGAGGAGGCAGAGGGAGGAGGGAGGACACTATGCTTCTCTGAATGCACATTTTCTACCATGGAGTGCATGTGTGCCCTCTCCCCGCACTTGCTTAGGAAGGAAGGAAGTGGAAGAACAATTTTATGTCTCCCAAATCAGTCTGTTCACAGGCATATGGGGTCTTTGTCTTATTCAAATGTGTTCAACTGTGTGTTTTCACTGAAGACAGATTTCAACAAATCCAAGGCATTCCACTCACTAGCATTTTCCCCAAGCAGTTGAATGAATTTGCTCCCAGTGATTGTTGGCCAAGCTGCCTTTCAACTACAAATCCACCTAAAGCAGATGCAGACAACTTGTGCATACATGCTTATACACACACACACACACACACACACCCCTCTAACAAAGCACAAGTATCCAACTCAACTAGCATTGAATTCAAAGCTTAGTTTGCAACTACTTTTAAAACACAGAAAGTTAAAAAGGACTTCCAAATGGTGATGACTTCTGGCCATATCTGCTGAGTCAAAGGAAAACATAAGGCCTGGTAAAATTACCCAAGAAACCTCAGGAGAAAGCGCGTTGGACTTTTAACGTTCAATTTGAGATTCTTTTTATTGCATGCATTATTCACTTGCTACAGGGAACCAGCACAATGAGACCCTCTGTAAAACAGAGGAGCTGCAAAGGGAATGGGGAGGGAATGGCAGAGGAACAAAAGGTGACATTAAGATCCTAAGGGCCTCCCCAGTGAAGCGCCTGAGATGCTCCCTGTGGCCGAGCATGCGGGTTTCATCAGACTTTAGTAATAGTTTCTGCAAATGTTCTACCAACAATCAAAATATTACACCTTTAAAACCAGAAACGTTACTTCTAGCCACACCTCAGAGGCAGACTGGTACAGACGTGTATTTCCGAGGAAGGCATAGAAAGCTAAACATCATCTAGATGCAGTGGGAATTTTTCTTACTCTTTATTGGCTTGTGCGGTCCCAGTGGAAGACCTGCATTACTGATCATGTCTGCTCTCTAGAACTGCTGTGCTGCAGGCAGAACACCGCTAGTTAGTATGTTGCTGCTAAGACCAGGGCTGTGGCTGGTTCTTCCATTACTTTATCAAGGAATAGCAAGAAATGACTTTGTATACTTGGCCTTGGGTATCATCGTTCATGGCAATAGTGCTTTTGTAACCTGTTGGTTACAGATTTATTTAGTCCACTCTGATTTGCTTTTTTATCGCCCTTATTGTTTGAGACGATAGAAACCTACTTATCGATTTTCGTCTTTTTTTATGACATGCATATGATATTCAAACATTAACATCTTCAAATAAAAAAAATCACTCAGGTTTCCTTGGTGTAATTTATAAGATGGTACCATTAGTAAAATAACTCAGCAAGTGTGTCTTTATTCTAAACCAAACATATTCTCCTAGAGCTGTCTGGGAACTCCCCGTACATGATCTGGGGCAAGCTCTTGAGTATCTGTTTCCAGCTGGCAAAGAAGCAGTTTTATATTCTTTACCAGTTTCTGTCTGATTTCAAATTCTGGATGAAAAGCTCTGATTATGATAATACAGATGGTGTCTGTGAAGAGACACCATGGCGAAGGTGTCTCATAAAACAAAGCATTTAATCTGGGCTCATGGTCCAGAGGGTTAGAAGGCATGACCATCACGGTGGGGAGCATGACAGCAGGCAGGCATGCTGCTAGAGCAGAAGCTGAGATCTTACATCTGATGGGAGACAGAGACAGAGAGACAGAGAAAGAGAGACAGGGAATAACTGGGAACCACAATGGGCTGTTTCAAACTCACAGCCCACCTTCAGGGACACACCTCCTCTAACAAAGTCACACCTCCTAATCCTTCCCAAACAGTTCTACCAACTGCAAACCAAACATTCAAATATAGGGACCAATAGGGACGATTCTCATTCAAACAGCCACAGACAGTAACATTTCAAAGGTCTTTCTACTCTGTGTTTTAGAAACATTTACAGAAGAGTTCAGATTTGTATGCCACCTTCCCATTTTGTTTGAATTTCATGATGTTAAATCAAATGTTATCATCGTTTAGGAAAGGAATACCCTTGTGTATATATAGTTTTATGTTATCCTTTGAACCAGGAGAGCAGGATAGTATGCTATGTGGAGAGAATTAAGTGAAGTAAAGATTCTATGAAGTTTTAAAGCATTCAGCAAAGTTGCAGGATACAAATCTCACATTAAAAAGAAAGTCTTTCTTATCTTTAACAGTACAAAAAGGAAGCTAAGATAAGAAGTCCATTCCCCATAATACCAAAAAGAATGAGATACTTAGGAAGAAACCCAAATAAGAAACAAAAAGGACTGAATAACAAATTGCAAGATGCTAACTAAAAAATATCAACGATGCCTGGTGGTGGTGCACCTCTTTTTTATTATTTTATTGAGCTCTACATTTTTCTCTGTTCTCCTCCCTGCCTCTCCCCTCTCCTTCAACCCTCTCCCAAGGTTCCCATGCTCCCAATTTACTCAGGAGATCTTGTCTTTTTCTACTTCCATGTAGATTAGATCTATGTAAATCTTTCTTAGGGTATTCATTGTTGCCTAGGTTCTCTGGGATTGTGAATTGTAGGCTGGTTTTCTTTGCTTTATGTTTAAAAAACCACTTATGAGTGAGTGCATATGATAATTGTCTTTTGGGGTCTGGGCTACCTCACTCAATATGATGTTTTCTAGCTCCATTCATTTGCCTACAAATTTCAAGATGTCATTGTTTTTTCTGCTGTGTAGTACTCCATTGCGTAAATGTAGGTTGTGCACATCTTTAATCCCAGCACTCAGGAGGCAAAGGCAGGCAGATCTCTGAGTTTAAGGCCAGCCTGGTCTATCAAACGAGTTCCAGGACAGCTAGGGATACACAGAGAAGCCCTGTCTTGAAAAGCAAAGCAAGTAAACAAACAAAATCACAGACAAAAACCTCACAAAGATACAAAATGAAAATGAATGGAAAGACATTCCACATTTATAGCTGAGAAAAGTTACTATTACCACTACCATAGTAGACTATATATTCAATTCAATCACTGAAAATGTCAGCGATCTGCTTTTGCATAATGCAAAATTAATTATAAAATCTATGGAGAAATTCAAGATCTTGAATCGTCAAAATGACCATGAAAAAAAGAACAAAGTTGGATGTCTCAGATTTTTTTTTTTTAATTTCAAAACTTCCATTTCAGGACTATGGTAATCAAAGCAGTGTTGTACTGATGTAAGACAGACATACAGACTGGTGGAATAAACTTGAAATAACCACAAAAATAAAAGCTTGCATATATGATCAAATAATTTCCAACAGAGCTACTGAGACCATTGGCCAGTCCTTTCAACAAGTGGTTCTGGGAAACCTGAATATACATTTGCAAAACAGGACCCTTTCCTTATACTGTGTTAAAATATGAACCCAGAGTATACCAAAGACCTAAACGTGAAGCTAAAATTGTTAAATTCTTGGGATAAAACATATGGGGAAAGTTTCATGACATTGAATTTGGTAATGTTTTTCGAATCTGACACCAAAGAACAGGCAATAAAATAACAGACAAATTGGGATTTATCAAAATAAAAAGCTTTTGGGCATCAAAGATAAAAAGATGCAAAAAGTAAAAATGCAATCACAAAATGAAGAAATATTTAAAATCATGTATCAGGTATAGGTTTAATAAACAGAATACACCAAGAACCCCTATAATTCAACAGTAAATACCCTAAGATTGAAAAGGGCCAAGGGCTTAAATAGAAGGTTCACTAACAAATATGTACAGTGGCCAAAAAGCACATTAGGAAGTGCCCAACACTGGTAATCACCAAGAGAAATAAAAATAATAATCACAGTTACCATGGAATACTATGGCATACTCAGGATGCTAGTCTCAAAACAAAAGAAAGGAAAGTCAGTAGAGAATAAGAAGTAAAATCTGAATGCAGAGAGACGGGAGTCCTGTGTGTGCTGGTGGGGGCGTGACCAATATGGAAAGCAGTGTCACAGCTCCTCAAAATATTAAAGATGAAATCATCACGTGATTCAACAATCTCCCTTCTGAGTATATGCTTGAAGGATTGAAACCAAGGACTCAAAATTGTATATTCATTTAAAGTAGCAGGTTCCCAGTAGTCGGAGGGTGGAAGCAACCCACATATCTATTGAGGGGCGAGTTGGAAAACACGATGTGTGTACAAACGATGGGATATTAACCAGGCCTATAAAGCGGGGAAGTCTGGCAGTGGATGCAATGCACTAAGTGAAAGGAGCCAGCTACAGCGACACGCATAGAAGATGGTCCTGTTTATATCTGGTGCCTTAAATAGTCCAAGTTCTAGAGGATAAAAACAGAAAACTGTTCTTCAGGAGGTGGGGGGGGGGTGGAGAATGAGAAGCATTTCTGAAGCAGTATGGAGTTTTCAGTATGGGAAGAAGAACCATGTTCCAGAGGTAGATGGCGCTGGCGGAGGCACAGCACTGCAGATGCTCTCTTAAAGTGGTGACAGCGGCACATTTTATTTCATGATTATTTTATCATGTTAATTCAAATTGGGTTTAGGGGCAAATGGCTTTCAAAACAGGGCACTGAGAGATACGGCATTATATGTCTTTTTGGGCAAATCTACAAAATCAAGTAGCACTGGTGTTATTTTGTACAAAACTTTTCATGGCTGATTGGCTCATGGTTCATTGACTTCGTTATTGAGCATATAGACAGCACTCTGTGGTATCATTGTAATTCAGTTTTTGCATACTGCTGTCTGGAAGCAAAGGGCCAGACTGGAAGAAGTCTGCCTTTCTTTCTTTCTTTCTTTCTTTCTTTCTTTCTTTCTTTCTTTCTTTCTTCTTTAAACAGTAATCCAGTAAATCAAAATCTGTTACTCAGAAAGGGGGCTCTGTTCTTTTCCCCCTTTCTATCCCACAGTGCCATTAAAAAGTCCTAAACCAGAAGTAGTCGCCTTAAAACAAAAGAAATGAGTAATTTGCAGCAGGTGGTTTTAATTGCACCCATCAAACCTGCCACTCTGCTGTGCAGACAGTGGAAAAACCAATTAACAAGTAACCACGAGCCTAGGTGCTCAGAGTGACAGGAGGGTCCGTAACTCAAACAAGAAATCGGTAGTGGAAGCAGATGATCCCTAAGCCTGTTAGTGCGTCTCCCGGGTTTGAGAAGACCCCCTTCGTAGGGGTTCACTCTCTTGATATCTATTCAATATAGTACTCGAAGTTCGAGATAAAACAATAAGACAACAAAAGGAGATCAAGGGGATATAAATTGGAGAAGTCAAAGTATTGCTATTTGTAGATGACATGATAGTATACATAAGCGATCCCAGATATTCTACCAAGGGACTCCTACAGCTGATAAACATCTTTGGCAAAGTGGTTGGATACAAGATTAACTAAAAAAAAAATCAGTAGCCCTCTTACAAGTGATAAAAAGACTGAGAAATAAATCAGGGAAACAACCCCCTTCACTATAGCCACATATAATGTAAAATATCTCCATGTAACTCTAACCAAGCAAGTGGAAGACCTGTATAACAAGAACTTCAAGTCTTTGAAGAAAGAAATTGGAGAAGCTACCAGAAGATGCAAAACTCTCCCATGATCATGAATCAGTAGGGTTAACACAGTAAAAATGACCATCATACCAAACCAATCTACAGATTCAATGCAATTCCCATCAAGATTCCCACACAAGTCTTTACAGACCTTGAAAGAACAATACTCAACTTCATATGTAAAAACAAAAACCCCATGATCACTAACAATCATGTACAATAAAAGAACTGTGGGAGGCATCACCATCCCTGATCTCAAGCTCTGCTACAGAGCTGTAGTAATAAAAACAGCCTGGCATTGACATAAAAACAGACAATTGATCAATGGGATGAATAAAAAAGACATAAATCCACACATGTATGGACACTTGATTTTTGACAAAGAAGCCAAAATTGTACAATAGAGAAAAGAAAGCATATTCAACAAATGGTTCTGGCGTAACTGGATGTTGGCACGTAGGAAACAGATCCATATATATCATCCTGCACAAAACTCAAGTCCAAGTGGATCAAAACCTCAACATACTAGGTATACTGAATCTGATAGGAGAGAAAGTGGGAAGTAGCCTTGAACGCATTGGCATAGGAGACTATTTCCTGAATATAACATCGGCAGTGCAGACACTTAGATTGACAATTAGTAACGAGACCCATGAAACTGAAAAGCTTCAATGAAGCAAAGGGTGCTGTCAATAGGACAGAATGGGAAAATATTTTCTCCAGCCCCATATCTGACAGAAAACTGATTTCCAAAATATATAAAGAACTTAAGAAACTTGACATCAAAAAACCGAGTAATCCAATTTAAAAATGGGGTACAGAATTAAAAAGAGAATTCTCAACAGAAGACTCAAATGGCAGAGAAATGCTCTAAAAAGTGTTCAACATCCTTAGCCATCATGAAAATACAAATCAAAATGACTCTGAGATTCTATCTTACACCTGTCAGAGTGGCTAAGATCAAAAGCACAA
This sequence comes from Microtus oregoni, assembly GCF_018167655.1. Lineage (NCBI taxonomy): Eukaryota > Metazoa > Chordata > Mammalia > Rodentia > Cricetidae > Microtus > Microtus oregoni. The sequence goes on from NW_024543096.1 coordinate 15,191,326, forward strand.
ACAACAGCTTGTGCTAAAGAGGATGTGGGGTAAAGGGAGCACTCCTCCATTGGTGGTAGGAGTGCAAACTTGTACAGCCACTTTGGAAATCAATATGGTGGTTTCTCAGAAAATTGAGAATCAATTTCAAGATCAAGTGATACTACTCCTGGGCATATACACAAAGGATGCTCAATTATACCACAAACACACTTGCTCAGTTATGTATATAGCAGCTATTTTGTTTTGTTCTTGTTTTATGAGAGAGGGTTTCCTCTGTAGCTTTGGAGCCTGTCCTGGAACTAGCTTTTGTAGACCAGGCTGCCCTTGAACTCAAAGAGATGGGCCTGCCTCTGCTTCCCAAGATCTGGGATTAAAGGCATGCGTCACTGTCACCCTGCATAACAGCTTTATTTGTAATAGTCAAAAACTGGAAACAACCTAGATGCCCCTCAACCGAAGAACAGATAAAGAAAATTTGGTACCTATGCACAATGGAGTATTACTCAGCTGTTAAAAACGATGACATCAGGAAATTTGAAGGCAAACGGATAGAACAAGAAAAAAATCATCCTGAGTGAGGTAACCCAGACACAGAAAGACAAACATAATATATACCCACTCATAACTGGATATTAACTGTATGGTGAAGGACAACCATGCTACAATCCACACTCAGAAAGGATAGGTAACAAGAAAGGCCTAAGGTGGGATACAAGGATCTTCTTGAGACAGGGAAATAGAGAAGATCTTTCCGGTGGACTGGGGGAGGGTGGGGATGGAAAGGAATTGGGTTGGGGGTGGGTGGAGAGGTTGAGTGCTGAAAGAGATGACTGGAAAAGGGGGCTAGGAGCTCTTCAGGGACGTGCAGAAACCTGATAAAAGGGAAACTTCCACGGACCTACAAGGGTGACCCCAACTAAGACTCCAGCTATGTAACCTGAATTGGCCATCTCTTGTGATCAGATTGGTGATTACCCCAATTGTCATTAAAAAGGGCCTTCATTCAGTAACTGAGGGAAGTAGAGGCACAGACCCACAGTCAGACATTAGGCCGAGCTCAGGGAATCCTGCTGAAGAGAAGGTGAAAGGATTGTAGGAGCCAGAGGGGTCAAGGGCATCACAAGAAAGCCCACAGAAACAACTATCTGGCTCATAGGAAGTCACAGAGTCTGAATCAACAACCAGGGAGGCTGCGTGGGACCAACCTAAGCCTGCTACACATATGTGAGAGTTGTGTAGCTTGGTCTATTTGTGGGACTCCTAACAATGGGAGCAGGGCTGTCCCTAGTGATTTAGCTGGCTCTTGGAAACCTAGTCCTCCCACACAATTGCCTTTCCCAGCCTAAACACAAAGGAATGTGTTTAGTCTTAATGCAACTTGATATACCATGCTTTGTTGATACCCATGGGAGGCTTGCCCTTTTCTGGACAGAAAGAGAAAAGGAATTGATGCTGGTTTGGGGGCAGTACATGAAAGGGTGGGGAGGGGAGGTAATGGGAGGAAAGGAGAGAGGGGAAAGAAATAAATAATTTAAAAGAGAAAGCAAGCAAGCAAGTTGAACAAGCCACGAGGAGAAAGCCAGCAAGCAGCTCTCATCCACGGCTGCTGCATCAGCTCCTGCCTCCAGGTTTCCCAGTCGGTTTGAGTTCCTGTCCTGACTTCCTTCAGTGATGATCTTCAAGTAGAAGTGTAAGCCACATAAACCCTTTCCTCCCCACGCTGCTTTTGGTCCTGGTGTTTCATCACAGAAATAGTAACCCTAACTAAGACATGGCTGATATTAAAGTAAAACAAAACAAAACACCAAATGTGATGCTCTGCTTTGGAGTCTAACTACTCCTAAGGGTTAGCTGCTAAATGTAGTTTGTTAAAGCAACAAAAAAAACAAAAACAAACAAACAAACAAAAAACAAAAAAAAACCCCCAAACATTTATAGTATCCTCTTGTATCCAGTTTGGAGGAAATGAAGCATTCTGTCCTCAGAATCTAATAGTTGCATGAGGTCCCAAAGGTAGACTAGGAGGGATTTGCACCTTAGCAGATCTGTGCCTCGGTTTGGGCCCCATTGGCACTGCCAGCAACCTGCAAGGCTGCTTTGGCCTTGCCCAGTTGTTCTGTTACTCCTCCTGCTGCGCTTGTTCCTCTTATGTAAGGTTCTCCCTCTTCAGTTCCGTGTTGCAAAAGGTACAGTCACACCACCTTTATTTCTTTCAAAAGCATGTCGGTGTTAAATACGATATCCTTCCCAACATTGGTAATTAATAAGTAATTTTCTAATAAAAATTGACTTGATTATGATTTTTTTTTTGGCATGGTCAGATAATGTGTGAGAGGTAATTACCACTGTGGGCATGTGGCAGGGTGAGTGTCCTGCCAGCCAAGCCTCTGCCAAGTACTGTTCAAAGACACTGTCTCCTCATTACAAACAGAAGACAAAGCCCAAATATAGCTGTCTGTAATAACAAAGCTGGAGAACCGACGGATGTCTCGGACAGTAAAGGCCACCTGAAGTTTTGCCATTTGTCATTTAAAAATCAAGTTAGAGGGGCTGGAGAGATGGCTCAGTGGTTAAGAGCATTGCCTGTTCTTCCAAAGGTCCTGAGTTCAATTCCCAGCAACCATATGGTGGCTCACAACCATCTGTAAAGAGGTCTGGTGCCCTCTTCTGGCCTGCAGACATGCACACAGACAGAATATTGTATGCATAATAAATAAATTAATTAAAAAAAATCAAGTTAGAAACATCACCAGATTTTAATTCACCTCAACAAATACTCAATCACTTCCTCTTCTACTATGAACCCACTTTCCATGTAGACGGGCTCCCCTGACAGACTCTTGTCATTACAAAGCCCCTGGCAAAGCAGTCAGGTCAGAGAGTTTGCACTCACCTGCTGGTAACGGTCAGGAGGGCAGGATGGCAATGATACCCATTGGATGCCTCCTCAAAGTTTCTCAGGACGGTGTTGATTTTGTAACAATATTTGCCATGTCTCTCCCACCTCTTAAAGGAAGAAAAAGAGACATGATCTGGATTAGTTAATGCCAAGAGATCCCTCCTCTCCCTGCCCTGCTTTCTCTTCTGACTCGATTAAATTCTTCTTTTCCTGTCACTTTGTATTTTTTTTTACACTCGGAATCGCCACTTGCAGGTTTAATTGATTTCTTATTTTATGTTTCAAAAAATGCAACCAACTTCAAAACTTAAACACAACTGAAAAAAGAGGGAAAACACTAGAAAAACAGAACAAAACGAAACAGGTGGGACACTCACTCAAGAGCTACCGTTCTCTCCCTTCTTCAAAGTCACAGAGTTCCTTTCAAAGGGCTGTGATGTTTGGGTAAAAATAGAGTATTGGCCATGAAGGGAGGACACTCATTTGTTTGAATTCTGACTTCCTCACTAAGCCACTTTATTTTTAAGTGATGAATGCATTATTTAAGAAATATAAGAAACATAATTTAAGAAACATATAAGAAATTACTATTTTAAGAAATATAAGAAACATAATATAATAAATTATTATTTTAAGAAAGAGAAGAAACGCAATCTCTCCACATCTAGTTCTGCCATCTGCCAAGTAGGGAAAAGAGTAGTGTTCATGGCTTCCCAAGGATCAAAGGAGAAAATGCGGCAGAGACCTTGAGTAGAGACAGCAAACTTGGAGGTACAGTCAAGCCAGGTCTAGGTAGTGGGGAGCATTAGGGAATTTTCAGTTTGATTTCGCATCCGCTGTGTGGTTCTTAGGGACTTAAGTAGAGTTACTAACCAGTGAATGGGCTGGGCACATCCTGAAGGTCTACCTAGTTCTTCCGAAATCCAGGGTATTTTTTCATTGCTTTTGCTGCTGCTGTTTTGAGTCATGGTAGCCCATTCTTGCCTAACCAGGAACCTCCCAAGTTGACAGATTAGCCTCAAACTTGTGATCCTTCTGCCTTAACCTTCTGGGTGTTAGGACTACAAGAGTCATTGAGTCCAGCTAAAGCAATTGTGTTTTGCTCTCCCCGTCCCACCTGCCCCGTGCTGAGGGTGGAACCCAGGCTTTGGCACACTTGGCAAGTCCTTTGAAACTGAGCTATATCTGAAGCCCCCAGGATGGTCTTGTTTGGTTCATAATGCTTCCATGTAGAAATGGCTCCCTAATATGGAGACACATATATGGTTGAGATTTTTCCTGAATTAAGTGGTTGGCCTTTGGAGAAGTAAGAGCGTAAGTCCGGGCACTCAGACAAAGACGACAATTCCCAGGTCTGTGGGTTAGCAGCGGGAGCAAGGTAGGGTGGGTCTGTCCCTTAAAGTCATGGTACAGTGGCTGCCCCTCAGTCTAGTCCCTCACCCGACTTCACTTCAGGTTCTAAATATTCCTAAGTCACATGACTCTGTTCGTTTCTACGTATTCACCAGTTTAAAATGCTTGTCATTTCATGCCATCCCAGTGACCACCAGCTTTTGATCAGACACAAGATGATGTCTAGGATAGTTTTTGGAAAAGGCCTTAGCTCTGTAATGCATTGCAGAACGCTGTACAATTTGGCTAATTTGGCTCAAAAACACCCAGGAAATAAGCCTATCACAGAGCTCCTGCATCCACCTAGGGTCTGTCCATTCTGCTCTCCCCACCCTTACTCTGTTCTGGGGCCTCAGTACAAAAGCTCTAGACTGAGCTCCCTCAAGCATCCCTGGGCTGTTCTTGGAAAGACGGAAGGAAGAGCAACTCACATTTGACCTTTCTGTCAAAGTAGTTCTTATTTACCAGTAGCTTTTGGATAGTAAGATGGAAGAATTGCTCACAGTGTCCAACATCCCCCCAAAAAACTCAGTGGGTAATAAAAATTACAAATTTTCCCACTGAGGTGCTCAAGATGGACTATTTGTTTTTAAACAGGGTCTCACTATGTAGCACAGGCTAGCCTGTAGCTTACTGTGGAGTCCAGGCTGGTCCCTAATTCATGAGAGCTAATTAAATAAAATTAACCTGGGCTTAGAGAGGCAGGGTTAGCAACTAGTTAACAGGAAGAAGCAGGGAGGAGCTTAGCGTGGGTGTTTTAGTTGGAATGGTGTGGAAGGGAGAAGCTTCCGGGATGCCAGTAAAGAGAGAAGGTTAGCCAGTTGCTACTCTAACTCTCAGAATTCGTGGGTTTTTGCCCTCACCTTTGGATTTTGAGTTTTATTAGAACAGACTTACTTAAAGTTACCCTTAGTGGCAGCAACAGAACCACTGTCCTACCTCTGGACATTCTGATTCATCATCATCAAGGACTTGTCCTGCTCTTTTACAAACGTAAGAGAGTCTTTCTTGGCAGCCTTTTACTTTCCAGAGTCCTTCCTAAAGGGAAAAGAGTCACAGGATGAGCGAGAGGGTTCTGAGGATGCTGATGGGCCGCAGTGTTAGTCAGGAGCCAGGCTGTGACTAGCAAGCGCTCCCAGTGGGGTGGTCGTCCAGAACCCTGCCTGATCCATCACTCGGTAGCCTGGTGACAGCTCTGCTTGTGGCAGTGAGAACGAACGCAGTCCAGAGCTGGGTGGACCTGAGCGAGGAGGAATTTGGTTGCTGCTGGACATACCTGGAAGCTACCACCAGTTATCCTCGGGGCCAAAATTCATGTTCGACTCCGTCTTTCCTTACTCAGCTTTCTCTTTAATTGATCAAATGTATTTAGTTTTTGAGAGTGGGTCTCGCTATGCAGTTCCAGACTACAATTGCTTCAGTCCAGCAATCTTTCTGCTTTGGCTTCCCAAGTACTAGGGCCAGAATTAAAGACGTACCAGGGCCCAACTAGTTTCTTCCCTCCCTCCCTCCCTCCCTCCCTCCCTCCCTCCCTCCCTCCTTCCCTCCCTCCCTCTCTCCCTCCCTTCCTCCCTCCCTTCTTTTCCCCATCTCTTTCTCTCCCTCATTCCTTTTTTGCTTTCTTTTTTGATGCGTGTAGTGAACATACATGTGTTGGGGGGAGGTGAATGTGCACGTGTGTGTGTGTGCATGTGTGTGCGTGCATGTGTGTGTGTGCATGTGTGTGCACGCATGTGTGTGTGCATGTGTGTGTGCATGTGTGTGTGCATGTGTGTGCGCGCGTGTGTGTGCGTGTGTGTGTGCATGTGTGTGTGCATGTGTGTATGTGCATGTGTGTGTGCATGTGTGTGTGTGCATGTGTGTGTGTGCATGTGTGTGTGTGCATGTGTGTGTGTGCATGTGTGTGTGTGCATGCGCGTGTGTGTGTGTAAACCAGAAGTTGACAGAGTGTCATTCTCAATTGTTTTCCACCTTATTCTTTTTTTAAACCATTTTTCTCTCTTTTTTTTTTATTGATTTTTATTGAGCTCTACATTTTTCTTTGCTCCCCTCCCTGCCTCTCCCCTCCCGCTACAACTCTCCCCCAAGGTCCTCATGCTTCCAAGTTACTCAGGAGATCTTGTCTTTTTCTACTTTCTACTCCCCATGTAGATTAGATCTATGTAAGTCTCTCTCAGTGTCCTCATTATTGTCTAAGTTCTCTGGGATTGTGATTTGTAGACTGGTTTTCTTTGCTTTATGTTTAAAAACCACCTATGAGTGAGTACATGTGATAATTGTCTTTCTGTGTCTGGATTGCCTCACTCAAAATAATGTTTTCTAAGGTAAAGAGGCTGAATATGGTCAAGGTGTGTGCTACGCTTGGACAAACATGTCACTGTAACCCCATTACTGTGTACAATGAATATACACTAATTAAAACAATCCCTATCCAAATGTTAGCTTTTGTTCTATAAATATGGTAAGTGAAACAATCACACCAGGCAATAGGAAATGAAGATCATCTTAACTATATATAAAACCAGTGATTCAAAAAACCATCAGCTCCTGAAACTGGGCTGGGTTTCAGCAGAGCTAGATTCACAACAGACATCTAAAGAAATCACTGCGGCTTCCTCCCTGAATGTCACTCAGACACACATTGGTAGCTTGTATAATTATGAATGCGCATGTTTCTGCGAGTCACAAAAGTAAGTGCTTTGAAATTTTTTCATGTTTAGTTGGCACAATTACTTTGTCAAGCTACTTAAGTAGCATCTAATGAGCTGTTTCTTGGGGGTGCTCGACACAACATCCTGTGCTTAGAAAGAATGAGGACCCCTATCAAGCCCTCCAGCCCCCCCTTAAACTCAGCCAGTGCTCCACAGCTGTTTCAGCAGAGAGGGGATATTTGCTTAAAATGTCTAATAAATATTCAGATGGCTTGGACTTAAGACTAATTCTGCATAATCTGATGCCTCAGAGAAGTGGGAGACGGCAGCCCGAGAATGTGCATAACGCTAACGTCACTGGCTTCACCCGTTCGTGTGAGAGCAAGATCTGCCACCGATCCACGGTCTTCAAAGAGGTTCCACATCCTGCACAATCGTTTGCATTTTACTAAGCTAACGGAGCTTCAAAACTCTCACTCTCCAGTGTCCTCCAGCCTTCATCGTCCCTCGCTCTGCACCAGGATGGTCGGCCCCACCACTGTCTACCAAAATGGTGTTTGTTCAAGTAAAACAACAACAACAACAAAAATCCTGCGTCTGAGTCTCCTCCTCTAATTTAGCTAACAATGAATCTTGTTATTTGGAACATCTGATTCCTCTCCTCTCTCCTCGCCCCTCCCCTCCCCTCCCCTCCCCTCCCCTCCCCTCCCCTCTCCTCTCCTCTTCTCTTCTCTGCACAGCCTCCACCCTAGGCTACCCATGGAACAGCCACCCAATTGTTTCTCTGCTATTCTGTCCCCTCCAAACCATTCTGTATGCTATGACCACAGTTACTTTTCAAGTCATGTTTTCCCTCTGTTGCCCTTGGAGTACTCTGATGGCTCTTATACCTTGGTACACCAGCCAGGATTTTTGTATTCTCTTGTCCCATCTATCATCTCCTTACTACCCGTCATCTGTTTGGCTATTGACGAGGGGCAAGCCTTTGTCTACCTTTGTGTCTTTCTTAGAACCGTTTTTGTCTGTTGTGTAAGGGCTTTTTTTTGAAGTCACAGCTTAAACACCATCTGTTCAAAAAGCCATCCCCCACATGTCCTGTCTGAAGCACCTGCTCTAATCCAAGCTTTGCCCCTCTTTCCTCAGAGTAACAACCGTAGCCTTACCGTGTGTAAGGTAGCCCCGTGAGGAGCAGGCACTGCCTCTCTCCGTCTCTACTATGACACAGGACCCTGGCCTGTGTGGTTCTCAGTGTCAGAACCACAAAACGGATCAAATGAACCAACTTACAGCTTGCTCTGCTGAGACGCACAGTTGGCTTCTCTTGGGAAAAATCCGAGGCTCAAGAGGGTGCCAGTTAGTGAAGACGACAGAGGAGCCAGTGGACCATCTAAAGGAGACTGGAGTTCTATTGCTACTCAAACCAATCCATGTTTCTGATGCATTTCCTGTAAGAAATAAATGTAAATTATTTGTAAGGTAGTCTATGTATATTTTTTATGACACACTAAGCTATCAGTAAGATATACCCTTTCGCATGTGATAAATCTTGTTTGAATCTCACTATGATAAACCTCTCTAGGCCTCTTTCCCCCCTAATATCCAGGTTTGCTCAACTTAGGCCTTCCAACGTGAGCTAAAGCCAAAGCAAGCACTGGCCAGAGCAAGTCCGGGACTCTAGCTCCTCCTCTATATTCAAAGTGACCTAAAATGTCTAGTTTTGTGCCTAGAGAAAAGGAAAAATGAAGAGGTTAATTGGATTTTGAAAGGAGAACATTAAAAACATCAACAGAACTCTTCACCTAGGGTAACTTGAACGTCTTTCTGCTCTCCCTCCGCCTCAGCCGAGCACCACAAAACAAGCAGAAGCTCTCCCAGGCATTAACACAGAACAGTGGGTTGCTGGAAAAGCAAACAAAGCCTCACAGCCGGGATGCAGTGAGAAAAGCTAGGTAGCAGAGAGATGCTCAAGTGTCCTTGTTGATACAGGGGACACTGCAGGATTCTTTTAATCCCAAATGCAAAGGATTAGGGAAAAGCACATAGAAGTATTTGTGTTTGCAAACTAAAACCTAACATCTCAAAGGTCATCACATAGAGCTGAGGGATTTTTTTTTTTGTTTTTAAACACTGAAAAATGAACTCAATAATTTCTAGGATTTTTGGGAAGACTTCATGGCTAACGTATGTCATGGGACAAGGGTGGGTGGGGCCTGGCTTGCTCTGAAGAATTGAAGATGGGAGGCCCAGAAGCCTGGAACCTCTGAGTACAACACACAGCCTGAAAAACACCAAGCCAAAAGAAGTTATTTAAATTATTTACTGAAGTAATTCTCTTTATGAGAGCATAGCACACTGTGGCTAGCCAGTGGCCATAAAGCTAATTTACAGCTTTAGAGTTTGCATAGAAAATCTTAGGATTGACTTTTTTCTTTTCTTTGATGTCCTTAATATTCTTCTCTTCTCTTTTCTTTCCTTTCCTTTTTTCCCTTCCTTTCCCTTCCTCTTCCTTCTTCCTTCCCTCCCTTCCTCCCTCTCTTCCTTCCTTTCTTTTTTCTGTTTATTTGGAGACAGGGTTTCCCTGTGTGTATCCCTGCCTGTCCTGAAACTCACTTTGTAGACCAGGCTGGCCTTGAACTCACAGAAATCCTCCTGTCTCTGCCTCCTGAGTGCTGGGATTAAAGGATGAGCCATCACCATCTGGCAAGGAATGACTTGTATGACATCTACCCCTTAAGATTTTTTTTTTAAATTTAAATTTTAAATTGTTTTGAGACTTTAATGTGTGGGCACTATGTTTACATAACTTCTACCCCCTCCTCTCCTTCTCCATTCTGTGTCCCACTACACCCCCTCTCAAACTCATGATCCCTTCTTAATTATTTTGCTACATATATATGCACATAATCTATTGTGCAGTTAGTGTTGCTCGCATGTATGTGTGTTTAGGGCTGACTACTTGGGATTGAATAACCTATCAGGGGGCTCGTCCCCAGAGAGAACTGGCTCTTCCTCTCTCTGTAGCTTAATTGGCTGTAAGTCTTCTAGGGGTAGGGTCCTGTGAGATTTCCCTTATCTACATTGGCACATCATGGGCACTGTCATTACGCAGGTCTTGTTTAGTCAATTGTATTGTTAGGATTTCATGGGTGCCACTTCCCTATTATGTCTAGAAGATGCTATCTCATAGCAGGCTTCCTGGTCATCTGGCTCTCACAATATTTCTGTTCTGTCTTCCATACATTTTCCAGAGCCTTCTGTGTATGGGTTGTATGGCACAGCCATATCTGACGGGAACAGCAAAAGTCATAAAGCCAGCACAGCTGATGGACAACCATCCAGCAAAGCCGAGACGCATGATAGCCACTGTGGCACCTTTGGTTTTCATCTCTACCTGTTGCAACCTGGGGAGACTTTTAATATTTGCACAATTTGGGGATATTGGATTGGTGGAAAAATTTCTTGTGAATCATTTATGCCTTCTCCTAGGAATGTTGCTTCTAAGCTTCCCCCAGACAGTCCTGAACATACTATTACCCTGAGAACAGGCTGCCATATGCCTCTAGATTCTTAAAAACTGGGTCATGGGGTTAACGAGTAAGAATGATTATAAAAGATAACCCCGTCTATCAATGATTACCAATGTTTATCAATGATGACAAAACTTGAGGGAAAATGATTGGCAATGATAACTCCATTCTGTCATAGTTTATTCATGATGACTAACAGATGAGCAAAAGGAAGTGAAATACATGTCCAAAACCAAAAGTGATGCGATCTCTGTTTCGGAACAACAGGAATGTATCCCTGCTTACTAAATTCTGTATAAATTAAGAAGCACTCTGGCTGCCAGTCAGTCAGGGTGCAAGATTCTCCTGCCCATCATAGCCTGGCTCCCTCCCTCCCTCGTCCACTCCTTACATCCCCTGCTGGGACCTGCATCTTTCCTAGGGATGTGCATCCTCCCTGTCCATCTCTCCTAAAATGAAACTAAGAAGTGTCCCGTGTTTGAATCCTCCCATCACTGCTCTTACATCCATCCATCTTCAGACCCTGCCCTCATCTGGAGCTGGACTCCGGCAGTTGTATGTGCACCAATGGGAGTTGGACCCTGTCCCCCATGGTCAGTTGTTACCTCTTAAGATTTAAAAAAATGTATCTAATTTATTTGGCAAATGTGAAAACATTACTTAGCTTCTGAATATGACTTGTGGATTTCTGGATTTTTTTTAGAAATTCTGAATATATATTTATGAATATATATTCCATATCCACTCACATATATACTATATACACACCATAAATATAATATATACCATACACACACCATAAATATATAACATACATACTACATACACACTATTAATATAAAATATATACTATATACATACCATAAATATAGAATACATACTATATACACACCATAAATAATAATATATATACTATATACACATCATAAATATATAATATATATATATATATACTAATCACTTTTAAATAGTTTAAAATGTCTTTTAAACTCAAATTAAAAACTAGAAACATGCTATTTCACAGGTCTTGAATCCAAGGTCTTTGGTGCTTACCATCCCCAAGGAGGTCTATAAGGAACTCCAGCTCTGATAATGACGTCACATCCATCAATACGCTGTCGTTAGTCTGGCAAGAGTGAAGAGCCTCTTGCCAGGTCCTTTCTTCTTTCTGAAGTTTGTAGCAGTTGCGATTGAAGGGCGCCCAGTCAGGATCACAGTGAGTGGCATGGTATGTCCAAGAGTCGTTTTCTTTATAAATTCGCACAGAGAACATCATTTGCACAATTGCTTCCAATATTATTTAACACCGTTTATGCAAATTGTCATTAGTACGGTTACTTTTCGTAAGTAAAACACAAAATTGATTCTTAGCACCCACAGGGTGACTTACAATCATCTGTAACTCCTATTTTAGAGGATCTGGAGCCCTTTTCTGAGCTATACAAGCATTGGTCACACACACACAGTACACATACATACATACAGCCAACACACACACGAAAGAGAGAGAGAGAGAGAGAGAGAGAGAGAGAGAGAGAGAGAATGGAATTGGTTATGGACCATAATTTAAATGGTATTTTAAGGATTTTGTGTAGGAAAGGTAGGTAGTAGGTAGATAGAGCAGATTCTTATCCTTGAGTTAAAATAGACTAAAATTCTGTTTACTTCTTTTAGAACAAGGATGATGATATTTCACTATCGTTCCCTCGAGGTCACTGGGGTATCTGTGCTCCATGTTGTCACACTGGATGTGAATTCTAGGTTAGGTTCCCCAGGGTCACTTGCCCTGAAGCTTTAGGATTGAGACTCAATTTTATCTGGAATCATAAATCCCTCAAGTAGTCAAAACCACGCTAGGCAAAGAGAATAAAATGGAAGATGTTAGATTATTTGACTTTGGAACGTGTTATGAAACTCTAGTATTCAAAAGAATATGGGATGGCATAAAGACAGACACATTGGCCAGTGGAACAGGATAGAGAGCTGGGAAGTGAGCCCATGAATTGCAACAAATGATCTTCAACAAAAGTCATAAAAACAGCTGGGTAGTGGCACACATCTTTAATCCCAGGACTTTGGAGGCAGAGGCAGGTGGATCTCTATGAGCTCAAGTCCAGCCTGGTCTACAAAAAAAAAAAAAGTTCCAGGATAGCCAGGACTACACAGAGAAACCTTGTCTCAAAAAACAAAACGAAATAAACGGACAAAATTCTTACAAATATAAGAACAAGACTGGAGAAAGAAAAGTTTTTTTCAATAAATGGTGCTAATGTTCTCTGGACTCAGTACGTTCACACGGATACTCACACCCAGACACATGTACACATACATCACATGCATATGCCTTATACATACACTGGACACCATCAACACATACATAATGCACACACTCATACATGCCGATGAATAAAAAACAGCGAGGATGATAGAATTGGACTTACATATATATCTAAGAGATTATATTATATTAGATTATAACTAGGTATTAGCTGAGTCTTAATTATAACCCGAGTTTTGCTCATTGCTTTAGTGGGGAAAGTGTGTTACCAATATGAAATGTGAAATCTGGCGGGAACTCCAGAAGTGCTGTAGTGGAGGGCTGGAGTCAGGCCTTGCTTCTGAGGCACACCAGGGAACCAGAGTTTCCACAGCGCATTGGAACGTTCAAATAGCCAGAAGAGAGACCTCTGAACGGTCTCATCGCAGAGAAAGGATCAGATTTGAGGCAATGGATACAATGATCATTGCACAACACACGTAGGGGTCAAAGCACATTCTACTTCACAGTTATAGATGGTTAGTAAGTTAAAAAGTCAGCAAAAGAAAACCAACATAAGAAAAAGTACTACTAAGTTATTTCCCTTCATCGTTAAGTGTGAGGAATCCCACAAATTCAACTTAAAACTACAAAAGAAAGCAAACTTTGGCTCTCTGGTGTGGAATGATGAAGAGTGAAGGTCTTTTAAAAGAAAGGAAGAAAGAAATGCTTGCTTGCCCCGTGCTATGTTGTAGTTCTGTGGAAATGCATTTGCTGCAGCCGCGGTGCTTCAGGATGGCAGGGATCACTTACACATTTTTAAAAAAAGATTTATTTATTTTATGTACATGAGTCCTCTACCTGCAGTATGACTTTGCGCCAGAAGGGGGCAAAAGATCTCACTATAGATGGTTGTGAGCCACCAGGTGGGTGCTGGGAATTGAACTCAGGACCTCTGGAAGAGCAGCCAGTGCTCTCAACCGCTGAGCCATCCCGCCAGCCATTTTTTTTTAAAGTCACCTCTTTCTTAACAACTAACATGTTTAAGATGCCATTTATACATTTTTATTTATATAACCAATTTTGCTAAGTCCCAGTTAGTGGCAAAAATAGAGACATTCTAAGGAAGGCATGAAGTAGGCATGTGAACAACCAAAGAAGACGGAGGAGCACTCACCGAATGTTTCGTGAGCAGTGTAGTTTAGGAACCGTTTGCATATATAAGGCAAGGCCGACTCACAGTCCCTGCTCCTCCAGGCGGTTGAGGGAGGTTTCAGTGTTCCACAGTGATACTCAACAAATGGCCGATCACTTATCTCTGGAAATTAATAGCATGGAAATGTAGATTCAGCATAGACATTTGTCCTTAGAGATTGCCCTAAAGTTAGCCTTAATGCCCCAAGCCCTTAAAGTTGGCCCTTATGGTGCCTCGTTTAGTGCCCCCTACAGGAGATTTGCTATGATTATCTGTGATTTCCAAGTTCAAGTCCAGGCATGACCATGAACTGATTTTCCAAAGATAGCTAAAGAGACACTTCTGTTGTTTTAGAGTAGGGGAATATTTTGCAATTTGTTGCTATTTTGAAAATAGCAGTCTATCTCTGACCCCAATTCTGCTGCACTGTTAGCTAAATACATTACCTTTCTGTCTTCTGCAAGTCAGTAAGGGTAAACCAATATTTATAAACTACCAGGTGTGGGGCATACACCTATATCACAGCACTTGAGAGGTCAAGGCAAGAGAACTGAGAGCTTCAGGCTTGCGTGGAGAGCATAGGACACCCTGACTCAAAAGGAAAAAAATATTAACCACTTGCAGAATGCTATGTGTAAGTCTGCAACATACCCCGCATGTTGAAGGTAAATAAGATGCTGCGGGTACCTGGGCTCCAGTTCAGGTAGCTGAGCGCTGTACCATCAGACCACTGCCAGCCAGCCTTTTCATCCAGCTGATTCAAGCCAATCCACACCTCCACTGCTTCCCTGCTCAGTTGCTCTGAAAAGAAAACCATGGCATTTTTACAGAAAAGAGAACAGACAGAACACAGTGAAAGTTAAACCCAGCACTCCGCTGTTTTCTTGAATTGTTACTTCTTCAGGTCATAAAGCCATAGGTAATGCCAGACTACGACAAAACCAAGTGTTATGACCCTCATGATGGAGCTTCAGTGTGACAAAGCAGAATTTGGCCATCTGCAGCCACACGGCAAGCTTCTGAAGACCTACTGACAGCAAGGAGCAACGACCAGCTCTGGTCTGTGCGAGGCTCTCCCATGTCCCCCAGCTCACACACTTCCATCTTTGGATGGTGGAGGTGGAGACGTCCAGGGCCGCCCCCAGAGACTGGATGGAAGCAAGTACACACACACACACTTAGGTGACCTGAAGCCCCGCTGAGCTGCTGGGCGCTATCTGAAGAGAAGCATCATAGTGTAAGAGCCCAGTATTCTGGAGGTCCTCAGCGGGGACCCAGGCCAGGGCTTACCATACTTGAGAAGCGGGTTTTGCAGTTCTGCAGTGCCTGCTTCTAACCATGGTTTTGCAATAACTCACCAGTTAATTTGACCATGTCTGTGCAATGGATACTGTAAATAAACATTGGCTGACATACTTGCACAGAAAAACGTGCCTGGAGAAGTTGTATAATTATGTTTTTTTTTTTTTTTAGTATACCTAAGTTGCAAACCATTTTGTAGTACATGAAGATGTACTACACTGTACAATAAAATTGGGTAGGGGAACAGCCATGTCAATGACTTTTAGTAAAAATAGTTAATTTTGTGGCTGTCTCAGATATTGCCATTTTGACATTTCTTCTTTTAAAAAGAGCACCGTTTTCTTCTGGTTCATGTGCTCTGCAATAACTCACTTCCTTTTCTCTCTTTATCTCTGTCTGTCTGTCTCTTTGTCCCTCTGTCTTTGTTTCTGTCTGTATCTTTCTGTTTGTCTCTCTCTGTGTTCCTATCTCCTGTTCCTGCGTGTTTCTCTCTCTGTATCTCTCTCTTTCTCTCTCTCTCAATGCAGGGACCTAGCCAGAGATTATAGGCAGGTCCTACAGAGAATGACTGTCTGGATTTCCTTCCTTCTTTTCTGTAGTTTCAGAACTGTTATTAAGCTCCTCAGTTTGGACCATAGGGTAGGATTACCAAGGTAAGGACTCAGTGTGTTCAAATAAATCTGCTGCTTCCTCAACAACTGGACATTTCAATATCAGAGTGGAAGCCTATGGAAGCCAGACACTGGAGGAAAACCCATAGAAGGTGCTTTATCACTAAATAGAACATATTGCACATGAACATGTCCAATTTTTTGTGGTATTATACTCAGTCTCTTCTTGATGTCCATCTGCTTCCCACTTTCAATAGTACTGTTGGATTAAATCAATTAGTCTTCCTGTGAGGATGAGAGGTGGATTGAGGCACTCACTGACAAGACGGAGAGATTTCCATATTCCACACCCAGGCAAAGTGCTAAGTGGTATTTTCAATAACCTAATTCAAATATTAAATTATTCTTGGAATTACTCCACATGCCCCAAACTGTGCAATTTTGTTTAGTAAAATGCATGAAAACATCATGTAGTTTGTAATTCATGTTTAAAAGCACAAACACACAAAACAAACAAAAACAACTAAAACAAACAAACAACCCCCACCAGTCTATTTACTTTTGTAACAGAATTTACCCTTAACACATAAATACAAACTGGGAATGAAATTCCTTTGAATGTTTCTTGTCATTTGTGACAGCCTAGATAATTCTCTGTCTCACAAGCCATTCACTAGTGATGAGCATCCCTCAAAATCCTTTGGTTGGGACAGTTTCTGTCTTTATGAATAGACTTCTATTTCCCCAAACAATCCCCAAAGCCTAATTATAGACTTGGAATGTTTAAATAAAATCCAGTGACAGATCTTATTTTTTAAAATTGCTATTCAGGCTTGATGAATAGGTACCGAATTCTCCCCTGAGAGCCTGCGGCAGTTGAGACAGATAACAGCCGTAATTCATAAATGGTGTGCAAGCTTTTGCATAAGACCCATTGCACATTAGTAATGATTTTGGAAATTGGTATTTTACTCCAATTAGTTTGGACGATAACTCCCCACTTGTGCCGAGCTGTTGCAGGAAAGGCGAGTGTGCACTGTGCATCCATTTATCAGAGGCGTTCTGGGAGGCCTCTCTGACTTTGCAATGATGTAAGTCTGCTTCTTCCGTCCAGTGAATCTCATTCCATAAACACAGAAAACAGCAACTGGGACTCTGCGTGAAGGTTTATGTGGGCATGGCTCACAACAGCAACAAATAAAAGTCAAAAGAGTTTTATCTTTCTATTCCAACAGCAGATTAATATGTTACTACAAAGCTGCATTACAATGCAACAAATTGTTTCTGTGTAACAAAACGGAGTAACAAGATGTAGGGCTGGAAGGATGGCTCAGGGGTAAGAGTTCTCACTCTGTAAGCATGAGTGCCCAAGTTCAAATTCCCAGCATTGAAAAGCTGGATGTCACAGGGATGCCCGTAACCTCAACATTAGGGGGAAATACAGGAAGACTCCAGGAGTTCTCTGGCCTAGCTAGTCTAGCTGAACCTGTGAATAAGGCAGAGTGTAATACAGAAAAACTTCTGACATCTTGTTCTGCTCTCCAACTGTGTGTGTGCTGGAACACAAGCATCTGCATACTCTTAAACACAAGCCACACATGTAACACACTCACATGCACACACACGCATGCACACACATGCATGCACACATGCAACCCCCTCCAATGCAGAACTATTTTTTCACCTTTACAGACATGCACAATGAACACATGCAGGTAAGCTGATTAAACAGATTGCACATAGCTGTCAATTGGTGAACCTACACCATTGGTTATGCATGCTAGACATTATAAGTCTCCCCCTGCGTTATAAGATGCAATGCACACCGAGGAGCTACTATCATTATTTCCACTCGATAGAGGGGAAAACTGACATGCCAAGAGGCTAAATTACTTCTTGAGCAGCCCTGCCAGTAGGTGATGGTGGGAGGATTCAAACACAGATAGCTGTCTCTCTCTTTGCATCCAAGTCCTGCATAATAGCACCTTGGGTTTTATACAGTACCAGTCTCTATGGATATCACTGGTTAGGTTTTATTTGTTTATTGTGGTAGCCAACTTGATACAAGCTAGAGTCATCTGGAAAGAGGGACTCTCAATTGAGAAAATTCTTCCATCAGGTTGGCCTGTAGGCAAGTCGGTGGGGCATTGTCTTGATTAATGATTGCTGTGGGAGGACCCAGCCCACTGATGCTGATGTTACCCCTAGGCAGCTGGTCCTCTGTGGTACATGTACCCTTCATATATCACCTGATAACTTCGTTTAGAAGAAAATTTCTTTCTTTTTTTAACATTGGTTCGTTGTGGGAGGTCCACTTTGCTGGTAAGCCACTGCCACGTGGCGATACTCAGATTAATAGAAATGGGTTAAATAAAGATGTAAGAGTTAGCCAATAAGAAGCTAGAGCCAATGGGGCAAGCAGTGTTTTAATTAGTACAGTTTCTGTGTGGTTATTTTGGTTCTGGGTGGCCAGGATGAACAAGTGGTGCCCTTCTTCAACATTAGTTTAAACTATATCTCTGAGAAATGCTTAAAGATGAGGGAGGAATAATTTCTGAGCAACCTTTAGAGATGTAACTTGAGACCACCAAAATTCTACAACTGTCATTCTTAAAACATCTAGACAGACTCTTGAGAAACTGACACCCATTTTAGGGTCTGCCTCATTCTTTCCTGTGCACTTCTCTAGCAACCTTGAGTTTAAGATCATGTTTAAAATATCATTTAATAAATCTCTAATTCTGCTTCATATTGGTATACTCTTATATTTTTTCCACCCACTGAGCAACAAGCTTTGTTTGTCAATAGAGGTTTCTAACAGACAGGAAGCCCTTAAGGTTGATGTGGGGGATGCTGTGTAGCTGTGTCTCTGCACTTCTCAGTATTGACAATGGGGGCTTGTCTGGAACCCAGTGAAAATACTGTTGGCGCGTTTCCCTGACGATTCCTTGACTGTTCTTCCTTGATAAACACAACTTGTATTTCATTGTGGTTTCTTTGTTTCTATTTACTGGCTACCATGTGATGTTTATTAAAATAAGTGTTATTAGAAATGAAGATAAAAATCCCATGGCATTTTCCATATCCCATTCTTGGATCAGATAAAAATAACACATAGTTTATCTAGAAGAATATTTCCATAAAATCTGATTTACTGGTGTCTCAAGTCATGCCTTAAAGATAGCAGTCTGAGACACCATACGAAAGCTATCTCCCCAAATAGTACATTCCAGGACCCAAACTGTACTAGTAATGGCCACTTCTATATTTGGCTTTGACCCTATATCTTAAGATCTATGTTGGAATGTCTTTTAATAATCTTTAGCTCTATAATATTGAGTGTCTATATGATTATTTTCTTTGTCAAAGCTGCAAATCTTAATTTAGTCTGAATGGAGGGCCCTAAAGGAAAGAGAACAAATGTCATGGAAACAAAGTAAAACTGTTCCCCCCATTCTCATCCCTGCTGGTATTTTGAAATATTATAGTTTTATACTGTTAGTTAGCATTAGTGTTTTTTATTTTCCCATGAATATTAAAGTTTTGGAATTTACCAAAGGTTTTGTGATGGGCCTGCCCACCATGAATGATGGATAGACTATTAACAAATAGACTATTTAATTATTTACCAATGGAATCGAATGTCTAAGTTCTACAGATGACAAGAATTGGTACTTAACGTTAGGAGCTCCTCTGATCCACTTGCAAGAGTTGCAGCTCACCTGGGTCACACACTATAGCTTCAAATTCTCTTCCCCAAGGGGAAAACTAAGACATGAGTAGATGCCAAAGAGAATGACATAGTGTTTACATGAAAATCCAGAACTGGGCTGTGGTGGTGCTCAGCTTTAATAGCAGCACTGGGGAGGCAGGGACAGTGGTTCTCTGAGTTCAAGGTCAACCTAGTCCGCAGAGTGAGTCCCTGGACAGCCAGGACTATGCGGAGAAACTGTGTCTCAAAATAAAAAATAAATGAATAAATAAAATTCAGGATCAGAATGGTGGTGAGATGGCTCAGTGAGTAAGGTCACTTGCCACTAGGCCTGACAAACCTGAGTTTGATCCCCAGAACCCACCCATTGGAGGCAGAGAATTGACTCCTGTAAGATTGTCCTCTGACATCTGCCTGCGTGCATATAGAAACACACACATGCTGAATAAATTGTTTTAAAAATTTAGATTTTGGGCTATACTAAAAAGATAAAAACATTTTTGAGGATATATAATCTCCAAACATATTTTGCATCCAAGGATAGAATTGTTCACAATAGCCATTTTATTGCATCAACTTCAATATGCATCATTCCCATACTTACTCCGTATAAAGTTTTCCTCGCCTTCATCTGTAATACTCAATAAAGAGCCTCCTTGCATCTGACATGAAGAATGTGCCTCATTCCACGAGAGAGATGAAAGCAGGTTGAATTGGTAGCACACATGTGAATTGAAATCCTTGTGCCACACGGCGTCACAGAATACCTCTGTGGAGGCTAAAAACAAAGTTCATTAGAAACTCAACAGTGTTCTCTGTGCTGTTAGTGATATCAAATATTTCTAAGATGAGTTTAAATAATATGACTCCAGGTCACAACCTCTAAAACTTCAGTGCCTTGACTAGGTCCTTATGTGAGATATTTGCTGTTCTACTGATATTTTATGGTTAAACTCTTTTAAATTTTACTTAAGGTAACACAAGAAATGATCAGTAAAGAATCTCTCATACCTTTGAGGAATAAGAGAAACTAGTTTTAAGAGAAAGAAATGGAATTGAAGTATTTGTGAAAATAATATGTTGGTTCTTTAATAAGAAGGTGTTAGAACTGTACATTAAACATGAGAATTATTTATTAATTTGGGATAGTCCTTAATGCTGCTCCAGAAACTTTTCTCCTCTAATACCAGACTGCCAAAATGGAGTGAAAGTGGTAAGCAGACACATATGTGAAAACGAACACATGTTTTCATCAGGCATAGGGACGATGATACTAATTTTAAGTAGTTCTTTCAGAGAGTAGAAGCAAAACTCATCTGTAAGACTGTAGTCAAAGATTTCATAGTTTAAAAGTAAATTCAGTTAGAGTATGAAGTGTGGATCTGAAACCTGAATTTTATTGAAATGACAGAAAGCAAAGGCCTATTTGGGTGCTTTTGCTAAAATTCTAAACCAAGCCCCAAGGTAAACTAATTCTAGAACTCAAACTCAGTTCACAATGCCTATCCTGGGAGCACATCACGTTACTACCACAGTGAAGACCCCAAGAGTCTTGTGGTTGGGAAACCTGCTTAATAGTAACTCAATATACTTCAAACTTACCTGACAATGAAATCTTTCTCTGTGTGATATTTTTTCCCTAAAATACTTCTATAATTCTCTTGAGGAACTTGGAAGGTTTGATTTCATGTCTAGTTACTGCACACATTTCCAGAACCAAATTAGGCCATTGGAAGTTAGTAAATTATTATACATCCAAAGATGTCTACAGTATTTCCTGGCTGATACTTGTATTTATAGAAGGGTTCAGTATTGGAGAAGACAGAAAACAAGGTCATCACCAAACAGCATTCAAGGGAAAGGAGAAGAGAGAAGGGAGTTTTTAGAAATCACCTTGTTGGGGTGGTTAGAATGTCCTCATTAAGACAAAATCCTTTACCATTGAGATATGATCCTTCATCATTGCCTTTAGGTAAAAGAAGGTGGGCCTTCCTTGAGATGGACAGTACACTGGCTTTAGACTTTTGATTAGCCATGTTCATC
Organism: Microtus oregoni; assembly: GCF_018167655.1. Classification (NCBI taxonomy): domain Eukaryota; kingdom Metazoa; phylum Chordata; class Mammalia; order Rodentia; family Cricetidae; genus Microtus; species Microtus oregoni. Next base: position 15,212,897 of record NW_024543096.1, read on the forward strand.
TGGTGTGACTGGTGAAACCATGAAAGCTGACTGACAACTCTTTCTTTCTTTCTTTCTTTCTTTCTTTCTTTCTTTCTTTCTTTCTGGTTTTTCAAGACAGGGATTCTCTATAGCTTTGGAGCCTGTCCTGAAACTAGCTCTTGTAGACCAGATTGGCCTTGAACTCACAGAGATCCACCTGCCTCTGCCTCCTGAGTGTTGGGATTAAAGGCATGTGCCACCATGAAAGTTGATAGACAACTTTCAAATGAGATGTGTATATACAGCCCATATAGAGAAGCAGACATCTGCTGGGAAACAATCCCTTTGTAGACAGTAAAGATTTGTCATTGTGATCGGCTTAATAAACAAGCTATACGGCCAATAGATAAACAGAATAAGGTTAGGCAGATGCACCAAACTGAGAATGCTGGAAAGGAGAAGGGCAGAGTCAAAAGGTTGCCAGCCAGATGCAAAACGAGTTGGATACACAAAATGGGATAGAGAAAAAAGCCATATGGCAAAATGTAGATGAATGGAAATGGACTAATTTAAGTTGTAAGAGCTAGTTAGTGATAAGCCTGAGCTATTGGCCAAGCATTTATAATTAAGTCTCTGTATTGATTATTTCAGAACTGGCAGGTGGAACAGAAACTTTTGCCTACAGACACCACCTGGGTCTACCTGCATAGAACCATGAGTTCTAACATTTGAGTTCAACAAATGTGAATGGCAAATGAGCTGACTTGTTGGGAGATGTATAAATGTCTGCTGCAAGTGTTGACTGAAGTTTCTCCATTATATAACATTAGAAATCAGCACATATAGTCTACACCCAAGTAAAATCTAACTTACCCCAGGCTGTTTCCACATCTATAGATTTGCTTATATTATATATTTCATACAACTGAAATTATATAATATATGCTGGTTTTGATCTTTTAGCATTATGTTTTCAAGAGTCATATATGTTATGGCATGTAGCAATATTTCATTATTTTATACTGCTCAAAATGATGTATTATATGGTATGCTAGTTAGCAATTTTCAAATTTGACACAAGCTAGAGTCATGTGGGAGGAGGGACCTTAAAGTTAAAGTTGAAGGATTGTCTCCATCGTGTTGGCCTATGGGAAGTCTGTTGGGGCATTTTCCTGATGAATGGTTGATGTTGGAGGACTGTGATGGAGTGAAGGAGAATGGGTTCCATATTTGAAATTTTGGTTCCCCAAGTATATGAGGGGTTAGAGTAAAGAAACTGCTCACATGACCGTTCCATGTTATGGTTAAGGGGAAGAGAAAAAGCAGCAGACTGAACATGGCCAGGGCTATCTGTGGGAGATGGTAGAATAAACAGAGACAGAAAGCAGAGAGTGTATAGAGAGAATGGACAGGGTATCAGAAGGATGAATAGCTGGGGAGGCAAGTCTAAGAGCTAAGGGTGTTAAGGTGGAGAAGGAAGTAAGAAAGGCTAGGATGCTAAGTGTGGACTTTGAAATGTAAAACAGTTACTTATGATATCCAGGGAGTCTGGAGGCCAGTATGGGCTTTGATATACAACCACAGGTATATGTCAATGGAGCCACCTGTCTCTTCTGCAGAGTAAGGAAATGACAGATGGGAACTGGTTTCACAAATTCCTGAGGAATTCTGGCATTTATCTAACCACCAGAAGACCTCCTATAGTCCAGGTTCAGCTCATTTCTGGATATTTGTAGAACTTTTTGGAGTTCGAGGAATGGAAACTTCCATTGGATATGATGACCACCTGGTAAACTGTTTAGGAAGGATTAGAAGGTGTGGCCTTGTTTGAGGCGTGGTCTTGTTCGAGAAGGTGTGCCACCAAGGGTGGGATTTGAGGTTTCAAAAGCCCACTTGTACTTGTGAGATGTGAGCTCTCAGCTACTGCCCTCATGTCACGCCTGTCCGCCTCTTGCCATATGCCCTGCCATGATGGTCTCACCTGTTGTGGAATATTGTTTTAAAGTGTGTTACATTTGTTGATGCTGTGGAACATTTGTTTTAATGATGCAAAGATGTGTTGCATTCTTCTATGTTGCATTTATTTAACTCTATGAAGCTGTGATTCTTTGCATGTCTAAAACACCTGATGGTCTAATAAAGAGCTGAATGACCAATAGTGAGGCTGGAGAAAGGATAGGCCAGGCTGGCAGGCAGAGAGAATACATAGGAGGAGAATTCTGGGAAGAGGACAGGCTTAGTCTGCAGTCATCACTCAGATGCAGAGGAAGCAAGATGAGAATGCCTCACTGATAAAAGGTACCAATATGGGTTAATTTAAGATGTAAGAGTTAGTTAATAAGAAGCCTGAGCTAATCGGCCAACCAGTTTATAATTAACATAGGCTTCTGTATGTTTCTTTGGGATTGAATGGTTGTGGTACCAGGTGGGATAGAAACCTCTGTCAACACAGGCCCCCAAAAGAGTAAAGAGCCAAAAGATTCATAGTAAAAAAAATAATAATACAGCATTACAACATTTTGGCATTCCAATGTGGGGCTAGAGTAAAGAAAATTCAACACTCACTCTCTGAAATGGTAAGCAATCCCTCAATTAAATGATTTCTTTTCTAAGTTACCATGGTCATGGTGTCTCTTTGCAGTAATAAAACAGTAACTAAGACAAGGGTCTAGCCCACTGTTGGCAGTACCACCCCCTGGGAACTCCTTGGATTGCACAAAGTCAGAATTCCTTTTATATTCTATTTACAAGATTCTTAGAGGGCAAAGTATTTATAAATATTTCCTCCCATTTGCAGGAGATCTTTTGAGAGAAGGGTTCTGGGGATAAAACTTGGGACCTCTAACATACTAGGCAAGCACTAAGCCATTCTTTTCAGTGTCTTGGTATGTTCTTTGAAGCATGTGTTTTTGTTTTTTATTAATGAAGAAAGACATAACACATTGTTGACTCATTTTTAGAGACTCTGGTGAGGTTGACAATTACAGTTGGTACCAATGTATTCTGTTTTGTCATTCAAGTTACTGATAAAACTATCAGCATTTTTTTTGTTTTTTTTTAAAAGATTTATTTATATTCTATGTTCTGCCTGCATGTATGTCTGCAGGCCAGAAGAGGGCACCAGATCTCATTACAGACGGTTGTGAGCCACCACATGGTTGCTGGGGATTGAACTCAGAACCTCTGGAAGAGCAGGCTGTGCTCTTCACTGCTGAGCCATCTCTCCAGCCCTGAGGAACAGTTCTTAACCTGTGGGTTACAACCCTTTGGGGAGGGGCCACCTAAGACCGTTTAAAACATAGATCTGTACATTACAATTCATAATAGTAGCAAAATTACAGTTATGAAGTAGCAATGAAAATAATTTTATGATTAAGGGTCACAAAATGAGGAACCTGTTAAAGGATTGCAGAATTAGGAAGGTTGAGAACCACTGTTCCAGAGGATAGAATTCCAAAAGTATCTCTAAATGTAATTCTCTGGCTGCGTAAGGCCTACAACCCAGAGAAAGCTGGCATGGCACAAATTTGCCTCTGAGCAAACCAGCATGAATCCTGTTTATTCCTGACGCTGCTGAACTACACTCTCAGGGCTAGTGTGTTTGGCCATGTATGTGTTAAGTTTAAATTTTGCTCCCTTCCAATCAACTTTTATTAAAGGCAGCCCTCATCCCACCCATAGAAATTTTAAAAAATATTTCTTGTGAAACTAGATAAGACACAGAAGTGTGAATCTCTATTTTGTTTCTCTCTGACCTGTTTATTTGTTGATTCACGGAAAGGACGGTCAGCGCACTCAAATTTCATTCCTTGACACATCATTTTGAGTTATGTTGGCCACCAGAAACCAAAAGTAATAAGGAAGGGAGGAAAACAGAGCTGTAATTTAACACCATATAAACATGCTCTCTGCTGCTGTGGAGGTCAGGGGAGCTGGAATGGGGGGTGGGGGCTGAGGAAGCTCTTGAGCTGTAGGCAGCCGAATAAATAGTCTAAGGAGTGTCAAAGCCCTGAGCCCAAGAAAAGCGACCTTCCAAGGGACAAAGCTGAAACTGGCTACTAGTGACTGTGGATGGTGACAAAATTCTTCTCAGAAACTTAAGAAAACTGTTTGTGCTGGGCAATCTGTCAACTTGACACAAGTGTTGGTCATCTGGCAAGAGGGGACCTCAACTGAGAACAATGCCTCCATTAGTGTGGCCTGTGGACGAGTCTGGGGAGCATTTTCTTGATTAATGATGGATGTGGGAGGGCCCTGCCCATTGTCAGTAGCGATCTCCCTGGGCAGGGTCTCCTGGGTCGTATAGAAAAGGAAACTGAGTAAGCTGTGAAGAGCAGACCAGTAAACAGTGTTGCTCTGTGGCCTCTGCTAAATTTAGCTCCACCTTCAGGTTCCGGCCTTGACTTCTCTTCATGATGGACTGAGGTTGGGACTCTGAGCCAAAAAGGCCCTTTTGGCTCCAAGTTGCATTTTGGTTATGGTGCTTTATAGCAATGCCACAGAAAATAAACTAATATATAGTTCTTTTTTTTTTTTTTTATTTTCGAGACCACAGTGCTTAAAACCAGTCCCACGTGAAGAACAGAGCTTCATACACACTAAGGTCTTCACTTGGGATGGTTGGTTCCTGGTGTGATGCCAGTTGTTAGATGTCTTCCTGCCATCCTGGTGTATAGATAGAGATAGCCCTAAATGACTTGCATGCTGTGAATTCCCTGCTAAAGGGTTATGTGCATCAAAATCACCTGAGCGCTTAGCAAAAATGCAACTGCCTGGGTCCCACGTCCTGGACTACTCAGTCTTCCAGGTCATACATCCTGGACCACTGGGCTTCTTCCCCCAAGTAATGCTAATGCATCCCATCAAATATTGTCTGCATTTCCTGGCATAGAGCAAGCCTGTCCACCCTGCCTTAAGTCTAGATGCCAACTTCTTTGAGGGGAACATACAAAGCTCTAAAACTCTTGGCATTCACTACTATGCTCAGTTTAGAGGTAGGGGATAGCAATGAAGAAGAAGGAATTATTCACTCCTAAGGAAACGGTGGGAGGCCTGGGATGTAGCTCAGAGTGTTTGCTTGGCCTGTTAAAGGTCCTCGGTTCAGTACTCAGCACTGCCAAAACAGCAAAGGTGCTGGAAAGATGAGCGGCAGCCAGTCCTTAGGATGCTTCCTGAGTGCCCACTCCTTTAAGTGTCTTTGATGCACACTATCTTACTGAACATAAACAATAACCCTGAGAGGCAATCCTATGGTCTTCATTTCATCATGAGGGAAACAGAGAGTGAGAGAAACTGAGATGGGGGAGTTTCCAAAGATTCTCTGCTGGGAGGAAGTTGGCCGCATCTTGGTATGTCTAAATTAAAAACAGCCACTCTTTCTTATTTATTAAACCCGTGGCTCTTTCAATAGGAAATAACTATGAGGCTAGCTTATGGGTCACATTATTGGGAGTTATCTCTTTAATTTACCTTTGTTTTCAATTTAATGGTTGCATCTTAGTGTCTGCCTGGAAGGGAGGCAGGCATGGAGAAAGAGAAGGTGGGACATTCTCTGAGTCTTGGGAACCAACGTGAAGGACACAAGATACAGAAAACAGAGGGTACAACTGTTTCTCCAAGCTCATAAACAAAAAAAAAATCTTCTAGCTAAATAAGAAATAATAATCAAGTACTACCTGACAAACAAGAGGTCGGCCATGACAGCTGAAACTTGAAACTTAGACTCAGAACTTGAAGAAAGGTTTGGAGGCTGCAGCAGAAGGTTTGGAAAAGTGAGAAGTCAAGATGAGAGAGAGCTCACTGTTGACGACCAAGAGAGGGCAACTGTGATGCGACAGGAAGCTCATCAAGGGGCTGGCGATGTCAGGACCTGACACTAGGCAATACAAGCAGCCTAGATGTGGAGACATTGTAGAAGCTCCTAGGAGGCCGTTGACTGAAAGACGGGCTGGGATTTATCTGCATACTGGTTATTTGAAAGCATTCTGCTGGGGAGCTGGCATTGGCGAGATCACAGATTATTCTAATTTGATTCCAGTTAAATCATCTTTATGCACCAAGCGTAATGAAGAAACGCTGGTTAGCATCTTTTGAATGCCGAGCGGAGACAGGACTATGAATTAGAATTGTCTCTTCAAGTCAAAAACAAAGCTCAAATCAAAATCTAGATGGATGGAATCAGGGCACTTGTTCAGACAGACATCAACCCATCAATCCCAGCGTCTGCTTTCACTACAGATACGCTTCCAATCATCCTTGATTCATTCACGACACAGGGAGACACAGTTAGTCTTACTAGGATCAGGGCAGTATCCCCATTTCTCATCTCGTTCGTATCGGCTTGTAGTGGCACACCACAGCAGGTTTTCTTTCCGCCCTTCCCGGGTACATTCATGGTGCCACTGCTGGTTGTACTGAAAGGGAAACACACAAGGCATCCCGTGGGCATTCCCTTTGACTGTATATAAATCTAGGAGAGAAAAGAAAATCACAGTCAAATACAGCGTTGCTTTCTTCTTTGGTACGTGTCATCTGTTAGTGTATTTTTATTGGTTGAAACCCCCCCCCCGCCCCCCACACACTGGCAGGCACGTGTCAAAAGCTCTGTGAACCCTGGGGCCTCACCAGATAGTGTGTGCAGACACACCAGGCCTGCAGAAGTGGTGGCAAACGCTTTGCTCCTGTGTGTATCTAGTTGTTTGTTTCCTATAGCTACGCCTCGCAGAAGCATGCAAATTTGTGAAGGAATGAAAAGAAAAAAAGTGCAATGGAGTTTTTCTCTTTTAAAGTATTTGCAGCCTCCTTGCAGGAGGCTGATGCTGTAGACCACAGTCCTCCAAACAAAACAGCGGCCATCTTCACCAGATCAGCTGTGCAAGCGTCATCATGGCTGGGCCCGTGGACTGTGGACATTTCCTGATAGGAGAAAGGGGTGGGGAGGATCACAGGACTCTCACTCGAGTATCTAGTGATGGTCATTTGTATACTAATGTGTCCTAACAGCAAGTGACCTGAGAGATCCCCGATCTCTAGGATGCATAGGCTGGGGAAGGCTAAACAAAGAGGGATTCATCTATTTATCTTGGGGGCTGCGGTTCACGCCAGGCACAGACGTTCTAGTATGGCTGCTTCAGGTCTACCTACTCTCCAGCCAGTAACCATCGGCCATGCTCTGTAAGGAAGCCTGACAAACACATTGCTTCCTCGGGGTTAACTCTGGTGGACCCCACCTTTGGTTTGTCATTATGTCGGGGGATAGATGCTGTTTATTTCTCCCGGGAAAAGAAGTTTTACAACAGCTAGTAGATACTTTGGGAACCGAAGAGATGGTTTAACTTGTTCCTCTTGCAGAGAGAGGACCTGGTTTCGGTTCTCAGCACCGACATATTGACTCAGAAGTATCATAACTCCAGTTCTGGGGGACACAAAGTCTTCTGGCCTCTGTGGGCACCAGACATGCATGTAGTGAATGCACATATGTGCAGGCGGAACATTTATACATAAATAAACAAATCCTTTAAAATTAAAAAATCAGTATGTATTGAACACTTAGCATATCTATGCCGGGAATATAGTAGTGAATGGTAAAACTTCCTTTCTGTTAACAGCTGGCTTGGTGGAGAAAGAACGTGTGATAACACATATGTAAACATAGTTTTAGGTAATAATTCCACGCGGAAAATAAAATAGGATATGAAGATTGCGTGTGTCGTGGAGCGGCCCCTGCATCAGGTGGTCAAGTTGATTGAAGCAAGGACGCTACTAGAGTGTGGAGGGAAACTGTCCCCACAGAAGGAGCTGCAGGTCTAAAGACCTGGGAAAAACAGTGCTTGCAGAATAAAGGCGGCCCCTGGAGTGGACTCCGGAAGCAGTTTCTCAGATGGCTATTACACATGCCCGTCTTTATCCTGAGGGTGGTGGGATATCACTGGCAGGTTTCAAATGAGAAACCAGACTCCCATTCTTAAAAAGAAAAAAAAAATTCAGTGGGCGCACTGTGACACAGTCTGAATGGAGAGAGAGTGAAGGGGGCTAACGGGTGAGACAGATTCTATCCGTAGGAATGCTGGGGTGCCCTTGATGACAAAAGAGTCCTTCGAGGGGAGCCCGGGTCTCAGACACGGCCAGCAGAGTTGCTCTGAGCCAGTGCTCCAGACAGTGTTTGTCTCACGAATTCAAAGCATGAAATCCAGGGCTCCAGAGGGCGAGTCTTAGAAATATTTATTATAGAGTCTCAGGTGAATGTTTGGGGGAGGGGGACACCTGTAAATTTAGCAGGAAGGGCTCCCAGGAAAGCAGGGACCACCCAGCTGACAGTCCGGGTCTTTTAAGGGACGTATGGCAGACACAGGGCTGAGGTCTGAGGGGGGAGATGAACGAATGGGCCCGGTTGCCTCCTCTTAGTCTGTCAGAAACCTGTAGCCTCACAGTGCTCCTTCAGAACATGAAAGGGGAAACAAGAATCAGCACTTTTCTGTCCTCCCAGGCCTTCAGCAAAGACATTCTCAGAACCCCAACCCACCTGACCAGTTTCTACTTTCTGTTCTCATCAAGATGGCCACTATTATTATTTCCTGCTCTCATTGAGACGGCCATGCAGTTCTGCTGTTTGCTTGGAATATTGCAAAACTCCACCATCGCTGGCCATAGTGATAACCAACAAAACCATCTACGATTCAGCAGGTGATTTCCACGGCAGGGGTTACCCAAGCCATACTCTAGGAGGTCATCAGGCCTTAAACAAGAAGGTCATCTATGGCGATTTCTATACCGTCTCACAATTGGCAGGGGCTGGACTGAGTTCATGGCACATGACCGGGTTTTTATAGGAATTAGAGGATTTCAGGACCCAGGCTTTTATCTCTTTCAGCCCCTTGTTTTCCTATTCAGAAGCATGGGCTACTGTGTGTGTGTCAGTAGGGCTAGAGACCTAAAATGCTGACATAAAGTAAGCATCAAGTTCTTCCTGAGAGTCATAGGGTTGCCAGCATGCTGATAAAACTCTTGCTCTGTTGTAGTATATAAGCCCAGCAAATGTCTTAGGCTTGGCACCAACTCTTTGGTCCCTCACTGAGCTACACTGGCACCAGAAGGTCCTGCCCTAGGGCTTAGGACTTCCCTGATGCACTTCTAACAACTGGTACAGTGTCTTAGAATTTTTAATCTTACCAGACACCCTGAGGAGAAGGACTGGACCTGCCTGGTCTCTGTACACCAGGTACCTAGCACTGTGTCTGATTAATAGTCAGTGCTCAAGGAGGTAAAATGGGTGCTGGACAGAGGGATGAGTGAACAAATGGGTAGAACTGGGGTTGGGGACAGAGCCTGGTGTCAGCATTTTGCCGTGGAGCTTTATTTTTGTGGCTTCCATTCTTTTTCTGTTTAAAAATGCCAAAAAGTAACAGAACTGTAGAAAATGAAAGCCCCCCTATAAATCATGCCTCCCCACAATCCATGCTTGGTACACAACAAATAACCCTTGACAACAGTGCATCGTTTATCTTCCTGCGCCTTGTAGCATGACTGTCACACGGACGACAGCCAAGCTTAGAAGGTCTCTGAAGGCCCCAGAGACACTCCCGTCGCCCACCACAGGCGGGGTTGCGCTTCCGCAATCGGAGAAGTATGGGGCACAAGGGTGGGTGCTTTTTATGCATCAGCGCGAAAGCCTTCCCTTTACGTACCTTCCCTTCTGTTTGTCCCTCTTCTCCCTCTTGTTAGTTCTGCTCTTTTGTACTGATTCCCAAAGCTAGTTCAATTTTTCTTTCAGTACCTTTAGAGTCTGAGATTGTTGTCTCTTTAGCAGACTTAGCACATCCATTCCAAGATTCCAAGAATCCTTTTACTATAAGCAAGGAAGTGATGGAAATTTCCCAGAAGTCTCAACATGGCAGGCTCTATGATATATATGTGTATGTGTGTGTGTGTGTGTGTGTGTGTGTGTCACACGAAATACTATCTACATATTCTATACGTCTACTCTTACCTCTGTGAAGATGCTCACAGATGTCTTCACCATCCGACATGTAGGTGATCCACTTATGGGTCTGTTTCCATGACGCCACCACCGTGTTGCCATGCTGGACCTGGACCTTGTACTGGAGTGGACCCATGATCATCTTCCTGTTACAGTGCCATCTCAAGGAAATGAGGGTGGAATCACATTCATAAAGGCTTAATGGCTCTTCTGGATTGGATAGATTCAGGCCGAGGCAGCCACTGCCTCCCACATTAAAGAGGTGACTGTTTGAAACCCATTTCCACAACATGTACTTATTTGGCTGCTTGCAGTCCTCCAGGGTCAGGACGGATCTACCTGCCTGAATGCATGTCTTGAGGCTCTCGCTCTGGATAATGAAAATTCCTTTATCTGTAACAGAAGAAATGAAAGATGCGGTACACAATTTTCGTGTGTAATTAGCTAGGCTGTGATGATCCCAGTGCGAGTATCTGCGCTGTGATAAGACACAGCTGCCAGTCATTTCGCAGTTGAGGGACCGGGTCCACGGGCTTAATTTACACAGAATAGTTTTCTGGTAAGCAGATCAGTCTTTATTGGCAATGACGAGAGACCATTGACCTAGGAGGTCCCTGGGCATGGATGAACAGGGTTTCCTGGAAGTCCAAGTTCTTATAACGCTTGAACAGAGAACAGTGATGCAAGGGACCAGTGGGAGGGACATTGGGTGTCCAGGGTGTGGCCATAATCTATTTGTCTTCAGACCAATTTCTTAGTATTTGGAACAGGGCAGCTCAGGCAAGAGCCATTGAGATGGAGACCTCTAGCCTCATGTTCATGCAGAGACCCACAAGGTAACAGAAGCCCTTGTCTGCAGCTGTCTGATAGAGGATTCAGTACTGGTGAGAACTTAAGGCTTCTGCAGATGGCTTTCTGTCTAAATCCATCAGGAATGTGAAGGTGCCAACGTCTGCTATTCTTATCACGAGTAGCCTAGGGAGCATGCCGGTACCATCAAGAGAATGCATGATGCTTAGATACAACAGAGGCATGGGATACAGAGGCAGCGGTAGAGAAGAACAAGATAGAACAGGACAAGATAGAATATTCCCTTGGCCAGTTTCCTGTGAAAAAGATGGTAGGATCCAGCCAGAGAAGCCATATCCACTGCTTGCCTGCTGACCTAGACGTCACCTACTCCATCACTGGGCACACATTTCCTCATAGGCCTTCTCCTGATGATGATGCTGTCTTGGTTCTGTAGTCTCGATTCAGTAAGTGCGTGATGCTGACTGGATATGTCAGCAGCTGCTGCTTAAAGTGGCTTTATCTCAGAACATCTGTTCACATCCACGAGTTCTTTTGTCCTCCCCCGAACTAGGCTCCCAGATTATGCTTTACTTCTCATTTATTCCTTAGAATTCTGAAGGGACCATATCGGATTCCTTAAAATGGCTGGGTTTAGGGGAGTGGGGAATCATAGAACAACAGTAGGCAGAGTCAGGGGGAGCCTCTGAGAGATGTGGAACCACACAGATGAGCCTCCCAACACAGGAGAATGAAGAGCAGGGCCTTTTTTTGGGGGAAAATCCTTTTGGTTTCCTCCAAAACTGATCTGGCTAAGAGCTGATTTCTAGTAACCCAAATCACTTAAGACTCTGTTTAAAAAAAAAAAAAACATTGTGTATTAGTGAAAGCCGTACCTCATCTAATAATTGATAACCTTGCTCATAGCTAGGAGTGTGAGGAGTTAAATTAGTTGTCAGAAAAATGCTTTGATTACCTCACATCAGAGCAGAAGAGAAGGGAGTGCTGAGGGGCTGGGGTGGGGTGGGGGAATGATGGTTTTCGGGAGATTTCATTTCGATCTGGAAGTTTGTCTTCCTAATGGAAGCCACGTCTGGGTGGTTATTAGTTCCAGTCATTCAAAATCAAATCCGCCTCTCATCAGCGTGATATGGACTTCAGTAATTAACCTTCCCTCCAACTCTTCTTTTCACCTTCTCATGCCTGGGCAGCACGGTAGCCTTAATTTCAGTTGTAATCTGCTAATTGCTTTCGAGCCAACTCCGAGTCCCATTAATTTTTTAATAAGGGATAATTATTTTACCATGATCAACCTGTGGCTTAGCTTCTATCTAACGTGCATATTTCAGTGTATTCAGCCCTGATGTCCATGGACCGGGCCTCAATTTATGCGTCTGAGATGGGTCCATTGGGTAATTGGATTGTGGGTAAGAGCTCTGGACCCAGGTGGACCCGCCACAGACCAGTTGTGTGTCTGTGGACTGATGGCTGGATCTCTGGGAGCCTCGCTTTCTCTGTTTTGAGTTGGAACTGTGTACCATATGAATTCATAGGATGTGAAGGGCAGTCCAGTAAATATGCCATGCAAAACTACCATGGCAAGCGAGAAGCGGCCAGTGAGCATGACTCAGTAGCCTTCCTCGGACTTCTTGATTTTGAGTGACCGAGCACGCTGGAGATCTGTAAATCTTTCTGGGCTTTATGAAGTTCTACTCTGGGCATTTGCCAAAGAATTTTTTATTTTTCAACATTATCATGAAGGTTTATTTTCACTTTTATTTTAACCACACACAGTGGAGCAAAAATGATCCTGGGATCTGCTATCATCCTTTACAGAGGAATCACACTCTTCAAAGAACCAGATTTGGCTTGCTGGGTGGGGGTGGTGCACTCTTTTAATCCCAGCACTCTGTGAGTTCGAGACCAGCCTGGTCTACAGAATGAGTTCCGGGACAGTCAGAACTATAGGGTTTCTCTGTATAAATAAAAAAACAAATAAAACGGCAACAAAAAAAAATCCCTTCAGATTTTAAAAATCCTATTCACACTTTTTCAAGTTCATGTACCGTTATTATTATTAAGACTCCTCATATTTTGTTCTTCCACACCCCCTTCATTGCAAAGTATATACTTAAAATAATTGAGAAAAAGAAAGATTTGTGACATGAACAAGTAGTATATTGGTGGTAGGTTAAATAAATGGTCCAAGAAATTGCACATCACCAGGATTTAAGGTGAAAAAAATAATGTTTTAAGTTTCCAAATTAATACATTTTTAAGGGAAAAGAGTGGCAGAATCAGGTATGGTGCGATCACACCAGTAATCACCAAAATCTTTCCCAAAGTGTAAAATACAACCAAATAAACCTGGTCCATTCTGGTGATCTCCGGGGTCCATGCCGGTTCCGTGTCAGCTTCCTTTAGGGAAAGTGAATCAGTGTGTATCTTAAACAGGTAGGCACGAACAAATGTGCTGCCTTCCAATAAGCCAAGCTAACAAACGATTCGAGCCACTTTCCCATCAAGTCACAACAGAATCTGATTCTAGTATTTCATGTCTCTGTATCTGTCTACCATCCCTTTATTAGTGGCAGGGTCTTGCTGTTTCGTAGGCTGGTCCTGGGTTTCCTCCTTCTGCTCCAGCCTCTCACACACTGGGATCTCAGGTGTGAGCCACCCCACCTGCACCCAACACCCTCAACTTCCTTGAATTCACAAACAGCGAACAATCTCCCAGTGGACCATGAGGAGACACACTGTAAGCATCATTGTCAGAGCTGTTACTGTGTGCACATCTTAGCTGTTCCTAAAAAATTCTGCAATGTGGAAAAAGGCCACTAATCCTTAGTGTGTGCAGTTGCTGTATTTCAGAGAGGATGGAAATCAAGTGTGGGAGGAATCAAGATTGATTATATATGTCAAGGACATCAGTTCTGCCTGAACAGCAACTAAATGATTAATGAAGTACTGCCTGAATTACTAAATATCTTTGCAAGGAAGTGTTATGTTCTTCCCTTCCTAATTATAAATTTGGGTAGAGGAGAAGTATGGATTATTAGAAGAAACCTACAAGCTAATTAATATTGTTTAAAGCACAGGTAAAATAGTACCTGCGTTTCCCTTCTGAGTTTCTAAACAGGGAGAAGGAACCCTGGCTTGATCAACTGCTCATCTTAAGATACTTTTTTCATGACTGTGGGTGGCCCCTTCTTTCACTTACTCATTCCAAAAGCACTCATTGGTGCCAGCCGTGTGGGAGGGACAGGCCTGGAGGCCAAGAATTGTTAGTCTCTCTGTCCCTGGAAACGATCAATATGTGTGTTCTGGGATCTTGAGAATTGCCCTAGCTAGTATAATGAAGGAAGTCCCATCAGCGCTGAAGAAACATGACTACAATCACACTCAAAATGAGCCTGTGAAAATAAGTAATTAAAATAATCCAGGACAAAGAAGATAGATCACACAAAAAGACACTTAACGGAGCCTCCCACAGCTGTCAGTAGGAAGTAGATGGGACTCCCTTCCAAGTACGTAGGGAGCATGTGGATACCTGTGCTTGCCCGTCTTCCAGGGAAGATAAGCTGAACAGCCCTGGGTAGAACCTGAGTTTATCAGAGGAGACAACATTCACCCAGAAACCCAGACCCGTGACCTTCAGAGTCAGCTAGGACAACTTATCTCATTGAACCATTCATTCACTGTTTCTCTTCCAAATTCACTTTGCCTTAGGATACAAGTTCAAAATTTACTGAGGACTGTATTCCATTGTGGTTTATTTTTATATATCCTGTCAAAGCATTTAGAAAGAAGAAAATAAACTCGAAATTTTCAAGAGCAAACATGCAGTGACTGAACTGTTGGGAACCTGTTGATGGAAGGTATCTAAGTCAGAGTGCTGCCCTCAGGAGTCAGTGCCAGGGACGAAGGTGATTGTAACTCAAGGCCAAACTTACGTTTACCTAAGAGAAGTCCGTTGCAGTGGAAACCAGAGGTAAATGGCATCATTTTGGTCTTGAATATCAAAGGATCACAGTCCTCATATTTTCACCCAAGAAATGCTGACTAGGGGCCTGATAATTGTAACCGCAGGTGTGTACTGGTTCAAGATAGCTGTCTCTGTTTGTCACACAGTGTTCAGTGTTCGTAATAGCTGGAGACTGAGTCCATAGATATCCTGGTGGCTAACTAAGGGATCCTGCAAAGAGGATGGATGCCCTGGACACAGCTCAGAGATGATGACAATAGTTAGCCTTTGGGCGATGACAGCATAGCTGGATAGAAAATGTTGGAAAGCCAGGGACCTTTGCAGAGGCAGTCCCAAGCCAAGAACTACTGTGGAAACAGGCCCAAGCCAGCGGCCTCTGCTGGTGCAGGCCTGAGCCAGCAACTTTAGCGGGAGCAGCCCCAAGCAAGCTAACCTCAACAGATTAAAAAAAAAAAAAAAAAAAGAAATGGAATAACCCCATGTATTTTATCGGATCACTGTGGTTTAAAATTAGAATTCAACAGCAACACTAGTTTCAGAAAGCCCACAAACACATGGAAATTAAACAATGCTCACCTGAATCATCAATGGGTCAAGGAAGACATAAAAGAAGAAATTAAAGACTTTCTAAAATTCAATGAAAATGTCCATACATACATACAACATAACCAAATTTATGGGATACAATGAAAGCAGTGTTAAGAAGAAAGTTCATAGCACTAAATGTCTACATAAAGGAGCTGGAAGAATCCCACACTAGTGAGTTAACAGAACACCTGAAAACTCTAGAACAAAAATAAGCAAACTCACCCAGGAGGATTAGATGGCAGGAAATAATCAAACTGAGAGCTGAAATCAACAAAATAGAAACAAAGAAAACAAAACAAAGAATCAAAAAGACAAAGAGTTGGTTCTTCAAGAAAATCAACAAACCTTTATCCAAACTAACCAAAAGGCAGAGAGAGAATATTCAAATAACAAAATCAGAAATGAAAAGGGGGACATAACATCAGACATGGAGGAAATCCAGAGAATCATCAGGTCATATTTCAAAAAGCTGTACTCCACAAAACTGGAAAACCTAAAGGAAATGAACAATTTTCTGGATAAATATCACTTACCAAAATTAAATCAAGACCCGATAAGCTAACTAAACAAACCTATAGCTGCTGAAGAAATAGAAACAGTCATCAAAAGTCTCCCCCCCCCCAAAAAAAAAGCCCAGGACCAGATGGTTTCAGCTCAGAATTGTACAAGACTTTCAAAGAAGACTAATACCAATGCTCCTCAAATTGTTCCACAGAATAGAAACAGAGAAACACTGTCAAACTCTTTTGATGATACTACAATTACACAGATACCCAAACCACACAAAGACATTTCTAAGAAAGAGAATTATAGACCAATCTCACTTATGAACATTGGTGTAAAAAGACTCAACAAAATACTGGAAAACGGAATCCAAGAACACATCAGAAAAATCATCCACTATGATCAAGTCAGCTTCATCGCAGAGATGCAGGCATGGTTCAACATACAAAAATCTGTCAATGTAATCCAACATTTAAAGAACCTGATCATCTCATTAGAAGCTAAAAAAAAGTCTTTGACAAAATATAATATCCCTTCATGATAAAAGTCTTGGAGAGAGCAGGGATACAAGGAACATACCTAAACATAATAAAGGCAATATACAGCAAGCCAACAGCCAACATCAAACTTAATGGAGAGAAACTCCCAGCGATCCCACTGAAATCAGGAAGAAGAAAAGGTTGTCTACTCTCTCCATATCCAGTTGATGTAGTACTTGCAGTTTTATGAAGCAGTAAGACAACAAAAGGAGATCAGGGGATGCAAATCAGAAAAGAAAAAGTCAAACTCTCACTGTTTGATGATGATATGATAGTTTACATAAGTGACCCCAAAAAATTCTACCAAGGATCTCTATAACTCATAAACACCTTCTGTAATGTAGCAGGATACACGATTAACTCAAAAAAAAAAAATCAGTATCCCGCCTTTACACAGATAATAAATGGGCTGAAAAAAAATCAGAGAAACATCACCCTTTACAATAACCACAAATAACAAAAAATATCTTGGAGTAATTCTAAACAAACAAGTGGAAGACCTATATGTCAAGAACTTTAAATCTTTGAAGAAAGAAATTGAAGAAGATGCCTAAAAGTGGAAAGATCTCCCATGCCCTTGGGTAGGTAGAATTAACATAGTAAAAATGGCAATCTTACCAAAGGCAATCTACAGATTCAATGCAATGTCCATCAAAACCCCAGCAAAATTCTTCATAGACTTTGAAAGAACAATACTTAACTCTATATGGAAAAGCAAAAAACCTAAAATAATCCAAATCAATCCTCTACAATAAAGGAACTTCTAGAGGTATCACAATCCCTGACTTCAAACTCTACTACAGAGCTACAGTATTGAAAAAAGCCTGGCATTGGCATAAAATCAAACAGGAGAACCAATGGAACCAAATCGAAGACCTGGATATCAATCCACACACCTATGAACACCTGATTTTTTGACAAAGAAGGAAAAAAATATAAAATGGAAAAATGAAAGCATATTCAACAAATGGTGCTCTCATAACTGGATAGCAACATGTAGAAGAATGAAAATAGATCCATATCTATCGCCATGCACAAAACTTAAGTCCAAATGGATCAAAGACCTCAATCCACCACATTGAACCTCACAGAAGAGAAGGTGGGAAGTACACTTGAACCCATTGGCAAAGGAGACCACTTCCTAAATATAACCCCAGTAGCACAGACACTGAGAGAAACAATTAGTAATTGGGACCTCCTGAAACTGAGAAGCTTCTGTAAAGCAAAGGACACAGTCAACAAGACAAAATGGTAGTCTACAGAATGGGAAAAGATCTTCACCAACCCCACATCAGACAGAGGTCTGATCTCTGAAATATACAAAAAAAACCCCAAGAAACTGATCATCAAAAGAACAAATAATCCAATAAAAAAATGGGGTACAGACCTAAACAGAGAACTTTCAACAGATGAATCTGAAATGGCTGAAAGACACCTAAGGAAAATGTTCAACATCCTTAGTTATCAGAGAAATACAAATCAAAACAACTCTGAGATTTTATCTTGTAAGAATAGCCAAGATCAAATCACTGATGACAACTTATGTTGGAGAGGATGTGGGGTAAAGGGAACACTCCCTCAATTGCTGGTGGGAGTGAAAGCTGGTACACCACTTTGGTTGTCAGTATGGTGATTTCTCAGAAAATTAGGAAACAACCTTCCTCAAGACCCAGCAATACCACTTTTGGGTATATATCCAAAAGATGCTCAATTGTGCCATAAGGACATGTGCTCAACTATGTTCATAACAGCATTGTTTGCCATAGCCAGAACCTGGAAACAACCTAAATGCCCCTTGACCAAAGAATGGGTAAAAAAAAATATGGTACATTTATACATTGGAAAAAAATAATGACATCTTGAAATTTGCAGGCAAATGGATGAATCTAGAAAACATCATTTTGAGTGAGGTAACTCATACCCAGAAAGACAAATATATGTACTCACTCATAAGTGGCTTTTAGACAAAAAGCAAAGGAAAACCAGCCTACAATTAAAAATCCTAGAGAACCTAGACAACAAAGAGGACCCTAAGAGAGACATACATGGATCTAACCTACAAGGGAAGTAGAAAAAGACAAGAGCTCCTGAATAAATTGGGAGCCTGGGGATCATGGGAGAGGGTAGAAGAGAAGGGGAGAGGGAGGGAGAGAAGTAGAGAAAAATATATAGCTCAATAAAAAACAATTAAAAAGAAGAAAATGTTGGCATCAGGAGAACGTGAAGTTAGACTGACTTCTTTGTGCTTTGAGGTCACTCTGTGACGATCTTGACCTTTATTTCAAAAAGTTTGTATTATTATTCCTATGAAAGGGAGGTTTTAAACAAAACATGGCTGAGGCTGTGGCTTAAAAGATGAACTATGGTCAAAGAGCATTCAAGGAAGACATTTATTGCTTACTTTTTGTGTGCCAAAAAAGATGGTGAGCTCCCAAAATGGCTGGCTTCTTCACCCTCTTGACCTGAGACAAAAGCTTGTCATTGTAAAACAGAGGCCTTTGGACTTTTTCCCTGACTGCTACTGGACTGGCTCGACCAAGTTCAAAGCTGCGTGGGGGCGTGTTTACACAACAGCTGAGAACCCATCAGTCATCTTATCTCTCTTCAAACTGGCCAATCCTAAATTAGGGAAGTAAGGCCCCCCCTTCAATGACTTAAAAAAGCTCCAGTTTTCAAGGGGGAGCTGGACTTCAATTTCTGAGTTCCCTGTCTGCCTTGAGGAGGGTCTTTCTGTGTGTTTGCTGTGTGTTCTCTCATCTATCAGTAAAGTTTTCCTTCACTGACTGATGGCTATGCTTGAAGATATCTCAGCTGTAACCTCAAACAGTGGAGATTATTCCTGCCTTTTCGTTCTTTAACCATCAGAGAAAATGAACCCTGTCAAGACCACTGCACCATAGCAAGAGTTAAAGTACAATTGAATCCTTCTGGCGTCAACTGGAGACACCTGTAGGAAGTGTCTCTTGAGGGCCTTCTACTTCTACCTGTCTTTAGTGTCTCCTGGGTTAGACAGCTCTTCTCTTAGAAGCCGCCGCATGAAGATATAGCCAGGACAAGCTTTGAACTGCTAATTCTCTGAATGGCATCAGCACTTTTTTAGCAAACACCACTTGGAACAACAAAACAGAGTTCTAAAGAAATCCCATGCTATGGTGGCATTTTAGGCACACAAAGGGCTCTCTAGTTTTCAGCAGGTAATTCCATAAGGAAGTTGGCCTCTGTGCGGCTCTGTCTGGGGAGTGCAAGGAAAGTTCAAGTTCACAGTTCACACCAAGTGCAATGCTTAAGACAAACTACTAAGAAGTCATAGCTTGTGAACTGTGCCCAGTGTCAATCTCCTTTCTCAGTTCCCCAAGCTTGAGGTCTCTTTGACTCCATCTACCCAAACATCACCCACTGGCTCCAAATGCGGGCCTGCATCTTCTCCTTGAGTAAGTTTATTTCACGCGCACACACACATGAGTGTGTGTGTGTGTGTGTGTGTGATCTATATGTGTGGTATATGCATGAGCACTTGTGTCTGAGTTATTAATGGAGGCCGAAGAAGTTGGGTGCCCTGCTTTGTCATTCTCAACTATATCCCTTTGAGATGGGGTCTCTGGTTGACCTAGAGCTGTGTTGGAGGCCAACAAGCCCCATAATCCTTCTGTTTCTGCCCACTCTACTTCCCTAGTGCTGGAGTTACAAGAACACGTGCAACTACACCTGGTTTCTTTCATGTGGGGATTTGAATCCCAGTCCCTCATGTTTGCACATCATACCTGTTAACCCATCCCCCAGCCTCTCTGACACTATCTTTGTTTGAGTACAGAAGGGTGTGGAGATAAACGGGAAAGGCATAACCCTGTAACTAGTCTGGAGGTGGACATCTTCTCTCCGGAGATGTATTATCGCTGTATCAGCTTCCAGTATTTGGGTTTGTCTGCGTCCTGGTGAGCGCAGGGATTCAGACCCAGCCTCATGCTTATGATTCTGTAGCAGGAAGGGGTTTGTAAGCTGTTGAACCAAACTCCACGTAGCTCTGAGGTAGAGAAGTCTGGTTCTCTTCCATATGATTTTGGAATCCAGAAGTGAGACTCTGCACTTGCTCACAGCCAGGGCCCCCCCCGGTTCTCCACAGAACGGATGCGGATACCCAAGAGAAGGGCAAGGGAGCAGGTCTTCGCCATGCCTCTCTGCACATAAGTGCACAGTTCATCTCAAATTGCCTGAGTGTTATGTACACTTTTAACAGCCCTTGGGGTCCTGTCAACTGCCTTTTATTAATCAACTAACAAGTTATTTAAGTGCAGAAAGCAAACAAATAAAACAAAACAGAAACCTCAAGCCACAACACTCCTCTCTCAGCTCCTCCTCCCTCAGCGCTTTCCTCCTTCCCTGCCCTAGCATCGTCCTTGATTCCAAGGTGTCTTTATTCTCCAGCTGCTTGTAAACCTGAATAATCACCACCTCCCCAGGTCCACAGGTCCCCTCCTGCTAAATCTTTTTACGTGTTCTTTTCCCTTTCTCTCTAATCTCCCCAGATCACCAGTCCAGGTCCCGGGAGGCACACAATGCCCTTTGTCACAAGTGGGGAAACCAAACCCCAACTTAATCAGCTCCACTGGGTACACTCTGTGAGGCTTCAAATTGCCTGTTATCAACCCCTGCAGGTGCGGTAACTATTTAGGCTGCTTTTGACAGTCTCAGCCAGCCTGGACCCATTCTCCCTCCTCTCTCCAAGCCCCCAGCCAGGCTCTTCGTCATAATTCCATATCTTACAAATAAGATTTAAAGCTGAGCTAGGAACATGTTTCTACCCTTCCGTTTTCAACCTATTCCTGCGTCATCTTGCCATCATCTAAAAGGAGTGTATCCAACAGACATCACTGGGGTAAAAAAAAAAAATCGTTACTCACCATGACTCTGTTATCTTCTTACAGCCTGTGTTGAAACTACACATCTTAGTCACCAGGGAGCATGCTTACAAGGACAAGTTACAGCAGGACACAGTAGGATCGTTAAACTTCCTGCCCAAATGCCTGAATATTAAAGCCCTGGGGGAAATGATACAGACTGAACCTAGCAAGCAAACAGAAAACAGCTCCACCATCAACGGAGGGGGAAAAAAAAAGACTCAGGAAATACAAACAACCTTTCTAAAGGCAGAAGAGTTTATACTGACCTGACTAATATACCTTTAGAATGTGCCTGCGTCAAAATTAATGTTAACTTGAGGTAGATAAATACAATGTAACATGGAGGGGGGTTGTTTGTATCTGTATTAGTTGCCACAAACTCTTTGGTCAAAAGTCACACCGCTATATCCAAGAAGTCTGGGATGAATGGAAGCCCCTGGCCTGGCAGTTGCCCTGGCTTGGACTCCAACTCACAGCCTGCCAAGCCATGACCCCACCCCTGGGGAGGGTGAGAACCATTCCCCCAGGCTATTTATGCTTGTGCTGGAAAGAAGAATGCGTGTTTTTTTTGGGGGGGTTGCGTGGATCCCCCTCTGTCTCTCTCTCCCTTGCCATGCTCTCCTGGCCACCCGAGAGTGCAGCATTTATTAAACATGGGCATTTTCATTTGGCTTATCTGGTTTGATTGGATTTCTTTGTGCCATCTTAGGAAATATTCCTAACACAAACACAGTGGCGTCTACACCAGAAATGTATTTTCTCCTGATTCTGGAGGCTGAAGGGTGAGGTCAAGCAGGGCAGGGTTGTGTCTTCCTGAGACTGGGAGGGAAGGAAGCCCTGTCATTGCAGAGGATCTGCTATGTCTTCACGAGTTTCTTCAGCTCTCTGTTTTCTCTGCATTTTTTTACCCTGAATTCCCCTTACCAGGAATACACCATTGCATGAGGTTGGGACCATGCTAACTAACTCACTTGAACTTGTTCCCCTTTGAGAAAACTTTTTTTTTCTGAATAAGCTCTCATTCTGAGGTGCTGGGGGCTTAGGACTCTACCATATGATTGGGGGTTGAGGGCACAATTCAAACGGTGACAGTCTCCATCTGTGATAGTTTGAATAAAAAATGTCCTCCATAGACTCAGGTACACAGAACCCTGGGTGACACTGTTGGCAGGCGCAGTGGCCTTGCTGGAGGAGACGTGCCATTGGGCAATGGATTTGAGAGTGTGTTGCTTTGTCCCATTTCCAGTTTGCTATCTTGCCTTCATGTTTGAAGTTGAAGATGTGATCTCTCAGCTTCCTGCTCTGGCCTTCTGCTGCCAAACCGCCCTTGTCATTGAAACCAAATGAACTCTGTTTTCCATACGTTACCTTTGGCTGTGGTGTTATACCACAGCAGCAGAAGGGCAGTTAATACAGCATCTTCCTTATTAGATTATTTGCAGACTCCCATGCAAAACAAGAACAAGCATCCCTGGATAACAACAGAGAAATAGCTCTCCTTCCCACAGGCCTACAAGGATTACACCTTATCCCTTAATACTCCTTGACACACATTTAGTATCTAGATCGGACATAGGTGACCAGCTCCCACTTAGTCTTCTTACAGTATGTGATGAAGCTGCTGGCCAGTGAGCAGTCCACGCTCAGGCCCCAGACTGTGTGTTTGCCATTCCAAGTGGAAAATAGCAGTCGTTGTAGGCATGTACCAGGGAGGAAGTAGTCAAGAACCCACCCCAGAGAAGAAAAGCCAGGTGGATTGAATCCTGATCCTCTGGCTTGTTCTCCCCTGTCCATCAGACTCACATAAGGCACATAAACTCAAAGATAAAATTATTAAGACCTCCAAACTACCGAGCATTAAACTGAATGCTGGAGGCCCTTCTGAGCTTGGGATTCCAAGAAACTACATTGAGTACATGCCCATGAATCCTTCCCCAGTCTTCTTTGAGCTAAGTCAGTGCCATGGAGAAAAGACTGGCAGGCTACAGAATATACGCTTGAGACTAAAAAAGACTCGGCCTTGGATTCCCCAACTGCAAAATAAGGTTCAACCTAGCATCATAGATTCCTCATGGGGGATACCCTTGGTCATCCGGAACACTTTGGAAACATCAATACAAGTGAAAACAAATCTTAATTTTGAATGTCAGGACAGTGAAAAACAAAAAAACAATGTTCATAGTTACATAATAGTTACATAATCTCTTTGAATTTCCTGTTTATTTTCATCCTTGCAAACTTTCAACAACAGTAATGACCTATTCTTTTGGAACAACACTAGTCTGGGAAGTAACATAAATTAAAAAGTCATGTGACCACTCACAAAAGCAGAAAGTGAACAGAGCTCATTTTTTTTTTTTTGAGCGGCTTTACGTTATAGAGCTACTATAGGTAATCTCATATTTATGAGGTGCTCTTTGGTTTGTTTCTTCCAAATTATAATTTAACATATATATAATATATAAATTATAATATTTCTTTTCATTTCAATCAGTTCAAGCCATGACTTATGTTCTCAGCTATATGCCAGCTCTCTTCCTCCTAAAAAGCTTTCAAGGAGAGTTTCTGAAGGCATAAGGAAGGAACAGTCCACAGATGTCTCAAATCTGTCCCTCTGACGGATGGGGCTGAGTTCAGAAAGATATAGCACAATCTCAATGCTGCTTCAGGACGCACAACATAAATATGGGAATTGTCAGGTCAAAGAAGAGGCACTGCGTGGACGACTGGACTCCCCAAGCAACTTAACCTTTCTAGTCATTGGCCCGGAACCTGCTTGGATGGCACCTGATGCTATGACAATGAACAATGGGAAACAAGATTCCAAACAATAAAGAAGAGCTAAAAGGACCAGGCAAACTGGAAATCTATGTTACTGTGCAAAATAAGTGAGTGAGGTAAAGAGCCAAGCACAGGAGGCTAAAGATGCTGGGCAGAGATGAGAGAAATGAGGTCCAGGAGGTTGGAGTGATATGTGGCCAGGGAAGGCAGTCTGTCTGGTCATGCTTTTGTTTAAACTCCCAATCTCCAGGCTAGGAGAATGGCGTTTTGCCTAAGGACATAGGAGTTTGCTAGAATGGTGTATAAATCAACAGGTTTGCACATTTTTTTGCTTTACAGAAATATTCGCTTGTGCATGTGCGATTTGAAAGCAAGGAGCTGCAGATAGTACGAGGACCCATTGATCACCCTAGGGCTAAATTGATTTTCATGCTCCAAGTATAGAATAGGAGAAAGACTGGACTAGGTCATGGGGTTGCAGAGACACATCCAACACTTCGAATCAATGTATGCTTCCTCCCTACTCTCTAAGTCCTAGAGATGCAAGCTGCTTAACCTAGCATCCCCCTTAGGCAGGTATAGATTGCTGTGGCCTGCCTCGATGTCATGAGATTCAAAGTGATGCATAGAAATAGGCACAGAGTCCTCTCCAGTGTGGGAAACTACTAGGGTCAGTAAAGAGGGCATTGCCATGGGTATCAGAAACGGTGCTAAGGGATAACATCATAGTCACAACTCTTCCCCACCACCGCCCGCCTCCAGGATGTGGCTCTCAGCCTCCTCTTCTGAAAGCCCTCCCAGGTGGCCATCTCTCTTCCTCTACTGGACTGCCCTCAACCACTTTCCCCCACATGCACCATGACTCTGATGGCAGCAGGCTCCTCTCTGTTCCCTTCATCGGAAAATCTTTAGCTTCCACACAGATACAGCAATTCTCTAACTCAGTGCTTTGCCTACTGGTGGCTGTGCCTTCTAGCGTAGGAATGAATTTAGTGCCATAATCATTATGACAGATTCAATGCAATGGTATAGAGTAGAAAAACAGTGTGATCTATTGGGCAAGGGTATCTTTCCGATGAAACATCCAGATATATACCGTGCATTACCTATGAAATAGGTCCATGAACACTACACTCTTGACTTTGGCTCTAGTATTACTCTGGCCGATTGATTTCTTGACTTCTGCTTCAAATCTCTTTTCTCACTCACTGTTCAATTTCATGACTACTCCCACAACCACATCTTCCCAGGAAGCTGTGGAAGCTACACATATTTGGCGCCGGTACCCAGAATGGGACTTTCCGTGTCTGCTACCCCACCCCCTTCATGAACTTCTCCAACCTCCTTTCACTTACTCATTTTTAAATAAAAAAGTAACCAAAGTAAAAAAAAAAAGTAACCAAAGTAAATAAATATATATGTATACATGCATATGTATATGTATATTATATAATATACATATACATATGCATATAATATATATATATATATATATATATATATATATATTAAATTCACACTAGATGCTCCTTGTTAGAACTGACTTAGCTCAACCTTAACTTTCCAGATGATGTCTTTGCTGGGCTGCAGGGGGTTGCTTCATTCCAGTGGCCAGTATTCTTGGGTTTCCATACGATTCTGGGACACTAACAATGAGCCTCACCCTTAGCCTCAGCGACCTTAACAGGCCTTTCTCTTCACAAATGTAAGAGCCTCAGCAGGAGCTGTCAACTCACTGAACTTTGACAGTGGCTAATGCAGTGTTCTGGGGCTTTCTCATAAAACACGACCCAATACCGTATCTCCCTTTCTTCGTATGCCGACCCCCTACTTATTCCTCAGGAAGAAAGGAGCCCTTTGGCGGGCTGCCGGCTCCTCAGCCAGTCCCTGGCCTGCGTTCCTTCCACTCTCCTCATGGCTCGCTGTCCTGCCACCCATTGCTCTTTTCCCGGTTGTTTGTGTTTCTGTGTCTGTTTCTGGCTTCTTGCCTTCTTGGAGACAGTGTCTACCCCTTCTGGTTTTATTTCCCCGATACGGGGGAGTGGAGCTGCTGCTGCTGGCTCTGAGCTCACATCTGCTAACCTGGTGCTTGTTCATCTGCAGACAAGACCTACGCACCAACAGATGGTGTTTCTGGAATGTAAACCAAACATGTTTCGGAACGCTTCCCTTTCTCCTTGCTTCAGCTCCATGTTGACTTGCCTTTAGCTATGATTGGCATCCGTCTAGCAGATGAAAACACAAATTGTTTTAGTTCCATACTCATTAAGAGTGGCCTTACAGCGACTGTACGTAACAGGTTACATGCTCACTAGTGTTCTGTGCATTCCGAGTACTTACCAGCCCCGAGAGGCAAATGGTACTCTGCTGTGCTGACTTCTCAATCAAAAATCAGTCAGTGTGTCGTATGGAAGTAGAGTCCATCAAGTTTCAGATTCCAAACTGAATTCAACCCCTGCGTATGATATCTGTACCTCAGTTTCCTCCTTTGTAAAACATAGAGTCCCAAAATGGCATGTATCCTCCTTTAGTTGTAGGTTCATCATGACACGTTCTTCCCCTGGGTGGTCCAGGCTGTTCTGGAAGTTCGGCCACCCTGCATCCATCATTTCCTGTTCTCAGCACTGTACTCGGCAGATTCTGCCCTCCCCTTCCATCTTGGCTAAACAAACCAAAGGGCCTTTTGTGGTTGACGTTCCCTCACTGAGCCCTACCATGTGCTACATTTTGATAACAGCGCTGTTCTGGTTAGTTTTCTCTTGCTGTGAAGGAACCCTCTGACCAAAAGCAACTTGGGAAGGAAAGGATTTACACACAGGTCTCAATCTATCATTGGGGGAAGTCAAGGCAGGACTTCAAAGCATGAACCATGGGGGAACACTGCTAGCTAGATCTCTGGCTGACTGGGGCTCACACTCATGCCTAGCTATCCTCATATGGCCCAGGACCACCTGCCCAGGAAATGGTACATCCCCTTATGGCCTGGGCCCTCCTTAATTAATTATCAATCAAGAAAATGCCTCATGGATTTGCCTACAGACTAACACAACAAACTCAACAGAAACTCCTTTTCCAGGTGATTCTAGGCTGTGTTGAGTCGTCAAGTTGACCTCTCACCTACTATGCTGGGAGGGCAAAGGGAGAATAAAGAGGGAGCCGAACATCCCGAGGAAGGACAGGCAAAGTCTTTGCTAACGGAAATCAGCCAAGTGGGCATGAATACATTTTAAATCTATGCTGAAAGTTAAAAGCCGTAGCTGTGAAGGGTTCTGATCAGAGCAGAGTGAGAGAATTTCCTCCGTGGTACCAGCTCCCCAGATACACAAATCCGTCAGGCAAGGGCGCGTCTTCTGAACAATTAGTGCCAAGAAAAATGAGGACATGGCAACCCTGAGGTCATTATCTTGACCTTGAGCCCTGTCTAAAGCAAAGACAGTGAAACAAGGTGGGTGACAGGAGGAGGTGTGAGCAATGGCTGAAGGCCTCCCTGGTTTCTGTCTGATAAATGGCGTGTGCTCTTTCCCTGTGCAGTTTTGGGCTCCTCAGAAA
Source organism: Microtus oregoni (assembly GCF_018167655.1). Lineage (NCBI taxonomy): Eukaryota > Metazoa > Chordata > Mammalia > Rodentia > Cricetidae > Microtus > Microtus oregoni. Next base: position 15,240,467 of record NW_024543096.1, read on the forward strand.
GCAATCCCTGAGACGTGCATTTCTTGCAGTGCAGATTGTCTATTTGGGGGGCAGTTCTAGGAAGCATGGTAAGGGAGAGAGGAAATGAGCAGGGAAGGGAAGAAACCCACTATAAGCAACTGAGGTTCAATTCCACAGTGAGAAGACCCACTTAGAAGTCTCAGTGGGCCCACACAGGGACAGAAAGCTGTGGCATTTTCCACTAACACATGTCCATCCGTCCATCCGTGTGTGTGTGTTGTTGCCGTCATCCCCCCCCCCCCAGTTGATTGTCATTCCTGAGACGTTGATTGCAGCTGTTCCTTGGCTCCCGCACTTGAGTACAAACTTCAGCTGTGCTGGCTAGTTTTATGTCAACTTGACACAAGCTAGAGTCATTTGTGCAGAGGTATTCTCAGCTAGAAAAGCAGGCCACAGGCTGGCACCACAGGCTTGCCCCCAGGCAAATCTGTGGAGGGCCCAGCTTACTGCTGGTGGTGACTCCCTCACCTTGGCTGAGCAAGCAACAGGGAGCAATGCAGTAAGCGGCACTCTTCCGTGGCCTGTGCATCAGCTCCTGTTTCCAGGATCCTCCCTTGCTTGAGCTCCTGCCCTAACTCTCTTCCATGATGGACTGTGTTAATCTGTGAGGTGAAATAAGCCCTTTCTTCCTCAAGGTGCATTTTCTCATGATGGTTAGCCCAACAATAGAAACCCCAAGACAGAGTTAGACACTCTTTCAGGTTTCCTCCAGAATACTGATATTTTGTTCTTCCTTCTTTGCTAATAAAAACTTGACTCACATCTGCCTACAATTCACTTGCAATTCTGCTAGTGCAGGTGATAGGTTCTGGAAGGGAGCCCGGATGGGCAGTTCGTGCAGAGTGCCTGTACCTTTAGCACACCCACTGCAGTGCCTGCACTGGGACAATCTTTCTGCCCATGACATTGAACTTCAGGTTTGCAGGCAGCTCCTAGAAAGTGTGCCCTTGTCATTAGCCACTTTCTCAGGCCAGGATTTGGGCCTGCCAAATATAGAAAGGATTTGCTCACGGTGGGTGCTGACTCTGACTGGAGGATCCCCAGATAGGCTGTATGTGGCTCGTTCCCAGCTTGTCTCTCTCACAAGCTGCTGCCTACCACCTAAGCCCAAGATTCGGATGCTAAGATGCAAGGCAGCCAACTGCAGGATGTGTGTGTGTTTGTGACGCATGCTGAGAGGGAGTTCGACTCAGCTGAACAATGTTTTAAGAGCATTTCCAACTTGGGGCTGCGGAAGTGTTGGTGTGATTTAGCCATGGTGAACATAAAGCCCCTAGAGTGCTAGTAAGTACAACCCAGAAAAAAAAATTCTCTTTTGAAAAAGAAATGTGCGTATATATTGAAAGGAAAATAAAAGAACAGAGACCTGGATTACATCTTGCTTTATGCCTCTATTCCAAATGTATTCCTAGGGCAGAGGGGGTGGGGGCTGCCAGGAGGCTCTGTCTGGTTTAAGGTCACAGTCACGCCTTCTGGGACACACCTTCCACGTCTCAGGGACTGGTTCCTGAGCTGGACCCTGAAGGCATTGATCTTTCCTTGGGTTTCCCTCCACATTCACTGGCAAGTCATACTGTCTGTGGTTGGTGCTCAAACTTAGGCTGAATTTATCAGTTTGTGCACGTGTTTGGGCTGTATAACTTAATTTTCAGTGGTCCCATGAATATTATAGATCCATTGTTCAGCCTAGAGAAATCGAGGAGCAGAAGGTAGTTTGTGTCTGTCTGTAAAAATCTCAAGGCGGCCGAATCCGCTGAGAGATGGAACGCGGTGCCCCGCCTCTCCAAGGGGAGGAGCAGACAGGCCTGTTTGGGGGTCATCTGGTACGCACGGTGTCGTACAACGGTGAACCAAATACTCGCTTTGGTAGGGAAAGAAATTTAGACAGCTCTTCGTCAGCTTTATCTAAAAGGTGACCTTCCTGAATAACTCTGGTAAAGCTTGCTTTTTGAAGCTATCCCCACCCTTCTATATCCCGTGTGACTCGCTCGCCCAGAGGTCCTGCCTCTCGCCGCGCCCTAATTCGGAGGCCAATAGGAGTACCGAAGGGACAATACGGACCGGGTCTATCCCTTCTGCCCCGGGACAGTACACTAGCGACCACAGTACAAACTTGGACGTCTTGCTCAACCAGTATCCGTTTCCCGCCCCTGACACCCGAGTGCCAATTTGCCCCAACTCCAGCGCTGGGGACACTCACCTAGCCACTCGAGGGCCGGTTCCGGGGTGAGAGTTAAATCCTGGGCGCTGCCCGGGTGAGCCCCCAGCAACAGCAGCTGCTGCATCCAGAGAAGCTGCAGCATTGCTAACCATTGCACCATCAGGCACTCTAGGTGGCCACGATCGTGTCCCCTGCACTGGACTTCGGTGCAGGAGGCAAGAGCAGCCTCCACCCTTCTTGAGGACTACGCCACCTAGGAGCCCTGGAGATGAACTCGCCTCCCTTGTCGCCACCGTAGGAATACTTTTGGCTCTGGGCGTGGAGACTCAAATAGCCGAGTTTTCCCCGCCCTGCACACGGAGCCTTGGGGAGGGAGGAGGAAGAGGGACCTGGCCCCGAGCAGTCCCAAACACTCCTGCCTTTGGGGTTCGAAGAAGGCAGGGCTGAGGAGGTCCCGTGGTTGCCCCTTCCTGCTCCTTCGGTACCTAACCTTCTCTCGGGTTTGCTCCCCTCTCCCCGCCACCCCAGGACGCCCCACCTCGGAGGGTGAGAGAACTGATCCTCTCCGGGAGAAGAAACCTACCAAGTGGATTTGCAAGAGGGTTTGGCGGGCCGCAGATGAGTAAAAAGAGCTGTCTGATGAACTCAAGCCTGGGACGCCCCTGAACACAGGAAACACCTAGGGGTTTTCTGGTCTCCAACACCCTGGTCTCCAACATCGCCCCAGAGTAACTAGAAAGAGCCTCCACTATCCAGCTTTATTCTGGCTTAAAATAACCCTAGGCTTCTGTTTCTTTAGATCATCTTTCTAATAAAATATCCCTGTGTAGAGTTGAGAAACCCAGCCTGAGAGGTGAGTGACTGGATCTCCCTTACTCTTTAACTCAACAAAACTTACTCCCTAGATGAGTAGAGACAAAACAACGAAAGATACAAGACACCAAGTCCCCAAATCCTGACCAGAGACAGTCTTTCTAACTGCCCCCCTTCCCCCTTAGATAACCAGCCTTAACTGCACTGGAAGCATTGAGCTCACAAGGGAGCAGGTTGAACAAGACCCACCCTAAGCAAGACCTTGGAATTAGAGGACAGCAAGACGGAACCTGGTGGGGAAAGGGGAACAGGTGATACAATCTTGGAGGACCTGTATTTCTTACATATTTTGTCGATTGCAAAACTTCCAAGTACAGGTAGCACAGTGCGTGACTCAGTAAACATGCCTCTGCCTGGAACTGATAGCCAGGAGTGAAGGCCAGAGTGAGATAGGGGCTCAGCTTTACAGGAGTCTGGACAGCTCTTGGGTGAAGGGTGAAATAAGCCTGGAACTCTGGGAACTAGCGAGGTCTGTGCACTTCTGCCCTGGTGAGAGCCTAAGGCTGGAGGCATCAGGTGTGTGGCTTAAGGAAAGGTGTACTGTCTGGTTGTCCTCTGGGAAGAAAACTGAAGGAGTCAGAGGCAACTGGAGAACAGGAGATGTCCCAGTGTGTACCTCCAATCCATAGCGAGTCAGTTGTATGCAGAAGTCAGTATCTATGCCTGAAAATATGCGACAAAAGAAAAAGGCACATTGTGAGCCCAGCAGACCACACAGTCTGCAGTCAGCAACAGTGACTTTCTCTCCATTGACCTCAGAAGCACATTACTGCTGGACTATTGCCTATAGTGGGAAGATTCGGTCCTGATTAAGTTGCCTGGCATCCATCGTGGCAGGCAGGTGCAATCCAGGTGGCCTAGTTAGGTAACAGGGTTGGTTACAGATGTTAATCTCTGGAGAGAAGCAGGGCAGTGGGAATAAAGGGGAAAGAGACAGGAGGATGTGGACTGGGCTCTGTAGGTCACACCAGCATGGGTGACGGGTGGTGGGAAGAAGCCGCGGGCTGGGACAGGAAGTTGTAAGAGACAAAGGTTCGAAGGAAGTGCTTATAGGAGAGGTTGTGTGCCTGGGTTAGAACAAAGGACAGCCACGGGGCACCCTAGGAAGTAGGGCAACCCTAGGAAGTTAGGTCTTCTACTTGCTGGGATCTCAATTTTAGCCACTGTATAATGAGGCCGGGGAGCCTTTTCTGATCCATGCAGAGAATATTCTAAAGCGGCAGAGCTCTGACGAGGAGGAGGGGAAGGGAAGGGAAACAAGTCATATTTCATCCTCAGAGCAATTAGAGTAATGAAGAGAGGTGAGGACAGCTTCCTGGCCTGTGACACCACATATCCTCGTTGCCATTATAGACTCAAGAACAGCTACCGTTTTTTATCATGTTTTCCCAGAATGTTATTATGGCTTAGAGGCAGAGATCCATGGTGGAATTTTTAGTCCCTGAGGAAGGAATGATTCTGATTATTCTAGACTTCCATTTCAGGTTGGTTTGTCGTCGTCGTCGTTGTTGTTGTTTTCTGGGACAGGTTTTCTGTGTAGCTTTGGAACCTATCCTGGAACTAGCTTCTGTAGACCAGGCTGCCCTCAAACACACAGAGATCCGCCTGCTTCTGCTTCCCGAGTGGTGGGATTAAAGGCGTGCACCGCCATCACCACCTGCCAGCACTGTGACTAGCTTTCTCCAAACCTTTGTCTGTAGAATGGGGAGAAAAACATCTCGTTGTGGGGTCACGTTCAGAACGTATTAAATGAGCTAATGGAAGCGAAGTGCGTAGCACAGTCTAACCTGTTGTGAATACCCATCCCTGGTGAAATTACCCGGGGCGAGTGAGAAGGAAACTCGCAACACGCAACAAACCGGCTTAGGAGTTTATTAGAGGGGGTGCGTACAGGCCTGGGGAATCGGTGTGCAGAGAGAGAGCGAGAGAGTATAAGAAGGCAAGTCTAGCTTTTTAAAAGCTGCCTAGCGCATGTGCACAGTGGGTTGGCGTGACTACGTCATACGCAGATATCACAGATGACGGGCTCATGCATGTGCAGAGGGGCTTAACTGAGTCATCGTGGACGTAACCACGCATGCACGCATGTGGGTCACGCGGGGCCCTTTAACATTCAGGCATCTCCATGCTAAGGGCCCGTCTGCACGTGCATGGCTCCTTATGTGGCTGAAATCATTACACTTAGGAGCTGCGACTGTGTGGGGAGGAAACAGCCAGAGGAGCAGACTCAAACTCAGAACAAGACTACAGAACGGTGGGTCATTGGGGATGTCTCTTGCCCCCAATATTATTATCCTGGCACCCCACTATACACCCCCTTTATAATAATAAGAATGCACCCTGCAGCCCAAGACCTTACCTGCCCATAGGATGTATACACACACCACTCTGAACAATGGGATAGGTTTCTCCTCCTCTTAAACAACAGACTTAGAACAATTTGGTTGCACAGTCCTCTGGACCAGACTGAACCAAACCAGATTTGAGTTCACATGCAATAAGCCAAAACTGTCTTCAAGTTGAGCTTTTAGGGAGACTCTCCTATTTACCGTTTTATGACTGTGCACACTTGGGCATGCATATGATTAAAATAAGATGAATTATGGGAAGGAACATGCACATTGAAAAAAATGTTTATGTCACCCAGTCTTTCACTCAAACTAGAGATCCACCCCAAACTATATCCCTTAGTAAGATAAGAGTCTGGATCCATTCAATTAGTCAACCAGTCCAACTCGATAATTTTAGTATAATGGAGGCTTTTTTTTTTTATCAAAACAACAACAACAACAAAAAACCTGGACAGGACCCAATCAGAGAGTTCTCTAGGTAAGGCCATGACTATTGTTAATCCAAGGAATTCAAAGGCAAAAATCACAAAGTTACAATTTTGGGGAGCCGGATTAACTCATGCCTTGTTTAGGTGCAGGCAAAGCTTGGTTTTGTGACAGATGTCCTGCAAATGCCTCTGCCATCCAAGTAAACAAGGGGTTTATACAAAGGCAGAACTTTACAGTTAGCATGTGAGTCTTGTGACCCCATTTCCTTGTAAGAATAGCTGAGGCAGTGAAAGATATTACAACCATCAGCAGTTTTTAAGAATAGCTCAACTGTGCTGGAAGTCATCCATCTTGGGCAAGTTAGCTGCCAGGGTACTTTTAAGATAACAGCAGCTTCCTCACGGCTTGCAAGTTAAAAACAACTTTGTTTTTACAAGACTTTCCAACACAGTGAATTATCCTCTAAGCATAATGCTCACCATCCCAGTAACCAGCTCCTCATTCTTTTTAGATGCCATGAAAAGAAACGCTGTGTAGTAACTCGGGCCCTGGAGTCTTCGCTGTGTGGCTTGCTGTCAGTCCCTGCACTGTATTCCTTTCCAATATGTTCCATTGCTTTGCTCTGAACAAAAGCTTCCTTACCACTTTCCAATCTGTGTGGGTTTTTCTTTCATTCTTGAGTGAGGCCAAGAGCCTGGAAATACCAGGCCTAGGCCCCGACCACCATTGACATTGTCAAAGAAGGGATCAAAAGAAAGGAGGAAAGAAAGAAAGAAAGAAAGAAAGAAAGAAAGAAAGGAGAGAGAGGGAGAAATTGTGGGATCAGGGGAGAAGGAGGGAAGGAAGACAAGACAGGGAAAAAGGATGAGTTTAAAAGGATTATAGTATTTGAAGTCATTAGAAACTTGATAAAACTGTTTGGAACCTGAAGTGTGTGGATGAAAATGCTTAAGAAAATGTATGTGTTTAAAGCTCACTTAAAGAATGAGCTGTTATGCCCAGTCCGTGGGGACCCCAAAAGACTTCCAGGGAGACCAACTCACCGAAATGCAAAAGCAAGGTTTATTGTGTACACGTTTTCAAGCCGTCAGGGACCTCGTCAGCACAGCAGCATGAGGAGGTACCCCACCCTTCTAGAGGGCACTATTTAAAGGCAAAAATCAGAAAAGTTACATTAGCAGGGTGTGGGGTGATGGGTTCAATCCTGATTGGCTCGCATCTAGGGACTTCTCAGAAATTTTATTTTTGAAACTTGCTTGTTGCTTGTCAAGTTTTCTTATGGCTCACCTTCGGGTGGGTCATTCTAGGGTTATTTGTACTTTCCAGATGGCTTCCCTGTTACTTTTGCCCCTACCCATTTCTGAGGACTGGAATGTTTTATGAGAAATAGCTTACGCAAGACCCAAGATGAAAGTGGAGGACAAAATGGAGCAACTTTGGGTCTTTATTCCCCCTTGTTCTAGTAACCATAGTGAACCCAATCATGGTTCCTAATAGTTAACTCATGAGTATCTTCAGTCCTGAGGGGACTGTAGATTTGTGATCTCTGGACCATAAGTTGTATTGTACCCAACCTGAATTTTACTAGCCGGTTAAGAATGCAAGGCCCAAAAGTCAGTTACAAAAGCAGAATTACCAGGGGTCCCAATAGAGTAGAGATGAGAGTAGTCAACCAAGGGGAACTAGTAAATCAGGTTTCAAACCAACCCTGGCTGGCCCCGCCTTCTCTTTTCCACTTTGTCAGTCCTTCTCTAACTTGAGCCATGTTGTCTTTGATTATTCTTGAGTGATCAGTGAAGAAACAACATTCTTCACCTAGCGCTGCACAGAGCCCACCTGCTGTATAAAGAGAAGATCTAATCCCTTCCTGTTCTGCAATACTAACTCTGCCAGGGAGGATAAGGACTCCTTTACGTGGGAGATGGATTTTTCTGTGCTTTCTATACCCACATCTATGGTAACACATAGGTTGGAGTAATCTTGATTCTGGGTTACTGGTGCTGAGATTCCCATACCCAATCCCCCCAGGCTAGCGCCTAAAAGTAGGCTAAGGGTGAGGGCTGTCATAGGCTCTCTCTTATGTCTCCATAGACATGAGGGTTGGCTCCATCCTTGCTGCATGGGGTCTAGGAACTCCTGATCAGTGTGATAGATTATTCTCGGAATGAGCTTGACTAGCACACATATCTCCTGGTCTGGTTTAGGACTTCAGTATGCACACAAGGGGTAAGCCCCATAGAACAGGCCCACCAAGTGTCATTGTGTGGGAGCAAGTACTGATCCTGCTTGGGTAGACAGTGAAGAATTACAGATGGAAGCTTTATCTGGGGGAACCTGTCCTATACATAGTCCCAACCCAGTCACTTGTTCTAGGGTAAAGCCTTGTTTGTTCTGTTGCCACCAGCAGTGATTAATGTCAGTCGTCATGGAAACAGTAGCACTAACTTCTAGGTCCTCATAGAAAGGAGGAGCTATATCCTAACAGAGCCAGCAAGCTTTGGTCAAATTGGGTTGGGAAGCATTCAGTACCAGGTACGGTCTATCCAACAGAACCATTAAAGGGTGATTGTGTCCCATCAGTGGGCTGATGGTTGACGTGGTTATGAGGCTAGAGATGACATTCACCTGAGCTGGCTGTGGAATCATCCCCCAGATGGAACTTGGGTGGCAGGCTCGGGGACTGAGGTAGATTAATGACCCATTTGGGTCCTATCGAAACCTTAATGACTGTGCTTTGCGGATGGTGAATGTCAGGACTGGGTCATAGCCAGTGTGGTAGAGCTGTAGGCCCCAGGTCTTACCAGTGGTCCAATCAGCCTTTTTCCCACCTCCGTGAATTGGATGACAAGCTGGTTGCAGTGCCCTAAGCAGTCGACCAGGGGTGGTTGGGGTATCGCTCCTTATCATAGCAGGGTCCACAGTCAATTCATTTGCTGCCTATGGGGCAAGTTCCTATCCCCACTGTCTTCATATCCCCTGCCCATTGAACAGTAATTAAGTTTCCAGGGACAGAGGGCAACCAGCTAATCCATCCGGTGGACTCACATCCCCATTTGGCACAGTAGGTATCCCCGGCACCCCCGCAAGAAGGTTGTTGCTCCTTGGAACAAGAGTGATAGACATAGAATCCCAAGGATTGAGTTTGTAAACAACTTGTTATGCTTGTAGTTGCTCTGAGCAAAACAACTTGTTTTCCTGTGTTTGTAGCTGCTCTGAGCACGAGACCCTCGGGAGTTCCTGATGGTAAGGGAGTGGTTTCTGGTGGGTTTGGCTGGGGCATGGCTATCCCTATATAAGCTGCCCTGGACCACAATAAAGGGGGCATTCTTGTTTCAAGGATGACCCATGTCCCTGTGTCTCTCAGTGTGTGTGTACGTGTTTAAATTTCTAGCCCCTTTCCTCTGCTTGTGTTCCGTCCCATGGTGCAGGCACTACATTAATGCAGAAAGAGCTTGTTTTAGCTTGCAATTCAGGCTGTCATCCATCACTGTGGGAAATCCATCATTGTGGGGAGTCAGGGTAGCAGGGACTCAAAGCAGCTCGACACACTCACAGTCCAAAGTGGGTGAGAGAACAGAGATAGAGAGAGAGAGTAGGTGGAGTCAAGGAAACTCCAAGTAGCTGCCGAAAAAGAAGGATAGCGGAAGCTTATGGTAAGCCACAGCCTCATGGTGATACACAAATTAATAGAAATGGGTTAATTGAAGATGTAAGAGCTAGCTAGGAATATGCCTAAGCTATTGACCAAACAGTGTTGTAATTAATATAGTTTCTATGTGATTATTCAGGTCTTGGCAACCTCTACTGAAAGAACAGTCTTCTTTTACAGTTTTTCTACCCTCCTTTTGCAGTATTTACCATGCTCTTACCCTGGTAAGTGGTATTTTTGTCAAAGCTGGTTTCAGACAACCATTGAACCACATGTTCAGCCCATATTGTATTTTATTTGTTATTTATTTGTATGCTTGTTTAGATGCTTGAGCATGAACCTAGGGTATTATGTATGCCAAGCAAGCACTCTACCACTGAGCTATCTCCTCTGCAATACACAAACACACACACATTAATATATATACACATATATACATATATATATACATATATGTATATGTGTATATATATTATAGATGAACATCTTGAGCATGTCCAAATGATGGGAAGGATCCAGACAGGGAGAAATCAATAAAAGTTCAAAATAAGGATCCTGAGAATTCAGAAATTCCCATAACAAACATGAGGGGTTTGCTTCCTAGGAAGAAAACAGTATATCCCGTATAGGAAGGAATGAAGGAAGGGTTGTCCACAGGGCTGAGTGTGTGAGCTGCATAGTTGAGAGTTATCCATTGGCTAGTTTTCTAGCTTCTGCTTGGTAAGTGCTGTGAAGTAGTGGGGACCTTCACTCCTGAGGTGGAGAGGGGACAGTGGGGGAGGTTGACTTCCATAGGGACAGAGAGAGTGCTGCTGGGGAAATGTAGGAGGGGATAAGGGACTCGCTAGATGTGATCTAGGGTATTTATAGTGGCTCATGTGCTTTCTGGCCCCTGTTCTGTGCCCAGGTACAGGCAGGGAGAAGGTAGACATCAGCCTTCTCCAGCCTGATGTCACCCAGCCAGGAAGAGCACATGGGCCAGTGGAAGGAGTTAGCAAGAGAAAGGTTGTGTTGGGACTTTGAAAGACATGGTTTTATGATCACAAATGGACCAGTGTTGACAGGCAGAGGGGACTTCAGGGAAAGATGGTTACTTTTGGGTTCTGGCTTATTACTTACTAGTCCAGTGACTCAGCAAAGTTGTTAAACTCCAGTTAATTACCTATAAAATTAGAACAACAACAGCAATACCTGTATTCTTGGCTCACCTCGGAGACTAAAACAGGAACAGTGGTCACAGTGGCATCACAGCCGTTTGAGAGGTTGTTTTTATTATGAGTTACTGTTACTTAGAGTTAACAAAGGAACGTTTGGGAAATTACAGAGTGAATATGGCTGGATGTCTTACAGGGCAAAGAGAAAAACCATCATCAGACAAAAACCAGCCCTCTTTCATCTCAGCAGCAGCCATTCACAAAGGGCTTTGCATGTACTGAACCTTCCAGGTGGTTAGAAGTTTAAGGCACTAAGTGGGAATCTGCTCTGGGATCAGTCTTTGCACCTTGTCCAGCCTTAGTCTCCTTTCTGTAAAATGGTAGTAACGGAGTATCTAGTGTATAAACCATGGAAGTCCTTTACAACCTGGCAAAGGCTGAGCCCTGGCGAAAGGAACTGTGATTAAGTAACACGGCAGTGACACTGTGTAACACAATGTTACACTTATTTTCTGATAAGGACACTGGAAGAGGTCCCATGGCATTTTGTTACCTTATCCCCATTAACTTCCAGTAAATGAGAACTCTATATAGATAAGATAACACACTCATTTATATAAGGCACAGATTTTTCTAAGCTATTTAATACATATAACTGCTCTCTCCCAATATTTATTAAACACTGAAGAGTGTGGTCAAACTATTATTTTGTGCTATGACTTAGCAGTACTGTGGTGCTTCCATAATGCCTGCAATTGCTGAAGCACTGAGAGGTGAAAATTTATTGGGCAGAAATCCAGTTTTAACAGGGAATTAATAAATGAGCTTTTACTATAGCCCAAACAGCAATTTATATCAATTTAATTCAATTAACAGCATTCCCATGATGTGATGCTCAACCAGAAAAAAAGTTCCACTTGGTCAGGAGTTTCAGGCAAGTCCTCTGTCTTGATTGGTTGTGCACAGGGCATCTTGTGTGCTTGCCAAGCCTCCCCCTGCTTCCTGCCTGCCCACAGCCTGGCTGCAGAGACACAAGAGGAAGTGAAGGGGCTGTAATTGTGAATGCAAAAGGTGACCTGTTCCAGACAGTGCCTGCCTGCCATTATGGCACTGAAGCTCACACAGGTGTGGTAGAGCTTCTTCCTGTGACAGAGGTGTGCAGAGCTCCTGTATTGAGGTTTGTTTTGGGGTTATGCCCATTAAACCTCTCAGGGTTCAGAAAGATTCTCTATGGCAGGTGAAAATTGGCTAATTGGATCTAAGGGTAAACCGAATAAATCAACTCACGTACATTACTGTCACGTGTTCTTTATTCCTTTGCACAAAGAAGTAGAGAGAAGAAGAGGAAGAGGAGGGAGAGGGAGGAAGAGAAGGAGGAGAAGGAGGAGGAAGAGGAGGAAGAGGAGGAGAAGGAGAAGGAGGAGGAGGAGGAGAAGAAGAAGAAGAAGAAGAAGAAGAAGAAGAAGAAGAAGAAGAAGGAGAAGGGATAATCTCCACGAGGTTTTTAGTTTTTACAGAAATAGTTGAAAAATTCCATAGGCAAAGACAATGATAATATGCATATCAATCACCAAAAGGACAGGTAGAACTTGACAAAGCAGCACTCTGGAACAGGTGACACCACTTAGGAAAAAGTCAGCATCCAAGAGGAAATACCTGATATTCCAAACCATTAGATAAAGTTACTAAATGTCTCAAAGCCTGGGCTCACCTATTCCCCTCACTCAATCTCTTTTTTTCCAGCTTTGGGGACACCCAGATTTATTTGTTAGCAAGGATGAGGCATGCTACCTTCATACTCAATGACTGTCTTTTTTTAGAAATTTCTATTTGGTGTGTTAGCAAGTAATTTTGTGGGATTGACTTTATATAAATTTGACTGTTAGAACAAAGAATGAATGTTATTGCTCTAAGGCCCCGTGGTGTGGGGGAATGGAAAGGTCATTCTGTTGCCCATTTAGGAGAAGTTACATTGCAGAGGTGTTTTGGGAATGAATCCCATTTTGAAGGGAGAATCATAAACTCACAAGGTTTTTACAGATTTGACTTTTCCAAAGGACAAGTGTTCCCGCAGCTCTGCAAAATGGGTTGTTCCATGTGGACGCGTGCATATACACTTTCCGTGGATTAGTCTATTGGTCTGTTAGCTGTACATTTACTGTATAGCCTTGTGGGCCCCAACACTCCTAAACTTTGCCAGCACTCAGCCCCACTGCCCCAGGGATTCTGATTCAGGTAGTAGTCGGATAGCAGCAAGCATCAGGCATCAGTATCCTTTTCTAAGCTCTGAAGGTGGTGGATGCTAATGGGCTGGTTAGCACGAACCTTGTTGGGGTCTTGGTAGGGACTTTAGGAGCTAATGCTCAGAGCATGGAAAAGAACTGGAATCAACAAGGAACCTCCCAGAGTTTGGGGTGTTAGAGAGGGCAGGACAGTACATAAAAAGCTATAGCAGATGTGTGGCCACTGAGGAGGAGGCTGTTGCCTGACTCCAGGAACCCCACTGTAAGAAGCAATGCTTCCAAGACGTTGTCAGATGCCCAGTCTGTGGGGACCCCAAAAGACCACCAGAGAGACCAACTCACTGAAATGCAAAAGCAAGGTTTATTGTGTACATGTGTTCAAGCCGGCAGGGACCTCATCAACACAGTAGCGAGAGGAGGTACCTCACCTTTCTAGAGAGCCCTATTTAAAGACAAAACCCAGAACAAGTTACATTAGCAAGGTTTGGGGTGATGGGTTCAGTCCTGATTGGTTTATAGTTAGGGACTTTTCACAGATTTTATTTTCAAACCTTGCCTGATGCGTGTCAAGTTTTTTTTATCAGCTGACCTTCAGGTGGGGATATTCTATGGCTATGTGTACTTTCCAGGCCGCTACCCTGTTACTTTTGCCCTTAGTCATTTCTGAGGACTGGAATGTTTTATGGGAAATAGCTTATATGAGACTCAAGATGGAGGCGGAGGACAAAATGGAGGAACTTTGGTTCCTCAGTTGGTTCCCCTTTCACCCTGTAGACTCCATAAAGGGAAAACCAAAGAATGAATTTGTTTGACATCTAGTCATGGATTTAAAGTAATTTTGACATTTTCTCCTGTTTGATATTGAAGAAAGCATATATAAGATCTCTTCTGTAATTACTGGTGCTCCTTTTAAATAAAACTAATAAAATGTAGGGACTGGGTCTTTTCGTTGTACAAAGTGGCTCCCAAATGGAAGTGTTGTGTTTGTTTATGGAAGGAGCCAGGAAGGTGAGAGAGAGAAGGTAGACAGAGGTAGTAAGCAGGAAATGTCACACTATCTTCCTAAACTTATATCTTATGGTACAGCTTGGGTCAAATCACGTAACCAGGCTGAATTTTCATCTTTTACATATGGAACAACGAACATCTGCCTTGCAGTATTGCTGTAAGATGAGAAAAAAAATTCTGAATCAAATGTTGAGCACAAGCTGGTCCTCCTGCAGTCCAGTCACAGCCGATTCACTGGAGGGAGATTTGTCTTGCTTAGAGTATCCATGCTGAAGAGGCTGTGATTGTCTGTGCTTGTCCCATCTTGCTTGCTCCGAAGGTTGGAGACTCAGTAGAGTTTTATTCTAAACAATTCAAGATGCTAAGGTTCAGAGTGAAGGGCACAGAATGGATACACAGGAGATCATTTTAGAGACCTGTACACAAAAAGTCTTCACATGTCCCAGTTAAATATAAAGTTGACTGTAGCTTTTGGAGGTCTTCAAGGCTGGGTCAGCAGAGAGCTGAGACTCCTGCAAACCTGTTTTATGGTGCTATGTCTCCGAGGGCTCCTCCTGAGGAGTATGTTTTTTATAATGTTAATTAAACTTTTCCCCTTGTTCTCAACAGGAATCCCAGTGTTGTCAAATGTGTGGATTTTGTAAGAAGAGGTGTGGATGGCTGAGGGACCAGGGATCCATGAATATGACTTAATTTTCCCTTTGCAGATTCTAGGCTCAATACATAAGAGCAGTAGTTTTTAACATGTAAGTTGTGACCCCTTTGGGATCGAATGCCCATTTCATGGGGTCTGTAGTAGGGGCTTGCTTGTTTTTTCCTGGCTGCTCAGCCCCAAAATAATCACAAAGAAACCATATTTGCAATACTGTTTGGTCCTGAAATAATCATACAGAAACCATATTATTTGTAATACTGTTTGGCCAATAAATTAAGCATATTTCTGGATAACTCTTAAAGGAACTCATCTCCATTAATTTGTGTATCACCACAAGGCTGTGGCTTACCAGGTAAAGTTCTAGCATCTGTCTCCTGCGGGGCTACATGGCTTCTCCTGACTCTGCCTTTTTTTCTCCCAGCTTCTGTTTAGTTTTCCCCACCTACTTCTATTCTGCCCTTCACAGGACTAAGACCATTTCTTAATTAACCAGTGGAATTCACAGCATACAGAGAGCAATCCCACATCAGGGGTCCCCTACAACCATGGAAAAACACAGATATTTACATTATGATTCATAGCAGTAGCAAAATTACAGTTAGGAAGTAGCAATGAAAATAATCTTATGGTTGGGGGTTACCACACCATGAAGAACTGTATTAAATTAAAGGGACTGTATTAGGAAGGTTGAGAACCTCTGCCTAGGAGTATGGGTTCAGAAGGTGAACACAAAAAGTAGATTAGTTAATAGAGTTTGCGTATAATACATATTGTTTATGAGTTCCTCTGCTAATGGACATTTGGACTGCTGCTTAGTTTTGGGTGATTACAAACACAGCTGCTATGAACAGTCTTGTATAAATCCTTCTGGGGAAAACTGTTTGGGGTTAGCAAATACAAATGAGTAGCAGGACAGGATCATGTAGTTTGACATTTAACATTTTAAGAAACTGCTAAATCATCTTCCGGTATAGCATCATTTTACATTCCTGTCAATGGTGAATGGGAATTCCAGCCCCTTCTCCCTTCTACTTCTTCCGGTTGAGCTGAGTGCCTCCAAAAGATGTTGAAGTCCTAGCACTTAGAACCTGTTAATGCAACTTTAGATATATGAAGTATTCCAGGGCGCGGTGGTGGCGCACGCCTTTAATCCCAGCACTCGGGAGGCAGAGGCTGGTGGATCTCTGTGAGTTTGAGGCCAGCCTGCTCTACAAAGTGAGTTCCAGGACAACTACACAGAGAAACCCTGTCTTAAAAAGAAAATATGAAGTATTATCAAGTTACAGTGAAGTCACTCAATGATCCATAATTCAACAAGATGGTATCCTAGAAAAATGGCAAATGGGGAGGCTGCTGAGGTAGTGCAGTGGGCCAAGGGCTTGCTATGCAAACATGAGGATCTGAGTTCAATCCCCAATATCCACATAAAGCCAGACTCCATACCATGTATCTATTGCACCCAAGATCCCTGGGATTCCAGGTTCAGTGAGAGACCCAACTCAAAAACAGATGAAAAATACTTGAGGCAGACACCTAACATACATACATACACACACACACACCCCACATGCACACACCATAATACATTACACACACACCACAAATGACACAAAAAGACACACACAGCACACACCATATATATGACACACCACACATGCAAACAACATACATACATCACACACACCATACACCACATACCACACATGCACACCCCATACATACCACACATACACACCATATACCACATATACCACATACCACACACACACACCAGACATACTATACACACACACCATATACCACACACACCACATACCACACACGCACACCCCATACATACCACACATACCACATACCACACACATACACAGCCCACATGCACACATGATACACTCCACGCACACACTCATATACACACACAGCCAACATTTACTCACCATACACACACCACACACACCATACACTCCACACATACATCACACCCCCACATGAAACATAAAGACACACTCACACACACCACATATTACGCACATATACACCACACACACATCACATACACACACATATACACACATACCACACACACATACACACACACACACGCACTCACGCGCGCATGCACACCACACACGCCACCCTCCCCTCCACATACACACACATACGGGGAGGGAATTGGATACCGGTAGACATGCAGAAAGGGACCATCTAGTTGACATGAAGGCACAGGTTAGAGTGATGTGACTATAAGCCAAGAAAAAACAATAATCACCCATAAACCCCAGCAAGAAGCAAGGAGATGCTCAGAATAGACCCACTCATGGCTCTCAGGAGACCCTTGCCGTGACAACCCCATCCTTACATTTCTGCCTTCCAGAATTATGAGACACTTCAATGCTATTGTGCTTTGAAATGCCTTTTGATATGCTTTGTTGTGAAAGGGGGGGGGGAGTCCAAGAAATTATTATTTAGGCCAACACTTGGTATGGCTAGTGTTCTCAATTTTAATCATTTTGAAATAATGGTATTCCCTGCGGTACACATGTGCACTTCTTTACTGACTAATAATTTTGAAAATCACTTCATGTGCTCACTTCTTATCTGCATATCTTCTTTGGTAGAGTATTTACCTGTTCAAACCCCCTTTCCCCCATTGAGTCATTTCACTGAGTTCTTTTTTTTTTTGTGGTTTTCCGACTGAGAGAATTTATTGTTTATTATTTATTCTGGATCTAAGCTCTTTCCTTGATATATAATTTAAAAATATTTCCCACAGTCTGTAGCTTATATTCTTTTCTCTTTATATTATCTCTTTGAAAGTGCAAATGCTTTTTTTATGATTTTTTTTGGTAAAGTATGGCTTATGCATTGCTTCTTTTATCATTCATACTTTTGAATCTAAGGAATCTTTAGCCTAAGGATGCAAAGGTTTTTGCCCATGGTTTCTTCAAACTGTTTTGTATTTTTAGATTTACTGTTAGGTTTGTGGTCCATTTGGAGCTGAGATTGGGATATGTTTCAGAGTTCCATTCTTCATATGACTCTCCAAGTATTCTGTACAGAGCATCCTTCCTCAAGTTAACTGCCTTTGCACTTTGATTCGAAGTGAGCTCCTTCAGCCAATAGCCTTTAAGATATCAGCCCGCTTGGGTGTGGTCTCTTATACTATAAAAGCAACTGTAAAACACTGCCCTCACTCTCTTGCTTCTAGCTTTCCCTCCTGGTTGCTAGATTCTGTTCCTGTTTTCCATTTGTGCAGAGGACTGTGATCTTGGACAGTGATCTTGAGTCTCCCCTAAATAAATGACTCTTTATTATTCATAATTCTGAACTCATGTGGGATTACTTTATATCTTCTGCCATCAATCTTCAGTTCCGATTCCTAACTCAGAAGCTATTGATAGTGATAGCAGCTAGGGAGGAAGAGCTGGTTTTCTTTAAGGGCTGTGTTTAGTAGGCTAGCCACACACAGTCAGTGGCTGCATACCCAAGTATGTATGGAAAATACAAGCTGGACTCAGTGGGCTAATAAGATGGGACATAAAGTTGTGTGTGAGGACGGTTCTTTTCTAAGTTTTTTTGTTGTTGTTGGTTTGGTTTTGGCTGGTGTGTGTGTGTGTGTGTGTGTGTGTTTGAGAAAGGCTCTCACCATGGAGCCAAGGCTGGCCCCCAACTTGTGATCTACCTTCCTCAGTTGAGTCCTTGGCTGTCAAGGCAAATGGCTTGTTTTAATCCCTTGGTATTTTAATATCCACCTTTCCCCCATATCTTTTATCAGATCTATTTATAGACTTCTTTATTGATGCTATTGTGAATAGCTTTGTTTTTCAAATGTTCAGTTTTCAATTATTTGTCTCCAGTACATAGAAACACAATTGATTATATATATGTAAATCTTATATCATCCAATCTTGCTAAATCAACTCATTTTTTTCCCCTCGTATCATTTTCGTAGATTCCTTCAAATCCTCAGCCTGATCACATTGGTTAGAACCTTTAGTACAGAACCTATGCTGCGTGGGAGTCGTTAAACATGGATATTCATTGTTGCGTTCATGACCTAACACAGACACCTGGCCTTTTACCAATAACTTAATTGGAGCTTTTTAGTAGATCTCTATCGGCTTAGGGAGATCCCCTATACCCATACCCTGCACTATTTCTAGTTGGCTGAGAGATTTTTGGGGGAATGGATATTGCATTTTTGTCAAATACTGCTTCTGCATCTGTGAGCCATTCAAATGCTTCTTGCTAATATGGCAAAAATTTCTTTATTAATTTTTATATAACCAACAAATTCCTGTACAGAATTTCAGTTCAAGTCTTGCCTTCATCTTTATCCCCTTTCCTAGGCCCCATGAAGACCACTGGTTCACCATTGATCCCTTCTCCTCAGCCTAGACAGCCAAAAAGAACATCACTGGTCTTTCTTTTTTTTTTAAATAATTTTTTTAATGCAATCTTTTCTCGTTTTCCATAGTTATCCCTGTTTCCACTCTTTCCCCTCCTCCTGCCCCACCTTTTCCCCCACCCTACCCCACTCCTCAGAAAGGGTAAGGCTTCATATGGGAGAAATCAATAAAGTCTGACACTTCACTTCCAGGCAAGACCAAGGCTCTCTCCCCCATATCTAGGCGGAGAAAGGTAACCCTTCAAAGAGAATGGGCTCCAAGATATCAGTTCAAGCACTAGGATAGATCCTGGTTCCACTTTCAGTGACCCCACAGACTGCTCAAGCCTCACAACTGTCCCCTACATTTAGTAGTCCAAGTTTGGTTCTATGTACGTTCTCCTTCATCAGCCATTAGAGAGCTGGCGAGAAACATGGTACTAGGAAAATTCCCTGGAATTAACAAGGATGACTCCACCTAATCCTCTAAGCCACAGAGGAGAGGTTGCCTAATTTGACCTTCCCTGTAATCAGATTGATGACTACGTTAATCATCATCATAGAACTTTCATCCAACAACCAATGGAAACAGATACAGAGATATCCACAGCAAAGTACTGGTCTGAGCTACTGGTGACCAGTACAAGATTAGGGGAAGCAAAGGGGTCAAGATAAGCAGTGTTAGTAAGCTCTCACTAGCTCAGGTCAGCTGCACCTGTGGATTGAGTAGTACTCCATTGTGTAAATTTACCACATTTTCTTTATCCATTTTTCAGTATAGGGGCACCTGGGTTGTTTCCAAGTTCTTGTTATTATGAATAATGATACTATGAACACAGTTGAGCAAATGTCCTTGTGGTATGAGTGTACATCCTTTGGGTGGTATTTCTGGGTCTTGAGGTAGATTGATCCCAATTTTTTGAGAATCCACCATACTGATTTCCAAAATGGCTGTACAAGTTTGCACTCCCACCAGCAATGGAGGAGTATTCCCTTTACTCGGCCATTAAAGGGCTAGCAAGAAACATGGCACTCGGGAAATTCCTGGAATTTATAAGGATGACCCCAGCTAACACTCTAGACCACAATTGAGAGGATGTCTAAATTGGGTCACTGGTCTTTCTTGAATGTTCTATCAGGGCCCTATCTTAGTTGCCTTACTGCTGTTTGTGGGTTCCCAAATCTCTGCATTTCCACCTGCATTTTGGTTGGCTTTTTGCTTTCTGAAAAATTTTATTTCCAAATCTAAGGTTGTCTCTATTCTGTGGCCTGGATCAAGGTCTGCTGTGCTGAAATTAAGATGCAAGCTTGACTATTTTTAAACCACTCCAGTCTGTCGGTGTGATAGAATTGCTCCACCTTCTGGGATTCCCCTAGTCCTTGGCCTTTAACTAAATCCCTGTAGGGCTGTGTGACTCACCTGTGTGACCCAATGAATGCCTGTGCATCTCTTTTTGCTAAATCTTTCTGGGTTTTGACTTGTGCATTCTGTTCAGGTGAGTCGCTGTTTGTCAGTAAAAGCGATTACTTTCTAGAAGGGATACACCCAAATCTGAACTGGTCCTGACTCTCATGCTTGCATTTCTTGAAAAAACAAGTCTGAACTCTGTCCCTCGTGTTCTTTATTTTCATAAACAGTGGTGGTGGTGTGATTTCCATCGGAATTATTAAATTTGCCCGTAGGTCCTCATGTCCTACATTCCTTTACTAGGCCCCCCCCCCCACACAATTTTTTGAGCTCCATCCCATTTATTAGAAGAGCCCATGATTGTGATTTGTTTCGTGGGCTGTCCCTCTGGAAAGACTAATCAGAGAAAGGGCTAAGTAAGATACATGGTTGTGTAATTGCTGTTAGCACTGAGCTAAGACCTCCAAGGGCCTCCAAAAGCTAAGTGGAGCAACATCGCTGTAAATTGTTTTTCCTTTGTCTCTCTTCATACCCTATATGTCCACCGTTGACGTCCCTAACCTTTCTAAGCATCAGCAGCCAGTGGGTTTGAATGAGGTATTTTAAACATTTATCCTGAATTGTGTGGTCAGCGTCCACTATTATGGTGCCTAGAAGGGTTGAAGGCTCTCCCAGTATTCAAGAACTTCCAAGGCAGTGCTGTCTTGCCATCTTCACGTTCTTTTCCTGTTACCTGTCTTTGATTTTAACCCCCTCTTCCTCTTTTGCCCAATCCTCCAACCTTAGGTTTCTGCCCTTTTAAGTCAGGGTGGCCATAGGATGCCCTCAGATAATGGATGCAGCTAACACTTTGAGTCTAAAGGCTTTAATATGCCATATACTTCCCATGGCAACTCTAGGAGTTGCTGGAGACAGAGCATAAAGCCAGATATCCATAGGGTTGCTATTTTTCCTTTGTGACCCTCTCAGTATGCGACGCTAAGACACAATTCAACACTCACAGTCAGTTGCTAGCTCCTTTTAGGCCTAGGATATTAAAGGACCTTCTGTATGATGAGGACGTTGCCTTACGACCACAGCATAAAAATTATATGCGTGCTTTTCTTGTGTTGTTCAGTAACAGAGACCACTGCAGGTTTTGAATGAATCATAGACTTTTATTAAAGTATGAGTTGGTTATCTCTTAAATGAATATTAGATTTGATTATATCAAACAGTGACCGAATACAGTGTGACCAAGATCGAGGAAGCTTCAGAGAAAAACATTGTCTATTTTCTTTTCTGTCTTGATAACAAGTTCATATCTTTTATTTTGCTCAATGTTTCCAATCTTTTGCTGTTTATATCTGATCTCTCAAATTCTATCTTCTTCATAAAAAGGTTCTAAAATATGACACACTTCTTGAATTGATGAAATGGATATTTAATATACTGAGAGTAAGCAAAAAATACATTTAACCACCTACTTAATTTAAACTTTTATTATCCCACCGTAAAGTTTACAAAGCCAATAATAATCTGTGGAAAGATAGTATACGCTAGTCACTTGTTACAGAAGAAAATGAATAAACAAGAGATGTGAAAAAATTTTAATAAGAAAATATTTGTTAATCATCAAAATGATAAGGTAACTATTAAGTTTATTGGTAGTATTAAGATGCTTCAGAAATCTTGTAAGACATTTCATGAAGGTGTTTATACCTGAATTCATGAGTTTTACACAATGAGGACTTAAACGATCTATTATTTTTTTATTTAATTCTATGTATACTTGTGTGTGGTGTGTGTGCATGTGTGTTGACATGCATGAGCACATATATGTGCGTGTGGAGGCCTGAAGCTGACATCAGGTGTCCTCCTTGGTTGCGCTTCACCTTGTATACTAAAGCAGAATCTTTCATGGATCTGGCGTTTCTGTTTAACCAGCTTGTTCTGGGGAGCCCTTGGCTCTACTTCCAGAAGAAGCTGGCCTCCACATGCACAGATCAGTCTTTGCTTCTGAGGCTAGCTTCCTGCCAAGTGTGGTGGTTGAATGAACAGTGTCCCCCATAGGCTCTGGAATTTGAAGACTTGGATCCCTGTTGGTGGCGCTGTTTTGGGGAGGTGTGGGAGATGTGGCTTCTCACCGCAGGAAGAGTGGTACTGGAGGTGGGCTTTGAGACCAACAGCCTCCAGCTACGTCAAGTTCACTCTCTCTGTTTTGTGCTTGTGTTTGAAACCGGTTTGCTGCCAGCTCCTGCTACTGCGCCTCCATGTCGTGGTGAGCTTTTACCTTTCTGGAACTAAAAAAAACAAAATAAACTACTCCTAGAAGTTACCTTAGTCACAGTGTTTTATGACAGCAACAGAAGAGTAACCCATATACTTTAGAAAACCTCTGCCTCCAAAACAACCTCATGCTCTCTCTAGAGCTAGGGTAGTGAAACAACCATATTGATAGGTATGTGCATAGCGGCCGTCCGTCCTGTCCTGGTCTGACTTAAGAGTGGAAAGTAGGATTACAGCGTGAGAGCTGGGCAGGACACTCCCCACCTCATTTCCTTAACACGGATGCCTAGGGAACAATCCCCCGAAAAGGCCTCTATTTCATAGTTGGGTTTCATTATAATCTTACGGTTAGGCCTACATGGAGCACTGTAAATCCCTTACTGCACCTGAAAGACTTACCTGAGACAAGGCCCCCAGAGCAGCTTAAGGTAACGCCTTCCTCATGCATGAGAGGAGCAGAGCAAGGGGTCTGAGAGTGTACATGTGTGTGGTGTGTATGTATGTGTGGTGTGTGTATGTGTCCCACCTTCAGGGATGTCGGAATGACACAGGGCTGAAGAGGATGACATGGAGCTGAAGGGGACTCTGCGGCCAGGCCTTTTCAGGTCCTGGCCCCACCTTTGTCACATATAAACTCAGTAATTCTGAGAAAACCCCCTTAACTTTCTAAGCTTCCTCTTCCCAGGAGCATAGGAAAAGCAATCACTTCAGAGATTAAAAATGCTATGTTTTATCACATTTCCACAATATCAGCGACAGCAGATTATCAATACATCAATACTATGACCTAGAATGTGTGATACAGAATGCATGTGGAAAAGTATGTATTCTTGATATCAAATACTTGCCTCCAGCGAAGACTCTTACAGTCTAGTAAGGTTCCACCAAGGTTCTTCTCACCTAGGCCTCAATATCCGCCTATAGAGACATTATTGATACACTAAAGCAGTTTTGAATAACTCAAAACCATATCCTTTGCACAAATCTCCAGCTCCAAGAAGAGTGCCTGCTACGGATTTCTCAAGACAACCGATATATTTTATTATTTCTTCAGACAAAACACAGAGATAGGACCCCGCCTTGTCTCTGTGAGCAGACAAGAGACTATCTTCAGTGTATGCCAATAAATCCCATGTTTCCCACATACCAACTCTTTCCATTGGGTCTTTTCTACTTCCTTGTCTACTAAGAACTCAAGTACTGTTTCTATGCCCAATTCTCCACTTACTATGCTCAGTTGTCTCAATCTTACGGTTAGGCCTACATGGAGCACTGTAAATCCCTTACTGCACCTGAAAGACTTACCTGAGACAAGGCCCCCAGAGCATTGCAGGGGATTTGGTTTGGTCTGGAATCTTCTCTGCTGCAGCAGTGTATTGCCAATTAAAATCTGTCCTTCCAGTTTAGTGAGTGACAGACTTCTTTACCTTGGACATTTCATTAACTCTTTCTGGATGTCTCAGCTTCCTCATATCTAAAATGAAAGATAATACCACTCTACAGAGCCATTTCAAGCTCTCAGGGAGTTAGAATATAATAATTACTGTACTTAGAACAATAGCTGTTCTCCAGTTTTATTAACCACACAAGCTATTTAATGCTGATAAGATACGCCTATTAAAATAAGAAAGAAATGCATGAGTGTTTCTGTCTACACACTTCCTTATATTGACAGAGTGAAGGCAACTGGATGAAAGAAAGGGACATGACTTTTCAACAGGTCAGTTATTGACAACCAATGGCATTTCATGGCAGTACCTGCAGCTATTGACCCGGAATGCAATCAACTGGTACTCAAACCACAAATATCAATACATTTTAGACTTAACCCAGCAGATATTATCTGAGCAGTAAATTCCTTCCCAGAACTCATTTTTTTGGAAACTATAAAGGTCAGAGCACATTTCAAGGGCAACACGATCCTCTATGGGGTTTGTTATATCTTGTAGTTATCAATGACATCAAAAGAACATGAAGTGTCCAGATCTGTGTCTTTGGTTGCCACTTTGCCAGAGGTCATAGCTATAAGAAAGCTCATGGGATGAAAAGCTTCTGAGTTACAGTTTCTTCCTTACTGACTGTACAACCGAGTGGGAAAGAAGAGAAAGTCAGGTTCCCCAGCCTTTCTCCGTGCAGAGAGATTTTGCATGGCAGGTTGCCAAAACAGAGGGCAGCATCCAGCCCCCTGTATGCTGCAACACAAAGGAATCATTGTGTTGGTCCAATGTGTGGGTCCACTCAACCACTAACACCCTTCAGTAGTAGCTACATACAGTCTCTCACTTAGAGTCAGAACTTCTCAGTCCAACCACCTTGGTAAGGGAGTCATGGCCACGGTGAAGCCTCACATTTTCTTGCTTTTGGGTTGTGTTGGTTTGAGTCTGTTGTCGAGTAATGAATGCTAACCCAATTATTGCTACTGACGACACTTTGTTCAGTTCCCGTTTCTCGGTATATTTTTCTATTTAGATTTATAAAAATGATAGGGAATAAATATGAATCATCAACATTTTGGGGAGGAGGGGTTGTTGGGGAGGGAGCCCGGGAGCTTGACACCCAAGGCAAGTATTTTACAACTGAGATATAACGCCAGCCTGTATCAATATTTAAGTGAAGGCTTTGAAGGTCAGCCTTCTCTGATAGTTACATAATGCTGGTTGTGGGATTGCTTCTCTGGCCCCTTGAGCCTACAAGATTGTCCTAGCAGGAATAGGCAATTGAGAGATGAAGAAAAAACAGAAAATCAGAGGACTTTCGGTTAATTAGGGAGGTTATTTGTGTCAGAAATGGTACTTATGGGGGTGTTGTTTCAGAAGGTTTTTTTTGTTTTGTTTTGTTTTTTTGAGACAGGGTTTCTCTACGTATCTCTGACTGTCCTAAAACTCCCTCTGCAAACCAAGCTGGCCTCGAACTCATAGAGATCCGTCTGGCTCTGCCTTCCTGAATGCTGGAATTAAAGGTGTATGCCACCATGGCCGGGCTCAGACCATGTTTCTGGTGTTGAAGAGAAAATGAAAGGCATCTTGTGGATGAAATCTCCATATAGCTGGCCTTCCTGCTCTTACCATAGAGCTAGTCCTGCTGGCTGGGGCCCTCAGGGAATGTCTCAAAAGGATGAGCATATTAAAAATGCTATGTTTCATTCACAGTAGCACCCCTGCCTAGGATTTTTCTTTCTTTTCTCTAACTTCCCCACTCTTCTCCAGAGTGGTTTCTTTTTTCTCTCCACCTTGGCTTAGTGATTTACAGCTCATGTTTGCCTAGCATTGCATTCTTCTTTTGGAAGACTGATCCCCTTATTACCTAGGTCCTTTATAACAAAACGACCTCTGAAAGCTGCCATGACCGTTACCTACCCCAGCATTAAAACAATGACGGAGCCGGGTGGTGGTGCTCACCTTTAACCCCAACACTTGGGAAGCAGATCTCTGTGAGTTCGAGTCCAGCCTGGTCTACAAAAGCTAGTTAGTTCCAGGACAGGCTCCAAAGCTAGAAAGAAACCCTGTCTCGAAAAATTAAAAAACGAAAACCAACCAAACACCTTCACAAAAAAAATACCCCAAAACAAAAAACCATGATGAAACTCTAATAAACCACAATAGCTTCTTCTATAAAAGTAAATTCCAGAAATCATTAAGTCTTTTTTGAGGCTGCATTATCATCTTTGGTAGCCAACTACTAAGTGCAATAGTGGATAGGGATCAGGTCACCTTACGGTCAGCATTGTGCTTAAATTTAAGTGGGCTCTTCTCTAGGAACTTATCTGGCAACTGATCTGAACTGTGTTCCTGTGAGTGAGATTGATCACTGAGCAACAGCACTGGAAAGAATTGCAAAACTTAGAAACTTCAAGTTCCATGTCCAAAACACCAATGTTTTCATTTCAACAGTCCAGTCAAATAAGTTGGCTCCATTTTTAGTACACAGTTGCTCCCCTTTATGTCTTTTAACAGTTCACCTTGTTCTTCCTGAAATATGACAGTGTTGACTCCTGGGGCCCTTGCACTTGCTCACGGTCTTCTTACACAGGTCCCTGATCAAAAATTTATCTCTACACACGTCATGATAGGGCTTTATGTTCTTATGTTCTGCATAGCTCCCAGTGCTGCTGGGCTATCTTAGTTCAGCCTCTCTGTAAAGCAAGGGCCTGAAGCAAGCAAAGTTCTGCACTAATGCTCCAGTTGGAGGCGCTATTCCAGGGAAAAAGAGAACATGGACAGCATGGACAGGGGAAAGAGACACACCATGGGAACACACAATGCTGCTGTAGGATGCTGGTGAACTCGTTCACAGAAACTCCTTTGGGTGTCTCAGCTCCACTGTGCCTGATGACTACTTTGCATCTCCCCTTCTAGGGTATCTGCTTGCTTCCTTTGGGTGCTAACTCTCCTGCATTGGCTTGTTGTGTTATGAGGTCCACTAAGATAATAAGCGGCAATGCCACTCTGAGCTGCTGCAGGTGGGTTTACTCCCAAGAGGACTGTGGCAATTAGTGCCAGGATTGCTTCAGCCTCTAAGCACCTGAGTCTCGGGAATCATTGCAGAAGAGGAGGAAGAAAGATTGTAAGAGCCAGAGGAACAGAGAATTTGCTGTGAGATTGTGGCTCACAACCTCAGATATGTCAGAAGCTACATCTATAAAGTCTCAACATGTTTTCCTTAACAACAACAAGGATGACACTAACAGACATGTTAACATGGATGGGGAAAAGCTCGTGTGACCTCAAACCTGTAGTTCTAGACAAAGAACTGTAGGCATCTAAGGAATTCTGAAGTGGGAGAAATAGCCTTCCTTAGGGAAGAACATATCATTTTAATATCCCATACCAAATGGTCAGCTCTAAAAATACATGCATGCAAGCAATATTATATAGACAGAGCAGACTGGGTGGGGGCACAGGGCAAGAGTGTGACAGAAGAATCTCAGGAGCTATGTGGCCAGCCAGTCCAGCTAAACTGGCAAACTCCAGGTTCAGTCAGGGATTCTGTCTCAAAAAGTAAGATAAAGACTAACTGGAGAGGATACACAGTGTAGACGTCCGATCTTCACACACACACACACACACACACACACACACACACACAAAATGTACACATACATACACATGTGTACACACATATATACATGCACGCACACACACCCTAATCAATTAAACCAATAAATGATCTAATGAAATGAACAGATACTTCTAAAAATGATATAAATTACCAACAAATATATTAAAATTTTCAATATCTTTAGGCACCAGTAAAATGCGAATTAAGACTATACCAAGCTTTTATCTTACCATAGTCATCAATGGTTATTGTAAATCAAAAATAGCGGCAAATGCTGGTGTGGATTTGAGAGAAAGGGAACAAACGTTGATGGGAATGTACATTTGTAGAGCAAAATAGAAATCAATATGGGTATTCCTCAAAAACTTGAAGGCGGGGCTGCTATTTGATTCATAGGTATCATTTCTAGGTACATACAAAGCACCCTGAGTAAACATCAAGCCTCCGTGGTTTATGGGTGACAGTCCTCTCCTGTGTCACTGTGTTTCTGTGTACATTTTTGTCCTCTCGCCTCTTATAGGGGACATCGGTCATGTTGGATGAGAGCCCCTCACTATAACCCCACTAAAACTTAGTTGTCTCTTTAACGATTAGATCTGTACTTGTATGGTCACACTCTAAGATTCTAGGGGTTAACATGGTTCCTTGGGACAGTACTCAAGGGAAATATTTGAGCCCATAACACCAATCCTTTTTTTTTTGTTTTGTTTTGTTTTTTTGTTTTTCGAGACAGGTTTCTCTGTGGCTTTGGAGCCTGTCCTGGAACTAGCCCTTGTAGACCAGGCTGGTCTCGAACTCACAGAGATCCGCCTGCCTCTGCCTCTCGAGTGCTGGGATTAAAGGCGTGCGCCACCACTGCCCCGCTAAGAACTTGATTTTGCCCAATGTGGGATAATGTTCTGTTCTTCTCCTTGGCCCTTGACTGAAATCAGCAATGTACATCAGAGTAAGCCACAGAAAGATCCAGAGATATAAGAAGAGGGTTTCATATGAAGTAAATAAAAGACACTCTCATCCAACCAAGGTTCACTGTTTAAATTATGTTTATTTATGCCAATGCAAAATACAATAAAACCACTTAAAAAAAAAACAACCATCTCATCTTCATGTAACATAACTCTTCAGTGAACAGAAGCACTACTGGCAATGTTTTGGCCTTTTCAAGGTCCTGCCTCAGGTCAAAACGGTATTTAGGGAAAGAAAAATTCTTCCTAATACACACGTGAAAGAAACCTCTATGTTTTAAAGTCTCATTTCAGCAGTAATGCAAAAATAGCACACACAGCCCTGTGTAATGGGGGCAGTGCTGCCGTATTATTGGGAGTGCCATATTATTGGGTCGTTCAGGGATCCAAGGAGATTCATTCAGCTTTTTCTTTTAGGTTTAGCTGTGTACTAACTGACTAATTTACCTGAGTTATTTAAAAAATCCAGAAAAGAAAGACTCCAGACAATCAAAACATACACAGACATATCGGGAAGGAGTGAAGGAACTTTGAGACTAAGTTGACAATCCAGTGGATGACCATGAAGCCGCCACTCTGAAGAAGCTGCTCATCTAGTGAATGGTTTCACGTGACTTATCCAGTCACGTGACTATCCACAATGCGCAAAAATCTAGCAACTGGCCCGCATACCAGGGACCTAAGCGCTATTTGTTTCGTGTCAGTAGACTTTCAAACTAAGATAGTTATGCCATAACTAACACAAGCCTTCTATCGTTTTACTGACAAAAGAGTATTAAGGCAGTAGGGAGAGCAAAGGCTTGGCGTTAGAAGATGGAGAGTCTGTCCCCGGCTCTTCCGCCTACGCTCTGAGCTTCTCTGTGGAGATCTAGCGAGAGCAAAGAGCTTTGCAATGCAGCAGTAACCAGAAGAAACAAAAAGTCTCCAGCGACTTCCTCTCCATTCTGCTACTGAATTGCTGACTGCCGGTGTAGATTTTGTAAGTGGTTTTTACTTTTTAGAGCCTGTGGGTGACAAATTCAGCCCGTGAAGCTGGGCTGTGAATGCTGGGTGGTGTGGACGGGATGGCAATGTCCTACGGGAAGCCCAGACTCCATGAGGGACATGCTGGGTGTAAAGTCATGTGACCTTTTATTCTATTACCCAAGGTTCCTTTTATAGTCCTGAAACTTTTTTTGATAAGCTAACCACTTTGAGTTATTTTTAAATGGACACTTTCATATGACAAAGGTGGAGTTTTGAAGACTGTGAAGCTGGGTGAAACAATTAAGAAATATGGAAGGATGGAGGGGGGACTTGGGGACAAGAGTGAAACTGAGCATATTAGACCCTGTCTTCAGTCTTACTAGCAACATAATTTATAAATTACTCCTTCCTCATCTGTGAAACAAAACACTTGTTTGTGTAAATAACTTGTAAGTGAACAAATCTAAGGCAATTACTAACATTTAGTTTTCAATCTTTCACTTGGGATATTACAGGAAGAACTGTATTCTTTCTGTGGATGAGAAACCAGAATCTCATTTCTCGTACTTAAAAAAAAAAAATTGCCTAGCATGATGTGGTACACACCTTTCATCCCAGTACTCAGGAGGCAGAGGCAGGCAGATCTTGGTGAGTTCAGGGTCAGCCTGGTCAATTCCAGAACAGCCAGGACTTTGTAGAGAGACCCTGTCTCAAAGAACCCCAAACCAAAACTAAAAAACCAACCAACCAAACAAACAAAAATCCTCCAGGAAATGGGAGATTTTTCTGCATGTTTAGAAAAAGCAGTCAGTGTGGGTACAGAATAGAACCATAAGGACTCGGTGACTTTGTGGAGACAAAGGTTTTAGGTAGCTGGATTTAGGAAGCAAATGAGATTATAATTCTGAACATTTTTCAAATGCAAATCAAGTCCCCATGAACCATTTTGATGATGTTTTTTTGAGGCATCAGTGCAACAGGGTTCATATTCCTCAAGCGATCTTGAATTCACCTCTTCACTTAGGATATTCTTCTCTTGATTCTTTTGAACCTGCCAACAGTGTCTCACCTTCAAGCTGAGAATGCCTGATCTCCAAATGACCTAGTATTATCTTAAGTCAACAAAGAAAGGCAAATCAAGCAGTGCATTAACCTTTAACATCAGTGAAGTTGACTTTCCCCTGGCCGAAGGAGGTCTGTTTACCCATCTATGGAGAAGCCAGGCTTGTGCTTTTCCCTGTGTTTGTAGGTCACGTTCTTAAAAGTACTGGTGGAGCCTCTGTACAGCGGATTGGTTCCCTAAAGGACAGGGGGAAAAGGGTTCAAAAAAAAAAAGATACATTTTGTTATTATACCACTTTAATATCTTCAAATGTTTACATTGTAGTTCAAATTGGAGTGTCAAGCTCAATCTTGGAAGTTATTTGAATGATTTTCGATAAATTTTAATTTTATTCAGCTTTATTTCATTTTTTGGTGTGGCACATGCATATGCATACTTCTAAAATTATTATTTTTAATTTTATTGTACTTAATTACTTAGAAGAGGGGCATTCATGTGCCAGTATGCCTGTGGAGGTCAGAGGGCACCTGTGCAGGTCAGAGGGTACTTGTGGAGGTCAGAGGGTACCTGGAAGCCATTTCTCACCTTCCATCATGTAGGTTCTGAGATCAAACTGAGTCCAGCAGGCTTGGTCACAAGCTCCATTACCCTTAAAGCCATTCTTCCTGGCCCTCTGCCTTATGTTTTGAAACAGAGTCTCTTGCTTAGCCTGGAGCTCACCGATTTGGCTAGACTGGCAGGCTAGCAATCTCCAGGGCTGTTTGTGTAAGGAACACCAACACACTCATAGTCACCCCCTTCTATACTCTGTGAAGAAGCCCAGTACACTCAGTGGTCCTGTAGAATAAACTGTGCCTGGTTTATCATGGGGCTTTAGGAAGAAAGTGTATATAGCTTTCAACTCCCTGGGGGAAGGAATTTTATCTACTACTTGACAAAGCAAAATCGTATTTGTTCTCCGAAGAATGAGGGAAACAGACACATCTCCTGGAACCATCCCACTCAGAAGCTGCTTCTGTCCTACTGAGAGCCAGTGTCCCAACCTTTGAGAAAGTGCCATGTTGCCTTTGGTCATATGACTTCAGAGAGTCAGATGCCATCTCTGTATTGAGGGTAAGTAGAGGTAGTTCCGTGGCTAGAGTCCATGGCGGGTAAAAGCTGGGTTGCTGTACTGTCTCTACTCCTAAAGTCTGTCTGGCTAGTTAATCCAGCTGCCACAAGAATTAAGAGCTCTTAAAGATTCAGAGAAACTTGTGTGGTCTCAGGTAGGTGTAGAGTCTCTTTTGCAATAACATTCAGAAGACGTTTTATGAAGTTTAAGGAAGAGAAATTAGTTGACAAAGTAGTCAATTGAAGAGACAGAGTTGGATAGCATGAGCTGCGGGTGGGGATGCAGGCTGAAGCCTGGACGAAAGAGAGATAGGGAGGTTAGGGAATAGGAAAATAAATTGGCTGTGATCTGGGCCTGCTTAGATTTTTGTTTGTAGGCCCCACTCCATAGCTGTCAATCATACTAAAATGTACCTACTTCCCTCATGAAGAAGAATTGTAATGTGTGTGTGTGCACGTGCTAAACATGTGTGTGCAGGTATGCTTGCTTATGTGTGGCATGTGTATAAGCAGCAAGAGGTCAGTGCTGGGTGTCGTCTTCTATCCCACCCCCGCTTTGAGACAGTCTCTCAGTGCTGTGGAGCTCACCATTTTGGCTAGACTGACTGGCCAGTGAGCCCTAGGATTTTGCCTGTTTCCAAGTCCTTCAGCACTAGGGTTGCAGATTTGAGTTGAGGGTCTGACTTTTACAAGGGCGTTGGGGATGTAAACTCAGGTCTTCTTTCTTGCAAGCTTTACCCACTGAGGCTCTCTGTAACCCCACAAAATAGATTTTAAAGTACTCTAAAGGGGATGACGCAATGTCATTTTGTAGATTGTTAACCATTCACTTTTATGAAGTTTTTGTTTCTTTTTTTTTTTTTTGGTTTTTCGAGACAGGGTTTCTCTGTGGTTTTGGAGCCTGTCCTGGAACTAGCTCTTGTAGACCAGGCTGGTCTCGAACTCACAGAGATCCGCCTGCCTCTGCCTCCCGAGTGCTGGGATTAAAGGCGTGCGCCACCACCGCCCGGCTTGTTTCTTTTTAAATTACTTCATTTACTCAAGTCTGGGATAGTTCAGGGGTCCCTTGTGTACGGTCAATGGACTAAGATTCCACCCTAGTAGGAAGGTAAGGGAGATATGGAACCCAGAGAAGGAAAGGTTCACAGCACTGCTGAGGTGGGGGAAGGAGGTGTGTACTGACCTCAGACGGTGATCAGAGCTCAGGAGAGCATGCTAGGGTTGGGTTTTGTCAGCAGATGCGAAAATGGCCAGTACCATATTTATTATTGACCTTTGTGGGATGTCCAGTTGAGACTCAGGCTTAACGCCTGCTTTATGGTGGGGGAGTGTCCACTTTTAGACAAGGCTGGTTCTAAGTGTGTAAGGTGTCCAGGCCGAGTTTCTCCAGAACATCTAGCCTAAGCCTGGATTCTGGCAGCCAGTGGCATATTTCTGAGGCTTGAGCAAAAGCGGTAACGAGAAGGCTCCATCATGGCTCACAGCTTCCTTAGTGACTGCCTAACTGCGACCTGTAAACCCGATTTGCTTAGGACAGAACAAAGTCAATCCATGGCTGCAAGAAATGGCGGGAGAACCTTTTTTTTTTTCTGTCACAAGTCCACTTGTTTTCCAGAAGAAAAACTGTCAAATCAAAGATGAATTTAAATGTCTTCTATTTGTATTTCCAGAAGAAAAATGCTGAGTTTTTTTTAATGTAATAAAAGATAACCTTTCTTTATAGTCCTGACAAAATGTTTCAGGGGGCAAGAGCCAAGATGTGTCTTCAACTCTGTCCCCTTATGAGTCTGTGGAGCTCGATGGGTCAGGTGACTGCGCTGTTTTTTCTGTCCTGCTTTTTAAGACTTAGTTAAGTTCACCCCTTGAGAAGAAATAGGTTTTAGATAAAAACTGAATTAAACTGAAGACCTTTAAGTGTACGCGCCAAGCATACATTTGTCCCAGGAAGAGGATGTGTTAGTGAAATTAGGGCTGAATATTGAATTGAACCTCTTTTGCATGTAAATGAATAATTATTACCTGGTCATCATCTAGTCGGGAACATCAAACATTTGTTATTCAAAGAAACTCAATTTGACGGGGAAATAATATTTTCCATTTATGCTTTTATCTGTCTAATATGTGGTTTTGTCCCATTTTAGACGAAGAAACAGCTAAATTTAGGCATTTGAATTTCAGTCATGTTTAGCTTCCTGAGGGAGAACAATTCATGTTTTGGGGGAAATTAACTGTTAATTAAAACGTTATTCTAAAGATATTAATCATTTGTCAGTACTCACACCCGCGTCGGAGAGCATTAAAATATGCTGGTTAGTAGACACGCATCACAAAACAGCCAAGGGCTTGCTGGCAGAATCAGAATACCCACCTCATTATTTCCAGACGCTTCAAACGAAGGCTGTTAGAACGAATTCATGATTGGGGCTCAACTCTACCTGTACCAAGACTTTGGGGAGACCTGAACTTTTGGCTGAATTCTTTTAAGTACAACACCTGTTCTCATTTCTCCTCACTCCTACACACCAGTTTCCTCACTAAAAACTACAGACTGTACACTCAGGAAGTCACCAGGCCTTGGTGAAATCTGATCAAATCAAACATACATCCTTGCTATCATTCTAGTATCTAGAGTACATCAAACTTTCCTCAGTCGTCTTAAAAACAAAATCTTACATCCGGACCCTTCCAAGTCAGGACTCAGACTGGGTCCATAGATCACATTTGTTCATTATAACTAAAGCATTTTTACAAAGATGAGGTAGATTAAATTTTATTAGCTTTTCCCCTGAGATGTACATTATGATTAGTTTGAAATCATCCCACCCATTATAAATGTTCATTATCAAAAATGGAAAATTCTATTTTCTTTCAGAACTGAGGAGAGCCATATAGGGGAAATAGTGTTGCCATCAATTTATTTAGGCAGATGAACCCAAAGGCACATTGTGTTTGCCTGTGTTTTCTCCAGCGAGTTCGCTGTTGTTGGAATCAGTGATGTAAGGTAATTGCTATTAGATAGCTAGACACACCATTAGAGATTGAGAGATGAAATTAAAACCATGAAATTGTTTCCAGGGGTCTCTAGAAATGTAATTATCTCTTCCTGTGGAAAAGCAACACTGAAAACTGTAGTCTTGTTTTCTGTTTGCCTACTGAGAAGACATTTAAATTATATCATTGAATACATATATTTAGAAGTTTATTTCATGTAGCTACTTAAATTTTATGTTATTTGGGAAAAAACTGCTTGGTGTTTAAAAAGGCTTATCAATGTTGTTTTGTCGCCCATGATATCAGCAACAAGTATTTCCATGGAAATTGGCATGAACAGTCACAGTCTCCATTAACATTATCCCATTAGCCGGCATATAATCAATTTGCAGAAAAGTTTAGCTATAGAACCTAGGCTCTATTTAATGAGGTCGCCTCCACGACAGCCCTAAGCCACCATAGCAGGAGATTCATGAGCCTCCCCAGGTGTTACAAGCCCACCACACTGAGACATCGGGTGTCGTGAGGACAACCCGGAACCAGACAATGGGCTCTTCTGGCTCGCTAAGCAAGAGAGAAATGAAAGCTGCTGGGGCTACACAGAGAGTGGTCATGGACAACTGACCTCTTCTTTTCTACAGGGCATGGCTGAGTCCCCCATCATTTTCAGGTCCCCCGAGTTCACATACCGTTTGCCACTTGGCCTTTGATCGTTCTGCTTCGAACTTAGCGACTTCCTTCCGGTCGTGCAATGACACCAGCAACTTCCAAATGCACAGTAGGACGACTCCGATGAGCAGGATAGCCAGCGACACTCCCAACATGATCATGGGGATGTTTGGAGGTTTGGGGCAGTCTGTGGAGCAGATGGAATAATCTTTAGAAGCTGTGACAATTAGTGTTTTGCACTGAACACATTGTACAATTCTTCTCTCTCTAAGCTACACCCCCATCTTATGGAATGGAAAGACCTTACTCACTGGGTTTTTCAAGTCACGTATTTTCTACAGGAGAGGGAAAATAGTGATATCTTCTTGTTCTGTTGAACTTTTTTCTTCTAAAACTGAGCTACTTGTTTTAAAGAGAGCTTTGTATTTAGTCTCAGTGGAATAAAAGTTTCACAACAATTAAAAAATGAATTTATAACCAGCCTTCCATATCATTGGTTTTGCATGCACAGATTCAACAAACTATGGATTGAAAATATGTCTTTATCAGGCACGCCCTGTCTTTCCCCTTGCTGTTGCTCTCTAAATAGTAAGTGTAATATATATTCGATAGCAGACACATTGCACTGGCTTTCAATCTTCGTTCTTTCTTTCCTTCCTTCCTTCTTTCTTCCCTCCCTACCTCTCCCCCTTCCTTCCTTCCTTCCTTCCTTCCTTCCTTCTTTTCTTCCTATTTTCTTCCTTTCCCTCCCTCCTTTCTTCCTTTCTTCTATTTAACATCTCTTGCATCACAGGCTAGCCTCAAACTCTACAGCCAAGGATGACCTTGAACACTTGAACTTCCTGCCTTTTTCTCCCCAGTGTGGGATTACAGATGTGCCATACTATGCCTAGTTTTATACAATGCTGGGGATTGAACCCAGAGCTTCATTTGTGCAAGGCAAGCACTCTACTAACTTACATCTCAAACCCTGCATCATATTTTGCAAGAAACCTAGAAATGATTCCAGGTATGTGGGAAGACATGTAAATTCTATGCCAGTATAAGGGCCTTCAGTATTCACAGGTTTTAGTTTCTTTGGCCCAGGAGGCTCTGGACCCAATCTCCTGCAGATACGGAGAGGTGACTCAATTGGACGGTTGACTTTAGAACTTTTATACAGCAGAGCGACAGTCTTGTCAAGGAGTTCATTGAATCATGAACAGTCTAATTATTTCATTATTTAATAATAAAAATTATTAGTCCTGCCCGGTTGCTCATGCCTGCAATCCCAGAATGCAGCAGGCAGATACAGAACATGTTGAAGACCAACTTGAGCTCCACAGTGAAACCGTGTCTCACAAACAGAGGACTGGGAGTGTGGAACACTTGCTTAGCATGTGCAAAGGTTCAGGTTCCACCTCCAGAACAGAAAAGATTCCCCTTTACTGTGGGATCCTTGCCCCTTACCCCTGTAAAGACAGAAGATAATCATAGCTTTCTGTTTTGTACAATGCTGATTTCCTAGACTAGAAGAGGGTGGGTTCAATTCTCATCTGATGTACAGTCGCTGTTTGGATTCAATCCTTGAGTCCCTTGACCTCATCTGTGAAATAAAGCACAGCGCTCCCTCGATTGCCCTGATGACATGTTGAGGTAGTCTTGCTTATCAAAACCACAGCCTCCTAGACCCCTCCCCAAAATATTGTTTCAGTGGGTTTTGGGTAATACCACAGGATATATATTATTAATCGTATCTAAGTCACTCTTACGAGCAGGGAAGTGTAGGGAATCAGATATTCTCAACTTGAAGATTTTATGAAATTTTATTTTGGCTCGACGGATGGTATAAAGTAGTTTTGCAGTTACAGTGCACCTTCCTCCATTGCCAGTAAGATCACTGATCGCCCTTGCAATGTGCCAGCAAGATGATAAATCTCTTAATGGAACATTATAATTAAGCCCTTCTTTTGCTTTCCTGGGAAGAAAGTCCACATCAAATGATCATTAAATATCTGCATCCCACCACAGGAAGTGAGGCCACACCCCACAGTCGGTGGGGGAGAAATGAACCCCGCTTATTCTAGCTTCCAAAACGTCACTCTTAAATAGTTAATAATGGAGAGTTGAACACCGAGGATGGATCAAGTGGCTTTTCAGACCCGAATCTGAATAACCCTCTAGTGGCATGATGCCTAATCTCATATACTTTTTCTGGGTGGAAAACCATGGAGGTACATTGTGAAGAAACAAGCAGAATTGAATGGCCTGCTTACGATAGTACCAAGGGCTAATGGAGGTACTGTAGCCAGCAAATGAAGCATGGCTGAGTCCCTGGGAAAATATACGGACCCAGCTATATCTTTGGCTAAGCAATGTTCATATTGCTCCTGTTCACAGCAGGACACAGTTTGCGAGGACCTGCAGCTGGAGAGAGAATCAGGAGGATGCTCAAGTAGGGAGTCAATGAGGAGAAGGTGTGGCTTGGGAGAGAGAATCGTTTTAAGAACCTAAGGTCCTAGGCTACTGTGAATTTCTCAAGAAAAGATTTCCACCCGTGTTCCGAGGCAGGTTTTCACAGCACAGGCCTCTACCTCCCATGCTCTGCATGATATTCCTTTGGGGCTCAGACTGAAGAGCGCTAACTAGGCGGGAGGAGAGGGGTAGCTCTGCTCCTGTGTGTAATACCACCTGTCAAGTTGGGTCACAGCTGTACCTAACGCTGAGGTCCTGACCACCTAATTCTTAGCTCTGGCTAAGCTGGTAGCTGAACCATATGTAGCTCTCAGGCACTGGCAATGTGACATCTGAAGCAGGTTGTACTACAAATCCTAAACAGTTATCTCACAGTCTAAGTATGAAAAATGTAAAATCTAAATGATTTTTATGTTGTTTTCCATGTTGAAATGAGAATATTTTCGACTCAAAGGTAAAGAAAACTAACTTCACCTATTTTCTTTTTGACTTTTTAATGAGGCTTCTAGAAAACATCACGTTTCATCCAGAGCTTGCCTTGACCGTCCTGTTGGACAATGCTAACAACGTCATTTAGGGTCAGGTATTTATTACAGTTGTGCACCCAGTGGGAGGCAGTGTAGCACAGTG
This sequence comes from Microtus oregoni, assembly GCF_018167655.1. Lineage (NCBI taxonomy): Eukaryota > Metazoa > Chordata > Mammalia > Rodentia > Cricetidae > Microtus > Microtus oregoni. Next base: position 15,278,980 of record NW_024543096.1, read on the forward strand.
GTTAAGAGCCTGGGCTCTAAGCCGGGCTGTCAGAGTTCCCCAGGCAAGGAGTTCTGGGAGTAATTACTGCAAGACCAAGCAGTACCCTTGTTTTCATGCCTCAGTTTCCTCTCCTGTAGGTCAAGAATAACACTAGTGCCCCCTTTGTAGGGCTGTTGAAGATAGTGATTCAGCAGGAGCAGAAGAAGAGAGAGCACGAGCAAGGAACTCAGGACCGCGAGGGGTGCACCCACACACTGAGACAATGGGGATGTTCTATTGGGAACTCACCAAGGCCAGCTGGACTGGGTCTGAAAAAGCATGGGATAAAACCAGACTTGCTGAACATAGCGGACAATGAGGAATACTGAGAATTCAAGAACAATGGCACTGGGTTTTGATCCTACTGCACGTACTGGCTTTGTGGGAGCCTAGGCAGTTTGGATGCTCACCTTACTAGACCTGGATGGAGGTGGGAGATCCTTGGACTCCCCACAGGGCAGGGAACCCTGACTGCTCTTTGGGGTGATGAGAGAGGGGGAGTTGATTGGGGGAGGGGGAGGGAAATGGGAGGCGGAAGCGGGGAGGAGACAGAAATCTTTAATAAATAAATAAATTAATTAATTAAAAAAATAAAAAAATAAGCAAAGATAGTGATTCAGCACATAAGAAACACGAGGAGTGACATGGGGGTTAGTAAGGGCCCCATAAACACAGGGACAGTGACCACACGTGTATTCCTCTCCCTTTTCTGTCTCCCAGAAGGCAAAAGCCTGGATCGTCCAAGCTCAATTCGCAGATGTATCACCTGCAGTGGCTGGCTTCTTCCAGCAAAGAAGGCTTGGCTGTCATATTTTTTATATCTTATATGACTTGTAGGCTCTGACATGCTGTCCCAGTGGTTCTCAATCTGGGGGTCACAATCCCTTTAGGGGGTCCAACCCCTTCCCATGTGTAGTCTAAGACCATGGGAATACACAGATGTTTACATTATGTTTTATAACAGTAGCAAAATTACCTTTACAAAGTAGCAACAAAAATAATTTTATGGTTGGGGTAGGGTCACCACAACATGAGGAACTGTATTAAAGGGCTGCAGCCTTAAGGAAGTTGAGGACCACTGCTCTATCCAGATACAGAAGGAAGATGAGGGATGTAAGGTTGTGCCTGCATCCTCAGCAACAGCAAGCATGCTGGACCAGCTCCCTTTCAGCTTGCTTAGAGGACACTGGGAAGCATTAACCTCTCCCTGCTTTTTCCTGGTTTTCATTTGACCTTCTTTCTCATTCTGGTTTCTAACTTGAGAGCCACAGGTCTCAGCTTAGGGAGGAAGGAACTCCTGACACCTTGGGGCTTCTGGAAGCACCAGGCCTGCCCAGGAATGGGACATTTGAGGTATTTTTGGGCCTGTCAGGAGATCTTGTGAAATCTCAGGGAGATTGTTTTTCCTTCTCTTCCGCTTACTACAGAAGACTAGGGGATAAATAAGACACTACAATAGAAAGGCACCCGGACATCTGTGCGTCCTCTGACGGATGGCGTGTTGGTGCGCTTCTCACACTGTGTACAAGAATAAAAGAACGAATAAGAGTTCAGTAACGAGACAGCATTGATCAGCTGAAGACACGTTCCACGGGTGGGGGAGGTGGGCACGAAAGAAAGAAAAAAGAAAATCAAGCCAGCCAAGCCCAGAAACCTGTAGCGGGGTGTAGGGATCAGAAAGGCAATACCTGCATCACCCAGAACACTGGCCAGCAAAGATATATAAGCCCGAGCAGGGGCCATCGAGAACCCCCACATTTTCTGAATCAGGAGGTGTAGGTGCCCTGCGGTCGTGGATCGAGAAGATGGTGAGCACTTTCTGAAGGAAGGGCTGCCTTTGCCAGTCGGAGTACTGCAGCAGGCCCGCGTCCCTGAGGTTCATGCCACACCGACCCGACCTCTCTTTTATCGGGTCAAAGCGAAGCTTGTTCTCGCTGGTACCAAGGTGGAATTTGTCTCTCTGATAGGCCTCACGCTCTGGAAGTGGGCGCGGTAAAGACCGTAGATACCAGTACCACGTTTGGACAGGACATGGCTGACAAAGGCGGCTTCAGAACCACCCAGCCTGGAACCTGGTTGGACAGGCTGCCAAGATGACGGGGCTTGCTGCCCCGCTTTGATGTCACATCTAGAGTCCAAGAGAGGGAGAGGTTCTTTAAACTTCAGTTTCTTTGTCGACCCAGACCATATGAGGTTGACCGCCTGGGACAGTAGGTAGCCCATCCTCTTTTCCCACTTCTGAGAGGCTTGTGTGCTTTACTGGTCTTCTGGCGAGAGGTTCTGCACCCGCTGGCTAGTCAACTGTAAGCAATGGTCCATTAGGACCTGCTGCAGCTTCAATATCTTCCCCGGAATCGTTCTGAAGACCTTCTTTCCAGAGGAGTTCTTTGCCAGCTGACCCTGGGGTTTGGCGTGGGTTCTTGCTCACGACTCTGACTCTGGGTACTTGTTCGGGCCTCAGCCTGGCTGGAACCCGCTCTTCTCCTTCAGTTCATCCCTGTGCAGTCTAAATCTCCACTGCTGACAGTGTCCTCGCTGTTCAGGGACAGCCTGCTCTCTCTCTCTTTTAAGAGTTCAAGAAACCCTGTTCTTTTTAACCCCAAGATTTGGGAGACAGAGAAAATGATGTCTCAAGACCATTCTGGGCTACACAAAATCAATGCAGAAACAAATCCAGGAGGAGGTGGTTCACACATTTAATCCCAGTACTAGAAAGTCACAGGCCTTTAGTCCCAGCACTAGAGGGAACGTAAACCAGGAGGAGAGAGGCTCTGATCTGCTGAGTCTGCAGTTGCCCAGCCTTGGTAGAGGTAAGACTTCTCTGATGGCTTGACTGCTTTGCTTTCCTGGTTTTCAGACTGAACCCCAATATCTGTCTCTGGGTTTCCATTATTCATGCTACAGAAACCCACACATGAAAACACGGCCTTCCACGGAAAGTCGCTTTGTTGTTCCGGATGTGATTTCCCAATAGAATCAATTTAAGGGGTGGTTTTGATTTCACGTTAACATGCTAAAATCACTACCACAACTACAAACACAGTGATGGGGGTTTGTAATTGTAACTGTATAAAGCTCATAATGAGGGGACAGGATTTTTTTTAGTTTTATGAAATAACTTGCTTATTACACAGTGTGACTCACCCGGCTTCCTTAACTGACTGCAAAATGCATTTTGTGTTTATATTTCTCAGAAATATGCCGGGAGTATCCTGCCCTCCCAAGAATCAAATCCACATCCCCAGTCATCCCCACACTTCACGAACTGTGCCCGACCTCCAGCTCTGTTGGCAGGATAATGTGACATTTCTCTGGCCATTTTCTTGATCGTAACATGAGGTTTAAACCCACTTTGCAGGTATTTGGTTTCTTTTCAACCTTTAGTGTGATCATCAATTTGATAGCTTTGATTTCAAGATCAGGACTTAACATTCTCCCAGCGCATTGAAAAGCAAGTCCACACAACAAACTCCATCCGCTGTGTGTTCTGCTGTTGTCTGGGCCGGACCTTGGGCTCCAAACCCCAGACTGATGAAGTCACTTAACACAGCTGTCATTTCTCTGGGACATTTTAGGGAGGGGTAGGTCACCGCGGAAGACAGAAAATGTGAGTCACCTGTGCGTGTTTCAGAACGCCGCCAGGGTTTGTTAGCACAGTGGCTCCAAAAGCGCCTGGACCATCTGTGCTAAGTTGGATTGTTGGAATGCAGACCCAGCGCATGCAGGCCTGCTGACTCGGGATAACAGCCTTTTAGATAAACAGGGGAGTCTGATACACACACAATTTGAAAGCTTCTTAAAGATGTGTTCTCCACTGCTTCCCTTTCCATGGTGTGTAAACTCGTCTTTTCCCTTAGCTGGAGATGAAATTTCTAGGGGTGCATAGGAAACTGATTCCACGAGTTGACAATGATTGAAAATCTACAAAAGCACAGAAACAATTGGCTCTTGGCTGCCCTGGTCTGACATCACTCAGTGGAGGCTGCCTCAAACTCAAAGCAAACCTCCTGCTTCATTCTCCTGAATATTGGCATTAGAGGTGTATGCTAGCTGTCCTGACACTTCGACATCTATAGCCATAACCTGATTTGCTGCCTGTGTCTTTCCTGATCCAAGAGTCTCTTTTAATGGACCATTGCTGGGAAGCCTCTTTTGGCATGTATATTACATCCATTGTTCCATTTATTCCTTGAGTTATCTCTTAAAAGTTTGTGCCACTGTTTTTCCCATTTTACAGATGAGGAAATAGAGGCTTGGAGAGGCAAGAAGATCCCACAATCTCAAGCGGTGATTGCACAATGAAACAGTTTTTGAACCACCACTTTAACTTGGTTTTAGAATCTGTTACTCCTTCCTGCTAGGTTTTGTTTTTTTTTTTTTTTTTTTTTTTTTTCAGAAAAGCAAACCAGTTTGTATTTTGTTTTCTTGGTTCACCTCTCCTCAGGGCCAGCAGCTAGCTGTCAAGGAGGTGATGCTTGGGACAATGAAAGTTATCACGTTACCTCATCTTCATAAAAGACGCAGGAACACAACAAAAGCTTTAATGAAGGATCTTTTCAACCTTGGGAGAAGCCCTTTACCCCAAACTTTGAAATGTCTTTTCCTGGCAAGCCACCTGAAGTGACTGTCTGGGTGCCTCGAAAGGTAGTATCACTTGACCTTGACGATGGAACCCAAGCTACCCACCTTTCTCATTGATGCTGTGGATGATGGCCTTCCCCTCATTGTCTGTGGTTATTAGGAATGTAATAAGACATTCATTTTCTCCTTGTAGAGAGCAGGAAACAGAAGTATCCTTTGAAAAATCTGCAGGTGAAAGAATCATTCATTAGGGTAAATGAGATTTCAAAAGAGATCATTTTTAAAGCAAAACAGTATTGAGTCTTTCAGTATGCAAATTAGGGTTTTCAGTTCTGTCGGATGGGAACTGAGAAGCATAGCAGATGTGGTCAATCAGGACTGACCATCAGAATTCCCTCTGTCTGATGGAGGAAGACTTCAATCAAGAGAAAGCAGCACAGTGCAGGTGCCCACCACTGCCCGGGGGATAGAACGGCCATGATGATGGTAATGGGGGGGGGGGGGCAATGTGTTCCTCTCTGCTCAGAGCATCTGGGAGGTTGGCTAGGTGACACTCTGCTCGGGGCAGATGGACACTGATACTGGCAGAGAGGGCTTCTCCATGGTGCAGCCTGAATTGCTGGCTTGGCATTTGTCACATGGTGAGAAAAAATTAATATCAGGAAGCCGAGACAGAGGGGTTCTGTATCTCGGAGACCCGTAGGATAAAGGGGAGTCTCAGATGAAAAGGAACCCAGGTTCTCCGACACACAGTATACCTTCTTTCCTAAGAAGAAAGCGAGATCTTCCTCAAATGGTTTCCCAAACTGAATGTTTTCCCTTATGAAGCTTAAGAGTTAGAAATGTGAATTTCATGATAATTAGTAATAAAATTTTATTTATGGTGATAAAAATGTAAAACTCTTAGTTCACACATCAAAAATTCTGATGGTCCAGCTACTCTGCCAGATTCCTCTAGTATTTCTGAATTAAAGCAAACAGATTAGTTTTACAATTCTTATTCTAATTTGGAAATTCTTGATGAAACTATTAACAGTTTTTCAGAAACCTATAATTAAAATAACATTTGCTCTGAATCTAAACTTCTAAGACATATGCTCCAATAATAGTGTATTAAGACAGACTATGAAAATCAAACTATCCCAGGTAATCTTGGGCCTACTCTTTCTGGAGTGTGATTTTTTTTCCCCATTAGCTTAAATTTTTTTTTTTTCCAAAACAGGTTTTCTCTGTTTATCCTTAGCTGTCCTGGAACTTGCTCTGTAGACCAGGCTGGTCTTGAACTCAGAGATCCACCTGCCTCTGCCTCCCAAGTGCTAGGACTAAAGGTCTGTGATACCACTACCCAACAGCTTAAGTTTCTAAAAGGTATTGATAGAATTTGTGTGTATGTGTGTGTGCGCGTGTGTGTGCATTCTTACAAGAAAAAATAAAGAGCCTATTTAGGGCTATTTAGGGCGCAGAAATGCTAGCCATAAAATATAGAAATATTAAGTTGTCATTGTTTGTCTTTGCATTTAAATTTAAGAGAAACCCCTGATAGGTCCTGTGACTGATAAGCCCTTTATCATTCATGATAGTAGGGACTAGTAAATCAGAAATTCACCATTCTAAATGAGATAGATTTACATGGCCTGAACTGGTTTTGAACTCATTAGAAGCATCTCTTTATGTACATATCCATATTAAGAAATTTCATGCAAATTTTTCATGTTAGATCATTCCCATATGCATATAACAATCTTATTCACCTGGGTCTGGGAACCCAGCTTGGTTGTTCTAATGGGAGAGACTGTGATATGCACAGGACTCGGGCATTAGGTGGTTATTAGACTTATTAGAATAAACATTCTAATAAGATGTCTTGGATGAGGAGATTTGGGAAGCTTTTGGCAACTCAGCCTGTGTTATTTCATGTGTTTGATGGTAAATAGCAGGTACCCTTGTTCAAGTCATAGTTTGGTCCTCTTTATATGACTTTCACCTCTCCAGTGCTTAATTTCCACTCCAATAACTAAGATTCATGAAGTCTTGGAGTGTTTTGGCATTTTGGAGCATTTTCTTTCTTCAGTATTTGCTGCAGCAGTGAGAGCTCACACCCTCTTCTGAACTCAATGGGACGCCAAGCTTTCAGGCTGAACGTATGTGGCTGGTTTAGCCTCCTCACGTCAGTAATATTAATCCCGCTTCTCTATTTTCTTTCAAATGGCCGCATTGAAGCGTTGGGAGGCTTCCTTTGCTTGGCCAAGATTATTGAGGTTTTAATGGAACTGCAGATCTGACCTTTGATTCACAACTCCCCCCTTGTGCTTTAATTACTCCACCGTTCCTTTTCCTGACTTTTGCAGGCTAAATGGGCCCCGTTTTGCAGTGTTTGGGTGTTGAAATAGTATGATTGGATGTGCAATGAAAGATTTGCATAATTAGCCGCTAAGGTTTTCTTTTGTTCATAGAAAATGGCCCTTTCTTTCTTTCTCTTTCCCCTTCTTTGTGAGACCTGAATTACTGCCACTGAATAATACAGGGAAAAATAAGATCTCAGGCAGTCTGGGAAATCATGTTTAATGAAGGAAGGAAAACATATAAGTGGTGGTGGGGGTGGAGAGGCAGATCCAAAGAACGTAGAAAACATAAATGTCTGTATTGACTCACAACCCTGTGTTTTAAGACATCAGCTCTGGGATCAGTTAGCAGTTCTGGAAGTAAACGGTTTCCCAAAGGTGGTCATGGTGTGTGTTGAGGAGTGGTTCTCCTTTTGAGATACATTTGGATATCTCTTTTACATGAGTACCTCTCCTGGCCCTCTTGGAGACCCACACCCATATTTAATGTACATAGCAATTATGAAGACTTGTAAAGCTCTGGGATCCCGAGTTTCCCATTTCCAGAATGTATATGAATACATTGACTTATTGTGAATACATTTCGAAAATGTATATGACTGTGGGTGCTTTATTTTGTGAACTTTTCAGAGATAGTATCTGGTGGAGCAAGCTCTGAGTAACAAGGATCTGAGTGTCTGAATAATGGGGTAAATTAAGAAGCACGACTCCTTCAATAAAACAGAATGAATGTTAGATGTGCCCACCCAGGGCACAGATGCACAATGGGTAAATTCATGTGAGTTAGACAGTAGGTCTGTCTACTCCACGTCCTCAGCAGAGGAAAAGCGGGGCTAAGAGACCCTTAGATGAGGGAGGTCGTTTGTTCAAACTAGTGTGACAACGACCCAGTGTGACAACAACATCAGTGGGCTAGAAGTTCAAAATGATTTGTAAGGAGGCGATTGAAAAGGTGTCTTTTAACCTAACTTGGCCAGATCTCGTGTCGCCTCCTCACATTTGTCCAGATTAGTGCTTAGAGTGGGTTAATAATCCACTGGCTGATTTCAGTAATATCCTCCTCTCTTAAGGAGATGTCAGCCAAACCCAAAGAACATAAATGTTCTAAAAGCCACGTAAGCTAGCCTTTCTCCCCAGAGCGAGCATCTCTGCCAAAAACAGCGACTGCCCTGTTCACACCTGTGGCTGGCGAGCCGCTGCTTCATTTCCTTTTCAGCGCACACTGCCTGTCCCGTGTTGCTGGCGAATCGACTCCCAGTCATTTGCAGGCATTTTCTGCAACTTTTACTCATCTCCCAGAGACAGCTGGTGAATACCCCCGCTGCTGGGACGTGAGCCTGGAGGATGCTCTGAGATGCCTGCTAGTTACTGATGTGGAGATGCCACAAACGCTGCTCTTTCTCGGTGCTTTTATGTGCCTCACCTTTATCAGACAAAGCACACAGCATCTCATTCCATTCGCTGCTATTTGGCAGACTTATCCTTGGTCACCAGAAAAGCACAGATGAGGGGTTTTATGAGCACTCATCAGGCCCTGACCCACCCAGTAGCTCAACTGTAGCATCACTACAATTTTGAAGCATAGCGGCCATCTCCTTTGTTGTAAAGTCTCCACATCTCTTTTTAAATGTCTTTTCTCCTGCTCATCTAACATGCAGGGGCATTAAATATTTGGGATGAGATTTTGCCACTAGATCCTCATTTTAAATAATTAAACATGACAGGAAAGCAGAAGCCCAGCTCTCTTAGCAGTTAGAAGAGGGACTTCTTGAATTCGGAGGATTAGTCAAGAGGGATGGGGGGATGGATGGTGATGTAATACCCATGACTGGGAGGAAGTAAAATCACTAGGAGGAACAGTGGAGGGGTAGACAAAATCCAGCTAGCTCCTGAGCAGAACACTTCCAGGATCTGTAAAGTGCAGTCAGGCAAACCATTAGGGCAGGTTTTATCTTATCTTGACATAAAGCAAACCTGTGATATAGAAAAATTTCAGGCTGTCAATGGCAGTTAAGAGTCATTTCTTCCAATTTCTGTCTTACTAGTTTGGAAAACACAGCCTTGTAGAATTCACTAGGCACCCCTGTCAAGCAGGGGTGAACTCCCTAACAGAACCGAAGACTGATAGAATAGCCATGACTTTAAATTGCTTGCTTCTTGTGCCATTATTTCTTTAGAAAATGCATCTATCCTTCAAAAGGGGACAGAGAACCCCAGCACCTAGATCCTGGTAGAAATGAAGTCAAGATCCTGGGAGTCCCTTGACTCCCACGGTTTCTGCCTCTCAAGAGCTATGGATTTAAGACAAGGAGCACCTTCCTCGCTGATGGTGGCGCCGGTGGCTTGGCACTTCTCCATGCACTCTTGGTCCTGGCCATCTGCAGACAGGTAGCATTCGACGCAGCTTCTGTGGAGACAACAGAGTTCATCAGCTCATATGGTGGAGAACAGGCATGCAGTGGGCATACTGCTTTACTCTTCTCGATGGCGAGATTGACCTCTTTCAGAAAGAGTTGGGTGACTCCTAAGAGAATGCTAAATTGTTCTGACTCCTACTCCATACTTAGTGCTCCCTGAGTCAGCCTTGATGGCATTGTCTATTCTATAGTGACGGCTCCTGATTGGTTGAGAAAAAATACTTTAGTGTTTTAGCTATGCTTTCGTTTCACATAAGGGAGAGTTTATATCCATAAATATGACTAGAATCTAGGCAAAGTAATGAATTTCTTAACCCAAATGATCCATATCTCAGCAAGAATTCTAAGAGTGATGGGTGCTCTCAATTTATGTCAAATAGGATTATTCTAAAATTCAATTTTATGTTGCTCTTTTTGAATAAGTATAAATCTTGGTAGTGTGTTTCTAAGGCTTAGGATTTTAGCCTGGATCTTCATTAATTCAGGCTTCTAAATAAAAGATCGCTGCTTTTAGAAAGTATATTTCCAAGAATCCAAGGATTATAAGATGCCGATAGACAAAAGTAATATGTAAGCCTAGAATGTATCTTGTCCTACAAATAACTTTACAAATAGATTCAGTTTGTAGTAGGACAAATCTGCAGAAGTTTCTGTGTGCATACACATGGCTGGGGTATGGGCGGTCTTCAAAGGACTTAATGCTCATGCCCATGGGATGTCGGCTGAAGCTGTATTACCTTTGTGAGGACACCCAACCGTAAAATTATTTCACTGTTAACTTCATAGCTGCACTTTTCTGTTCTGAATCTTAATGTAAATATCTGATAAGCAGGATGTCTGATATGTGACTCCTCTTGGGATTCGAGACCCACAGGTTGAGAACTGTTGCTCTATAGGCAGGGCTTGGGTCAGCAACCGTGTGGGAGTGAGAGCACCATCTGGTCTTGAAGCTGCTTTTGTGTTTTGAGTATTTCTGGGCAGGCTTTGTGGGGGCCTGGAGCACCCTGAAGAGACTCTTCAACCCCTTTTGTGTGTCTCACTGTGATTGTCCCAGACATCTTGCCTATCCCCAGCATCCTCTACAGCCCCACTGTGACTGCAGCCCACATATCTCTGTTAATTACCTGAAAAAGAAATAGGCAATGGGACTGGCTCAGTGGATAAGGAGCTTGGCATGCAAGTATGAGGACAAGAGTTCAGATCCCCAGAGTCCACATAAAATCTTTTCCCTTAAACAACCCTATACTTGCTGTTAAAAAACCTAACAGAACCTATTGCCTGGTTCAAGACCTCCGGCGCATCAGCTCTTCAGTGGTTCCTCTTCAAATGTTCTTGTTAAGATGTCACAGGAGCTTCATCTTGACTGGGTAAAACTTTTGCCTCTGGCCCTTCTTAGGCTTAGGGCTCTCCCCAAAAGCCCCATTTCCATCTTGCCCTTTGAATCATGTATGGGCAGTCGGTTTTAACTCCCAGCCTCTCATCCAAAAAACTTCTCCCTTTCCTGATCACCTGCTTGCTCTGCTGTTATCCCATCTTCGCTCCCTATTACGGGATTTTACTGACTACTCATCACCTCAACTGTGTGCCAATTCATGGCCACCGCCAATTAAAATAGGAGATCAGGTACTAGTCTATCCCCCAGACCAATGCCACTCATCCTTTCCCCTTAAATGGCAGGACCCCTTTAAAGTGATTCTTGTAACTCCCACAGCTGCCAAGCTCAAGGGACTCTCTCATTGGATCCACCTGTCTCACCTTAAACCTTTTACTCTTCCAGGTCAAGATACCCCCTTGTATATGGTAACTCAAACAGGGCCCTGTTCCCTTAACTTCCAGAGGACCCCAGTTCACGAAAAATAAGTCTCATCACTGTACTCAACTCTCCTGTGCCAAAAACTCCATATACTTACTCTCCCTCTTCCTCTTTCTCCTATCTGCTTTACCAACTTCTTTGTATCTCCAATGCCATGCCTAAATTTCCAGTTAACCGCTCAGCTGTTATTACAGGGACCATTATTAAGCATAGAGTCAGAGGTATGAGAATTGCCAAAAGCCCAGGTGGTAAGGAACAATAATGAGTTTGGGGACATTCACAGCTCCAGACTCACAAAACAGACGTTAACATAACAGGTTTGTCCCTGACTGCAGCAGTGTCTCCTGGATGTTAAGGTAATACCATGATGCTAAGGAGAACAAGTGCCTTTAGATTCGCTTCAAGTAAAACATTAAGGGGTCTAATAATTCCCGTTTCCAATAATTCCCCCTACTTTTCCTCCCTCCTCCTTATCATCTTCTCTTCCAACACTATACCATTGTAATTATAAGCATTTAATATGTCTAAAATTTATTTCTTTTCAAACATTTTTTTCATAAGCTCCAGAGAGCCAATTGGACCTATTTAAATGGATCAGAATCACCCAGAATAAGTATCATTTAGTTCTTCCCTTATTATTCCTGGTCTCGGGATCCCCTGGAAAATTCCCTCTTCCCCCCTCAAAAAAAAAAAAAAACAACAACAAATCCTCTATCTTCCATCTTGGAACTCTCCTCCCTTAATCACCGGGATCTAAAATTTTTTTCCAGACATAATTTTCTGCCTTTCCAGCATCTTGTGAGGGTCAAGCTGCCAGCCAGCCTGTTCCACAGAGCCTGGTAGAAACACAAAAGTCATCAGCGACCCCAGGATGTGGTCAAGCATCTGTACTGTCTGACACCCACAAAATCAGCAGGAAGCAGTCACAAGAGACCTTCAAATGCCCCATTCCCACCCACTAAAGACCTCAAACACCCTAAACTTTTATAATAAACAAAAGGGTGGAATGTAATGATTTCAGCCACAATAAGGCTGACACTTCCGGGTTCTAGGGGCCATGCACGTGCAGACGGGCCCTCAGGGAGAAGTGCCTAATGGCCCCCGGGGATGTTAAAGAGCCCTGTGTGACCCACATGCAGTGTGGATTACATCATCCATGTATGACTCAGCTAAGCTGTTGCACACATGCATGAGCCTCATCATCTGTGTCAACCCTGTGTGCATGTGCTAAGCAGCTTTTAAAAGTTGGATGTGCCAACTCTCTCTCTCTGCACACTGACTTCCCCTGGCCTGTACACGACCCCTCTAATAAACTCCTAAGCGGGTTTGTTGCATGTTCTGTGTTTCCTTCTCACTTGTGCCAGGTAATTTCAACCACCACACATGCACCAACACATGTGTACCATACACATGCAAACATGTGCCCCCACTACATACATATACACATGCAAAACATAAAGTCCATCTTTCCGTTAGGCCCTTAGCACATATGAATGTAGGAACCATAACTGTTAACTGCATGCCTATGACATGTCACTATTTTTGGCACGCAGCATGTATGTAATGTTAGGTAAATGAACACATGCCTGAGAAAAAGGAAGAATAGATTCATCTCAAAATTCATCAAGATGCTGATTCCCAAATTGGAACAACCTCGATAATTGTTATAGAATATTAGTTGAAGATGTGTTGTTTATGCTGTGGAATATCTGTTTAATGATGCAAAGATGTGTTGCATTCTTCTATGTTGCATTTATTTAACTGTGAGCTGTGTTACTTTGCCTGTCTAAAACACCAAATTGATCTAATAAAGAGCCGAATGGCCAATAGCTAGGCAGGAGAAAGGATGGGCAAGGCTGGCAGACAGAAAGAATTCATAGGAAGAGAAATCTGGGAAGAGAGGATTCGAAGAATGAGAAAAAGGAGAAGGAGGGGGCCAGCCACTCAGCTAACCCAGTAAACCATGAAGTAAGAAGTAAAGAAAGGTCTCCAGAATAGAGAAAGACAAAAGCCCCAAAGCAAAAGGTGAACAAGATAATTTAAGAAAATCTGGCTACAAACAAGCCAAGCTAAGGCCAGGCATTCATAAGAAAGAATAAGCCTCTGTATTTATTTGGGAGCCGCATGGTGGACTCCTCAAAAGAGTAAAGAGTAAAAGCCAACTGGAAACAGTTAATTTTGCACCTTACAACCCTGATAAAAGACTAACTCATGTTGATAAAGAAGATGGAAAAGAAAAGGAATAAAAAAAAAAATCTTTACTTTTTTTTGTGGTGGTTACGCCAAGATTTGAACCCAGAGACTCCTGAATGCAAGGCAGTCACTCTGTCACTGAACTGACATTTGATTCAAGCTCCCTACTTGGCATGTATCTCAGCTTGCCAGGGACAGTGACAGGAAAATCGTGACACTGGCTTGGTGGGTAACCACTGGGGGGAATTGATTTTCTTCCTTGTTTATATCACACACGCAAAATGCCACCATTCCAGGAATCAGTTAATGAAAGTATGAACTACTTAATCCTATTTGCTGCTAACCTGCTACACTGTGACCTCACAAGTCATTCAGAGACCTGCTTGAGGAGACCTACAAGATTTGTTCCAATTCTGTAAAGTGAAGCTGCTAAACAGAAATCAGTTTTAATAGAAAAATATGGGTGTATTTAGTTTTGTTATTGTCTTAATAGTGTAAAAATGAAACCACAGTATATATGTATAATGATACACAGAAGTGCCCAAGTGTACCATAAGGAGAGAAGTGAAAGCTAAGATTGTCTTTCTGCTTCTGCCTCTTTTGGCCTTACCAGAATGGGAACGACTTTTGGTAGGTCAGCCTCAAGTCTCTAGATAAGAAGTTTGTCTGTTTCCTCAGAAAAGGAACTGATTGCCTATGGATGTCAGCAGGATACCTCCTGGATACCTCTCCAACTGAGAGACCATCTGATGCTATCAGTAAGGGACATCAGCTACCCCTCACCTCCAACTCCCCCAACCTCCCACCCCACCCCCATCTTTAGCAGAAACCTGGCAGTGTGGTTTTGGATAATCAGGACAAAGAGGCAGGTGAGAGGCTGACCTTCCAGGATGAGGACCACAGTGGCCCTTAGGCTATGAAGTTTGATGGAGGCTGGATGGAGACCAAACTCAGCTGAGACAATTAGAGGTTGAGTTTACTAGATGCCATTTAAACTTCCATCACACAGAAACCTTGCCACAGAAGAGAATAAAGTAGAGACATTACCGCTTAGAGTTACAAGGGTCGCCACAGGTGGGACAGCGTTCACAGGTGGGTCCTGAGGCTCCAGGGTTCCTGCAGACACACTTGCCACAGATGCAGTCCCCACGTCCACTGCACAGCACTCCATCCTCAGATGCACATGAGTCCCTGCTGGTTGTACAGTTGCAGTACTCTCCTGTCCAACCTTCCCGGCAGATACATTCGCCACAGTCACAGTCCCCATTATCTGTAATAGAAACATAACATGTACACTGTGCTCCTTATTCCCCAAGATGAGGAATATCTTTTCTTCTTACCTTTAAATACTTTGAAAGGTTGGAGGGGATTGGCAGAGAAAGAGGCAAAAAGAGAGAGAGAAGCAATAGATGTGTGGATGGATGGATGGGTGGATGCATGTGTGGCTGGATGGATGGGTGGATGCATGCATGGATGGATGTTATGGGACTATGGTCTGTGTACCCTGTCACTTGTATTTTAAATAAACACTGATTGGCCAGTAGCCAGGCAGGAAGTATAGGCAGGGTGACCTGGGAAGAAGCAGAGGTGGAGCAAGGAGAACAAGAGAATTCTGGGAAGAGGAAAGATTCAGTTGGCTGCAGTCATCTCCCAGACACAGAGTAAGCAAGATGTGACTGCCTCGCCTAAAAAGGTACCAAGCCATGTGGCTAACACAGACAAGAATAACGGGTTAATGTAAGATGTAAGAATTAATGAATAAGAAGCCTGAGCTACTAGGCCAACCAGTTTATAATTAATGTAGCCTTCTGTGTATTTCTTTGGGACTAAACAACTGCAGGACTGGGTGGGACAGAAACCTTGGTCAACAGATGGATGCATGGATGTATGGATGCATGGATAGACAGGTAGATAAACAGATGATAGACTATGGATAGATGGACAGACAGATCGATAGACGGAATAATGAATGATAGAAAGACAGAAAGATGGTAGATAGGTGCTCTGTTGGCCATGTATATTTACTAATTTGTCTCCTAGCTGAAAATCACAGCAAACAGAGTAAATAACTAGTCAAAATGAGATCATGCAGACAAGCCCATTGGAGCTCTCAGGCAAATTGTTCAATTTTAGGATCGAGATGAAGGGCAGACCCATCCTTCTATGTCATTGGTTTTCAACTTGTGTGTTATAACCCCCATAGGGGTCACATATCAGATATCCTTGCATATCACATTTACATTAGAATTTATAACTGCAAGTGAGACAATGAGAAGCTGCATGGCAAAAGAATATTTTCCCAGAGAGTTACAAATTTTTCTGTAAGGCAGTGACCTGAACAGACAGGTATGTGTGTAGACACACCCTAACCCCACAGAGAGGTCAAATGAGAGGCAGGAAAGGCAGTTGCAATGTCTTGCAGAAGCAGAGGCCTGACCCATGGAATCATTCCTGAGAACAGTGATGAAAGGACAAGCAATGTAAGCTGGAATGTTCAGAGCAGGGCATGACGGGTAATAGTACAGCACGAAGAAGGAGAGATGGAGTCCTTGCTAGGCCAACGGGCTGGATAGCCAGCTGGTGGCATGGCTCCATGACTTGGAAGCTGGTTCCTGGTTACTGCCACACTCCAATAGCTGGCATGCCCAGATCACTTGTTGAATGCCTGAATGGTTCTGGAACAGTAAAGAAGCTTTGGGTGTGTTGGACAGTGAGTCTCTATGGCTCTGTGGAGTTTGGGAGAGAGAGAACTGTTGGATATCTTAGCAGGCAGTTGAAGATAGAGAGATGAGCCTGGAGGAAGGGGCTTGGGATCCATTAGGGAAAGGCATCAGGTGAGGCAGTTGTGAATCAGGTCGTCTAAGGCAAGCAGGCAGAGAATGGAAAGCTCTGGAGCCGATCAGCCTGTAAAACATGGACAGAGGAAATGCTCCTCACAGGGGAGGCTGAGAGGAGGAGGGCGGTGGGAGCATGGCCGCTGCAGACGCCCAGGACAGACTCAGATGGCAGGAGGAGGAGCCTGGGACACTGGGGGACAAAGCTATTTAGAAGGGAGTTGCCCTCAGAGACAGAGAATGACGGGAGGCGGTGGAAATATGCCCATCAATCATAGTACGTTCACAAGGCAGAGCTGATAGTGGCACTCAAGAGCCCGTTCTGAATCAGACCACAGAACGGTTTATGAACCAGTCCGAACTGGCAGATAGTGTGTTTCAGGTAAGTATCCTTCCCATGGAGTTCTGAGAGCTTGCCAAGGATGATAAACCAAGCATTTGGTGTTCCAAACAAATAGTATTTATTTACAAGCCTCCAGAAAAAAAAATATGGCACAGATACGGGCAACTTGTAGCAAAAAGTTTGGTTCTTCCAGGACAATGTGCATTTACCTAAGTTAGTCTATGCTCGTGTTTACAGTGGTACTCCCCCATAACTGAACTCCACAAGGGCTGGTCAGAAGAAGGTTCCTAAAAGCTATCTATGAGGAAGAACTTGCAGGCAAAACCAATTATCAAAGTTCTATACTTTTATTAGAAACAAAGTAAAAATGAATAGATGCTGCATGCTTCCCCTTGTTGAAGGTGCCGGCAAGTTCACTATGGGACAGACGACTGACTTTTCTCTTGCAACCTCGGTTCTAGTAGTTGGTTACATTTCTGGCTGTGTTTGTGGGCCTTAAGAGATGGACGATAGAAGGGTCCATCATACGCTGGCCAAACCAAAGAGCTTTCAAATTTGCGTTCTGAATGCCCCTGGGATGTGTGTGTATTCTCTGTGTCCACTATCATTCCCTCCCTCTTCCCCAGGAAAGAGGAAACAGGTATGAAAGGGAGAAAACTCTGGGTTGTAATTTATTCTGAAAATCAGCACGGGGCATAAATGTACCTTTCTAGATGCCCAGAGGCTGCCCACTACACCTCTGCATGCAAGAATTCCTTGGCACTTTAGAAAACCCTTCCTGGAACATTAAAAAAAAAAAGACCGCCACAGCAAAAATATAAAATATGCCTTTCAGAACTTAGAGACCCTCTCTATTCCACTGGCCTTTTGGGACCATCATCTAGGTCACTAAAGGTGCCAGTTGAGGTCCTTGGGCAACAAACTCTCTGCAGTACCAGCTCTTGCCACCACAGCACCGCCTTTATATTGGTCTCTTGTATAAGCAAGATAATAACCCAAGATCTAGATGCTCTTTTCAGAGGGATAGATCATTCCGGAATGCCCCTGAAAAATAACTCTCAGTGCATAATCACAAGGAGTTTCTTCTCTAATGCCATTTGCCTGATATAGCTCCCATTCCCTTAGAATCAAAATAGACTAATGGAATTTGGGCAAGGATAAACAGAATCAATGGAGCCTTCTATCTCTGGGTGCTCCAAGATGGATAAAAGACACTGTATGACACAGCGTGCCATGATAAAAGCTTTTCAGAGAAGCAGCGCGCTGTCAAGTCAATTACTGATGGCGTAAGTGAGATCCATGCAACTTGTGAGTGGCATATCTGGTGACTTCGGGCTATCACGGCTGGGAGGACAGCCTCCATCCCTGTGCTGTGCCCAGTCCTGGACACACAGAGGCTGTCCTGCCAATCCTGCCTGGATTTGAATTCTTGTTTTTACTTTCCTGTGCCTTTTAGAGAAGGCACTCAAGTGAAGGAACTTGGCACTGGTCGAGGTTTCTGATGCAGCTAAAGAAATCTTGTTTTCTAAAGAGAATTTCTTGTGATTCCTGCATCTGACTTGATGGATGTCACTATTGTCTGATCTTCCTAACTATACAGTGTATAGGTTGAGTAAACTCTGTTGAATGTATTCCTGATGCTCTGCACACATTTTTTAAAAAGAAAGAAATGGGGATGGGGACACTGTGTTGCAGAGCACGCGCCAGAAATTCCTGTTGCTTTCAATCTTTAAATGCAGGATTTAGTACTGGAATATTGGGAGGGTTACTATTACCCCATTAGGTTAGGTTAGATTAGATTATGTTACAGTTGGGGCTCTCAAAAAGATTTTCATGTGTTTTGAATATGCATTTTACTAAAAAGGCAGTGTGAGCGTCTGCCAAATATATCCTTCGTACTGTGTGAGGATGGCTTTGACATTGGCTAGCTTCTTGTCACCTACAGGTTGTGTCCTGCCAAAATCCAGTAAGATAGATAGATAGATAGATAGATAGATAGATAGATAGATGATAGATAGATGATAAATAGATGATAGATAGATGAATAGATGATAGATAGATGATAGATAGATGATAGATGATAAATAGATGATAGATAGATAGATAGATGATAGATGAATAGAAGATAGATAGATAGATAGATAGATAGATAGATAACTGACATGGGTTTATACACACACACACACACACACACACACATCAGAAAGCGAAACTTTGAAGGAAAAGGGGAGGGAAATGTATCTTCTTCAGGGTAAATGCTTTCACGTAGTTTTCAAACACACTTGGAATTCCTTAAGTCTTCCTTCCTTCCTCCTTCTTTCACTGCTTCCTTCCTTCTGTCCTTCCTTCTTTTCTTTCTTCCTTTCTTTCCATTTCCTTCTTTGTTTATTTTTTGTTTGTTTTATTTATTTATCTCATTATCTTCAGCTTCTGATTCTCCCATGTCAACCTCCTGAGCCCTGAGAAAATTGGTCTTTTATCTGCTTCTGATACTGACTTGGAAATAAATTGCTTAGTTTTCTGTAAAGATGATGTTCCGTTTTGTTGAGACATCTGCTTACATCATGGGATAACCAGGGTGTCTAAGTTTAGTCAAGAGTCAGTGAAAACTTCAAATTTAAAACCGTGTCAACATAGTTGCAGCTCCTGCCAAACATAGGTTATAATTAAATACGTGTATCAGAATAATTTTGAATTGTATTTGATGTAGCATTTTTTCTCCCTCTTTTTAAAAGGTTCATTTTCAACTGCTTTACTTTTCTTATTTGTACATATGTGTCTGTGCATACAAGTATAGGTGCCCGCAGAGGCTACAGGGATGTGACCGTCTGGAGCTGGAGTTACAGGCAGCTCTGAGTCACCTGACATGGGTGCTAGGAATTGAACATTGGTCCTCTGAATGCGCTAACTGCAGAACCCCTAAAACTTTATTGTTATTATGTGTATGTGTATCAGTGAATGCCACATGGGTGCAGGTGTTCATGGAGGCCAGAAGAGGGCATCAGAGCCCATGGAATGGGAGTTATAATTAAAAGCCATCTATCAAGAGCCCTGGGAACCAAAATCAGGTCCCCTAAAGAAGAGTATGTCCTCTTAACCACAAAGCCATCTTTCCAGCATCTAGAGTCAATTCTTTTTGTTGTTAGTTTGTTATTTTGAGAGAGATGGGACTCTTGCTATATAGTCCTGGCTGGTCTGAAACTCACAGTGTAGACCAGGCTAGACTTGAACTCACAGAGATCTGACTACCTCTGCCTCTAAGTGCTGGTACTAAAGACATGCGTGCGTCACCACACCTGGCCTCTGTAGTGTGTTCTTAGCGTGTTTCTCTATCTACAAGAGAAATAAAAGCATATATATATATTTACATTTTAAACCTTTCTTGAAAGTTTCAAGAAATTCCGAGCTACTTTCGCCTTTCATTCATTCCAAGGCTTTCTCACATGTGTGCTTGGCTTTACTTGGTCTAGTCCCTAACCTGGTCTATTTGGTGAGTATTCATGGCCAGGTATGATAGTCACCTGTAATCCCAGTGCTCGGGAACCTGAGACAGGGGGACTGTGAATCTAAACATGGAGGGAGGGGAAACGGAGGGAGGGAAGAGGGGAGAGAGTGGGGAGAAAGAGAAAAAGAGAGAGGGAGGGTGGGAGAGAGAGATGTGAAGTGAAGGCCCTTACATCTATAGCATTTCTGGGCCTTTTCCTTGGTTCCATTCTTTTGGAATGGAACTCTCTGTTTAACTACTACTACTACTACTTCTTTTTCTTCTTCTTCTTTTTTTAATTCAAAGTAAAAGATATAAGAATAGGGTCTGACCCAGCAACCTAATCTAGACAAGTCTGACAGACAGTGAAATTCAGATCATAGCCAGTTTTGTGGAATCTGGGTGGTAACTAGAAAGGCGACATCTCCAACTTTTGTCTACCTAGCCTTATGAAAATATAATATAAATATATAATAAATATATAATAAAAAATGTAAATATAAGCTAACTGACCCCAAAGGAACATTAGACAGGCAGCAAACGCAAGAGATAACTCAGTTACGCCAAGGAAAGTTAGACAGGCAGCAAACGCAAGAGATAACCCAGTTACGCCAAGACTAAGGATTCGCCCACTGAAGCCATCGGCAAATAGTTACTGAACAGCCACTAAGCCCAGGAATGCGAGGAAGGAATGAAAGATGAAACCCCTTCAACAGCTGCAGGAAGAGGTCCTGAGCCATAGCCTACCTCCACAGAGCAGGCCTTTGTGTCGCAGGCAGGAGAAGTTGTCGCACTGGCAGTAAGGTCCGTAGATGCTCCCGTAGGGCGATAAGTGGCAGATGCACTGTCCACAGTAGCAGTCACCTCTTCCACTGCACGAGGGTTGTCCCGGGGACTCCTTGCAGGAGTCCATGCTCACCGCGTCCTCGCCGCACTCACAGTGAGGGCCCATGTGGCCGGGGTTGCAGGCACACACCCCACACTGGAAGGAGCCGTTCCCGTTGTGGCATTTAGAACTGTTCACTTCTACTTCCTTCTGGCAGTGGCAGTCACATTCTGCGGTGACAAGGATTTCCAGGGTGTCCCCTAGCCCCACGGGCTTTATGATAAGGCTTCGGCTTCTTTTCTCGCAATTGGATATGCTCACGGTCACATTGAAGGATGCCTGGAAAAGAAGGACGCTGGTTATCTGCTTCCTCCACCCAGCAGCCTGTAGGACTTTGGGACAAGGCTGGCAGAGACTGGCTTTGCCAAAAGCAGTTAGTAGGAAAGGATTGAAATTTTCCCGAGGAGTCCAGCATTAGCAAGCTGAGCTAGCGTCTGACCCATCTGAATGGTATTTCTGGAGATCTACTGGGTATCTACTTACTGTATCCCCAACTTTCATGTGGGAGCATTTCTTCTGGTTGGGGAAGAGGATGCCATTGTTACAGAGAGCCGTGAAAGACAGACTGAGTCCTTCTGTGTCTCCCAATACCTCCAGTTCCACCTCAGACCGCAGTTCCTTCAGTGTAGACAAGAAAGGGTTAAATGAAGTCTGAAGCAAAAATAAATCCAGCCAGAAGAAGAAACCGAATCGTGCTCATTAAAGGACAAAAGAAAGAACTAGGAAAATGGCTCCGTGGGAAAGGCTTCTTGCTGTGGACGTGTGAGGGTCTGAGTTCAGGTCTCAGAACCCAGGTAAGGAGGGACTCCAGACTGCAAGCCTGTAGCCTGGAGTCTCTGATGAGATGGCGGGTAGAGACACGAGAAGCCTCGGAGGCTTACTGGTGTATGTAGTGGTGAATTAACAAGAGACCCTGCCTGCAACAAAGTGAAAGGTGAGAACCACACCCGCATGCGTGCTGGGGTACGCGTGAGTGTGCTCACGCATGTTCACACATCATACACACAAGGAGAAACAATTATACATTAATGAAACTAAATTGGATACAAAATTCATCATTTCATTAATCAAGTAAGAATGTGATATATACAAATATGTTATATATATATATACATACATATATATATTTCTCAGACATTATCAATGTCAAGATATACTATCTTACGACAATTGAGCTATGAAAACATATCCAAAGGGGGTTTTGCACCGCCTGTGACAGGCATGTGACAGTCAGTTATTGCCTGAAAGCTGGAAATTCTCTTGACCTAAGTTGCACAGCT
Source organism: Microtus oregoni (assembly GCF_018167655.1). NCBI lineage: Eukaryota > Metazoa > Chordata > Mammalia > Rodentia > Cricetidae > Microtus > Microtus oregoni. The sequence continues at coordinate 15,301,174 of NW_024543096.1, forward strand.
AGGTTTCAAAAGCATAATTATCTTGCTTATGTACCAGTAGTAAAATATTACAATGGTATCTTTTACTTGAATGCATTGCTCTTCCTTATTTCTCACAGAGCTGCCCCTGCTGCTTGGTGAGGAGAGAAGAATCACATCCGCCTCCCCCCCTCCCCAACAGTGAACAGTTGCTTCACTGATAACAAATCTACAGCCTGCTGCTTGTTGGGCACATTTCTGCCTACATGACAACTTTTTGTCTCAGTGTTGAATCACAGTTCAAAAATTTTAAACATGTTTTACAACAGTATCTACACAATGCTTAAAGTTGCAAAGACTCATGTAATAGCTCAGAAGGTTAGTAATCTCAATTGCGGATGAAGATTGTACCATGATAGACGCCTGGCACAGGGTGGTGTAAAGACTTCTATAATTACGAAATGGATCTATATTTCTTTTCTTGCCAGGCTTCAGATCAAACAGAGGGCCTGTGGCCTGCCACTCCAATGTTCACTACTGAGATACAGCCTCCAGCCCTCCCCAGTGCTCACTACTGTGTTACACTCTCCAGCCCTCCCCAGTGCTCACTACTGTGTTACACTCTCCAGCCCTCCCCAGTGCTCACTACTGTGTTACACTCTCCAGCCCTCCCCAGTGCTCACTACTGTGTTACACTCTCCAGCCCTCCCCAGTGCTCACTACTGTGTTACACTCTCCAGCCCTCCCCAGTGCTCACTACTGTGTTACACCCTCCAGCCCTCCCCAGTGCTCACTACTGAGTTACACCCTCCAGCCCTCCAGATTTTCAGGCTGTTAAAGTATGGTGTGTGAGAGAATTGCACCTTGAAGCTATTTGGGAGAATTATCGTGCCTTGAATTTCAAGACAGATCTTGGCAGATCAAGACTGGATTTCTGTTCTGAAAGGTTCTCAACTTTCCTTTTCTATTTCTTGACAAAATCAAACTATCAAACAATAAAAACACTTGTAGTATTGAGTTGAGTTATATTTCAATTCATTCTAAAGGTTTTGTGTTCATACCTATTTTACTGTTGGCATGTATCACCTATCCTATTTGTCTGTCTGTCTGTCTGTCTGTCTGTCTATTTGCCTCTGATACTGATGGTTGAATGTGTTGGTAAGCACTCTATCATTGAGCTATATCCCCTTCCTTATTTTTGACTTTATAAAAACACATTGGGCTTCAATTTTTTTTATGAAGTGTAATTTTGCCAACTGCACAGAAAGGTAATTCTACTTCTTCCAAAATCTGGTATGTGTGTGTATGTGTGTGCAATAGTGCACATTTGTCCATGTGTGTGCAGAAGCCACAGGCCAACTCAGGTGTTGCTCCTCAGAGACCATCCACCTTGTCTTTTGCGTCTGAGTCTCTCATTGGCCTCATGCTCACCAAATTGGCCAGGCTAGCTAGCCAGCAACCTCCAGGGACCTGCCTGTCTCTGCCCTCACAAGAATGGGATTGCAAGCGTGTGCCTTCGTTCCCAGCATTTCTCTATGGGTTCTGGGGATCCAACATTAGTGTTCACGATTGCAAGGTGAACTCTTTTTTGAACAAGCTATCACCCAGCCACCCAAAGCGTACTTATGCGAGACTCATGAAGAATTAGGGAGAAGTAGTGCTGGAGAGAGTGGCAGAGGGAATCAGAAGCTATGTAAGGAAAGAGGAACGCGTGTGCTGGTGACGATAATAAGGACTAGTGGGTAGCATTGTCTAACGGAAGTGAGGAGAACCTCAGCATTGGAATAACTGAGTAACTAGGGTGCAAATTTGACTAGGAATATTATTAACACGCATTTCCCGAGGAAAGAATATAAATGCTAACTTATAATTCTCATCATTTCACTCATTAATTTTTTTTTAAAGCATCTCCTACAAGGCTGGGCAAAGAACACAAATGAATTTCTTCCTAGAGGTTAATTCCAGGAGAAAAGCCGACCCTGGGACCACTGATACTCCAGTTGCCTTTAGTGTGTAACAAGGGGAGGAAGAAAGCTAATGAGTGGGTGAGCATGTGCACAAGCAGTTTTAAGATTTTTTATATCAAGATGGCATTTAAGAATACTTAATTGATGTTTGTAGCCACAAATTGTTTCTGCCTTGCTAGGTTAGGAGTCAATCAGAAGCCCTTTGCTTTCTCTCAATATATTCTTTCTTCATATAATGAAGAAGATATTCAGTCTATAGTTTCCTCTATTCGAAAGTCTTTTTCAAATATATTTAATAACAACAGAGTAAAAAAGTAATAAGTTTAGACAAATGTCACAGTATCTTGCACATGTCACCTCATAGATCACACTGCTCCAGCAAGAACTCCAGGATAATCTAACTCAGCAGAGTGTTAGGTGTTTCTTGTTTTCTTTTACATACACGGGTGTTGTTTTGACTGTATGTATACCTGTGTACTGTGTGTGTACCTGGTGCCAGTGGGGGCCAGAAAAGGGCATCAGATCCCCCTGGAACTGGAGTTACAGATGGTTGTGGAATGCCATGTTGGGAATCAAACCCAGATTCTCTGCAAGTGTAGCCAGTGATGCTAACCCCAGAGCCATCTCTCCAGCCCCAAGCCTTCGTATTTTTAAGGCAGTCAATAACAACCCAAGATTCCATTCAAATGTGTCATGACTTGATCTTAGCTACCTTGTAAATTGTGTGAGCAATTTGGGAATGCAAAGTGAGACCTACCTTGGAACAGAGCAAGTAGGGGCGTGGAAGGGGTTGGCTGATGGGGTAGGTAAACATTTTTGACAATCCCCTATTTCCTCGTTTGCCTCATTTCTTTGAAGTGGTTAGCAGTCAACACTTTTGAGAGAATAAAGTTAAAGAAAACGAAATGCATTATAATCTAGTGGAGGATTGCTTTGTGCTTCTTTTTGATTCTACACATTAGAACTTTAATTAGTGCATGAGGATGGGGGAGGGGTGTTTCTGTGAGTTTCATTGACAGTTTTTACTGTCTGGAAGAATTTTAAGGATGGGCTGACATGGTGATTAATTTTTGATGAGCACTAAGAGAACTGCAATATCTGCGCATTGCTAGGAAGAAAAATCCCCAACATTGGACAGTTTTAGTGGATAGAACGTGTTTCTTTCTCTGAAAAATGACATTTTTGTGAAGGGCCACCTTGCTTGTTGCACAAGTTTCAGAACAGGTGGGGTGATGTCAAAAGCACACAGGAGGTGTGTTTCTCTTCAAAACACGTTTCTTCCCTTCCTCTGAATGCCTACAGGATGTCTGTGAAGGGAATCTGAGCAGGACAAGCTTTTCTAAAAGCTTCTCAGTTAACTCTGGTCTGTTATTTAGCCAAGGAACACTGGCTTGGCAGACACCCAGTATTAGTGTATGTCATTACGTATGGGTCATGAATGTGCAATTTTCAAACACCAAAAATTTGAAGAATTTAATTCATTCATTTTTAGGTAAACACTCTTTGAAGAAAGACTAGAGTGCTACTGATCTCTAAAAGTTTTTATGCCTGTCCAAATTGGATTATTGTTGTTGTTGTTATTAATTTTTCAGTCAGGAAGGGAAAATGGTATTTAGGACCAAAATAAATAACATCAGTGGCAACCTAGTGTTGACCAACTGAGTTAGACAATGGGGACAAAGAAAACACAGCAACCTCATCTGTATGCCTTTGTCCAGGAGGGGAATTCTGTCTTCATTATGACTTCACAAGTCAATGCAAATTAAATAAATAAACAGATCGATCCATCTGTGTCTGTCTTGTGTCCTTCCCTGTTTCTGTGATTAAAAACAGTGATAAAAAACAACCTAGGGGACAAATGGTTCATTTCAGCATTGAGTTTCAGGTTACAGTGGGAAGCCCAGGCTCCCGGAGCTTGAAAGCTACCATGTGATATGTGGCATGTGTCAGAGGAGAGCCTGTCTCACTTTGCTCCACTGTGATGGACTCTGACCAGAAACTATGAGCCCAAAGCAAGCCTTTCTCCCTTAAGCTGTTCTTGGGGTGTCTTACCAGAGCAACAGGGAAAGAAGCTCAGATGGGGCCCTCACTCCTCTGGAGATACAGAATAGGAAACCTGATACAACGAGGGCTTGGTATTTTGGTTTGGGGTCAGGCCTGGTAGTTTTGTTTGTGTTTGATCTGCTCTCCTTGAACCTGTGGAGTTGGTTCGACACATAACTATTACTCGCTAGCAATTCATGCTGTTTTTTGTTTGTTTGTTTGTTTTAGCAGAGAGGAGTTCCATCACAACTAGAAGTCTTTTCGGTTGTATTCGGGTTTTGCTTCTGCAGGCCACTATTCTACGACAGCCTCAGTTGGGGTCAGGATGAAGATGGATGAGTAAATAGAAATGTATATTTTAGCTGCATGAATGCAGAGGGATTTTCCCTGGATGGGCAGTCCTCCTACAAACACATGAAAGTGTGTTTCGCTACCTACATCTTAGTGTCTAGATGCCAATGGAATGCTGAAAAGGAAGCCAACTGCTCGCAAAGTGAGATAGCATACTTCATAAGCAGAGATGATCAGCTGGAGGACGTTCCCAGAGTCCTTCTGAAGCAGTCCCACGGTCGCCCCAGGGATGAGTTTTGCATAATTCTGTAAACAACCACAAAAGAACAGGGAACCAATCAATGCTGATTGCTATTAATAACAGACATGTTAAGGGCAGAGTTCATTTTGCTGTCTGTGATCCCTTCTCTTTAACTCGCCTCAGGAAAGCAGGCCCCAGTAGATCTAAGATGCCACTAGGTTTGCCATACTACACAGCTGTGATTTATATCATGTCCTAATCAGACTTATATAACATCATTTTCCCAGAAGTTTTGGGAAGGCTTCCACAAACGTCTCCTCCTTCTTTTCCCATTATTGCAGAAACCAAATTTTAGTGCACACAGGGGCAAGGAAGGAATCGGGTGGCTTCAAGTCATTAGGTCTAGAGCTCTTAATGAGCAATCAGTAGAGAAAGGGAGTGAACTCTTGCATGCTAGCTATTAATTCCCCACTTCTGCCTGTAATCAGCAACCCACAGGGAGTCAGAATAGGCCTAGAGTTGGGTGGGATCGAGCCTTTCTGCATCATGATTGCTTAGAACCAATCCTAAGCGGTCCGCATTCTCCACTTACATTGACTGTCCTGAGCTGTCCTTTCCACCTGGGGAGGATTTCCACTATGGTCTCATCAACAGCTTAGGCAAGGAGCGCGGCCAAGAGATAAGGTATTGCTGGGAGCAAGCTGTCTAGCCACGTGACTGTTCTCTTTTAAGTTTTATGTTGTAATACTTTATTTTCAAATGAAAAGTGTGTTGTGTGTGTGTGTGCGCGCACACACACATGCACGCATATGTGCGTGTACAGGTCAATGTTGAGTGCCTTCTTCTATTTTCTCCATCATATTTATTGCCTTGGTGTGTATGCACATTTGCATGTGCCTGTAGGAGTGTGTGTGTGTGTGTGTGTGTGTGTAGGCTTATGCTTGATGTCAGGAATCTTTCTAAACCATTATCCATCTTATACACAGAGTCAGGCTCTCTCATTGAACCCAGAGGTTGTCGTTTGGTTAGTTTGGATACCCAGTGTGATTCAACAATTCTCTCACTCTGCTAGGATTAAAAGCAAGCTTTTAATGTTCACCCAGCTTTTCTGTGGATTCTGGGAATCTGAACCCTGATCTTTGTGAGCTATCTCCCCAATCTTTTTCACCTGACTTTTTGAGACAGGTTCTCTCATTGGAATTTGAGCTTGTCTAGTTGGCTATGTTGGCTAGCTAGCAAACTCCAGGAACCTTTGCTTTTGCCTCCCCAGTCCTGCAATTGCAGGTACCTACAGTTGCTTATAACCCTCTCTGTTGGTATGTTCGCTTGTTTGTTGGTTGGTTCTGGGGCTCTGAATCCAGTTTCTCAAGCTTGCAGAACCAGCGCTTTACCGACAGAGCCATCTCCACAACCCCAGAAGTGACGTTTTCTGAAGTATTTCTGTCCATCCCTGCCTTCTCTTCAACAGAGACTTTCAAGAATACATCGGTGCCGTTTTTTTCTTAAAAGAAATGAAGTTATACTTTCAATATTAACTACAATTCTACTATAATCAAAGTCTTCCATAATCCGCAGAGAAGTCAAGCATGGCAGAAAATACCTGGGATTTTGTGATCCTGGGGAGGCCAAGGTGGGAGTTTTGAGGTCAGCTTGGCCTACACAGCAAGTTTTGAGTCATCTTTATATACATATATATGTATATATATATACATATATATACATATATATGCGTGTGTGTATTTCAATTTCAAACAAAATAAAGCAAAGATTAAGGAAAGAAATTAAATAGATCCCAGGACCACCAACCATAGGTAGGCACCACCGACCAATGGGCTGGGCCCTTATCCACCAATCACTCATTAAGAAAATGCCTTACAGGCTTGCCTACAGCCCAGTCCTCCCAAGTTGCTTTTGGTCATGGTGTTTCATCATAGCAATAATGACTCTAACTAAGACACCATCTTATTCTAAAGATGATTGAAGTGGTTTAAGAAATACACAAAACTCAATTAGAATAATTATCATTAATTACAATAGTCACTATAAGAAGTCAGGCCCAGCGGGGAGAAGTAGAGGAATTGTAAAGAGTTCAATGTCAAAATGCAAAGGACCTGGTGGCCCCAGGGAGCTGTCAGGGGGGTGCCCCTGGGGAAACGCTAGCTCTCTCCACCTCTGGTATGGGAACAATGGGCTTCAGTTTTGTGTGTGGATTTTGCAACAATCCACTTACTCCTGTATTCATGTTCACCGTTGCTAGAATCTGAACTCTCCGATGTGCCACCTGCTGCCACTTGTCGCTGTATCTTTGTATTGAGGGGGTCGAGGGGAGCCATGGCAGGTGGCATAGCTCATCTTACTCCTTCCAATCACATCATATTAGAGAAGGCCCCTTCCAGGTCTCGGAGTAAGGGCGAGCTTGTGAAAATGGAGGAAGACCCTGCTTTACTGGCTTACCTCTTCATATAAACACATGTCACAAAGGGCCATGAAGCAGGAGGCTGTGGTTAATAGCAAACACCTAAACAGGAACTTGAATTCCACTCAAAGCGGAGCCAGGATGTGTGTGTATTTGCCTGATCCTAGAAGAGAAAGCTGTGGGAACCTTTGTTCCTGACAAAGAAAGGTTTAGGTCCTTTGGAAAAGGAATTTCAAGGTCCTTAGCTGGGCACGGAACTTGAAGGACATCTTAGCATCCCCACGGATGAGCTAAGATGAACTGTTGTAGTTTTGCAAGCACCGGTTCAAGTGGCTCTGAATTTGGGGTTAATTCCTGGCTAATAACGCGGATCCCCTCCGCTTCCTAATTTCTAATTATGATCCTGCATGCTGTATGACATTTGGCATTTGGCTATTAGGACAAGTGGCTAATGTTAATCATGCTTGCTGATTGCCACTAGAGCCAGGGTACAAAGGAGCTGGCAGCCAGTAGCAGTAGCCAGGGATGACACTGACAATTATATAGAGGAAAACTATTCATTAATTTTTGAATGCTGATTTTTTTTCCTCCCAAAACTATTTCAAATAATGAACTAAAAACATGACAGCTTGGCTTCGTTACCCCAACACGGGGTAAAAGCATACTTTAAATCTTCACAGTATTGTGATCACTGTAAAGATTGAGCAAACGCCTTTCCTTCATTCGAATCTTCAAGCAGTGCTGTAAGTTGTGATTAAACACGTTTAAAGTTAGAAAAAGTGCTGCTTTTCGTGTGTGTTGGCGAACTACAGCCCTGTGACTTAGACAGACAACGCTGACCCCTGGCGTCAGAAGGACGTCAACATGATGGCACGTGAGCTGATTAGAGATGCAAGGTCCCACGTGTGGGCGTGAACGCTGGCTCTCTTAGCCTTCTGTGGATTATCCTAATTACAGAGGCTCTCGGATCCCCCTGCTCGTTCTACCTCCCAGGAGTTCCTGGGCTTGCTTTAAAAAAATGGTGACTGGTTTGTTTAACAGTATGTTTGCAAGTGGAAAGGGGTCATTCAATCGGCAGGCATCAGAGGGTCACGGTGCCCAAATGCACACCCGCACCCTGACCTCCTCTTCAGAGAGCAACTCCTCGCTTCGTGGTGCTTGATGCCTGGTTGTCAGACCCGTTTTAGGTGGGCATACTTGCTGAGAGCAGAGGAATGTGTGTCACCTGCGGACTGACAAGAGTGACTCTGACACGCTCTGGCTGAGCACCTTGGTGAGCATTCCTGTGCGTTGGGAAGGCTCTTAGCGTTCTGCCTGGCTAGCAAAAGCTCCCAGCGGGCTGTCCATTCCTACTCTGGCACACTTCCTGTTGACCTCCCAAGAGCACCGTTGACTTTTAGGTGGGTGTTTAGTATTGACTGTCCTCTTTCAGGCCAACTTGATTTGTTTCTTTTTGCCCTGCCTGATGGTGACTCAAGCCCAGATCTACTCTATGTAGTTCCGGCTTCAAGCCGGGATCTCTACAGCCTTCTCTTGTAGTATTTCTGCTACGGTCTCAAAGACTCTTCATCGCCTCTGACCTCACCGGCAATCGTTTTTCAGGGACCACAGTACTCATGTCTTTTGTTAGATGGTGGAAATCCGAAGCCAAGTTTTCACAAGCTGACTGGAAGTTTTCATAAACAATTTACAGATTGCAGTGCTCAGAACAGCCCTTCGGGCTCTGTGTCTGCACTCTCCTTTCCATGCAGACGTCCTAAGGTGTCACCAACACCATGACTTTATCGTATGCTCAGCACTGTTTTATCTCAGCATTGTGTATTTAGCATTACATTCGCAACCTACTTCAGTGTTTCTGATCTTAAAATATATTTATGAAATATAGTTCATTGAAATGCATTTACCGGAATGCTGGCTCATATTTAATCTGCTCACAAATATTTTATGTGATCGCACCAAAATTTTTCTTACTTCCTTATCTATTTTTACTCTCTTTTTCCTATTAGTATTATCCACATCTTTCTTTCTATAATACATACACGTAGCATATACACAATCAGTATACAGGTAAATGGGTGTTTAAAAGTAAGCAAGTATAGCTACCGTGACAACCTTGAGGGTAAATATAACCAGTCTCTAGGGCCCTCCCTTGTGTGCAGTCAATCATGACTGCACCGCCTTCAAAGGTGTGACAAAAACTTTGTACCTGTCACTATAGAATCTAGAGGAGAGGTCTTTGTCTTTGTTACTTTTTCTACAGCCGGGACAAAACACCATGACCAAGGCAACTTAGAGAAGGAAGGATTCACTTGGGCTTAAGGTGCCAGGGACATGGGAGTTCATCATCATCATGGCAGGGAGGCATGGCAGCAGGCAGGCGTGGCAGCAAAGCTACAGCTGAGAGCTCACATCTTAGAGCAGGAGAAAGAGAATAAACTGAGAGCAAAGCCCTATGCTCTCAAAGCCCCCTCCCTTTCAGTGGCATACTTTGTCTAGCAAGGCCACACCTCCTAAGCCCCCTGAAATAGTGCCACCAACTGGGGACCAAGTATCCAAGTACATGAACCCATGGAGACAGTCTCATGTAGGCCACCACAATCTTCATGGGTTTAGGATTAAAAGAAATGTCTTAAGTAGAACACAAAAACCACTACCCATAAGAAGAGTGATAAGTAAAACTTCAAAGGAACCATTCCATCTATAAATCTGATGCAATCTCCATCAAAGTACAAACAAGTTATATTGTAGCTATCAGCAAATGGATGTAAAGTCTATACGAAGTATCAAAAGGCCCAGAATAGCCAACTAAAATTGAGAGAGGAAGCTAAATCCAAGACTTACTAAAAAGCTACAATACTCAAAAAGTATGGTTTTGATAAATAGATCAATGAAACGGAATAGAAAGCCCAGAAACCAGCTGACATAAATAATATCAATGAATCTTTCCCAAAGAGCAAGAACATTGAATGAAACAAAATTAGTCTTCTTAGCAAATGGTACTGATTCAACTGCACATCCCCCCCGACACTGAGTCTACACGCACACACACACACACACACACACACACACACACACACACACACATATATATATATATATATATATATATATATATATATATATTACCCCTTCCAGAAAATTTAACTCCAACTGGATCACAAACTTACTTGAAAGATGAAAAACCATATCACATAAAAGAAGTTAAGGAGACGATCTAGATGGCCTTGACTTTGGGGGATGACATTTTGCTACAAAACCAAAAATTTGTTCCACAAGGGGATTGACAAGTGAGGTGTAAAGGAAGACAATTCTGATGTGTGAAAGGCAGTTTAAGAGCATGAGAAGATGAACCGAAGACCGAAGGAGAACATTTCCAGAGGACACATCACACAGAGGCTTCTTACTTATGAGTACAAGGACCTCTTAGAACCCAACAAGAAAACAATCTTCTAAAAGGAGCAGAAGACCCACCTAGATGCCTCACTGAAGAAGAGATGCAGGCAGTGAGGCAGACCCTGAAAATCCACTCCGTGTCATGCCCTCAGGGAGATACAAATGAAACCACAGTGAGGTACCACCGCACATCTAATAAAGGAATGATGTCTGTGGTACTGACCTCAAATCAAATTCTCACCAGGGTGTAGACTCAAGAGCAACGGGACTCTCATTCATTCCTGGGGGGACGGTAAATGGTGTAGCAACTATACACAGTAAACACTTGGTTCTTTCATACAAAGCAAGCCACACTCTGCCCGTATAATCCAACTCTCGAGTTCCTTGGTATTTACTTAAAATACTTTGAAAATTGTCCACCCCAAATCCAGCACATGTGTGTTATATGACAACTGCATTCATAATTGCCCCAACCTGGAAGCAACCAAAATACATTTCAGTAGGCGAATGTATTAATATACTGAGTATATCCTGAAGTGATCTGTTATTCCATACTAAAAAGAAAAGAAGACTGAGGCACGCAAATACATGGAAGGACTATAAATGCGTATTATGAAGTGGAAAAATCCATGCAAAAGGATGCATAATATATTATCCCAGGTATATGATGCGAAAATGATAAAACCATGGAACCAGTAAAAAAGTGGCTGAGGATGGGCAAGAAGCTCAGTAGGGGAGCACTCACATACCGTGTGAAAGACCCTGAATTTAGTACCCAGAACAAAAAAAGAGATCAGTGGTTAAGAGAGAACTGGAGAAGGAGGGAGGGAGGAAGGAAAATAGGAAGGGAGGGAGGGAGAGGAGAACAGGCAGAGCACAGAGGGCTTCTAGGGAGTGAGTCTAATATGTACGATAATCTGTAATGGATACACTGCCTTATGCATTTGCCAAGGCTTAGAAAATGAATAACACCAAGCGTGAACCTTAATGGAAACTATGGATTTGGGGCAATCACAGTGAATCAATATAGTGAGGATTTTTATTCTAACAAATATCCCACCCTGAGGTGGGCAGTAATATGAGAGGCTACGTCTGTGCAGCATGGCACTATATGGGAGATTAATATACCTGCTGCTAAGTTTTGCTGTGAACACAGACTTTTCTAAAAATTAAAAGCATTTTAGAATTAAAGAATCTATTCCCCAAAAGATGAGAGCCATAAGATGGGGGGAAATATCCGTGAGAGATGTAAATGATAAAGGGCTTAGCTCTAGAACATGTAAAAGATTCTTACCTATCACCGTGAAAAGATATCTTAATCAAAAAAGAACATGCAAGTAGCAAACATATGTACAAAATGTTCCACACCTAAATCTCTAGAACAGAAATTAAGACGGCAATAGAATGCTAACATGTATGTACTAGAAGGACCAAAACTCAAAGAACTGACAATGATCTCATCTGCTGGGAGAGAGGGTATAGTTGTCAGGACCCACAGGGGTTGAACACAAGGACACTGTATGATTTTCAATTCTACTCCAAGGCATTTACAGTTCAGAGCCATAGCATGCATGATTATTTGGAGGCATATGTAGGGAAACACCTTCGTTGCTGTTGATGCTGTCAAGGGTATGCATCTGGGTTGTCATTTAAACTGTGGTTGATTCTGCAAAGAACTCAGAACGGTCGAGTACTAAGGAATACACAGCTCCTACCTGAATCTCACTACATGAGAAATGAGCAATGGGAGGCGTTACCAGGCTGACTTCAGCACGCATGGCTACCTCCTCTGCCTGCTCCCATGCCTTTCCCTTTCCCAGGACAAGTCTCCATGACTGCAGCTACCAACCTAGGGGCCTCACCATGGGGTTGGGAGGGTCTCTACAAGTCTCCTGATGTCACCAAGTATTTCCTACCTTGCAGACATCTGCAACCACGGAGCTCCCAGACCCTAGGGCATCTGCTGTTATGAGGATTGTATGCCTGGGGAGGAGGCGACCTGGACCCCTGCACAGAATCAAAGATCTCACACTGTTGATAGGGCATAGGTGCCTAGAACCTCCCACATCATTGGGACAATAACTAGAACAATATTCATGCCTTTTTGTCCCTTTTATTATTCATAGAAACTCTATTATTTGTAGACTATAATTATCCCTGAATAGATGTCAAATACAGTGATTCAGAGGATTCAGCTAACTTTCTTGAAACTGCACCAAGAAGCAGAGCTGGACCCTCCTCTATTGGCACAGGACCACTTTTGTCAGATGCCCACTGGCTCTTTTTACTGTGTGATGTCACTGCTAGAGATTGATGAGTAAAACCAAAAGTGGAGTCATTACTACCCCACCCCCCATCACTGTCTTTTCCTGTATGTGTATGCAGACACACCCTACTGGAAACTGAACTCACTACCCCGTGCAGGCTAAGCAAGCGCTCTGCCATGGAGCCATGTCCCTCGCCCACGGTTGCCTTTTGCTAGTGTTTGGTTCCCAGGATTCCTTGGTTTGCAGATGGCATCCTTCCATTCTCTAACTCCATTCTCCCACAGTGTTCTTGCCTCAAGTATCTGACACTGTGTTTTATCTTCATAAAAGGACACTGTTCCTATTAGATTGAGAGTCTGTGTGTGACCTATGGTGATTAATTGTGCCCCCAATGAGCCTACTTCCAAATACTTTCACATCTGTGGTAACAGAGTTCGATCTCTAACCTAGCTTTCTGGAGGACATGATTCAGAACACAGAGCTATGGTTCTTGCGTTGCCTTTTGCCTCACACCCGTAGTTGAATCTGGGCAGGCAGCACCTTGCCCAGGCGCCGCGGCCTAAGTGGTAGAAGCAGACTGTGGCTCTAGGCCAAAGCTCACCGTCTTACATCAGACTGCCGTGGGAGGAATGGGTATAAAAGCCAGCAGCAAACGAACAGGAGCATCTCATTAGAAAGTGAAGATCTCAATGCCTGATATGCGTGCTTAGCAACTGGGATCTTAGAACACTCTCCTACCCAATGCGAGCAGAAAGGGTGGAAGAAGAAACGCAAACTTGTCAAATTCAAAGGCTGAATCTAGAAAGAAATGTAGGGAGGAATGAAAGGATTGGGTGGGGTGGGAGAGTTCCCAGGAGACCGGTACTGGTCGAAGATAAACTGGTCCTCAGTAAAGCCTTGTTTCTGTAGAAGAGCATGATTCTCCCCATGCTGGGGCCTGGACCCGCTGACATAATTGATTCTGAAGGCAACCGGAAGGCTTGCTTCTCCAGGGGACTTCCATTCTTGTGGGCTTTTCATTTCCCTGGTTCTCAGGTTCATTATCAGTGAATGCAGGGCTCTTGGTATTATGCAAAAGTTTACCCTCTGGCTCTGCTGTGTTACCAGGACACCCAAGATTCCAAGCAGAACATGTAATTGTTTCTGGCAAAAGGGTGGCATGACTGTCTGTCTCCGGGTTGCATGATATCTGCATTGCCTTCGGGCTTTCCATTGTCAGCATTCCGCAGGCAGGCAGGCAGGCAGGCAGGATGGGAGTGTGCTAATTAGATCAGGTGCTTGATCTTGAAGTCTGTACCAGCAATGACTAGGTAGTCGGCCTCGGAACTTTTGAGCACTACCTGTCTTTCTCCCAGGCTGCCCAGAATGTAATTATCTTGTCAGCCCAAAGCCATAGCACACCGCTGAACAGAGTGCTCAGAAGCAGCCGCCGTGATAAGAAAAAAACGAATGGACCACGGTGCAAACTGTTAGGAGACAAACAGGCATCGGGAAGGGAGACTCTGAGAACAAAGGGGCTGTGTGGAGTATTTGTTACCGAGGATGCTTCGTAGCTCCTCTTAATGAGATTAGTGGCCTGCTCTCAGAGACAGAGGACACACCTTGGCTACAGAATGCACGTCCTGAGTCCCTAAGCTTTAGAAGGCCATTTGAAAATGGAAAGGGAGATGAGTTTCCGTGACAGCCCGTGTGCTCTGCAAACCAATGGGCAGGCAATAAAACTCTGAAGGATGACTGGAAGGAAGGTTATTCGGGGAACGAGAAGATAGCCAAGCAGAGTGTGAGCAAGGACTGCGCAGAGCCAGGAGCCCCCACGCTTCAAGTGATGTAGATGGTTCACCGCATCAGCATCTCTCTGGAGCCTGTCAGAGATGCTGAGGCGTGGACATAGGAGGCATCCTGGATCAGAATCCATATTCGTAAGGCGCAGAATGGATGATTAGACAGAGGAGATGCAGACACCAAGCCTAGTGTCTGCATCCAGAGATGTCAGTTTAATCAGGTCAGGATGCTGCCAGGGCATTGAATATGTCTTTTAAAAGCTGTCTAGGCAATTCTACTAAGCACCAATGATTGAGAACCATGGGTAAAAAATAGTCTGTGACTTGGAAAATAAGGACATTATATTTTTAAGACATAGATCCCTAAGTCATATGTAGTATTCAACCTGTCCAATACTTCTGACATCTCTGCCACAAAGGTGGAATTTCCTGAGTGTCTCCATGAACCTGCTTCCAATGTCTCTCACCCTCTCTATCTCCTTCCACTTCAAGTCACTCCGAGCTGACTGACTTTGAACATTTTTATTCTGTTTCCTCATATATTCTGAGTTTGGGTTGTTTACTGCCCTAGGGCCTTTGCATGCATCTCCTGTTGATGCTTTCTCAACCTTCTGGTTGCTGTCTCAATATCTCTTGGATGGAACCCTCTCTGAAGAGCCTCTCCAATGAAGAACTCAGATTTCTCCTTTAATTATTCTGTATTGCTGGACACTATTCCTTTCCATTCCTTCAACAGCACATTTAAAAGTCATTCTTGGCTATTTATTAGTGGATTATTATTATTATTATTATTATTATTATAGCCATATGCCCATGGGGACAGAGAGAATCTGCATTTATTACCTACTCCTTCAGTGGCTAGATCTGCTCTTGGTAAGTATAAAGCACATAAAATCTTGAATGAATGAATGAATGAATGAGCAAACTAAGACCTATGGACAACTATTGACCTGTGTCTTAGGGTTTCTACCATGACCATGGCAACTCTTATAAAGGAAAACATTTAATTAGGACTGGATTACAGTGTCAGCATGCAGGTAGACATGGTGCTGGTGAAGGAGCTGAGTGTTCTACATTTTGATCCACAGGCAAGAGGAAGTAAATTGTCACCCTTGGCATGACTTAAGTGTATATGAGACCTCAAAGTCCACCTCCACAGAGACACACTTCTTCCAACAAGACCACACCTAATCCAACAAGGTCACACAGCCTAATAGTGCCATTCCCTATGGACCAAGCATTCAAGCTCCTGAGAGTCTTTGGGGGCCATACTTATTCAAACCACCATAACTTGTCACAATCTTTTATCATAACACACACCTATGAATCTTCACACAGTATGGTCGAGTTGTGTGCTTATGACTTACAAGGCTTAGATGACTATCTGATTCTTATTAATAGGCTTCCAGAGGAAATAGAGCCTGCTGATTAGTTAAAGCCTCAATCTTAGATGTCTCCTACAGGCTCCTATTTTGAACTCTTGTTCCATAGTTGTTGGTGCTATTTGGTGGGGGATATGGAACCTTTAAGATATCAGGGTAGGTGGAGCAGTTGGCTGCCTGAAACAAGCCATTAGGGAGGGGCCTCTGAAGGTGGTAGCCAGCTTCAGGTTTCTGCCTCATCTTGCTTCCTGGTCTTCTGTGATGTGAACGCTCTTTCTACAAGCTTCCACCATATGGGACTCTTCCATGCCTTCCCCACCATGGTGGGCTGAGATCTTTGACACTGGCAGCCAGAATGACTGTCTTTCTGTCACTTGTTTTCTCAGGACTTGCCCTCACAGTGATACAAAGCAACACTTGTGTGTCGTTAGAACACGGAACATTGTTTTAATATAAGAGTATCATCAGTATTGCAAGGGACATATTTTTACTAAAAATATTTATTTGAAATTCAATCTTAACTAGAATTATATATCTTGTGGGCAAAAAGCTGTTGTTAATCCTATGAAATAAGTGTTCCAGATCCTGAAATAATGAATAAAGTATGCCCAAACTATTCAAACTCAACAGTTCTCATTTTTTTTCTAGATTTTCTGTTTACTTTCTGAAGATTCAATATTGCAAGAGCAACAAATATTCAACTATTATAACTAATAGAAACCCTTTATAGTACATTATAGGTTCTCTCTGACAACTGTGCATAAGATTAAAATATATAATACTCCCAAGCTTTGTGTCCGGTGGGCCATCAGTTTAATTTGCCCCCTTGGGTTGATGCTCTAGTGAGCATTTAAAAGCCAGTGCAAAGTGGAAAAAGCTTAGTTACACTTAGACTACTCCATAAGGTCGTCAAGACAGGCAGGCAAGCTCCTCATGTGCACTGTTGGGATTTAGCCATCCCAATAGTGATACACACATGGTAGCCATTACAACCATAGGAGCACCCAGAGAAAGCAGAAGGAGGGCAGCTCCACATCGTTACTGGTGTGCACAGACAGTGGCGTTCTCAGCGAAGGGATGCAGTGAGTGAAATGAAAATAGATATTACATATAGTGAGTTTGGTTTATGAAAGTTAAAATATGGCCATGCAAAACCAAAACGAAACCCAAACAAAACAAAAAACAAAGCGTAAGACTATGTGAAAAATTAAATCTGGAGGGGAAATGACTTACCCACATAGTTCTGGGGCTAACGCTGAGAGGGAACAATTATTATTTTATCTTATTTCTTTTTGGAAATTCTGAGCACTGACCTGTATTAACACTAGTGAGTGTTCTACCTCTGGGCTTCATCTAAGCCCTCTTTTTATTTTATATTTTGAGGAATGCGCTTAAAAGTTGCTGAGGCTGGCCTTGAACTTGTGATCTTCCCCCATGCCGCTACCTCTAACTGAAGTAGTATTACAGAGCTGTGCCAGCAGGTGAGGCTCAGTTTGTTTTTAGTTTACAGCAGAGAACCTATAAATATAAAGGCTCAGGGTGTTACAGGACAACCTTGATTTCCATCTAATGTTATTCTTGCTAATAAAAGTGATTAATGAATAACTACATAGCATTTAATTCTTATGCCTTTCTAAGATGATAAATATATAAACTTGTTTAAAAACGTGAACATACTTAATATGTATAGTATGATAGCAATTATGTTAAAATATGCAAAGACATGCAAAGAAAGGGGAAGGAAGACTTATTCTAAAATGTCAACAGTGGTTAGCTCTGTCTGAGGGGTTGGTTTATGCGTGATCCTTATTTTCAATTTCTGTTTTCTCATCACCTCACTGCCTCCCTCCCTTTTGTACGAATGTCGCATTAATTTTGTAGCTAGGAATGGAGTCGCTCTGCTTTGTGTTGGCTTTCACTCGTTCATACCGCGTTGCCAGCAAGAGAGTCTCCAGTACAGTAGCAACAGGACAAACTCGGTAACTTTGAAGACCCTGTTTCCTTGGGACCCAGGGGCCTCCCTTGGAGCTGTGCTGGATCCATGATGGAGAATATAAGAGTAGGGATGGGTACAGCAACAGCATCCATGGTGCCGGATAGTGGCACATGGCTTAGTGCTCTCAGTTACAGAAAAGCGTGGATAGAGTCAATTGACACTACCAGCATCTGCCTGGATTAGCCTCAGACACAGACTGCTGAGCACAGCAAGGTCAGTGTGCTTAATGCCTCAGCACTGAAACATGAATTAAAACCCTAAAATGCATACCTTACATGTGTTTCACCACAATATGAGACTACAACAAAAATACGCCCCCCCCCGCCCCTGCCAATGCAGGTCATTAGAATTCCTCTTTTCCCAAGATCAATCATTCGCTGTTAAATCTTGTCGGTTATTGAGCTCAGTTCTTCAGAAGAAAGCGGTAGAAATCGCATGCACACAATGCCATTAATATAGAATCAGTTGCGGATGTGTCTGTATTTTAGTAGCATACAAACACGTGTACGGGTGATGAACACTGAGTTCAGGATCCTGCTCACCTTGCGGAAAGGAAGAGGGAGGACTGAGATGGGGTGTCAGTCAGAGGGCAATTGCACGCTAGATGTTTTCCTTCTTCAAATGAGCCAACGTGGTGGCATCATTAGATGGGGGAAACTTACCAGTGGGTATGCCACTGTTCAATGTATGCCCTGCTTTTCTGTGTGCTTAAGTTGTGTGCACTTACTAACTCTATAGGCTTTGTAGACCCCCCTTGCCCCATTGCTTCTTTTTATTGGAAGCAGAGATAATGAGTATCTTAGATGGGGTTTAGATGGCAGTGCAATACATTGTGCTGGTTACATAGCATCTTTCTACCACAAGGAAGAAGTGGGGGGGGGGGTGCTCCTTCACCTAAATTAGCAACAGCAGTAAAGAATTGCCCAGCCTTGAAGGACTGTCATTTAAAGAGTTCCTCGGCTGGTCCCCCTGTCTGGCTCTGCTCCACTCTCAGACTCTGTGCCTTTACAGAGACATTAAAGCTGACGTTGGAAGGGACGTTTGGCTGGTGCTCTAGTGTTCAGGAGTCGCTGTGGTCTGCCACTGTCATAGCCTGGGTTCAGGGCTCAGCTGTGACTTTTTCCCAGTGGTTAAGGCTATAGACTCTGGTTATCTGGGTCTGTCTTCTGTCAACTTATTTTGCTAGTTTCGGGTCCGTGGTGACACATGGAGATTAGATGATAAAATAAATGTAAAGCACAGTCTCCTGGGGCCGCTTATTGCTCTCTCCATTAACATGGTTATTGCTGCAGGCATCTCCAGGCCTCAGTTTTTACCCACGCAAAAAAAAAGGTTAGGTATTGCGCTTTGCTGTTGTTGGCATCGAAACCAGTTCATGATTGTCAACTAATGGGCTACTTCTTCTAACAAAGGTGATGAACAGATAAAAAAAGCCACTGATTGACAGAAGAAATTCTGACGCATTAGCAAAATTCTACCCCACCCTTCTCCCTTGGGTCTCTACAGTGCTCTCACCATTACTTTTTTTGATTAATAACAGATTTAAAAATTTGTTAGTGATGCTTGAGACTTCTTGAGGCAGACACTGCACTTTATTCTTGTGGTCATAAACTCTGACCTGGTTCCTAGGAGATATTTGATGAATGAATGAATGTGTGACTATGTAGTGCGTGGCATCATTGCCCAGTGATACAATGCTCAGTAGACATTCTAGGTGTTATGCAAATGCTCAAACATTTAGACTGTATAGTGGCAAGATCTCCTATATGAGAAGACCTAGTAGGGGATCTCATGAAGACTCTACTTAAGACCTGCATCTTCCTTTTCTCCTATGTTTATGTTGTGGAGTACAAGCCTTTAGATTCTTTAAAAGCCCTATGAGTTAGCTAACAGTGACTGCTGGTGGTTGGGATTTACTAGTTAGTCTTATTTGGTAGATGCCCAGTAATCTGGGGACACGAGTTTTCTTTCCAAAGCCTCCCTCTCTGAGTGATGCTTCAGCTAATGAGGAAAGTGTAGGCAGCTGGCTCTCCTCGGGCTTTCTTCCCAGAGACCATCAATTAAGGAGAAATAAAAAATCTTCCCCATTATCCTTGAATCAAGAGCAATTTATTAACTCCATGGCAATGCCACATAATCGTGAAATTGCTTTTTATCCCAGACAATTTTATTTGCATTAAAAATCCCAAGTTTGGAATATCCAATTATAGCATGAGATTGAGAGGACAGGGAATAACTTCTTAGAGTGGGCCCTAACATCAGCCACGGTGCAGCTAGTGAACCTTGTTATCTGTGTGTGGATCATCAGAACGCGTGGCCAGCTCCAGCACTGGTCATCGCCTGTTAAAAATGGAGGCCATTAGGCGTAATCTTTTTATTTTACAAATACTGAGGCCTGAGAGATCAAGGGATTTCCACTGAACTGAAATGGTTTTGATCTTTTCCACCGAGATCAGTAGAAAACAAAACAATCGAACCAACTAACGAACAGCAAGGAGGTCCAATTTCTATTTAATCTCCCTCTAGTTCACCTTACCTCCTAACCTCTCTCGCTACAGTGAATCGCCAAAGGGAGAAGGGGATAAAGAAAACTGGGGTGACTGATTCCTGAAACACGGATGCGTATGGACAGGATGTTATTTCCATGAGGTGAGAAAGAGCACGAGGCTTACAGTGTGTTACCACTGCTTGTCAGACTTGCTGTTTGATCTCATGTGTGCCTGTGGATAATCGCTCAGGGGTTTCCTACTGGCCCAGTGGGAAGGGACGCATGGAACTGCTCCAGCAGGTCTGCCCTGAGACAGATGGCATGGCTCTGCTTTCCTTTCTGGTGCCATCTGGGTCCAGGATGGAAGGCAGAAGACGGGGACAGCTTGGGTGGCAGAGCATCCTGTCAATGGTTAGGTGCCCTCTACTTGCCCTACGTGCTCAGACAGCCTCCGCCTTCACATGCATCTGTCACATCAAACTCCAAGTCCTGAAGAACATTTGACTCAATTTTAGAAAACAAAAAAGAGAGATGCTTCTACTGTATTTTTATATTTATTTAACAACGTCGTGGAGGCTTGGCCTAAACAAGAAGATGTGTAAGATACATTCTCTTCAAAGATCTAGTAGCCGAGAGCTGCTTGTCTCTAGGGAAAGGGTCTTCCGAATGCATAAGAGCCTAATCTACCTGTTACTCTGTCCTAGTGACCACAGGGCACCAGTTAGGGTGACCATAACAGTGGCTGACCTGGAGACATGTGCTGCAGATGGACTCATTGTAGTACCATCTTGCTGCCAACACTAGCTCCTGTAACTGCCATCGCTGCTGCGTTTCCATGCAGTGCATCCTTCTTGCTAGGTGTAGACATTTGGAAAACATATAGGTGATGTGGGATGTTCTTCTGTAAATGTTTGCTTTAATTGGCTAATGAATAAAGCTGTTTAAAGCCAGACTGGAAATCTGACCAGAGATAGAGAGAGAGAATAGGCGGACTCAGGCGGACGCCATGTAGCTGCCGAAGGAGAAGACGCCAGAAACTTAACCAGTAAGCCAGAGCCTTGTGATGATACACAGATTAATAGAAATGGGTTAATTTAAGATGTAAGAGCAAGCTAGGAATACACCTAAGCTCTTGGCCAAACAGTGCTGTAATTAAGATAGTTTCTGTGTGATTATTCGGGTCTGGGTGGCCAGGAAAGAAACGAGCAGTGTTTGTCTGCATATAGATATTGTTAAGCCTTGCAAATAATAGGAGGTGATTAATAACATGATTCGATAATATAGTAAAACTACTGATTTAATTGCTTTATCTCAGTATCTCACTAGGAAGGAAGGACACCGCAAATTAAGCAGTTGGACTTTAATTTACTGATACTATCGTAATGTAAATTTAGTGAGCATTTAAAAACAACAGACCGAGGTGTAAACTTTTTTTCTTTATTCTTTATTTTTAGCTTGGGTAATCAAATCTTCATTTTAAATGGTACTTTGTACTAGGATATAATATACTACCTAATGCTCAGCCGATTATCTATCATTATCTTTTGGACCCTGTAATTGGACAAACAAGAAACTATTCATAATAATAAGTTTGTTCCTAATTGTCTGTTTGCCGGAGTCTGGGGTGCACACTGCAGTCGTCCGGAGCTGAAAGGAAACTGCTTACGGAATCCCTTCCATTGTCTGTTCAGATCCTTATGACAGGGCCCAGCAGTCCCCCACACCTGGGCAGGCCAGAGCATCCTACCCAGCTGGTTGAAACAACAGTCATTTTTCCTGAATTACATGAGTGGGCAACATAAATCTTTCTTGCTGCAAGACAGAGCCGCCATTGAACCTCACCCATCCCTTGCCGGCTGTGCAGGCACGGAACTCTCCTTATTATATAATTCAGGCAAATAATTTACCTTCTGGAATTTCCATTAGATCTCACTACTTAATTTATCCCACTGCTGGCTTATTGCTCAAGGATTCTTTGGTGCTTTTGTTCTTTATTTCACAGCTACCCCACACATCATACTGCTCTGGCCTCCAGCACACAAAAGGCGTGTTCTAAGAGGTTTAAATGGAAAAGCAACACAGGCCATTACTGGTCTATTTTCTGTTTTCATTATCAATAAAACAAGAGATCAGCATTTCCACGCTATGCGAAGCCTTCAGGGAAGTATGTGTGGCTGTCATTATCTTTAGACCAAGCTGCCTCCTGGCCCCCTAATGCAGATGGCATGATGGGCCATCAGAAGGAAAACAGAGCAAGGAGACACCCGTCAGGGCAGATTGCTGACCTGGCTGCTGGGCTGTGGCTCCCTGAAAATGTTCCTTCGAATTTAGTGGCGCCCGGATGGCAGAGACCACAGATCATGACAGGACATAAATTCTCCTCATAATGAGATTAGTAGGCAGACAAAATAAATGTCCTGCTGTTATATTAGAGGCAGGCTATAACTGGTGTTTTCCTTGGAAATGATCGTTTCTTTTGCAACAGGGGAACCATGTGCAACTAACCTGAATGTAGCAGATTCTGTTTTGCCACATAGTTATTTTTCATCCTCCTCTGTCTTCTTAATAGTGGTTTGGGGGAGGCGTCTAAACGAGCTGTGGTTCTTAAAGACTATTACCAACGTGAATTATGGGAGTCTATGTTCATGACCATCAATCGTGTTCCCCAGACTCCCTTCTGCAAGTAAGTTCTGGGCAGCTACCCCTCCAGCTTCTAAACTACAGCCCCGCTGGGGAGGAGGCGCTGCGACCCCTGGGGTCCTCTCCCTTCAGTCTTCAGGATCAAAGGCACGGTCGACCCACTATTGTGCTGAGGTAATTTAAAAATATATCTTTACTGCAACCCTACGACTGAAAACCAGTGGAAACCGGTATCACATACTAAGCTGCCTTCAAAAAAAAAAAAAAAAAAGTCCAGATCAGGTGACTCGAGAAACAAAAGCCTTGAGGATGGAGCCTGATAGCAATGGACTTCCTTAGTAAAGGCTCTCTCTCCTGGAGTACAATACCCTCCTCTCATGAAAAACGCAAGATAGCATCTCCTCCTGGACTCTTTCCATAGAATCTGATGCAAGTTCATGGACTGCACCATTCTGAGTAGCGAGTACATTTAATCAAAGCCTTCTGGGGGGAAAAAAAATTGGAGTATCCCCTGCAAACTCACCAGGTGAAGAGGCCCTTTCAAGAGGAGTGGGAAATCGGAGTCTGAACTCAGGAGTATCTGAGCAGCCCTTTTGCATAGAAAGCACGGTCTAACGGCTGCATTTCTCCGCCGTTCCGCCTTTTCTATGAAACTGCATTTTTCCAGGAGGCCCCTGGCTGTTATCACCGTTCGCAGCATTTTGACACCTTGTTTTTCTTAGGTTGTAAAGAGACCACAGAACTCTTAAGTTTGCACAGGCGCTTTACAGTTTATATGGTGGCTAGCAAGCATCGTGAAAATCTAATGAAAGACTCCCCTTTCCACACTGGTGCCTCTCCAACACCTGAACTGTAAACACAACTACATTTGGGGTTGGGGTTGGGGTTGGGAGTGGGTAGGGATTATTTTTTGACCCAAATTAAGAACTGATTTTCTTTCAACTTTCTGTTGGAGTCTTTCCATGTTTGCAAATATTTAGTCAGTGCCCTCACACTCTTAATAATGTCCCTGTTCTTGCTTAACTCCTTTTCAGAGGAAATGCTTGTTTTAATGGCACTAAAGTGACTCCACCTGCGCTCATTGATACTCCCTTCTCCCCTACCCTTTTCACCTCCAACCTTTTTATTGTTCTACTATGTGTGCCCCAACTTTCTGCTGGCCCTCCACAGCTTGTTACCCAAAATTCCAACAGCAGATGAAGGAGCCTTGCCAAGCTCTCAGTTTGCTTGGTATGTGTTAATGATTATCCAAGAGCCCTTCCAGGGGTGAGTCACAGAGTTAACCTCCTCGTTTCATGACGCACACATCTCCTTGAGGGGATTTCTCCCAGCATATTCGCTTACCTCATACAAGTGGACTTGTTCCTGGGTTACAGCGAAGATCAGGAGCACGTTGTTTTGTACCAGCTTATCAATGAGTTGACCGATTGTTGGATATTCCTAAAATTGATACACAGATTTCAAATACCATCTTAACCCACAGAAGGCGCAGTTTTAAAATGTTCCTTCCACAGTTGAGAAGGTCGATATTCACAGGTAATTTATCTGTCATGCTAAGGAAACACTCCTTATTGCTGATATTTGTTCACTTAGCTCGGGAACTGTCCTGAGTCTTGCAAGCTCAGTCCTAAGAACGGAGCCTGGCAGTGTGCTAAGCAGTCTCCCCTAAGCAGACCCCTGGGGATTTATTTCAAGACTTCTAATGTGTCACATTATCTCCGCCAAGAGCCCCCAGCAGCAGGTAGGGATGTTAGACTAGGGGGCGGGGTGGGGAGTCTGTGATGTATGATGTAGATGGCGAGGGGCTCTTGTAACTCTGACGGGAGTTAGATGAGGCGACCTGAAGGTTGAGGAAGGGATGGAAGCTGAAGAATACACTATAACTCCTGTGGCTGTTTGATTTGAGACAGGCCCACACTGGTTCTCGGGGTTGGTTTTATTGCCTTTGCAATGCTGTAAATTGGTGGTATGGGATCTGCTACTCTTTTCTCTCTCTCTCGTTTTTTTTCCCCAGCACTAATGAAAACACTTGGTCCTTCTGGTGTGGCAACGTTCATTCTCAAGTGAGGTGGATAATTTTAGAAACAAAAGAAGTTGTTCCATTACCAAATTTACAGAAGAATTTACTTCCCAAGTTTAGAAAACGTGAAACACATCAGCCTCCCCATGATTCCAAAAGCAGATATTCACAAAGAGGACGCTTAAAGGAGCAACCAGAGGCAGATCAAACTAGGACTATAAATTATTGGCTGCAGCCCATCAAATGGAGGAGCCCTGAGAACGAAGCCTCCTGTTCACTGAGATGGTGTGTTCTCCCATCCTCAGGACTGCCAGAGTCTTTCTGTCTGGCCTATCGTTAGAAACAAGGTTCAATTGGAGCAAAGGTATTCCTTTCTCTAAATTACCCAGAGAACCTTCCCAACTGTGCTGTGACTCAGGCTGGGAATGCCGGGTTTTTTTTTTGTCATATTTGGATTTTTACTTTCCATATTTTTCATTATCTATCTATCTATCTATCTATCTATCTATCTATCTATCTATCATTTATTTATCTTTATGTCTGTGTGAGGATATCAGATCCCCTGGAGTTACAGACAGCTGTGAGCTGTCATATGGGTGCTGGGACTTGAACCTGGGTCCTTTGGAAGAGCAGTCAGTGCTCTTAACCACTGCGCCGTCTCTCCAGTCCCACTTTCAGATTTTTATTAACAGAAATAACAGATAATGGAATTGTTCCTGGGTCTGACAGGTTTAGTGTCATTTGCTTTTCAGTTGCCCAAACTCCAAGCATGATTTACTCTAAAGCTGAAGGACCTTCCACACGGGTACTCCACAGCTCCATGGGTACACACCTTTCTGCTGCTTCATGTGGAGGCTGGATCACACCATGCAGCCCACATAGGATGCTGCTTTATGTTAATGAGATCTGTTGCATGAGTGCTTATAATTCTATAGAAAACTCAAGGCCAGAAGCAGGTTCTGTTTGGTGGCCCTGGGAATCTAGCTGTGCTTTCAGCAAACAAAAATAGCCAAAGGACTCGGAGGGATGGAAAATGGCCCATGGCATCTGTACTCATGCAGAAATTTACTCAAAATAATGAGATAAACATTTATTAAATGAGAAAGTCGTGTGAGGTGATGCATATTGTTTGGTTCTATGATTTTCGGTTTTTAAGAGTTCTTTTATGGGACAGTTGACAAATTCATGATAAAAGGACCCGTTTACTGGAACCCTATTGAGTTAAAGGCAAACTTTGACAATAATCATTGAGATTCTCAAATGGAAAGATTAAGATTAGAGACCATGTGTGTGTGTGGGGGAATAAAACTGTTCAAAGATGGGGTAAAATCTAGGTTGAAGTTCAGAATTTGGTTAAAGAATGAAATGGTCTAAATTTGTTACCCAGTAGAGTTTGCATAGAATAGCTTTTTTTTAAAATTGACATTGCATTCCAGGTTTCCCCCTTCTCCTTCCTATGTGTTCTATAAATCATTATTTGAAGGGTCCTTTGGCCTTTCTGAACCATGCTACCTAGTGCGTTGAATTTGCACAGAAGGACTTTCCCAGAGTGATGCTTCTTCCTTCATCTCATACATCCATCAGCACCCACTGTGACGTAGGCACTGAGCCCAGGAAACAAAGATAACAAACCATCCCAGGCTCTGAGGAAGGCACCGTGAGAAAGACAGCGTAAGCGAACCCATTGCCATATGGAGATGTGCGTGAAGACAGACATCATGAATAGGGTGAAATAAGAAGTGACTGCTTTGGGACCCAGAGGAGGTCTAAGAAGGCTCACTGGGTCGGAAAGGGCAATGTAGTTTCCCCAGTACAGGACATAACATTTACAGGTCCAGTAGCTACATGGTCTGTTCTTCAAAACAGCAGTGAGACAGAGTCCTGTTGAAGATTAGATGAGACCATTGGGGCAAAGACCTCTGAAATTTTTTATCTCATTTGACAATGGCCGGGTTTTTCTTTATTTTAAATGTTGCCAGCATTTTTCAAGAACAAAAAATGAGCTAAGTGTTATTAAACACAAACCAAACCCCACTTGATTCGCTGTCCAAAGAGAGCACCATGGTTGCGGCACAACCGAGAGATAACGATGCTCAGAAAGCCCTCTACGGTACTGGTCTGACCTGGACCACTTTGACTTGGAATAGAGAGCTATCTGCTGCTTTTGCTGGCCTCGGGATCTCTCTGAAGCTAGAGAGGTTCTAGGCTCACCTGTGACCTAGCAGATTTAAACTCTCAACACAGACCCACCACCTACCTAGCAGAGGTCCCGTGAACTCTGTGTGGAACCTGCATACAGGTGCGGTAGAAAAGAGTGATGTCTATCCCCTAAGGTAGAAAATAGACACCACGTTCACCAAGTAAGTGAGTCATTACACATGGTTTCACGGCGGTTGCTGTCGTGTGGGTCTACTTGTGGCTCTGAAAGCTGAAGACAGTGAGGGTTACATACCAAGACTGTTGACATGGAGTATTCATTCCTGTGGTCCAAGTGACAGAGCCCATCGTTGGGAATGACAATGCCGGCTAGCTTGCTGTCCATTCCAAAATGAGAATCAGCATCACTCACAAAGACCAGGAGGTGGAGTGAGTCGTTGCGCCAGCCAATCTTTTCCTAGAGCGAGAAGGACGCCATAGGGTGTATGGAGATGGTCAGGCCTGAATTGAGGATGGTGTGGCTTCTCACAGTACGTGGATAGCCCATCCTAGCCTTTCTATCTACAGTGAATTTGAGGCTTAGTAAAGGGATGAAATCCCATAGCATTTGCTTTTTCCTAAACAACTTTCAGGTTTCCTTGCATCACATAAATTAGTTCCACTACCAGTGATGCTGGGTTCATCTTGGCTTCTAGTAAATGATCTTTATTGCTCAGCTCTCGATTCGCCAGACAGATAATGAGAGGAGGTAGTGGAAAAGGTTGCAGTCATTCTAAATTCAAGCTAAATGCAATGAAAACTGGTTATAAAGTAAGCCTGTTTCATTATGATGTCACCCAACATTTAGGTATTGTATTTCTAACGATGTCACCTGAGAATTATACATCTAACACAAGCATAAGAACTGCTGATTAAAGATGTCCCCAGGGTCCTACTAGTGGAGATTGTCTGCAATCTGTGTCTTAGCAGCGATCTAATATTAGTCTAGGAAGCCTTTGGGCAAAACCTCCTCCTGGCTCTTCTAACCTGCCTTATCCTTTCCTTCCTCCTTTAACTCCTGACCCTTCTGCCTTCTAGAAGCTTCCACCCTGGACATTTCCTGGGATTGCCCACTACAGACTAATGTCTAGACAGGGTGATTATTCTCAAAGAGTTAAGGAGGACCTGGGTCCTGACAGGGCTGCATAGATAACGTGACTTCTGATCCTGACTTTATTACTTCAAAACAACAGATTTTATCTTGAACTATGTACTGCAACTCTGCCTCTCAAAACCAAGGGTCGGGTAGCTCATTAGTAGTATTAGTATAGAGCTTGCCTAGCACGAACAAGGCCCACATCATGAGAAAGGTAAAATACAATAGTTGTGCTGTATACTGAGTCAGACATTTCAAATTTGTTTGTTAATATTCTGCCCTTAATTTTTTCCTAGTATAGTTGATTAAAAAATAACTAATCTGTTCTTTGAACCAAAATTTCCTTTGATTATTTGATTATTATTATTTGATTATTCAAATATCACACACATAAAACATTCTCCCCCTTCAACATGACTAAATTAAATGCTGAATGGAAGTTTCACATTTTAAGAAAAGGATCAAATGAAGAAGTACGGTGATCAAAGGAAAGACAGTTAGCTAAGCTTCCCAAAGCAGATTGGCTAATAAGAGATGAAATTTATGTTAATAGGGCAGAGCACTGACCCCACCCCTGCCCCCCCCACTTACCTTACACACAGCAGCCTGCATAATTGCATCAAATCCACCTTCGGGTGTGTCAATATTAGCAGAAATCTTCTGTTTTCTCACAATTTCATTGAATCGCTCAGCATCATCAGTCAACGGTAAAATGTGCTTGAATCCAAACGTAGGTAAACAGAAGTAGGGAATACTACTGCAGAAGGAATATGGAAAAATATTCTTTAGTGTGGTCCAGGGCAGTTAGTAGACCTGATATCCTGAGAACATTTCCTTAAGGAATGATTGCTTTTGTAAAGGGCCTCACTGTATGACTTGACAGTGAATCTTCCATTTGAAGTTGCCATCTTCCCCATGTAGACTCTATAGGCTAAAGCACATTTGAAGCCTGCTGTGTATCGTAGGCAGGCTCCAACGGGACTGCTGATGATCCTGTCATCAGATCCTTGTTCCGGGGTGTGTAATTACTTCCTTCTACTGACTACAAACCAAAATCTATCTGATAAGTTAAGTTTACCTGATGACAACCACTTTGCGTTGCTTTGTGGTCAGATATCTTAACTTGTTATCAAGCGTGAGTCAACCCCAAGCGACAGAGAGAGGAGCTTGTCTCCTTTCTCCTCTACTCTCAATCCTGTCTGCCGAGGACCCAGAGCCCACAGCAAAACTCTTGGTTTTTGTCTTAGATTTTCCATTGCTGTGATAAAACACAAGATAAAAGCAACTTGGGAAGGAAAGGGTTTGTTCCACCTTACAGCTTGTAGTCTATCAACCAGGGAAGTCAAGACAGGAACTCAAGGCAGGAGCCTTAGGCAGGATCTGATGTAGAGGCAGTAGGGGCAGTAGGGGAGTGCCACTTGCTAGTTTGATCCTCGGGATTTGTTCGGACTGCTTTCTTAAAGCACCCAGGACCACCAGCTTAGGGGTGGCACCCCATGCAGTGAGCAGGGCCCTCTAGTGTCAATCATTAAGTAAGAAAATGCACCCCACGGCTTGCCCACAGGCCAACCAGATGGAGGCTTTTCTCACTTGGAGATTTCTCTTCTGAAATGACTCTAGTTTGTGTCAAGTTGACTTAAAGCTAGGAAACAATATTTCCAATACATCATGGCCCACCTGCCTGGGAGCAAACCTATGGTTGAAATGTCATGGTAGTGTGAAGCCTGCATCAAAGTCAATGGGAAGAGCTGACTGGGGATTCAGTTATACTTGTGGTTCAGAAGCCAGTTACTAGCAATGCACAAAACTCTGGGGAAGTTACTCAAGCCTTCTTAGCTTTGGGCTTTTCCTTTTAAAAAATGGAGCCAATCACGTAGACCCAAGGTAAGTCTTTGGACCATTAGAGCTACAGGATCACCTGTAGAAATGAACCATCTAGGACACTACTTCTGATCTTCAGTTGAAATGATAGTGACAGGTTTAGCAATATGTGTTGTATCAAGTCTTCCAGATGCAAGCTAAGGTCTACTATCCCTTCGTATAGAAGAAAAAGAGATAGCAAGAAGGAGCCCCAGCGAGAGTGGGGTACACTCTCTTAGACAATGGGGTGATCGCTGTAGAGCACACTCAGTTCCCTGGCCTTGGTCCTGCAGCTCCATCAGCACACCTGGCTTCCATTAGCCACACATACTACCTGAGGTCGACTTTGATTTTCGTTTTTTTTAGATTTGGTGGTTTTTTTTTTTTAATTTACCTACTTCACCGTGGACTTGCTTAAGTGGATCCAAACCATTGAGTCAGTGTGTGTGTGTGTGTGTGTGTGTGTGTGTGTGTGTGTGTATGTGTGTGACTTTGTTAGGGATAGGGTCTTACAAAGTAACCCACGTTGGCTGGGTTTGAACTCCCCAATGAGCTTACGCATGTTTTGCACATGTGATCCTTCTGAGTCAGCCTCTTAGGTGACTGAATAACCCAGCATTTGGATCATTTTCTCATTCACAGATGTGAACAGCGAGAGCAAAGAAGTCAATTTCCTTATGCAAATTCCCAGTTGAGGACAAGCAAGGCCAAGCTCTGCTTCTCTTTTAGTCCCAGCACTCACAATATACACAAACAAATGACCTTTAGTAGTCTATTTAGTGACTCCTGGTTCATTTTTCATTTCTTTAGTACTTTTCATTGATGACTTCACTAACACTGAAACGCTGTCCTAAGTGCAGCAAGGATGAGGTGGATTTGTATAGAAATAAACTTTCTTCAGACATTAATTATAGTCCAATGGTAATCAATCAATAATATCGATTAGATTGGATACCCTTAAACTGAGATGCACATAAAATAAAGGTGTTTATTGGTCAGTTAGCTAAAGCAAAGGCTCACAGGAATCCACTTCCTTTTGGAACAATCTTTAACATATTGTAGGTCTAACAGTGCCATACATGATGAGAACCGGCAAGGTTACAGAACTGGCCGGGGATCTCATGGGGACAAAAATGTTGATGTCCATGAAGATGGTCATCTTTTTCTTAGTAGACATGCATAGGAAACAGTTCAGTCTCTGTGTTCCCAAGCCTAAGAATAGGACAGTTTGAGAAGCCTACCCATGACTGGCACAACTCAGATATCTTGAGATATCCATCACCAGAAAAGATGTTTCTGGTCCCAGAAAGTCCCTCCTGCCCTTTGTTCCACTTCCTCAGCCAAAGGGAGTTTTTAGAATCTGTCTGCCAGTGGGCCAGGAAGCATGAAGTGCATTGATTGGATATAGTCTATACTTGCCTCTGTGTTCCTGAGCTTATCTAACTATTCTTTATCAATAAACAATCAGGAGTCAGATATCAGGGTAAGAACCTGAATAATCAGAGAAGTTGTGGAGAAGCCACCAGTGACCTCTTATCTCTTCCCTTCCTCCATTCAAAGAGGCTGAGATCTTTTCTTAGTCCTTCCTTACTACTTCCTGCCTCCTATCTGTCCTCAGTCTTCCAAAACCTCTATGGTTAATTTTGGTCAGCTAGTGGCTAGCTCCATCCACCCTCTGACTCGAAGCAAACATTATTGTCAGAATAGCAATTAAAATATCACACAACAGTGTTCTCTGCTCTCCTGACGTACAAGGTTTGTCTATGACTTCAGCCGTGTGGAGACACCTGGTCTAATTGGCCCAGGAGCAAATGTAAATTTCCAGGCCACATTTTCTATGTCCTTTCTGATTCACGGTGTTTATTTTTAACTCTCAGTTTGCAATTCTCTTCTCTTAGTAGTGTGCGTCAGGTTTCTTTGAAACTGATGTGATGACCACACATGGAATCTCCCTGGCAGGTAGAAGCTAAGCCATTCAGAATGATGCACTGTGAAAAGGCAGTGCCGTTTCCTACAGAGATCTCTTCACACAGATGAGCACACACCCGAGGACAGATAATAGATTTGATTAGTGATAACGTTAGAGTCATGCTCTCTTTTATAAAAGTAATATAAACGTGAAGGTTCACCGAAGAAAACTTGTGTTTATGCAAACATATCAGGAAGGGAATAAGAATGAATTTCAATGGCTATGGGCTGTCTCTTTTGGTTTAATCACCTAACTGCTGAAATTCATTTTAAAAAATCTGGTGGCATCTTATGCATTTCTTAATTGCATCAATGGGTTATATCAAGTAGCAGTGTCTTATCTTAGTAAGTGCAGCTTATGGTATTTGAGCTATGACATCACATTTCTCAGACTGGGCTTCCACCATTAAAGTGGTGGAAACCTCTCTGGTTTCTCTGACTAGGTGACTCACCTACACTTATGTATGAATTACTGGCTTGCTTCTTTATAGTTTGAAGTAATGTTCTGTTATATAGAAACATGTTTTTTTCCAAAGTTTGTCTACTAAAAATAAAGTTTGGGTACACCATGAATGCTGCCTACTGGATATGATATGGCCATCGAAGTCATGAACACACAGCAGCTCTGGCTGCCTGCACAAGACCTGCCCAAAGTAATACGACATGGAAGGAGAAGGCTGATAGCTGAGAAGATGAAGGGGCCGCAGGACTAAGGGAAGGGGTTAAAGAGGGTCCTGGGGTAAATATGGTTCCAACTCATTATGTGCATGTATAAAATTGTCAAAATAACAAAAATGAACAATTGAGTAAAGTGGCCATGCTCTTTCAGTAACTAAATAATAGAGCCCTCCATTTATGTTCCCATTTATAAGTTATGCCATCCCTTTGCTAGAAAGAATTTCTTTGAAGGGGGTTTGCTGGGTTGCCCTTGACCCATATTAACAAACTCCTTCCCATTAGTTTCTGATGGCAGTGTTTGAGGCCATAGCCGTTTCACAACAGAAATGGGAAAAAGTAAGAGAATTGATTGGCTAGAAATGTCATCTGAACATTACTTTTCATTTCCTTTAATGACCAGGACTCAGCAGGTGTCTGTCTTTATTGGCACTTTATTTTTAGCCCCCTTTCAATCGGCAGACCTCTATCCATCGTATATTCTTGTACTGGCTATTTTTATTGTAATTTTGTGTGCTCTCTGAACAATACTAGTCTCTTACCTCTGTCTTTTAATTTTATATTTTAGATGTGAACCTTAAAACTTATATATATATTTACTTAAATGGAGAAGTATTTAAAGCACGATGCAAGGAAGAAGTCAAATGTTTAAAAATGATCCCCATTTTTGCTAGGTGTCCTCCTTGCTCCCACAGTGTCTGGAGAAGCTGTGGGGCAGTAGACGTACACTCAGTTTAGAAGAGACGTACTAAGCAGTTATCTAACCTTAGGCAGGTCACGCAGCACTCCTGGGCCTCAGAGTCCTTGCCTAGTTCCCAAAGTTGTGAAGATTATATGACACGGGAAATGGATAGCTCTATTGGGCTTAGCATCTTCCCTGAGACCTAACTATTCTTAGAAAGTCTGAATCCTTTATTTGGGGCTATTGGTTTGCATCATACTGGGGTCATCTTTTGGAACAAAAGAACTGGAAACTGACTTTAATATGAGAAATTTACACCTTTGCTGCTCAGAGTGTCTCCTCTTATTGGAGACTCTGATACGGAGATAGTTTTGTGTGTGTGTGTGTGTGTGTGTGTGTGTGTGTGTGCTGTACACATGTGGAGACCAGAGGTAGACTTTTGTGTCTTTGTCAATCATTCTCCAGATTATTTTTTATTTTATTTTTGTGTGTGACAGGATCTCTCCTTTAACCTGCAGCCCACCAGCTTGCCTAGCCTGGCTGACTAGGGACCTCTAGAGATCGTCCCATCTCCAGCTCCCAAACACTGGCATCCCAGGTGCACACTGCAGCCGTCTCCCTAGTGAACCAATTATAATAATTATTTTATGAGCACTCTATGACTTTGGGAAATGAGTGAAAATTTAATATTATCCATTCAGCTGGTTAAAGGGCAGGGGACATGCAGGGAAAGGAGGTGGGTCACGGCTGAGAAATTGGAGTCAGAGATCTGCCTCTACTGAGTGGCACTTTAGGATTCTACTTTCTCAGCTTCAGAACTAAAGGAAGAGGCTCTTCTCACCAAGGAACAATTCTGAGGTCCTAGACAACAATGGATTTGCATTTCCATTGCAGGATAATTATGAAACACAAAGCAAACAGGCACTCCTTACCTTTTGTTCATTTTTAAAATAAGTAAGTACTGATAAAATGAGACTATACTTACATATACCGAACATTATCTTTTTCTGTCAGGAATTGGAAATGACTTCCATTTCCTTCTTTTTGTCTGTCTTTTTTTCTTGCACACAACTGTCTTATCTTTGCAGGAAGAATCTATATGCTGTGTACTAATAGTACAGAAAATCCCCTTAAGCATTTTATAGCTGCCATTTTCTTTTTACCTTGCAATGTTTCACTGCCAGTAGGAGAGCAATGGAGGGGCTGGGGCCTCCACCATGTTGAGGCACTCGCGCCAGGCTCTACTCAGTGTCCTGATAGAATAAATTCTCAAGAAGCGCTAGACTGAGTAAAAGGAAATGGTAGTTTCACTTGATTGTCCCTGAGGACAGTCAACTATTATCAATCATCAACGGTATTAGTGGCGGGGCATTTCTGAATACATGGTTTTTCTTCAACACATGGAGAGTTTGCATAGAGCCCATGAAATACAGAGAGGAAGCATTTGCATGAGCCAGCTGACTTGGCCCTTTTTCCTGGAGCATCGTTTTCACTGAAGGAATGATTGACAGCTAAACCTGAGTTAGTCCACTATGAATATCTGACAGACATGTTCTTAAAAATGAACAAAGCAATACTGTCATTTCCAAGAAAGTAAATGCTGGCGTTTGCTGTCAGTAGCAAAATTCAAGGAAACTAGAATATTTGAATTGAAGGAATTGCTCATTTGCTCCCTGAGAGATTGACAACACCCCCAACGTTTTCTGGTGCTTCAAGACATGCGTGATGAGGTTGGTGGTGATATTAACAAGCAAGCCTTTTGATATCATGGGTTCTGGAGGATGCGCAAACTCAGTGAACTCCAAATGACCAAAGTATCACATTGCAAACTCACAAGTGGTGGGAGTCACCCATGTGCAGTCAGACCAATGAACTGCAATGCAGCAGAACAGGAGGGGTTCGTTGACACTACTTTAGATTCTACATGGGGAACTGTCACCTAGTATAATCTGGGAGCAGACAAGTGGACACAGCCATTGGACATAGCTATCAGGTGAGATTCTCCTTTGACAAATACATTTCCATGTGAGGTTTGACTTTCATTGAGGAATTCTATCAAAAACATTGCAATAGATTAAAGGGAAAATTGGATGTGATAATCCAGTTGCCTTCAATTAAACCAGCTGCTTTAGAAATTTGCAAAAAAAAAGTAGACTATTATCACTCTATTTGATAACAAAAGACTTGCTGATTTCTGTTTTGTTTTGAAAATGTAGTTATTGCTCTTTAAAACATGTTATAATAATATGCATTATTTCTTATTGTAAGTATTAAACCAACAAATCAATGCTTATTTGTTCTATTATATTCTGATAAAGTAACTATTAATATATATAACCCACATAAACTGAGGCTCTCTTGGAGGTATATCATCACCATCATCATCACCACCATCATCATCATTTTAGTCAGAATCTCTCTCTGTAGGTCAGTTTGACCTGTCACTTGGGATCCTCTTGGCTCAGCCAACTGAGGACTGGGATTAGCAGCTTACAATACCAAACATGGGTGAGATATTATCTTTTTATTATTGGTGTTTATGTGTGGTGCTTGTATTATGTATGTCATGAGTGAGGTCAGAGAACAATTTTCAGGAGTCTATTCTCGCCTACCATAGGATCCAGGGTTTGAGCTTGGGTCATCAGGTTCCCATGGCAAATACTTTTGGCTGTTGAGCTATCCTCATTGCCCAAGAAGTGTTATTTTTAAGAGAGAAAAGGAGTCCTGGGATTTGAAAGTTTGAAGACCACTAGAAGGAAATAACTAGAGACGAGGAAGTGAATTAATGAGGGAAAGGAAACTGATGCTTATTTTGAATGTCCGTTGTTCTGAGCTCAATCTCTTGATTACTCTAGCATCACTATCATCCCCGTATATGGATTAAGAGACTAAATGCAAAGGCTGTTGCGTGTTGCAGAACCCTTTCAGGCTCTTTTCCTCTTACCTTTCATTGTCTTCTTACTTAATAACATTTTATTCTATATTAGAAGGTTGAGTTTGATTAATAAACGTATGTGTTCATCTTGTGCACACACGTGGGATGCTAGCTGGACAGAGGAACTTAGAGAGCTCGAGATATAAGGGAAAGGAAAACGGTGTTGCAGGTTTTTTTTTTTTAAGTACTTTTGGTTTACAATCTGAATGATGGAGGAAGGTCATTGGCTAATAAAGGAACTGCCTTGGCCCATTTTATTGGTTAGAAGATAGGTGGGAGGAGTAAACAGAACAGAACGCTGGGAGGAAGAGGAAGTGAGGTCAGACTCCACAGCTCTCCTCTCGGGAGCAGACGCCTGAGAGAGATGCCATGCTCCCAGCTCCCAGGCAGATGTACTCGATGAAGCTCCGACCCAGGATGGACATAGGCTAGAGTCTTCCCGGTAAGACCGGTGCTCACAGATTATTAGAGATGGGTTGATCGGGATATCAGAATTAGCCAGTAAGGGCTAGAGCTAAAGGGCCAAGCAGTGATTAAATGAATACAGTTTGTGTGTTGTTATTTCGGGCATAAGCCGAGCAGGAGGCTGGGGTGCTGGGGACACAGCCCCGCCGCCTCTATTTACAACATCTGAATGATAAATTTTGCTAGGAATAAATAAAGAAGCAGCGTTAGCCAGCAAGATACATTGAGTCTTTCAGGAGAGCAAATGCACAGTCTTCTTTCAGGTCCCTACTAACTACACCCTGTGTAGTAGTCTGGTTTCCTCTGATCATGGTTTATGGTTACGAATAGCACCTGGTATTTATTGAGAATTTAGCAAGGTTAAGCCAGTGCTTCCATTCATGATCTGACCTAATCCTTACAAGCACTCTGTGTAATTAGAACTATTACTCTTGATTTACTGAAAAAAAAAAACATGATTTGAGAGGAGAAATGATCCAGCTAAGGCCTTGTTAGGAGTGATTCTATGAGCCAAGACTATGCGGAGTTGACTCTGGAACTCATGTTGTCTTCCAAGGTGTCTGTCCACTAAAGAATTTCAGTTTCTTGTGGAATGGGTCCAGATCCCCGGTTCCCAGGAATTTCGACACTTAGCATACTGCTCCAGGCTCTGTAATTTTTTTTAAATGAACGCAAGACTACTTGAATGTAATCCAAGCATGGTTTCTCACACCAATTATCTCAGTATTTGGGCTAATGTGTGATGGTTGTTTTAACTTCAAGGCCAGTTGAGCTCCATGGCAAGTTCAGAGCCAGCCTCGGCTACAACATGAGACCCTGACTCAAACAAAGCAAAACAAAACAAAACAAAAATAATGTTGAAATCAAATGTATGCATAAAACTAAATAAAAAGCCAAACTACTTTGATGTTTCTAGAAGCTTCTTTAAAGATTCTGTTTCATTGCTAGTTCAAAGTGTTGCATACCAATTTTTAACTGAATAGTCTAACTTTGTTAGTTTCAATTGTATCTCTGAGAACATTCTACACTCATTGTTTCCCTATTGTACGTCAAATTGCTACATCTTATCTGGCTCAAGACAGGCAGACTGAAACAGAAGTAGGTGGTACTGATGGAACCGCCCTCCATTCGGCTGGACTGAAGCTTGTTGCAGGAAGATATGTGATACACCAAATAATTACATACAAGCTTCAGGCAGGTACAGAGCTCTTCGTCTACCAGAGAAACAGCCAGAAGCAGAGGGGAGGCTGTCATATCAGACAAAATGTTTTCAGTAACACATGTATTAATTTACTTCTACAGATGGATCGAAAACAGTGGCCACGCCTCACTACTTATTGCCTGGCAATTTTAATGTGCATTTGAGTCATTATCTCTCTTCCTAGACATCTCCACTTCTTGTGTTACAGGTATCGCTAGAAGCCACCTAGTGTCCATCTATCCAGGAACAGAGGAACCCCCACTTTTAGGGCAGGAATGGGCTTCCTTTCAACTATCTTTGTTATGTAAATAGATGTAGAATTTGGGGTAAAATTTCTGACCAACATTTTTAAATTGGGAAAACAAAATTCAGCATTCATTTATAACAAAGAGGAGAAATGTTTCAAAGCGGGAACAGGAGGGCCCTTTCTTGCCTTGTAATGAAACTAAAAACATCACTAGCTGACAGCATATTCAACGGTGAGCCTGAAGCTCTCCTCCAGAGCTCATTGACATGGCAAGGGCCATGTCACCACGTCATGTCCTCCCTCACCACGTCAGTTAAAAATTGTGTTGGTGGGCCTAGATAAACTGATCCTAGCAAACACAGTAAGGCAGGAGAAGGTAAACAGAGGAGTGGGCACTGAAGAAGACATTGTCCCTCACAGATGATGTGACTGTGTTTAGAATATCAGAAGATGTCTACAAAGGCAGAAAAGAATTAATGAGAGAAAATCTATAAAGGTTTCAGGAAGAAAATGAATATCCAAAATATGTAAATTACTTTTGAAAACTAGGATTTTACAAACCTCAAACAACCGATAATATGAAGAAAGACAGGAGAAAGTGAGATTTTTTTTGTTTGGTTTTGTTTTGGTTTTACATTGGAAACAGTGAAGTGGGCCTCAGAAACATTCAACAAGAATCAAAGAAGCAGAGATCCATGTCATGTGACATGACCAGAAGGCTCAAGAGGTTTAAGATCTATGGTTTTGTTACAGTCTCTTTCAAAACCTCAGCATATATTTTTGGAGACATTGATAAGCTGATTCTAAAATCTATGTGGAAATGCAAAGGATCCAGGAACATCAAAAAAGGACCACGCTGGAGGACCCCCGTTCCTGATTTCTCTTCTGACAAAGCTGCTGTAAGCAAGACGGAGGCGTGTGTTGTTCCATGACCCAGAGACAAGGGATCAGTGAAAGAGAAATGAAGGTCTATATTCAGACTCCTACATACAGCCAACCGATTCCTCACAAAGACGCCAAGCTAATCCAGTGTGGAAAGTCTTGCTTCACAAATAGTTTTGGAATAACCAATCCCATGCAGAAACAAAAGATGAATCTCAATGTTTCTCATTCTCAAGATAAAAATTCATTTGGTTGTGATCACAGTTCTAAACAGAAGACCTTTAATCTTAAAGTTTCTACAAGAAAATATGGAAGAAATTTTTTACTACCTTAGAAACTTAGGCCAAAGTTTCTCAGAACAAAAAATACGAACTACAAACTTGATATGCTGATCATCAAAACTAAAAATATATATACTTTTACTAAAATAAAATACAAACTACAATCTGGTAAGAAAATCTGAGAAATATATTGGACAAAGAACTTGTATCCAAAATGCAGGATACAAGGGGCAGGAGAGGGGCTGGAGAGATGGCTCAGTGGTTAAGAACACTGACTGCTCTTCCAGAAGTCCTCAATTTCCAGCAACCACATGATGGCTCACAACCATCCATAATGAGATTTGGTGCACTTATTATTATTAAGAGCATTTATTGCTCTTGCAGAGGACCCAGGTTCAGTTACCATCATCCACATAGTGAGTGGCTCAGAACCATCTGTAACTCCAGTTCCAGGGATTCTGACTCCCCCTTCTGGACTCTGAGGGCACTGCACACACATAAAGCACAGACGTACAAACCACTCATACACATAAGATAATTTAAAAAGCCCGTAGAAAACAATGTTAATAAGAAAACCAAAAAATTTAAAAATAGTTAAAATATTTGAGAAGGTATTTCCCAAAATATGACATTAGGACAAATAAACACACGAAAAGATGTTCAATATCACTCATCAATAAACACAAATTATTAGATAGCATTGCAAACTCACCAGAATGCCTAATTTAAAGGACTAATTTTTTCGTGAAAACTTAGTCATTCTAATGCTACTAACTCCATTATTCACTAAGGTACATCACATGAAAAGCTTGCAAACCTGTTCTTGGAAATAAAAGGCAGCACATCTCCTTTGCAAAGAGTCTGGTAGCTTCTCAAAAAATTGAAAACATTATACAGCTCACCAGATCTATTCTACCTATGCATTTAAGATAAACAAAAAAGTACGTTTTTGTAAAGGCTCATATGCAAGTGGACATGCCAACAATTTCCACAGTGTCGGAATAGGAACATGCAAACTCTTGTTATAGTTGGAGACAACCTAACTATCCATCAATGAACGACTGAGTAAAGAAACTCTAGCAGAGGCATAAAGGGCTGTGTGTTAAAGAGGAGCAGACTGCTGATGTGTACAATCAAGTCATAAAGACATGTAAAAGCATTTTGCTGAACAAAAGAAGCCAGACGCCAGGAGCAGGTTAGCCAGCCCGAGGCTGTGAGCATGGGAGAGCTGGCTCCCTACTTTTCCATCATATAATGGCATGGCTGGGAGAGAGATGCCCCTTTTGCCCCCCCCCCCCCAACACCTGCTGCGGGCAGGAGAGTTGGCCCCTGGGACATGAGAATGGGAGAGCTGGCCTGTTCCCTCATCAGGTGCAGAACTTGGGAGAGCAGGCCCTGCACCTTGCCTGGGCAGCACAGTAGAGCTGACCCCATTGGCAGGGGACAGGGGTGAGCTGGCTCTGAGGGTGTGAGAATGAGAAATCTTTCCCCACTTCCCTCGTCTGCCATGTGGTATGCAAGGTGAGGGAAAGATTTCCTCCTCTAACTTACCCCTCGCCACCTGTGGCAGATGGGAGAGCTGACCCTGAAGTAAAGAGAGCAAGAGCCGGCCCTGTTCCTACCAGCAGTAGCACTTGGGAGAGTGGCCCCTGCACCTTGCCTGGCAACACAATAGAGCTGGCCCTGGTGGTGTAGGTGTGGGTGAGTGGGCCCTAAGGAGTAAGAGCAGGAGAACCAGCCTTGCCCTTCACTCCTTGCTGCAAGGATGGCCTATGCAGGGCCAGTGCTGGAGAACTCACCCTGGTAGTGAGGATTGGGAAGAGCTGGTGGGTTGACCAATTCAGCTACATCCTAGACCTAGAACCAGGGCTAGGAGTTGACCAACATCCACCCCCTCTATGATCTGTTGGAGCATGTGAAGGGGCTGGTCCTGCAGACTCAAAGTTGCAGGATCTTCACAACAGAGGGCAACAATAGGATATCCAAGAGGAGTTCCAGTGAGGGCCCAGTATTGATAGTGTAGCAGAAACCAGGTCTAGAACCAGGCCAATGACTCATTGTAAGGAACACTTGCAAGCGGTGACTACAAGCAAAGTAAATATGGGCTAAAAGGTATATTGTGTGACTCACTGCGTAACAACACTACAGCATCCAAAAATATCTATTTATTTATTTATTCTTGTTCTTCTTTTCTCCTAAATTTTACTTCATTTTATTTTGTGGAGGAGATTGCGGGGGACAGAGGGTGGAGTCAAGGGGACAGGTAGATGGGTGGGATCGAGATTCACAGTGTAAAAGCCACAAAGAGTCAATCAATAAAAGGTTTAAGGAAGAAAGAAGAAAAAGAAAGAAAGAACGAAAGAAAGGAAGAAAGAAGCCAGACAGGAAGCGTGCATACTACACCCTCTTACATCTATTTGAGAACCAAGAACAGGCAATAAACAGCCTAAATAATAGAAATCAGAAGGTGGTTGCTTCTGAGGAAGCAGAACTGACTCTAATAGGCCATGAAGAATCCTTCTGAGGGGAAGACGAGTCTGGGTTGTAGACTATTTGGGTGCATTCGTTTACCAAACTCATCAAACAGTGTTTTTTGCTGTGTGCTTTTTTGGAGTGTTCCAATTAGATCTTTATTGATCTGCCTGCTTTCCTCCTTTCCTACTTCCTAGAATAAAGACATGATCAGTGTCCCAGCAGCCTTCTTGGACCATGAAGACAAAACCCAAGTACCAACAATGGCAGACAGACAGCAGGAAACCCTTGGATCCCTGGGTGTGGAGCCACTGAGCCAGTCCTGAACTGCCCTTCTCCAGCTCCTTTATGTGGAGGAGAGAGAACTAATTCTCTTCTTAAGTCAATATCTCTGTTGCTTACAACCAAATGCAATTCCTAAAAATAAATAGAATCGGTAAGAGTAAAATTGTTTGGGGCTGTGTTAGATTAGTCTCCTCCCCCTCTTCTCTCTCCTTCCTTTCTCTG
This sequence comes from Microtus oregoni, assembly GCF_018167655.1. NCBI lineage: Eukaryota > Metazoa > Chordata > Mammalia > Rodentia > Cricetidae > Microtus > Microtus oregoni. The sequence goes on from NW_024543096.1 coordinate 15,343,524, forward strand.
TATAGCCCTGACTGTCCTGGAACTTGCTCTGCAAAACCAGCTAAACTAGCTGTTATTGAACTCAGAGATCCACCTGTCTCTGCTGGGACTAAAGGTTTGTGCCATCACTGCCCAACTTGTGAGAACTATACTAAACTTCTAAACTGAGATACCATCATTTCCTTCTTATAGATACTGCTTCCTTTGATGTATTAAAATATTAAATGCTACCATACATTTGGGAAATTGGTGTGTGTGTGTACCTGTGTGTGTGTGGGGGGATTGTATTGTGAGGCTAATATTTTGAATCAAACCAGATCTTCTCACAAATCCTCGTTTGGTCATGTGGTCTTGGGTAAATGGCTGGCCTCTCCAAGTCCCTTGTCACTCCCTCTGGGTACAGAACTCACAAGTCCAGCTTTTACCTTCCATCGTTATGAAGCTGGAGGAAGGCCATGCATATGAAGTGTTCAACATAGAGGCTGGCATGGGGCAAATGGTAGCTCTTTCTCAGTGGAAAAATTTTAAATAACTTAATTTTGGACATGGCATTGACCATACAGGTAAGCCATCACAAAACCGTTTGCCCTTGACTACCATCAGCATAACACGTGATTTTAATGGCTGATTATAGCATTTTGTAATAGAGTCACTGCCTCATTTCCTATTGAGTTTAATTGCAGTGAAGGCTGCTTCCCTCAGAGGTGAGAGAAAGCCACATTTCCCAAAGTGTGTCAGACAAAACTGCAAAAATTGTTATTTTGATGGAAAGACTCAGAGAGCACGTAGGTTCGTACGAAAGAGTTCTAGGAAGTGGTGGTCACGGAGGACTGAAGATCTCTGAGAGACTGGTATGTGTTGCCTGTGTAGCCAACAGGCAAAGACAGTGTCTCCTTGCCCACAGACTGGAAACCCGGTTGGCTGCATCCTGACCTGCAAACCTGGCAGCTGATGCAGGTCTGTGGGCTAGAACATTGAAGTTATGATGACCCTACCTTGGCTGGAAACTACATAGAGCACAGAGTATTGCTGAGATCCCAACCTGAGAAAGAAATGCCAGGGTGTTAATGAGCTCCTGGCACAGCAGCTGGGCCGTGTGGATTACATCTGTAGAAACCAGTGCCCAGGGATGCCAAGGAGTTCACTTACCTGCAAGGGTTGGTGATTTCCTCTGGTGTTGTTTTCATAAAAGGAGAAACGGGCTTTTCCACAAAGGATCCAAAGCCCAGTCTAAAGTTGCTGGTTAATTTAGACATCTCTTTGGCAAGCCGGGAGCCCAGCTCTTTGATTGTGTTGAGGTCGTCATCCATGGAGGCCGAGAGGTCCATGAGGTAATACAGATCGACTGGGTAATCTTCCGTTTGGCGGACCTGCACTTGCACGGTCTGCTCACCGCCTATAATGGCCCACGAGAAACAAATCCATAAACACAACAGTCATTTGTAACTGACCAATCCTGAGCTAACCAGCTATTGTATTTCAGAGCGACCTTAGTAAGGTGCGCGCCATCTCATGACCTGCGCGGTAGCGTCTCTAAATGAACACGTCCATGGAAATCTCCCAGCGGTGAGTTTGGAGGGACTGAAGGAGGTGGATGTCGGGATATTTTATATATCCTTGGGAGAAGGAGCAGCCATTTAGATGAAAGATAAGCCACGTCTTTGTATGTGTGGCTTTAGAAAAGGTGAACCGAATAAAGGGGAGATTAAATCTACATTTCAGCCCTTGAAGAAATGTACAGTTAATGTGGGCGACATTTGAGTAATTCAAACAGTCACCCCTAAGAGAAGCTGTCTTCAGTGACACATTCAACGTGCCATAAAGAGACGTGTGATTCCCGTGCCCTTCAGATGGGGAAATGAGCGGCACCGCAACCAAGGATGGACACGTGCTGGGTGCCAGAGGTGTTGGTGGACCGTCAGCGACAAAGCTAGGAAATGGAGCACTCCGTACCTGGCCTCAGTGTAAGAACCACGCTCTGAGGAGAAATCTGAACAATGTCAGAACTGTTTCTCTGTCGGCCCACGCTCAGCGGCTTATTTTGAAGTATTTCTATTTGGGAGGCAGGGTTTTCGATGAAGGGCGGTTGACATCCTTTGGCCAAAAGGTTTGCAGGTGTGTCGCACCTCTCGCCAGCTCCGGACGGGTGGGTAAAATTCTAAAAATGGAAAAAAATTCACCAAGAGGGAAAGGAGACGAATCTGCATCACTTTGTAGCAGGCCAGGCATTAATTCTCTGATGCGCTTTGTGAGATAAGTGTATGCTAAGTACCTCCTAACCCACACTGCTGGTGGTGACTGTCAGGTGGAGTCTGTGATAACTGGAGAAGTTGACCAGTAAAAATTTGAACAAAATTGGAGCCTCTTTTTAGTTATACTCAGTCAAATATTTAAGTCAAATTTAAATTTTTTTTTAAATTCAAAGTTCATGTCTTAAAGTTTCTCCCACGATCTGAGTGGATATTTAAAATGGCTGAGTTTCTAAAGTTGACATTTTCCTGTGAATTTACTTGTCCGGGATGAATGGTTGTTTTTCTGGATTCCTAGGACTGTCATGCTTTGTAAATCTATCGCCCAACCCAGAGAGCCATTTCCTATAGATTCCTAAAGGACAGGGCACCTGACATCTCCCTGTCTGGTACTCAGTTGGTTCTGTTTGCTGATGTGTCCCCATCAATTACAGCATCCCTTCATGGAAGGTGACTTCTCATGGACTTTAAGCTCAGCATCTTCAAGAATTCTAGTTCAAGGTCTCTTAGAGTTCTCTCTCAGGTTTGGAGGTTAAAAGGGAATATGGTTTAAAGTTTGCACTCTGTCTGGAATTCCAGAAAGTCCCAGTCCTTCGGGTGCATCCAGAGAGAAGGCTGTGACATGTAGGGCCTAGCAGAGATGTGGCTGCTCTGATCTTGCAGCACCCAGAGCAGGGAGATGGAGCCAAGACAAGAGCAGACCAGGTGCTACTGATAGGCAAAGTTGTTCCTGAGCTGAAGTGACCATAGGCAGGATTGAATTGAGGCCCTTGGATTCATGTGTGTGTGTGTGTGTGTGTGTGTGTGTGTGTGTAGAGAGAGAGAGAGAGAGAGAGAGAGAGAGAGAGAGAGAGAGAGAGACTCATGGAAACCAGTTTGGAGTCTACTACGAACCAAACTAATGCTTACATCTTTTCCTTGCCCCTTCGGATTCTAAGTCACACCTTCTATTTTCCCCACCTAGGAGATATGTTCTTCTAAAACTGATGTTGAAAATACAGCTGTTCTCTTCTTACCAATCAGACCTATACAGATTTGTGGCGCTAGCCTGGGTATGGCTAACTCTGCAACTTCCCATGATGTAACAAAGGCACACAGCGGCTGGACAAGGCCTCAGAATCCTTCCTACCACAGTGGAATGGCTACCAGTTGTGTTCAGCCTTTGCAGAAAGACCAGAGGTGGCGTGAACTGTATTAGCAGTCTGTGTACACCCTAAGCTTTGTGCCTTCTTTGCTCTAATGGTCACAGCTGTCTGCCACAGCTGATGCACTAATGACTGTGTTGATTATCGGAGAGGCCTCTGAAATGATCTGACCTTGAAACTTGCTGATCCCTTGGCCAACTACAAGGAAAACTCTCAGAAGCACCTTAGGAAGCACTTACTAATGGAAAGATGAATTTAAATATACATTCTGGTGGGTTTGAGAGATAACTCAACAGCTAAGAATGCTTATTGCTCTTCCAGGGGACCCAATTGCGATTCCCAGCACCCACATCAGGAAACCTACAACTGCCTATAACTAACTGTAGTGTCAGGCGATCTAATCCCCACTTCTGGCCTCCATGAACACATGAATGGGTACATGCACACACACACACAGAGTAAATGTAAATTCTAGATCAATTTTTTTGTCTCTGCCCTGAAACTAATATTGTCTTCTAGACAATATCCAAGGAGCATATGGGTTTGTTTCTTGTTGAATATTCTCAACTCTGCATTTGTTATTTGAATTCAAAAGAGCGCAGTTGCCTTGAATTTTGTTTGTGGACTAAGCAGTCAAGGCAGTGGAGGGAGAGTGAGCTGGTTTATGCTCTCCTGCCTGTAAGGCAATGCTCCACACACATAGTGAATGTGGAATTTGGGTCCTAACAGCTACAGCCCAGCTCTGAGCCAAGCATCTACATTCCTTCCCCTTTGAGCTTGCTGCTGGGTTCTTGCTGTCGGCATTTATAAGCGTTGATTGGTATTTAGATTCTTTCCAGTGGGTGGGACTTAAAATCCTGAAAGCCAAGGGCTCTTTTTCTTAGTGCGAATCCTTCCCACGTTGCTCTCTGCATCGCGGCACAGGCTGTGACTTGGTCTGTCTTGTTTGTAGCCTTGGTCTGCACATACATGGGTTCCCTCTGACCAGACAAGGACTGTTTCTTCCACACTTTGCAATGGCTGCGCAAGAGTCACTCAGTTCATGAGCATGTGATTTGTGAAAGAATTGCCCCATGCATGAATTATAGTTTTTCCCTTCTTGAAGTGCCTAGCAGAGACTCACAAGGGATCTCAGGTCCCAGATGGAACAGAATCACACTGTATCAACGTTAAATGCCTGCTTCACTTTGAACAATATCATCTCCATGGCTACCAGTTATCCAGACAGAATGTAATACCTGTAACCAGCTAGAAAACCTTTAAAGTAAGAGAAGCAGAGGGCTGGCACCTGTTTAGTCTCAGCACTGGGGAGGCAGAAGCAGACAGATCCTGGTCTACAAAGTGAGCTCCAGATGAGCTATGCAGTGAGACCCTATCTCAAAAATAAAAATTAAAAAGCATATTTAATTACTAATTAATTAGAAGTTGCTAGATCTAATAAAAGTTGTTTAGTTAAGTTTTTAAAAAATAACTTGACATCCATTCCTTGAGTAAATTGCTTTCAAAGTATACATGAATATAATTTTGATCTTCTGACACTCAGGTTCCTCTCTTGATCTGATTTAATCACGTGACCCTGCAGAGAGAACCGCTTTCACTGAGGACATTAACTGATGTGTAAACAGTGTTCAAACAGGGCGATAGCCAGTGACTTACCTCCTGGGAGCACCAGGCACAGTGAGGTCCCGTGAGCAAGCAATCTGAGCAGGTCTCTGCACCGCCCCAGGCACAACCACCTAAGGGCAAAGCCAGCAAGACATGGGAGTTAAAGCCATCTCATTCATTCTGCTTATGAAACTTACACTTCTTACTTGAGCAAAGCTATATTAGAAGATTAATGTTCTGAAGGTTACTAACTCATGTCTGAGTTTATAGTTTATACCCATCAGATTGGGAATATATATACCATGTGAACAGAAATTAGCTCTCTTTTGTCTCAAACCACAGCAGTGTCTAACTGCTCAGCAGTCCTGAATCATCTGACTTATTCTCCTATTCAGCACCTGCCATGTAATTTCAAAAACTTATCTGTACCCATTAAAAAGGTTTCTCTTATAAATTTGGCATTTCTGTTTCTAAAACCCTTCTCTACTCTCAATATTATGACTCCCAAGTGGACGGCCGTGTCGTACAACAGAACAGAAAAGCTTCCCAAGTGGCGATCCCAACGACACGCAGAAGTCCCATTGTGTAGGGAGGCTGTCTAATTCTCCTCATTAAAATGCCCATGCAACCTTTGTATTTATTTGCCCAGCACCTAGAACGTTTGCTGGAGGAAATTCCCGAGTCTGCCCATAGTTTGTTAAAGTGTCTCTGTGCCAAGAGAGCCATCAGACAGATCAGATGAAAAATGACGGCGGGTCTGCTCTCTGGAGCAAATGACAGTTTGTCGAGCATACAGCGAAGACGAGAGTGATAAACGGGAGAGCTCTCTTACCTTGGACGAGCTCATTCCTTCCTAGAAGTAGCAGGAACAGGCAGAGCAGCTCAATCCCCATTCGGTTCAGTTTTCACTGTGCAGACAGATTAAAAATGAATTACCTCCAGGGTTACAAGACCAGAGTTGGAGGCCGTGAAAGTCTTTCTTGCAGTGTAAAAAAAAAAAAAAAATGTCAAACTACTTACGCTGCTTTGAAAAGTAACTCGATCTGTAAACCCAAAAGCTTTCATTAAGACTGATATGAAAACAGAAGCTACCTGGACAGGCAAAGAAGAAAAGCTGTGTTTAAAAGCAACTTCAACACGGTTACTTCCTTGTTTGCCATATAAGGAAAGCAGGTGTACAATCACCGGGAAGGTGGAGAGATTCATGCAGGAGACATTTTTGTGTGTGTCAGTTCTGTTAGTCTCATTGCGTCCTAGGGAAAGTTGGTAGCTTTAGTAAAATGGTGGTCAGCGGGCTGTCCAAAGACCAATTGAAATGTGTGGTTTTTGATAACAATTTCAATGCAGTAAGGATGTGAAATAAAATGCCAGGATTTAAGCTAAATGTAAGGAAGCTTTAAAAAAAAAAGCCAACTGAAAATACCTGAGATTTTTGTTTTTCATGTTAGAGCTTCTGTAGAGAATTGAAATAAGCTCTGAAAAATATAAACATTATTTTACAGTCAAATTAGAAGTTAGATCAAGGAGAACAAAACACAGTTTTCTTATTTTTCTAATTATATGAGATTTTTTTTCACAAGCATAGAATTCTTATTTTAAATCCTTATTTTAAAGAGTGTTTTGAAAACACAGGGTAATAAGATCAACTTGGTCAAAATAAAGAGAATCTCAACACAACAGACGCAAAGAGAAATAGCAGGTAAGATCCTGACCCCTATTTCTGAAGCACTCTTCAGGGTGGGAACCACACAGAGCCTTTGGTGGGCACAAGGAAGGCCCTATGCTTGTCTTCAAGTACGAAGATTGCAAAACAAACAAAACATAACCAAAAAGCAAGGTTAAAAAAAGAAAAGGTTTCTGGTTTCTAGCCCCTGACTTGGCACATAGGAATTGATTTATTTGTTAAGTGAAAGAGTGATACCTCAAAATGTGCACAGTCTATGAGTAGATCTGTGAGCTTTGTATTCCTTGGGCATGGGGATTCAGGATGTATTTGGAGGAGAACCGTGTTCGAGGATTAGATGTGAATATGAAAGGAAGAAATGCTTATGGCCCGAGACACTGGGTGGCAGTGCCCCTTGCCTGAGAGGTGAGAGAGGGGGAAGGGCAGCTTTCATGTGGAGGGTGAGCATCAAGAGTACGGCATGTTTGAGATTCCAGAAGACACCATGAATGCAACTGGACATCAAATCCCAAGACTCAGGGCAATATCAAAGTACAACGTACCATACTGTAGAACTGGATATACTAGCATGGCAGCAGCTTTGGGGCTGGAGTTATTCAAATCAGGGGTCTGAATGAGCTCTCCAAGGAAGTGACCATGGATGAGGAGGAGCCCCGAGAGCTGAGGCCTGGCCCTAATGTTATCTAGCAGGCAGAGGAGCAGTACAGAATAAAGGAAGCTGCTATCCAATGCCCACACCATCTTGCCAAAGGGGAACTGTCTTTGTCAGAACACAATTCTCTGAGTGTCTCTCATTTCCACACCTCTTGCAGGCAGAGGCAATGGCTGCCTTTAGTCTGGACTCCAAGAATGTTTATAAAGTGATCAGCCTTTGAAGAGAGGCATAGAGTCTCTCCTAACGTCAATGGAAAATTGCGGACGACTCTGAAAGTTCCAGACCGTGTCTCTGTCCAGATTAAGGGGCTGGGGTGTGTACACCTTGCAAAGTTATCAAGAGAGAGAGCAGGCACGCTTACTGGCTGCCCTTCATGAAAGGCTCCAGTTCTTTAACTCAGGCTTTCTGTCCTGGAGACGGCCCTACTCCATTTGTAGGCATCGTGGTTCTGTGGGTCGTCTTTTGAGAACTGGGATTGGGAGATGGATGAGATAAAGGGCTGACAGTCAGATCACTGTTGTTGTTGCTGTGAATGATAACATCCTTTATCTCTGTCACAGGTATTCTATTCTATGTCAGTACCCTGAATCCACGACAAGTGATTGTGTTAGCTTGTCGGTACATGTGTACCATTCACGCGTACACACGCAGATGGAAATAAACAAGAAATTTAGAACACACACAGAATGTCAGAAAATGTAAGCATTCAACAAACAAACAAAAACCCACCCTCTGACCCAGAAGTTCCACTCCTGGGCACATAGCCCAGGAAATTGAGGTCCATACATTGAAAGAGACACCTGAGCTTGTGTGCTTAGATTCTGTGCCTTTATTCTGTCCTGTACAGCAAGTTGAATAGAATGGAAACTGTTTTGTCCACGGAAGTAGGTTGGATGTCGAAAGACAAACATGAATACACATGCTCATAGATATATGGAAAGTAAATAGCTGGGCTCAAAGAAGTAACAAATAGAAGAACGGAAGAGGGAGTGGGGAGGAATGGAGAGATGATGGTTGATGGGTATCAGTATGCAGTTTCTGAGTAGGAGTAACATCTAATGTTCTAAAACACAGTCAGTCAACTTCAGTTAACAATAATTTATTGAATATTTAAAAATAGCTATCAGAGAGGATTTTGAACATTCCCCAAAGAAATGATACATTTCTGGGGTAACGATATGCCAGTGACCTGATCATGTTGTATACATTCATTGGAAGCCCACATTTCACCCTAACAATGTATCCAATTATTATGTCAATTAAAAATAAAAGAGTGTATCTTAAGAGAATGCGTTTGACACAATGTAAGTGCTCAGAAAACACCTTCTGGCTGTTTTTAAATGAAAGCAGTATCATGGGTACAGAAAATCATGGTTCAATCATGTTTCAGGTATAGCTCCAAATTCCACAAGCTGTGTTTTTCCTCTCGGAGGTTCATCGTTCAGCTCTCTAACCTGGATTTTTGCTGTAGGAGGCTTTCTGTTTTCTCCCAGGGTTTTGTATATGAGAGTTGAAAACTGAATATAGGCTTCTGGGCAAAAAAAAAAATCCAAGTAGTCTATAATTTGTTTTCCTCTCTTTACAGGTTTCTCACGCTTGCCTGGAAACATACCGTCAAAAGACAGTCTCCCAGGACCTGAGCCCAGACACAAAGGAACCTGTCTAAGGTCAGATAGCTTAGAGTCACAGCGCGCTGAAACCCCAGAGACCCTCAGCCCTTCCTGGTTTGTAACAATCTCCTCAAATCACACCTCCTTCTTCAGACGGAACACGTAACTTTCCAACACTGCTTTGGGAGAAAAGATCTCTTGCATCCGTAAGGCTGCCCCTGCGTGACTGAGAGAGCATAGAGATGCCTGCATCCAGAAACATCCCAGGCCCCAGAACTGTCTGCTCACCACACTTCTCAGGCTGCTTGCGTCAGTGGCTGTGGGTGAACTGGCACCATGGGTGTCTGCACACTTTTTCAGCTACCCTCTCCCCACCTTTGCTAGGGTTCTAGCAGCCACCAAATGCTTCTTCTTCCTGCAGGGCAGTGGGTCTACTCCATTGTGGTCAAGAGAAGTCTAGTGACTGCTCTTGCACATGGGAGATGAGTGGGAGTTGGTACGTATTATTTCATGACCTGCCAACTGGATGGAGGCAGCGAGGTCCTGAGAGAATTGGGAAAACCCAGTTTGACTTGTGAAATTGAGTACCTTGAATTGAACTGGACTTTTAATGTAATATTTCATATAAACACTTCCATCCCAGTCAAGAAAATTACAGTCACTTAGGGACATTTATTTTTGTGTTCCCAGCAGTAATCCTCTGCCGTTCACGCCTTCCCTCCTTTCCAGGCCCTCATACTCGGCTCCTGCTGCCTGCAAACCCTTGTCTGCCTCTCCCCGGCCAGTTCAGCTCACTGCTCTTGGTTTCTGAGAGACTTTTGATTTTGAGTCTCTTGTGTCCTCGATTCCCACAGATGTTCCAGGACACCCCTTTCCACTGCTTGTACTTGTCTGAATGCTTGACCACTTGCTGTCACTAGAGTGTGAGTTTTTCCAAGGCATTAATTTACTAAGAATTTATTGAATTCTTACTATGCAGCCAGGAGGAATTGCATATAGTTTTTTTTTTGAGTCATACCCATCCTTGGCTGGTCTTCATTCTGAAGGTTTAGAATGAAGTCCATGACTTTGGGATGCTTATATGCTAGTCTGACTCTTAGCTTTGGCCCAGGCATTACTCCAATTCAAAGAATGGCTGTCTAGAACACCCCCGCGCCTGCCCTAGGTCTCAGGAAAGCACTCTTGGAATGGGAAATGTGAGCAAACCTGCCTGGAGACCAATCGGATCATGAGGGCTTTAATAATGACCACTGACTTGGGCTGACCTTGCCTGGCTACTTGTTTTTCTAAAGTGTCACTGACACATCTCTCTGTTTTTTTCCGTGTGAAAATATTTGATAGTTAGGGGTTCAAATAAGAAAGTGTGAATGGGTGTGTTGTCTCTGAGTCTGCTGTGGGTACAGCTTTGTGGGTCTACACAGTGATTGCTTGCAGAACGCTTTGGCTGCTCTGGGTGTGTGTAACACAGTCAAGGAATCTGGAAATGGATGTCTTTGTCTCAAATTTCAAGACATTTGGGAAAATGATCTTTAAAAACAGATATGTTCAGACTTCCTGCCATCCTGCCATCGTGGGTACAATGCCTATGGTGTATTAAGTGAAGAACTTTTTCTTGTCCTAGACCTTACAGTTTAGGTGAGAGTTATTCTTTTTATTGTGGTAAAGCACACATGGAAAACGTTTCCATTTCAAACACTTCTAAGTATATATCTAGTGGCAATTTTATACATATGTATATATTTATATATATATTGCAGTATGTATTATTAATTACAGTATGACCTAGTGGTATTAAGTACATGTCACAAGCTATACAGTCTTTACCACAATCTGTCTCAAGACCTTTTCCCATCACCCTTACCCATTAAATGATGAAGACACTCCTCGGCCCCACCTCTTAGTAACCACTATTCTGTTGCACATCTCTATGAATTTAACTCTTCAAGACACACTCTGTGGAATTGTTTGTCCTTTTGTGACAGTCTTCTTTCACTTAGCATAGTGTGCTGATATTTCGCCCATGTTTTAGTCTGTGTTAGATTTCTGGTTCCTTTTAAGGCTGAGTGGTCTTCTGCTGGATGGCTATAAGACATTTTACTGATCCATTCAGTTGGAAATGTAAATTTAGGCTGTTTCTTGCTCTGGCTCTTGTGAATGGTGATGCTGTGGGTGTTAGTGTACACATACACGCATACTCCAGAGCCTACTTTAAGCTTCCGATGCTTGTGGGTACAGTAGGGAGAATTTTTAATGTTGGCCATAGGGAGCTTGGGATCAAACTACAGCCTTGCCAATCCTTGCTGTCTGTCTGCAGGGATGCTGCTTTTTCTCTCAGCTCTTTAGTTTCTAGATTATGAACAAATACTAACACTCACCTTTCAGTATTTTGGAGAAGATTGAATTATAACCACTTTGGGGTAAATTCAGAATTTTGTAGGGTCTGAGATTATGGTTCTCAGGGCAGCCTCTTCAAGAAAGGCATGCAAAACTGGAAAGCAAGGTAACGCGAAAGTTTGTGTTTTACACAGGTAAGGCAAGAAAGCCTTGACAAGATGCCTAAGACATGAAGATTCCGGTGTTCTTGCTCATTTTGTGTTTTTCCTTGACATCACCTCAGGCAGTTCACGGGAAAACTCTACCTAGAACCTGTTCTCTTCCCACGTGGAGCCACTTGCCACTCCCAAGAGCTCCGGGAGCCTGTGGAAGCTGGCAGACGGAGTTTAGACTGTTTTCATTTCATAGTAAACTCATCTGTTTTTCTCAGGGTTTGTGCCTATTGTAGCCAGTGTTATTGAATGCTTACCAAGGACCAGACACCACTACACATTTCATCAGTTGGCTTGATTTCAGACACACACACACACACACACACACACACACACACACACACACATTCTGTAGAGGTGAATTTATCCCCATTTATCTGATAAATAGACTGTGTCCCTGGGAAGCCATGCAACTGCTATTGCACTCATGGGGCAGAGTCTTGAAGATAGGTCACTGCCCCCACCCCCTGCCCCACAACTCAGGATCACTGTGCCAATAAGAGATGGTCACAGAATTATAGAACATCACAGAAAGAGATGTCTACAAGAAAACAAGGCAACAAAGGAGTTTAAAAATGCATTTCTGTGTCTCAAGTCTCTTGTTCTGCTCCGGCTCAGTCTGTATCCATCTGTTATTTGCTTTGTTCATCTTGTGGGTCATTTGCTGCTGAAAATGAGACAAAGCTGCCATTCTGTCCTGCACAATCCTTCCTCTTCCTTCTCTGTTTGAAGTCTAGTTCAAACCACTCAGACAAAATGAACAAGCCATGCTGCTTGGCCCCTTAGGGGAAGCTGTAGTCACTGGTGGGCAGCCAGGCACCAAGTGCAGCCTGCAGTTTCCTGGGCTAGGAGATATGTAAGTCCTGTGGCTTGCCTGCCACCTGCCCACACTGGAACCTAGCAGGCACACAGGACACTCTCCCTGGGTTGAGCATCAGCTGCGTGAACAGCTTTTCCCCCCTTAGGAATCAGAAATTACTTTGAAGTCTGAGGTCTTCATGACTTCTTGCTTATGAGATAAACTCAAAATGAGACCCCCCCCAAATACCAGCAAATAAAAGTTTATTTTGACTAGCCACTGAAGAGACTTATTATATACTCTCCTCTATACTCCACTCCCCTGCATGCTTATCTTTTTTTCTGTCCATGAACCAAAGAACTGGTTTGCTACGGCAAGAAGTGCATGTGAGCAAATAGGCATTGATTGCCAGGCGATTTATTCACAGCTTGCAAACATGATAAGCATTCCGATCTTTTTCATTTCAAATTATAAAACGAGCAATTCAAGCAAGAGTCAGGAGTCCTCAATTTTGAGCACATACCCATACACACACACACATATATTTTCCAATGAAAACTGTCTACTACTATTGGGACTATAATAGGCCAAGCATTATAGGTTAAAAAATAGATTCTCATTCATTTGTTCATTCTTTAATTTATCAGCTCTCTATTGAGATCATAATATACACAGAGGACTGTTCTGGGAATATAATGCAGATTAAAACTGACAAAGTGCCTACTTATTGGAGTCTATAGGGCAAGATGAATAAAAACACACAAAGGTATCAAGAAGTGGGTGATGAAAGCTAAGGGAATAGCAAGGAATTAAAATCAGAGAGTTCTCAAATGGAAGACCAGAGACTATTCTCTGCTAGGGAGTAATTTAGACAGAGCCCCAGAGAGAAAGCAAAAGAGAGAGAATCACATTGATTCCCATGGGAAGAATGCATATAGGCTGCTGGGAGAAGAGACGTGAGGCTGGTGTGGTTTGAATGGATGATCCTATAATGAGAGACAGGGTCACAAGAAGAAAACAGAAAAGAACCCACTCAGGAACAGAAAGAGGGCTCACAGCCAGGAATCTGCCTGTGCATTTTGCATGAAAAGAGCAGTTTTTAATGAAGTTTTGGTTGTGTTTTAAGGCATCCCTCTGTAGACTCTGTAGAGTTAGCAAGGTTGGAAGCCGGAAGCTCATGGGAGGCTGTTTCAGCAGTGAGAGCCAGAGATGATGAATATTTAGCTGGGACCATGGTAGAAGTGATGGAAACAGGGACAAGTGGCTGGATCCTGCATCTATATATCCAAGGTTGACCAGATGTCTAAATGGACTGCTCGAGGCAGGGAGAGAAATGAAGTGAGCAATAAGAACTGGAAGAGTTATAAAGGCTCTGCCAGATAACCTCAGCATCTCTGACATATTTTTCTAGATCTACCAGAGAGATATGGCATTGTACCCAACTGTCATCAAGTCATAGAGAGCTCGGGATATATTGTAACAACTTGGGGAATCGTGACAAAGGGGGCTGAAAGGATGAGCTAGAAGAGTCTAGACCGTACAGGCGAGAGTTCTGTTCCTATGTTTACATACTGTGTAAATACTCCTTCAATCCAGTACAAGTCAGATTGGCTGGCATCTTCAGTTCTGGAATTTTCCATGCACCTGAAGAATAAAAGAAAATCTGAGGAATCCCTTTGGCCCCATGATTGTCTACGGCTGTGCTGGTAGAGACTAATCGGGGTCAGTTTTAATAGAGAAAGAGTCTCCCCGTTTACTTAGTATGTCAACATCTGTTTGGTATGTGCAATAAAAATAATGTAAATATATATGCATTCCTTCTGAAGCCACTCTGTAAGAGGGCAGGTGAGATGGGTAATCTTACTCTAAAACGAATGCAAAATGAAAGGGTTTCAAACTTCTTCTGCCCTTAAGGACATAATTTGTATAGCTGTGGCATGACAGAGGGTTGCTATGTTTTAAAAAGCCGGGGAAATGGTGGCCAGTGAATGTAGGAGGAATTTCAGATCTGTTGAGGGTTTAGTAGCTCCACTGCCATTTTATGGATTTTCCTGAGAGTTTCCTGCCCACACATTTACACGAAGAACAAGAGTCTGGAGAACTGACCACAATGCGCCTATGTAATCATCAAACAGGTCAAGAGAGGCATTATCCTAACAATCTAATCAAAATGCCATGGAGCTGCTGGCCTCTCAAGCACTGCAAGAGGGAAAAGGATAGAGGCCCGTGCAAGCTAAGGCAGCTAGCATCTAACTGAAGATGGCTTTGTGAGTTTTAACACTACAACAGAAGTAATGAATTTGAGGGTATGATTATTCCAGACCCAAGGTAGCTTTAGTGAGCTGTCACCTATGGGAAATTTGGAGGGAGTCTAAAAGCCACCACTGTGTCCTGCCATCTCTGTTGTCTACTGGCTACTCTGGGTAGAGTGTCCCAGGCAATCTTTCCTCATCTAAACCCCCACTTCTCAGCACCTCTACTCATCAAGCCTGCAGCAGGCTATTCACCTCATGCATAGATCAGCTGAAGGCTCAACGGTGAGTCAGCATTAAAGTAAGAACTTGACTATTCTTTTTTAAAAGATACATTCTTGCTATGCATCTCAGACTGGCCTCGAACTCTGGATCCTTCTGCCTTAGCTCCCTGGTGCTGAGATTACAGACCTGCACTGCCAGCCCCAGTAACAGTAGTTCTATACCATGAAGTTCATTAAAGTTTTAACATTACAGAAAAAAAAAGCCTTCTGATAGAAGAAAATTGCTCTCAGTTATAGACAGCTTGGGAGGGGTGCATGTAATGCCAGAGGGAGGGTATCGTTCCTTCTATGCACTGAGATAAATGATAAATCTTAGGTGTCCGTAGGCTAAGACATGAAGAACCCAGTTGTCAGTCCTGGTCCCAGCTCAGGTGTTGGTGGATTTGGGAGCATCTTTTTTAAGTTGGTCTTGAAGTGATTTAGGGTCTAAACTTCATGCAACCAAAGATGAGGAGGATGGGATTTGAACTGGCAGGATGATTTATTTTATGTAGATCGCTGGTGGAAGTACCTGCTTTCCCAAACTGTGTTCGAAAGAAAACTGTTAATCCTCGCCCTCATAATGAAATGCGCTATAGTTTATTTAATATAGCCTATTAAATCCCCTCATCAGAAAGTCATGGTGCCCATTAATCTAGTAAACACTCCAAAAAGCTCCACAGGGAAGAGAACTGTTAATCTTGTTTAACAGTCAAACAGGAACCTGCTTTCCTGGGGAAAGCCTTTTTCGCACATGGTTTCCAGCATTCCCTAATCCCTTTCACCCAGTTCAATCTCAGGTTTACCAGGAGAGAGAAACCAGAATCCAATACAAGCTGCCTCGTGGTCACCAGCTTTCATAGGGAGACCCTGCTTCTGTCTTCAGAATGTATTTTTCCCTCAAAGGCTCCCCAGATGGGGTCCCTGGTGGGGAGGATTCTCCAAGGAAAGTTCAGAGGGCTAGTCTATTTTAGGGATAGTTCAGATATGGGCCCTGGGGTAGAGATGTCTCATAGATCTCCAGACTCAGAGCCAAGCCTTGACCTCAGCTGCTTAAAAAGTCCAGGCACTATGTCTTCCACGTGAATCACCCAGCTGGCTTCCCTTTGAAACAGGCCCTAAGCTAGTCATTACTTTCCATTGATTTTTCCTCCACTTCTCTGAGTTGCTGTGTCAACTCTTAGCTGATTCTTTGGGACACAGCATCCCCAACTTCTCATCTTTATCTGTCCTCCC
The DNA here is from genome assembly GCF_018167655.1 of Microtus oregoni. Classification (NCBI taxonomy): domain Eukaryota; kingdom Metazoa; phylum Chordata; class Mammalia; order Rodentia; family Cricetidae; genus Microtus; species Microtus oregoni. The sequence goes on from NW_024543096.1 coordinate 15,359,547, forward strand.
ACCTATCTGGCTTGCAAAAGGTCCCCGAGAGAAGTTCTCTCAGGGCCACCATCTTCCCTTCCTGGAGTTGGCTCCATCCTGCCTGATGAAGTTGCAGTATTTTATTTCATTGCTTCTTCTCATGGTGCTGTTTGGGTCCTGTGATGGAGGTGGCATTTGCCACACAAGGCAGGGACACTCTGCTCACATCTGGATCTCTCCTCTCAACACGCTGGCTGTCTGAAAAGAACCATTCGCTTCTTAATGTGATCAGTCACTGCTTGAAATGTGAAGGCTGCCATCAGTTTAGAGCATCTTGTCTTGGCATCCTTATGCAATGATGCGGTTTTATCAAAGTTATTATTCTCCCGTTGCTATGGGGATCGAAGTGAATATACAGGATCCATGACACCTGTCTACCTTGTTTGATGTCAAAGCAGTTAAGAAGGGATCACCACAACTTACTTTGTTTGGTTTTCTAAGCAAAATGTGAAATACAATGTGCGTGTTTTTAAAAATTGAATTTGCCAGGCGGTGGTGGCGCACGCCTTTAATCCCAGCACTCGGGAGGCAGAGGCAGGAGGATCTCTGTGAGTTCGAGACCAGCCTGGTCTACAGAGCTAGTTCCAGGACAGGCTCCAAAGCCACAGAGAAACCCTGTCTCAAAAAAACAAAAACAAAAAAATAAAATAAAAAAAAAATAAAATAAAATAAAAATTGAATTCGCTAGCAGATTGATGTAAAAAAGCAGGTAGACCACACTCATACGTATATTTGTGACTTTGCAGATTTCCTTAAAATTTTTTTTCTCAGAAAGAAAAATAGATCTGAATCATTTGAACAATATGCAAATAGTAGGATGATAGGTATGAGTTCAAAAATATCTGATACCCAAGCATCACTGAGATTTTGGTTTAGTTTTACTTATCTTTGGGATGAGACAAACTATAATTAAAACAATATTATTCAGATACTTATTATTAATAACAAATAGTAATAAATATTACTAAGATAATTTATTTCACAAACATAGGACCATCTCACTTTTTAAAATCAATAGCCTGTCTTAAGACATGAAGTATTCTCAGTCTTGCTAATCACTGAAATGGCGGCAGTTGACAATGACTCTTGCAATGTGCCAGCAGACCTTCTAAATATCACACTCTAAGGTGAGACACATTTTCCCCACTTAGAGATATTTTGTACAGTGTTTTAGTTCAACGAATTCATCTATGGATTTCCCATGTACCCTATTTTCCTTTATTATTAATATGTGGTTTGTCCAACACAGTTTTTACAGTTAAGAAGCCAATACCTATATTTTATTGTTTTCTGAAGCTCATGCTTCATTCAGATTTACTTGCTTTTATCTTACCCCTTTCCATTTAAGAATCTGATTAGGATGCCACATCCCATCTTTGGCCGTGTCTTTTTGGGACCTTTTGTGGCTTCTCCGCATTTTACAGAAGAACAAGCATGGCACACATGAAGGGTAACAACTCATCACAGCCTCCTAGCTCCGTAGGCAGGAATGCTGGCCTCAAACCCAAGCAGTCTGAGAACAGACATTTGGTTAACCTTTGAACTAAATTATTGTTGCCTTAATGGTGCTTTTCATCTTGAAGTGCATAGTTCTTTGTCAGTTCTGGCAGGCAAGGCGTGACTGAGCCTGGTGGCACCTTGTAACAATGGAACAGTAGGCCCCTGATTCTTGGGAGCTTGAAGAAATGTTGGAGACTGCAGTTGGCTTAAAAAACAGAAATTGATTCTCCTTCTGGAGGCTCTCAATGGGCTCTGGCCTCTGCCCTAGCTCCAGACGACCCCCAGCAACCCTTACTTTCCAGACTCGCAGATGTATCACTTGGACTGTCTCCGTCACATGTGCTTTCCTTCTCTGTGTCTCCTCTTCTTAAATGGACTCTGGTCCGTTGAGCTTCTGACCATCCCAAAGATTCAGGATGCTATCCAAGAAGACCCTTAGCCTAGGCATATCTAAAAGGCCATTTTCCAAATAAGATTCCATTCACAGACATCATGAAGGTGGACGTAGCTTTTGGATACAACCACTTTTTATACCATCATAGAGATTAATAATGCACATAGGCTTGTTATAGGAGTAAATGAGATAAAACTATATAAGATACCTGCATGGGTGGCATGTTTCTTAAAATGACAGTGTTTGGGTGGAAGTGTCACTCCAGCCCTTGGCATCCACAAATGTTTGGATTCAGGCTTCACCCCAACCCTTGGCATCTATATACCCAAAGAGTCTGGGATGTTTGGCTGGAAGCCTCACCCCAGGCCCTCGTATCCATATACCCAAAGAGTCCCTGCCATGCAGATATCCAAAGAGTCTAGAATGTTCTGGTAGAGGTTCCATCCTCAGCTCCCTCCCCTGGGAGTTGCCTCAGTCCAGACTCCACCCCTGAGAAAGTCCGCCAAGCGATGACCCCTCCCCAGAGATACTCAAGACCACTCCCACAAGGTATTTAAACTGCCCCCCATAGAACAAACGTGGTTTTCTGGTCTTCCTTCCCTGGCCCCTCTCTGGTATATACCGAGAGCTTTGGTATCCATTAAACCTGGTTCTTTTCTAATTGGGGTTGATTTGGTCTAATTCGGATATTGAGTCGGCGAAGAGGCTTATCGGGGCGCAGAAACTTTTCAGACAATTGTTTTTGTTATCATTATTGTGTGTCAGTTCTTTCAATACACAGGTGTTAAGTTGGACAAATATCCCGGATGCAATAACACCACTCATCCATGACTAGTTTTTGTGTCTACCAATTTATTATATTGTTTGTCTACCTATCATTGTGTAACATTATGGATCTGGTTGTGTCTATGTTTGTAACATTTAGTTCTATCAGGAATTTTATAGGGCATCTCCCCTCCTTCCCCTTTTCTCTGATGACTAAGATAGAGCACAAAGAGGGTGCCCTCAGTCAAGACTTTTCCCTAAGGACCCTTGTCCAAAAGACAAAAGCTTAAAAAACCCTTTTTAAAAAGCTGCTTAAAACCTACAAAGGGTCTCTTCATCAAACCAGAGAGCGGGGTGAATACATTTCCTCACTTGTCCAGTTTGATAGACAGGCTGCAGGAAAACAGCTGGCCAGCTCAGCTGCTCCCTGCCCTGGGGTTAGCCTCTGCGGTCACTGGTTATGGCACTTCCGCTTTCTGTTCAGGATCTTTATCTGAGGGGCAGAATTCCAGCTGGGTACTGAGAGCCAGGCTGGTCCCCACCCAACGGCATTGCACTGAAACTCCACCCACTGCCTCTGCTGTCTCCTGCGGTCTTTCCTCACAGCCACAGGTCTCTGAGCTGGCTCCAGTAAATTTTTTCTGCATTTGTCAGAGTCTTAGAGGGTCAGAGCAAGCAGGGAACTTAACCTGCCAAGTCGGAGCCCCCTCCATTGCCTCTCCAATCCTTTCTTCATTGAGCAGACATGTATTAAACATTCATTCCCACAAGGCACCATGCTAGGCAGGGGGCAATATGCAATATTAAGCAAGCTCAAAGGTCAACCTCCCAAGAGCCCAGCAAGGGTAAGTACCTCTCAGGCTGAGTAGATAGCTTGCTTATATAGTCTTCAGTAATCATTGACGGCCTATGTTTTGCCTAGAAACATCTTAACATACCTGTTTTTAACCTGGGGTTTAGCTGCTGACAGAACTTACTGGGTCTATGATTTTGGAAGGAGAGAAAAGACTGTATCTTCATTTGTGGCAATCCCACTTGGAATTACTTTGAAACCAACTAAACATTTCTTCCCAGTAACGCAGCAAACTGCTGTAATATTAGCAGTTCCTGCAGCTCTCATCAAGACAGGTCACACAGGTTTGCCCATCACTTTACAGTTGCTACAGACATCTCAATACAGGGTCTACACGAAGCATCCTATCAAGATCACAGTAGACACTGGGATCACCGGTGAACCTGAAATCTACAGTGCTAATAAAGAATACATGTGTTGTAAAGAACATTCATTTTTAAGTATTTCGATAACTGTTCAATCTTGTTGGTCTTTATTACGATGTATATTTTAGTGGAAACATTTCCGCTAAACTGTTAAAGGTGTTTAGGAGAGGATAATAGTCACGCAAGCAGAAGACCCCTGCTTCTAGATCATCTGAACCCTACTGACATCTTTATCCTTTTATCTCTGAGATGAGATACAAACACATGTGCTCCTGGGCCTCACTGGTAACTATAAATATTTGTAAGAGTTGGGGTTCCAGCATAGGACAGAGTATGTGGTACGATGTAGTATTGCTAGGGTTACCTATTTAGAAAGGTATAATCAACTCCTTTTCAATTTTTTTAGCATAATTAAATTCCTTAACCCTTGAGCCTGTGAGTTCCAGGCACAGTTCATTCGCATTGCATACCCTTTAGGGTTTAGTGTTTCTGAAGAAAAATATTCAGGAAACACAGAAGTGCCTCTGCTTATTTGAACACACACACATGCACACACCTGCAAACATAAAAGTTTTTGTATTACTTCTTCCTACTTAACATACTTGAATTGTTGAATTTCCTGTAGGGTAACCAAAAGGAGTCAGCTTTTGACTCTCTTTGATGTTACTTTGGCCAATACTGCCAGAACGTTCTAAACCCCAAAGTTATGAGAGACTCTGAGGTTTGAAAAGGTACAGGAATATGTCCTGACAAAATTTCAAAGTTGAAGATAGAAATCTCTTGATGAAACAAAGGCTCCACTTCCGTTTAACCCATACTTTCTTAGCTTCACTCCAGAGTGACCCTGCTGATGGCTGATTGTGATTCACACTTGGACATCCATACACCAGCTGGTGAAATCACGTCCTACTGAAGTGTATACAACTCCGGCCAGATGGCCCACACTTTCACCTGGGAATAGTACCATCTTTACTCATCAAAGTCCAGGAACAAGACTATTTTGTTAAGTTTGTTTCATTTGTTGTAGTTGCTGGTTTTTTTTTTTTTTCAAATAATTAGATGGGACAAACAGAGGTGCCATTTGTGGGAAGAAAAGTCCCAAACTTGGAAATCACTAGATTAGCCTCATGTGTCTGCTCATTGACTTCTGGATGCATTACTGAAAGAAATGGACAAAATGACTACACACACACACACACACACACACACACATACACAAACACGTACACTCAAACACATACACACAGGAAGTATGACCTTTTACAAGAATAACAAGGCCAGATTATGGGTTACAGGGATTGGCAAATGGAAACCTTTCTAACTTTCTGAGACCAACTATCTACCATACTACATCCCTGGGCAACGCAGATCTTATACCCACATCTTGCATCTATGTCCTGGGAGAACAGGATGGTGTGATTTTGAACAAACCACCAATATACTTCACAACTCATTTTTTCCAACCCCACCTCCACAAATGACAGTTATGAGTCTTGGACTAATAAAATGATTTCCATTACCCCCAAACCTGCCATGTCAAGCTTCTCCATTCACACAGAGATGACTAAAGCATCCTTAGTCTACTTCAAGAAGCTTAAGGTGTCTCACCTCCCAAGCCTTGTTCTCTCGCCCACACATACACAGCTGACTCCAGTAAATCTTTGGTGTGTCCTCACAGCCTACAGAATAAAATCCAATGACCTTACCCTATTCAGAGTCCCCCAGAATTCTGCCCCAATCTATTACTGAGTTACTGTGTAGGGCTATCCCAGAAAGCCATTTCCTGATGACAGATTGTTTTTAAGCCATTCCCAACAACACACAAAAACAAATGAACAAACAAAACCAAATCTCTGTGCATATTCTTTCCATTGCTGGAAATGTCTGCACATGCCCACAGAGGTACTTGGATCATGCAAACACCGTACATCCTTAACCGACACATTCATGTCCAAGTCTCTTTACTGTACCCTGAGGTCACAATACCAACCTTATTTGAATCCAAAACCCCAAAAATATTGCTCATTTGGGATTTATTGTGGACTCTGTTGTGACATTTATACTTTAAGTCAATTATATTTCAATTTTTTTCCTTTGAGAACTAACACCATTCCAATCACGTAGTAGGCATCCCATAAACCCTGACTTCGTCATGCATTGATTTCTGACTTCTCTGCCTTTTCCTGTCATTAGCAGGAGAATAACTGAAACATCGTGTGACTGGCGGAATCAGAGAAAGCAAAACAGAACTATACAAGTAAGCTGTTCTCTTGGCCACTGTTTTCCAGGGCTGGGAGTCTCTTGCAGGTCTGTTGTTGCAGCCTGTGCTATTCCGCTTGCCAAACAGAATGTGGGAGGAGGCGGTCTCAGCCTGTCTCCTTCCCAGGCTCTAGGCAGTGTGACCTCAGTAGAACCTGACAAGGAGAAAACCGTGTGTCTCAAGTCAGCAGCAGGCCTAGCTTGGCCTGCCCCTGCTCTAGACTGCTCCCCTTTCTTCCAGGTGGCTCTAAGCTGTAGACAATCAGGTTTGTACCTCGAATGTTGGGAGGAGGAGGTAGGTCTGGGGTAGTCAGGACATTCACACTGCTCTTGCACCATAGATCTCGAGAGAGACTAGAAGATCTGTCATGGGGAGATGACTAAAAATTGTGGGAAGGGCCAGATTGCTCATCGTCCTCCTGGTAATGATGGATATCATAATTGAGCAAGCACAAGTTTACTGACTACTCAGTTCAGGTAACTATAGCATAACAGAACATTAGAAACAGAGCTCCTGTTGGCATTGTAGATTTGCTTCTAATAACAATTGTCTCCGAGATGGAAATAAACTACTTTAAGGAAGAGGCACTTTGATCTATTTTGTGTGGACACCCGTGGTCTCTTTAGAACTTTTCCTCCTTCAGGCCCTTAGCTCTATTGAGCTCTATTAGCATCTTTTGGTATCTGTGAGCAACAGAAGCATAAACACTTTTTCTTGCTAGGCGCGGTGGTTCACACCCATACTTATTACATTCAGGAAGCTGAGGCAGGAAAATTGCCAGAAGTTCTAGGCCAGCTTGGACTAGACTGTGAGACCTTGTCTCTAAAAACAAAAAAAAAGCACTAACAACCACACAGAATTTGTTTTGTTTTCCTTTGTTCTGGAGAGAAAAACCGAGGAGAAAGTAGGAGATACAATGAAGAAAAGTGTGTGATTTCAACTCTTTATCTGGCAGGAAAGTCTAAAGCCCTTCTTCTGGGCACTTCCCAGTTCAGTCAAGTTGACAGTCTTGATCAATCACCACAAACGCAGGCAGCGGGCCTGCAGGATGGCAGGTGCAGCTAATTCGGTCTATTCTATGTGTCCTTTGGAACCTCTCAGGATTAAGGCATGTAGCCAGAGGTCAGGGACCGCTGGAGAGTTTGGGAGTTTGCTGATTCACTCGCCTTATACTTACCGGCTTTATGGGAGAAGCCGTTTGGTCTTTCTTTCAGCACAGTCAATAGGCCTCTCTCTCTAAGGAGGTCACTAAAATGGAGAAGCCCAGCTTCAGGAGGAGAGTACCCATGGGTTGCCTGCCAAGAGGCTTTGTATGTCGGGAGCTGTGTGCGTGGCTGTGTTGGCAGGCTGTGTGGGGGACTGGAACCATTGATAAGGGAAGGGTGAGGGCAGGCAAGATGAGAGACCGTGGTTTGAGGTAGGCAGATAATGGTTTTTAAATCAGCAGCCATTTTGGATAGCCACTGCTATTACTTTTGTTAGTATAGAAGCTGGTAAACTTAGCTTAGAAGATTCCAATAGTCTACCTTCGTTTGGCTGGTATGAAGCTGAAAACACTTCTTAGAAAAAACAACCACACACACACACACACACACACACACACACACACACACACGGATACTGCCTCTGTGTGGATGAAAAGACCCACTATACTGTAAAACCCTCTTTGTAGCCTGGCACTAGGCGTGGCAATACCTTCCACACCAGCAAACCCTTTCTGACCTCTCAGGGCAATGCCTTCCTCTTCAGGCATCCTTCTAGGTATCGGCAGGCCTGCGGCGTTTTCTCTGATGACATCAATGCATCAGGGTTGGGATCTTACTTGGATTGACGAGAACACCCCCCCCCCCCCCCCGTGATTCAGCGATCTGGTCTCATTAACACCTGTGAATTTATTTAATTGAAATCCAGTTCAAACGCTGAGAGCTGGGAAATTGCTTGTCTGTTAACGCAAATATATAAAGCCTCCTTCCTGCTGTTTCCCGCCTGCTTATAAGTACCCTGGCCCTGGGACCTGCTTTGACTATTCTACTTTTGGCCCAATGGGTAGTAATAAATAAAAATAGAAGGTGGTAGATGTAAAACTGGATTTAATTTATTTGTGGCTTAATAGGCTCTGCTCAGGTTGGGGTGTTAAGGATCATTGGCTTATTCCTGTCATATCAAGGTTGGCTTTTGAATTCCTACGCCCAGGTCTTCCGGGTCAGAAAAGGGATTTCTTGTTTCGTGGATGATTCACCTTTGTTCACTGGGGACATATGAGTCACTGCCATTTCGGAAAGAACCTTAGTCAGTCTTCAAAGTAGGGCAGTTGCATTCCCAACCCAAAGGAAACACTGAGCGCTCAAGAGCCGCCCGTGAGTTCTTCTGGGGTTTCAGCTTGTGGTATTGTAGAATATTTGGATGAGCGACTACTACAGACCATAGGACTATAAAGTCAGGGTCTTGGGTAACCTGGATTCTCTAAAGTGACTAGATACCATTTCAGGACCGGTGCATTTCCTGCAAGATGTGCTGCCTTCTTAGCCACTGCAGCTGGGGCAATGCAGCAGGGGCAGTCACCATGGGTCCCATGGCTACGTCTAATGCAATAGTGAGACCATCTGAGCTACCTGACAGTCCCTATGGGATGCATCTGGTGACACCGAGCTGTGGGATAGGCAGGCTTCCTAAAGCTAGTGGTTGGGTTGTACACCGACCAGTATCCCCAGTTAGCTGCTCAGCTGAACTGCGCCAGGGTGGCTCATTTAAGGGAGGGCAAATCAGATGGAGACGTGAGTTCCTGATGCCACCAGAGCAAGTGTCTGGAAACACTGTGAACAATGTCATCATCTGTTGTTACAAAGCCTCTCCTTCTGGTTTGGCCCCTCCCCCACCCCATGTGCTGACCCAGGCTCTGCTTTTATAGCTCTTGCTTTATAGGGCTACCCAAGACTGGCTCATTGCCCAAAGCTTTTAGCTGGTTCTTAAGTTTCCAGTTCACATACCTGAGAACTTACGTTCTTGCTGCTTAGCAGGGTCCTGTGCATTGCTTGCCACGCCACCGCCACCGTGGCCACAGAATGAAACAATGTTTGCTATTTTGTTAACATAGCTCATTGAGACAGGTTATATATATCTCACAGATCATACACACACACACACACACACACACACACACACACACGGAGCTTCCGACAAACAGAATGAAATCAGATGTGTGAGTCTTTCAGAATGGACATTGCTGAATCGTGGCAGAGGTGGAATTAACTCAGCATCACCCTATTTAATTTGAATACAGCTGTGTTTTGGTAAAGTTTCTTCCTGAAAGGGCTGATGGGAAAAAGTATGTGTTTTTTCTGAGTGTTCCTAAGTAATGGTTTTTGTTATATGTACACTGTGGTTTTGTTACTAGAGCTGAGCTCCTTGGTCAGAAGGAATCTTTCTTTCTTTCTTTTTCTTTCTTTCTTTCTTTCTTCCTTCCTTCCTTCCTTCCTTTCCTTTTCTTTTCTTTTTTTTCTTTTTTGAGACAAGGTTTCTCTGTAGCTTTGATGCCTATCCCGTAACTAGCGAGGCTGGCCTCGATCTCCCAGAGATCCACCTGCTTCTACCTCCTGAGTGCTAGAATTAAAGGCATGTGCCTCCACCACCCGGCTGGAACATTTATTTCTTGCTGAAGTTTAAGTCTTTTAGGTAACACTGGCTGAGCACCTACTACGTGCAAGATCCCAGCCAAGCTTCTCAGGTTGTAATAGTAGCCGAGGTAAAGTCTCTACCCTCTGATACAACAGTCTGGCATTTCTTTGCTAGCAACATAAAAGGCAAGCAAGTTACATGTGTTCGCGTGTAACTCTGAAATGATAACTTCATAGCCAAAGTCTCACTGGAGCTCTTCTGGGGCAGACATTTAGATCTTTGCCGTGGGAATCACAGTGTCATCGTAAGGAAGGAAGCTCGTTTCCATATTTTGTATAATGTGTGTAGACTGCAGCCTTAGGGCAGAGCAATTACAGTCTGCTAGTGTTAATTAATTATGCCTATTTCAATGCAGAAGCAGAGCAAGGGTGGGCTTGGAGCATCGTCCCCAAAGTCTGTGGGATGCTGGGCTCTACAACAAGGCTGTTGTTCTGCCCACTGTTGCCTTTGGCTCCCCCTTGGCATTGATGCTTAATTGCATTCCAACTGGGGAAGTCTGAACCTGTCTGCTGAGCCTTCCTGGCAGATGTGTAACCAAATGTCCCCGGGCCTCGCTGGTTTGTGAGGGCCAATTAGACCTCACTTCCAGTCAAATGTTTCTACCTGATCGCTCCACCTGAGGCTTCTTGCTCGAAATCCCTTTGCTTCTGGGACAAGGTTGCAGGAGGACTCAGACATGCTCGGGAACAGTTTGTAGAGCTTGGTTGTTCGTGGTTTGTTGGTCACTGAAAGTTGTCACTATGTTGATAGCCTCTGTCCCAGTTCCTCTGTTAGGGCTAAGTCTTCCCCTCAGCCCCACCCGGTACCTTCCATGAGCTTTGGGTTGCTGAGAATATGGGGTGTTGAGAATATGGAGAGCTGGTGATCTTGGAGAAGGCTCTGGGCGAACTAAAACCATTGCACAATTGAGAACACCAGGACAGCTCATGCAAGCCCTTACCAAACCTATCGTATGTAGGATCTCTCTGCCAGTGGCATGAAGCTAACCCTCTGCCTTGGCTCAGCTGCAGAGTGCCAGGGAGGCCCACATTCTCTGCATTCTTCCTACCACCAGCCAAGACCCTTCCTGCCTCCTGGGGAAAGCACCTCACTGCCCTGCCTTGCCTTACATAGTTTGAATCCCACGGCTGCTCTGCTTGGCTTCTGGCTCTGGCTTTGCTCTTAGTGGGGGCTCCAGTCCTGCTGGGCCTCCCTCCTCATCCTCGTGCCTCAACCACCCTAGTTATTCCTTAGGACCCAGATACCTCCTGACTCCTTTAGCTAAAAACAAGATGATGCAGCTCAAACCCACCCATAGCTGTGCTAAGACAAGGATCCCAGGTTCCTGGGTCGTTTCTGCCTGGCAGTCTCCCTGCTAGAAGAGAAACCTTGAGCCCCCAGAATGTGAACTTTTCCTGGCATTAGGTAGGATAAAGTTCACGACTTCTCTGCAGAAGGCCTGATTCCCTTTCCTGACTGGTCCAGCATTGTTTCCACAGGGTTGATTGAGCTGTATGTTGAAAGTTATAGCTGTAGCAAGTGACTAATTGTGTGGCCAGAGGTTAGACCCTTGCATATGCTTACTGCTCCTCAGACATTGTGAAATGGCTACTGGCCATGGCGTTTTTTTATTATCTAGCAGTCTATGAAGTTGAATCAAGTATGGCACCTTATTCTAGCACTCAAGAGACTGAGATAGGAGGATTTCTATGAGTTTGAGGCCAGCCTAGGCTAGTGAGTTCTGGGCTAGCCTGGGCTACATAGTGAGTGACTTCCAGGCCAGCCTAGGCCACAATCTGATAAACAATTTCCAGTGAAGAAATTACTTTCTAGACAATATCTGGATGGGAAGAGATAAATCGTAAATAAATTGATCAATAAGAAGAATAATAAAATATCTACAGAATATTGATTTGGAGTGATAGAATGAGGTGTATCTAGATGACTCCGTAGAGCTGGATGCCAGGTAAGGCATCTCTGAGGAAGTGATAAAATTTGACTGAAAGGGATCCATCCATGCAAAGATCAGAGGAAAGCAAGCTCCAGAGAACGGAACAGTGAGAGAGCAAGCAGGCCACGAGCATCTTGGCGCTATGACAGAGAAGTCTCCAGCGACGGGGTCTAAGAAAGGACAAGAAGAACTCAGCTTCAGCTGAATGGAGAAGGGAGAGCAACTAGGCCAGGTTAGTCATATCCATCCTGGAGAACCTCGGGGGTGGAGCCTCTGGGGGCGGGGCTGACAGGACTTCCATGAGTGGATTGAGAAGATCCCAGGATCTCTAGATGACAAGAATGATCTACCAGAAGCCCTGCCTGCTCAGATGCAGGACATCTAGACGAGGTGCTTACCGGAGGATCTAGACAGTGGCATATCTCACAGGAAGGGCAAGGACTGCCCTCCTACCCCCAATGCTAGACGAAACCTTTGGTTTCAAATATTTTAAATTACAGTCTTGAAGGGCAAAGCATAACTAATTCCACAAGCTAGAAAGTCAAATAACTTGAAAGTAGCCCAAGATGAGTAAAGTACATTCAAGTGGCCAGAAGTTCTGTTTTCCCTGCTGAACTAACTGTGTCAGCAGGAATGGGAACTGAGGGCTAGGGCTAGGCTGGGGTGGGGGGATTCTGAGAGCAGCCCCACATCTGAATTTAAGTCGTTTTACCTAGAAATAAACCTGAGGCCTGTTCTCATGAAAACTGCCATCTATTCTCTATGGACTCCAAACCCAGACTCCAAAGGAAGCCCTGCTTTGCCAACAGTCATCATCTCTCCGTGTTTGCTAATTTCGCAACTCAGTGTAAAATATGAAAATGCCCAAAAGGGTGGACATGAGAGAACAGGACCTTCTGGGAGCCCAAGGTACTCGCAGATCCCTGAATGTTATCATGTACTTATCTCTAAAGTCCATACTGTTTCTTAGGGTTTTTGGTTTTGTTTTTTGTTTCACAAACAGCACTAAAGTGACTCAAGCCAGTGACATGATCATGTTTCCCAGAACGGGGAGTGTCCCCCGCCAGCCAGACACAGGAGCACTTTTTTTCTTTAAGGTATGACTCTTTCTCCTCGTCCTTAGTCACACGCAGTGACTCATTACTTCGAAGGGCATGAAGAGTTTATCCGTGGCTACTGAGCACTCCACGCTGCTTCGCTGAAGGAGGAAAGATGCAGACCCAGCTGAGTCACTGTTTTCAAGTCATTTTTCAATTTCACCTGGGGCCAAGGTTTCCTATACCCATACAGTTTTATTGCTTTCCGCCTCACTCTGATCATAGTCTTTGTGGGATAATTCGTTCTTCTGCTTGGGGATATTAATAACACACAATATTAGTGTGGAGAAACAGTAGCAAAGTCCTCTCAAACAGATGTAGAGAACAATGAAACTAGTGAGGTTGAGTAACTCACATTCAAGGTCTAAGAGAGACGGCTTAGAGGGGAGGATTAGACCATTAGGAACCTTAAAACCATGGCCAGAGCTTTGTGGCTTCAAAGAAAACTATTTCATGTGGTTCTCAAGCTGAAAATTGTTGAATTAAATGGGTCTTACACATCTATTATAAACTCAGCTTCATTACACAGGTGTATATTCATGTACTTAGTCAATAAAATAGTTTAAGTACACTATTATATGAAACACATAGATGCAAGGGCCTTGTCTTTAAGGACCCTTTGTGTTGCTGGATTTAAAAAAAAACAAATAAACAAACAGAAACTTCTCCATGAAGTAGTTTGTGGTGTGTGAGCTGAGGCCAAATGAGAGGTGCAGATATAGGTGCTGGAGGTCGAAAGATTTCCTCCTTGAAGTAGTCAATCTGCCCTAGCTGAATGATTCCTGAAGGGCTATCAGGATATGAACGGGGACACTCAGGAACAAGGCACCTGGGAAGCAGGAACAGTAGGCATCAAGGAACAGACTGGGAAGCATTAAACTGTACATGCAGTCAATCAGACTGCTTGGTGAGAGGTTTGGCAAGGACACGGAAGAAATATAGACTCATTGTGTCACTTGCTGGGGTAGAAGCAATGCTGAGCAACAATGCCTCATGTGCAGTTAGGGTATCAATATTTATTATTACTATTAGCATGAGTCAGGCTGGAGCTATCAAAGTTGACAAAGCATCTCATTAAAGATTCCCTAGGGAATATGAAGAGGCATTGAGGTACACGCATGCCCACTGAAGCACCATCACAAATAGTTAAGGATGTACACACAGTTTGGTACATTGAGCCTCCCCTGAAAAGGCTCAACCGCAAAGATTAGCTCTTTACCTGAGACTCTAAAAGTAACCTGAGGTCATCCCAGCACTGCTGAGGTTGGTGGATCTCAGTGAGTTCTAAGCCAGCCTGGTCTAAACAGTGAGTTCCAAGCCAGATAGAGCTACATAGTGAGATTCTACCAAGACAAAAACAAAACCCTCAATGGTCAGGAGATGCCTTCAGCTGAGAGGGTGCAATGGACATAAAACCAGAATGGTCATTGAGAAGTTCCCTTGGCTGGCGATGTGCATGTGTGTAGTCCTACAATTACCAAACCCTGGCTTCTCCATCTTTAAAACATGAGAATGTTTTGTGGAATGAGAGTCTAGACTCATTCTATGGTGTCATGAATAGAATCGACCCGTTTTCAGATTCGAGATTAACTATGATATTCCCCATTTGTGTGACCTGATAATTTCCTGAACCTCAGTTTCCTCCCCTTTAAGGACTGAGTAATTGTGTCCTTCAGAGTATTATAAACATGAAGACAGATACAGCAGCCAAGCAAGCTGGAGGGCTATCCATGAAACACACTTAAACTTAATCTTACTTTTGCTAAGTGTTTATAGGTATAGTTCATAAGGCACTTTTGAGGGTTTTCCAGTAGCTTCATAAGATAAATACAATTACCACCAGTTTTAGAGATGATAAAGCAGACGGAGACACACTGAGTATATAAATAATACACAGTAGGAGTTGAGGCAGGAGAGTGAGCCCAGTTCAACAGATTTACTCTTTAACTGTCATTTAGCTGCGATGCCTAAAATAAATCAAGTTATTCTTATATTTTTTTATATAGCACAAAATTAGGATTCCAAAAGGCGATTCTCTTTGATTCCTACAAAATAGGTGTGAGAGCTCTAGGCAAGACTTTTAAGTCAATCAATGATTTCTTGACCTTCTACAATACTGCCAAATATGACCACAAGGATCCACAAGACATGAAGAATCTAAGTGGAGACTTGCGAGTATCAACTACGCTTTGGATTTTAAAAGTTTAGCGTGGCTAGTTTTTTTTTTTAAAAAAAACGTTAATTATCTTAGTTTTTAATTTATTATGATGAAATAAAAGGATTTCATGCTTCTGTTTCCTTTCTTATGGTACGTCTTCTAGAAGAAGGTCACTTGCACATCTGGCTCAGGTCTGTGGTATCTGCTATCTTTCCATTAGACAGAGCCACTGTGCTTCATCCTCTGGCTTTCCAGAGGTGCTTCTGGCTTCCAGATCCCCTCTCTTTGATTCTAATGACTCCCTGTGTGGAGAGCAGAATTCTGCTCACCTACTTCACAGGAAAAGGTGCTGAGTGCTGATGGGTCCCCAGCTGACAAGGAGAGTCACACGGATGGCCGTCGTCCTTCATGAATCCGTCTCACACCGTGGCATTTATTCTACAAGGACACACGCTAATCATTTACCTAGAGTGAACTGAAATCCCTAAATAACTCAGGTGGAAAAAAAAATAATAAGAGGGCCGAATTCCTGTGTTATTTATAGATAGGTCTGCATTCCAGTTACCTGAGTCAGCCCCCTTGGGAGAAGGTTTCCTTATTCTGCAGTTGACACAGGGAGATTTTGATCTGGGTCATACTCAGAATGCTTGTACCCCCCCTGCCCAATTCTAAGGTGCATAAGGCCTTATCCAGGCAGTGGGAAAATGGAGATAAGCAATGTTAACATTCACTCAACACAGCCTTTGTTCCTTCTGGCCGCTCCTTGTGCAAATACGGCTTTCAGAGCTCTTAAGATCTGAACTGCCCACTTACGATATTGATGATGATTCCAGAAAAATACCAGATCCAGAGTGGCCCTTCTTCTCTTTCTCTTCCCGGGGCTATCCTAAGTACTGTCTGAAGATTTAAGTTTCCTTATTATCCAGGTTATCAACACGGTGGAGATGGCCGGGTGTTAACTGCTTGCTAATGTATAATCCCACCCATCTAGAGTTTTTGTCCCTTAAGAACAGATCTATTTCGATGATGCTATTTGTCCCTCCTAACTGCCGATGAGATCAGAAGAAAAAGCACCATCCACATTAGAGGCTAACTCTGGGACTCATCTAGATGGCAAGATGGAGGTATCTGCAGCCCCCAGGAAGGTTTTCTCCTGTTACATCCAAAGCACAGAGGTACTAAGAAACCTCTAGCTCCCATTACTAAGTGGAGGTCAACTCCATTATAACTCAGCACACTATGACATGGCCTTATTCAAGGGGGAAGAAAGACCTACTAAAATATCTTTCATACTTATAAAGATCCTAATCCCAAATCTCAATCATTGTAACATTGATTTTTTTTAAATCTAAGTGAACAAAAACAAAAAACAGGAACTATTGGATTTTTGATAATTGCCAATATCCTTGAACAACACAAAAAAGGTTTTATTTTCTCTGCAGAAATTGTTTTCTTTCTCCACAGGATTTTTTTTCTTCTCTCTATAGGTAGACATTTAAGCAAGAGATCACACCAAACAGGGCCAGCCAAACAAGTGATCTTTGAAGGCATTCACCCATATGTGGGAGCTATACAAAGGAAAGGTATTTCTGCCCCTATATAATTTTATATTGAAGGGCATAGATCGACAACAAATTATTGAAGATAATAGGTAATGCTATAGATAAAAGGTGTTGAGGAGGGCCAGGAGTAGCAACAAACATAACTTTATGGTTAGAGGTCACCACAACGTGGGGAACTGTAATAAAGGGTCGCAGCATTAGGACGGTAGAGAGCCATTGCTCTAAGAGGAACTGATGTCATGGGGCTGCACCTGGGAAGGGGTTTAAATTCGCTTTCCTGTAAAAGCCAGTCAGTTCTCTTAATGGGATTGGTTACCGCAAGTGCAGCTCTTACTAAAGCGGCCTGGCTCTTCCTTCAGTCTCGTCCTTGGGATTTCTCTTCTCCAGACTGCTCTGGCTGAAACTGAGCTGTGTGACATTACAAACCAAGTTTTGAGATCAAGATCGTCGCCGAAGCTCGGACTTACAGCCTCCAAAGTGATACGGTAATCCCCACCCCATCCCTGGCCCCTTTATTTTATAAAGCATTGGTATTGGCTTTAGCAGCGTAAAATGGAAGCAGGAAGTGGCTAGACCTTTCTCTTTGTCTCTGTCTTCAGTACGAAAGGGTGCTGGACTAGCAAGGCATCCATGGGCAGTATGTGGCTAGTATATGGCCAGGACAGTTATGGGGGGGGGGGCGGTGAAGAACCTTCCCAGGCACCTACACTGCTCAAATGAGTGATAACCCCTCAAGGGTCAACCGGCTTGCTCAGCATGATGAGGAGTGCCACCAAAAATGGGCGTATAATTTTCAACAGAGGGACCAACCGTAATGGGTGAAAACAGGGGAAACCTGCGCAAGACCTAGAAAACTATGTTGCCAAATGTGTAACATCAATGTGTGGATCTGCAAAACCCATGATTCCCAAGGGGCATGGGAGGGAGTGGGCTGTGAGGGCTGAAGAGCCCCCTGTAAGTTCAGAGGCATCTGAAAGGGTGAGAGAAAGCCAGGCCTTGGAGCCAGCAGAGCTTGTCTGACCTGTAGCTCTCCTATTCTAGCGTAACCTCTTTGAGCCTTAGGTTTTCGCACTGCACGGCTCACATATAAACAATAATTCAGACCGTTTTTAAAGAGCAATTGAATGCACGTAGACTGTGGTGTGCTGTGAAATGCGAACCGCGCTTTATGAGATCGTCTTTGTCTGAACTGGATCACCTGCACTAGGCCCCAAGCGCACGGGACTCCAGCAGCACCGACCACCTGTTCTCACTGACTCTTCAAAGGCCGTCTGAACAGCTGCACCTCTTATTTTCATTAGGTGTTGGTGCCGAAGAAGCAGCAGAAGCTGCACGGAGGAAAGCCGCGGCTCTTGATCCTAAGTACTTCATAATCTTCCTAAGAACAAGAGACTTGCGAGCAGGGATTATATCTGAGTTCCAGAAGGTCAGTTCAAACTAGACAAGGAGGGCAATGAAGAGGAGACAATAGGTACGGGACAAATTGTGGCTGTGGTGGGTGGGATTCCAGCCGTTTGGTTGGAGCCATCACTCACGTGGAGCTGCGGTGGGCAAATGGGTGGGAGGTGGGCCCTGAGAGACTGGAGAAAGCAGCCTCCCCCTGCAGAAGTAATTTGGCGGCACATTGTGGAAGTTCCCGGGCATCAGCAGGTCTGAGATCATGCGCACTTCTGGGATGCCATGTTGGGCGTTGGGATTGGAAGTCTAAATGGTTCTAGGACCACTGAGAGCGGTGTTGTTGCGCAGTCCTCTAGGAGGTGACCTGTAACTCATATGCATTTATAGATTTGCACATTTATGAAGACTGTCTTAAGGCCACTGAAAATCAAGTGTCTGGGAGGAGAGCGACTCTTGTTCCCATTCGTCCATGGTGCTCTATGGGCTCAGTCACTTCTGCCCGAACTCTGGCAGCACACATAGGTCGTGGTGATTAATCGGAACCCTGCCTTCTCTTTTGCCACGACGCTGCCTTCTCAGGGAAAAGGACTGGTCATGTTCTTTCTCAGGAAGGGAGCCCTGGCGACAGCTGTCTCAGCCTGGTGGGGCCCGTCCCAACTCGTTTCTGTGAAAGACAAATGAACTTTTCCCTTCCTTGAGCCTTCTTGCTTCTTCACCACTTTCTTAATACTTCTTTTCAAATTTCAAATAAAATGTTAGCTTTTAAAAACGAGATAACACAGCCAAAAAAGCCTATTTGAAGGGTGCTACTTTGAGTTTTGAGTTTGCAAAGAGCAAATGTTCTGCCTCCTTTATTGGGCATTCTTCCCGTTCTAAGTGTTTGTGCTCAGTGGGATCCCAAACCAGGCCTTTCCCTGAAGCTTCCAGGCTGACGGGAAATCCCAGGCCTTTGCGAAAGGAAGTGAGGTCATGTGGAAGGGGAATTCTGGAGAAAGATCACCTTCAGTGGAGAAAACTTTCTCCTCTCAAAGGTGTGGACCCGACTGGCCTATCTCCTGCTCCACTGAGTCTTGCTTCTTTGTTGTTCAGTGTCACAGAGCCTGGGTGTTCCCTTCCGGACACCTGGACACCTGGCAGATGCGCCTTCTGCTCGCCTCCCCTTGTGTGCCTCCTGCCTTAAGCCCCTGCCTGAGATCAGGGACTGCCTGTTCAATTATTATTCCTCAGCACTCAGCACACTGCCCTGTGCATATCTTGGCATTCCCACTCGAATGTGACATCAGGACATGAATGATGTGCAGGGGTCCCTGCACAGCAAAGCAGGGTTCTCTAGTAGATAACCGGTGAGCTTAGATGAACAGAGGACTGGCTTTTTGTTGGTTGGTTGTTGTTTTGTTTGTTTTGCTTTTAGTTTGAAAAAAAA
Organism: Microtus oregoni; assembly: GCF_018167655.1. Classification (NCBI taxonomy): domain Eukaryota; kingdom Metazoa; phylum Chordata; class Mammalia; order Rodentia; family Cricetidae; genus Microtus; species Microtus oregoni. The sequence goes on from NW_024543096.1 coordinate 15,378,948, forward strand.
AAAGCTCATCCAAGGCTTGTGGCTGGCCAATTCAAAATCCTCAAGGACCTAGGAAACCTCAAGCAGCAGTCAGAAGCCGGAGCTGTGGTTTTGAGTCGGAATTTGTGTCTTGCTTTCAAGGCCTGAGCTGATTGAATGAATGCAGGTTGCATCAGGAGCAATCTTTAAAGTTAGCTGATGGCAGATGTCAGTGACAGCTACAAAGTACCTCTCCGGGAATATCTGAATCAGTGTTTAAGTTAATAACTGGGTATTCCAGCCTAGCCAAGTGTACACATTAAGCCGAGCCTCGTACCCTGGGTCACATAAACACTACCAACAACCCTCCCAGTCTTCTCAGATACCACACACAAGTGCCAGGAAACAGAACCGGTCTTACACTGTCACCACAGCCAGCCAGGTGCCAGCACCACTTCCAACATGCTCCCTGCCCTGGCATAGAGGCATTTATAGTGAGAGAGACTGCTCGGCAAGCAGAATACAAGTTACAAACTTCTATTTTGGACGAGATAGCCTTGAGTAACTTAAGAACATATCTGAGGTCAGCTGGGCTAATATTACACTTAGTTGCTTGCAGAAAGAGTTTAAAATACTTCCAATAAGTGAACTGTGAAATGACCCACATGCCTTCATGACAACAAATGTCAAAACACCCTAGGCCATTTGGGTAGCTGGGGAAAACCCTGCAAGGCAGCCACTTGCCTCGTTGCCTGGGGGTTCCGAATGCCACTCAGACAGCCTGGTCCCTGTCCAGATATTGCTCCGAAGTCCTTTGGATAAGTTCCCTAAGAAACTGATGGAGGGGCAGATGACTGCCTTGGCTCGGGGCTGTCTGCTGCCTTGCCCGTGGTAAATGCCACTTGGGCTGAGCATAGACATAGTCTATTTCTGGGGTGGTAGCATGGCATCCTGGTTGCTTCCCCAGCAGGTGCAAGCAGACCAAGAGCATCTGTTCCCTTCCACAATCCTGGCAGCTTTTCTGAGGTGAATGTCCTTCCATGCTCTTCCCGGCACTATGCAAGCTCTAATTAAATATCGGGCTTGTGGCTGCATTGCTCACACAGCAGTGGTGTTATGGATTTTACCTCTTATTCTCAAGTTCAGATCATTCAAATAGATGCCAGGGTCCCTGCATTCCGATGCCACATGGTCAGAGCCATTTACAAGACTCCATAGCTGGGCTTGGAGTCTGTCTGATGTTGCATCTGCTCCTGGGTTTGGGAATGTAGAGAAGCTGAGGAGGGCCAAGGTTCTTATGGGAACAGAAAAACAGAGGGAATATGCACCTGCCCTGTCTATCAGTATCTGATGAGTAGGGAGAAGGAAGTTTCAAATATTCAGACTGTAAGGACCCTGGGAAAGATGCACCTCAATGCTCTCTTAGCTGTTTCTTAGGAGGGAGGGGTGGAAAGGCTCACTGAGAAGCTGTAATTTCCACTTTCCCTGCTTCCACATTGCTTAATGTTGATGCGTGGAATATTTATTACTTTTACAATTGAAAATAAATCTGGCTTCTAGTATCCTTGATAACCCTATAAGTGTCCAAGAGAATCCACTAGCCCTACACATGAATATCCTTGAGACACTGAACATATTCTTTGAGAGAGTAGGTGACTCGTAAGCTTCTGTGGAGTTTGGAAGACCCACCTGTTTGCGGGGTGGGAGGGGGGGGGAGGGTGGTCATTCATCCATAGCCTCTTGATGTCTCTGTGCTAGGAAGTCTCCTGCGTGACCACACTTTTGTCTGATTGAGGTGGGGCGGGGGTTGTAGATGGTAGTAGCCTTCCGAGTGTACAGTTGCCAATAAGATGATGTAGCCAGGGACTGACACAGGACTTAATTGCCCCGGGGAGCTGCAGCTGGCTGTGGCTGGAGCGAGTTGGCATCTGCCTTTGCAGAGCACAGTCTCTGCAAATAATTAACCAGCAGAACTCTTGATTCTCTCTAATTAAGGAAGAGGAAGCCTGGAATCTTCAAAGTCCCCGAATGTCATGCTGCCATAGTGTCAGGATTGATCTCCTTTGTTCTAGACTGAGAAGCATGCCTTTCCTGCCTCCCCTAATTCTTCATAAATTGAATTTTTCTATTACTCGTTGTGACAGCTAGGGAACACGGCTTCAGAAATTCACCCGCAGTTCGTGCCAGTATTAGAAGCCTGAATAATAATAATTTTTTTTTAAAAAGAACCATAATGGAATGGGTTTTCTGTCTCTGACCCAGAATTAATCATTGGGAAGAGACACCGAAAGGGACTTGTTAATTAGTGCTAATGGATCTTGCTAGGTGGAGGCTGAGTTCCTGGGAGTCTGCAGGGGGAACCAGGGAACTCATCCTCTTCTGGCCATCTCTATGTGCTGCTAAGATCCACAGTGATGGGATGATAGGAGACAGGGATTTGTGACAGGGGACTCCACAGAGTTTAGTGGGAGCCAACCAAGGCTGAGAATACTGAGCAGCTTCCAGGAAAGAAGTGGGAGCTGTCGTTGTCGGTGACCTTGGAGACTCATCTGGACTACAGTGAAATCTACCACAGAGGCCAGAATAGGACCTATGAACCCCTGTGCCAGGTTGTGTCACTCACTGTGTGATCCCCACACCCTGGGGATGCAGGCTTCAGACTTCAGCCTCTGAGGGCCTACCTGTCTGTCCATGGTCCTCTCTACACCCGCATCCCCCCTTTGCTCCTCAACCCCTCACATTACATCCGCATCAGTTTCTACCTCAGGGCCTTCGTGCTGGCTATGTGGAGCATCACTTCCCAGCCATGAAATACATGCCACAGAAAGGAGGGCCCTCTCCTCACTCTTCGGGTCCTGCTATATTTTGAGGTTATTTGCACCACGCTGAGTAGCCCCCTTATTTTTCACGTCTCTCGTTGAACCTCAGCAATTCCTCCCATTAGACTGTGGGCTCCCAAAGACAGGATCACATCTCTTTCCTTTGCTGTTGTCTTCCCAGCAACTAAAAGCAGTTGCCAGTTCAATACGTGTTCACAGTGTGCGTGAGTCAGCTGGGACACTTTGGAGCGACCGGGGTACTCATGGGGCCTGTGTGTGTTCCTTGTTCACGCCCGCACAAGCTCTGTGCAAAGGCCGCTCCTTTACTCAGGTGTCGAATGAAGTGCTGCTGTTTCCTTTGGCCACCGAATACTAATAATTAAGGCACACGCTGTGAGCTGTTAGCTGCATTGGAGTGCTCGCCTCTTCCTGCGGCTTCCAGGAGGAAGGATGGCACTAATGACACTTGTCTAGAATGGGGTTCCTTAGTGTTGTCTCTAGGGGCGCAGACCCTTCCACAGTCCACAGAGTGAGGGGCTTTACTGAGTAATGATGGGGGGGTGGAACAGGAAGAATACCTAGGAGAGAGTCAAAAATGATGCATTCAAAGACTTTAAGAGGATCAAGGATCAGCGTTCTGAGCATCCTGGCCAGCCCCCAGCAGAGTACTGTGGGCAGAGATGTAGGAAGGCCCCAGCTACCTCCGTGCCAAGTCACTAGGCTATAGATTCCCATTCTGTATCCTTTCCGTTGAAGAATACCTGGTGGGCCCTGGCGTATAGCTGTTAGTTTCTAAGAGTCAGAAAAACCTGGTCTAAACTGCAGCAGAGACAGACAAGTGCCCCGAGGACTAGACAGAGTCAGGCTGCTGAGTTCTGGTCTGTCACGAGAGCAAGCCTAGGCAGAGGAAAATCATCAGGCAGCTGCTCCTGGGCTGGGCCCTGTCACCACACCCAGGCTCTTGCCCTGAGTCTGCAGCTGCTAGTGGAGTCACTGGCCACTCCTCTCCCACACTGTGATTTCCTCGGTGGTTTGGATACCATTTGTCCTCGGCTAAACTCCTGTTAAAGTTTTGTTGTCAGTTTAGTGGTATAGAGAGGTGGTGACTCTCTACACCATTAAAGAGTGGTCCCAGGGCTCTACTGTCCTGAAGGGATTAATGTGAGTCCTAAGAATGATTAGTCATCATGAGTAGGCTGTTGTGAAATCAGTTGTGACTCTGTCCCCTGCCTCCCCTCGCCTCAGTTTATATGACATGTGTGGAAGAGGACGAGGTCTTCACCAGGAGCCAAATAGAGTGTCTGCTTGGACTTCCAGAAGTAGGAATCAAAATAAACTTCTTTGCTTTCCAAATTACTTGGCTGTGGTTATTCTGCTAGAGCAATGGGAAACACACTAGACCAGTTTCTAATTCAGCCATTTAAAAATTATTTCTTATTTTTATTTATATGTGTGTGTGTACATGTGCACCTGTGTTAATTTATACACAAGATGTGCATGCATATTCTGGAAAAGGTCAAAGGGTGTCAGATTCTTTGGAAGTAGGGTTCCAGCAGTTGTGAACCTCCTGATGTGGGTGCTAGGAACTGACCCCAGGTCCTCTGGAAGAGCAGTGAGTGTGCGCTATGCTATTAGCTGCCTAGTCTTCTCTCCAGTCCTCAGCCTTGCTAGTATCTTACAAAACCCTTTCCCCTTTTCTCTTAGGGATAACTTTTTCTCAATTTGAGAGAAAAAGAAGGAAATGGCCACCGAGGTCAAGGTCCTTGCTTCGTTTCACACTACTATTAAAACAAAGGATATAGATCTGCACTTTGCCCACGGATCCAGCTTTTAGCACAATGCGCTTCTAGTCAGAAGGACACCTATGCTATTTCCCATTGAAGACACAAATAATTGTTCTCACAGAGGAATGGAGAAGGGTTTTACTAATCTACAGTGAATCATTACTAAAGTTGTCTCTCAAAGTTAGAGACAGCTCAGAGGTCAGAGCTGGGAATGCAGGCTAAGTCTCATGGGCATAAACAGAATGAATGCCTGGAGCTGGAGATGGCTCAGAGAGAGGTCAAGAGCACTGGCTGCTCTTCCAGGGGACTCAAGTTCAATTCCCAGCACCCACATGGTGGCTCATAATCATCTATAATGAGATTCTGGCATGCTGGCAACACTGTATGCATAATAAATATATAAATCTTTAAAAGAAAATATATGACTTCCTGTATTAGATGTCTGAAAATTCAAGCCCCGAGGCTATTTGAAGTCTTTCTCCAAAGTCAAGTTAGGCAGAGTGTCCTGGTTCCCTGGAGGGAAGACAAAATTGATCTTCCCTCCTAGATCTGCGACCAGAACCCTGAAATTTCTTCCAGACTGCACCCCATCTGAAGCAGCCTGGTGCACCTACAGATTGATGACTCTCATCCTCCTAAAAGGGATGGAGAAGAGCCAGGCAGGCTTTCTGGTAGATCACTAGCACGCAGTACATCACTACATCACTACAGCTGGGCTTGTCCTTGAGCGATACATCATTCATCAGCCCTGTGTTTTCCTGAAACTGCCCATTTGCTGGAATACTAAAGGAGACTTGTTCCTCAGTCCTCATCCACAAAGAATAAGGTGGAGGCTGTTGATGGCTGTGGAACATGCTCTTGACCATCACTCCCACAGTTAGCCCCAAAGCCTTTGCTTGCTCAGTTCCCATGTCAGTGGCTTGGCTTTGGTGAGTGTCTGTGACTCTGATGTGTGGTGCCCTTCTGTTTCCTGCCTTTACGGATGGAATAAAGATGAGAAGGCAGAACACAAGCCGCAAGCTCCAGCTGTCACTGGTTAAGATGCAGTGATTAGCTGTGAATTGGCCATTTGGCTCAGGCAAAATAAAGGAGGGGATCCCCGTCTCTGTGTTTATTCTCTTCCAGAACCTTGAGCCAGCTTTCGGTTCATCAGTGTAGTGATGCCCCTTTTGTTTCCCCCAGAGTTAGGAGAGTGACAAGAAGAAGGACCTTTCAGGTTGCTCAGGACTTTGCTTGGAAAATAAAGTATTCGATAATCAAGAGTGCAAAGCTCAAATGACTATGGGGTTTGAGAAGGAAACATGAAGGGAAGAATGAATGAGTAAATGAATGGGCAGATGGATGAATGGATGAAGCTATGGTATAATAGCATCCTTAAGGTATATTTTTTCTACCCAGACACATTTTCCATATTTATTTCTCATATATGAATAGTCTTTCCTTCCCTGGTTCAGTGGCTGCTCATGTGTCTTTAGCTTTTTCATTTTCAGTAGAGAATAGAGTACCACCCTCGGTTCTACAGTGGATTAAGAGCCAGGACAAGTGGTAACCAACACTTAGTTCTAAGAGGTAACTGAGGTCATTGGAAGAGCCACAATGAAGTGGTAGGGATTGCATCCGGTTGGAGGGCATGTGGATAGGGAGAAGGAGCTAATGTGGACCACACTGCTTTCTTGCTGTGTAAGAATGGGCCCCACTAATATCCTGCATCTTCAGTATTTTCTGCAATACTGTGTTTGCCCACTCCATAAGGCATGTTGCCATATCTCTTCCTTAGATGTCTTTGAACTCTTCTAGTGTTTCCATTTCCTGTAAGTGCTGGAAGGCTCGTCTGTGACTGTAGAAGGGTTTGTTGTTTGTTCCCAGGAGGCTGGGACGTGCTTGATCAGCTCTCATCTGGACAGACAGGACCCTCTCCCCAAGGTCTGGTTAAACTTACACAGAGTGGCATGTGTTGTGTGGTGGTCGTTAAGGAAGGTGTGTCAAACCTACACGCAGGCTTCAGAAAGACAGCCTCCAGAAAGTCTCTGCAGTAGATGGCAAAATGACCCCCAAACCACACTTTTGTGTACTTGGCCTCTTTGTACTCTTCCTGTCTACATTCAGTCCTTCATTCTGCCTTGAGCTGTGTGATAAAGGAATTCTAGCAAGCACATGCAAGTAGAGGCCTGAAGAAACCTGAGGCTTGGCCACTACGGCTGCGGTGTATCCATGGGTCCACCGTGCAAATAAGATCAAACTAACCAGTGCGGCCACACAACTGAGGACCCATATAAGCAGGCAGCCTGTTCTCCGTGAGATGTGCATGAGACTCAGCCTGTACTCATAATCTGAGCCCAAGAGAGACCTATCAAACAAGCCATGCCCACTGTGCCCAGCACAAATTGTTAAGAATTGTGAGCAAATAAATGATGGTTGAGAAGAAAAAAATTACATGACATGCTATGCTGAACAAACCAACTGAAGGCCAGATTTTACCTCCTGTCCTTAATTTGCTCCATGCTGAGGTCATAGTGACTTCACAGCCATATAGAGAGCACAGGAAGCCTGACTCACTCTGTCTACTCTCCCCAGTCAGCCTTTCTGGATGGCTCACCAGAAACTGCAGTGATAGACCTGTGCTTGTGTCAGAGCTGGAAGCTGAGGTTTCCAGGTTCGCCCTCCAGCCACACAGGAACTTGTACAGATGAGCCAAGTGTATAGATATTGAGTGAGTCTGAATGCATATGTGAACTGCGTGTGGTGGTTCTCTCTGGTCCTTGTTTTGTTTTGTTTCGGGTTTGGTTTAGCTGTTTTTGAGACAGGGTTTCTCAGTGTAATCCTGGCTGTTGTAGAACTCATTCTGTAGACCAGCCTAACCTTGACCTCAGAGATCAAGGTCTACCTCCTGAGTGCTGGGATTAAAGTTGTGCACCACTGCTGCCAGACCTGTGCTGTGGGATAATGGTTTTATTCTGTGAAGATTTGTTTCTTGTACTTGCTTAATAAAGTGCTGCTTGGGCAGTAGACAGGCAGAAAATATAGGTGGGGTGACCAGGCAGAAAGTAGAGGCAGAGCAATGAGAACAGGAGGATTCTGGGAAGCAGAAAGATTCAGTCTGTAGCTGTCACCCATACACAGAGGAAGCAAGATGTGAGTGCCTCACCAAAAAAGTATTGAGCCATGTGGCTAACACAGACAAGTATTATGGGCTAATATAAGTTGTAAGAGTTAATAAGGAGCCTGAGCTACTAAGCCAATCCATTTATAATTAATGTAGACACCTGTGTGTTTCTTTGGGGCTAAATGACTGTGGGACCGGGTGGGACAGAAACCTCTGTCAACAGGCCTGTCTATTTTAATAGCCCTTGGTTCCCAAGTCTTCCAGCACTGAGATGGACTCATGAGGCAGCAAATATCAGCCCCCAACACATCCTGCTCTTTCCACCTTATGACCCCACTCCTTACTCCCCAAGATGCTGCCAGTTGCTTTTAGCAGCAATAATTTTTGGCAGTACTGATGTAGAGTCATAGACCTTGAAATCAAGTCTATAGTATAAGGAAAAGTCAAAGCAGGAATTTTTTCTAAGTATGTTTCCTTTGATGATGCTGGCTCTTTTGTTGGAAATTTGTATTTTTATTCATATAACACATCTGTTTATTCCTTAATCTTAGGTATGTCCCTAGGTGTCTTGCACACAAAATTCAACACTGAATTCCTATATTAAGACCCCTACATCTCAAAGGAAAAGTCCTGTGAATGGGGGTGGAGAGATGGGGATTGTTGGTGGAGGTACAGGAAGAGTCTACAGTGTTCTGGAGAGACCCATAGATGGTGTGATTAAATGTATTCATTGTGGAAACTAACTGGAGTGCTTCCCTGAACTCTTAGGCATGTTGGTCCCACTTACTTGGGAGGCTGAGGCCCTCTGGGCTACAGAGTGAGTAGGGGAAAAGACATCAAAAAGTGATGGTCCAAATGAGTACTGAAGGAAAGCAGACAAATCCCTTCCGATGTATTGTACTCTTCTTCTTCATCTCCAGTCCCTAGTTCTCTTTGGACAGAACTAAGGAAGAACTGGAGACATTGAGGACTGCGATAGACTTGGAGAATAGTAAATGCTTTGGTCAAGACTTAGGATATATTTACATGATGAAGGACGGAAGAATACTACAGAAGGGGGATGTAAGAGAGGAAGCTGGAAGAGTAACTAGGAATGTCCAGGTTTCAGATACTCTTTACAGAGCCGAGGCGCTGAGGTCTGAAATCCATGTATTAGAAATTTAGCTTAGTAGTGTACTAGTGTAAGAAATGGGATCTTTACAATGTGTTGGGGACACAAATAGTGTACTAGTGTAAGCAATGTTATCTTTACAATGTGTTGGGGACAGAAGGCCTGCTTGATGTCTCTGAGAGTGGGCTCATTCTGGTTCCTCAGAGAAGGCAGAGTGGCCTCTATTTCTCCCGCTCACTATTCCTTGCTTTGCCATCATGGAATAACCTAACAAAGAACTCGCTGCTAATGTCTGGCCCCCTTGACCTTGAACCTCTCAGTCTTCACAACTCGATGCAAAACTTGGCTGTCTGTTCTAAGTTTCCCAGCCTGTGGTATTCTGTTAGAAGCATTAAAATGGACAAAACACACTGGAGGAATCTAAATTGGGAATCGTATAGATGATGAGGACCACTGAAGATGTTCAAGCAAGAAGAGAGTTTCCTGGTCTGTAATGGGCTTTTTGTGCAATTCTATTTCCTGTACTGGAGCTGGAACCTAGGGTATCATGCCTAAGTAGGAAGCGTTCTACTGCTGAATTCTGTTCCAAGTCCCCTTAAAAATAAACTTGCCCAGGTTAGCCCCAAACTTAATCTGCAGACTAACATGCCTAAGCTCCCCGACTCAGTGAGATAAAAGACCCAAGCTCCTAGATCTGGGCTCTGGTCGATAAATCCAGCTCAGCCCCTCAGATGATGCTGAGTGGAGGCCTGGAGAAAGGACAAGCTGCAGTGATGGGGGAGGGTAGCAGAAATAGGAGAGGAGAGGGCCCCAGCAGACCCTGGCCTCTGAGCATGGATAAGGCCTGGTGGTGGCTGTAGCTGGAGGCTAGGGATGGCAGGAGTGAGGAGGGCGGGGTCTGAAACAGCCTAAGATTTTCTGCACAGGCACTTGGTGAAGCCATTTGATGAAGCAGAGCTGTGTGTGTGTGTGTGGGGGGGTGAGCTTTGTTCTGTTACACACCAAGTTCATTTTAATATCAGAGTGTGACATACCTGCTTACCTGCCATCGGCCTCTCCAAAAAGCTAGGATAAAATGGAGCAGAGAGGTCACCACGCCTAGGACAGACAGTTCAGAATGGCTGAGTAGTAAATTGAATGCTAGCAGCGTGAAGGGCAGTCAAGGGCTTTCGCTTGGGAACTCCAACTGAAAATAGCAGTCTTGCCTGGCTTGGCTGGCCTGGCTGGATTGGCTGGATTGGCAAAGCTAACTGGGCACCGTGGCTAAGTGTGAGCATTAGCCATGTGAGCAGCCTGGGTTGGTCCCCAGATGACCTTGGTCTAAAGTTAGAAGATATTCAGAGTAGCAGTAATATAATAGCAAGAGACAGCTTTGGAAGCATATTTTGTTTTCCGTAAAGAAAACGTGGTCACAAGCAATACAGTTCCTGGTGGCTAGTCCTCTCATTGACTAAGGGCATATGCCTCTGGTTTCTGGAAGGCTATTTAAAATATTAATCATTGTTTTTTTTTCTTGACTCAAAATACCTTGAACCTCTCATGTAATTTAGAAGAATCAAAATGTAAGTCCTTCCCCTGGGGAACATGTCAAAGAAATGCCTGTTTGCATACCATCATTTGTTAGCATAATTTACCTTTCTGGATAGCACAATAAAAGCAAATTAGAATGCAAGGCTTCAAAGCCCAGAAAGAATTTATCTCTTAAGAACTAGTTTAAAAGTTCCTGGCCCTTTGGGAGTCTGAAGATGCGTGAAGGGTGTACTGGGTTTGGATCCTCAGATGTAAAATTCCTGCCGTCATATAATCCTTCATCAGCACACGTAGTGGTAAGTGTGCTTTAGTATATGGTGTCTGGGGAAAATATTGAGGTTAAAAAAAAGTAATCATTTGACTTCTAATTTGAACTTCAGAGACTGCACTTCTTCCTGGGAACACAAGAGGGCAGAAGTCAGAGAGAAAAGGCTGTCCTGGAAGAGGGAGCTCCGGGAAACCAGGAAGGCTTTTTTTTTTCCCCTTTCTTTTAAATTTCACTAAGGTACACAGCTTTACTTAGGCAGATACTAATGCTTATAATGTGACCAAGTGACTGCACAGTTGGAATTCAGCATTCAAACTCCTATGATCTGCTGTAGCTGTTCAGGATCTACAACAGCAAGGAGAAAGCTATTACCCTCCAAACGGAATCTATATTCTGTCCCTTTTAGACAGTTTGAGAGCCAATACAATATAGTGTGTCTATGAGTCCTTAATTTTAGGGCATACATTATTTAGATGAATAACCTCTCACAGATATTGAATTTTTCAAAGTGCAGTATTGGTCTTACTCAGAGTTCTCACAGTGAATAGCAATGAGACCAGGCAATCCAGGTGCTCCCAGAAATGGGCTCTTTGTAGATAGCTAGGATGGATGGGCTTCCCTCCCCGCTGCCCCCATGGTTTTCATGCACTAGCTGAACATTAAAACACCTTTACATAATCCAGAGACACTCTGGTTAACTCATCCTGTGTCATTTGCCGGTCAATGCCAACAGGTTTGTCTGCCTGTCTGTTTTTTCTCATTTAAATTCTCAGTTGATCATTCATTTTGTGCCTTTTGAAAAGACTAGAGAGAATCAATAAAGGCTAGTCTCATTGCCCATGTGAAAGAAAAATCACAATGACCTCAATCGTAAGCAAATATCTTAAAATCTTCTTTAAAAAGACCATCCGATTAATAGTTAAAGCATGTTACCAAACATCAAGTGAATATAAATATACGAATTCCTGTCCTTTGTCTATTACAATTTTTTGAAGCATCTGTGAATCTTAGTGTAGGACGGGTCACGATAAAGCACACTGAGCTACTATAAATTTGTTCTTTTATAAATCTTGGGGTCATATTCAAGGGTTCCTAAGTGCTAAGAAAGTAGAAATAGCATTATGGATCTGAATTAGAAATGACATCATGGATCCCCAAAGCAGAGTTGGTCTGTAATGATCAATGGCTGGGCAGGAAACACTCAGCTCTAAAAATTCAGGCTTGCATTTGTCATGCAGAAAACTTGGTCCACTTACCTCTCAAGGGAGCCCCTCTAATCTCAGAGAGTGCTGACATGCGTTACTGTACCCGTGAGCAAAGTCTTTGGCAGAAGTGCCATTGATCCTGGGGGGTAGTGAACAGAATCAAAGCATCCTGTTGCCACCATCCCTGAAAAAGTGCATTCACGTGAATGTTTCTCCCACCGGCATAATGAGACAGCTCACGAAGGCATGTGGGTGTACACCACTCTGTGGAGATACCGCTGGTGAGTGACAGAGCGCCTGGTTGATTTACACAAGCCCCCAAGTGTGCGGATGAGAATAGGTTAGGTTTAGATTGATGAGCAAATGTGTAGCCAGACTTCTGGCTGACAAATGGCAGAGCTATGCCAGCGCATTCGCTTCTCTGGAGGGAGACCAAAAGCGAACCAGGATCAAGTTCACTCTTAAAGGACACCCAAACCTAGTAGACGGCTGGGTTGGTAGAGCGCATATAGACACAACCCCTCCCCCACAATAGAATTAAGAGAGTTCATAGCTGAGCACATACCCAGGTCAGGGCCAATGCTTGCAGAGCATCCCGGGGCCCTGTGTGTATTCATAGTGACATTCCTTCAGAAAGGTCCTGCTGTTTTCAAGACCAATCTATTTTATTGGCAGCTTAGGTTTAAACTCAGTGATCTCTAAAAATGGCCTGTTTGGGTAAACCAGAAACTGAAAATAACAACTGATGGACTAGTGTTCAAAATGGTGCCAAAGCAGTAAAAGGGCCAGATTGGATCAGGTTTATTTGGGCTAGGCACAGCTGAGAACAGAAATGTCCAAACAGCATTTGTCAAGAAGGGTGAATTATTCCCGATCACTCTTTCTAGGCTAAAGTTGAAAGGTCAGGTCTCTAAGACAGTAGCATGACATTGATACTAGATACTGTTTCCTGAGCTCCTTTGGCGTGCCGGGAGCGCCACTCAGCTCTTGCTGTGGCTTGGTGTATTTATTTCCCACCCTCACAACATGGAGCAGAGCATATGGTCTTTGCTTTATATGACCCTGCTGTTCAGAGAAGTTAGTTGTCCTGTCCAGAGCTGCACAGCACTGAGACTCAAGATTTAGACTTTATGGCTCCAAAGCCCTTTGAGTCACTGCTGATTGAACATGCAGTGTGTGTGCTGATCAGATTTAGCAGCTTGCAGTCTCTGCGGGGTTTGAGGAATGTTGGAGTCAGAACAGAGAAAGCTGGATTTGAATCTAGACTCCACTGGGCTGGGGCATCTTAGAAAAATTCCCAGCGTCTGAGCTTGCCCGTGGTCTTTCAAAAGTGGGGGTGGGGGAGGGAAAGGAGTATGTGGAGGTGGCTAAACCACCCTTCACGTCTCTCTTCATTTCAGGAGTCTTCCATCGGCTTTTAAGTTTCTGTAATTGAGGCATGTATTTGGTCTTTTATGCAAACTTGGACGTGAGGAAACATTTTCATTTGAAATTCCAAACCTGCTTTTAGTTTTGCCCCAGGAATGCTACTCTTCTCTGTCAAGCTCGCTTCAGGGTGAGGTGGCTGTGGCACAGAAGACCTTCCATCACCTAGGTGAAAGACTCCATTTCAGAGATGGTGTGGTTTCGCACATAAGTGAGCCACAGAGAGTCCTGGAAGATGTGCTGAAACAGGAAAAAATTATCTGTGGTGGCTAATTCTTATTGTTGCCGTGACTAGATTGGAATTACCCAAGAGAGACACCTCCGGGCATGCGTGCAAGGGTATTTCCAGAGAGGGCTAACCGAGGCGAGAGAATCCACTCTGAAAGTGGGTAGTACCATTCCATGCTCTGTGGTCCTGAATTGAATAAAAGACAAAAGAGACAAGACATGACATCAGCCTCCAGCTCCTTCTCCTTCCTGGCTCTGTGTAGCATGACCAGACACCTCCACTCTCGCTGCCGCACCTTCTCAGCCGTGATGGGCTGTACCCCCAGACCGTAAGCTCTCCTTCCTTAAGTTGCCTTTGTCATAGCAACAAGAAAACTAATTGCTACCTGCAGAGTTTTACAGCATCACTGCTAGATTTGACTTCCATATGAAGATGCTGCTATATCCAAGGGGGTTAGGGAACTGCACATGCTATATCCAAGGGGGTTAGGGAACTGCATGTGCTATATCCGAGGGGGTTAGGGAACTGCACATGCTATATCCAAGGGGGTTAGGGAACTGCATGTGCACATGGTCGTGCTCATTTTGTGGGCTTTAGTCTACTTTTATAAATTAACAAGCTCTATTTACTGCGTTCTCCTTTTTGTTTGGACATCAATGCACTCTGAGGTTGGGATAAGCTTTCTCTCAGTGTACCAACTCCACCCACAATTTGTGCACCCCCACCCCACCCCAGTTGATGGAAACATATACATGGGCTCTCTCACCAGGACATGGGTCACCCCCGGCTCAGCATTCTTGAGGCTTAAATGACATGAACCATACGGTTTGGGGGGGTGCAAAGACCAAACATTCCTTTGATGTGCCTCATGACACTCACTGACTAAATCCAAGCATTTGCTGTTTGACCAGATGCCAAACATACTAGCCTGAATATCTGTGAACTTACAGATAGATAGCTGGATGCAAAAATAAGACCAAACCTCCAGGAAAATGTCTCCATATTGTTTTTGGAGGGATAGGTGTAAAGTTTTGATTAATTAAGAACTATTTAGCAAGATATTTTAGCTAAAGTATTATACTTCAAAATTTCAAATAATCTCATCTAAAGCATCTTATAACAGTTAATGTTGAAAATATGTCTTTGATTTCTTTTCAGTCTTTTTGATATTTTTGTGGTTGTTATAAATTTGGATCAAACAGAATATGTATTTTCAACCCCCATTTATTCATCTATCATTACACGAATATAAGCTAAGTATCTTTCTGCTAGGAATATATACGGAGCGTAAACTCTCATTTCCTGAAAGTTGGGGTTCGTTTCATTTGCGTTCCATTCTACTCTTATTTTTCAAATTCTCTGTGTGGAATTATTGAATCAAAGGAGATGTAGTAAGTGCTCATTGTCATTAATATTCATTGGAATTCCTTTCCTAAGAAGTTGCTCCATATTGTCCCCAAATCTCTGTTAAATAAGCTTCTTTTACTGTCTCCATTTTTATTGCTAGGTGTGTGTATGTACACACACACATTTTTTTTCAGTACCTGCTGTCTACTGATGGCACCTAATAGCCTGAAGAGCCAGAACATGCTTTAAATAGAAGGGTTGTTTGAATGTCCATCCTCCGAATTCTTCATACTATAAAGATGGCAAAGCCCATAGTTTTTTTTAGAAGGTTGGATACTTAGGAAGGCCAAATCGCCTGCATCTAACTGTTGTCAGAAAGGAACTGGTCTTGTTTCTTTTGAGTCTAGTCTCATTGTGCTCTACTGTACCACAACAGTCTCTTAAGTAACAGCACTGGGCTAATCTAACAAGCCTTTCAAGCTAGACTCAGAGAAGGTCGACGCGCATAAGGATGAAATAGACAAGCAGGTCTAGAATTGAAAATGACCAAATGGGATTGTTTCCTCCAAAACCAAACACTTCACCCCAAAGAATGAACAAATTTCATTATTTTAGTCACACCTTTTTATTTCTCCATATGTGCATTAAAATTGTTTTTTTCTTTCAAGTGCTTAAGAGAGTGTTTTAACTAAACTCGGATACATATGAGAGTAAATCCAGTTGGAAGTTGTTCATGCATATCTGAAAGCAGACTGTGGCCTTTTTGACTTTAGCTTATTAAACACAAGGAAATTCATAGTTAAAATTCCACTCTTAGCTTCTCAGCCAAGATGGGAATGGTCCCAGCCGTAAAACATGACGGACATGCCTCAAGTTCAGCAATCTGTTGGAATTGTCAAGTGTGCTATTCAGGTCACGATAAATCAAGACTTCACCTTCATTTCTCAACATGCAAGTTGGTTAAAAGTGTGGTGGTGGTGGTGTGTGTGTGTGTGTGTGTTCCTTAATGGTCAGGAGGCACACCGATTTTGCAGCCAGCTGAAGCAGAGCATGGGAAAAAGACAAACACCTTCTTGCTCTGGGGGATGTTGGATGTCCCCTGTGAATCATGAAGATAATTCTTGAGAGAATGATTTGGCCGCTTCCTTATTTGCTGGGACGAAAAAGGGAAAACCCAGTTTGGAATCCACAGTCCTGTAAAAGGCAAGATCTGTTATCATTACCCTCCCAGTGTGGTTATGGCTTAGAGGACTCAGCCCTTGTAGCTACCAGAGAATTGTTGTGTTTGAATGGCTTTATGTGAGCTGACCAGGAGGTTGAAAGCCCCAGCTGATAAGGCACATGATTTATCCAGTCCCCTGATGGATATTCAAGACAAGCAATCAGCAAAGCAGCAACAAATGACAGGTGTTTAATTTACAAAGATGCGGTTCAGAATGTAGCTGGAAATATCATGCTGATGTCATCAGTTTCTTCTTGCTAATTGCAAAGAACTCAAGTGTTCCGTCGTCTGGAGGCTTGTGCGGGAATGTGAAACTGCTTTGGTACACCATCAGCACTGCAGAGCTGCTGGTTTGAACTTGCCCTGTCTTTGAAAAGAAAAGATGGAGGATGCAGGATACATTTGTCGAGAGGCCCCGTCTCTGTGGGTCCCTTGTGTTACAACCAAATTTTAATTTTAATCAGTGGAAAATCCTGAAAATAAAAATGTACGGAGCCCTATAAGGAGATCTCTACTCCGCCCATGTGTTTTCCTAGCCGTTTGCTTGAAAGTCAAGACAATAAATATGCAAGTATACTGCTCACAACTCTGCCTGAGGCTGAGCTCTTGTTTGGCTGGCAGCACCAGAGAAAAGGCACGCTGGGCGGATAAAGCTCTAGGCATTCCCCCTGTCTAATCTGCATGGCTCTTCTCTGCCTGGAGTGTTTCCCTCACCTTCAAACCCTGCGTGCTGTGCTAACATTCATTTCCAAGTTTCCTGCCCAATGTGGCACTTAGGGATGCCATTGAGATGCAAGCTGAGTTGAACAAGATGACTGGATACCTCGCCTGTGCAGGCCAGCCTAGGTAAAGGGGAAGGGACTGATCCTCATTTTGCCCCCGGTTGTTTTTTGGTACCAGTGGGTGATCACTTAGGTCTCCTACTTCATTCCAAATATTTCTAAAATGTTCTGCGAGGAGGACTGTCAATCAAATGTACACACTCTTCTAACTCTGAGAAGGTTGGGCAGGCGTTTACCCCCACATCCTGGTTTTGTTTTCTTTGAAGTCGAACTGAACATAGAAGGATTTGTGAACACCTAAAACTTGGATTTTCATAGACATTTCCTCCCTCCCTTCCCCCCTTCCTTTCCCACAACCCCTGGGGTTCCAAAGCTCTAATAGCCCATCAGAGTCAGCCAAAGATTTTAAACAGGTATTACAGCACATTTATAAATTGTATGCTTATGCTGCTAAATCAATACTTTGTTATAACTAAACAGAAAAACGGAAAGATGAAGCATTGTTGGTGTAGGAGGTCCTGTATTTGTGTTGCCTTCATCGGTTGAATAAAGAAACTGCCTTGGCCTTTTGATAGGGAAGAGCTTAGGTAGGTGTGGAAAAGAGAATTCTGGGAGGAAGAAGGCAGTGTGGCAGATGTCATGAATCTCTGGCCTGAGACGGATGTAGGTTAGAATCTTGCCAGTAAGCCACAGTCACGTGGTGATTCACAGATTTAATAGAAATGGGTTAATCAAGATGTGAGAGTTAGCCAATAAGAGGCTAGAGCTAAAGGGCCAGGCAGTAATTTAATTACAATTTCTATGTGATTATTTTGAGTATAAGCTAGCCAGGCAGTGGGACACAGTCTGCCACTCCTACTACACATTGTTGTGTATTTTCTCCATTCTTGCTTCTACTATTAAGGTTGTAAGCTTACTTTATATTGGTATGGTCAGAGCTCGGTATCTGTCGCTTGAAAAGTTTGGCTTAGTGCTTTGTGATCTGAGTTGCCTGTGGGTAGAGTTCTGTTTATTTTTATACCTGGGTTCTGTGGCTCTTCCAGCTAGAAGCTGTGCTACAGAGAGCACAGAAAGGGCCCTGTCTGGACTGAGTCATCCCTCGCTCGTTTTCGGTCTCACCTACCGGCTTTTCAGAGGTTCTATTGAAAGTTCCTAATAAGTTTCCATCTGCCTCGGTGTCAAACAAATGCTATTATAACCTAATGAAAAGATGCTTCCCGTGGCTCAGACCCACGGAAGATGACAAGGTAGAAAAGTCAAACCAATGATGCGCCATTTACCCCCACACTTAGAACATCTTTAAATAGTTTAGAAAACCTTATTCCCCAGTTTTTCAAATATGTATTAGAATTTTATTGAAAATAGATTTGTTTCTCACATAACAATATAACCTGGTTGTAGTTTTACTTCCCTCTTCCCAGCTCCTTCTCACCCCCACCCCCCTCAGATCTAGAGCCACTCTGTTTCTGTCTCTCATTGGAAAACAAACAGGTTTCTAAGGGAGAATAATAAAACAAAATAAAATAAGATAAAACAAAAGCTGGCATATTGGACAAGCAGAAGGAAAAGAGCCCAAGAGAAGGCACAGAATCAGAGACCCACTCGTTTGCATATTCAGGAATTCCAGGGAAACACTAAATTGGAAGCCATAATGTAAATACAGAGGACCTGGTGCTGACCTGTGCAGGCCCTGTGTATGCTGTTTCAGTCTGTGCATTCATATGAGCTTTGATTATGTTGATTTAGAGGGCTTCTTTTCTTGGTCTCCTCCATCCTGGCTCTTCATCCTCCTCTTCCACTCTTCCCTCCTCCTCTTCCACTCTTCCCTCCTCCTCTTCCACAGGCCTCTCTGAGCCTAGAGGGGAGGGATTTGATAGAGACATTTTATTAATGGCTGAGTGTTTCCAAGTGTGTTATTCTCTGTATAATGCCTGGCTGTGGGTCTCTGTAAAGTATTTCCTCATGCCAAAGTCCCTAATCTAATCTGAATGTTTCTCTAAAGGAAAGCATCACATGCCCTCATGACTTTAGTCCTTTATATCATCTGCAATAATCCAAGAGCCTCAGGTGTGTCAGAGGTGTCCTGTGACTAAAGTCAGGTGAAGGCTGCAATTCCCCTCCAGAAAAACAATTCTATGAATCACAGGAAACCATTCCTGTGACTCTTCAAGGCCAAAGTACTTCTAGGGAACAACTATTCACCCTAAGGTTTACCCCTGACTCAGTGCCTCTGCTAAGTTTCTACAACAATACATTCTTTTGTTGTGGGACATCTAGGTTGTTTCCAATATTTAGTTATTATAAGTAGAGCAGCAATGAGCATGGGTAAGCAAGAGTCTCTAGGCAAGGGTAAAGCATCCTTTAATATGCCCAAAAGTGGTTTAGCTGGATCTTGAAGTTGATCAATCCCTATCTTTCTGAGGAACTACCACACTGATTTCTATAGTGGTTGTACATGATTCTACCTATAACAGATGAATATACCACTTTCTCTACATCCTTGCTGGCATGAGCTGTCACTCATTTACATTTTAGACATTCTGAAGGACATAAGATGGAATCTCAGTGTACTTTTTATTTGTATTTCCTTGATGGTTAAGAATGTTGAACATTTTTTTTTTTTTGTTTCTCAGCCCTTTGAGTATCCTCTTTTGATAATTCTCTGTTTAGATCTGTACCCCATTTTTATTTGGGTTATTTGTTTTCTTTATCTAGTTTTTGAGTTCTTTATATAGTTAGCTATTAGCCTTAAGATGTATAATTGATAAAATCTTTATCCATCCTGTAGGCTGATGCATTGTCTGAATGATGTCCTTTGCCTTTCAGAAGTTTCTCAGTTTCAGTCCCATTTATTAATTGTTCATCTGAGTGCTTGTGCTAATGGTGTTCTTTCCAGAAAGCCTTTTTCTGTGCCACTGAGTTCAAGGTTATTACCTACTTTTCTATGAAGTTCAGTGTATCTGGTTTTATGTTGGGGTCTTCAATCCATTTGGACTTGAATTTTGTAGAGTTGATAAATATGGATTTACTTGGATTCTTCTACATATAGCCATCCAGTTTTGCTAGCACAATTTGTTGAAGATGCTGCATATTTTCCAATGTGCTTCTGGCTTCTTTATCAAAAATCAGGTGTCCACAGATGTATGGATTTATTGATGGGTCTCAGTTCAATTCCATGATTAATGTGTTTATGTTTTACAATACCATGCTGTTTTTGTTAGTATAGCTCTGTCTTACAATTTGAAATCAGATATGGTACTACTTCCATGGTTATTTTTATATCAAGATTGTTTTTTACCTACCCTGTGATTTTTGTGTTTCTAAAACTCTAAAATCTCAAATCTAAAAATTGTCCTTTCAAGGTCTGTAAGGAATTTTATTGGAATTTTGATGGAGATTGCATTGAATCTGTAGATTGCTTTTGGTAGGATGGCCATTTTTACTATATTATTTCAATGGCCCATGAGTATGGGAGATCTTTCTGATATCTTAATTTCTTTCTTCAAGGTCTTGAAGTTTTTATCATGTAAGTCCTCCACTTGCTTGGTTAAAGTTACCCCAAGATGTTTTGTTATTTAAGGCAAAATGTGTTGTTTCTCTGATTTCTATCTCAGTTAGTTTATTATTTGTATTCAGGAGGGATAATTTTTTTGAGTTAATTTTGTATCTACTTTGCTGAAAGTTTTTATCAGCAGTAGGTGTTTTCTGGTAGAAGTTTAGGTAGCTTACATATACTATTATATCATCTGCTTTTCCATATGTATCTCCTTGACCTCCTTCAATTGTCTTATTGGTCTAGCTAGAACCTCAAGAACTATGTTGAATGGATATGGAAAGAGTGGACAGTTTTGCCTTGTTCCTGATTTTAGTGGAATCACTTTGAGTTTCTCTCCATTTAAGCTGATGTTGGTCATGTTGTAAACCACCTTTATTATTGTTGAGGTTCTTTGTATCCCTAATCTTTCCAGGACTTTTATCAAGAATGGGTGTTAGATTTTGTCAAAGACCTTTTCTGTATTTAATGAGATAATCATGTGATTTTTTTTCCCTGTTTGTTTATATAGTAGATTACAACTATTTATTTATATATGGTGAACTATCCCTGTATCTTTGAGATGAAGCCTGCTTGATCATGGTAGATAATCTTTTTGATGTACTTTATGATTCTGTTTGCAAATATTTTATAGGGAATTTTTGCATCTATGTTCATAAGGGAATCTAATTTGTGATTATTGTTCTTTGTTGGGCCTTTATGTGGTTTGAACACCAGGATAACTGTGGCTTCATAAAATGAATTTAGAAATATTACTTCTGTTTCTATTTTGTGGAGTAATTTAAAGCATATTGGCAGTCACTCTTTGAAAGTCTGGTAGAATTCTGTGCTAAAACCATCCAGTCCTGTTTTTTTGTCTTTTTGTTTTGTTTGGTTGGTTGGTTTTAGTTTGTTTTTGTTTTGTTTGGAAGATTTTAAATAACTACTTCTATTTCATTAGGGGTTATAGGTCTCTTTAAGTTGCTTATTTGGTTTAACTTTGGTAAATAGTATTTATTAAAAAAATTATCCATTTCTTTTACATTTTCTAATTTGATGGAGTATAGGTTTTTGAAGTATGACCTAGTGATACTCTGGATTTCCTTAGTATCTATTGTTATGTCCCCCTATTCATTACTAAGTGTATTAGTGATGTGAGATGTCCTTCTGTATATGTGTTACTTTTATTGGTTAATGAATTTAAAGCTGTTTGGCTAGTGGTTTTGCAGAGTAAAGCCAGGGGGGAAATCCAAACAGAGATAAAGAGAGCAGGTAGGTAGAGTCAAGGAGATGCCATGTAACTGCCAAAGGAGAAAGACACCAGAACTTTACTGGTGGGCCACAGCCCCATAGTGTACATAGATTAACAGAAATGGGTTAGTTTAGATTTAAGAATTAGTTAATAAGAAGCCTGAGCTAATAGGTCAAATGGTCTTGTAATTAATATAGTTGTGATTATTCTGGTCTGGTGGCCGGGAAACCAACACACAGTCTCTTTTTACATATTAGCTTGGTTATTCTCTTTCTACCTTTTAGCTAATTTGGATAAGGGTTTGTCAATTTTATTTATCTCTCAAAGAACCAACTCTTTGGTTCACTGATTATTTGTATTGTTCTATTTTTATTTGTTTCCATTCTATTTCAGGCCTGTTGAGTTTGATTATTTCATGTTGTCTATTCCTTTTGACTGATTTCTTTTTGTTCTAGAACTGCTTTTAAGTTACTATTATAAGAGCTTTCCATTTTTTTAAATGTAGGCTCCTAGTGCTATGAACTTGGCTCTTAGAATTGCCTTTATTGTGTCCTATTAGTTTGGGTATGCTGTATATACGTTTTCATTTTCATTCAATTCTAGAGAGTCTTTAATTTCTTTATTTCTGTCTTGACCCACTTTTCATTCAACAAATCCCTTAAAGAAAACCAAGAAAAAGCAATCAAATAGATGAAGGAAATAGTTCAAGACTTAAAAACTGAAATAGAGACTATAAAGAAAACACAAACCAGGAGAACTCTGGAAATGGAAAATCTGGGTAAATGATCAGGAACTACAGTTGTAAACATAAACAACAAAATACAAGATATGGAGGAGAGGATCTCAGGTGATACAATAGAGGAAATAGATTCACTGGTCAAAGAAAATGTTAAACCCAACAAATTATTAACACAGGATTTCCAGGAAATCTGGGACACCATGAAAAGACTGAACCAAAGAATAAGAGAAATTGAAGAAGCAGAACTCCAGATCAAAGGCACAGAAAATATACCCAACAACATCATAGAAGAAAAATTTTCCAACCTAAAGAAGGGCATGCCTATGAAAATACAAGAAACTTACAGAACACCAAATAAACTGGACTGGACCAAAAAAAAAAAGTCCCCTCACCACATAATAATCAAAACACTAAACATACAGAATAAGAAAGAAAACAGCTTATGTTGGAGAGGATGTGGAGTAAGGGAAACACTCCTCCACATGCCAGTGTGAGTACAAACTTGTACAACTGCTTTGGAAATCAGTATAATGGTTTCTCAGAAAACCGAGAATCAATCAAACCTCAAGACCCAGCAATATCACTTTGGAGCATATACCCAAAGGATGCACACTCACACCATAAGGACATTTGCTCAACTATGTTCATAGCACGATTATTCATAATAGCCAGAACCTGGAAACAACCTAGATGTCCCTCAACGGAAGAATGGATAAGGAAAATGTGGTACATTTACAGAATGGAGTACTACTCAGTGGTAAAAAACAGTGACATCTTGAAATTTGTAGACAATTGGATGGAACTAGAAAAAGCCATCCTGACTGAGGTAAACCAGACCCAGAAAGACAAATATAATATGTACTCACTCATAAGTAGATAATAGGCATAAAGCAATGGACAACCAGTCTCTAGTCCATAACTCCAAAGAACCTAGGGAACAAAGAAGACTCTAAGAGTGATATACATGGATCCCATTTCTGTAGGGTGCCATTTTGTCTTGTTGACTGTGTCCTTTGACTTACAGAAGCTTCTCAGTTTCAGGAGGTTTCTTTTATTAATTGTTGCTCTCAGTGTCTGTGCTACTGTAGAGTTGGCAGTGAGACTGAGAGATTGGTTTTGGAGCAAAGGAAGAGGAGGTAAAGATCTGTACTCAGTACTCTTGCTTCAGGCAGAAGTCAAATATTTTGAATACGGTGTTATTATTTAGACATGAAGTATTTTCTTAAAATTCTTCAATGAGTATTGAAACCCTGGTTTGTGATATAAGCAAGAGGCAGAGGACCTTACTTTCTTCACTGGATCAATCTATCAGTGAATTCCAACTTGAAGAATCTTTTAGGAAATGGTGGACCACGGAAAGTGTGACCTGGTTGTAGAAAACACACTGGTGGCATCTCTGGGCTCCACCTTGCTCTGGCCCTTTCCTATGACTGCTTCTCTCAGCTACTTATGTAACACAGTATTCTTTCCTCAGCTGTATCTTGGGTCAATAGCAGTAGAACTGCAGACTATGATAGTGGTACTGATGGTCAGATGCTGAAACCTGGAGCCTAAGTAAATCTTTACTCCTTCAGACTATTTCCCTCAGGCATCTGGTCTCCACTGGAGTGTACTTCCCATTGCTGGGCTAAAAGCAACTCAAGCGAGGTCATTTTGGCTCACAGTTCCGGGTTACATCCTTCACAATGAGGAGGTCATAGTAACCAGAGCTTGCGTCCACAGTCAAGAAGCAGAAAGTTGAATGCGTGCTCACTGCCAGTTTCCGCTCTCCTTTTACATGGTCCAGCATCTCCTGGCTAGAAGAGAATCCCACCTGTAATTAGGAGACGTTTTCCCACAGCAATGACCATGATAAAGACAACCGCTCAGACATTCTCAGAGGCTCCCTTGAATCCAGATAATCTCTTCCAGGTGTGCCTGGTGGCTTATCTCCCAGGAGAGGATAGACTCTGATGAGTTGAAAAGGAACAGGAGCCATCACACAGTCACCAGAAAGCCACCTAATAGAGGTACCAGTTTTTCAGAAACCAATGGGCACAGCAGTGAAAACAATTCTTTAGCCATCTCTTTAGGGGCTGAGAATATAGAGTAGTGGTAGAGTGTTAGCCTAACATGTCCAGAGGTGTGGGTTCAACACACGCCACGACAGATAAGTTTCAGAATATCCTTCTTGGAAGTATTTTCTACATTTCAATTTTTTTCACAACAGGTAAAATGTCACATTACAGGGCAGGGCAGGCTAGGAGCCTCTATTTTTTGCAGAGCTAAATGCTTGGTTGTGTATTCTAAAAAATTCTTGTCATTAAAAATTCTGAAAAACGTTCTATCCAGTAACATGGCAGGAATGATGCTGCCCACTGAGCTGGTCTGCTTTCTCGGGATAGGGAACTTGCAATTAGAAATCTCATAGGCAGCTTGTACGGGGAACAGAACGAAGGTCTGTGAACCCGCAAGTGACAGCAGACTACTGGAAATCCATGGCAAGTGAAGCCCGTTGAATGGAGGCAGCTTCCAAGGCTGGGCCCAGTTCAGAGAAACCAACATCATCAGGAAGTAATAGGGAACCCCACTGTCGTCCTCAAACCTGAAGGGGAAAAGGCAAGCACTCACAACTCCTGAGGAAACCATGACCAGGGAATGTGACCTTGGTTACAGGAACTGTCTTAGTCTGCTCTGGATCTCAAAACAGGCATTGGAGCTTGACGGCTTAAGCAATGAAACTCAATTTTCCCGAAGTTCTGGAGACGTGGACCTCAGAGCTAAGGGTCTGGCAGGTTGGTTTCTTCTGAGTACTCTTCCGTTATTGGC
This sequence comes from Microtus oregoni, assembly GCF_018167655.1. NCBI lineage: Eukaryota > Metazoa > Chordata > Mammalia > Rodentia > Cricetidae > Microtus > Microtus oregoni. The sequence goes on from NW_024543096.1 coordinate 15,404,062, forward strand.
TTTCCCCTGTGCCTTTGTGTGGTCGTCTACTGGGCTTTGTCTCTGTGTCCACATTTCCCACTATTACAGGACTTCTAGTTATCCTGGGCATGCCTAGTGATCTTATTTTAACTCATCTGCCTCTCTCCAGATGTCATAACACCCTGAAGTACCGGGGGTTAAGGACAATTTTAGACACAACTATGTTCTGGGGCACTAGGATTCTATTTTCAGCGTCGGTCACATTCTGAAGTCCTGAGGGCTAGGTCCAGTTTCTAGTTTCAGCCATATTCTTAGGTTCTGGGGATTGAGTTCAGCATAGGAACAGGATGGGATACAGTTCAGTCCAACGGGAACACCACAGGGAGGGAGCCTGAGAAATCATGTCTTAGCCAATTGTTCTCTTACTTCTACCCACCTTGCAGCCTCTTGGTACCTCCTGCTGCATACACCCACATAAAAACCAGAGGCAAGGGGGGTTGTCTGAGGACACCTTGAAAGCCAGTCCTCTGGGATGCAGAGAAGAGAGTAATTTGTAGGATTATATAGTGTAGGCAGCATACAAGGTGGCTCTGTTAGTTCCCTTTCTTGTGCCAGAGACAGGGAACCTGATCAAAACAACTCAAGGAAGGACTTACCTGGCTCCTTGGTTGAGGCTCGAGTCCATCAGAGGGGAAAGGCTTGGCAGCAGAAGCCTAAGGCAGCTGGGGCAGGCGAGAAGCAGGGACACGGATGCTGCTGCTCGGCCACCTTGCTCCTCTTCCTGCATAATATTCAGTCATCCTATGCAGCCTATGGGACGGTGCTGCCCACACGTGGAGTGCGTTAACTTCCCTGGACACCTGTTCAAGCACACGCTCAGAGTGTGTCTCAGTCAAGTTGCATTGAAGAGCAACTGTTATGGTTACCACGGCTGAACTTAGGAAGCACATTTAGGAGCATTCTACACAACGGGCCTAGAAAGAAGGAATGGAGTATTCTGAGTGAGGCGGCTGACTTTGTGGGCATGGTCGACAGCACCGGCTCCGGTGAGAATTTAGAGACAGACTTCTGTTGTAAGCAGACATGGAAAACATGTGCCTCCTACTGGTCAGGCACGTTTTAAAATCTTTCTTTTGTATATATAGCTTCCAGTGCTTCCCTGCTCATCCTATGTAACTAAACACACGCTGTTTGGCTGCAACACCCTGACCATGGGCTTAGGTTGGCAAGCAATACCCCGGAAGTCATAAAGCCAATCTCTATAATGAACAACCTGAGTAGATTTTTGCAAATTCCGTATTCTTGTGTTCTTCAACACGTAGCTTCTTAGCTCTACATGGTGTGTGTGTGTGGGGGGGGGGGGGGGGATCGTTAAACCATGATGTAACCAAAATTCCTCATTAGGTATTTTTTTTTTTCTTTTAAAAACTCAAACTCCTTTGGCTGGCAGTTCTGGATGACCTGAAGTTAAATAAGTATATATGGTACATTTCATGCTAAAAGGTAGTAATTAATGTTAATTTCAAACCCTATTTCTTGTTAGTGGCTCTGACAACCTAATTTAAAGAATGTACCATCAATGGTAGAAACATTGAGTTGTTTTAAATATTTAAGCAGCCTGTAACTTTCGAGACAGCTGGAACCTCACCGCTGCAGGGGCACAGCTCATAGGGCCATTGCAGCGTGTCTGCTCTGACAGCTTTCCGGCAGATGACATAGGGAATCCTGAGGGCGGGGGCTCCTGTCCACCCCTGGCAGATGTAGAGTGGCAGTGCAGAAAAGTGGCAGAGCATTGGCGGGACTGGAAAGTAAGTCCCACTTACACTGAGGAGTAAGACAAGGCCCTTGTTTCCCAATACTGAAAAGGAGGAAGACATGCAGGTACCTCTCATGTTCAAAATCATACCCAGATGCTCTTTCTCCAGCCTCCCCTGTCCCTTGTTTCTGCTGGTGAACCATGAGTCAGGAGTTGACGAGAATGTTCCACCACCACACCCACGCAGTGGTAACATTAGAACATGGAGGTTTAAGTCTCGTTTGGACTTAAACCTGAGACTGGCCGAGCCATGGAAGCCTCTAGAAGATGAGAAGGTGATTTTCTCCAGGCCAGGGGCTGGGGTGGACTGTGAGCAGTAAGCGAGCCCAGTAGTAGCCTGGTCAGCTCTACAGCTGTTGAGACTGTCTGTGGGAGCTGTTGGGACATTGACCGAGGTACTGGAGTCCCTTAACTGGGAAGCGCATCTGTGTTTAGAGAGCCTCTTCTCCTTAGGAAGACAGAGCACCATTTGTGGTGCTCACAGAGGGGACAAATAGGCCTGCATAGAAGCTCGTTCATACTCAACTACACCTTGGGCTCAGCAGCTTGCCTCACCCCGCACATGAAGGCTAGCCCTCTCCAAGATAGGGTTCCCCGTTCACTGTTCATTTTTACCAATCCCTGAGCACCTCTGTTCTTTGTCAAAAAGAGACATTTCTTGCAAGAAAGAGAAGTATTGTATCTAACCTTGGAATGATTGCTATTCTAGAGATACTTTAAATAATTTTGTAAAGCAAAAGCTAGGCCTGCCCCAGGATCCAGCACTTGTGCTTTTCAAGTCAGGAATGCTTTAGAAACATGTGCAGATGTGCCAGAGGTGTGCAAGTGTTTGCCACTGTGTTTACCGACTGGAGAGAACCACAATCTAGCAACAGTAAAGTGGTACCCAATGGGCTACTATATAACAACAAAAATAAGCTGTGGATATGTAATATACTTAGCAAAAGTTGCTTGTGGCAAGGGTGTGGCACTTAAAGAAGCAAAAACATACATAAATGGCAAGGTGGTCACTGAGCGGAGGAGAATGGGAAGATGCCAGACTCCACTAGGGGGAGCAGAAGCAGGAGGTAGGAACATGGAGAGAAATGGGTTTTCAGTACTGACTAGAGCTGTACAGCAGGCCAAGTGGGATGGCAACCAGATCGGATGGATTCCATTGGAGGAAAATCATTATTTCCTGTGGATGTGACTAACATTCCAGGAGCTGACTTCTGAACTCCATACTCACAGCTGCACAGACACACAAACATACTGTGCACACACACACACACATATCCATACTGCATAAACAGACATCCATACTACATATACATACACATGCATACTGTGTACACAAGCATTGTATATATACATGCATACATACATGCATACTACACACACATGTATACTGCATACACATGCATGCATACTACACACACATGCATACTGCATACACACGCATGCATACTGCTCACACACATGCATACTGATATAAATGCATACAAAATAAAAACAAAGTAATTCTCAAGATTGGTTTTATTTTCATTCTTCCTCTCCCCCAGTTTAACAAGATACAGTTAAAATATAATTATTGTAATATTCAAAAACAACGCATGTTGAATGAAGAGGTTCGATTAGTTTGAACATCCTCATGTGTTGTGAGGCTCTGGTTCTTGGAGGGATGTACTGGAGAGAGAAGTCCAGGGAGGCCTGGGTCTTTCTGGAGATCAGTGCAGGACTTGGCTTTACAGTCTCAGAAAGGGCAACTTGCTGCTGGTATCTTAGAAACATAGCATTTCCTTCAACAGAATATACACTGAGGTGTGTGGCTAAGACTTTATTGCAAGGTCACAGCTCTGGGAACAGTGGGAATCAACAGCTCATTGCATCTTTTTTCCCTCCTGTACTTATTCTTACATTTCCCAGCCTGGCAAGCACTTTGGAACCTTCCATCAGTTGGCATCTCTTTTGTTTCTGTTCTCTCTCTCCTTCTTACACCTATTCTTTATGTTTCCTCTCTGGGTTTCCTGCTGGCCCCCTTCCTGCTCACTGACTGCTCCAACCTTACCCTGTTTCACGTGACAGAGATAAGCAGACACCGACTAGCTTACGCCAGAGGGCACTCATGTGACATCGTAGGGTAGAGCCCCGCCCAGCTGCCTGCTCTGGCTACACAGAAGGAGTCTGGGCTCCGCAGGGGGAGGAGGTGGAGCCTGAGGGTCCAGGCTGAAACTTGGCTGTTGAGGAAGTAAGAGCTGGGAGACTGGTGGGTGAGACAGGGGATTGATCAAAATGGACAAGCATATTAAGGATACCAGGTTTCCCGGAGTTCAGAAAAAAAGAAACGTAACAATGAAGAGGAAAGCGAATACTGTGGTGTTGATTTGAAACCAGCAGTATGGAGGTGGAAATTCATGTTTTCTAACATGTTCAGTAAGGTGTGCATGGACTCCCTCTGCTCTGTCCGGTGTCGAGGATTAGTGATACATTGGGAACCAACAGTACAGGCCCAGATCTTAGCATCTAAATGCCAACTTCTGCAAAGAAGTTGAGAGAAATGGATCATCTACCTGGGGTAGGGAACAACCAAGACAGACCAGAAAGAAAGGCAGTGCTTACACAATGACTGGGCATATCTGAAAGATAAAGCAGCTGGCCGCGATGGCCAAATGGGACGATCTGGCTATTAAGAGCACAACTGCTTAAACCATTGAATAAAATAAGGGAACCTCAACCCCTATTCATACAGATGAGGGAATGAGTAACAGGATAGGAACATTTCCAAAGTACTTCCCACAAGATACTTTTAGATGCCAAGTAGCCCAGGGTACCTTCAGAGCACAATGCCTGGCAGATGTCACTGTGGCTAAGTAAGGAGCAGGACATCATTGGAAACAAAGCGAGTTGACATCATGCTTTCTTGATGGGATCCAGCTTTCCTTGGTAGTAATCCTGCCAGTGGAGGATGACCCAGAAATGTCATACACCAGTTGGAGGCTATGTCCCCAAGGGGCTGGTCTATAATCCTCAATTGTGTTGAAGTCATGAGAGTCAAGGACAGACAGATGAGCTACTCCAGACTGAGAGAAAATAAAAATGGGACAAGTGACTGCATTGTGTGAGTGACTGCCCTGTGTGATTTCCAGCTGGATCTTTGTGCAACAAAGAATGAAACCAGAATCACTGGTGAAACTCAACTGTGGGCTGAGGGTTTATCAGTGGTAAAACATTACTTCCTGTATTTTCATAGTTGAATGGGGACCATACAGGATGTCCTTTGTGTGGACCCATAGGCCAAAAATTTGCTTTCAAATAAATCAGAGAAGTTCTTTGTACTGTATTTGGGACTTTGACGTTTGAAGAAAACAAATATTTACTACATCAAATGACATCCTGGTGGAAAGATACAGCATGGCAACAGAACTCTCTAATTAAGGAGAAGGGACGAGGATGGATGCTCACAGTGTTTGACAGCAGGCCTCTGGGAAGCTTCTGTTCTCAGCTCCCAAGGGTCTGCTAGCTGGTAACAGAGTCGCACTATCATTTGTGGGGATCCCAGGAAAGGTGCAGAGGTTTCCTTGTTCTCCAGGGCACTGGTTACAGGAAGGGCCTCTTACCCAAATGTGCAATGCAGTGACAGCCTTGAGCTGCTGCTTCAGGTAAGAGGAGATCCTCGACAGCATCCTCAGAGTAGTACGAAATGCTAAGTCACTAGAAGGATTGTGAGCTCATGCACACTTCCACTGTGTGTGTATGTGTGTGTGTGCGCTTGCTTAAAGAGTGGAACACAGAAGTGAATGAAGGTTCTGAACGTTTGTGAGATTTTTGTTCTTCAAAGTGAAAGCAATGTGCTCTAAGAGGGATGAAGTACATGACGTAAGAGCCTTTAGCTAGAACCTGTATTTCAGCACACTGATCTGAATCTATAACCTCCTAGAATCACTTGTAGTGAACAGTCCTTCAACATGCCCCTTAAGAAAAAGCCTATTCAATAAATAGGTATTCAAGAACTATTGCAAGTATTTGCTGATCCACAATCTAGCAATTGGGAGCAAATGATCACCAGTTAAAAAAATCAAGATGCCTTGTGGAAAGTATCCCATATGCTGCTTGATTAAATACAAAAACAGACAACGTCTTGTTTTGTGGGTATCTTCAGAGCAGGACTGTCAAGGAAAGGCCAACTCTCCGGACATTTGCTCCAAGTCTCATGTTGGCAAGAGCAGAACTATTTGGCTTTCCCACAAGGTCTGGGAAGCAATGAGCATTCTGGGGCAATTCTGATCAGTAACAGGAAATGGGTTAGTGTGGAAGAGCTTCTCAGGGGAAATGCTGACAGGGTCTTAGTCCCTCAGGACCCCCACACTTACGTAGCGCCTGCTTTTGTTGTCTTGTGACATTGCCACTTTGAGACATATTTTAAGATTCTACTATGCCCTCCAGGGAAGTCAGGAAGGAAACTCTCCTGTCTCTGAAGGTTGAGCAGGTCAGGGGAGACAGGTGAAGCCCGAGGCCACTCCCTGTGGTCCGGGGAGTGCCGTCAGCTGAGGTACCTGCGGTCAGTGAGCTGTTGTGTTGAGGGTACAACCAGAGGTGAGGGAGGCAGTTAAACTTAGAGGGGAAGTTCAACCCAGAGAAGTATGGAGCTGCTAAATGACAGCTGTACTCGTCATAACGACTGACTTCTGGAGCAGATTTCCGGCTTATTCCAGTTGGTAGATCCAAAGGTGGGAGTTGAAACTGCCATCAGTTATAGCTTGGCAAACAGGTTTGAGGATTATTATCAAGAGATATTCCGTGAGGTGCGGGGAAGCATCAATAACGGTGTTCAAGTAGGGGGACAGCTTTAGAGGTACCGCGGGGGGGAGGGGGTTGCCTGTTCTCCTTTATGATGTCTGTATAAATGACGGAATGCCCTAGATCGCATCTTTACCTTTGAGTTGCGTACTTTACAAGAATGAATAGCACTGGAGTTTGTGTTTAGTCACCATGACCTGCTTCTCATTCTGAGTAGCTTAGGGAGATTTACGAGAGCCCAGCTATGTGGCTGGGCCAGGCTGGTGGCTTCCTCTTTTGTCACTGATGTATTCTTGTCCCCATCTCTGAGACCTATAAGGTGTATTTAGGCTCTAGGAGTGTGCGCTTTGAGGCATTAAACACTGGCTGGCAGGTGGCCTTGCAATTTGCACTCGCTGTGCCTGGGTTCTTTCTGGGCTCGCACTGAAGGCTGAATAATAAAATCCTCCCTCTATAGGCTCCAGCTCAAACATGATCTTACCTTACAGAGACACTCTGGAGCCTGAGGAAGACTGGCGTTCCACTGCTCAACAGCTGATCCTCCTGAAGGCTATGCACACACACCTCCCAGCTGGACCAGTGTGACCCCAGATGTCCCCGCATCCTGACCGATGCACCCACAGTCAGAGGCCACACCATCACCAGCCTGTACCCAGCCATGGCTGAGGACGCTTATCTTACTGGCTTGCTATTTGAGGGCAAGAAACTGTCTGGCTTTCCTCAAATTCAAGTTCAGAGTCCTCTGCCTTCCTCTAGCTAGTCTTGGGGAAAGGGAGGATATGATAGGTTGATGATCTTTGTAACAATGTTACTGAATCTTTCCCCTTTTGGCTATGATGGTGGGGAGAGGCTACTGTCAACTGGGCGGCAGCATTTAAATGGCCAGACAGGCTAGGGAGCATCACCTTTCTCCCATCGATACTGCATGCAATTCAAGACGTAGAATTATAGTATTCACACTGCATTGGACATAGAGAGCCACTACTCATGAATAGCATGGATGCTGGGGTGACTGGGACTCGAGGCAGCAATCATACTGAGGGCAACTACTGTATCTATCCATTTCTTTCTTCCACCCACAGGTCCACCTTCCCACTTGTCAGTCTAAGAGCTAATGTTGAAACCAGTTAATTAACCTTTCAGCAAAGTTTGGTTTATCCACTAGTGGGCTGGCCCTTCTGTTTACTGAGCCAACAATGTCACTAGGTCAGGTTCCATTTACAGAGAAGAGGTTTTCCTAAGAATGTTCAGGAACCTCTGTAAGGGGCTAGCCTCTGTACCCATGCATTGTGCATGTGTAGAGTTAACTAGTCCTTGATGGAAAATATTTTGGGGGGAAAAAGCCTCTGCACTACACATGTATGGACTATCTTCCCATCATTAGAGTAACTATCAGACAGCATTATATTACATTAGCCGTCATACAAGATCTAGTGACAACTCTGTATAGGCAGTTATATGTAAATACTACACAAATTTATTATTTAAGGGACTTTTAAGTTTGTGTGGGTCTGGGCCTCTGTGGAGTCCTAGAATCCATCCCCCGCAGCAGATAGCAAGGGATGACTATCCAATGTAGTCAGGCAGATACCCATGGAGCTTGAGACAAACATTAGAACAAAGAAAAGGTTAACAAAGGTTAATAAAGCCCAAGGTGCCAGGTAACTGGGTGCCTCCTGTGACCTCTGCCATATTCACAGGGAAGGACACAGAAGTGTGTGGTTAGTATGCACACACGCTAGGCCAGGCCAGGGTAGGGTCTATGGCTTACATTCTGAGATGCCCCTTCTGTCTGACACCATGCTTTCCCTATGCTGTGATACCTCTGTCTTTGAAGTACTGGTCAGCACCAAAGGGGACATGCTGCTTTTCCTCAAGGGGCTTTCTCAGCTATGGCAGGTCTCTTATCTAACTCGTTCTGCACTCCAGGGGCTGCAGGAACCATTCAGAAATAGAGGGATGCTGCAGTGAGTAAGGACCTTGCAGTCCAGCCTCATGACCTGAACCTGATCCAAGATTACATGGGAGGGGAGAGCAGGGAGGAGGCAGGGCAGGAGGGAAAGAGAGAGAGAACTCACACAAGCTGTCCTCTGACCACCACGTGCGCTGTGCTGCACCAATAGCCTTCAACCGATCACACAGACAACAAATATATAAATGACTATAAAAATGTGGAGCTTTGGGGCTGGAGAGATGGCTCAGAGGTTAAGAGCATTACCTGCTCTACCAAAGGTCCTGAGTTCAATTCCCAGCAACCACATGGTGGCTCACAACCATCTGTAATGGGGTCTGGTGCCCTCTTCTGGCCAGCAGGCATACACACAGACAGAATATTGTATACATAATAAATAAATATTTTAAAAAAATGTGGAGCTTTTTCTTATTCCCTCCTTTAACCACTATGGTGAGCCAATGCACAGACAATACTATGCAAACTCCATTAAAACATTTGATCCACTTTGGGTAGGAGTCAATTTTCTGTATTACATACCTCCAATAAAGCAAGGGAGGGAGGGAAAAGAGAGCTCCCCCCTCCCCCACTCCATGAATGCCATCTGGGAACAGTAAAGCGAGCTCAGTTTTTAAAGGCTATATTGCTTAATGGGATGAGATCATTTTGACACGCTTGTGTTGGCTGCACACAGGATTCTGTTCTAAACAATGGAAGGGGACCTGATGTTTTTAGTTTTATCAGGGGCTGAGGACCCATGCAAGAGCATGCGCCTAGGTTGTCAGAGGCCCAGGGTTGTTACCAATACCATAAACCAACCCGAAACCCCCAAGCAGACAAAGGGTCGGGTAGTTTTGGCTGGACCTATGCCAAGGTGAGACGTGACATTTAAGGTCACAGCACAGATTTAAGCAAGTGCTCACAGGGAAGGGTTCTCAATCCCTTTGGAGAAAATGCATTTTTGACACAGTCATATGGAATCTGACGTCATTTTCAGCTGACTTCTGAGCCACTCTCCTGGGCTGAGGCTGAATCAGCAGAGATGTGGGCTTCATCTACTTACAAAAGACGGACCGGGAGACTAGAGTTTCAGATGTTTTTATTCAAAGGTTCTCAAAAGAAATGAAACAGAAAAAGCTAACAATCTGATCAAATGTACAGTTCAAAAATGTCTTTTGGCGTTTTAACAAGTCCCAGGAAAGAAAACTACAGAGTCATCTTGAAGCGGTAAATAAGTCACCGCTGGCAAGTATGTAGCACTAGTAGAACAAAAATAAAAAATTAACTCTCTTGATCATATAGATATCTCTATGAAAATCTTTTTTTTCAATCTGTACAAAAGGTCTTTCTTCATAAATTAACTTTTTTTTTTTTATAATTTAATGGCTGTCTACTATGTGATGTTTAACTGACTTTTTCTTTTCTTTTTTAGTATGTACAGAGGTTGTTTCCCAAATCTGACCCAGACGAGTATGGCACTTAGTTCAGACAAACCTAGCAGCAGATTTTCCCTCCCGTACTGACTGAGCTATCCTCTTTCTGTCTTAAGTAATGGAAAACATATCAAGTAGTGAGAGTCCCGGGCTGATAAACATAGTAGGTACACGGAGACGCAGAGGGTGCTGCATTCAGTCTGGACTTCCACAAAGCACAATGTTTTAGGGAGCATAGAACCAATAATACCACAACTTCTTCAAAAAAACAAAACAAAAAAAACCGAAAAACCAAAAAAAAAAAAAGGAAACAAGAACAAAAACACATTTCTCTTATGACTATGTAATTTTCACTAGAATCTACACTTCTCAGAGCAGCAAGGACGTTTGAAACTATGAAATGTCACTGACATCTATCATCAAATACGAGCAATAAAATTTAAGAACTAAAAAATACTCAAGAGAAGCAACTGCTTAGCCCTAGCTCCCGAGCTAGGAGGATTTGGTCGGTGGAAACAGGGAGGGCCAGCAACCTGTCCCAGCACAAAAAGAAATAGCCTCTGAGGTAGATAACTGATCATACACAGCTGACCAGACAAGTACACAGTTTTGGAAGACAACTTAATTTACCATTGCTTTTAAAACGTATGCAATTGCCATAATAAAAGAGCATTAATAACAATGACTTATCTCATATGTACTAAAGTAGAAATAACTGTTTATGAATCAGGAATTTCATAGTTTCAAAGTTGGTTTTCTTTACACTTAAACACCTGTAGTGACGACGGAAAGTGTGGCACGGCTTGGGTTCAAATCTTCCTTCATGCTTTTTTTAAATTTTTTTTTTTAAATTTGTCTCTGTGAGTCCATACATCGGTTAAAATTATAAAACCTAATGCAAAGGTACAAAAAAGGCACGTTCTCCTAACCGCAAACTGGTCCGGCAAAAAATAAAGAGCAGAGAAAATGGGATGCTGAGACAAGGTGGAGTTACTGGCTACTGGCTCTTCGGTCTTTGGTGAAGTTACCTTTAAAAGTGCCAAGTCATTTTTTAGTTTTTCAGATTTACCTAATAGAGAGCGAGCGAGCGAGAGAGAGCTAGTAGCCAATTGTTTTTCTTCTGTTCATATCTCAGCTCAGGTTTGAAGAGAAATTCTTGTTTGTTTTTTTGTTTTGTTTTTTGTTTTTTTGTTTTTTTTCTTTTTTTTTTTTTTTTTTTTTAGTTTTTGCCATTTAGTTTCAATAGCAAAATTATTCCTCCCCCCCTCTGTTTGCCAGATCACAGGCATGGTTCTCATTCTAAAGCACTATCGTTAGTATAAAGGACAAAAACATTCGGTGACTCCCCTCCCCCACCCCCACCCCCACCGCCAAAGCTACCTAAGCTAAATCTAGAACATCGTTAAGTTTTTTTTTTCTTCCTGAAAAAAAGGCAAAAAAGACTTTACATTGCATCATACAGCAGATATCCTAAACTGGTCAAAACTAGCAGAGGAAGCTGTCGGTGTGCAGCCTTACAAACAGTTTACCCTATTAAAAGTCCCCCCGTCAGAAAATGTGTTTCACACGAGACAGTTCTCCCTTCTTGCACTCTGCTACCTTATACACATCGTTACGTGAAATAAAAAAAAACTATTAAAAACACCTACTACATATTTAAAAAAGCCAAAATTTCAGCAACTTTTATTGACTACCTTTTAAAAGCCCTATGCTGCAGTTTTTTTACAAGGCGTACTAGACCAGCCCATTTGGTCAAAGCATTCTACACCATTAGTTTGAACTAACTTTACTGAAACAGCTACAGCATCAAAAGAGTTAAGGCAAATTGGAATTCATAGAAAAGGATAAGACACGTCACACTACGTCGAAAGAAAAAAAAATGGAAAGCTAAGGAAGAGACATCGAGGGCGACACCGAGTCACAGCGACACACGCACCGCAAGCACAGAACACCATGGGCGCAGTGAGACAATCGGAACTTCAGAAAGCCCATTTCATACAGCCGAAAAAAAAAAAGACAAATTAAACACAAAATGAACAAAACCACAAAAATCCGGTCATGCACTTGGATAAGTCTTCGTGGTCTTTGTGCATACCCAGAAAATTGAAGTTTTCGTTTTCTCTTTTTTTTTTTCTTTTTTGCATCATTATATTTGATAAAAATCTTTGATTTTTTTTGTTTTTTTTGTTTTGTTTTTGTTTTTTACTAAAATAAACCTGTTCAGGGGAACAGCTACTAGATGAATTTAAGGGTTTTATGCACCTTATAGAACTTATAGCAAAAATAGTTTTAGTTGATTTCATTATAAATAACGTTTTCAAGAACCTGTGCAAAACTGTCAATAATTTCCTAAAGCACAATTGATCAGAAAAATCCATGATTGTTCAGCCTTCACACCCTTCTTCATGTAAGAACTCCCTTCGGTATATCTGCAAGAGAAAGATAAAAGACCCATGTCTGTGCTGACTTAACAAACACACCACAGGGCTTCATCATCTTTCATTTGAAAGAGATTAAATGTTTGAACAAGATTGTGCTCATCCATGGTGAGACCAAGGGACATAAGCTGGGGGTCTGAGGGTCACTTTCAACTCCTGGAGTCCCCCTTTCAAGTTTGGGACTTGCAGGATATTTTCTTCTCTAAGGCAGCCAGGGCCAACTCCGCACCGCTCTCTCTGGTGTGAGATCAACAACACATATTGTTAAAAGACAGCTTTTCTGAAATACGTGTGGTAAAGTGAAGCTGGAAATCTGTGACCCCACTGAGAGCTGGTAATAGGACCTCTAGTTCTGAGGATGCTAGCGATCTGAATTCCTAGTCAAGGTGTGGATGACCTTGTGAGACTTGATTAAGCAACATCTGAAGGTGTATCTCCTTAGTGAGTATTTAAGCGATATAAACAGGATGCTTCTATTACAGGACGATTTTGGAAATCAATGTTCTACGATGCTTTATGTATTACGACTTTGGGGTAGAGGAAATACTGATGTGATTTTAATATAAAGCACTGGTCCTTATCCAGACAGAGTCTGTAAATTCATAAACACGTTAACTCTGCGTTTTTTCTAGGCATCATTTGATAAAAGTACCCCCGACCGCTTCCTAGGAGCCCTGCAGTTAGGAGCCCTTTCCCTCATACCTCACAGTTACTTATTGTGTTGAAAGGTATATGGAGAATGGTCATTGGATGCCTCCACAGCCACCTGCTGCTGGCTACTTGCTTCCTACAACAAAGCAGAACGCATGAGACACGTTAGCCGTGGAGCTGTGACTCGGCTGCTGCAGCCCGAGTCCAAGGACATGCACCTTAATACAAACACTCTTCAAAGTGAATTTCTTCAAGTCAAACAGAGCTTCTAAGGCTAATCATTACCCGAATGCTCTGAAATATGACAGAGCCCAAGAACCTCCCATCTAAATGTTTAACGTAAATATTGATCAAAGAAATTTCTTGGCTCCATCTCCTGGGAGCTAGCTATTGTTTATAATTCAGTATTTTCAGATTTTTAGAGTCTGAGACACAGTGTGCAAATGTTGCATGCCATAGCCTACCCCTGCCCCTCCCCCCCCCCATCCACCACACCTCACAATCAAACTTTCCCATATTTATATGCTGGAAAGAGTGACTCAGCTCAGTACATGGAAGCAGGGCCTATAACCTCAGCTACTGGAGAGGGGAGGCAGAGGGTGCAAGCTCACAGCCTGCCTGGCTTACAGAACGAGGTCACGATTTTAAAAGGGACTTAGACATAGCTCAATGGCAGAACATTTGCCTGGCATGAGAGAGGTCCTGGCTGATACCTCTCCTAAAATAAGAATAAATCAGTAATAAAACAAAAAGCCAGAGTACTCTGGATATTTTATCTTGTCTCAGTTCACACCGTGTCTGAAAGATGATCAGGCCTTGCTGAAATAGTTGCAGGGCACATTTTTGTTTTCCATTGTTAATGGAGGTTTCACATTATGGAGAAGTGCATATAAAAACCCATGGGTTCAGGCACTTGTGACTCTTCAAAGATGTACGATCATGTAAATGCTACAACCATAGTTCTCAAGAACCTTTGGGATCTGCTGAGTGGGTATGATAACTGGACTGATAAACTTCCTTGGATTCTTGAGAATACTCTGCAAGACAATCCTATGCTTCCTGTCCATCATAATTCAACACCAGTCTTCTACAAATGCAATATATTCCAGGATAATAACCAAGAGTAGTTAGCTATAAAAAAAAAGGGAGGGTCATGCTTGTTGTCATTTAGAGACACCAGTTTTTCTTTTTTCCATCGTCTGAATTATGACCAGTGTCTTTCTGTGAGTCTTCCCATTGGTTCACTCTTTAGGACTAAAATTACAAACTCCAATTTTATCTTAATGTGTCTTTAAGTATCATTTGGGGGGTAACAAGACAAAGTCTTGAAGCCTATGACATGTGCTACAAGACTGCAAAGTTATTTGGGGGAAGTATGGGCTACAATGTATCTGGATGTTGCCATACTAATTTGCATAAAGAGTATTTTACAGTTGGAAAATAATACTACGTGTTTACTCTTTCTAGACTCACATCTTTAGCTATACAGCCGAAGCTGGCCTGAACTCATGGATGCTCTTGCCTCAGCTTCTCTGGTGCTGGGAATAACAGGCATGTTCTATTATGCCTTGATAAAATAGTTGACTCCCGATAGGTTTTTGTTGTTGTTGTTATTCTATTTCAATGAGTCAGATGTAAAACTACCCATTGCTGCAATGGCCGCTCAGACGCTCTATACCAACCTCAACGGGAACCGCCGCTGTCTGCATGTGTGTATACTGTGGCAAATAGGCTCCTTGCATGGCTGACGTCGCAGGCATGTACTGGAAAGGAGAAGGTGATCAGGGTGCGCAGCAGCAAGCCATGCAACATTCAGATTTCTGGGTGGCGGGGGTCGGGGTCTGAGCTGGCTGTACAGTACTTGTCGCAGAGAATAAATTTATATGGGTTCCCCTCAAAGCTTAATTAGTGCACATGACTATGTCATTGGAAGGTCAAATAAAAAATGCCATGTTTCTTTGAATCTACCAAAAAAAAAAAAACCCTGCCCATGTGAAGGCTATTAATGCTTCTCATCTACAGTAATTCAGTATCAACAGGGTGTCATAAAGATCTCTCAAGAGGCCACGTTATTTTTTGGTCACCCCCTGAGTTGATGCCTCATACTATCTGTGTAGGGAGACTTGAAGAGACTGTGAGCAGGCCCCTGCAGATGTGGTCAGGGAGCCCCACTTGGTCTCGTTCAGCACTCTCATTTCCTAAAGCCAGGCAGCCTATTTCTGGGCTGCGTATTGTCCTGGATTCACTTTCATGAGAAACTGTTGCTGGTTTGCAGAACAGGAGGGAAAACACAGTGCCCTTTGCCCCCTTCAGCCACCACAACCGCAGGCTGAGCTGAACACCGCTGTTCATCTTTTACAGTTGGCCTAGTACTGATTCTGCCTTCTAAGCCGGCAGGTTCCTGGGGGTGTAAGAAAGCAAGTCTTTAAAAAACCTGCAATTCAGCGCTGCAACACTGCATGGAAGAACAAATGGGGCACTGCGCATCCTCTGCAACCTGTGCATCTTTCCCTCTGTGACCTGTATCTTGGAACGTGTAAAAGCTAGACATGGGCGTGCATGGGTGCTAGGTGGGTGAGGGAGCCGTATCCACAGATGAGCTTACAGGTCATCAACTCATCAAGAATAATGTGAGTTCTATCTGACTTTGTGGAAGGCAATGCCAGATGGGGCAGGGGGCTGGACACAATCTTTGTCACCCCCACCCCCCAAGCCTATACTTTCATTAGGGAAGACACAAACTTCCTTAAATTCACTTTCTTCCATTTGCAAAAGCACAGGATATTAATCTGCCACCTACTGTTCCGGTGCTGCCTAGTGACAGATGACTCATTTGCTGGGCCAGAGGGCTGATCATAGAAGCGGGCTGTAGTGACATGGTGTGTTCCATTGAGGGAGTTAACACGGCACCCTGGGAAGGGGAGAAGAGATAGAAATTGAGGGAGAATTAAGATTCTGAAGCTAAAATCTGCAAAGGAAAACCCTGTGTTGAGGCAAACATAACCTCCTTCAAACTTACAAGAGGTACCCTGAACAGTTACCCCAAATTTCCCAGATTGCTTTCCTGAAACTTTCACCAAGCCTTGAGAGGAAGCAGCGGTGCTATTTCATCCCACTGAAATCCTGTGTTCTGCCTGCCCTAACTGAAAAGCCAGACAGGCCAGCAGAAAGGGTTGTGGCATCAAACACACTGAAGATGACTGCTTTCCAGGGCTGCCAGGTGTTGGTGAGGGGGAGAAACCGCTTTTGCTTTCTACAGCCACACACACACACACAAAAAAAAAAACCAACAATAACAGCAGCAGATAGGTAATCAATATAGCAGCTTGTTTAAACATGTTTTGCACGTAGTCATCTGGTTGGAGATTAAGTAGGTAGGACCAAGAGTACGTTCTTCATTTCTGGGTATTTTTCAGAACTTCCTGTCCCATGCCTGGGAAGCCAATCCTAGTAATTCCACTCCAGTTCCATGCTCACTTTTTTGCTTGGAATTTTTTTTTTTTTGCCATCAACAATTCAATTAAATGTATATAAGAAAGCAGGAAAGGAAAAAACATCACTCATATGATCTCTCTAACAGAACCAGCATTAGCAGCATCTAACTGGAAGCTAGATTCTGCATCAGAGAACATGAATAATTGCCTACTTTGAGGTCTTGTTTATAACTTAGTTTTTCTACTGGAAATGGTAACTGCCTTACAGCCATCGATCCTAATGGCTAGATGATGCTATAGTGATGCTATAGCAACCACAATGGAATTGTTCGGAACTTTGTCTAAATTTCTCTACATAATCAATGGATTTCTACCATTCTTCTCATTTTTGCAATCATCTGTTATAGCGTACTAGTATTCTGTTTTACTCCATAATTATGAACACTTATGTGGTTTGAGATCACTGTAGCTGGTTGCCCTGAAACACACTGGTGTTTACCAGTTCAGGGCACAAGCAGGCTTTCATACAGTTTGAATCTGGGTGGAGAACAGTCACACAGGTCTCCTCAAAAGAGTTCAATTAAAATATATGCAGTACTTGTCTCTAAATTCAGGAAAAAAGGATACACTTCATTTTTAAGGTACAACATCAAAAAGCACAGAGCAACAAAAACGATGCAAAGTCTAGATGGTGGGGAATGGGTTTCCTGATCCTTCCTCCTCATCTACAGGCACCCCTATACACTAAGGGGCCCCTAAGTGCACTGACTTCCATCTTCTCCAATGATGCCATCAGGTATGAGGACACACACTGCCATGGGAATGAGCAGCTGCATATCAAGAACATGGGTGCAGGATGTGTAGACTTGCGGATGTGTGTGTTTGTGTGCAGAAGAACAGGTACAAAAGACACATTTTATTTGCATCTGAATGGTTGTGGCAGTATTTCTTGTTCATCACTTGGCTACTGACCGCTGCTATTTTACCCACATGGCCTCCCAGTATAGTGTCCACTGTTGGAGACTCATGAGAGAAATTTCTGTCTCATTTTAAGGCCAAGAGCTGAGTTCTTTTCCTAAACAAATGATCTGGCTTTTGTATTATAAATGTTGTCATGTCTCTTGCATATGAGAATGCCAAATATGCACCGGTTAACTAGAAACTGAAGGGCCAATCCTGTGGCCTTTTTGTGGCAAGTGTGTGGGTCACCAAGGGCATTTTTAGTGATTTGTGAGTTGGCTCTCCACACTTGTTTTTAACTTTTGGCCCTATGGATTTTATGTATGTATGAAAGGCGTTCAACTGTAAATAAGATCAAATATAATGTTTAAAAAATAATATACATTAGTATAACCAATGTTGAAATTTATGAAGGAATCGTATTTGTTATTAACAAGGAACACACTGCTCTCTTAGGGCTTATCCTTTCTACAGATGGGCTAGGAGACACTGATGAAGAGCCCTGCCTGGACCTGAACTTTATATCTAACTCACAAAGAATGTAAAAAAAAAGCCATTTCTTTCCATACATTGTAAAATATTTAGTTACTCAACTAATGGTATCCTACCAAACTGGCTTAGTAGAAGACCTTGCCTCAAATAGGGTATATTTTTAAGTTCTTATATGAAAATTAATGTTTACCAATAATTCATTTTAAGACAAAACTGACTTAAAAGTTTCATAATAAGCAGGCCCATTTTCATATTCTATGTTTGGGTTTTTCTACCCCTTTCCCCCCATCTTTTGGTAGAGGGGTTTTAACTCAACAGGCTACATACCACAGAATACTTAGAGGATAGAAGGTCATTAACACGAGACACTTACAGGATGCTGTAGGATGTAAGGTTGAGGTTGCATCCAAGAAGGACTTTGCACCTAGAAAAGGGAGGATTTTGAAAGAAACATTGATTTCTTCTGCAACAATAATCGAACTCTCTACAATTCTTTTTAATCGTGTTAAAAATCTACAGAAGGAAGATAAGGAGACAACACTATCAATGATTACAATGGTTAAGGCAGTTAGAGCTCCTGACCAACTGGTCACTCTAAATTGAGATGGAACGATCATTCAGAACCAATATTCAGAACTTTGCCCACTCAGTATGGAGTTACTGAACATTAGGGGCCAAGGAGCAGAAGGCATGGATGGGCTTCACCCTTGAGAAAGACACTGTCTAAGGAAAGGAAATAAAAACGTACACAATCCAAATTAGTGACGTGTTACAATCAAGGTATGAACTACGTTTTAGGAATACTGATGAATGAGGATTAATCGTAGAACGTTTCATTAGAAACTAGCCCTCCAAGCACATACTATTTATGAAGAATAACCAAATGCAATCGCTTTAATAATGAGGAAAACAAGTTGAGGAATTTTGTGTAGTCCTCAACAATTTCTAGTTAGTGAGGAGAAGAATGTCTGAAATGCAGACCTAGGATATTAAATGGGAGGTAATCAGATCTTGACATCAACGGTTAAGTTAAAAGGGCATCCACACAGCCACCTCCGAACTGAGAAAGCAGATGTGAGGGCCAGGTTTGTGGCAGGAAGGAAACGAACACCCTGCCCAGGAAGAGAGGAGGAGTCTGCTTTCTCGATGCCCGTGGCTTTTCAAGGTCTACGGAATTGTCAGGAAACATTCCGTTTTCCAGGTCGCATCAGAACCCTCCTGCGTCCTGTCCCTGAGTGTTAACTTCAGAGATTCTACAGAGAGAACACGGGGAAGAGTCATGGGAGAGAATGGAGCGCCATTTACCTTGACAGCAGAGCCCCGATACTTGCTTTCTCTGGTTTCCTTTGCCACCTAAGGCAGACCAAAGTTAAGTGCTTCTGCCTTGTTAACATTGCAGTTATCTGGACTGCAGCCTTTCCCACGGGGGGACCACGCCACCTTCTCAAATCCAACTGCATAAGCACATGGCGGTTTAGTGGAGAAGGCCAACTCCAACGTGAGTGTGGGCCCTTACAGACACAGCACAAGAGGCGAGTAGCTCCCGGAAAACCCCGATCTGGGCCTGATGTTCCCCACTTTTTTATGCTTCTATGGTCGTAACTGCCTATGCACTCAAGAGTATTATAGGGTTAGGGTGCTGTGACATCTAATCCCATTTTTTTTTTTTAATCTCAGCAGCGAAAGCAGCCACTATCAGTTACTAGTCCTCAATGCTCCCTAATTAAGAAATGGGAATAATAATCTATTACCTTTTTACCATCGGTTCTTTGAAAACCTGAAATAAAAAGAACTCCATCCCAAACTAACTGTATACAAACAACATTGTTGCAAACATTTTAAAGGGACCTCGGATTACTTGGGAGCACATCCACCAACCTCTGCTGGGCACTTAAGGATACAAGGATAAGCACCCATCATTTGAGAGGTTAGGCTACACAGAGCGTCAGGCAAATGGAAAAAAATTATACATGGGTCTCACAAAAAAATCACAGAATTCCCCAAGAAGGAAATGAGGCCTTGAAATGATAGGCTATCCGTAGCTAGCCGTGTCCTGCTGGTTCCCAACACTGATCTGATTTTTTTTATTCTATCAAACAACAGACAGGCGAACTGCTTTGAAGGGGAAATCAGTGGTAGAGAGATGGAGTAAGAGCTGAGAAGTCTATAGCAACATGATAATTGATAGTCTTTCGTGCGCTTTAGAGTGAGCTCACACGTGCCCTTATTTTTAGCAATGCAGACATGAAGGATCGCCATTTTCGGATCATCAGAGACGACATCTTAATGTCAGCTGTAAATGCTGCTTATGAAGGGAGATATACTATATCCACTCGCTCTCACTGAGAGACAAGGAACAGACTGGCATCGTTAACTCCTCAGCAACCAAAGAGACTTAAATAAGTGACTACCACATCCAGGTGACTGGCACATCAGAGGTAAGCAATAACTCAGGGAGGATAAAGGAAAGAAAAGGTATGGAGATTGCGGGGGACGACCCTAAAGGCTAACAGTGGCAGACACCGCTCTGAGACTCTGTGTGAGACTCTGCTTTCGGTATACAGCCTTCTCTTCTCTTTATATATGTTATTTTCATAGATTTTCAGCAGAGCCAACTTTGATATTACCTTATACTGAGAATTACTGAAAAAGTGCTGAATACATTAATATGTATAATGTTGCTGCTGCTGCTGCTGCTAGCTCACACTTACTGAATATTAATGCTATGCCAGTCCTGGGTGGAGCTCCTGATATTTTCATTTAGTGCTCAGAACTCTCTCAAGCTTGTAAGGGAGAAACTACGATCCCCATTTTAAAGATGAGGAAACTGAGGCTTACGGCTTTCAACTAGCACATCAGCTAGATCAGATGCTGTAGTCCCCTAACTCGAGACATCAGGACGAAAACATCTAACTCAGTATCACAAACAAGAACACCTGAGGTTTAGTCACACCAGATCCCAGCAGCCAACAGAAGAGAACTCCCCCAGGTCAGTAATTGAACTCAGTAACAACGCTGACTGGACCCAGGCAATGCACCTGCTGCAGGAAGAGAAAGGTGCATGTGCCTCGCTACGGCCGGAATACCATCAGATCAGTGTGGGACAGGGAGCTTATGAGGGCTCATTCCTCAGCTGGGAACACAGTTGAAGGTAAAGCCGCCTCACAAAAACAACGAGACGGGAGCTAATTAATGGCTTCTTCTTGGTGTGGGGAAGGACCTCAAATCTCGACTGCATCAGTTAATGTCACCTAATAGAGACGATCCTGTGTTAGCAGTTTTAACTGTCCTTTTAAAAATCGCTTCCTGCTATTGAGTAAACAAAGACAGGAGCATGTATCCGCTCGCCCGTCTGTGACTCTCCTAAGTTTCCATTCCTGGGACACAGGATGGGAGAAGGACCCGGGTTCATCCCAATTCAAGAACCATGTGATGATCCCAAGCATTTCCCTGGCTTTCCTCTCTCCTACACAGAGGAGCAAATCGCTCCACCAAATAGAAGGCAGCTTATTTATAAACTAGGTAGAGAAAGCTGCATAAAATTTGACTCAGATTTCATTTTAAAACTGTTCAGCATTTGAAGACACATGAGAATGCAGCAGATACAAGGTACGCTGCTGTCGGGTCCTGGAGTACAAACCTGGTAGGCAGACACAGGAGATGCAATATAAGGTGTAAGAGAAGTTTGACTGATCATTCGGTTTGTGGCAATACTGTATGGTGAAGTATAAAATCTAGAACAAACACAAAAGCCTTTATTAAGTAATCCTTCCAAGGAATCATTCACGGAACAATGTCTGACCCTTTCACCTTCACCGTCCCTCACGCCACGGCGCGCTGATCCTAGTGACATACCCGTTATGGAGAGCAGCTGTAGTTGGGTCATACGTGAGTGTCATTCCAGCCTAGAGGAAGCAGAAGGAAACGTGAAAATCCATCCAGAAAGGCACGGTTTGGAAACTCTGTCTGATAGAGTCCCCATAGCGTATGATGGCAATAGTCACGTTGGATAAAATCGCGAGTTTCTGTTAGCCAAGCATGCTTACAAACTCTGTGAGAATTGAGCTCCGCTGTGCTGCCCCACACGGCAGCCATTACTGCAAGGAGCTACTGAAAATTAAATAGAAACCAATCCCTCCAAAAATAGAGCCAGACATCACATGCGCCGAGGGCCACATGTAGCTGTCACTGGACAGCACAGATTCAAAACATATTCTTCACACATTCTGGGGTCTTTATGATCTTTTTAAACATAAAAAAATTTATTGAGCTACAAGAAAGAGAAAGCCCAATGCTGCATTAAGAAATTGAAGATCTTTTTTTAAGGATGCTTCAAAAGATTGTTTGCCTGTCTGTTTGCTTTGGGGGGGGGGAAGAGAAACAGTGTGTAGAGGTGGGGAGGGAAAAGCATGATCAGAATATTGTGTATGACAAAATATTTTTTCAGTAAGAAAACAACCCAAAATATAAAGGTCAATTAATTCTCGGTGACAAATATACTATTTATTCTAATGTTGAAGTCATTAAAGATTCCTGACTACGATGAATGAAAACCTACTGAGAAAGCTGAACCTCCACACTCAAGCACCTTTATTGCCATCGTTTTACAGAAGCGCGGTGTAGCTCTTCCCATCTCTACCTGTCCTCCCAGGGAGGGCACGCTCAGTACTCCTGCACCAGAGACAGCTGTAGTCCGACAGCCTTTGTGTGACAAGGCACCGACAGGGTGGTTTAGCCTGGATTGTTTCAGAGGTGTGGCAGTCCAGTCAAGATGCCCCTGTAGGGCTGGCTTTCCATGAGTGTTCAGGATGGCACAGCCACACTCAAGTTTCAAGAAAGGACTTACAAGTCTCACCTCTCCTTCTCTGTGCCAGGGCCGCCCATTAGGGATGTACTTGTTTGGGTTCTGCCTCTTCTTCTGTCCTCCATCCGCAAACTTGCACAGTAACGGTTCTGTAGGAGCTGTGGACACAGGAAGCTGATGTGAGCGCACAATTCTGAGCATGTCTGACAACATGGACAGGGGTTTCTCTTTCAGTAGGAGAGCGCTGTTGTTGCCGAAAACGAACACTTTGAAGGCAAAATCTCAGGCCCTGCGACTCCACGGAGGAACAGCAGCGCTGGCTGATGTCTCTAAACTGGAGAGTGACGGAGAAGCCACCTCTAAACACTGCAGCGCTGTGACTCTCTCAACCCTGTGTCCTCTACAGTTCCACCACTGGACAGTCAGCAGACACCCCCCAGAGGGACCCGGAACACTCCCCCAACTTCCCAGACAGTGCTCTGCTCCTGGCAGACGGTAAGACTGTGTTATGTCAATCACACCATACTTATGTTTACAGTTGTGTAGCTGTTCGTGAGTGTGGTGACTGCCTGTCTTCCTCCCCGTCTGTTCCATTATTACCATGTCCCCAGTGCCTACAGTATGGCCACACTGCAGGCATGGATAAATATGGGTGGGTCTCTTTTGTACTAAAGAAAGGTGCAGGGGCTGGAGAGACGATTCAGTGGTTAAGGACAGTTGCTGCTCTCGCAAAGAACCTGACTTTGGTTCCCAGCAGCACCTATCGGGCATCTTAAAACCACCTCTATGCAAATCCAGGTGCAGGAGAGCCAATGCCCTTTTCTGGCCTGTGAGGACACACATATGCACGTGAGCACACGTATGTGCACATACCCATGAATGAAATATTGAAGTCACAAACACCTGCCCTTTTTACTGAAAGGTTCTGCCATGTCTCAAATCTTCCCATGGACTTGTTTTACCATCCATTCACCATGATCCAAAGAAACATCCAAGAAATGAACGTTCAAAAACAAAACAAAACACAAAATACCCTCACTGAAAATGAGAGGCAGGTGGCACAACAGGCATCCATGGTTTCCCCTCCACCTTGCCTTTCTGTGACAGACAAACCAGTGCAGTCCTGGAGTTGTGTGTTTTCCTGTATGTGCCTAGTTACTGCAATAAAGGCTCTCACACCTTCCTGTCTGGCTCCCACACTCAGTTCTTTGTCTCCTGGAGAACCACAGCTACTCCTTTCAAGTTCTCTTTCAAAGTTAAATAACCATGAAGAGAAAAACATCACTTGTGGGGAATTTGCTCCTTTTCCCTTTGCCTCTCATTATCCTAATTCAGCTCTTATTTTATATCACCACTACCCACCCACTAATGACAGGGGAGGAGCAAGACTGTCTCTTCCCACCTACAACACAACACACACAACACAAAAGCTGCAATCCCTTCCCAGTGTCTGGCATCTGCATGTGTCCCTGGGCTGCCCACTTCTCAGTGGATGCGTTATGGTGCGGATGTAAGTCATCTTCCCCTGGTGCAAGCTCAGCCTGCAATGCTCCAAGGTAGGGAGGGCCTGGCAGGAGGCCCTTAGGTCACTGGGGCCACATTGGGGCCACGTCCTCAGAAGTAGTGAGGGTGGCTCTCCTGAGATCTCAAGGTTTCCCAAGAGTGAGTCCCACTCTTTTTCCCTACTGCCACGTGGTCCTCACTGGAGTTGAGCTGATGCTGACACCAGGCCCTGTAACTTTCTGAACTATGACCTAAATAAACCCCTTGTTTATAAAGGTAATGAAACAGGATGGGAAAGCTAATAATGAAACCGTTAGGTGTCTGATGAAGATCTTGTGTATGCTCTTATTTACCTCCTGATTCTAACTCTCCCACCCCAGACTTTCATGAATGAAGAATCCCATTTAAGGCAAACTGAGCATGAAGGAAGATGGATGGGCAGAGGTCAAAAGTCCCCAATGTAAGTAAACTATACAACTTGTCCAACCAATACAAGGTTATGGTTTTTGGGAAATTCTGCCCAATATCCACAGAAGGTAAAAACTTTCACACAGTGGATCAGGACAACTTTGTAATAATGACCAATGGTCCTTCTAACTCCACAACTGGACTAGCATGGGACAGATGGGAACCCAGGCTGAGAATAAGGCATCCTAGCAAAAGCAGCAGATAGAATACACGCCCTCCTGAGAGGAGGGACTTACCACATCTGACGTTCCCTTAAGTTACCCGCTTTTGTAGGCAATCAGAAAGTGGCTTCTTGAACTTCAATACTAAAGCCAGCCTTTCCCAGGTCCCTATGTGAGGGACCTTGTGTGCAGGACCAGATGGGGCTGTGGTGGTGCAAGCTGGTCCAGCTGATGACTAAGGACAAAACAAGAGCTCAGCTGAGACAAGCAAAATCCACTGTGCAGAGCCCACTGTTGCTCCAGGTTGGAAGGCTGAGTTTTATATGCTATGCTCCCCTAGGGTTAGGGAGAGCAGGAGATAACCTGAAGGGCTGGACCTCTGCCCACGCTCACAGTGAGGAGGCTTTAGAAAAACCAACTCTGGGTTTACTTGGTTTGTCAGAAATGCAAACTAGCTTCTTGCATTAGCATAAAATTCTCACACAGAGTGAGGGCAACCAGGCGGGGCTCACTCTAAGGTGCATCTCCAGGTAAATGGCTAAGCAGCAAGACCCTTAACATATGCTTAGTGACCAATGCGCTATCTGGGGATCTGGGGGTAACATAATTCCTAGGCATGTTTATTCATCTGGATTCTGCCTGGTCAGAAAGAAACCCTAGGTGCCAGCTACCGTATGGTGTGGAGGTGAAGGTCTGGAGAGGGGTGGGGTATTTGTAAATACACCATTTACCATGAAATGAACAGACTGGGAGAAGTTCTTTTTCAAAGTGAATTCTGTTTACTATGCTATTCTGTGCCATCATTAAGAATTTTCCCTCCTAAAAGTGAACAGTCAGTAGATAAAGCAGTGTGTACACCGGAAGTGTCCATCTTAAGCAAAGAGTTTCCTACTTTAAAGAACTGTAAGCAGTTAGAGATGGCATGTTTGTGGGACAGTTGCCAGCTCCCCATTCAGCAAAGCCAGACTGCCTCACACTCCGTGGGAAACAGCAAAAATCCCAGCACCTTCCTTCCCCTATCAAAATTCTCTTCGGTCTACTCAGCCTAGTGTTGATGAAGTGTCAGGTCCGTAAGAGCAAGATGTATAGCAGAACAGTCCCTAAGTCAGAGGTACGTGAGTTCAGAGGGGACAAGAATGGGCCCTGGTGGATGTATAGTCATTAATAGGATGGAACACTGAGTTAGACACGTGCTTTAATAAAAACGTTCCACTGAAACAAATACAGATGCAGGAACAGCTGCCATTCTTTCCTGACACTGCTCCACTGACCTGGGGGGCACTGCTAAGAAAGAGACCATGCTTGCAAGCTCTTAATGCCTTACTGACCATAAAGACCACCCAGCTGCTAGAGGAAAAGCAAGCCACACAACATTAGGGAATTTCCCGGTGTCTTTAGCCACAAAGGGTTTAATTCACTGTAACTGACAGTTGTCTTGACACCGTGCAACAGTTGGGTGAGTGTGGTTAGATTTTCGGGTGGGAAAATAAGAAGTGGGCCAGATTTTTGCATTTTGTTTGTGTGCGTGCAAGTCTGGCGGGCGGCCTCACTTCGTGAGCCTCTCCTGTGCTTCTGCTATACTAGACTGCAGTGCAGGTCCTTGGCTCACCTCTGGGAGCTGCAAGCACAGGTTCCAGAGACTAAAGAAGCAGGGATTCCTGTGTGATGTCAGCTTGCTCTCCAGCAGGGACCCTTCAGGCAGCCTCCTTTGTCTTTTAGAAAGGAGATACTGGGTAACCAATGGCATGCCCGAAGTACCAGCGATGTGACCTGAGCAATAGTTAAGTTTGGCTGGATGACTTCACAGAATTAGTATGCAACAGCCAATCTCTGGTGTGGTCATTTTTCTAGAATAAGTATTCTTTATGAGTTTCCTTACTTATAACTGTATGCATGTGAATGTGTCAACGGAGGCCAAAGAGCAGAGGTCTTGGGTCTCTCCTGGAGCTGGAGTCACAAGCAGTCACAAGTGAGCTGGCCAACTTGCGTTCTGG
This sequence comes from Microtus oregoni, assembly GCF_018167655.1. Taxonomy (NCBI): domain Eukaryota; kingdom Metazoa; phylum Chordata; class Mammalia; order Rodentia; family Cricetidae; genus Microtus; species Microtus oregoni. The sequence goes on from NW_024543096.1 coordinate 15,430,904, forward strand.
GGACTTAACTCCTCTGTAAGAGCTTTTAACTGCTGAGCCATCTCTCCAGCATCTTTAGCAGTAACGCCGTACCTTGATGTGGAAAAGGCTAATGACAGAGTTCTGATGAGTGGTGTGTGTGTGTGTGTGTGTGTGTGTGTGTTGTTCACATGTGCATACAAGTCTAGCTGGTCATGTCTATTACCTTATTCATCTTCCTCCATCTTATTTCTGGAGCCCCAGGCACCAGTTTATTTACTGAGCCATCTCCCTAGTCCTTGATGTATTGTTGCTCATCTATTTCAAATAAAGATAGGATATATATATATATATATATATATATATATATATATATATAAACTACACACACACACACACACAACACAAACTACACTGAACCAAGTATACAAGCGCTCTTAGGCTGAATGTACCTTTAATAAGAGTGAGCTCTGACATCTTGTGTGATTTCCCAGGTCACGATCTCTTATCAGCCAACCCAGGAGAGGTATTTCCTTATGCATCGGAACCAACAGGAACATATACCTTCCAAATTCTGATGACTGTAGTGCTACCTTGCACACAGTGAGGAGCCCCAGGCAGTACCACAGATAGACAGTGAGCTCATTTTTCCTGGCACCTCGTGAGAGCCATCTAAGGCAATGGCACTACTGGTTTTTCCAACGTCTTAAAGCTGGTGCTCTTTACACAGGCCTGCTTCTGTGGGGCTGACACTCCCTCCGAAGACAGCAGGAGTGGCTATACCCACGATGCCTAGCTGCAGTTTCCATGATGTATTTATCAGGCCCCCAAAGCTCAGGGTGTGATGGTCTGTGCAGTTGTGCGCACTGTGGTGCAGGAGGGGAATCTTTGCCCGTCACTGTATTCACCTAGCTACCTTGCCTTTGGGGGTCAGCTGGGGTCAGTTCTGCAGTTCCCAGAGAGCAGACCATCCCCCAGTATACCCTAAATGGGGCTTTCTTCATGCTTTCATGCTCAGACGCTAAGAGCAGTAGCCACTGGGGAGCCCACCCTTTCCACAGCTCCCATTTTTTTTCGTTATTCAGTATTTGATTTTAGTCACCATACTGCAAAGTGTAGACTGTCCTTGACAAGGTTCTTTACCCGATCTGGAAGAGCAGTATCAGCCACCTCAATCAGTTCTGGTAATGATGGCTACTTGAAAAATGTCCTATCACAGGGAACTGACCCAGTAGAAAGAAAAATGAAGTTCCGAGAAATCTTTTTTTTTTTTTGAGACAGGGTTTCCCCATGCAACACCTAGGAATCATTTTTCCAAAGAAGCTCTTTCCACCTTTCTACTTCAGCTGGCATTAACTACCTTTAAATTAATTTTTTTTGTTTGTTTAAATCTCTGCTTCACTGTGAAGCAAAAAAATAAATAAATAAAAATTAAAAAATCTGGACTTGGTTTTGGGTTCTCCAGAAAAGCTGAGCCCTGGCTTCAGAACCAACATGAGAATTCTGCTCTGTTTTTACAGCAGCTGCCCACTGTCCCCGTGTGTGTGCTTAGAATCCAGAAAGCAGGGAACACCACACGCTGCGTTGTCATCCGGTCACCTGTGTTTGGAGGAAGTTGCTAGCTCCTCTCTACTCTGTTGTGAGTTCATGGCTGAGAATGGAGCAATTTCTAAAACCCTTGTTTTGAAGTTGTAAGCGTACCGTTCCTTGTGTGGAAGTCACTGGCTACGCTATTCAAGTACTGCTTAATGTAGTGACGTATTAGAGACTGACTTTAGCAGCTTATGGCTTGGAACCCCGTGGGGACACTGGGGGAGCTCTTGCAGAAACACAGAAAAGTCTGGTATCCCCAGTCAGGTTTTGGTCAACTTGACATGCTCTAGAGTCACGTAGAAGGGGATTATCAAATGAGAAAATGCTTCCACCCCGTCGGCCTGTGGGCAAGTCAATGGGAGGCATTCTCTTGATTGATGACGGGTGTGGGAGGAGCCAGCTCGTGGGAGAGAGGGGGCAGTACCCGCCTTGGGCCTGTGGTCTTGGACAGTATAAGAAAGCTGGGGAGCTTCAGTTCCTTCCTTGAGTCCCCACAGTGTAAACTGAGAGGTGTAAGATAAAATCGACCCTGTCTTTCCAAGGTTGCTTTTGGTCACAGTGTCTCAACCCAGCAGAAACCCTAACCATCTGGGGTGAATTACGAGAGAAGAGAAGAACTATGTTCATAAAACCTTTTTTTTTTTTTTTACTGGCTATGCTGCTGAAGACAACACATCAGACTTCTGATGCACAAACAAACCCAAAGTTGTTAACTGTATTTCCAGTCTCTACATGCTTATAGTTCTAAGACATAAAATGAATAAGGAAAACAGGCTTCCTAAGCAAAAGCAAAATTCCTGGGTAGGTTTTCCCTTTATTCTAGAAAGACCCGTAAAGTTCAGAACAATTTCAAGACCTTAGCTACACTGGGTTTTAAGATGGGGCACTATGGAACAAATTCAAATGTAATGGATATTGTTGGCATTCCCTATTACTGTGAGACTATACAAAAAATATTACAGTCAGCCATGCATACATGGAGTGTTTTTTTATGATCAGCTTTTAATGCATGACTTTTATTAAATATTTTAAGAAGTATTAACCATCCAGAGAGATGGCTCAGCGGTTAAGAACACTCCTTTTCTCCTTCCAGAGATCCTGAGTTCGATTCCCAGCACCCGCACGGTGGCTCACGGCCATCCGTCCTGAGCTCTGGCGCCCTCTTGTGGGGAAAAAAGTATTTATTACAAGGTAAAAATATACCTCCACTAAGAACATGCCAGAGACTGACTCCCCAGGCTTTGCCCTTAAATGCTCCCAGTGAGCAAGCACTAACGATTACTGGTCTTTGACAGGCATACTGCTTCCTGTTTTGCCGTTTCTAGCCAACCAAGGGGCACAGCTGGCCTTTGCCTGTCACTGTTCTTCTTCCCAGGGCTGATGTGGTGAGACCTAGGAGCCCCGTCTGCTTTTGTCTCTTCCACAGCTGTGAGGAAAATGATACTGGCAACTTATTCACACCTGTCTCATATCTGATTGGTTTTTGATTTATTAAATTTATTCATTAATTTTACATCCTAACCAAAGTTTTCCCTCCCTCTTCTCCTCCCATTCCCTTCCTCTACCTTCCTCAATCCACTCCTTTTCTGTTTCTGTTCAGAAGGGGGCAGGCCTCCCATGGGTTTTGATTCTTAACTGGGATTTATTTCTCAACTCACAACCAGCTCTAGACCCCTAAGAGAGTGGAGACCTGGAATGCTTTCCTCTTCCATGCCTGCTGTTTTTCTAAGCGTATGTAGATGCATTCACTTTTACAATCTGTAATGGTAGGTCTGTCCCCTTCTTTCAAAGACCCACCTGTTTAATGGCTATCCAGTGTTAAATTTGGAAATGGGTCACACAGAGTTTCCGCAGGGCAGCTAACAGCTATACTGGTTAGGACACTGGGTCCAGGTTAGTTCTCCAAGGTTTGAAACTTGCTAGTTAAGGTGTATAAGCCATTTGATGCTTCTGGTTTCATAATCTGTGGAATAGGGGTTATAGTACCTTCTTTCAGGGGTTGTTCCAATTAACACAGTGCTTAAAAACACACATACACACACACACACACACACACACACACACACACACACACACACACAAAGCCACTCTTCCTTAGCGCACATAGACTCATTCAATGTACTTCAGAGGTCCGGAGGGATGGGCGGACATGACGTGTTTTACAGTACTAGATACGCTGTTGTCCCTGGGGATAAGGTACAGTGGCAGGCGGCAGCAGAGTGGCAGGGGTGCTCACAGCTCCAGGAGTTTGCCAGCTAATGCCATAAGCATATTCTTCCCAGAAACCATGCCCTCTTCCAGAGGATAGTAGAGGAGCGTTTGAGACAAATCCCAGTGCCGATCATGAACAGTGTTTGCGCCTGAAGCACAGGTCCCACTTTCGGCATGAGCCCTACATAACTGAAGTTTCTCACCCTGTTTCCAATGTCCCAGTAAGCGGAAAACTGCTATCACATCAGTTCTCCATAATACGATTTAAAAAATTATTTATTTTTATTTTATGTGCATTGGTGTTTTGCCTGCATGTATGCCTGTGTGAAGGTGTCAGATCTTGGAGTGACAGACAGTTGTGAGGCGTCGTCTTGGTGCTGGGAATCGAACCCAGGCCCACTGGAAGAACAGTCAATGGTCTTAACCACTAAGCCATCTCTCCAGCCCGCCCCCCATAGTAGGATCTTTATCCATCGGTATCAAGTAGTGAAAAGCTCAACCAAATTAACCAAGGTTCTTCTACCCAGGGACGGTCCAAGCAAATCTGACCTACTTCAAACCTGCCAGCACTCAGACTCAAGGTAAGTATAAAGAATAACACCCTGGCATTTTCAAAGGAAATGGGAAATAATATAAAATAATAGTAATAATAATAAATAAGTGGGGAAAAGTGGAAGAACAGAACTTATAAACAATTTAAAGAAACCGTAAGAAAGAACAAACAGACTCCTCAAAATAATGGTAACAGCAGGAAACAGTGTGTTTAAAAAAAAGCATTCACATGAAAGTTATAATGTGATACCTCCGAATTTTTACAAGCTATGAACGTATCTATTATATGTCATGGCTCCAGCTAGGGTTTCCCAATGTCAATATAAACACACAGGTTGGCAGACTGATGGGCAACACAGAACGGAGTATTCAAACATGGACTTTTTTTTTTTTTTTTGAGACAGGGTCTCACTATGCAGACTTGGATGGCTTGAAACTTGCTCTGTATGCTATAGTGGTCTTATACTCATAGAGATCCACTTGCTTCTGCCTTAAGGGCATGCACCACCATGCCCAGTTTGGCCTTCTAGAAGCTAGTCAGCATGTGTTACAGCTAAGATGATGTCATTATTCACTTAGAGCTTATCTTTGGGGGCTTTCCTACCTCTTTAGTTTTTCTTTTACTGGAGAGGATGTGAGCTGGGTTCTAACTGGCTCTGCCAATGACTCAAGAGCAGCAGATCCCCTCTGAGGATTCAGCGCGGCAGGATGGAAGCTGCGGCAGGATGTGATTCTAGCCACAACGCCATTTCTTTTCTGAACTTGGCTCCAGCGTCAGCAGGCAAACTGCCAACCATGCAAGAATCCAAGTACTAATTCTGCTTATGCCAGCTAAACAATGCGTCATCAAACAAGCCACCTTCTGACTATTTATGAGATGTTATGTCTACCGAGCAATGAGCCTGCAGTATTTAAACATCCAAGAAGTCTCATTTAACATAACCTGCCCACCTCCGACATTTTATTTTCTACCTGGTTGGATGGATAATCTCAAGCACTCCCCAGATGAGGAGAGAGCTGCCCCTGAGATGCTGGCTAGCTTTCAAAGCTCTTCTCAGTGTGTGTACAAAAGGAACAAGTCCAGAGAAGCTGAACACTATTCAGATTCCTTATGGGTTCCAACGTGTGCTGGGGACTTGTTTTGGGGAAAGGCTGAGTTCACCGCGAGAGTGTGCTTCCAAATCCCCAACTCAGCCCGGAGGCAGTTCAACCTCAATTATATGTCAGGAGCCTCCAAGCAGCTCTGGGTATTGGAATGAGTACTGCAGACAAATGCCCCGAGAAACCACTCAATCACTCCAGCAGGTAAGGGGCAGAGCACAGAAATAAGAACAATGGCAGTGGGTTTTTGATCCTACTGCACGTACTGGCTTTGTGGGAGCCTAGGCAGTTTGGATGTTCACCTTACTAGACCTGGATAGAGGTGGGCGGTCCTTGGGTTTCCCACAGGTCAGGGAACCCTGATTGCTCTTCGAGCTGATGAAGGAGGGGGACTTGATCGAGGGAGGGGGAGGGAAATGGGAGGCGGTGGCGGGGAGGAGGCAGAAATCCTTAATAAATAAATTAAAAAAAAATAAAACTACAAAAAAAAGTGCTCTTGCCCACAACCGACTTGCAACCTAGTCCTGAACCCCCAGATCAGCACATTCAGAGATTACCAAGCATCTGGAGATGAAGTAGCATTAAGCACGGCTGGGAACACAGAGGATGGCTCGGTTGCAACACTATGCTCCCCGCAGCCATGCTTGCAATATGACGGGACTCATCTGTCTCCTGTACTCATTTGTCCCTCGGTACAATGTGGAAGAAACTATTCTCTATCTGCTGCAGCGTTGCCCAGGCTCCTAGAATCATCTCTATGTGGTCTGGAAATCACCCGGTTTTCCTTGAATGGGTGTGACCTGCAGTCTGTGAACCCACTTCAAAGGAAACGGTCTAACGATAACCACGAAGCCCTTTAGAGAACAAAGGAAACTGCTCGCCCCAATCTGTGACTCTCTGCGAAGTCTCTCTCGGGAGGGAATTGGCAGGTTTTTATCTGAGGCTGAATCAATTGGCCCTGGATGCATTTCCTTTTTCAGTCACCCTTGCTGCTGCATGAAGAATGAACTAAGAAAAAAGCCACAAGTAAGTACAGATCAGTCCCAGGAGGGGACGAGAGCTCGGGTGGGTGGTGTGGGATCCTGAGCATGCAGAGGGCACGCAACCTGGCACCGTGCTAAACTCACAGGGCAGGCTTCTACTACTCTGAGGTGAAAACATTCTCCTTTCTCTCCTTGCATCCAAGTGGTGCGGATGGAAAAAGAAACCTAACTCAGAGAGCAAAAGGAAGCTCCTCCGCTAGGCTAAGTTCCTCAGACAACTGTCCTTCCAGGACCTAGATTTTATGTTCCGAATGGATGCCTATGGGCAGTTTACCTCCAACAGTAGCTTTGGAAGTGATGTGTTGTTGGGATTTTAATATTACAAGATCAGGTGTGGCCTGTGGTACTACACAGACATACAAACTAGTTCCTCCATGAAATGAAATAGATCTGGATGCCAAAAATTAAAGGGACGGTCTACTCATCCTCATCAGTCATCCAGTCAAAGATGGAAGCCAGGAGCTCTCAGAGGATAAATACCCCACACTGGTCACCCCTGCACAGCCTAAGAGCAGCGGCTCACTCCAGCGAATCCTGGATGGAACGAAGCGAACTTCAAGAGACCTCAGTGCATTCTGGCTGCATTCTGTGTGACAAACCAAGGTACTACATGTAAGCTATTGCCATTCAGAGATGGGGTCTGAACAACATTCTAGGTTACTCAGGTTCGATTCACATGATCTACTTCTGGATTAAAGGGTTTTTTTTTTTGCATATGAAATGAGCCAGACACATTCTGGGGACAAAGATGCCTTTGGCCAAATGGCACGGTTTCCTCCTCTTCTGGGTTCCTGCATGGTTGTTTACTACTGTTACCCTGGTTTGGGTTGATTCTTCCTGATGCAGCTGACCTGGTGAGACTAGCGGGCAGGAAACTGAAGGAACCCCAATGCAGACTTCTACATAAGCAAGAGTAGATGGGCCAAATGTGGGTACGCAGAAACAGACAACGATGCTATAAGCACAGACTTGTCCAGAGCCAGGAGCGAGCCTGAGTGTACAGCGGGGTAGGCTATGACAAAGCAGCAGGTGCTTCTCTACTGTCCAGTTCTAACAGCTCCAGTATGTCTCTTTCAAAGCAAGGCAAAGTGGTTTCTGAATTCAGAGACACTGTGTGCTGGCAGGGAGCACGCTGGGGACTGACTGCAAACTGGAAGGCACTTGAGTATTTCCCACATGCTATTCTGTTAGGAGCCAGTGCTGTCTCGGTGCTATGACGTAATGAAATCCATTCAAAACTAACACACACTGGCTGTTGCTTGGTACAGCCCAATCACTGCAAGGCATAAACAAAAAGAGATGAGAAAATGGCTTCTAGGAGCTTCCAGTATAGTGGGACTTGACACGTGTAACCCCAATCAGTGTTCTGATGGCGATGTGAATCCTTTGGGGCCCCCCAGGCAGAATGTAACACAGCTGAGTCAAAGCAGGTCCCCACAGGGAGAAGACAGACTTGAACAGTGTAGGAAGGTAAGGGGAGGGACCTCCATTTTAGTGGGAAGCAAAGAGATCAAGGTATAGGAGCCTCGGGAGAGAACATGAGGAGACATGACAGAGCACCATGTAGAAGGGGTTCTACTTGTGAGTCACTACTGGGGACACAGGCCAGAAGGTAGGAGTGGAGGGACAACACTGAGGAGAAAGGGTTCTAGTCACTATGGCCTTCGGTGTCATTCTGGGAATCCTTGGTCTTTTCTTCAGTGGTGATGGCCGTGGGAGCACGGAGAAACAGAAAAGATGTACTTTGTCTAAAGTTCTCTGGATACTTAGAAAGCAATGTGAGGGAAGTCAGGCCAGACAAGGCAAGTCATTGGCAGAGATAAGGGGCACACCAGGCAGTGACAGCAGGCATAGAACAAAGGGGCAGAAATAATTAGGAAGAAAAATCAAGGACTTGAGTGATTATTTGAGTGGAAGAAAGGAAGAATAGAGATAGCTAGGGGAATCGAGTCCTGGGTTTCTGACTCCGCTGAGGTAAAGATGGTAAGAGCAGTGAGGGCAGAGGCCTTGGCTCTGGAGACAGCGGACACATGGGAAAGACATGGCACAGATGACGTCAGTCACGAGCAAGTGTTCAACTGTGTTTTTATCGTACTGTGTCTTCCCCTTTCGTAAGACATGCCAGAACTCTAGCTCCCAGCACCCCAGAATGTGACCCTGATTACAGACAGGAACTTAAAAAGTTCCTATCAAAGTATATATATAAAAGACATCATGATAGTGGATCATTCATCTGCTGTGATAGGTGTTCTCATGACATCACTAGGGTGGGCCATTCATCCGCCATGATTGGTGTTCTCATGACATCACTAGAGTAGGCCATTCATCTGCCATGATTGGTGTTCTCATGACGTCACTAGAGTAGGCCATTCATCTGCCATGACTGGTGTTCTCATGACATCACTAGGGGGAACCAGAGGTGTTCTCATAAATGAAAGAACACACAGAGGGAAGGTGTTGTAGAAACCCAGAAAAAGAAAGGCCAACTGCAAGCGAAAGGGGTTCTTGGAACAGCCCCTTCCCTCCAGCCCTCAGCAAGAACCTACCTTGTATTCCTCCAGCTTGGACTTTTGGCCCTCAGAATGGAGAGTCACTAATCTCCTATTTGTGCTATTTTTTTTTTTACAGTTGCCCCAGCACACAGAATGCTCACCTAAAGGAACTGAACTACATGCTAGAAGAAGATACCAACCTGGAGAGGACTGAGGCGTGATGGTAAGTGAGATTCCCATTGAAAAGTGTTTTCAGGAAAACACAGCCTAAGCTTCGAGATCACAAAAGGTGAGGATGATTGCAAACACAACTGAATTATCATCCTCTGGAGAAATCCTAACAAAGTAGTTTGCACTGCTAGCCACTAAATCCTGTAATTAAAATCATCCATGATGGCTATATTCACTCTTTTCTTTTTGTCTTGTTTCTAATCGTGATAGTTTTGCCCACTTGACACAGCCTACAGTTGCCTGGGAGAACGTACCAATGCCCGTGGGCATGTCTGGGGGGCGGTTGTAAATGAACTGATATGGAAGACTCAGCACACTGTGGGTGGCACCGTTCCCTAGAGCAAGGGTTCTAAACTATAGGAAAAGAGAGAAATCAAGCCACGCACAAGCAAGCGGGCATGAATTCAACCCTTCTCTCCTTGCTCTTGACTGTGGACGCGATGCGATTCCCTGCTGCCACCTTGGCTTTCCCACAGTGATAGAAAGTAACCTGCAATATCGAGCTAAAATAAACCCACGGCTGCTTGCTTTCTCTAAGGGCATTTTTTATCACAGCAATAGAAATGAAAGTAGAATATTAACTGTCTGTGGATTATCTTCCATTTGCTCACCAATTAGTTTTGTTAGGAAAATGGGATATAAGCAAAAATCAGATACGATTATAGGAAAGGCAGGCATAGCAAGGCCCCAATGGGACAAGATCACAAACAGAGCCAATATCCTCTTAGAAGGGGAAAGGAAAGCGCAGGACACAGGCGTGGGTCCTTCAATAGAGGACGCAGAAATCGGGTGGCATTTCTGGTACCCCAGAGTCTATGCCTTAAATAGAAAGTGTGGTCATCCTCTTTGAGATGTTGGAGGGCTGCCTGGGTGGGTGACGGGGAGAAGGGAGGATGTGGGGGAGTCTGAAGAACAGCAGGAGAAAGAGTGGTGCTGAGAGTCCAGCCGATTTTTCATGGCGCCACAGAGACAGAGAAAATGGTCTCAGCATCCTTCCAGCAAGGGGCAACCTACAGCGAATGTATAAGGAAGCCAAGCTGCCACTCAAGGAAGGATTGCACCATCAACAGACCCTAGATTTTATAAAGCCAGGAAACAGATTAACAAGTCAACTCTTAGCAAGAACAGGAAGAGCCCCCTGTATTTCAGAACGGGCCTACCAGGAGTCTGGGTGTGACCTCGGCATACAAGGCTCCATGAGGTGTGGTGGTTTGGGTTACAGACAGCACAAGCAGGATGATGGTGGAGAATGACTGAAGCTGAGTGTATATAAAATAAAGACCATAGGTGCTGAGCTCTCAGGGAATGTGCCCATGCCCAGGAAGGCTCGTGAGGGTGGTGGCGACGTGAGTTAAAATATGATCGCAGGTCAAAGGAGTCAATTCTACCATGCTTGGCGAGTCAGCTAGGTACCTACAGCTGACACTCCAGCTCCTCCTGGCTGGCGCACACGTAAATCATATTTGCCAATACAAACAGGTAAGCGTCACAGAGGAGCGAGGGGTTTGGAGCAAGGGGTTTGGGGGTCTGAAGAGTCACTGTGTGCTGAAGTTACATACATGCTATATACAAGATGATTGATAAAACTTGAGGCAAACAACATACCAGAAACTCCTGGCGGGGTCTTAATGAATTTTCCATTAAAATGACCAATTACGGCTTCGCATTTTTCTGTTGATTCCATCCTAGTCATATAAAAATAAGACATCCATAAATATGCTGCACACGCAGAGCACTAAGAGACCTTATCCAACTCCTGCTGTAGGTTTAGGAACCAAAGGGAACCTAGCAGAAAACCATGGGTGTAATAACGAAAAAGAGGGCTTACTCTCTCATTAGCTGTTGCTCTGGCATTTCTACAGCAAAATAACTGATCCCAGAGTTATTATAATTGCAAAAGACAGAATATTCGGAATTATGAAAGACAGTAAATTCTATGAAGAGTGTCTCAAAGCAGTCATATGAAATTATGAGTTTCTAATGGCTGGAAATTTAAAATTATAATAATTCATAATTTAAAGTAATTCGTAACTTTATTAGTCATGACTTTGTGCTAAAAAGAACAGTTCAGATTTTTTTGTTTTAAAGATGGTCTTCCTTTATCCCAGCACTTGGGAGGCAGAGGCAGGCGGATCTCTGTGAGTTCGAGACCAGCCTGGTCTACAAGAGCTAGTTCCAGGACAGGCTCCAAAACCACAGAGAAACCCTGTCTCGAAAAACCAAAAAAAAAAAAAAAAAAAAAAAAGATGGTCTTCCTTTTTATGAACTCTCATGCTATTGGCTCATGTCAGTCAGAGGCTGTGCCTTATGTGTTTCTAACTTTCACTCACTCCGAGTTTAAAATTAAATTAGTGAACTTAATTATGTAGTTTATTATCTTGACTTTGGAGCGGGAATTAAAGGCTGGAGCCTAATTTTACAGTTTATTTTACATCTACAGGTGACTAAATACAGCTGAGAAGTACTTCTGGGGACTTAATGACTCTGACTTGGAAATATCCTTCACCTTTCTTTCTTCGGAGGAAATATCCAATTACCTTCTCAAAACGTATTATACTCAGGTTCACTCAGTCACACCTCAGTTTTAATTAGCAGTGATGGATCTTAAAAACCAGCAGAATTCTACTGGACGCTGGAGGGATGATGTCACTCTGCGGGGGTGACGTAACTCTGTAGGGATGACATCACTCTGAAGGGGTGACATCACTCTGAAGGGGTGATGTCACTCTGGTGATCTGCATTCAGAAGGGCACCAGGGAGGAATGACATGAGGCCAGAGCACCGAATGTCTTGCCTGTAGCCTTTTCATCAATGACGTAATCAGTATGCACTACTAACACCACTGAAAGGCTGTCTGGGTTTTATTCCAGATTGTGGTCCAATGGAGCAAGTGACTAAAAGTCAGCAGAACCAAGTTGTAGCCCTGGCCTTTGTGACTTAATGGCGAGGTGACAACGAAAAGGTCCCTTAGAAATAAATGCATTAACAAATAAATGTTTTGTTGACATCTCGAGTTTGTGGTAAGATGTGAATGTCATTTTTATTGTTAATTATGTGAGCATTCCCCTCCAAAATCAGTTTACAATTTAATGCTGATGTTATCTGTCATTGCTCACTGCCAATAAATTATCAAACAATTCTCTATAAAATCAGCTTTTGTGTAGGGACTTTAAGATTATAAATCTGCCATGAATCAAAGCTCTTTCTGTTTAATTCTCTAGAAACCATTTTAGCCACTAAAGGGGTCTTTCTAGGAAGACAAAGATTTTATAGCAGGGTAGGGATGTCTAGGTGTTCCTACCTAGAACAGTCATTAGAGAAATAAACCCGAAGAATTATAAACTGTTAGTAGCTTCTGAGTTGATGCGATGGCTAGGTCTTATACTCCCTTTTCTTTTCTGAATGTCTGAAATAGTTAGCTTAAAAAAACTTTAAACCTGCTTTATTATAAATCAGATTTCTGTCTGAGAAAAAGACACAGATTTATCTATGAGCCTCAGGAGGTTGGTCGTCTGTAGATGGTTACAAGCATCTTGAAGTAAAGAGTGAAGCTGTCAGGACCATGTGTCCAAGGCCACTGTGCTTGTGACAGTTCCAGCCACAAGCCATGGAGTACTTCAGAGTGCTCGGTTTGAGGAGCCCAGAACTTCTCAAGGCTTGGAAAATCTCATGTGTAAAGTCACAAGCAACTTAAGTCCTCAGTACAACTGGCTCCCAAGACCCTGGCTCGAGCGTTCTATTTCTGGTCATTTTTCACTTTCTAGAATGACTTAGCAGAGCCACAACTGTTCCTAAGGAGACGGCAGTGCGCTTACCTGGCAAAACCAACACCGCGGCTGGTACCACTGGAGTCACGCAGGACCCTTGTAGAGATAACTTGTCCGAAGGGCTTGAGCATATTCTCAAGTTCTTGCTCGTCCATGGACAGCGGCAGGTTAGAAATGTACAGGTTGGTAGGATCTTGTTCCTGTTGCTAAGGCAGAACAGAAAGTCAGCTGTCACTTTCCGGCAGAAGGAGACACCATGCTAGCACGTTTTCATTCAGATCTGTGAGTAGTCCTTTAAGCATTACATAGTGAGACCCTGGCGTGTCCAGAACACGTAAGCCACCTCAGACACTTGAAAATCGTGCCTGACTCTTGTACAGTCTGCACACGCCAAACGTGGTCCCCAGAGTCATGTGCAGCAGATGTGGAAGTGGTACCACTGGTTCTGCATTGAGCTGGGGAAGATGTTCTCACAAAACAAGTGTCAGCCGCACGCAGTGACTCCACAACTAACCGACCACTGCTGTTCTCAGAAGTCCACGCCAAGCTCACTGCTGCTGATAATTCAGCTCGGAGATCTGTGGCGAAAGATGCTGGACCAACCCTGTGGAATCCAGTACATGCTGGGCTCGACTTCTCCTCCACTTCCCCATGGTATAATCCATACCACTTTACTTCTTCCTTTCTTCTCTTTTTGATACACGCGTGTTCTCACTACGTCACACCCCTTAGCCTCAGCTTCCTGAGTGCTGGGATGAGAGATGTCTGCCCCACCATTACTTGGCTCCATCCTAGTCACCAGAAGGAAAAGGATAGCTTCTAACTTAAACAAGAAACTGAAAGCCATGGCAAACGATATGGCACTATGAGGAGGGCAGGTTGGGTCAGTCTTTGTTCCACAAAGGGTCCTCTAGCATCCACAGGCCAGCAGACTGCACCTGCCGGGTACTGGGATTACATGTGCAGAACCAGGAGCTGCATTTTAACAAGACGTGCAGCTAATTAACAAGCACACTGAGTTTGAGAAGAGACTCGCATCGGATCATTTGCCTTCCTTTGTTAGTTTGCAAAGAGCCGGAACCAAAGATACGTGGCTGAACTGTGTGGTGCCCAGGGAGGGCGATGCACACATACCAAGAGTACGCCATTCAAACCAGTAGGGCAAGCCCACCTGACAACGAGAGTATTTTCTGCCCAAGTCAAAGTTCACCTATACAACTGAGGTTGGTATAACCATCACTTCAAATTTTCCTTTGACATTCCCCCTGCTTCTAGTTTTGGAGATGAACCCAGGGCTTTGAGCTTTTGAGGCAAGTGTCCTACCAAAGGATCCCCAGTCCTCCAATTTTATCCTTACACACTGATGCATCGGAGCCGACTTCTCTTTCAGAAGCGCTATTGGTAAAGCCATTAATTGATGTCTTAGCCTTTGGCAACAGAAGAATATCCTCATTATGACTTCCTCAATTTCTGAAGACATGGTGTTCTAAAAATATGTATGAAGCATTGAATATGTTTGCATTTGTACAAAGTCTTTCTAATGTAACTTAACATTAAATAAACCTGAAAGGAAATCTCTCCTTTTATGTAATTTTCAAGTAATAACAAACACCAACCTTTTGTGCCCCGTCTGTCTTTTTAAGACTTAAAATCAACTAGAGCTGGGGCTCAGCTCACTGTTAAAGCTCTTGTCTGGCATGGGACCTTGAGCTTAACTTCCCGCACCTCATAAGGAAATGAAGAGGAGGATGGATAAACCACTGGTGCAATTTACTTTCCTACAGAAAGACAGCTGTCCTGACATTCCCAAGAATTAAAGCTAAAAGGGACAGAAGTACGGACAATCAACACTGCCCTTAGAACTTCCCAGCCCAGGTGAGAAAGAAGGCAATACACACTCAGGCCAAAGGCAAAAAGCGCTGGCTCTGAGCCCAGGTGATCCAGGTTCTAGGGTATGTTATGGGCGGGTCCAACAAAAAATGAAAAATTTCACAGTGCACAACACCAAGCAAGTAACCAGTCTCCTTCATGGACCATTCATGGGCAAATCAAAGCAGCACCTATTTTTGCTTTTTAGCCGAGATTAGAAGGGTTTAGTATGATACCACTGGTTATCTGATACCGAACAAAACATCTTATTGTCAGTCAGATAAAGTATTATTTTTGATGCTGAAAATGAGGCAAGTTATTTAACAGATGTAGGGCAATAGTGCATGCAGTGTTTCAAAACACAAGGAAAGACAATAAAGTTGTCTTCGGGTGCTGAGGTGGGGTAAGAGGGGAAGCCTTATCCTTTTATTTCTACTTCATTTGCTGCCCCCACCAACATCACCCAGTCAATCACACAGCTCCTCCAAGAACCATCTCCTTTGGGTCCCAAGTCACTGAAGTTTCGTTCCTGTGGAAACCTATGCAAGCAGGGTCGCTGCTCCCTGAAAACGGCTTCACAAAAGAAGGGCTTTTCCAATGTATCCCATGAGTCCCAGACTCTAACTGCAAAGCAACTATGTCCTCAGCCCCATCTTCTTGTAGCTGACTGATCAATAGAAAGAAAACATGGGATAAAGGCTTGATATGTTGGGGGGAATGGATGGGGACTCTTTTAGAGACAAAAGGATAAGTCTGTTGAGAGAACACCGGGCATCTAGAGCAAGCTAAGTCAAGAGGCAGACAGACTGTGAGGTGGAACCTAAGGAGGCGACCTTATTTTGTCAGTTACTGCGTTAGTTTTTTTTTTCCCCACTCTAGGAGTGCTAACATTGAAGAAAATGACCACACAGCCTTGTCCTAGCTACACAACTTCCTTGAAGCCCTGTGCTTTATCTTAGAGTTTGTGCTTACGAACTCAATGCTAGTACAGGCCAAGACAGGACAATTGCTACAAGTTAACGGCCAGCCTGGGCTGCAAGGACTAATTTATGTGAGACTCTTATCTCAGCATCTATCCCCATCCAACCTGAGAGTTAAGTTTTGCCTTCTACAACGATTTGACTTTGGAGAGAAACAAGTTCTGGAACTGGATACCGTTATAGGACTGATACTGTAGGGAGACAAACTGCCATGTTTTGGGATGTCTCCTTGCAGGGGTGCTGGGAGAGGATAGACGAGGGGCTTGTCTTCCGACAGCCACACTCTGCAAAACAAGGTTTCTGAGGCACCCAAGTAGGGGAGGGGCACGATTACAATTCCTAAATCACACTTAGGTTCAGAATGAAGCAGGAACTGGCTAATTGAAGGTCATAAAGATATGTTTTAGACAAAGATATGCTGTAACAACTTAAATGTGTTATATAAGAAATGCACACTGAAATACTTTGGAGATTTTTGAAATTGTGATCATAAAGACTTCAATGACTTCACATTCAAGCAAGCTCACAGAATATTTTACACATTCAAGTCTTCTGATAAGGTAGACGGGAGTACTTTCTAATGTGTCTTAGCTGCTTCTGGAATAAGTATTAATGAAAACTATATATACTTTGTAGAGTTTTAATTTAACTTCAAGGTGTAACAATATGGGGAAAAAACACCCAAATATTAAAATGTTTAAAAACCTGAATGGAGGTGTGTTTGTCAGGGGGAATCAAGCACCTTGATAAAAGTAATATACAATGAACTAAATATATGTGAATATTTTCTATGACTTAGAAAATACCTGGGCGTCTGAATGCAGGAACCTTTTGAATGACAGGCAGGTACTATACAGCTGAGCCACGTCCCAGGCCTGCAAAGATTTCTGGTATTTGTTTCTCATAGCAACAACCTTGTCAGTTAAGTTTCCTCATTTGGGATGGCCACTACAGCTAGTATTAATGTATTCTTTCTTTCTGTGTGGTCGACCTGTACTGCAAACAGTACCCACAATGTTGCAGTTAATTTAAAACTCAAAACACGAAAGAATGGGTTGAAACCCCAGGCTGGTTGCACCAGCCACACACACAACCCCAATCAAATCCTCCAAATGCCCATGAAGTCTCATTACTTTATATATTCACAGGAAATGGGACATAAAGTACTTATAGTAATTGGTGGTGTTTTGAATGAGGATTAATTTAGTCTCTTTAAAATCAGTCACAACGCTAACTGTTTCATTATGACTGGAATAATAAACTGCCATGTCTGAAAAAAGTCATCCTGCCAGTTACAGGTAGCCGAGAACAGTGGGTGCAATGGGCCCCTTTATGTCCCCAGGTACAGATGGGGTTCAGGAGCTTTTTTCACACATGGAAAAAGAAGTCCCACCCTGGCTGTGAGAGCGCTGAACGGCACTAATGCTCACTTGAGTTAGAAAAGCCAGGCTTTGGAGGTCCCACGTGGTACGAGGCACTCGGCCATCATCTGAAAGAAATTAACAGAACCCTCCCTGTGCTTGTGGAATGGTTCCTAAAATGCAAGAAAGGGACTTGGCAGGAGGAGCAGACATCTGTTTTTGTCTGTTTTCTCTTGTACTAAAGAGGTTCACGCACCGGCAGCTCGCCGCCGCCGGGTGTGTGCCTACAAACTACTCAAGAGCACGGCGGGCCTCTGGGTAAGGGGAACTGCATTTCTGCTCACTTGCCTGCTGATGTGTCGAGAAAAGTGTGCAAGCTTGCCACCCCTGATGGTCTGCTGACCCCCCAGCCAGCCTTAGGAGGTGACAAAGGCCTATAAGAGCCATTCTGTCTCAGGCAACAGCCTCAGAGTCAAGCCTTGCATCTCTTTAGTCAGTTACCAGACTTTCTTTTAATAGGATCTGACTTTTTTTTTTTTTTCTGGAGGTAGGGTCTCACATCTGAATAGGCTAGCCTAGCTGCATAGAACTTGCTACGTAGCTCAGCCTCAAATTGCTATGGCCTCAAACTCATAGCAATTCTCCTACCTCAACTTCCCGCATGCTGGGACTGCCGGCATTAGCCACCACATCTGGCTTAGCATCTGAGTATTTACTCGAGAAGAAGATACACCTTTGAAAGATCTGCTATGTTTCACATACATTGGCTTTCCAAAAGATCCAAAGCCATTTCTGTTTGTTAAGTTTCAACAGGGTCCAGGAATTCCATGGACACCATTTCCAAGAATCCCTTTTCTGAATTCCCAGTGTCTACCCAACCTTGGAATAAAGGCTTTTCTTTTAATTAGCTGGTACTTTTAATCAGTAAAGCAAACAGTTCATGCCCACCACACGGCAGGTACTGAGCGAGGCTGTGGAGCTTAGGGCATGAATGAGAAACAGCTACTCTAATGTTCTCGGGTTACAGTTCTGAAATTCAGCTTTAAGTATCTGTGGGCTCATCCCTAACCCCAGGCACCCAGTGTGTCAAGCGACATTACAGCTCTGACATTACCTCAACTGAGTGCCCCTGTATTGCTTCAGATCACACAAGAGGGAAAGACTTTAATATGTGAGTTTTTAACACAATGCAGCATCCTGATTCACTCACTGTAAGAAAGTAAACAGCGACTGGTCCCTTATAGCACAACCACACAGGCCAGACTTACAACGTCCTGCATAAAAATTCTGCCCCTGCAAGAAGTGCATCAGATAACCCTTGAGTTCATCCGCATACGACGATGAAGTGAAGACCAGATGCTCAAACCCATGATGCAATGGTAGAGAACACAGATCTGCTGGCATTTAAAACTACAGTTATCTGCAGAACGACAATGCAGCCAGCAACCCTGACCCTGTGCACTGGTCCTTCCCACAGATGATGGAGAATCATGTCCTCTGCAGATGAAAGCTGTGAAGTCCTTCGATGGGGCTGGTTCTTAACCCTCCCGGAAGCTGGCATTCAGACTGCATCCCTGATATGACCTACAGTCAACCTATACCCAAGCCTGTTTTGAATCAACATACTTATGAAGATTTCTTACAAACAGTGCCTATCTAATACACTATACTGCTTAAGACAACAGGTGCTAGGATGGTATACAGGGGTACCCTAAAAAGGCCACTGCCTTTTTCAATAGACTTCTTTCTAATTGAGTTTTGACAATGGGTGTTGGTGTTCCAATGGCTACGACTGGATTAGGATGAGTGGCTGACCGTCTAGCTCCTATCAGTCTGGAAGAGACACAGAGGCCGAGACCGACATTTATATGGAGAGAAAGGCAGCCATGTTCTGGGCCTCCACATGTGGTCTTTTAGCCTCTCATTAGCAGCCAAGCAACAGGGCTCTGAGCAGACCTGACAGAAAGCTTGATCTGGATCCTGCCGGCTCACAGGATACAGTGGGTTGATGTATATATGACTCAAAAGCTGAACAATAGAAAAGGACAGCGTGGATCGAAAGAGCCTACTAGAGTGGCTGGGAAGTAATTACTCTCTTACTGATGGCTGGCAAAGGTGGATGAGAATTTGGACTTACTGGAAGCTGGCTTAGTAACACAGAGAATAACCCCAGCACTCAGGAGGCAGAGATGGAAGAAGCATGGACTCAAACTTCACCCCGGGCTATGTGGTAAGTTCCCTCTAAAAAAGCCAAAAGAAGTGGACCACACAGAGAAGTCTTGGAGTGAGTTAGGTTCCCCGAGGAAGGCTGCCTAGGAGGGCAGGGAGAGAGAGTTCATCAGAGGAAGATGACAGTTAGCTTGGGGGATGGGTGATAGGTTGGGGAGAGAGCTCAGAAAAGCATCCAGGGCACTTTATGAGAAAGAACATCTGCCTGGTGCCTGTGAGAGAAAGTCAGTCAGATTACATCACTGTTAGGTCAAGAGACCTTCCTGTCCTCTGCTAGTGCTCCAACTCTGAAGGGTTAGAAAACACATCCAGGGAGCGGAGAGAGACTGGGTAGGAATACACTGCCAGGAGCAGACCTGACTCAGAGCAAGGGAAACTTCACCACTGTTACGTGATACTCAGAGTTTCTGTGAAACAGGACTATGGATTTAAATTATAAGCACTGCATATCGTACATTAATAATCTCTTCTTCAAGTGTTTAGCTTCAAAATGTTAATCAAATGTTAAAATATTTTGCATTATTTTAGTAAGAAGAAATCATAATACACTACATGCCAGTCACAACCCCAACCAATCTTCTAAAATGTCATTAGATTTAGCTACAATGTAACATGCCATTCTACGTGGGCATATAATAAATGATCGCCAGGATGGAAACCTTCAGAATGGCGCTTCCAGATCACCTAACAGCCAATAATGTTGCCAGCAAAGAATTGTAAAGTAGTCTGTGATGGCCCCTCAGAACCAGCACTAGCCAAGACTCACAGATTTTGTAGGGCTCTGGGCAGTCTGGGAGACCTCTACACAGGACCCCACATTCTACACGCTGTATCTGAGTGTACTGGCACTCCCCCTGCAACAGATTCTCTTTTAAGCATCACAATGAATGAGGCTGGACAACATGAATAGAGACAGGGATGGCTGTAGACGTCCTCAAAGGGACGCTGTATTTTACGGCATTTAGGTGTAAAAACTCAAGAGAAGGGACTAGCTGCAGATGCCACTAGACCTCTCCTGGATATTATCGGAAGAGAAGGGCAGAGCTTCGCAGAGTGACTTAGGATGCACAGAGTGAAAGACAGAACTGTGGTTTTCTGGGTAAGTCCCGCTTATCCCATGTCCAGTCACATACCGAGTACACGGACAGAGCAAATGTGCTATGAAGTAAAATGCAAAGCAGGCTCTCTATGTTCACAAGGTGCTGACAATCTCACAGTTGTTCAACGCCAAAACTGGATACAGCTCACACGACGGGCAATCATCTGAAAACTGGGATGTTTCCAGTTTATGGTTTCTGTTTGTCTTAACTTCTACTCTGGAGGTGAAGAACACCCAAAGGCCAACTTGGCACCAAGCTGTGAGGATTATAGGGAAGGATTACTTTAGGAAAGAAATCCTTTTTATGAATTCCTGAGATCTTTATGTGGGCCGATTCTCATAGTCAAAGTATCTCTATGCTGGCAGCTGCAGGGCTGCGGGCAGCTAACTTATCTCTCAGGTCTTCTCAGGTGATACACATCTTCCTCATAGCCCTTGAGCTTGCATCAGCCTTCTTTCCTGGCTATGTGAACATTCCTCAGGGAGGGATCGTGTGTGGTACTATTCAGAAGTAGCCAAGGACGGTACCTGGTTATTTCTCTCTGTACTTCATAAAGCCCAATAATAGAAAACTACTGCTCTTCTGAAAACAAGATTGGAAATAACAAACTGCCAAATTTTAGGCTTGAAAACATCTGACACAGAAACTGATGCAGGAAAAGAAAAACATGATTATCTTCATAGCTGTACTACAGGTTTTATGTTTAAGGGTATCATTCAAGCTTACATTTTGCTCTATAAAAACCAGGATATGCACTGGCTTAGTTAATGTGACTCTGAGATGTGCTTAATGTGAAATAAAATTTCTGTTATAGAACACAACCCCTAAGAGAAGCACGATGCTTTAAGGGCTGCTTCTGCTTCTTACTTATTTTTTTTAATATTTATTTATTTATTTATTATGTATACAATATTCTGCCTACACATATCCCTGCAGGCCAGAAGAGGGCACCAGACCTCATTACAGATGGTTGTGAGCCACCATGGGGTTGCTGGGAATTGAACTCAGGACCTTTGGAAGAGCAGGCAATGCTCTTAACTGCTGAGCCATCTCTCCAGCCCCTCTTACTTATTTTTTTAGTCAACATATGCTTAGTGGAAAGCTACATGTGATGGCTCATATCCATAATGCCAGTAGTCAGGAGGTGGAGGTAAAGAATCAGAAGTTCAGGGTCATCCTCAGCTACACAGAAAGTACCAGGTGGGATATGTGAGATCCTGTCTCGAAGACAAAGAAAAGGCTCATTGAAGGCAAGCTGGAGAACAGCCTGAAGTCTCTCAGCTTTAGGATTGTAACGGCTCTGGGTGAGTGATTCTGTTCTTGCTAAACTAATCTTCTCAAGTGCATCACATCATCTAAGGCTTTCACCATTTTATACATTTGGGTGTGTTTGTGCACATGTGTGACAATATGCTTATCGATACCGGAGAAGCTGGGTGAGTTAGTTCTCTCCTTTCACTATACTGGTTTCAGGGACTGAACCCCAGTTATGAGGCATGGCAGCGGGCGTGTTTATCAGCTGGCCATCTCCAGAAACATCCTGACTTTGACAGGGAATCTGATCTGCAAGTCACAGCCTAGCCAGCCACACCATTCACATTTCTAAAGGATGGCCTTCCTGGAGTCTAGCTTTTTAACTTTCCACGAAAACTAGCAAAGAGAACACAATTCCGGGGAAAAAGCATTATGTCTTACAGTAATTAAAACCCAGGCATACTGTGGTAGAATGCTTATGAAGCAGGAAACATATGGTCTCCGTTTTATAGCCCTTGAACACTTTTAGGCATACTCCTCACTTGGAGGAATATTCCAACAATATTCCTCAGCTAGAATGCTTAAAGTTCACCAGAAATAAGTCTCGGATGAAGTCCACATAAAACTACCAAAGGATAGGTTCATATTACATAAATAATCAGGATGCGAAAATCATCTGGCTATTAGAGGTAAAACAGCATCTATGGTGTACATTTACCTCCAACCTCCCATGTATATAAACCCAGGTGTGAGTCAGTTATACATCCCTTCAAATTTACTATACCCTATGCACAATTACCTTTCGGATCTTTAACAGTGTGTGCCTACGTGTGGAGTCCGGGGGTTTGCATGAGATGACTTTCTCAGTAGCTGTCCACCTTAGTTTTTGCCAGGGTCTCTCACTGAACCTGCAGTTCCCCAATTCAGCTAGACTGGCTGGATAGCAAGTCTGTGACATCCTCCTGTTCCCTGTCCAGCACAGAGCTTCCTGAAGTAGTCCACTGAGCCTGGCTTTTACATGCCTGCCAGGGATCTGAACTCAAGTCCTTATGTTTGCATGACAATGACTTTACCAACCAGCCATCTTCCAGTTCCATCCCCCAATTACCTTATTAGATACATCTTCTGGTTACCATACAAAGGAATGGGTTTCACTGTGACATTTCTACACATACATATTATGATATTCTGTTCTCATTTACTCGTCTATTCCTTCTCTCTTTTTGCTAGTCTCCCACCTTTCCCCCAAATACTTCTCATTCTGCCTTTGAGACATATATATCCATTACTTTCTCTTTGAGGTATGCCTAAAAAGATTAGTTCTTTGTGCAAAGAACTGTTAAGCTCTATTTTCAGAAAACTATAGATTTTTAAGCCTTCTGGAATTCTAATTATCTAAGAAAATTGGGTGCTATTCCTGGATTTACTTATGGGGTTCCATACTTTACTATGTAAAGTATACACGTTTGCCCACCCTCCTTTAGAATACGAAGAAGAAAGTCTCTGGAAAACTGCTATTGCTGAGGATGCCTGGGTGCATGGCAGTGTTCGGAGGAACGGAGGAGTGGCAACCTCCGGGAGCACAGGCCTTCACTCACCTTTGCCATCTGAGCTTGAACTCCACTAGCCTTCAGGGCAGAGACAGCTTTCTGTGCTGCTGCAGGACTGTCGAAGTCAACAAAACCATAACCTGAAATGCAAAAGACACTCTTCTGAAGCTATGACCTCTTGATTATATAAAGTGTACTTGAAGTTGCAATCTGCTTACGTAATAGGACCGTTCTTTGTTTTTACTGTCTTAATAAGAGAAATACACACTTGTTGCACTCAGTCATTGTAAGCACGCATTTCTGGCCTTGGTTGAATCCTATTCTAGGAATTCATAACGACTTACTGAAGAGAAACAAGACAGGAAATCACGCAACGGTGTGCTCTCCATTTATCTATGCTATTTTCAAGTAAGTGTAAGGTCTATAAAATTTTATGTAGGGTCTATAGAATTAATTAGAGCTCGTTGTATCAACAGGGATGTAGCTGCCTTTGAAGGTGGAAAGTAACATGTAGGCTTGCTCACTGATGATGCTAGGAACGTCAGACCCTGGGAACGTCATCTTGCTTACTGAAGTCTGCCCTCACTGTCAAGACGACTGGACAAGGCAGAGTTGGGCTGTGCACGTCTGCTTTGCTTTCTATCAAACACAGGCTCATTTTGTGATAAAAAAAAATTGACTTTTTCTGTCCTCACTTTACCAGCCTGATTTATCCTCACCCATGTTTTTCTTATGTGTTAATGTAATCCATGCTCTCATATAAAAGCAGTTTCTGAGTCAGGCCTTTGTGGGCTTTTCTGTCCTAACCTGCTTTTGACATTACTGGTAAACACTTAAAAGCCTTCTGTTCGCTAAATTTGGACAGACATTGAAATATAAAATAAAAACAATCTTCAATAAATAATGTACCTTATTTTAGAGTTAACATTTTCTTCAACTCAACTTTGGCCAAAATAGAGGGCCCCAAATAAGTCTGTGAAAAAGTCTCATGACCTTCTAAGATCTCTTGGTGTCATGTGTATAGTACTTAAATAAATTCAATCTCTAAAAATTGTATTTAATATAGTGTTTCTCAATTATGTAATTCTCTATGTGTCTCTTCTTTATTAACTCATCTATAGCTATCATATGTGAAAAACAATACACATATATATATCTGTATCTATCTATATATCTATATCCATCCATCTATTTATATCCATCCATCCATCCATCCATCCATCCATCCATCCATCGCAACCACAAGTTACTGTAGGCGGCACATTGTCTGGCTCTATTACGAACCAAACTGTTACTTCTCCTAAGTCTCAACATTACTTCCCCATCCTGCAAACTCACTCTGGCCTGCATAACTTTATAAACCCACTCTGGATCACCTCCCCACCCCATACTCCATCCCCTACACAGCTGCTGAGGCACAGTCCCAGAGGCTAGCAAGACCAAGAATCTTGGGAAGGGCCATGCCTGACCCAACAGGGTAGTGTCTTCCAAGACCCGCTTGCTAGGAAGGGATCCAGGATACTCTCTGGATTGACCATCAGCACCTTTCCTTTTGTTTGGAAACCTCGTGAATCTCTCCACTTTGTGGCTACTTTCCAACCGTGCAGTTTTGTGTTTGGTAGTGTGAGATTATCTGCCTTTCTTTTCACTCCTGTTCTTGCCCAGATCACACAAACACAGGGTAGAATTCTGGGTTCTAGGACGAGGCAGCCACTGGAGAAGAGCACAGAGCAGCACCTGTCAGTCTGGCACTGGAGAGCTCTGCTAGGAGGAGGGGCTCTCCCCAACTCCACGTCATAGCTTTGCCACATCAGGTTCCTCTAGAGTGAGGAAAAAGGGAGGGAGAAGGGTGGACTAAAACCATTTATCCACTGTGATTTCTCTCCCGGTTTGAAGTTCACTTTTGAGATCGGCTTCCTGCTTTGTTCTTCTTCACAAAATCAAAAGACTTGTGTGTGTGTGTGTGTGTGTGTGTGTGTGTGTTTCTGACTGATCTCCCAAATTATTTATTGATGCTAAATAAGACTAATCTTGGCAACTAAGTGCATGCATTTCCGCATGCATTTGCCTCTCTCCGGCTTAATTCATTTTAAATATTCATTGGGTACCACTCTACATAAAGCACACTCTATTCACTGTCCTAAGGCAAAACTGCCTTCATATGCCATGTTGATTAAACACGGGCTTAGATATTTGCCACAATAGCTCCTTTAAATCTAGGCACTTTGAAGAGGGGCGACTACAATGGGCCACTTCAAGTCCAGATTAAAGGAAAGGACTGGTTTACAAGGGGAGGCCTCACCCTAGGCTTCACTTACGTTCTCTGCCTTTTTCATGGCCCCATCACCAAGCACTACTTGAGAAACTGGGGTCTAATTAATGAGGGGATTTGCCTTCTCTGCCTATTCCTGTCAACCCTCCTTCAATTCCCGGGGTCAGTAGTTAAAGTCAAAGTCAGCTGACTCCATTCTTCCATGTTCCTAGAAATCACATGCCTATTGTTAAGACACTGGATCATTAAAAGTCAGATGCTCAGAGCATCTGCGCCGCCCTGCTCCGGACGCTTCCACGCGCAGCTCAAGGAGCTGGATGAGCTCATCCTAATTGCATTGAAAACTGAAGGTCAGTGCATCAAATTAATGCGGCAGCATATTTCAAAGGGCGCATGACCTCCCCTCCCTGGTACAATTTGGTCAGTGAAAATGGTTCCCTCCTCCCTGCCGCCAATACTGTCAACAGGCACTCAGCGGAGAACAAACGGGAGTATTGAAACATGTAATTAAGTACCGCTTAAAACGACTCTATTCTAATTAATAGAGCCAATTTACACAATATGTAATCTTTTCAGTTCTTTGGTACAGTCCAGTGGTCTCCAGTAAGCAGCTCTAATCTCCCCGGGCTCAGGAAAGAAAAGCTATTCTCTAGCCCGACTCCCCCCTTTAGAGGCAGGGGCTAAATGCCAAATTGTATTTTACATGTTAACTCTACTGGTGCCAAAGCCAGGATCCTGGCAAACTGCTAGCTGTGGGGTTTCCAGCCAAAACTCAACTAGGGACAAAACAAACGTAAGCAATATGCTGATATTGTGCAAGACAGAAACCGGGTGACATATGAGGCCTGCTTTTCTTTTTAACACCATGAGGTTAGTTGTGAAACTGAAGATCATTCCTTCGTCTTTCTAAGGCTACGGCCCAGGAAACGACTGCCCACAGAAACATACCTTTGCACTTGTTGGTTGTCTTATCCAAAATTGCCTTCGTGGAGACGATTTTTCCATATCTAAAACAAAAGGGAACGAGAAGAAGTCATAAGGAACTCCTATTCATGTCCAAGTCCAAAGAACACACATATTTTTGTTTCAAACATCTGCAAACTTTAAAGTACAAAATGTTCTTTACTAAGGGGCATGCAATGAGAATTCTGAACTTTAAACTAAAAAATGGAGTGGCCAGGATCTGCCTTTGAAGCTCTGCATTAAGTCTGATGTCTAGCTTTGAAGAACAGGTACTCTCCCGACAATCTTTAGGGGAAAAAAATAACTGTACACTCTATACAATTTTTCCCCTCCTTCTGGTAACATTATGTCTGTGGTCAACTACAAAGCCAAATGCAAGGCCACAGATCTATTAAAGTTCGACGACCCACATAGCTTTTATGAAACACAGGCAGCAGAAAAAGCTGCTGTATTTTTCTATTCATTCTGGCTCAGTGAACAGTGCTGTGCGGTCACAGGCTGGGAGACAGTTGTATATATATTATGCTTAACAAACTTAAAAGATAAGGGAAGATAGGTAAGATAGTTTTTTTTTTTATTTCTTTTGCCAAAGATTTGTTACTAAGATCACTTTTGAACTCAGTAATAACTAGGGTATTACTAGCACGGTGAGAGTGAGCGTGTGTGTATGTGTGTGTGAAGGTTGAGATTATGAAACTCAACAGGGGTTAATCACTAACACAACGATTGTACGCATAAGAAATGTTAAATTCATTAAGGTGTCATAGAAATTGGGGAGAGGAAATGCAGTGACACTTCACGTGTATTTTAATAAATAAAGCAAGGAAAAACGTAGACTGTTCTGATGTTGTTAAATGTAATTCATACACACATGTGGATATTAATCCCCATTCTCTCCTGGTGCAGACTCTGAAGAGGAGCTGCTACCTACGCCTGTTTTCTAACGACTCAGGGAAAAGTTTGAAAAATAGTATTTGCATTGTTTTAAAATCACAGCAAACAAGAGAAATATGCAGGATATACTTCATGAATCTGGGGCCCAAATTTCCTCATATCTACACAGTTAAGTTCCAAACTTCCACTTTCCCGATGGCTAAATTACAATATTTTAAACATGTTCCATATGCCTTTCTCATGATTGACTTTTGAGAATTGAAAGATGGAATGGGTTTTAGTGCTGGGGATGTAGCCGGGTGGCTGAGCACTTGTCTAGCCTGTCACAAATACACAGAGGCACTGGGGAGGGAGAGAAAAAGAACCTCAAGTATCTGAAGTGTGTAGGGCGATCTAAGAAATCTACATCCCTTTTTACACCACTCTGAATATAACTTACGTATACTTGTACATTAAAAGTGGCTGAAATACATTTGTCACCTCTCCTGTCCATTTAACTCTCTTCCTTCCACTCTGTCTAATCACACAGTCAAATGAGTTCTAACTAGGCATGAAAGGAATCGGATAATTTAAGGTTCCAGTGATAACTACAACTAAGAGGCACAATGAAGCACAAACACCCTCGATTCCCCGAAGAAGCACTGAGCATTTATAATAACATCAACTCGGATCAACCACGTTTACAAAAAATAAGATAGAAAGAAGCACAAATGCCAACACCAAACAAGGACATGAAGGTGACCGCTTAGCAGCTCCTCTACGTCCGAGGTCACAGGCTTCGGGGCTCCTAGCATTCTCCCAACTGCTGTCTTCAATGGAAGCATTTCTTAGATTTTTGTCACCAACTCATTTCCAAAAGCAGGGAGCAGTTGGTGTGACTCCAGCTTAGAGTAAGGGGACTGAAGGTCACTCAAGTTACGATACTACGCCTGAGGTCTCAGAGAGAGGGTTTTTTGTCGTCCAAACAGTGGGACATTTAGGAGAAGGTCAGGAGTTGGCACTGTCCCCTCTTCCGCTGCTCTGAACACTTACTTCATGATGGCAAGGACACAGAAATGTAGGGCGACATGAACAGGCCACTCAGGCCACACCACATCCCTGTCCCATTGAACTCTTTCTTCTCTAGTGTTCTTGACATGAGCGCTCGCTCTCAGGCCTACACTGTGGGCACTTCTCTTCACCGTGGGAACTGGCCCCACAGGGGTGGCTCTATTCCATCTCAGTGGCCCACTGGAGCGTCCTTGTCCATTCCACTTCCTTACCTCCCTCTTTACATTTCATGTTTGATCCTCAACCCTGCCTTTATTTGGACATTTACCCAGAGACGGAGGTTTAATTAACTTTTTATAAAGTCAATTCTCTTTCCTGACTTTTTTTTTTTTACACATAACTTCTGTGAGGGTTTTTTATGTCTTTGCCTCTTTCCTTCTACTTAAAAGTCTTAGTATTTTGTTAAGATAGTATTTAGTTAAAAATCACCTCGTGGGCACCCCTTTCTAAATTCTATTGTCGAAGCATCCCAAGCACATACTTCATCTCCTCCCTGTATGTTTATTCAATAATACTTTTTCTCTCCCAATCTTCCACAAGCTCAGGTTACCTGGGCCCGTATCAATGCCATCATCTCTGAATGAAGACTGTAACCCTGCTGAACTCTGTCTCTGGGGCTCCTCAAATCCCTCCTCTTCCCTGTGCTGTCTAGACTTGTATCAAAAGCACCGGTCCTCCTGCCTCCACCAGCCCTGTAAGAGGACCGCTCTGTGCACAAATTTACCTCCAACACCGCTCCAGACACGTCCACCCCGTCTGTCCGCTTACCCCAGCTTACCTATCTTGATCCCGAAGGACCTGCCCAAATCTTTTTTCCCGGAAGCCAGCCCTAATTGTCTGATTCACTGAAGAAATAATAGAGGTGATTACACTTACCAAATTCCTGCTTATACTCTTAAAGCTGTGCCAACGCACAATGATGAGGCTACGTGTGGTGTGTTATATACATGTTACATATTTTATTTATCTTCACAATCTGTTATTGCTCCCATTATTGGAAATGGTTAAAAAAAATCACAGTTTGAGTCTAAGATGTTGCCTAAATTTCCAAAGTTCAAAAAATGCACAGTATTTAAGTTTTCATTTGCAACAGATTTCTGAAGTTGTTGTAAGAAGCAGTCTGTCCTTCACTAATTCAAGCTATAAAAGAAGACTGGGGTGGGTACAACAGACAGACGGACGGACTTGATAGTCCCTTCCATTTCGATACTGACGGAGATTTCTCTTTTTTCCAAGGGCAGCAGTTTTTGTTGTTTTAACCTGAAACAAATGCATGGCTCGAGCCTGACAAAGAGGAAAGGAACAGAAGAGGCGTTTCTGAAATTTAACAGTTTGCCTTCCCACCACGACTTTAATCAGCTCGACCAAGAGACGGTGATTTCACTGAGAGGTGGCTCCTACACACAGGGAGGTGATTATTTGGAGCCACTGAGGGGCGCTAAGAGGTTTCCCTTTCATTAAAGTCTCCACCTTGTCCACTCTGAGCATAATGCGAAATGGTCACTGCTGCCCTGGTAGCTTTACTTGGAGTCAGATTTAATAATGGGGAGGAGATGTTACAGGTAATTAGAACTTATGTAAATCTTCTGTCAATCACCAGTGCCCACAAGATTAATAGAGGGTTGCTTACAAGTTTATAAAGTGTCCAAAACTTCCTTTCCATTTGCAGCTTAGCTTAATTTGCTTAAGAAAAAAATTAAGGGGCTCTTGACTGGTAGAATGTAGACTCTAAGAAAATGGAGAACGCACCCAAGAATGCGAGGTGCAGAGCCGGAGAAGCTACTGTGCCTTTGTGGGTTCTTTAGGTTTTATCCAGCTTCAAAGTAGCGAGGTTCAGCCCACAGCCCTCGCTGCCCTGATTAGGATGCTCTTGACTAAGAGTAGCTAATCCACTCCAGAGGAAGCGCTGGCAGTAAAGGGATAAAGAGTAATTAAGAGACGTGACGACTGCAGGATAATTAGAATTTCAAAGGGAGAGGATAACAAGCAAAAATTCACAGAGACCTACTTGCTCTTGTGGACAAGGCTCAAGAGCTGCTTAGAATGTACTAAACCTTCTTCAGCTTGCATACACCTTTATTCCTTTCTCTCCCATTTCCACTTACGACTAAAAGCAAATGTATTTTAGTTTTAATTTAAAAAAAAAAAGTGATCTTCTGTTCCCATAGCTCTTTCCCTTTCAAATTATACCTTTCTTTTTAGTTTATTCTAATCACAAAATCAATACAGACTTCTGGAATTAGAACACAGATATTATGCTGACAAAACTAAAATCACCCAAAGTCCTAGATCTGAATGGCAGTGCACTTCCCTACAGGTTGTAAGCGATGGATGGGCAATCCTGTGCGCACACACACTCTTTCCCTCCCCACGTGCCACCCCCTTTTCCCAGTTAACATGTGCCAGGGCTTGGAAGAGATGCGTCTACACCAACCACCACCAACAGATGGCGATCTTGGTTGATATGTTATCTCAACACACTGGTCACTTCAAGTTTTTAAGGTACTACTTGGCCCTGTTCATGCTAGACTTAGAGTACACTATGGGCACTATTAAAGCTGTAAGAGCAACGAGCATATTAAACAACAGTTACAAGTAATGTGTACCTATAATGTTAACAAAAAGAGATGCATTACATTTGAGAAAGCCAACTACTGCTCATGAATACAGGAGAATGGCTTTTATGTTTACTTTAAACTCAGGAATGCTCCTTAAGAACAATGAGAGATGAGGTGACGATATAGATAACAGACAGCAAGAAGGACAGGTAGTATGGAGCGAGGAAAAACTAAGAAAAATTCAAAACATTGAAGCTGATGACTTAGTGAGTTAAATCGGGGTAGGGCATCAAAGACATTATATTAATACAGCTTTGACATTGTGGCACAGGCTGCTGAGCGATGGACTCATAATTTAATCTTCCCAACAACCGTTTCCTCTTGAGTAGTTGGTATATAACTTTTACTCTGTAAATGCGAAACTTAGGAACAGACTGAGTCCACCGAGGGCTACACAGCTAATAAGTAGCGAAGATCCAGGGCAGGAAGTTTGCTTTGGAGTTTAAAGGCCACGTGTGTTGACAATTACAGAAACGTGGGTCACCAACCACAGATAGATTCAAAGCAATTCCACTTTTGAGTTGCATGCTTTCGATGAGTAAAGGGCAGACTGTTGCCACTAATGTCTCTGGGACAGACGTTGATGACATTCAGAAAGAGGTCACGCTGGCCTACCTTGGGATAAAACATCCAATAAAATATATCAGCGAGAGGAAAGGACAACTAATCTCAAAGTTTACAAGAAATAATTCATGGATCAATCCCATGGGAGCAAATCTGGGGACTGTCAATCAAATACATTCTTGTTATTTTGGAATTGTTAGGGGGGAAAAAAAAACTCATCTACAAATACAAACTTATTGTACTTGGGAGGTAGAAGTAGATGGACCTCTGAGTTCGAAGGCGGCCTCAATCTTTTACAAATTGAGTCACAGGACAGTCAGGGCTACACAGATTTTTGTTTGTTTGTCTCAAAAAAACAAAACAAAACAAACAAACAAAAAAAAAAACCAAGAGGCTGGAGAGATGGCCCAGCGGTTAAGAGCACTAACTGCTCTTCCTGAGGACCCAGGTTCAATTCCCAGCACCCACATGGCAGCTCACAACTGTCTGAAAATCCAGTTCCAGGGGATCAGACACCTTCACACCAATGCACATAAAATAAGGTTAAATAAACCATAAAAAAATTTTAAAAACCATAAAAAAATTTTAAAAACAAAACAAAACAGAAAAAACCCAAACTTATCTTCATGCTCAGACCTTCCGAGTACACACCTACAGCTAATGCCTGTCCCCCACAACCATAACCTCACTCCTACCCTGACGGGCACAGGACGATGCTGAAAGATGGAAGTTTTCTAGCTCACCCTTTCTGTTACTTTGTTTTGCCAAGGGCCTCTCAGGAAAGGGGGATTTCCTAAGATTTGCTTTAGCTCATCAAACTTTGTGCTTGGCCGGAGGAAGGAAAACAGGGTCCAAACGACATCCGTTCAACAGCAAAGTCTGTTAGTAAGCAAGGAGGAGTGATTTGCCCACTGCCCCAAATAAATGAATTGGTTAATATTTTCTCTGTTTAGCAAAGGAAACAGTAGGATGTAAAGATGAGGTCCAAGATGTGAAACTTTTCAATTAGGTAATCAAGTTCAAACAGATTTTCTAAGACTTTATGTTTCATGCCGACAATGTTCATGTGTTCATGGTTTTCAGAAAAGTGGTCTAGGACATGAAAATATTAAGCATGTATAAAGACATTTCATTTTTTTTTTTTTAGCCAAACTCCGATAATCACCCCATCTGTGTGTGCTGTATGGTTCTGAGGGGTGGTGGTGTATATGCAGCACAGGGACCTGGGTCTTACACAACCGGAGACAAAGCCAGAGTTGCCAGAAGAAAAACGCTTGGCAAGAAAAGCAACTGCAGACCTGAAGGTGAGCCGCAACTGAAGCCCTGGTGCGGAAGGCCAGCCGATCACAGGAAAGACTAGCATAGCACCAAAGGAGAGATCAGATCAAGAACGCAACTCACCGGTATTCATAGCATGCCCCAGTGTGACCTTCACCACGCAAGGCCTATGAAAAATGTATAAGGTGCCAGATCAACTAAGAAGGGGACAGCCCTTTGAGAGCTGGGAGGACTTTTCAGGACAAAACCACCTCAGGACTAAAATAAAAACCCAAGATCTTGTCTGCAGAATCCTAAACAAAGAAGGCATAAGTACAGAAGGAATGTCAGGCTCAGCATGTCAGCCTTTGGGGAGCACAGAAATCCAGGAGCAGCCTAGGAAGAACCATGAATACAGAACATGTTTCCGGCAAGCCCGGCAGAGAAAAACAGAAATCAAGGGCGGGAAGGTCCTGGAGTGGCCTGCCTTCCAGAGAAAGAGAATAGATCTTGGTTGCAGACTTTTCAACTCTAGAATTATACGGCAAAAGCAAGATTTTAGCAAGATTCATGGAAAACTTTATGCCTGAGATTAGCAAGGAGTCTAATGTCTTTAATTCGCTTTGTATGCTTAAAAATTAGTATGGACGACTGATGAGAGCTGGGGGTTTCCAGAGGCCAGCAGACCAAGACAAATGGCTTCTCTGGAGGAGCCTTAAATGCTCAATTAAACTTCTGAGGAAAACAGTCCCAGGTGTCTGCTGGGAGAGCCAGGGGCCTGTCATGAATTCAGAAGACAGAGAAGGAGACCCTCAAGTTCATGTTTCTGAACTGGAGAAGTCAGAGAT
Organism: Microtus oregoni; assembly: GCF_018167655.1. Classification (NCBI taxonomy): domain Eukaryota; kingdom Metazoa; phylum Chordata; class Mammalia; order Rodentia; family Cricetidae; genus Microtus; species Microtus oregoni. Next base: position 15,464,661 of record NW_024543096.1, read on the forward strand.
TTCAGCCCAGAGCCTGCATGCTGGGATGAATTGCAGAATTCAGCGCATCGTCGTGTGGTCTCAGGGGCAACTAGCCTGGCTGTCTTGCAGCCAGTGAGCTGACGGGAGACATCACAGAGATTCTGGGACCAACGGCCATGCCACACTTATTTCTTCAAGAGGTAACATAGACCACAGACCTACACACCTGTTTCTTCTCAACACCAAAAGATCAACACATCCTGTACATTCAAATGAAATCATTTTCCATAAACTTTCCTCCATGAAACCAGCACTGATCACAACATATCCAGCTGGAAATAAGTGTATAGAAACACTAAATTATCTTGTTAAAAAACAGTAAAGATGCTCATGGGCAAGGGGGATATTCTGTAAAAAATGTATAGCCTCTCTTCTAAATAAAAAACATTATAGAGACTTGGATTTACAGCGTGGATTTATGGCTTCAGTTTAGAGCAAATTCTATCACAATTTGCAACCAAGCTCAAGCAGCTTCTCAAGAGCACACAGCACACCAATGCTCACATACATCCCGACACTATTTACATAAGTCACTATACCGCAGCTCTCTTCAGTTACAGACGCTTGGACCCAAATTACTGTTCCCAAATACTGTACTATATGCTGGAAACAGAACCAAGGATGGTTTCTATGTATATGTCATGCAACTGATCTCAAAGTCTCATATACTGATTAATATGCAAGCCATAAAGCAAAGACAACTTGACTCTAGAAGGTAATCTTTTATCTCTGGATTGATATACCCATCATGATTTTTTTTTTTTTTGACTTTCGAGACAGGGTTTCTCTGTGGCTCTGGAGACTGTCCTGGAACTAGCTCTGTAGACCAGGCTGGTCTCGAACTCACAGAGATCCGCCTGCCTCTGCCTCCCAAGTGCTGGGATTAAAGGCGTGCGCCACCGCCCGGCTGATGATTATTTTTTTAAACTGTTTTCTTCTCCCACTAAAATCTACAATGTATTTCTTCTGCTGCCTTGATAGTCTCACCTTATATAGTAATTTACTATAAGGAAAACTTGGTTATAACAGACAGAAGGCCTCAAGTTCTAATACAGCCAATGACCTGCCCTGGGACATTCTTGGTATCCTCCTCTATAGAAAAGCCAAAAATAGCTACCACACAGAAGACTGAGTTTGGTCCATAACGGCTTTTTCTCCACCCTCCTCTCCAAATAAGGAACCAATGACAACAACCTAGAGTACTTTCTTACCAAAATATTAATGTGACCTTATATTGCAATATGTTGAGAAAGAACAGACCCGCCATTTTTGTTACTTTTAAAGCAGTTTTCTTTGCATATTACACATAAGTACTCAACATATGTTGGTTGAATACATAAAACATAAACAGGCAATATAATTTTTTTCCCAATGAAAGTGTGCTTGGTACCAAAGAGAAAGAAGTGTGTGTGTGTGTGTGTGTGTGTGTGTGTGTGTAGGAATTGACAAAGACAGAAGAGAACTCCTATATGTTGTCTTGGAAAATAGATATGGGTGGAATTTTATCCAAATTTAGCTTATAGGATCATAGGAATGAAAGCAATTTAGGAGTTTAACATGAAATAAAAAATTAGTAACAAAAAGAAAATTACAGAGTTGGGGCCTGGGAGAAGCTCTAATACCATGTACTTAAAAAAAATAAAGCAAAGTCGAAAATCTTAAGAGACATAGACACACACACACAGACAGACAGACGCATGCACACAACCAGTCAGAGGCTAACAGAAACTGGATGTTCACAACTCCAGCACTGAAAGCCATAAATGACCACTTCATTCAAAGCAGGGCAGAAGGACAGAGGCCTAAGGCAAGCATGTTTTCTGAAACCCTCAGAACAGAATGCAAAATTACTTCAACGTAACTGACTCTGCCACAAGACAAAAGCATTGGAGTCAAACTGGACGTTTCTTGGACTTACACTCAAGTTGGCTGTGATACAAAATGGGGCATCAGTATATTGATTACCAAGTACGCTTCATCCTTTGTGAGGACAGCAATGCTCCACTGGCCCGCAGTCCAGTGGCGCCAGGCTGAGAAGAGACTGAAGAGGGAAACAGCATCTACCTTCCTTATTTCACTTCTTACAAATCTGGAGAGACTACAGTATAAACCTATCACGGGGAAGGGCACACTTGGTCTACATAAGGGTATGCCAGCCAGCAGCCTGACATCTTTAAATTTACTCAGCTCAAAAGGTCACTTGTGACAACAGTTGCAGCTCCAAGAGCAGAGCTGAAGGAGAGGGATAAATAAGGCTCCCATATTGATTACCACAGGTTTGTCCCTGAACCACACTGTCCTTAGATGCTGCAGATAAAGATGAGCCAGCATTTCAAAGACACAGGAGTGGAGATGCGAGGTCTCCGAAGCTTGCACCATAAGAAAGGCAGAGAGAAATTAGCTTTGTATGAAAGAACGCAGCGGAAGCAGGGTGGATGCTCTAACGTGACTTCCGTGTCAGTTCCATTCAACTGCCACAACCTAAATGAAGGTGCTAGGCTCATACTCTCTGTACCTCAGATTCACGGCATTTTCCCGTAGGTGTTTTGGTTGTACGTGGCAAGGGACGGGGCTATATGTAACAACAATTTGGTAAATGTTATCACATTTATTTATTGACCCTGTCATAAGAATTTCCCCAGTCTTGGTGGTTTTGCAGAATGTTGTGCAACAGGACAGGTAAGCATGGGCTGTAAAATGCGAGATTCTTTGAAAGAACAAAGAACTCCCAAGATGCTAGACCATAAGGAGCTGGGGAAGTGAAAAACTGACCGAAAGCCAAGTTCTGAAAAACTAGAGAGACTTGGGAAAACATCAAGCACCAGTATGTGGCTGTTTCCTCTAAATGGGAATACTCCCTTTTGGAGGGAGGATGCAGCCCCTAAGACTCAAAGCTAAGGAAACTCAGCACTCACAAGGCCACCCCACAATGCAGTACAGGCAGTAAGCACTGTACTGCCTGTACTTGGAAGTGAGGCCACGCCATAGCGGATCTGCCTGTAAATTGTTCAGGAGCACCAGGAGCAACTTGCAATGTTTTGTTTCGTCAGCCATACTCGGGTGGGATCTTTGATGATGCTTCTTCTGTAAATGACCTCAGTAAACCTAATGGTTCCTCGGTGTGTCATCTGTGCCCTCTCTTGGGTAGAAAGGCATGTGCTTGCGTCACACAACCAGTGGGCTCCTTCACAGCCCAGCCATGTGCACAGGATGCTGGCTCTATTCAGGAAGTGGTGAGAAAGAGGGCGATGCTTTATTTGCACTGAATACACAGAAATTATGTGCTTGCGAGTCATGTGATGAGACCAGGAAAGGTGAAATTTGGCGGAGAAGCGGCTAACTCATGGAACCAGTGTTTGGTTAACATGGAGCAAAGCCTCTAAGGGACATCCCCAAAGGCCTGGTCCTCAGTCAGCATGTCTAAAAAAAAAATGAGAACAGAAAAAACAAAAACTGTGCCCTACACATCAGGTGACTGGTGGCACACTCTCATATGTATAGATGTCCCAGAGCTAGATAGGAAGGGAAGATGTCAGAATACTCCAAAATCTCTAACAAACCAGAATTAATACTATGCTAATGCTGACACAGTAACACTCAATAGAGAGGAATAATTCTTCCACAAGTTCTGAAGTGGCAAAAATCAACCGACAAACCCTTGGCTTATGCACATGAACAACCCTGGGTTTTCGATAGGGATATGTCGTATTCTCTAAATAGCTACAACTTAGGCTGCACGGACTCTGATTATAAAAGCTATTGAATTGCAACCTTTATCGAATGAAGCTGCTACCAAAAGCTATGTCAAAGTCCTAAGTCCTCTGCATGTTATCTTTTGAAACAGGGTCCTCTTTGCAGATGTAATCAAGACAAGATATGCTCCCCTCCCGGGGGCTGTAGTCAAGGAAGACTGATACCCCTTTTTAGAGGAAAATCAACACATAAAAAAGGCAGAGGCGGCTAAGCAATGATGCAGGTAGCGGAGGGCAGGATGCTGTTCAGGCTAGCAGCACTAAGAACTGTCAATCAGCATATGTCACAGCTAGGAAAAGACAAGACAGGCCTCTCCTGGGCAGGGCCTCTCCTGACACATCAAGCACAAACTTCTACCTTCCAGAACTGGAGGATGATGGACATTTGTTGTTTTAAGCTCCTCAGTGTACGGCACCTGGTTATGGCAGCCAAACAGAAAAAAAACCATAGCTTTAGCCTAAGTGTGTATGTCTTTATAGGTCTTTGAACCCGTTTTGCTCAATCTTCATTTTCTGCTCCGTAACACAATACCTCACGTGGTAAATGCACTGTCATTCTGCGGGACTCAACAGCACTTCCCCAGAGCAAGCCTCTCCTGACCTTTGCAGAATGAGCTAGACGCTGCCTCTGCATTGTGCCCATGAAAGCCCATCACAACAGTGCCCGGGAGCAGCATCCTCAACCACACCACGCTCCCTGCGTGGCTCTATCCTAACCAGGCTTGCAACCTTGGATGATTTGTTTACCACTTTGAGCATGGGGCTTCAGCATGGTATCTGATAAATAATGAACATTTGATATTAAGGAGGAGAAGAGTGGAGAAGCAGTACTTATAGCCTGTTCTGACTGAGTACTTCACGTCTGAACATAATTATTCTGAATGCTTCGGAGAACCTGGTTGCGGGTGGAAAGTGAAATGTCCCGTGTATAGGCTCTGAACTGGAAGGTTTGGACCCCGTTTGGTAGTGATGCTATGGGAGGTTGAAGAACCTTCAGGAAGCAAAGCCCCTCTGGAGGAAGTGAGTCATTAGGGTGGGCCTTTAAGTTTTATAGTCTGGCCTACTACATGTCTACTCTCGGCTTCCTGATCTACCCAGCCAGGAGCAAGCAGCCTCATGCTCTGGCCCCTGCAGTTTGAGAGCTGTTCTGTTACTACCATGCCTTTCTCCACAGTGACCTGCATTCTCACAGGGTGAGCCACAGCAACAAGGAGGGTGATATATTCATCTTACAAGCACTTGCAAAAGGGTAAACGCCATGTATGAAGCTCCAGAGCCTTATCTAGAGCAAGCCACAGATGCAGGCCTCCTGGGCACTGACCTGGGAAAGGAGACTATGGGGAAGAGAGGCCATTTTCCATGGGAAACAGTGGGGGAGTCTGCTTGAAGTGTTTCTAGGGTGGGCCAGGTGACTGCCTGGTGGAGAGTGGGGGGTACACAGTCCTTTACAAACTGACCTAAGAGGGGTTCCATGGTCACCAGTGATAACCCAAAAAGTAAGTACAAAGAAGTTTCCCGACAGCCAAATTTATTCTGTGATTCTGACCTTTCTTGAAAGTTCTCACAGGCCTCAGTTTGTTCTAACATTACATAAAACTTCAAGTCTACCTGAGGCTAACCATTTTTGTTTACCTTACTAACACATAAATTTTTTTTTTAAAAAAAAATCTGGACATATTCTGAGTTGGGGAGCAAGAGTCGAGTTTTCCTGCTCTGAGAGTGGAGCTAGATAGATCAACAGAATTGATGCCAATAATAAGGGTTACTTGTATAGATGACTGAGTGAAAAATGCAGGCTCAATAATTCCCTTTAGAAATCACCCTTGACAGGATTGACTTTGTGTAAATTTCACCTTCAAATCAAAACGAAAATAGAGCTCAATAAAATTCTATAAAATTGTCTATGAACCGAGCAGGCCACAAACAAAAGAATTCACATGTGAACATCAAGATAGCAGCAAGAAGGCTTGCCGTGTTCCTGTCGCTCCAGACGAGGCTGCTGTGGGCACTTATCAGCAATGGTGTCTCCCTGCACTTCCTGTCACCACCCTGCTGAGGCAGCACAGCAGCCTGCTCCTGAGCTTCCTCCTTCCTTGGCTGCTTTGTTTAGACTTAATGCTTGAAAAAGGTGAAGGGAAGAGACCAGAAGGATGGCTCAGTGAACAGAGCACTGCCCCGCAACCTAATGAATGGGGTTTGATCCCTGGAACCCACAGAAGGCGAACAGTAGAGAACCGGCCCTCACAAAGGTGTCTTCTGACCAGTGTCATGGAGTGTGCTAGCATAAACACACACACGCACACATACACACGCATATGCAAGAATAAAAACTAGAATTAAAGAAACTTAATGAAAGTAAAATGTGTACCAACATGAGGGAAGTGTTTCATGGACCCTGAGAAGGCCCCTTAGACTCTGGGGGAGAAATGACTAGTTTTCAAAAGCGAGCAAAAACACCAGTGCTGTCGGAAAATCTGAAAGCATGACATCAAGGAGTGCAGCTGAGAGTGTCCCACAGAACACCAGCACACTGTATGCACATGCAAATAAACAAACAGTTCTTTAAGTAAAACCTACTTTGTCCTTTAAAGTTCAAGTGCACCATCTCTGGAGGGGGGTGGCTACAGGACCACTCAGATGGAGGTGAATATATGTTTGCAGACCCAGGCCAAGGTGCTGCTAGATAATGATGTAAGTGGGAGGAAAATATGGTGTGCTTTATACATAGACTGGTATATAGATATACCATATATATGGTATACCATAAATATGTATACTTTATACATATATTGTATATCATATACAAATATCGATAGACTTTCTTTTTGAAAGTGTGTGTGTGTATGTGTGCACACCTGTCTATGTGTGTGTGTGGATAAGTATGCAGTGGAGGACAGAGGACAACTCAGGTATCCTTTTATCCTTTTCAGGAAGGTCATATATATCCTTTGAGAACTGGCCTTGAATGCACCAATTAGGCTAGACTTGCTGACTAGTGAGCTCCAGGGCTCCTCCTGTCTCTATCTTCCCAGCACTGGATGACAAGCATATACCGTTACACCCTGGCATTTCCACATGGATTCTGGGGATCAAATTCAGGGCAAGTGCTTTAGCAACTGAACAGAAAACGTTGCTGTGGGCACCTAGCGCCCCCGAGCCACCTCCCTAGTCCCAGGTGGGCTTTCTTTCAGCTTGAATTAAAAGGGTTATGACAAGAATATTTCTCTTCTGCCCATTTGAAAAAAATACTAATTACACATAAATTCCATTCTGATCCTGATATTACAACCCCTCTCTTATGAGGAATACAGTACCTGTCTTAGAACTGGAGTAGAATACAAGATAAAGTCCCAAACAAAAATCAAGTACCTCTCTAACTCTGCAACGGTTAGGAGCTCAGCTTATCAAAATGCTGTTTTCTTTTACCTGACCAGGTCCACCAGGCCAGCCTGAGACCTTTCAACAGGACTGTTCCAAACTGCATTCAGAAAGAAGGCGATAACTGCCCCCTTAATACCCAGACTTACACTGGGTCATTAATCACCTGCCCCAAATCCTCTAGGTTTCCTCTTAAAATTCCTTAGGCTGCAGATCAGTGCCTAGGCCTGACTCTCATCCCTCCCTAACCCTAGATTTCATCACGGAGGCAGCAGGACAGAAAGGCATGGGGAGTGGACAAGACCAGACACTTTCAGGTTCATTAAATCAAAGAGTGAAATTTCCTTCTAGTCAAAGACACCCTAAACCACCAAAGAGTAGGAAACAACCGCGGGAGAAATTCAGAAGGCAGTGAGTGAGTGACAAGTCAGTCTTTCGAAAACCAGAGAGATGAAGCTGCAGTACTTTCCCATCGGAACACGAGATAAAGACGAGATGCAGGACGATTTGCTGAGAAGACATCAAATGTATAACCATGTGTCCTGTCCCAAGATGCCCTATGCCCGTTCGTCCACTTGACAATGACACCATGACGAGTTTGCAAACCAATTCTAGGAATGTTTTTGTTTATAATGAGGACATACTGTGCTTCTACCCATAGAACTAGAGAGTTCCAATGGCGCAACATTCCATAAGGAGATTTCGTATTATGTATTTAGGACCACAACAAAACATCAAGTGAGCGAACAGACAATGGGGGATCTGTAATTGTGCTAAGTTTATAATGAACGTGTGGGCATGTAGAGTAAGAGGAAGAGGCTCTGCCAAGCACTTCTGGGATGAACTCTGAGACATCTGTAACAGCCGATTCTGGGAGGGATTCCACGTGGAATCCTGTCTGGACCGTTGGCAGCCAGCAAAGCAGGTTCTGGTGCTAGTCCTGGCTCTGGAGCAAGCAGAGTAATGCCCAGGGAAACACATCAACACATAGAATCTTTCCAGAAAAGGAAAAGCAGGTACTGGTGCTAGTTCTGGTTCCAGAAGAAGCAGAATAATACCCAGCCAGGGAAACGTACCAACACACAGAATCTTTCCAGCAAAGCAGGTACTGGTACTAGTCCTGGTTCCGGAGCAAGCAGAATAATATCCAGGGAAATGCACCAACAAACCGAATCTTTCCACTTCCCCTCAGCGCAAACAAGTCAGGTGAGAAATCACATTACTCTGTAAGGTCCTCCATGGAAAAAATGGGTTCACATCCAGCTCCTTCTGCAGTTTACTTCGCAGCCAAACTTGAGTGACAGACAATGTGTTAAGGAAACAGCTAAAACAGAACAGGCCATTACTAGGATCAAGGTGGGATCGTGCCACAAAAAGCACCCACCAAGGAAATCATGTAACACAACCCTGTCCTTGAGGAAGAAGGAAGGCTACCGTTCCAGGGTACGGAAACTGACATTTATACAAAAACAAGTAGAGACTTGAAGAGATTATGGGGGAAACCACCTCCTTAATAGTCTTTGAGTAAAACAAGGAATCCTGTTTAATATATACCTAAGATTTATATTGAAATGGAGGGGAAAAAGCAGATTTATTTATCCCATAAAAGGAGGCTAAATTCCTTTAGCTTACCATGTAACAAGAGCAAAATAACGAGGATTAACAACCATGCCACCCAATCTCCATGGAAGAAAGGGTACGTAGCCTTACGCTCTGAGAAGAAAGATGTGTACTTATTGGCACAGCAAAGACACAATTACTCCAGGCCCAATGGTTATCTGACTGAAACGATCTACTGCTTAAAAAGGCAAAAAAGAGAATGTGTAAGCTTTTTTTTTTTTTTGGATGGAGGAAGTATTTCGTTAAGTGTAGTCTAGTATGAAAGTAACGAAGCATCTTTTGAAAATGCAGACGTTTGATGATTCCCAGCTCCGTCAAATTCTCCTCAGGAGGAGGGAAGCACCAAAACAGAGGTTGGGAGCCTTCAAGCTGTCCACTGGCCGAGCGGCTGCTGTTGTCACGGTGACACAGCCAACCCAGAGAGGTCAATTATAGGAGACAACAAGCTCCAAGGTGGCATTCAGGTGGCTGTATGAGAAAAATGCTGGGATGCTTGAGACCACAGCAACCACCAGTTTCTCGGTATAAACTCCCCCATGCTCCTCCTAGACACAAGGGAAAGCTGAAGTGAGCTCAGCCTCCTTCTGTGTGCGCATCTCAACCTCAGAAAGCACAGAGCGGAGTTTTTGGACACTCCTGGCTAACTGGATACGCAATCCTGATGTAACTATATCCCAAGTAGCCGTGCCAATTAAAAACTTCCCAGTTGAGATGGACTCTTTCCCTTAGGATCATCATTATGTATTTCTAAAGCTACATGAGATGTGGTTTCTAGGTCATATCTATGGATTGGTTCCCACAAGATTCACCCTGCTAGGATTCTATGCATTTTACGTTATTATTTCTTATGTTTTTGTGGCTGACAAAGAGGACAGCCATTCATTAGAAGTATAACGTGGAATAATTACCGGGTCTAATGTATTTTTGCAATGACCACAAGTGAATTTAACCTCTATCCAATCAGGGTTAAGACAAGCTCCACTCTTCCATTATTTTACACTGGGCAGCTCCTGCTAGTATAAAATTTAGTTGTATTTTCTTTTGAAACAGAGACAATGTACTACTTAGCCAACTGGCAAAGATGTATTAACTACAAAAAAGAAGAAAAAAGTTTTAAAGCAGAAGACAATCGCAAAATGGCCATATGATTCTACCAGAAGCCACTGCCAACATACAGCAGAAGCTTTACATCATTTACAACATACACCTAAGAAAATCATTGCAAATATGCACCAGCGACTGCAGCAAAGACTGCAGGGAAAAGTTGTAAGGGACCTAAATACACCATGGAATAGCCTGTGAATGAGAAAACCATGTTGCTGGTGACACCGTATGTCCTTGTTTCTATGAGGGGACACTCAACAGTAAGAAACAAACAAAAAAAAAATTAAGCAAGCAATAAAACCCAAAAACTCTCTTAGATTCAGTGATACACTATGTGAAGAAACCATACATATCCCTCCCACAAACCTAGATCACTGTTTTCCACAAAAACAGAACCACATATCTGTAACCCATATATATAATTTAAAATTTTCTAGTATCCACATTAAAAATAAAAAATACATACAAATTAATTTTAATAACTGTTTCCTTTACCCAATAGACCCCAAATACCCTCATTCCAACTTGTAATGACTATAAAAAGGCAGCGAGTAGGACAACATTTCCCACAAGCACTTGAGATCTCTTACCAAGGCATGTCTACTTGGACCAGCCACACTAAAGCGTCACCTATGGGTGCTGGCTGCTGTCGTCTGGCCAGACCCAGATGTTTTGGGGGCTAGTGTCTCTTTCCTGGTTTAACACGTTCCTTGCTGTGGCAGACAGCAGCTTGGCATCATTCCTGTTCACAGTGAAAGTGAGTTCACTGCTATCTTACGCTGATGGCAGTTGCTTTAAGTGGGCACAAATCATTAACACAATCTGACTTCTACACTTGCTCAGCTTGTTGTTAATGCTGGGCGTAAGGGTGACAACCACTCACCTTCTGGGACTGATCTTTGAGACCCTCTGAATAGCAGTATCTGCCTGAAAGTCCTAGCTGCGTTTCCTTTCCGCTTGCTGGGCAAGGTTCTGTATTTACTCTCCCTGTTCAGGATTCATCTAGTGGATAGTCAAGCACTCCCTAGTTCTTCCTTGGTCATTCCCAATGCCCAGGGCTTCAGCCGAAGGCTAAAGTTTACAACTTTTCCATATAATCTTTGCCACAATCACTTTGTACATGAATAGCATATCCAATATATGATATGAGATCCCATGTTAGAATGGTAGATAGCCCACATTTGTGGGCTATGGGATGGCTCCATTGACAGAGGTGCCTGCCTGCCCCTTGACCTGATGACCTGAGTTTAATTCCTGGGACTAATTTAGAGAAAGGAAGATGCTGACTGCCATATGCTGTCTTGTCTGTAAGTCTGCCATGACTCACTCCATCCCCCCCCCCCTCTCTAATTTTTTATACAAAAGATTTAAGAGAAAAGAGACCAAAACATTGGAAAATCAGCCATATTTACTATCTAAGAGTGAGAATAATTTTTAAAAATCTGAGTAAGTCTGAGCTAGCCAGGCTAGCAGATCTGGGATTTCTGTGTGTCACCAATTTCACATCTGAACCCCATGAAACTAGGGAAGCAACTTGGGTGGCCACTGACCAATCAAGTATCTTTCTTGCAAATCAGAAAAGGGCATCTTGAGGGAAGGAGCCAGAATCTCAGATTTAGAGCTTGGTGAAGGAGGCTAAGCTGGGCCGAGCCTCACGTGACTCTAGAAAGCTGTCTTCTGTAGGTACCAGTTTCCTCTTTTGTACACAGAGTCCCAGGAGCAACGCCTCACCTGGTACCTAGCAACAGACAGAGCTAAGAGCCTTGGAGACGGCAGTCCATCTGTAAGTTACGAGTATTCTTTAAACACCTCATTATCTGGAACCAGCTAGTAGTCCTTACTATACATATATCACAAATTAAAAAGAACTTTTTTTTATAACTATTTATGAGTACATAAAAAGGATTCCAAGAAAGACCAGGGGTTGACACAACTGGGAGCATGGAACTTGTGGATCGTGCAACTTTGAATTCTTCTGTTACTATAATCGTAACAGAACAGAGAATATAGGATGGGGCACTGAACTTTATATGCTTGATACTAAAAAATTACATTATAATCAATGATCTATTAAAATATGGCCTACATGAAAATGCCTATCAAACTCATCCCAAACAAATCTGGTATTTCTGCATATCAGAATCACAAGAATCCCACACCATCTATCCTTTCACCCCCCATTTATCCACTTATCTTCCTTTACTTCTCAAATATATTTTAATCTTGTTAGGGTAGAAACTATGTCACGTGCATCTTTTTTTTTTAAATCTACTATTTATCACAATGTCTCTTAAATGACAGGTGCTTAAAAAATGGCAGTCGAATTGACTCTTTTTAATTTAAAAAGAATTAAACTGGAAAGAAATGCCATGATTCTAAGAGATGGAAAAGTGTGAACACAAGCAAACCTGGTGCACACACAGTCAGAAGATGGGAGGGGAAGGAAACAGCCTTGCCTACATCCCTGTTTGTGCTGGGTGGACACTGTCCAGGAACTCTACACACGTCACCCCACTTCGTCTTCTTGGCAGGTATTATGATCCCCATCTTATCATCCAAGAGCACTGAGGCCAGCCAGCAAAATCAGCATGTCCAGCCAGCTTCAACTGACTGCACAGACAGCTGGGATTTGCCCGGGCCTTACCATCAGCTCACACCCATTTCCTCCCATCCTAGATAGAAAATGGTCCAAGAGAAAGCCAAGATGCCTGTTTGTACAGGCCGTACGCTGTCCAGGTCAGGGGTCATATGTCCCTGCTCTCTGTGACCTGTTTCATAGCTCTTTTCTTATAGTCTTGAGAGGAATTCTAAATTGATGACCAAGTCGTTTTAATATTATTGTTCAGTAAAAATTTTCAGAAAAAAATATACTTCAAGGTCTAATTCTTTTGAAGTTTTTGATAATGAGAGTTTAAATGTTAATCCTTGTGTTTCTGGTGTAGCTGGAAACAAACACATCAAAACCATGTTGATGCTCTAAAGCCACTTGGGGTGAACTACAAGATCTGGGAAGGACATTTATAAATTAGTTCTTGCTACAATTCCAGGATCTGGGACACAACGGTGTGTTTATCACACACTGCCGGGTGTCTTTTCAGAAAGGTTCCCACTGAATGATCCAAATTGGCAAAATGAATGTATGTAAAAGCCCAGTGGTCATGCATGTTCAATACATACAAGAGTCCCTACATTCACAAATGGACAATAACTACCGTGATTGAAGTAAATTATAATAAGGTATAGTCATTGAGAGTAAGACTAGTTTCTAGTGTTTTATTATTATAGAAAATATATTTTAATATATACATTTATATATATTTATATATACACACATTAATGATGTTTGGATCATCATCGTTGCTCACTGGACATATACAAAGTTCAGAATTCTAAGAAGCACTGTCTGTCTTTCCCTTTAGAAACCCCTTCTGATGTGTCAGTCATTCTCATTCACAGATATGACTGGATATTCAGGAGGAAAACGTAGTGCGTTGTGCTTCACAGCTCCAGATGAATCAGCTTCTGGTGATTCAATGCACACTTGAGGAATCAACCAAACAGTGGAGGCTGGCTCCCAACAGGATTACTTTTGATTTCCAGCCTCCTTCTTATCTTTTTCTAATTTCTCATGCACATATATTGCTTTTGAGACAAGCTATGCGAACATACTATCTCCTTTGCTACAGTAGTCAGAGAATTCTGGTCCACATCTTTTAAAAACAGTGAGGCAATCATTTGAATATACGTCTGATTCTGGACAAGCCGACTGGCGGCTTTTACAAGGGCCAAGGCTGAGCTCATGTTCTCGTGGTAAACATGCGAGTAACATATTAGCGGGAAGAACTTCCCAAAGCACACACCCAGGAGGCCCACACTTGTGGCCTCGGTCCTCTAAGGAGAGCAGACACACAGCAGCTGACCTTAGAGTATGTGAGCAAAAGGGAAGAAAGGAGGGGCCTTCCCCCCAGAAGCAGAGGGAGAAATCTCAGGAGGCTGAAGCTGGGAGGCGCCAGCGGTGCCCAGAACACAGCTGAGGCAGTGCAATCCAACAGAACCGCTGGAAAGGGTGAAAAACCAAAAACCCAATGCAGCCTTGTAAGACACAGGCACACTATAGAAAAAGAAAACAGAAACAGCCCTTGGGTCCTGATTCCAGTGAGGAGAGAACGGTTTTTAAATCATACAAAGACCTCTAGCTAGTGACGACAGCAGAAAATTTCTTTTCAAAAAACAACAACAACAACAACAACAACAAAACAAAACAAACAAAAAACCCCATTCTTTTAAAATGGCCGATTTTCCTGTCCGAAATGCTTCAAGGACTCTGGTGTGAGCACATGGAGCGAGGCTTCAGAGTGAAGGAAGTGTGTGTGACCTGTGATTTAGGCTGCATTCTGCCCTGATGCTCTCGGAGGAGACTGGGCTGAGCGTTTGCAGTCAGCCGGGGCCTGGAAGATGAGAATGCATAAACAGCTTCTTAGATATCTTTCTGGTTGGGCTTCCTTACTTTGCATTACACATTTCGCTTCACTGGTTACTCTTAGAGCTACTAATGATTCTGCTACACAGACACATCTCTCAGAAGATTATTTTGCCCCTGTGTTTCATGTCTCATGCCACTTATTACCAGTAGCTTTTTTTTTTTCTTGAGAAAGATTCAGCTATTTAAGATAAATCTCGGCAACTGACAGCAACACTAAGTTACTCACAATCCAGGCAATCTCAATGTAATCTTTGAGAAACAAGTTACTGTCTCTTGATTTCATAGGCACTTTTCCTAGGCTTTAAAACTCAGTGTGGAGAACACGAAATGAGACTTATTTGCCAATGCTGGACAGACCAGTGACTTAGGCAATGACTCGCCACGCTTACGGCACTTATCTTTGGGAGAGTCTGAGCCGAACACGTTCAGTCCCTTCAATACCGTTAGAATGCTACACAAAAGTTCTTTAATTTGGTTGCAAATGTCTGAAAACACACGACTGAGTTAGACATAAAAGTCTCACTTCTGATATTGCTTTACAATGACTTACACGTCTCGACATGAACGAGAGGTCAAAATGTGGGCTAAGAGTCTAAGGCCATTTTGGGGTGCCTTGCTGGTTCAGGTGATGACGGAAAGTCGGTGATGGCACAGCTCAGACGCTCTACTCCCCCCCTCATTAGGCACACCCCTTTCTAGATCTCCCTCTGAACCAGAAAGTGTCCTCAGATAATACCTAATTTGCATGTCTCCTTCTGTGGCACCCTAATGGGATTTATCCTCCCAATTCTGCTTTATTTGTAGACTCTGAACTTCCCACCTTACAGGGAAGACTGGGTTCCCTTGACCCTTTGGGTGTGCCAAGGCAGATTCCTGTCTTTGGAGTTGACCCCAGGAATCAGCTTCAGTTTGGGGACTGGGCTGGGGGGGACACCTTCCCCAGCTGTAGGAGCAGTGAGCGCCCAGAAAGAGGAAGTGACTGCAGGGCAGAGACTAGAGAGAAGCATTGGTCGCAGCATCATTTGCAATGATAAAGAAAAAAAAAAACTAAAAATAACTTGAGTATGTAGAAATCATTAATAATGCCATAGTGCCCCCTCAAATAAAATTAGTACAGGTTTCTGAAGGATATTTAATGCCATTTAAAAAGTCTGACTATACTATTAAGTAAAAAAAGCATATATGTGTTTAACATAGTTCTTTTCAGATAAAATTATTATTCATCTATCTGCTTGTATATTTATATATTAATACAATGCCTCACTCTGTAGCCCACTCTGGTCTTTAACTCTTATTAGCTCTGAAGGGCAGGGATAACAGGTGTGTGCATATGCACACCCCCCTACTCATACACACAAACATATACACACACTCCCCCAACCCCAAGATAACGAGCGACCTTACAATCTTCTAAGAGCAAGCTTATGATGTAAAATGAAAAAGAACGCTTTACAAAAGGAAAGAACAGCAAGTAGTTACTGAGGTCCAGTTACGTTATTAGTCATTCCTCTAAGACATGGGTTTTTATTTCTAAGCTTTCAAAGAACCTAGCTATGTACTAATGTTCTCATGAATTGTCGTTTTGTAGAAACTTAACTTAGAAGTTTTTCCTTCTCATGAAGCAGTAGACGCATATTAATTTCTCTAGTTTGGAAGCCACCATGAATACTTCTTTAGGGATCAAACCACAAGGCCAGGCCATACCAGGAAAAAGTCTACTGACAGTTGGATGAAAAACGCTCACTTTAAATTATCCAAAGAGGAGTAAAAGCTGGGATCGAGAATTCTTTTCTACAGCATCAGACTCTCAGTGAACATTCTTGAAGTAAAATCAGTGCGCCCATCAAAAGGCCTGCTCCAACAGCTGCTCTGCGTTTCCCAAATTCTCTATCATTTCAGAGGGAGGACAGGTTCAATCTACACTGTCAGGGAAAATTGGCTTTGTTAGCGTGGGACCACGTTTTGCGGTCTCGCCATAGCCAATGACAGTCATAGGTCTGTCTTAGGTCTGCGTCTGAAGCCTGAACCAGAGCAATGGGCCCTCACGTTTTATTATTAAGCCCACTGGATTACTGGTTCTAATTAAGAACGGTGTTGCTGGCTCACACTGAGTTATTAATGTGCATGACTGCTATTATGGGAAGCGTTGACCTCTGCTCAGAGTCACCTGGAGTAAAACTTATTTGCCACAGGGAGAAAATGGGAGTGAAGATGATGGGAGATGGCTGCTCGCAGGGCATCTGTGATTGTAAAGTACTACTTGATACTCTTTGCTCCGCCACTACCAGAGTAATTACAGAAAACCCCTTACTGAAATCTAAAAATAATTCACCCAGAACCTGAGACCACAGTGTATCTTTTCATGGGTTATTAATTCAGCAAGTTATATGGTATACTTTTCAAAGCTCTAGAACGTGAGCTACAAGAAACTGAATTGAGCCGGGCGGTGGTGGCGTACGCCTTTAATCCCAGCACTCAGGAGGCAGAGGAAGGCAGATCTCTGTGAGTTCGAGACCAGCCTGGTCTACAAGAGCTAGTTCCAGGACAGGCTCCAAAACCACAGAGAAACCCTGTCTTGAAAAACCAAAAAAAAAAAAAAAAAAAAAAAAAAACTGAACTTGTGTGAAACTAGGCTGATGTCTGAAACAACACAACAGGATCTGCCAATATATGTTTAAATTGCATATTCAATTTGCTATTCTATCCCTTGCTCTCCAAATCTGTACCCCTATGTTCTAGGGGAATATTATTGGTTATTCTTGATTATTGCATGATAAACTTTGATAGAAGTAATTAATTAAAAATCCAAAGATCTTAGAACTAAGGTAATGGCTTCTAGTCTTTTCTTATTTGAAAGTTATATTTTTCAAAAGTCGATGTGAAATCAATGGATTGATTCAGTTTGATATTTTAATCACAAAACTACTATCCCCCAGTCCTCACAGCAGCTAGCAGGTAAAAACAGGTGAGCAGTAAGCAGGACACTGGGGACACGGCAGCAGGTGTCTCCACCAAAAGGAAGCAGCTTATCCTGCAGGAATTGTAACTTCAGGCTAGGCACTTACCTTCCTTCCTGCTTTCTCTCAGGTTGGCTGCAGTCAGAGGGAGAAGGCAAGAGACACATGTCTTCATGCTCGCCCCCTTCTGCGATGTTTCTGATGAGCACTTTCATCTATTATTCTAACACATGGAAATAACTTGGGTGTTCTACAAAAACGCAAGCTATTCCAAAGGAGGATATCAAATTTTTGTTTTTGAGAAGTATATTGGAATGGCAAAGCATTTCTGAACTGAATCGTTTGACAACTCTCTACTCAGAGCCTACTACGTGTGTGTGAGCAATCAGTGTCAATGCCAGCCAGGACAGAAAAGAAAACCCATACGACAAGACAATTGGGCCAACATCAGGGGCGATGGCCGAAACACAAGCTTCCGAAACACTCTTTCATGTAGTAACCCTCCTCTTGATACGCTGCCATACTGTGCTTCTCTATTTAAATGCCACTTTAACCTCATTTCATTATCTACACTGCAAACATTCACGAAATTCTGAATGCGCTCCAGACACTTTCTCTGCCTGCTGAGCCTACTACCAATATAAATGGCAGCATTATTGGGCACAATGACCAATGAACAGTTAGACACTCAAAAATCAGACCAGACAGGTGACCCAAACAATGGCCATCAATAATATCTTACAGAAACATCCACCTTTGTGTGCCGTGAGGCTGGTGGTCTATGTGGCATCTAGGACACATGCAGTAGCTAAACACAGAACAGAACCACAGCACTGTTTCCCTATCTTACTAAAATGACCACCGAGCCTCAGGAAGATCTGTTCAGAGTCCATTTTAATTCCAGTAGGAGTGAAGAGTGAGCTGTGTTCCTCGCTGGTGGGAAGCCCCATGATAGCTGAACTCCCTATGGGACTCTGAATCCTAACTCCAAGACAGACACAAGACAGCAGCAGCAGCTCAGAAAAAGAGGCCTCAGCAGACATTTCCATACCATGACTTCCTGATTCACGGAGACCAACTGGAAATAAGGGAGGTGAAGGAAAAATAAACTATCAGCATTTAAAGGCAGAAGGAGTCAGCCCACAGACAGGATGCTAGTGTCCCAGGACCATGACAAGTTCCTCCAAGGGGAACTGAAACCACCGACTTCCAAGAAAAGTGAGACTCGAAGTAGGGGCCATCAATTCATCTTCCGTGGAACACAATCTCACTTCCACATAAGGAGCTTAAAAGCTTACTTAAATGTTGCTCTGGGTTCATTTCTATCAATCCTTAGAAGTAACTGGAAGATCCTAGGCCTACAATCAGGGGTATTCTGCTTCTGAGCTAATTTCATATGTTCTGTCTTTTACTTATCCTTGGAACAGACATATTAGGCAAGTTACTTCCTTTTTATCTATCCATGCATCCATCCACCCATGCATCCTTCCAACCAACCAACTATTGGTTTTTCAAGACAGAGTTTCTTTGTGTAGCCTTGGTTATCCTTGAACTCATTCTATAGACCAGGCTGCCCTTGAACTCTCAGACTCTGCCTCTGAGTGCTGGGATTAAAAGCATGTGCCACCATGGTCTGGCTGTAAGTTATATCCCTAAAAACTCCATTAAGGGATCAGAAGTGGCCCTAACACCCTGCGCTGGTCAGGGGCTATGTATGTTCTCGGTTCTGGACCTCAGTTTGGTTCTTGACAATTCTTAACCAAGGACAGGCTATGATACTATTTACCATCACAGTTCTCCTCTTTAGCATGGAAAAACTACCTCTGATGTGAGTCTAAGCATATCCAATGCCTGGCATGATACAGAAATGGAGGGCAGCCGCCAGTGAGCCTACCTGATGGTGTATGCAAGCCTAAACACCTGATCATTCTTTCGGAGTAGTGGTCTATGTGGCCATTTTCCTAAGGTAGGCATTTTGGTTACCAAAACTATAGAGAATAAGGATCTGAGCACACAGACAATCACCACAGACAATATCCCAATCACCTTCCCATGTAGTCAGGCTCAGCCTGAGCACCGATGCTGTAAGGCTGGCTCACACCATCCTCTTAAAGCACAGCTCACCAACATGGGAATGGGGTAGAAGCAGCCACCATGCTAGAGGCTGAGTGTTCATTCCTATGACTCACATCATGACTGGAGCTTCCCATTTGTCTTGAGCTACTCTTCAAAGCGCAGATTTTGAAAGCAATTCAAAGCAAGGAAAGAGCTGGAGAGGAAAAGCAACTCTTATTTCACCCACTAACACAATCTCTTGAACATTACAAGGTTCCAAAGAACACTTCTTAAAGCGACCTTCCACAAACCACCAAAGCAACAACACATGTTTGTTCATTTAGGTTACTTAATAAATTTAAGTACAATGTAACTATTATATTGAGGGATGCTTCAAAAAAAAGCGTTGCAAGAAAAGATGACAAAATAAAACTGCTTCCTAGAAATACTTGAAAAGAAGTCCCACTACTATTAATAAAACAAACGAACAGCCCCACTCCCACAAAACCAGTGTAAAAGCAAGGTCAGAGAGTGAGCCTTTGTGTTTTAAATGAAACGACAGGGCTAGCATGTAGCAGAGTGGGTAGACTGCTTGCCTAGCATGTTGGATACCCTAAGTTGAACCCCACCATCTCATAAACTGGGCATGGTGAGACACGCCTTTGCTCTCAGTACTCAGGAGATGAAGGCCACAACATTAGGTTCAAGGCCACCTCAGATACACAGTAACTTTGATGCCAGTCTAGGTTACATAAGATTCTGTATGAAGGAAGAAAAAAGAAAAGAAACTGAGTATCAGAGACAATCTGAATGACTGAACTAAAGGGAGAAAACTGTTTTTAGTATCAGTGCCGAAGTGAGGCCAGGGATGTCTTTTCCAAGGGCCAGCAATTAAGCATTTGGAGTATAAGAGCAATATTTTACTATCCCTGTAGATCTAAGAATCCATGAGGTTTAAGTTTCATTGAAAACCCCAACATTACTGCTCACAAGGTACTTTGAAGCACATAACAAACCAAAGTAAATCCAACCTTGTCCAAATATACACAAGGTTTTATACAGCAAGTGTTCATGGGTCATAACACCACACTATGCTTCTTTATTGAAAAGCTGCTTTGACCTTATTTTTATCCCTGCATAACATCCTTGTGCAATCCAGTGATGCAAGAATATTAGCATGATAATAAACTTCACTGATAGGAAAAAACAGGTGAGATTGCAAAACTAGAAAATTATTCTAAGCAGGATAGTGGTGAACACAAGATCATAGCAAGACTAATTAATTAGTTTATCCCTAAAGGATTACAACCAAGCCAGAACAGTATGGATGAAACCAACTTCCATGTCTATATAATGGCTTCTAATCATATTATGTGTAATTTCCAGCTATAATTTTACCGATCCATAAAGCCATAAGAAGGCATTCTCTCATGTATTTTCACATGAATTATGTTTCCAAACTAAGAAATTTCCTTGCAATCCACGGTCAGTTCATCTAACCCAACAGCATACCAGAGAAGCTGCGACACTCTTGACCTTGTTTGGATGGCATGTTTATACTTCATAAATCCCTTTTACATTCATTATCTCAATCTTAATTTAATGCTCATGGTTGAGAACGAGGCTAAAATAAACAGTAAAAAGAATCAGACACTTTCCACTGCAGGAAGAATAGGGGGTGGGACAGAGGACGGCTGTGTCTGAGCTTTGACCCTTTGAGAACAGAACCATGGCCAGTATAGTAATTATCTCTACTGTTATTACTTAAAACAAGCTTTTTTTCTAATTGTTACTCAACTAAAGATCATTATTATATCTACTGCACATAATATGCAGAAAGAAAGGAAGCTATACTGCCTAATATTTTGCTAACAACACACATTCAATACCCGAATGTTCTAAGACATTTCGAAAAGGCAACACACTTAAAATACTGTTAATAAGAGGAACACAAATATTTCTACGTGAAACTTCCCATTATTTATTTATTTATTTTTTTTTGGTAAAAATAAGAACTGTATGCATTCCAGGACCGAAAGCAAGTTGGGAAGAAAGGGGTTTATTGAGCTTTCACTTCCACATGGCAGTCCATCCCTGAAGGAAGTCAGGACAGGAACTCAAGGAGGCAGGAGCTGATGCAGGAGCCATGGAGGGGAGCTGCTTCCTGACTTTCTTACAGAGTCCAGGACCACTGGCCCATGGATGTCACCACCCACAATGGGCTATGCCCTCCCATACCAATCACTAAGGATCTTATGGAGTCATTTTCTCAATCGAGTCTCCCTCCTTTTAGATAATTCTAGCTTGTGTCAAGTTAACATAAAACTAGCCTGTATCCATCTCACATTCAAACATGTAAGCTTGTATGTATGCAAATGTGTGCATATACACAAGATACAAAGGTATCTATACATGTATAAGAGTTTGCCTATGCATGTACATAGTTTCAGTTAGCTTATAAAGCAACACAGAGTAGAAGATAAAGATCTAAGGAGCCTATAACAGGGATAAATGACACAAAGACAAAACCAATGCAGGAATGAAATGGCTTCGACAGGAATCTATTGTTTGAAATGTAAGATTTCTCCGTGTGGTGGCTGAGTCTGAGGAGTTTGTTTATCCGATGACTATCAACTGGGGCTGATCAAACACAGGAAAATGACCTGGAGACAAAAATGCCTGATTGACAAGAAGCTATCTCAAGCTGTTCTACCGCACACACACAATTTGATGATGACTGGTTCTGATAATGACTTTAAAAGTAAAAGTGTTGACTGTATCCTGAATCATGTAGAAAGAAAATAGATTTCAAAGTATCCTGTCGACTTGAAAACAAACAATAAGGTAAAATTTCACAATCAGAAAACCAGACTAGTTAGTACCATGTACTTTCTGGCGATACTGGAAGATAGTCCAGTTAAGGATGATTTGGGATTATTAGTGTTTCATGGATTATTAGTGTTAACAAAAGATTAACAGGAAAAAAAAACAAAGAAACTGAGACTAGTGAAGGTTTTAGTTCTGTAGGAAACAGAGTAACCCCGTCCTTCTCCTTGCTACAAATCAGAGCCAGAAGGAATCTGCCCAGAGTTTTGAGCAGTTGTCATCTGGCACGCTGACTGATGAATTACTCATGGTCCTGCGGGGAGGGAAAGGCTGAATCCAAGAAGCCGGAAGAGTGGCCTCAATGCCATGTTAGCAGCTCCACTGGAGAGGGGAAGGGAGCTAGCATGTGGCCACTTGACTGCAGTTTCCTGATCTCTGGTTCAGTTTGCTGATGTCACCAGGGAAGAGAGGTGGCAGCTTAAAGTGCTGGTTCCTTGTTTATCATCCTTTAGTCTGTTTAGTTACTGGTGACTTGCCTTAGCATAAAAATTAATTGATGCTACAGAAACACATATAACAAGGTAACAGTAAAGAGATGAGTAAAGCGGGATGAGGGAGAAGGGTGTGTATGATGGGGGGGGGTGGGTTAGTATTAAGTCTTCCTTTGCCAAGGTCATTCCTAACACCGAGTAATCTGCATCTGCAGCAGCAGAGTTAATTGATTCTATCTGGCGATCAAGATATACTTCAAGATATAATTTGGGCTCTAAATTTACATTCCAATCTTCCTTAGTGACATACATAGTCATTCCATTCATTAATTAAAAACTACATACCAATCAATACACCTGCCTATAACCCCCCCCCCCCCCCAGGCCAAGTTGTACAGAGTGATTTTTTTTGTTTGTTTGTTTGGTTTTTTTTGTTTTTTGAGACAGGGTTTCTCTGTGGTTTTGGAGCCTGTCCTGGAACTAGCTCTTGTAGACCAGGCTGGTCTCGAACTCACAGAGATCCGCCTGCCTCTGCCTCCCGAGTGCTGGGATTAAAGGCGTGCGCCACCACCGTCCGGCTACAGAGTGATTTTTTAATCATGTATGTGTTCAGTGTCCATGGGTATCCACGTGGACACGCCTGCACGTGTGTGTAAGATGGAGGACAACCTCGAGGGTTGTCCTCAGGAACAGGGCCCACCTCCTCTGAGATGCGGTCTGTCATTGGCTGATGCTCACCAGTTAGGCTAGACTGGGTGGCCAGCAAGTCCTAAGCATCTACCTGTCTCCACCTCCCCGGGATTGTGATTAGAAGGGTACGATCATATCAGGCATTCTTACGGGGTTCTAGAGACAGCACTCCTGTTACATTCAGATGTTTTATTGAGCCACCCCCCAGCCTCTGCACAGTACAAAGATTTAAGGGTGGTAATCCTGATAAGTGAGAAGTGCCAGGAGACGGGGAGATGTGAAGCCCAAGGTTAGACAGAGGCAGCATGGTTTCTTCACATGGTGGTAAAGGCAGGCTGCTTAGAAGGTGACCCACACAGGGTCTTAAGAAACAGATGGAGGGAGTCAAGGGTAGGCAGAGAATACAAGTCCAAGGACTGGATGGTAAAACTAGATCCGCCGTGTGGATGAGCACTCGAGAGCTCTCCACTGCTGGCATGAGAGTGGAGGAAAGGTCAGAAAAGTCATGGGAAAAAGGCAAAGAGCAGACAGGGCTAGAGCTACAGCCATCGCTGCGGAAGTCTCCGTGGAGAACATGGAATAGACCAAGACTGCTTTGTCCTACACAGTATTCGGACCCAGAGCTTGTGCTGTGTGGACAGCGGTGGAGTACAGAGATTTCAGGCACATGCCCAGAGATGTTTATCTTCACGGCTCTGGGACAAGTCTACAATGGTGACACTGTGGCCCCAGCACTCCTAAGACTGCACTGCAGGGACGTTTAAGTGATCAGTTACACCTGTGCAGAGGGGCGGGCCACTAATGTGCTGCAGTCCGGGAGGCCTGCGAAAGCCTCACCTTGATCTTCAACATGGCATTAAATCTCTGCTCTTGACATCGCTTGCTGGTGGGGCCCAGGCAATGGCCCTGAGTCAAACGGTACCATGGGTCAGAAAATCATCAGATCTGTGGGCAGAGCTCTGTGAAGATGCACGACTAATCCTAGAAAACTCAGATGATATACCAGCGATGTCTTAGTTGGCCAGGAAGGTGTACGACCAGAACAGACATCCAAACAGACAGGCAATCATGGAGAACACCTTAGCATGGGCAGGATGGGTTATTTCCAAGAGATGACCCTTTAAGAATGCAGAATTCCAACCTACGGGTAATTCACAGGCTAGAACCTGGAATTGTAAACTGTGATTTTATTTGTTTGTGTGTTTGTTTTTTAGGGTGGAGGGGTCCTGCTGTATAGCTCTGACTGGCCTTGAATGCAGAAATACAACCACCTCTGCCTTCTGAGTGCTGGGACTAAAGGTGTGTGCCACCAAGTCCTGTGCCATTGCTGATTTTTTTTTCTTAAATGTAACTAAAATACAAGTGCAATAAACCTCAGGGGCTAAAACACATGTCCTGGCTGGGTTCTTTCCTACCTTCAAAATGAAGAAAGGCAATGAATAAGCAAAATCACACACCATGTGCACATGTACACACACACACACACACACACACACACACACACACACTTCTTCCTTTCACACTAAAGATGTCAATCAAGCTATGAACTGCTGTGAGGCACAGTTTTTGAGTGTTTGCTGATTTTAACGATTACTGACAATTCAGAGAAATGTTGTGCATCAACTTTTTTCTTTGAAGGACCCTTAAGAGAAGGGATCAGATTTCCTGGCCGGAGGAATGGCTGGTCATCAGATGTTTGACACAGCACCGGTCTTCCCAAGGAGCCACTCTGATAGGAGAAATGACTGCTATACAAACCGACAAAAGACGATGATGGAGCAATGTTCTTTGTCCTACAACATCAGAACAAGTAGGTGGAAAGCATGGGAAATATTGATGTATACCTCTTCCCCTGAAAAGGTCAAGGGTTCTGAAAAATATATGTGCAGTAGCACAGGACAGAAACAGAAAGTTAAAGGTGAACAGAAAGTAAAGCCAGGACAACATTACTCCCCAGATACAAGAGTCAGATAGCGGAACACCTCTGGACTGCCAACACGGGCTTGGTCTCAACTTAGAATGTTTTATCATCAAAATAAGAAGGACATACAATTATGAAACTGAGTCTTCATTGAAGAGAAGCCCTGAGCCAAAGGGCATTTGGATTTTCTCAGCTCTATAGACAGACAGAAGATACTTCCTCAAGGTAGGCGGGTGGTGGGTGTGTCTTTCCATAGCCATACCCTATGTGCAACGCCCGTCAAATGACGAGGGCCTGGCTACAGGCAGATAGTTCTAGAGTTAATGTATAAGGCTATGACGGCTTTGAAACCCCAGTGAAATCTATGCTCCCTGGATTGATTACCAAAACAGGCTCTGGGCAGGTACGGTATCATCGATTTTCTGGGTTACTATTACCTCTGAACCTTTAAAGAGGACAGAGAGTAGGAAATGTGGACAGAGGGATGACACACTTTAACGTGCTGATGACTGCATCTACATTAAGTTGCCTCATGTGCTGATACCGGATGAACATGTTTCTTGTCATCTCTTTGGTATATTTGAACTCACACGTGAGTCACTAACAAAGTTTACTCAGCCTTGCTATTTTTTTTTTCTTCATTTGGTGAGTTCAAGCCTGTGCATGCTCATTCATATAAAATTGCACCAACGACCTACATCCACATCCCTCTCAAACACACACCAAACCAGAAGCAGGTACGACTGGTTAGCACAAAGCCTCCCAGCGTCCAGGGACCAGTTGTATAACAGGGACCAGGCTGCCAATGGAATCATGATGAAGTGACGTCATGGGCTGGCAGGGGTTCTACGTTTTAGGAGCTCCTGTCTCACTTTTATGTCTACTGAGAAGCCTGTCAACGGCTGTGTGATTAGGAATTTGGAGACACCAAGAGTTCCCATTGTGTCCACCTTCTAGATCGGACTCATACAAAAATCTTCTCAGAAAATAGGTTAACAACTGTCAATTGTGTCTTAAAACTGACCATGCATGTGATTGATAAATTCCCAAAAGCTGTACAACCCAAATCAGACAGAGATGTCAGATATTTGACACTTGACCTGTCAGTCACTGCTCTGGCACTGCAGCTGTCACCTGGGAGCCCTCATCTCAGATCTGGGAGTTGGCCTCACTGATAGGTTTGTAAATATTGCACATTTCCACTTACAAAATATGATAAAACCACTACTTTTAAGCGTTTTATGTGAGCTTTTGCTTAATATTTCATTTTGCCGGGGTGGGGGTTGGTCTTACTTAAAAACAACAATAGCAACAGCAAAACAATAAATCTGGTTGAGACAGTGCTGCTACAGGCAAAAAAGGCCCCGAGGCTGGGTGAGTCTCACCTGGACAGGAAGACCCTATAGCGGAGACATGGTTCTGTTCCTGAGAGAGAAATGGACTTGCAGCTCCTTCACCCTTATGAGCAAGGGCTCGGCTGCATTTGTTGCTCAGGAAATTTAAAAAGTCAAATCAAGATCAGCTGTTTCGGAAGACACGAAATTCGTTCTGACCTGGACACTTCCTGATCCAGCTTTCTCAGTTATCAACTAGGGAAGTCCCGAGTCAGAACCTGTTCTTGGGAGGCTTTTAAAAAATGAAACAAAGACTAGATCGCATGACAGCCGAACACAAACCCAAGCCCCTAAATATCAAAAGCCCCTTTAACGCCTTTCGTCCTTGAGAGAACTGTGTGCCACAGACATTATCATCATCCTGGCTTGACGGGGGGGGGGGGGGGGTTAAGGGGGGGGAGGGACCTGGGCACAAAGAGTTGAGCGATTTGCTCAAGCAAGGGGCATGGGCAGGTGTGAGTGCCATGGCCTCTCTCTATTCTGACGCAGCAGCTACAGGAGAGTCTGGACATGCAAAGCTTCGTTCTCCTAAGCACTCCTTATGTTTCTTCTTTCTTTAAAGGGCTGAAGTGGGGTGCGCCAAACACAGAAGTCATCAAGAGGCTGTTTCATAATCTAGTCAAGAGGTAGAGAGTGAGCACGCCTCGACAATCAAGATACCAGGTTCTTGATTCTACAGAAGGGGCAAGAGTTCAATAAATTTTGAAATCAAATGTTCAAACTCTTTGGCTTCAAAAACCTGAGCCAAAATTAATTACTATGCCTTTTAATGGTCAATTGCGTAGTATCAAATGTCAATTATAGGTAATGAATAAAAGGATGGTATGGAGAAAGTCTTAAAACACAGTCCTCCTTTGTACTGATGACTCACTGATCTCACTACACCCCGATACCACAGTCTGCAGGTGCTTAAGATTCTAATGTACAATACGCATGACTTCCACACTTCATCTCCTGATGACTGATTATACCTACTGCAATGTAAATGCTCAGTCATTAGCTGTCATAACACACTTCTCAGAGAATCATGACAAGAAGAGGTGGACACATGAGCACAGATGCAACTTTTTCTTCAAACAGTTTCAATCTACTCTTGGTTGCATCCACGAGGTGGCGAAGCCACATGTATGAAGGGCTAGCCACATATCTAGTGAGCTACATCCATGGAGAAGAGCTACGCATGAAGGGGCAGTGATGGCTTTATCATTTGTGGCCTGGATCTAGAGATGATCATGAAACATGCCTGAAGAACTCTTTATATGCAAATGTTTTCACAGGTTTCATCTGCTTCCAGGACCAGAAATGTCTGCTTCCTCTTTTCATCTTTAAAGAAACAGCCCCTGCACCGTAACAAAGTATTCTTTGTAATTCTGGCAATCTAAGTATGAGTGTGAAGATTGATGGTTTGACAAGGGGTCCTTCCACAGAGAGGGACATTACAGTTTATAATAGAGATAGGCAGATGCTCCTACATACACAGAAAACAAGAAAGATGCTGTTTTGTTCCCTAGAAGCAGTTTAGGCCAACCTAAGCAGGTGAGAGAGAGAACAGTCAAGGAGAGGACTTTGGCATCTCTTGGGAGAGCCACACACATGGCCAGGACTGTATGTACTGAGTCTACTTTATTGCTAATTACGGGTACCCTATTAATGTTTTAGGTAACTCACTTATGTTCATCGTACCCTATTAATGTTTCAGGTACCCCATTTATGGGGCTGCAGCTGCATTTCTTCCTTTGACCAACTTCTCACCAAAATTTCCTCTCAGAAGTGTCTAGTTTGAAGCCAAATGACCCTACTCAAGGACGCTGCCAAGCTTCTGGTACATAAAAGCCATTGTTAAACAAGTTAATCCCTCGAAACGGCTATAATATTTTGGTTTGGAGTTTTCACTGGTTATTTTTGAGTGAGGTTTTGCTATGTAGGGCAGGCTCGGTAATATATTTGCTATGTTACCCAGGCTGGCTTCAAAGCTGTACCGGTCCTCCTGTGTCAGCCCCCAAATCCTGGGATTATAGGTATGGACTACCAGGTCTGGTTCTACTATACAATTTTAAGAATAATTTCTGGAGAAACACAAGTATTATTATTCCTGGCCTCTCTGCTAACGTTCTAATGTACCTAGGGGTCATGAACAGGTCACTTATTCCCGATGACAATCATAACATTTAATTACTAGTCTCTTTTCTGCATTGAAGATTCACCCGTGTGGAACTGGCGGCTTACCTCTTTCCATTCAGTTGCTACACTTCAACGACACAAGTTCAGAAAGCAAATAGGTACCCAATTTCAAAAGTTTCACCCAAGCGCGGGCAAGTATTTCCAGCAACCATAAACATAAATGCTTTCCCTTGATCCTCACGTCTGTAATGATACCAAACTCTTGGTTTTCTAGCCCAGAATCTTCCAGTCTTCTACTCCTCTGTGCCCCTAGACACACCCTCTATCCCACATTAGTTCAGGGGTAAGCCCTGAGGCAGTCCTGCCCCCCTCTTTATTCCAGTGTTCAAGACTGCTCACCGCGTCCCCAACTCCCCAACAACCACAAGACAGAGCAGGCAGATGAGGAGGTACCCTCTTCAGTTCTGGGCCTTGGCAGCCCACTGCATTAAGACTCATGCAAAGGCTAGCTTTCCTTGGTCACCCCTATCACATGAGATTCCTGTAACAGCTACAGCTCTACAATCTCTTGTACATTATTCAGTAAAACCCTCCTAAAAGGTGGGCAAACGCGCCTTAGTGATGGTCCAGCAGTATCACCAGCATGGTGTTTATAAAAGTTTGCTAACTCAGATAAAAAGGAGACGCATCCCTTACTTCTGCCAAAGAATGACTTGATCTGCTTTAATCAAATGTATTATTCATTCACAAGAAAATTATAATGTTCCTACGCAGTCCGTTCTTTTACAACACAGTGTCAGGATTTGTCAGACAAAGATCCCTAAAAGAATGTTTCTTTTTTTTATCAAACTCTCGCAGGCATCAAGCAAATAACATAACGTACCTTCTCTGTGCTGTGTAATGTCAGCGTGGTGCACGTTAGCTCACCATGAGCTCTGTCTGGTGACCAGCTATGCACAAGGGGATGGCTCTGTTACGGATCAGGAAAGACAGATTCTGCCTCTTTTCTCAGGCCTCTGCTCTGAGCTTCTGAGTCTGCTGACTGGTTCAAGTGGACTTAAGAAGGCCTGTTTTTTTTCTAAAAATCTTGCTAAATCTATGATGGCTCTCTCAGGGGCCTTCAGGAACAAGTCTCTGTAGATGGCAGCAAATGGAAACACATAGGCCCCGGCGATGAGCACAAGCAGAGAGATCAGGAATGCGTTCAGAAAACAGTCCTTGGAGCATGCATTTTGGAGTCTGAAGAGTCAGAGTCCACGTTTCGGCTCAACCATGTTTGCTGTGTGATCCTGATCAATAAGAAAGAGGTCTCCTCCAACTTCTTAAAACTCAGGCAGCATTACCGGATGCAAACTGTCTCTGAGGACTGAATAAGTCATTTCCGCATACCAACCAGCAACCAGCAAGAATTAAATATAAACTCTGGCAGAGAGGATCCTTTAGACATTTATATATAACCCATGGATTTTCCACACACGTGTTTTCTCAAGTTCAGTTTTGTTTGACCCATCAAAATAATTAAGTACATTTGCCAGGTGCCACGTGATCTGTGATCTTTCAGGTCTTTATATAAGGACCTACTGAGTGCAATTAGCATATCCAGCACCTTAAGCGCCCCACATGCCTTCGTGATAGGAACGGCTACGTGAATGCTCGAGAATATGTATTTTACAATACACCATACTATCAACACTAGTCACCCTCGTGTGCTCTTTGTCAGCCCTTACTCCATCTCTGCACCCACAGAACACACACATCCCTCGTTCTTCGCTCACCCTTGTACGTTTATATGAATTGGAGGTGGGGAAAAGGTCAGGGGAGGGGTTGTGAATTTCTGAGATCCATGGCAACTCAATAAGGACACTCTAAGTAAAATCCACCATTAACTGCCAAATAGAGATTTTCAAGGTTTTCACTCCAAATGACAATACACACATTTACCTTCACATGCCGGTCAAACACCTCCAAGGCGTTGCTACACAGAGCCAAGGTTCACATAAACAAACAAGGAATAGGTGTCTAACAGACACTCTCTATGCTCACACAGAAGACAGGCGGAAGGCGGAGTTCATACACCTGTGTGATATGATCATTTTGTTCAGGCTTCCCAGGTACATTCTGCTAAGGCCGATAATGAAGGTGGGGTGCCAGCTGCCTATGTAGTTTGGACATTGCAGGGCAAGATGTCTCTTTCTCTTTATTATCCTAAGAAGCACCCTACCCCCAAAGACAACTGGCAAAGTGAACAGTAGGTACCCAAGGTTACCAACTATTTGACAGAGGATAAATCAGAAAATAATACAACGGAGTTCTGCCAAAATGTCAAATACATGCACATAGTAGGCACCTCGCAAACAAGAGCGTTGGAGGCTTCAGCGACTCATGAGGACACTGGAAACACTGTGGGTACCACTATTTCTAAACATGCTGCAGCATGTACTTGAATCACAGGAGGTCTTAGCAGAGGGAGGCAAGTCGTGTAGCTTGAAGGTGGCCAGGCTCATCACCCAGGACCTGTATTTCAGTAAGGTTCTACTCTGTGTTTGTACAGGGCAACTCTCAAGGATTAAATACCATGTTGACTTTAGAGAATTGCCTTCATCCTAAAAATAAACAGTTCTGATTATAAAATCAAAGACATGGTAATAGAGGTCGAAGCAAGAGATTTTCTATTTGGAAACATGCATTTGTATTTCCTGGGGATTCTTCTTTTCTAATACTACAGCTATTTTTGTGAATTCCAACAGTCTTTAGAGTATATTAGTAAAATGTCTGTTGTATATAAAGTGTTTCTTACATTTCCAGAATTCTCTCCTAGGAGGAAGGAAAGCAGCACCTGAGGTGATTAAATACATGGCTGAACCAGAGACAAACGGAGGAAGAGCCGATGAAACACAATATTGTATCCAAGTTTTTAACTATGTTTTGGATAGAAAAAAATTTATGAAGATTATCTATTTTTCCCAGTCTCAAATATGGCATTTTTTGAAGAATTCAAATTCTTCAACTACTGGGAATCTCAGACAGGAGAACAGAATTAAGTTACAATTCCTAACTCAACAGTTTGGCTTGGCACATTGACACTTCTTCCTAAAATGAAGAGAGAGAATGAAAACAACGGGCAGGATACTTGGGTACCTTGGCAGAAGCCCCTGCTGTGTTGTGTGCTGTGTTTTCTCTATTATGCTAATGAGCACAGTTCCAGAACTATTGTGATTAGTATTCTACTTTGTTTTTTATTTTGTATTGAGAATCTTTTAGCTAAATCAAGCACCCTTGAGAGGCTGTAGACAAATTTTAAGGGACACATTTAACCAGAACTATTTTCCTAATATTGCCTGTTTCTTTTTCTCCCCCCTGCCCTTCAAAGAAATATAAGAAATAGATTTTCATTAGAAAACCAAATGAAAGGTTTGGTTTTCAGTAGACTGGGAACAGGTAAGCCTGGAAAACCCCAAGACATGAATGGTGACAATATGATCATTTGTTTTTATTAATGATGCTACAAAGCTGCAACTGTAGCAGAAACCTACTCATTTTGGGATAAAGCAACAGTCACTTATTCCCAGGGCAGAGGAGAAATATTCCAGAGGAGAAAGCTTAAGCTATTCTCTAGTTAGACGTGATAGAGATGCAGACAGTGGGGTTACTCCAGGTTGCCATTTTGTCTCGTTAGCTTCCTTTATGTATTTAGACAATAGAGCAACTTAAAACTTTCTGCATCTAAACAGACTTTAAAAAAAATATTACATTTGTGTGTGTGCCCGTATACAGGTACACATGTGTGTAGGTCAGAGGGCAACTGTCAGTAGTGGGTGCTTTTCTACCACCATGTAGATCCCGGGGATCAAACTTTGGTCACCAGATCTGGTGACAAAGGTTTTTGTTTTTGTTTTTTTTGGTTTTTTTTTGTTTTGTTTTTTTTTTTTTAAATCAGCGCCTGACAAACCAATTGTTTCAGAACAGTGGTTTACTGGCCTTATTGGTGAATCTCACTGGGAGAGTATGGTCATCATGGGAACATGGTGAGATGCTAGAGCCTGGGTTCCAAGAGGGGGCCCTTAAAAGCTGGGCTTTTCCTGTGTTCTCTCAGCACGTCTCAGGCTTTTCCTGTACCAAGAGCAGGGTTCTTCCAGTCATTTTCAGTCAGGCTCAGTTCTCAATGTCCCCACTGGAAAGTCACAGCCATATTCCTTACTGTCCCATGACACAGCCCATGGGCATACTCTGTCATATTCCCTACTGCCCTGTGTCAAAACAGGCAGACAGGCCCCGCCCTACTTCCTACTGTCCTCTGTTACAACAGGCAGACAGGCCCCGCCCTACGTCCTACAGTCCTGTGTCACAACAGGTGGACAGACCCCGCCCTACTGTCCTCTGTCACAACAGGTGGACAGACCCTGCCATACTCCCTACTGTCCCACGCCATAGCCACTGGGATCTATTTCACATCTCTCATGGAAGTCACCTCCTCTTACACCTGAGCATCCTCTCCCCTAAGCAAGCCTTCCTCCTGGGCTCAGACCCACCATCTGGGAGAGAGCAAAAGAGGGAGGAACAATGCTTCTCCTCCTCTCAAACAGGAGCTAAGTCCCCTGTGAAGAATCAACTCCAGATCCTTTGGCTTCAGATCCAAGGTACAGATATACATTCCCACCAGTTTTTCCTCCTTTTTCTCTCTTCTCGCTCACCAGGAGCCCTGTGTAACAACCAGGTTCTGCAGGATACCAAGCTGTGCATCAACAAGCTTTTACTTCCTTCTTCCTCTGTCTTTGAAGCACCAGCATTCTCAGATTCCTAGAACTTTTGGGCACCAGCAGCTGCCCTTCCTGACATGCTCTGTGTCATTTGAGACCCAAATTCTGCCTCATGTCTGGAAGCTACTTTGTGCCCTCATATCATGTAAATCTGAGTTCTCCTCAGGTTTTCTTGCACACTGCCATAGGGGGAAAATGTTTGCTCAATTCTTTCTCAAATGATGGGTGGCTGTTTCTGTCAACTTCTGCTGACATGTCTTGCTTTTCTAATTCACTTTCAAAGAGCTATAATGTATCCAATGACCGGGAAAATTTGCAGAGAACCAAAAGCAGAGAGGAAACCAAAATGCATTAGGTATCAAGACCAGTGTTTCTATTTTAAGGATTTTAAGGATACCCCTTTCGATTAGTACGAGTCTGGAATGTCTGAGGGTAGAGTCAGTTCCAGGCTCAGATAAACAAATTAGAGGGCTCCTGAGTCAAGGAAAGCGGTGGTCGGGTAGGGTTAGGAAGAGGGAAAGCAATGTAGGCAGAGGAGGAGCACTGTTGGAAATCCACACACGGTCCTTCAGCTCAAACACCTTCTTGAGACAGTGAGAGCCCTGGACCTTGCAACAGAGCCTGGAGCTGCAACAGTCTCTCAGCCAGCAGAGGCCTGGGCTCCTACCGGAAATCTGGATGCCCTGTGGAACAAACTGTGCACACAGATACTGCTTTTGTTTGCATAGTTAGCTTGAGATGCCTTCCCTGTAGCCCAGGCTGGCCTTGGAACCCCTGCTGCTTTACAGCTTCACCTCTCAAATGCAGGGCTCAGAGGGACAGACACCGTATGCCACTCCAAACAGTTGGTCCATCTTCTAAATAAAAGTGTGGGCAAAATGGAGAATTTCCCACGCCGTAGTAAAAATAATAACCAGGAAGGAATGAGGAAGGTTGCATGACCCTGAAACCGGCCATCTACAAGTACCCAACAAAAGCCTGAAGGAAGAGGAGGCTTGAGTTATGTTTATTCAAACTACTTCCTTGGCTCCCCCAGTTTCAAAATCACAATCTGGTGGGGTTTTTTTTTTCTACTCTTTATTTTTGAATGTAAGAGTATACATACTTAAAGCTTTTCCTAACAGGGTTTTGACAAAAAGAAGGATTAATATTTATTTGGTGACAGGGACTGGATCAGCTGTCTTTCTTTCACTACTCAAAAAATGCAAACTCCGAAGTGGGACAAAAATCTAATTTTTTTTTTTTTTTTGCACACGAATATTATACCACAGTAGAAAATCCCACATCTAACGGTATGTGGTAAGTCATAGTCAAAATGCAGACACACTAAAAATACTGTACAAAGTTACTTTCATGATATGGGTATGTGTTTATAGGAAGTATAACTAAATTTTGTGTACAGACTTGGGTTCCTTCCCCCAGATATCTCATTGCATACATAAAGATATTCCAGAAGCCTAAAACGTAAAATATTTCTTGTCCCAAGCATACTAATAGAGGAGATATAACCTGGATTTCAATTTTTTTTATAACAACTCTGTAATGAAAGCTCTGACCTACTTTCCAGGCTACGGACCGAAACACTATAGACATCTGCCTAGCCCTGTAGGTAGTGGATGGCACTGGGGTTTCAAAAGTTAGCAGCCCCACCATCCTGTCTTTATAAGGCAGGTGAGGAATCTGCAGAGGTTAAGACACTGTTAGCATGAGCCACGCTGCCAAGTAACATAACAGGCATGTGGCAAGCAGGAGAGCAGGGGCTGAAATGCAGCCCGTGAGTGGTACATCCATAATAAGAAGGTGCATGGGCTTAGCATGATCCAAGCATGAAGGAGGCACGGAAAACCTGACCACGGCCTCATAGGATTGAGGGGGAAAGTGGAGAACAATTTCAGGTGAGGTGGGGCAAGGAGAGCAAACGTTCTTTTCTGCCACACTTTAAGAAGCAAGGAAGTAAACGCCCATAATGTGTGACGTGACAAGGAGGGAGGAGGACAATGGGGGGTGGTCCGGAACAACTCCAAAGCTTTGCAGTGGAGAAAATCAATTAGCTAAGTCACAGTTTTGAGGTAAGGAAGATACCAGTGAATTTGGGGCTCAGATAGAAAATGTATAATAAGTTGAGAGTGTGGAGCACTGCTGGGAAAGAGTAATAAGCAAAGGACACAGAGATGAATGACGGCGAGACTTAGAGACG
This sequence comes from Microtus oregoni, assembly GCF_018167655.1. NCBI lineage: Eukaryota > Metazoa > Chordata > Mammalia > Rodentia > Cricetidae > Microtus > Microtus oregoni. The sequence continues at coordinate 15,500,428 of NW_024543096.1, forward strand.
GACACCAGTGACAACATGACAGACATAAGGGCAAGGCAGGAGCAGCTGAGACCCTGAGCACGTGAGGAAGCGAGCCCCTAGAATTCTATTACCTCAGCTCAGGACTGTGAAATGAAAGAACTCTCTTATTAATATATATCAGAACACTCAACCTGGTATTTGATTGGCTTGGCTTCAGAAAATGGGGAGAATGAAGAGTATCTGTGGCCCAGGTCTGACAAACTGATCTCTTCTGCTCCCTGAGGCACTTCATCTCCTAAACATGACAGGCTTCCATGCCGACAGATTCTTCTTGAGTAGATCGGCTAGTAGAAATGGAGGAAGCCTGAAGCAGCCTGGAGTTACAGGCTCTCCGCATTTCCACCCACACTTCACATTTTAGAGCTTGTTGGTGTCTTCCCTAAAGCACTCCTGCAGGTGTATCTACTCGCAGCCCACATCACTTGACCATGACCGCCATGTCCAGAATCAGAGCCTCCTCTCTGGTTTTCAGTTGCCTAATCTTGCTGCCTTCCCAGCTGACAGACTATGGCCCACGCCCCCTCCCCATCTTGACCACGGTGGTCTACATCACCCAGTGTCGTGAGCGCTGCATCGGGAAGGCTGACTTTACCATCAGAACTCTTCACATCACAACATACAACATTCACCTTTCCACTGTCAGCTCTCCTAACCTTCTAGCCGTCCCATGTTCTACTTCCAAAACCTACTTAGTTTTCCTCTCCAGTGTGTAAAATCTTTGCCATACTTGCTTCTGAGCTCCATGCATTATTTTTTATGGAACAAACATTCTTGGCATCTTTTTCCATTTTCAGACAACTGGAGCAGAGCTAAATCTCAGAAGAAACAAATCATTGATTTCAATTGTGGCTGACCTCCATCCCACCTCCTCAGCCCCGCCTCCCCATCTCCAGTGCCCAGGTCAATTAGTGCTAAGTTTACACTTTGAAAATGTTTTTCCCCTATTCAGAGGTATGGATTTATCTACCCTTCCTGCAAAGTTTCCTATATTCTTCTATAATCTCTATGCTTAAAGGACTTCCTAGGTCCTAAAGGAAGCCACTCCGCCATAAAGTTGGCATCACTTCGAGGCCACCAACTAGTTACGCTTTCTCAGACGATAGTCAAGGTCAGAGCACACGTGTTGCTTTACGTCTTTCTCTACACTGTAAGACACACATGGTCAGCAAATAGGAGTCTGTATTTATTCAATTCTCTGGGTGAAGGAGAACAAAGCCGGTAGCGGATTTTGAGGCAGCATCCCCGCCCCCCATCAGTGTTGTGTCTTGCCTCCATAGATACAGCTGCCAAAACGATCATCAGCATTTAATACCAAACCTGGGATCTTGCAAGAGCCTCCATTTATAAATGACAAGACATGGTGAGAATGGCTAAGTTACCGATACTAATGATAACAGCAAAGAGAATAGGGGTTGCAGATATTAAGAAAACCTATACACATCAAAGAAACCAACAATAAAAATGGAGTAAGTGGTCTAGGGAAAAAAAATCATCATTTTTAGAAAATGATTTGGTTCAATTAAAAAAAAGAACACTGGCCAAAATTTTGAAGTATATTTCCGGTTTATAAAGCATGGCATATGGATCTATCATTTTATGGCTCCTGTGCTTAAAACCAGCTGAGGAACAGCTTCCTTCTGAAAACCTCTCCTTTAAATCTCAAGACAGAATTTGCTTCATCCCCTTGTCCCTACGGTGTATTTTTAGCTTCTTAGACTCTACGGTGCTCTATCCACCTGTAATTATGCCGCAGAAGCATCAGAAGATGCCAATGAAAGGCCAGTAGCAGTCAAGATAGCCAAAGGCCTATTCACAGTCTTGACGGCTGCAGCGGGGCAGGACATGCCTGGCAGAGTTCGCAACTCCCAAGAGCTAGACTTCCTCTCAGATCAGACCTCAGTGTGGGACGTGATGCATTCTCCCAGATTCCAGAAGGACTGGACCGGAAGGGCGATAAGAAAAAGGCACAGGAAGCTCAGCTTCATGGAGATGGCCTTCTGCACAACCCTCAAGAGCCCGGAGGAGAACACCATGCATTGCCCCACCCTGCTTCTCAAAACAAAGCAAATCAAGGCCAGACTGTAGCTTTAGCTTCAGTTTGGAAATAATGCTCACTAGTTTTGAATATTTTTTCTTTCCCCCACCCTGAAAAGACTAATAAATCTGAGCTTTACCCAGAACTACAGAAATGAGATGCTGTCAAGCAAGACATTTGGAAGGCAATGGGCAACACTCTCTAGCAGGCGGCTCAATGTGGTTATGGAGACTTTCTTTTTCTTTTTTTCTTTAGTTTTTTGGTTTGTTTGTTTTTCGAGACAGGGTTTCTCTGTGTAGCATTGGTTCCTGTTCTGGAACTTGCTCTGTAGACCAGGCTGGCTTCAAAGTCACAGAGATCCCGCTTGCCTTGCCTCCCCCATGCTGGGATTAAAGGTGTATGCCACCACCGCCTGGCTCAGAATTTCTTTTTGTAAAAGACCATTACTGTCCTCGGATAAATACAAAGTGCTGTTATGTGTAAGCAGTGCTCAATGAGATCTGATGTTTTCAACTCTTTCCGCAATAATCTTTCCTCTCAAAGGTATTTCTGGCTCCTTGGTTTATATTAGTATTTTGTCACTTAGCTGCAATAATGTAATTGCAAGGAATAAGACATCTGTATTCTATTTATCAATATTAGTAGAAGATGCAATATACTTTGGGACCTATAGCACATGCATCCTTCTCTGAAGATGCAGGAAGTGGAGGTGTTCTTATTTCCAAAGGACAACCCAGTGAATGATATGCACCACAGAACTCCAGGTGCCCATGAGAGTACAAGGATACTACCCTGCATGAACCCAGAGTTGACACGCACTCAAGACAAGGCTAGCTTGTTGATCACTTTCTGACAATAATGTCAGCAGATTTCTCTCACAGAATTCATGGGCCCCTTGCAGGCTTCCATGAAAGAGGAATACTCTTAAAAAAGACCAAGCCATCAATTCTTATTTTACTTCTCACGGGCCAAGTCAAATTTTATCAAGAATATGCTCTAACTTCATCTGTATGTGGGCATTCTGAATACTGAGAAAATGCCCAAGAGCTTAGTGCTTAGAGGGTCTCATGTTTTTATCCTCTGTCCATCTCCTGCAACATAACTTATATCCTCTATGGCTATGATCAAGGAAGGCTTCAGCAGCTAAAGCACTCAGAGCAATATACTCACGGTTGACAGAGCTTGACCAGGTCTTGATCAGTGGTGTTGGGGGGCAGGCCTCGGATGTAGAGGTTTGTCTTGCTCAGCTGATCCCATCCTGAGTTGCTACTGCTGCTACTGTTGTTATTACTGCTGGTGGTGCTGGGACTGGGAGGGGCCATGGGGTGCGCTGGGACCAGAGACTGCTGGAAGCAAAAAACAGAGTATGTCAGAGAGGAGATAAGGGGTCAAGCACCACTCAGAGGCTATGTGAGCTACAAAAATAAAACAAACAAATAAATAAGATAAAGACACTGAGATTAAACAAAGACTATCCTGAGCTACTGTGATATAAAATTCAACTTGTAGGGAAAAAAATCTATTCATTTTAAGACAAAACCAAAAACCCCTTCTTTCAACATGAAATGAAAGAACTTCATTCAGCAGTACCTGAAATGTGGATTAATGTACAGATAATCAATTTATTTGCACATTTTAAGAAACGTTATCTCCTGAGACTCAAAATTAACTTGCATGAAGTCACACGATATCATCATCTTAATATACAGTAATTTAGAAATCACTAATTTTGAAACAGTGTCCAGATTCTGAAGACTATCTAAAAGTAGTTGACTATTTGATTCAGAATACTCTTTAAAAAGAGACCTCTCTTAATATGTAAGAACGTTAGAGTTTCAGCCAGAGCTGCAAACTTCTAAGTTAGATCCATGGCTTCTGGAGACATCTGGATGAGATTCGTCACTGGCAGACCCTGTGAGAATGCTGTGGCAGTCAGAAAGCTTCCCTGGAGCACATCTTGCACAGCCTGCTTGGCTCTCCAGTCAGCAGACACCTAGGTTGGCGTCTGAAGCGCACACACCAGATACTGCTGCTTTGCGAGCTTCTGGAAGGAAACCCCAGCTCTCTGACCCTCTGCCCATGCAAAACTTTTGAGGAAGTTAAAGGGCTCAGCCTGAGGACAGTGAGTAGGACCCAAACTGTCCTCACAGGCAATGTGTAGAAGGGCAGGTATAGTCTCCTTTCTATTTTCTAAGTGACAAACATATTAAGCCAAGAGCAACACTTACGCACCAAGTTTGAACACACGAACTTACATACTTGCTAGATACTCAACAAAGATTTCAAATATTGATGCCAGACATTTACAACTACAGACAAAAACGCAAGGCATATAGAAGAAAAACTAAACTCTATAGCGGAAAAATGCTAAATAGCACACATATATAATACATGTACTCTTGTTTATCTTGCTAGCCATTTCGGATGACCGCTGCAGACTCCACTTTCTGCACCTAGCTTCTGCCAAGGCATGCTAAGGGCACAACTTGAGCTGAGAACTCAGAGACTCTTTCTTCTGGGCCTTTTCCTTCCTCCCTCCGTTCTGGGTCCCTGCTAAGTTGTCATGCAAATACTTCTTCATCTAAAGAGACTCTTTTAGGAGGGGAGTTCCTGGAAGAATAAACAGAGAGTGAGGAAATTCTACTTCCTTAAGAGCTGAACCTGAACTGGGACTTGCTTCATCCAAATCCCAGACAGCCCTGCCTGAGATCACACCCTTCCCCGCTGTGATTCACGCCTTTCACTGGCAGGCAAGTGAATCCACACATTGGCGGCGCACCACTAGCTTTCCTCTAAAGACACCGGTTTCTAAGTATTTATAAATAAAAATTTGGTACTCAGACCTGTTTCCTGCTCTGATACAGATGTCACACAAGGATCTTGCCTTTCTTCTCTCAAGTCTCTCAGTATCTCCAGTTACCTACCCTCTTCTTCTCAGAGTTGGATTGAGGTACTAGAAAGGTAGTCATTAGCCCCCATCTCCCAAGCTCTGACTGACAAGACAGCTTGTATCCACAGACAGAAGTAGGTAAGCCTGACTTTTCTCTTAAACGGGACGTGATCCATGCCTAAGATAACATCCCAGAGCACAAGGTGATTGGTATTAACCACAGGACAGAGGATGCTGGCTACTGAACAACACCAGGGATGTGTTGTGCCAAGGTGTATTGCTGATTAGTGTAATAAAGAGCTAAACGGGCCAAAAGCTGGGCAGGGAGAACAGGCGGGACTTCCAGGCAAAGGGAGGAACTAGAGATGAATCTAGGTGCACAGAGGAGATGCCAGGAGACAACCTGGAAACAAGATGGCATGTAGCAGACGTAGATGGATAGAAATGGGTTAAGTTATAAGAGCTAGTTGAAAACAAGCCTAGGCTAAGGCTGGACTTTCATAATTAATAATAAGTTTCCATGTCATTATTTAGGAGCTGGCGACCCAAAGAAAAAATCCATCTGCAGGGATGAAGGGCTGGGCTGTGGTTCAGAGGTAGAACACTTGCCTAACAGGCGGAGTCCTGGATAAAACAATCATGTGTCGGCCCGGGGATGACAGCTGTTGCTTGGCCTCTCCTGGCTCCTAGTTCTCTGTGGGAACACAGCAGGGACAAGCGTATGTACTAGCAGACATATGCATTCCAAGACTGGGTCCATGCGAGCCCTGATCCTGTCTGGTTCTGATGGGGCATGGTGGGCATGGCCTTGTTCTGATCAGAAGAAAACATCTGGGTTATTGTTAATTAGGTGACTCTTTGGAACTAAAAGTAGGTTTTCCGTCTGTATTTACTGTTGATAAAAGGAAGAGATCGGTGATCTGTACTTCTGAATATCTAATTGATCTGCTGTATGACGTCGGACTGTCACCCATATTTATTTTCACAATACTTTCCTAGTAAGGGAAGCAGGTAAGGAACCTGGGTCTTCCTTTCGGGCTGCCAATTAGGGTACAGGTGCTCCCAGAGTTTAGATTCCAGGAAGGACAAGAGGGTCCCAAATTCAAACATGGAGGACAAGGCTAGTGACTCCTCGACAAGGTTCAAGTTAAATTTTACCTAAATATCAACACTTCCTAGAGTTAGCTGAAGACAGGCAGATGCCTGAGAGAGAACGAAAGGGTTTGACTTGTTTAAATGTGTGTGTGTGTGTGTGTGTGTCTGTGTGTATGTGTGTGTAATTTTAAAGATGAACTATTTAGAAGTCACTAAATCCAGGCTAGGAACATAGCTTAATAGCAGGCACGCACAAGGATCTGTGTTCAGTCTCCGGTGCCATCAACACAAACAAACACACCAAACAAAACAAATCACAGTTTGTGAACTCATAGCATAAAGAAGTGTCCATTTGCTAAGCGATGCATGTTATGTCCTGCTTTCTATTGAACTCAACAGACAGACAGGTAGAGCACTGTTCGCTCATTGCAAAGATTAGGGAACTGTGTCTTCGGAGCGTTTAAGCACCGTGCAGTGACACCCAGTCAAGTAGGCGGCAGGCAGGGCTGCATTCGGAACTGAGATCTGCCAGATAACAAAGTCAGAACCTCCAAACACGGTCCATCTCTTCAACGTGCCATATTGCTTTGAGTTTCCGTGTCCACCCTCTTGCATCCTCATCACCAAATTCTTGCGATTTTGCAGTGTGACTCTGCTCTGTTAGAGTAAAAGGTGCCTGTGGGTTACTCTCATTAGCGCACAGTGAACTAGTGGAGGTAAAAACCCCATTAGCTGGAAAAAGAAGGATTAAATAAATCCTGCTTTATAAATTGTTCCCCTAAAGAATGGCTTCTGAGGTGGGGGAGTAAAAGCTTAGAGACAGCTTGGTATGCACATGACCTTAGGTTCAACTCCACACTGTGCAAGAAATGATGAACAGGAGTTAATCTTTGTGTTTGTGAAACAGGGTCTCACTATGGAGGCCCAGGCTAGACTCCAATTCATGATCACTGTGCCTTCCTGGGCACTGGGATTGGAAGTGTATACCACTACACCCAGCAAAAAGAAGGGATTTTGACAGGCACAATGGAAAACATGATGGGGTTCTTTTAAAAATTAAAAATGAGAGTCTAGGGCTGGAGAGATGGCTCGGCCATTACAGGCTAGGCTCACAACCAAAAATATAAAATATGAAATATAAAAATGAGAGTCTAGCATGTGGGTACCTGAGGCAGGAGGATCCAAAGCTGAAGGACAGCCTGGCCTAGATAGTGAGACTCCATAACCACAACAAAAAAACCATAAACAAAAACAGGACTATCATATGACCTAATAATCACACTCCATCTAAAGGAAATGAACAAAGAAACATCTACACTTCCTTGATTACATCACCAACTGTTCATCAAGGCCAACAACCAGTAACAAACTAAATGCCCACTAAGTGATGAATGGGTGAAAAAAATGTTCACACACACACACAGTGGAATACTATTTAGCTACTAAAATTCACAGATGGAACTAGAGGTTTTATGGTAAACGAAATAAGACACAGAAGTGACGCTAACCCTAAGTAAAATCTGAAACAGTCCATCTCGCAGTAGATCTGAGCATAGAATGATGACTACAGAGGCTGGGGAGAGGAGAGAGGATGCGGCTGGTGGGAAGGGTTATCACACAGAGCTAAGCCACAATTAAACAGGAGGAAGAGGCTTTGGCGTGCTAGTCCACAGCAGCTTGAGGACTGATCGTGAATGAACTGTACATTTCAGAGGGCAGAAAGGACTTTGAAAGTCTCCAACAGGAAGGAGGGATGTTTGAGGAGAGAGGTTTATCCTGATTTAAAAATGATACAATGGACGATACGTTGGAACATCACATTACTCCATTAACAGGCACCACTGTATATTCTAAAGTATCAGCTAAAGCAATTTAACTGATAATTAACTAATAAAAGCAAATAAACCATTGACCTGATAAAAAAAATTAAATATGAGAGAATGACTTCCACACGTTTTCTGAAAGTCACCGAGGAGTCATGCTGAAAATGGGGAGTCAGGCTTTTCAGAATGCTGGCCATGAAGTCAGGCAAAATCAAACCTTCACTCATAGACCCAAAGAAACACTGAGTCTGTCACTACAGCTTCAGAACTTGATAAATCCCAAGCAACTATACTTGCAGAGTATGTGTCTAGAAGGAATAGATGGTAATTTACTAAAATAAAATAAACTTAAAAAGGATAACTTTCACCTGCCTGGTCACTGATGTCTTCAGCATCTGCCTAGGAAAATCCCCAGCCTGCCCTGCAATGTGAAAAGCCACCATGAGCGTGAAGCTGACAGCAGGTCAAACAGTCTAATCAGGGACCTGCTGGATGGTTAGAGGACCATAGTTAGTGCTCATTCAGCCCAAAGAGCCCGATGTCTATCCTGGCCTTTTCTAGTTTTTCACTGAACAAGGTTTCCTAACAGACCACACTTCTTGTCTCTCCATGGGCAGGGAAAACAAGGTAAGAGAGTTTTCATGGTAACATCTGTCTGGGCTAATTCATATCTTAGTTAGGGTTTCTGTTGCTGTGATGAAGACCATGACCAAAGACAACTTGGGCAGGAAAGGGTTTATTTCATCTTATACCGTATAGCCCATCATCTAGGGAAGTTAGGGTAGGAACTCACTGCAGAAACTGATGCAGAGGCCATAGAGCAATAGTTCTCAAGTCGTGGGTCACCAACCCTTTGGAGTTCAAATGACCCTTTCACAGAGATCACCTAAGACCACCAGAAAACACAGATCTTCACATGATTCATAACAGAAGCAAAACAATGAAGTAGCAATGAAATTAATTTTAAGGTTGGGGGTCACCACAACATGAGGAGCTGTACTAAAGGGTTGCATTATGAAGGCTGAGAACCACTGCCATAGAAGAATGCTGTTGTCTCGCTCAGCCTTTCTTCTACACCCCAGGAGCACCTGCCCAGGGGTCACATGGCCCACAATGGCCTGGGATTTCCCATATCAATTAGTAATTAAGAAAATATCCTACAGGCCAATCTTAGGCTTTTTCTCAACTAAGATACTCTCTTCAGAGCCATGTTTAGGTTTGTGTTTGATTGACAAAACTAACTTGCAGGATTTGCAGGCCAAAAATTGATAGAAAACTAAACCAGTGGGGAACAAAGAGGTGGTTGTAATGGCAGATGGCTTCTACTTCTGCGTGGGTAAATGGTATCAGCAGAATTTCCTGTTAGCACCCAGGGGGGCTTCCTTTGTGAACAGCATTCTGGGAGCACTTTCTGCAAAGGTCGCAATGCCCACTTTACCAGAAAGACCCGCTAGGAATTCTTCACTCACCCAGGACTGGAAGCAGGCCAAAGGTAAGCAAGGTCTGTCCTTGCATCCTACACCCCTAAACAACACCAGGCAAGTCTTCTACATCAATGCAAGGAGAAAAGGCCTTTCAGAAGCAATACTAACTATATGTGAACTAAAACCGATTAGTCACCATGTAATTGTTAAGAGATGGTAATTCAGCTAAGACCATTAAAACTAAAGACCTGACATTTGAAATGTCTCATTTCCTTTCTATCACTAATAAGCCAAAGAATGTCTGTTTTCCTACCATGGCCTTTCCTTGAGAACCTCCCTATGAAGTCCAGTGTATTTTAAAGGGAAAGGAAACCCAGATGGACCTTTGAAGTTGCCTCTGATTTCTTTTAAGACTACCATGTTGATACTCAGAAGTCAGAATGCCCACCCTAATATAAGAAGGTTATAATCCACCCCTTCTATAGTCCCTAAACACACACACACACACACACACACACACACACACACACACAAACTACTTCCATTTTCTCTACTGTTCCTCAGAACAGAGAGTTGTTATGGAACACCGGGAAACAGCACACTCTCATGCCTTCATGAAAAATATACAAGGACACTACATAGGGTATTAATGGTCACATACTGCTGTATTTCCCTATCATCCAGGATGCAAAAGTAGTCAACCTTAAGGGAACTAGCAAACAGGAGTGGGGGAGGGCACTCCAACAGGCTGATCCCATCCCACTTGGGATGCTGTCCTCCTCGGGACTAGAATGAAGTGCCGGTGGAGGGGAGTGGAGAAGGAAAACTGAGCAGAATGCAATGGAGAGCCAAGAAGCTGCTGTTCTTACAGGTCGATCAGAGCCAGATGACCTGCATCACCAGCCAATGGGTAGTTTCCCACTGGGCTGTATCCAGAAAGTGAGGAAGTATCTATTAACCCTCAGCATGTGGATAGTAGAGCTGTAATTACCCACCCACTCAATTAGGTGATGAAACTGGTTCTCTTATCTTTGCTGTCCCTTGTTTTATCATAAACCTGGTAGTAGTCTCTCGAGATTATGAAAACAGGCAATGAATTGTTACATATTTTTTTGGCTGGATGTAAGCTTGCCAAAGGAAAGGGGCACATGTTATATTAACCATTCAAATATAATCTAAAAATGAAATTCTCTAGTGGGGATGGGAAGATGGCTCAGAGGTTAAGAGCATTTGCTGCTCTTGCAGAGGACCAAGTTATTCCCAGAACCCACACGGTGGATTACAACTGTCTGTAATTGTAATTCCTGGGGATCTGACACCCTGTTTTGACTTTGATGAGCACTAGGCATGCATGTAGTGCAAATAAATACATGTAGGTAAAATACACACACAACATAAAAATAAATACAACTGTAAAAAATTATCTAATGGGCTTTACAATTAATTCTCCAAGACACTTATCAGAGCCAATCCCTGCAGGTAACTACATCTCCACCTGTAAACTGCTTTACTTTAAGGTCAAGGGTAAAGTATCGTGTTCTTGGGATTCAGAAAAATTAAACTTAAGAGTTTCACTGTTAAATACAACATGACTGGGTGAAGATGCAGACCTCGTGGCAGATGTGAGAAGCAGTTTAAAGGGCAGAGGAAAGTCCTTAGGGGTGAAACAACTGGACAGTCATGAGGTGGTGGCTGGAAAGCAGAAGACAAGAATGAGGAGCACACATCAATAATCCATGGTAGGAAACATACATTACCCATAATGCATGGTTCTGGAGGTCAAGTTGTCTTGGATTCATCCAAGAAACTACATTCTCTGTCATATAGTCGCTACACTATGTCTGTCATACCATGTCTCTACACTATGATGGTACCTCTACACTACAACATACAACGGCCCAATAGTTCTGCCCGTTCCAATGGCTCTCCCAAAGATTGCCACCACCAGCTAGGTTGTTCACCAAGAGCTTCAGGCCAGTAAATATGGCATGTCTCTTGTCCTGTGTGTTCCTCCTGGTTTCTGTTAGCATATTCATATGTGAGAAGGTGACACACAAAAGACTCAAAGACCAACATAAAGACAGCTGCAAGCAGATGCTAAATTTTAGGCCCTTACAGAAATCAGAAGGGCCCAGAAGGAAAGCAAGGACTTAAGACAACAGTTTCAAAATATCTGTGCTAGAGGAATTAGGCTTAGGAAGGAGAGCTTTTTGATAGTGGGCTCCTAGCCTTACCTACCTTTAACGGAATCACAAGCCATGGTGTGGGATGTGTTGCTAAAAATAGAGTTCAATCAAGGAAGAGAAAGGGAGGAGAGAGCATGACAGGGAAGGCTTCACAAAGAAGGTGGGTAAATGAGAAAGATGCATATTAAGTACCAGTATCAGCATCCTGGATGGCATGGGTGTAGGAGGAAACTAGCCAGAAGCGAGGAAGGACCATCACACAAGACTGCCAGTGACACACTTGTCTTTGCTTTCTATTGCTCTGATAAATACCATGATCAAAACAAACTTGGAGGTTGGGGGACTTGGTTTATTTGCCTTACACTTCTGAGGTACAGTCTACCACTGAGGCAAGTTTGGGTAGGAATTTGAGGCAGGAACTAAGATAGAGTCACAGAGAAGCAGGGATGTGGCTGCTTGCTGGCTTTCTCACTCAGCTTCCTTAACAACTCAGGATCACCTGTCCACAGGTGGCTTTGCCCACAGTGACTGGAGTATCCCACGTCAATCATTCATCAAGAAAATACTCCCATCAGATTGACCTATGGGCTTACAGGACAATCGGATGGAGGTATTCTTTCAATTGAAGTCCTCTCCTCCTAGATGACCTTGGCCTGGGTCAAGTTGACAAAACTAAATAGGCCACCACCCAATCTGTCTGGTTTGCAGGAAGCTCTGATAGCATGATGGGAAGGGAGAACTGCATGATGGGAAGGGAGAACTGTGAAACTTGAGGGAGAACCTAGAAATCAAGTTGGACTCCATGATGTCATAGGTCCCAAAGTCTCACAGAAACACAGTGTTGGCATTTAGATTAAGAGGGTTGCTTGTGGGGAGTATCAGACTAGTCACACACATGCCCCCAGCCCCAGTGGAAAGAAAAGAGTTCCAGGCAGGAAAATCAGCAAGCAGATTCAGTCTGCCCTGGCCAGGAAGGAGAATGGATGCATCTCTGGACAGCCCAATTGCTCTTCCAGCTCAGAAATTATACAGCAGACTCACAGTCCTTGCCAGTACCAGCTAAAGCACACTCAGACAGAAGGCAGCAAACTGATGCCAGACAGACAGACAGACAGGCGGAGCAACAGAGTGGAAGGACAGACCCCGACTACACAGCGTCTGTCCAACCTGGGCAACTAAGTGGAGCAGACACCATGCAAAAGCCAGCACTATGCTACTAGGTGATCACAGAGTTAGAGGAAATGTCCCCAAATAAACTAAACTAAACTAAAGTGAGAACGAGCTGAAATTCGGAGTCTGGCAACCGGTGTGATTGCACAGAGAAACCAGAACTCATAACCCAAATCACCTGGCTATCTCAGCTACACTGGGACTTCATGCTCCTTGGCAGCCAGGCACCCCAGAGTTGGGGCATATATAAAAGTGACACTGGGTGTTGTTCACTTGCAATAGCTCCAGAACAAGCTTTAAAAAAAAAAGACAAAGTAAATAGCACCCATAAACAAGCAGTTCTTAGTACATGGCAAACAAATCCTTGCTAAACTCAGGTGCGAGAATAAGGACACAGTAGAATTCTGAACACAGGTGTGTAGGGTTTTTCTCCTTCTGAGCCCCAAATTCTTGGCCTGTGAGCAACAGAAGAACAAAGGCTTCCTTTCCTTCCTCTTGTCTTCACTGAAAACAAATGGACCAAACGTCTAGGGAGGCGAAGTTGCTGCTTCTGCTGCAAAGGTTCTGAGCACCCCAATACGTTCTGGGGGGTCAGGGATTCTAGGACTAACCGTCCACCATTCCAGCTCTCCCCAGAGCTAATTGACAGCACAGTCCTGGCCTATGCTTAGACTTTCTTTTCTGAAAAGAAATATTGCTGAAGTTGTAAAATTCTCAAGAGTGGAAATTACGCATTCTGAAATTCTTCCGCAAAACAATACTTAGAGAGAAAACACTGCAAAATGTCTGAGCAAGCAGTAAGTCAGAAATTAGGAACAAGCTTTAAAAACAAAACAAAACCCCGAATGCCTTCAAAACCCCAGAATGCCTTTTAGAGGCAGAGGGCAGAGGGACACCTGTGAGTGAGCACGTCTGTCTTATCTGTGGTTTCACGAAGGAACCCCTAGGGAACAAAGCATTCCGCATACTGAGGAAACTGAGTAAGTAATATTGGAACTCTTCTTATTTAAGAAGCCACACGAAACACTTCCCTTTGATGTTGTTATTTATGTGTTATCAATGGAAGGAACTCGAAAGCAAAAAAATTCTTTTTCTTCCCCTGTACATCCATGTACTGAACCTTAGGCTCAGTGCTGTGGGCACCTGTACCCATGCCCTGATGACATCTCTATTTGTTTCTTCCTCACTGGAATGATCTAGAAGTTTCCATACGACACAAGACCCTGACTGCAACGGTACTGCCTTGCATAGACTTCCAAATGATGGAGGGGCAGCGGCTCTCAGCTCAGACTGCCTAGAATTATAACTTTCATCATAATAATAGAAAGTTTTCCCTCTGGGATCTGCCTTAGAAGTTGACTTCTTGCCTGAACTCCACCCTGTACACGCGAACAGGCACAGACAAGCAAAACTGAAAACATTTAGAAGAGATAACATTTGCTCTACAATATGTATTAAACCCTAAGTATTTTCTAGTTTGTTTGTTTGTTTATCAGAAAGATGTGCTGGTAGTGACATTGAATTTGCTAACAGCCTCCAGCAGGGTCAAAAAACAATAGTCTGCAATCCTATCTCAAACTGATAGGCCTACAACTCAGGAGCAGGAGGAATATAAAATCTGACTCAGTCATTTCCCCTGGGGCACTCTAACCACCTTCTGCCTTTGCTCCTGGTTCGTGGAGACAAATGAGGAGAACCCCTGCCAGCTTTAAGGCGGAGTAAGCTGCAGCAAAGAATAAAGCCTTTGACTCATGGTAGCCTGGAACACCAGGTATTACAAATATACACACTGGGAAAACGGGAATCCTGAAGGTCAGGAGGAAACAGAGGCTGGGATAAATTTTTTTTTTTAATTTTCAATAAATTTTTTCAGACAACAAATTTTAATCATACTTCCCTCTCCTTTGATTCTCCATTACCTCCTTGTCCACCCAATTTTATGTTCTTTCTCTCCTCTCTCTCTCAAGAGGAAAAGTAACTAAACCAAAACCAAAAATCTAAATAAACTGAAAAAAAAATAAGGCAAACATATACAAGAACAAAACTAAAAGCACACAACCAAACCATGGAGTCCACTGTATGCCGGCCAGGGCAGGGAGCCTGTGGCTGCTCTGTTCACTGAAGAGCCATTTTCACTTTCCCAGGACTTATCAAATGCAAATGGCTTCTGGGTGAGAGGCGGGACTTTGCATCCAGTTCCTCTTTCCAGCACGTGGATCTTGTTTGGTTAGAACCTGTGCAGGTCTTAGGCGAGCTGTCACAGTCTCTGTGAATTCATGAGTGCCAACAGTCTTACTGTGTCTGGAGATGCTGTTTCATTGGGGCCATCCCCACCGCTGGCTCTTGCGTTCTCTCCACCTCCTATTCCCAATAGATTTCACTGTATCTTGAGGGGAAGGATTTAATAAAGACACCCCCTTCAGGAATGAGAAAGAGTAGGATTCCTCCCACCCCACCCCACCCCCCAAAAAGGGAGAGCTTGACTTTAAAATGTTGAGAAATACAAATGGAGCCTTACTTCTCACTATTTGGGATTCCTGAAGTCAAACCATGCATCCAATGTCACCCAGAAAATCAAAGGGAAAGCCAGGTCTGTGTTTCCGCCACAGCTGTCATAAAACGCCCATCTTTAAAGGCTATGGACGTGACACGGATAACAATAGCAGGCAACCTTCCTCAAGGAACTTTTACACAATCAATAGACTTGACATTGTACTTCTGCCAAAATATCAGAGAAACAGTGTTTCCTTAGGCTCATGGTGCACATCACAGTCATCCCATGTTTATGTCACCTTCTAGGGGACTTCACCATGATGTCCTTATCTATGCCAGAGATCTGGTTTCTTGCTTTACACAAAAAAAAACTTGCATACCTAAAGCATTCCTGGAAGCCCCACTCATCCTGATTTTGTATATATATTTTGTAGTAAAACTTGTTAACTAGCATAACTGATCTTAACTTGTATAATCTTCAAGAAAATACAAGAACCAAACAAACTAAATTGTAGCAGCCTGATGTCTTTCGTTTAAGGAGTATACTCAGGGTTAACAGTCACTTTACTTGGCTTGGATTAGAAACCCTTGAAGAACCTACCCACTCTTGTCTCCCTACATCTCATAAATCCATATTCTTTTAAAAGTGACATCAACTTTTGTTGATGTTTAGTTTCCTTAAATGAGTTATTTGTAAGACTTTTTCTCTTGTGTACTTCATGTTTCCCTTTTATCCAAAGTCCATAAATGTATAAACTCGATTAATTTTCTAGACAAACTGGGTTTCCTTCCAGAGGAACAGATCCTGTCCCCGGCAGCCCTGAGGACACTCTGGAGAACTGCTTTTCAGTAGACCTGACCTGAAGTTTTCCATTTTCCCATGGACACGGTTTCTTACAGGCCAAATTCTGACTATCTGGGGGAACAAGTGTCTACACTAACTGTTACTGCAAGACTCTCCTCTGGTCTACGAAGTCATCCCACACACGCCTGTCCACCAGCACGGTGGTCCACCAGCACAGTGATGGTGAGGTCAAACTTAGAAACAGAGATGCCTCAGGAACTAAAAGTCAAGTGCTGGCTCAGCCATTTCTTCTTTTTATCTTTACTGAAGCAGACTCAAAGAGAACCTTGCTCTGTGAAGCAGAATATTGGAAAAGGCTTCAAATTTTATATAATTCAACTGGGTGGTGGTTGCACACACCTTTAATCCCAGCACTGGGGAGACAGGAGCAGGTAGATCTCTGAGTTTGAGGCTAGCTTGGTCTACCTAGCACGTTCTAGGCCAGACAGAGCTATATAATGAGATCCCATCTCAAAAGAGGGGAGGGGGGAATCAAAAGTTTATATAATTCAATCACAGCTTTTCTTCTTTAGATTATAAAATGATTTCACAGTATTCTGTATAAAAATGTATCGTTCAACAAAAGATAAGTAGAAGTATGAAGCTTGCTGAACACCTTTTACATTTCTCTTACTGAAGCTGCAAGTCATGGGCTCATCTTCTCCCAGCACGGACTGCCCTGCACACCAAGGTTTTCTGTGCAATGCACAGTTTCAGCTCTCCAGCCTGTGCTCAGGGCTTTGAAATGAAACCTGGATCCTTGTTTGTATTTTCCCATCCTTTCATTAAGTTAGCTTTAGTATATATCTTACTTTTGCCGTACGTAAGAGAATAGACAGTTTTTCACTGTCTACTGCTACCCTACATTAATCCAAACTAATAACAACGGGTCTCACAAATCCCTGCTCTCCTGAGTGAGCAAAAGGAGAAGACACCATCACTACTCCATCTCCTCGTCCACCACAGGAAACAGGAAGCACATTAGAGGTAAGGGGAAACTGGCATTGGGGGACTTCATACTACAGTAGTAAGTAAGCTCCGCTCCACCCACACTCAAGCACCTGCCAAGGGTTCCCCAAGAGGAAAGGGAGACCCAGGCTGGAACATGGCGCTGCACGGTCCTTACATGGGTAAAGCAGATAGGAATAAAGGTGGTACGGCTCATTCTGACGCGACGGTCTCTGAGTTAAGTGAACAGACTCCACACAACTGAAACCCAAGTACCAAGTACTATATATCACTAAAACATTTCAAAAGGACAAGAATTCAGGGAAAGGAGAAATATTCCTTTGTAAAGACAACCTCACAGATTCATGAAACTTCAAACCTCTGGATATTCCTTTTTTTTTTTTTTTTTTTTGGTTTTTCAAGACAGGGTTTCTCTGTGGCTTTGGAGCCTGTCCTGGAACTAGCTCTTGTAGACCGGCTGGTCTCGAACTCACAGAGATCCGCCTGCCTCTGCCTCCCGATTGCTGGGATTAAAAGCGTGCGCCACCATTGCCCGGCTCTCTGGATATTCCTTAAGACCAGTTTTTAACTGGATTTAATCTCAGAATACTAGCATCTGCCAGGTTTGAAAATGAGGGCAGAGAGCAAAAGGAATGGCTGCAGAGGAATGGTGGGCAGGCTTATTCTTCTGGGGCCAGAGGCAAGCAAGGAAAACGTCTAGGAAGGAAAAGACAAGGTCCTGTGTCTACACTGTGGCCAGGAGACGCCCATCAGCTGCCCGCAACAGTGGTCTCCCCTGCAGGACACAACAGATCAGTGCCACTTGACTTCCTATAGAAGTACCTCTACCACAAGGCCAATAAAGGAAATTCAAATCTAAGAGTTCGAAGTTCACATCATCCTGCCTGGATTGTTTTTCAACATGAATTATAAATGTCAGGGCCAGAAATTGCCCCTTCAATAGGACAGCTATCACGATGCTCTCCACAGAAGTTCAGGCAGGCCTGTTTGCATTACACCCTCTTCTTCCCTGCCCTTACCCCTTACCGGAAATGCCAATCTTATCTCTTAACAACCGCTGATAATGCAAGTCTCAGGCGTCAGTCACCCTAAAATGATGGGACCACAAGAACAGCAGCTGCTTCTGAACAGACAAGACGGGTTCACTTCTAGGTTTAGCCACATTGCTTGGTTGTCTCTATCCTCATTTTTCTTTTTTCTACTATCAAAGCAGTCTAGGCAGTCTTTTAGAACGGCAAAATAAACAGAGTATATTGGCTAAGCAGCGCAGTGCTGCCTAGCTCACGCAAAGCCCCAGGTTTGATCCCCAGCACTGTTCAACCTGCACAACTCAAAAGGTTCAATTATTTTCATCCCGACAATTCATGGAAAGTATTTTACTCATGAAGAACTGTTACTCATGGTGGCAATGGCTAATATTACTGAACACGCTTTTACATTTTTCAGAACAAAATAAGTGCTCCGTATGAAGTCTCTCATTTAAGGACAAAAAGGTACATTTATTGCTATTTTACAGATAAGAGAGAGGCCTATGGATTTCCCCAAGGTTACAGAGGGGGTTGTTTATAAGATAGATCACTGTGATGATGTATCTAGGAGCTAATCAGAAGAGGAATGGAAGGGAGTGACAGTTTCATGGGACTGGGGTGCCTTACGTGATACACAATACTATTTCACCACTTAAGGCTTTTGGAAGAACTCAGCTTAGTATGAACCACACTCACAAGAACATAACCAAAAGTCTCAAGATACTGGTTGTCGGAGGTGAGTCCTTCCTGCACACCCACCGCACAGCAAGGAGAGAAGGATTGCGGCTACAAAAGCCATTCAAGTCCTTCTCAATTCCCCCAACTTAGGATATTTATCTCAACAAAAGATTATCATTTTTGAATGGAAGAACAAATCCACTGCACTGTCCTATAAACCACTCCCCACTCCACTCCACTCTCAGCCAATTCTAGTAGGTCTTCCCTAATGCCCAGAGGCTGTAATAAAACCCCAGGTGTCAAGAACAGAGACTAACACTTTTGAAGCTACTAAGTTACTTCCTTGACTCAAAGGCTGAATGCTCTATAGCCCCAGGCTGTAAAGAGGTTGGTGACCTCAGCCAGGGCTGGAGGGTGGTGGTGCCTAAGTACTTGGGGATAGAGTCCGACCTCTGAGAGAATTCTATTAACAATGTCACTTTCCTTGTTGAAATGAGATCTTACTGTCATTGGAAGGTTCTTCTTTTTCTTTTTTTTCTTTTTCTTTGAGACAGGATTTCTCTGTAGCTTTGGAGCCTGTCCTGGAACAAGCTCTTGTAGACCAGGTTGGCCGCGAACTCACAGAGATTTGCCTGCCTCTGCTTCCTGAGTGCTGGAATTAAAGGCATATGCCACCACCACCCAGCTAAGAAAGTTCTATATTTCCTCTCCAGACTGGAGTATCACTGAACAATTTTCTACCTCCACCTCCGTAAGAGGGGAATTTTTAAAATGTCAAAACACTATGGACGCTAAACAAATGCCTGATAGTAAGAATGATAATCCAAAGACAAAACAAAACAAACTCGTGAGTCCTATTAATCTTCCTGGCTTTGGATACATGAATTATGAGGGGGTCTGTCTTCTCAGTACACATCAGTCAGAACCACTACAAGCCCTCCAGAAGATGGAGTCACTCTGGGCTGCTCTGTTCTTTGGTAATGGCCACATCTGGCTAGACAGGTTAGACGTTCAACTGAAATATGACACTTTCACTCCCGTGCTTTTAATTGATTTTAACCTTAGGAAAGTGTGAGATAAAGAGGTTCTGTGGAGTCAGTGGGTTTGCTTGCTTTAAGCTTTGTTTCTGTTGCTGTGATTCAATAACCTGGCACAGGTAATCTACGGGAGAATGGGTTTATTTTAGCTAACAGTTCCCTGAAAGAGGGAGGGTGAGCCTGGCCTATCCAAATAGGAAGTTAGGATATGAAACTTAGAGTCCATCCCCTGTGACACTCTTCCTCCAGAAAAGACATGTTTCTGATAGTGTCTATAACCTTCCCAACAACGCAGCCAGCTGGGAACCAATGTTCAACACATGAGTCTATTGGAGACATTTCCCATTCAAACCACAACCATTCCCAACTGAAATCCAGTCCAATTTTATCTTAAGAGCATGGCAATGTCTGTATTTCAAATAAAGTCACACTCCAAGGCTCTAGTCAATGAATTTTGTGTGGGTAATATTTAAACCACCACTATGGCTCTCTCTAAAGCAGTGGTTATCAACTCGAGTCACAAGCCTCTTTGGAATCAAACATCCCTTTCACAGGGATCTCATATCAGACATCCTGTGTAATAGATATTTACATTACGAATCATAACAGTACCAAAATTACAGTTACGAAGTAACAACAAAATCATTTTATGGTTGGGGGTCACCACAACATGAGGAACTGTATTAAAGGGTCACAGCAATAGAAAGATTGAAGACCACTCCTCTAAAGGCCTAATTTTGTTTCCCCAGTCATACTTTTTTTCCACTGGGGAGATGCAATACATGTTTACTCATCTCAGATAGAAGCTCACAACATACCGAAGTATGGGTACCACCAAGTCCAATCTGGTGAGTTTTATCATGGCAGCTTACAGGAGTATGAGTGAGGGTTACTGACAGGAGCAGGAATGACTCAAAGACAGTTGCATCACTAAAGTCCACCTCAGCATGGGTGACAGCAAAACTGGGAACCTGGAACAAAGTATACACTGTAGACAGCTCTACAGAGCCTCAGAAGGTCTAAACTTTTTCTCAGACAGCCAGGTAGGTTTCTGCTTCTACCAGGCAGCATGTCTGGTGTGTTCATTCTTTTTGCATCTTGACTTCCCTTTGTCTGAGAATGACTACTAGCTTTTAATGTTTATTTTAGCCAGAATGGCCTAGTGAATCTGGTCAGTTTCAGGGACTTCCTGAAGCTATTTTGAGTTGTTTACCTTCCTGCTATCAAGCATTTCCCTGCAGGATGGAACATTTCCATCTTGAAACAAAATGTTACACAACACTCCATCTTCCCCTCCTGCACCTTCTCTCCAAACCCTCCTCCACAGCGACCCCTGAGTCTTGGAGGGGGTGACTTAAATATCCACCTTTGGCTACAAATTAGGCCACTGTGCCATAGCTAGTTCCTTGTTCTCCAGAGCATCACAAGTGGTTATAAGGTGAGGTTGACAATGGTTATCTCTAGGCACAAACACATTTAGAAGGCTTTTTGACAGGCCCATCCCATCCATCTAGTAAAGCAATAAAAGTTGCTTCCTCAGTGGTACCTATGACCTCCCTGATCACTTAACGTTGTGTGACACAGCTTCTCATGGGGAGATGACACACATGCCTACTCAACCCAAAGAGGAACATCACAGAACCAAAGACAAGTTGGAAATGAGTGAGCGCACAGTCCTGGTTAGAGAACAAGTCATGTAACCAAGGTTGGGAGGCCTGAGTGGAGAGCATGTCTTGGAGGAAATACCATAGAGCTGTCCTTCCCGGGGATGCTGTGTGTTAGTGTGCGTTTGTGTTATGACAGCTGTTGCATGGATCACGCTACAGGTAGTGAGACAGGCAGCTAAGGATGGGTCATCAGGATTGAGAGTGTCTGTGGGAGGAATCCCTGGATGGTAGTCTTCGTCTCCGTGGTATGGCAGGGCGTGGGGGGTGGGGAGCATGCCTGCTTGATGAGCCGAGTCCATCAGGTGACTGCACAGCAGATGTCCTGGAAACAATGAAAGGTTAGAGGAAACTTCTCAGCTTTTAAGATTAGTGCACAAGGGTCAAGACTGTCAGCAAGTAGCAGCAGAGGTTGCCTGGCCTGCTGTGTGTCATTAGAAAGGCACCTGAGGCTGAGAAGGCATGACAGCCAAGTGGGGACTTTTTTGTATATAGGAGCAATGGTCACAAGAGAGAGAGAGAGATGGCCAGCGCCCTCTGTGTTAACTTCCGATTTAGAGAGTAAATCAGATAAACAAGAGGATGAGACAGACATGGTAAAAGGGACAGAAGATACCTTCAAGCCTAACCTTTAGTAGAAAAAGAAGGAAAACCTATAAGCCAGCATGCAGATATGGGCAGTAAGAATGGTCCAGTGCAAAAAACTAGGAGATGAGGAAATACTCAGCACTTCCAACTGCTTCCAACTGCTGAAATTAAGGAAGACTTAAACAGGCAATGAAAGAGTCTGTCTCAGTTTGGCTTGTGAGGCTGTGGGACATGGAGCAGATGGGACCAATCAGACTTCTGTGGAGGCAGGAAAACCCAACAATGTAACTACCCATCCCTCCCTAAGGCAACGGCTGCAAAACCAGAGACAGTATGAGAAGTCAGTCCCCGCTGTGCTGGCTTATCAGAGTCACTAGAACACTTGGTTATTTCCATCTTAAGTCCCCATAAATGTCCAGGAAGGGAAAACCATAAAAAGGGGGGCAAAAAGAAGGCAGATGCTTTTGAGGGAACTGGGAATAAAAGAAGTTGTGTTTGAACCCCATCTCACTGGTCAAGATAGAACTATGTTCACAGAGGAGTTGAAGAAAAAACTGATCCACCAGAGGCCTCAATGTTCATATGGAACCTTAGTGGCTTTACTGAGCCCTTTGTGGGCAAAAATATGATAAAACTGAAAAGGCTTTGCCAGGTCTCCGTGACTTAGACCAGCACGCAGAGTGTCCACGGAGTAAAAGAGCAGATAGAGTCACTAAAGAAACGGTCGAAGAGGAAGAGGTCTGCCTGGGTTATTCAAAGGCAAATGGGACAGCAATTGTGTCAGGGTGGAGTTCCTAGAGAAAGAATTGATAGGAATCCAGATTGCTTGTTAAGGCGTTTCTGGGGGGCTTTAAAGCCCGAGGAGCAGTTCACCGAAGACATCCGTGCTAGAACAACTCGGATGAAAATGATCAAGACTACCCTAAGGGTGGGTAATGATCGCCCCACACTGAGAAGGGTGGAAATGGTTTGCCTGGACAGGAACTCCCCAACAACAGCCAGGCATGGTGGATGGAGAGGCAACAGCTATAGCGCAAACCCAGGGCCTGCCTGACCCAGGGAGGCAGAAGGTGCAGCAGCGAAGAGCAAGACCATTGACCCTGGGGCCTGAGCAGATTAAGTCAGGTCCACTGAGTGTACCAAGTGAGGAGACATGTTGTAGGGAAGCTCCATGGGAGGGCTCAAGATCGGGAAACCCAACAGCTCAGAGAGAGAATGACTGAGGATCACAGGGAGCTAATTAAGTTAGCGCCTCCTACCCATGCTTGTACCCAACCCTGGTCTCTGGAGGAAGCAACTGATGTAAACGGATGGAACCTGTCCATGCTGGATTTAACCGTGCTTACGTCCAACTTCAGTATCTTCTTCACTGTGAACTTCTGAGATCACCTGACACTTGCTAGGAACAGATGACAACAGACTTTCAGGGTGACTCACCAAAGCAACTTTTGTAACCCCACTATCTGTGATGAGACAGTAGTTTAGGATGTTGCATTGTCCCACTCATCCTCTGGAAGAGGTTTTGCTATACAGATCACAAAATGCTGACCTCTGAGTGTTTTTGCAGACTTAGAAAGCCACTGGAGACACAACCAGGCACAAGGAAGGGGACTTCTTTACATCCCTACCAGAGCTGGGTTAACTGAAAGGGAAAGATATCCAAAAAGTACCCTACCTGGGTAGAAATGGATACTCACAGAAGCTATAAGGTTACTGAATGAAAACCCAGTGCCGGGGCGAGCTATGTGCCTATGAGATGTTGGCCAGAGAAGCCCAAGGTCCTACAAACCCATAAAGGCTATTGCTGCTGCTCTTGGTGGTACGCCAGAACTCGATGGTAAGACCATATTGCTGAAAACCACATTTTGACTACGGACATGAAGAAATGAAGCCGGGACTTAACCGGAAACACCCACCCTGCTGGCTCTTTTACAGTGCTGGACGAGGCCGTCTGGCTGCGGATGGAGAACTGTTAGCAACATTCCTGTGTGCCTTAATGCTGACGTACAAGGCAGGATATGCCTGCCTGTCCACTGGGGACAAGACCAACAGCTTTCTGATGGATTTACAGCCTGCTCCACAAGTGGGAGTTGGTACTGTAAACCAGGACAAAAAGCCTGTGGCTGGGGAGGTCATAGGTCCCAATGGGGAAGCCACTTTTATTGTTTTACTACATGGATGTGATGAGTCTGTCAAGTTGCCCTCTAAACATGTGTGTTCATGCCCAGAGATAACCGCTGTTGTCAGCATCAACCTCAGAATCACTAGAATAGAGAGAGATCCTTTGGAGAACACCTATCTGGAGAACTTGGGGCACAGTGATGCCAAACCAAATTCCTCATCACAGGTGAGCAGCTATCGCTACTCAAGGTTCAGGAATCATTGTGGAAGAGGGGACAAAAGAAGGTAAGGACAGGAGGGAGGGGCGGAGTGCTATGTAACATTTTCCTCTAAGGCTGAAATGTTCCATCCTGGAGGGACGACTTCTAAGCAGGAAAGTAAATAATTCAAAATAGCATCAGCAAGTCCCTGAAACTGACTAGATTCCTAGCTATCCCCCTACCAAAATAAACAATAAAAGCTTACTATATGTCTCAGATTGAGCTAACCTACAAAGAAGACTAACAGCTCAACCAAACTACCAAGAAGACTCTTAAAACCAGACCAGCTTCCTGGAAGAAGCAGAAACCAGCCCAGCACTCTGGAAAAGGTATAGACCAGAATCTGCTACATGCAGGCTTTGTAGTGTGCTCCAAGTGACCCTGTTTTGTGAGCTGTCACAAATGCTGAGGTGGGCCTTGGTAATGCATCTTTCTTTGAGTCATTTCTGTTCCTGAAACTAACCCTTGCCCATTTTCGTCTACGTAACCCCAATTGGTGGTATCCATCCTTTGGTTTGCTGTAGGGTCCCCGTCTGGGGTGGGTGTAGGTGTGTATATCATAAGTTTTGTTACACTTTGGGAAAACACAATGTTATTAGAAATTAGCAAACATCCCAATTTATTTCTGCAGTATTACTACTTGCTACAGAACAAGCCTAGACTCCAGTTCTTTCAGTCAAATTTAAATCTTTGATGATAATGGTCATTCCGAAGTGGTACTCCGCCAAACCTAGGGAGTGACCTTGAAGGAAGTGGTACAGCACTGGGGATGAGAAGGTGGACTCTGAAAAGAGACTGCCAGAGTTGAGATGTCACTGTGGCCACCCTCTATTTCCCCCAGTCTTGATGTGTAACACAAGGACTATGCCACCTAATCCACTCCAACTCGGAGTTGATCAAAACACTGTGCCCGTACAGACGACAGAGCCCCCAAGAAAATGTCAAGCTTGGAGGAAGTGCTCAGGCAGTGCTGTCTGCACCAGGCCCACCTTTCCCAGGCCCCTCCCTCAATATGCCACGGCCTGTTCTAATCTTAAAGCTGACCTATACACAGTACGGCTACAGTCTCTCACCTCCTACTCGCAGGCTCCTCCGCACAAGCACTTTAAAGACAGAGCTGAACAAATCACACTGGAAGTTCAAATGACAAGAGAGAAAAGGCAGGTGGGGGGAAGGGGAGGTGGTTCCCTAGAAAAAGCTATCCTGCTCAGAACCATCAGCGTGCCTGCACTTTTTTACTGGCTAGTCTATAATGTGTACGATCAACCTTTGCTCACAGAAGCTAAAAACTGAAGCTGGTACTGTCAATCCTAACACTCCATGAAAAGATTGTGCTTCTGGACTAACTTGGGGGTCTGAAGAGTAACAAAATTTCAGGAGGAAAACTCGGGAGCCAAACCATCAAATCCAGGGGATGGGTGTGTGTTCTGACTGTAAAAATCTCAGCTCAGGAAATATTTCCTACTATGCAGTAGGAAGATTGCTTTGTTTTGTGAGAAGGCCTAGCTAGCCCAGGCTATCTGGGAATTCCCCATGGAGTCCAGGCTGGACTCCAGCTATTGATCCTCCTACACCAGCCTCACCAATACTGTGATTACACATGTATGTATACAACCACACCCAATGGTTTTGCTAATGTAAACATAATCTTATTAATGTAGATTAAACTATGATCTAAACAGCTATTAAGAAATCAGTTTGTGGGCTAGTGTTTATTTACAATCAAACCAATTGTTACTAATTAAAATGTGTCCCTTCCAAATTATATCTATCCCAAATACATTGAAATTATTCTTGCCCAGCCTTGCCCAGCATTAAGAGACTAGACCTTTGGAAGGGAATTAAGTTATGAGGGTGGAACCCTCAGGAATGAGATTAAAAACCAGACTCCTGGGCACCTCTATAGGCTCTATCTACTGCAGATATGCAACCTGAAAAAAAAGCCCTTTCCAGAGAGAATCCTGCCAGCAGCCAATCTCAATATCTACCTCTTGGAATTGAGAGAAAGAAATTCCCGACTTCCATAAACCACCACAGCATCTACTTCATCGGAGCTGCCCAAGACAGCAATCACACACCTCTTTTCACTCAGAGTTACATTCCGTTTCTCTCAGTATTTTTCACCGAATGTAGGATTCCACATTTATTTATTCCAATTAGTCTCTCTGGTTAGCTGGTGGTCCTCTCTGGTGCACTCTTAGTGAATTGTGATTCCACGTAACCCGTCATTCCTTCTAGGTGGTTGTCATCTGAAGAACTGACAAGCATGCTTGCTACATGGTTGTAAAAGTTGCCGTTTTCAATAAATTTGATCACAAGATATTCGGTGTGTTTATCAAATCTGACAGCTCCAAGACCGGCTGTTTCTGCCTGTTTTTTCTCACTAGCTACACAAAAACCCTATATAGTGTATGATGTGTACAAAAATAGCGTTTTTAATTGTAAGAGGCTGAGGTGCTTATAATGATGAAAAAGGGGAAAAGGGTTACATTATATACCAATTCTTTCTATCAGGAGGGGTGAATTCTTTTTACAGGAGGGGTGAATCGGATCTAGGTGAACCTCTACATTTTAGTAAGAGTTCTGAATCACTAAATATTGTTTTCCCTAAGATGAACAATAATGAATTTTACTGGAAAGTTATGTGACCAGAGACTGAGTTTCTAGGGATGGTGGCAGGAGCTGCCATGGCCTGGAGGCCTCTTGCCTGGGCTGTCAGACTGCTGATTGATGGTGGGGGTTCTGTGTGATGGAACAAGCCCTAAAACTGCTCCTGTACCTGCTGCCAAAGGAAGTCCTGCCTTATCTGGGGTGATAGCAGGGAAGATGTGGAGGTCAACGAAGAAGAAAAACTCCAATTTGTCACCATCCCTGTACTTGGTCACTGAGATTCTTTGGGTTCTACATCTTTCCCACAAGACCCTTAGTTCCTCGATCCCATCACACCACACACACACACACACACACACACACACACACACCCCAGAGAGTTGAAAAAGTACCAAGTAAAAATGTGGCAAGAAAGAAAACAAGAGAAACAGCAAGCAGCCTCTCCTCTTCCTGGGTTTCAGCCAGGCCCTGGAATTCTGGTGGCCCTGGGGTTTCTGCTGGCTCAGCACCTATGCAGCCTGTGCCCTGACACCCTTTCCTGAGACTCTCAGGTGGCTGCAGTGCAGGAGTTCAGCTATGCCAGGACTCAGGTTAATGGTGTTTCCCCAGGAACATGTGCTGTGGCGTTTCTTCTATCAGCTTTAAGTGATAGCATCCCTGTTTTTCTGTGGAGCCAATTCTGACTCAATTACTCATGAACTTGTCAATTCTTCACCAAGCTCCCTGTACACTTCCTGCCTGTGTCACCTCTGGGCTTAAAGGGAACCGTTATGAGACAGTTCATCCTACCACTGAAAGGACACACAACTCTCGGAGGGACTCCTCGGGTTTCTGGGAGTTTCTGAATCACACATAGAACCTCTGATGTCCCCACCCTGTTGGGAAGGCATGACACAGACAGAGACAAACATTTCCATTTTTGAGATTCTGACTGAGACCACATTCAAGAAATAGCAAAGCAGGAGACAGTAGGGCTGAGAGAGTCTGTCGCTGAGATTCCAGGGGTACCGCTTATATAAGCTCAGTCCCATGCATGGTCCCTTCAATGGATTTGCATCCCTAGGGTCCTTCGACTGTGTCTATGCCTTTTGCAAAGCAGCCACCACCCAGTCCCCCATTCCCCACAGGCTCTGTCTCCCAGCTCTTTAGATGACACGGGAGGGCCAACAGGAAAAGGCGTCTCCTGATTCTAAAACTGCACCCTCTCTGGTCACACCCTCCGGATCCTCTTTGAGACTAGCTGAGCCAAGCGATTTCTGTGTCCCTGCTCTGACACTGCAAAGCACCCACCCAAGTGAGAGAGAGGTTCCATGTCATGTCATGAGTTCAATGTCCAGCTCTCTAGGTTACAACTCTCTGAGCCTCCAGAGGTTAAAAACAAACATAACCGGTTGCTTTGAAAATCCCAATAACTACATTTTGGGCAGAAAGTACAGGGCACCTATGGTGTCCTTCCTAATACTCAGGGCTGCCCAGCAGGGACACAAGCTTGCTGAAATAATGACCCCTAAGCATGTCTAGCGTCACACAATGGAAGCGGTTATTGAAAATTGGGCCTGAGTAGATTGCTGGGTTCAATACAGTAAGGAAAAGAATTTTGACAGAAACTCTGTGAAGAGAATCAGCAAATATCATGCCCTTAACATACCTAAAAATTGCATAAATATAATGCTACAAAGAAAGAGACAGGCTCTAGGGTCCATATATATTTAGCAATCTAGTTGGTAAGGAGAAAACATACCTAGTCAGAAGGTTAAGGAACAATGCATGTAGCCCTTTCACACAAAGAAGGGTCTCTTGAACAAAGAAATGACTAATTTAGCTGACTCTCCTAAAAATTAATGCCACCTGCAATCTGCAATGTAACAAAAGGGAATTTTTTTAAACACGAAGGCTAACAAAAGCGAAACACGGGTTTATTAACATAGCACATATACATCTTTGAGTTCTTAAGTTCCTATTTAAGTATTAAAAAGTTCGACTTTAATCCCACTTTACCTTCTCACCCAACTGCTCTGAATCTCGACATAGTAACAATCTTCCCTAAATAATGATAGGAGTCATTTCCCTTCCTCAGAGGCAACCTGATGCCTTTAAACTGGTGGCCCAGGAATCCCCTTCTCAGTACTGAGAGAGTGGCTGGGTTTTTCCACCACACCTCCACACACCTCTCAGGTGCGGTAGATGAAAACACCACAGCCAAGTTTGGGCAGAAGTTTCAGGCAGACCTTAGAGACAAGGGGGAGGTGAACGGAGGTGGGGAGACATTCTGCCGTTCTCCGGCTACTTTAAATGCTCTAAACAAAAGCTTAGAAAAGAGGAGTGAAAAAGAAACTTCTAGAAGCTGGGAGGAACTTCTGGCCAGAAAGGTAAAAATGGACCTTGTTGAGACAGAGCAGGAATTCTCAAGCCCTTTGAAGGCTACAGTTTCAAGAGATGCTTCTAGAATCATTTATGAACCAATCTACAAAAATATGTATCTTCTACCCCAAAAGAGAAAAACGTCCCTCTGACTATGTCCAATGGGTCTTCAGTATAATACTTCCACCATGGAAGTTCCTGTAACTATCAATGTGTCATTAAGTATTTTGGCCTCACTCACAGGCCCAACTGATGAATTTTGCCTCGAACAAATGTATGCTTAGTACAAGGCTGTTAGGGATAAAATGCATTCCAGACTGGAATTCTTACCTCCCAGAATCCTGGAATGTGACCTTTTTACCGTCAATGTCTAAACAGAGGGACCCACACACCGTGACTGGTACAGAGCATGAAAAGGAAAATCTGGGCACAGGGAAACACGGTGAGAACGTCGTACAAATGCTGGAGTTACAATGCCATGTCAGGGAATAGCAAAAAGCAGGCGAGAAGTCTGCTGCAGGGCTCTCTGGGGTCCTGCAGGGGCGGCACAGGCCTGCCAGCACCCTCACCGCAACAGGAAATGACCCTAGTGAATGGGACTTCGTCACAGTGGCCCTAACATTACTGCAGAGTGCTTCAGTGCAAACACGTATGTCACTAACAGCAAGTTTAAAGGTGGACGCTGGCATTTCCCTCCAGGTAGCCTTCTGGGTTTTACCACAACTTTCTCTCCATTTCAGAATTGTGGCCAAATCTTTAAAATTTAAAAGAAAATGACTAAAGGTAGGGCCGGGGAGATGGCTCAGTTGGTAAAGTGTTACAGAAACATGAGGACTGAGTTCATATCCTAACACCTATACTCACAAATAGGAGAGAGGAGAGAGAGGCAGAGAAGACAGGCAGGCAAGGATAGAAGGACAGACTGAGGAAGATGGGAAGAGACAGACAGTCTGGCCAAACCCGTGAACTCCAAGTTCACTAGGGATCTGTCTCAAAGATAAGGTAGAGGGTGATAGAGTAAGATACCTGACATCTATTTTTGGCCTCCATATGCGTGCATTTGTGTGTGTGTAAGCACGCGCGCGTGATACACACACACACACACACACACACACACACGGACGGACGGACAGACAGAGAGACAGAAAGTCACTATAGGGCTGATGACATAAACACGAGAATGCCTCCCCACACATAACCAAACTTAACTAAAATTGAACTCAAAGTCAAAACAAAGCAATGAATCAAACCCAACTTCACATGGTTTCACTTGGTGTGCATCTTACACAGACTCTGTTGGACTCACTTGGTGTATGCCTTACACAGACTGTTGGACTCACTTGGTGTATGCCTTACACAGACTCTGTTGGATTCACTTGGTGTGCATCTTACACAGACTCTGTTGGACTCACTTGGTGTGCATCTTACACAGACTCTGTTGGACTCACTTAGTGTATGCCTTACACAGACTATTAAACAGATATCATCATCATTTGCTTTGGCTTATGCTCTTTCTACTCCTTTTGCACACCTTTTGGTAGCAGAGCTCACGAACAAAGAAGGAACTACCTATGAGGAGTAAGCCAACTATGCTGTGAGGACCGAACACAGCCCACACTGCCTTTTGCACTTAGGTTTTACAACAGCCATCCACAGCTGCTTCCAAGTTGCAAACTTGGTCCTAACTATGGCAGAGACTTGGAGAAACAAAGCCTGAACAACTATCAGCGCAGCACTAGGTCAGCCATGAAAGGCACCAACAACACCACCATAGCACACCTCCAGCAATTATTCCCCTCGATCACCAAGAATCCCAGTTCCTCTGGGTCCTGTTTCCAATCCTACTTCATAGATCTGACCAGGTAACAACGAGAAGGGACCTTTCAGAATCTGAAATACTTTCTCCCTTGAACTTTCCTCAACGCTTTCCAGTTTTTCCACGTCCTTCTCATGTTGTTTTTTGAAACCGAGTCTTGGAAGGCATCTATGGCAGCCTAGAACTCAGACTCCCCCTGCATCTGATTCTCTAGAGTTAGAGTCACCTGCGTAAGCTACCGATACTTGGCTTTCTACCACGTCTCCTTAGAGCGGTCAACTGTAAGTGCTACCACGCCACACATGAGCAGCTTGCGTCTGCAGTATCTCAGGGACAGTCGGGCGAGGGGCCACTCAGAACACATGGCGGGCATCCCAGATGGGCTCTCGACACTGCGGGATTGCGAAGCCTCAGCTGTGGTCCCCTTCACACAGGAACTTGCACCTAGAAACCACAGAGCAAACCCTGCATGCTAGAGTAAGGGAGGCAGGAAGAGGCTAACAGGCAAATTTGCCTACCCACAGCCAATTATATGGAAAAGACAAAACTAATTTGGAGAACAAAAGAGTATTCATTAATAATGGTGTGTGGGTTTTCCAGATCACTGGTACTTTACACTGGGTTGATTTCCCAAAAGTCACAGGTATCCTTATTTGATAGAGGCCTGAAAAAGTCAGAAAAGAGGTGGGGAAACCGGCCTTTAGAGTGAGAAATTAAAAGAGAAACAAAAACAACAACAGAAATGAATGATTATTCAACACAGCACTGCCGAAGGCCTGCTCAGGTCAGAGAATGGCTTTCAAACACACAACAAATTCTGAAGCCCCATCAATCATTTTTTTTTTTAAAAGACAGACACTGTACTAATTATTCCTTAGGAGAACCTTGGTGCAAGAGTGTGGCACACTTGGAAAAGTGAAAATGGTAACAGTAGGCCAAGGCAGTGCTGGATCCAAAAGCTGAGCTTTTCAAACTGGGAGACCGGACCATGACAGCATGGCTTTGGATGTCAGTTCCTATGGAGGAAATGAAAATCGGCAGCCAGTCGGGTAATCTCCTCTGCCCCTTCCAACATCAAATGTTCCTTGAAAGTCACCGTTGCTCAAACTATTTCTCAACATGTTGTTAATAATGCAGGGTTAAGGAATTCCATGATCAAACAATTCCAGAAAATGAATGAAACATACAACTGGACAAATGCCTTCACTGCAGAACTTCAAAAACGTCTGTGAAATTTTAAACTGTAACTCTCCTAGGCAGTACTACGCAGCACGTGATATCGCCAACCTTCTTTGAACACTGAATACTTTAATTCCTGGAAGATTTTCAACGTTTAATAGAATCTGAGAATCTCAGCAAACATAATTGGGAAACAGCTCTAAACAACAAACTTCAGGAATCAAACTTTTAGAACCAGATACCACGAGAAGCAAGATG
Organism: Microtus oregoni; assembly: GCF_018167655.1. Lineage (NCBI taxonomy): Eukaryota > Metazoa > Chordata > Mammalia > Rodentia > Cricetidae > Microtus > Microtus oregoni. The sequence goes on from NW_024543096.1 coordinate 15,532,978, forward strand.
CTTAACAGTGGGGGCATCCACGCAAGACCCCATAAGCTTCGCAGGATTGGTTACAAGTCTGGGCGGTCCCAGCAGGACAGGCACACCAAATGTGCAAGCTTTCTCCGGTGAGAGCGAAAAGGCTGTTTCAGGTGTTGCTCACCGCATTCCCAGCTCATGACTGGAATGATGACCCTCTTCTCCAGCTGTTACAATCCCACAATTTCCCTGTAAACGGACTTGCGAGAGGACACATCAAGGGAGGCAGAGACTAGTGAGGGCAGCTGTGTCAGATGTCACACGTGACTCCATCTTCCATCTCAAAAAATGTCAAGCAGCCACGATCCCAATTTTGCGGGGGGGGGGGGGGGGGAGGGGGGAGGAGGGCTGAGAAAAGACCTAGGAAACACAAGGAATGTGCTCGCGACCATAAATCTAACGAATTAGTTGAAATCCACACCTGTTTCCACATTTTGTCTTTCAAAGTAATTTGTGATGCTTTCAGTGTCGGTGAAATTTCCCAAGTGAAGTTTACCTTGTAGGTCAGACGGGGGGGGGGGGGGGGGGGGGGGAGGACCAACCAAACCACAATATTCAGTTTGTGGTTCATAGCTGGTTGACATTTCCATGAAACAAGAATCGATGTAAGGGTATGAAGGTACAGTCCTCTAATCCCTAGATTTGGGAGCATGGGAGAAAAAAAAAATTATGATCCCAAAGGCCAGCCTGGGCTACAAAGGGAGATCCTGTTTCATTTTTAAAAACTTTAATACAACTCATTTTTCAAAGCTTAAAACAAGTGACAGGTGGTGATGGCACACGCCTTTAATCCCAGCACTCAGGAGGCAGAGACAGGTGGATCTCTGTGAGTTCGAGGCCAGAATGATCTACAAGAACTAGTTCCAGGACAGGCTCCAAAACTACACAGAGCAACCCTGTCTTGAAAAACCAAGAATAAATAAATAAACGCTTCTAACAAAAGTTACAGGGAGGCATACTTACACGAGCATTGGAGAGCACTTCTTAATAGTAAAGGGCATCCAAGTCCTTGCCCCACACAAGGAAGACAGTCACTAACCTTACATTTATCTACCCCCAAAATGCCACAAGGTAAGGTCATGGTTTCTGCTCTCATTCCCAAACTTCAGTCAGGGGTGACAGGATTCTAACCCTGCGTATTTACCAGGGCAGGCCCCATTCCTAGGAGTAGTTAGTCAACATAAAAGGGACTCTGGCTTCATTTTTTAAAAAAATGTGTACCTTTTGTTTTGTTTTAGTATTGTCTTATTTTCTTCTTTTTAAGTCATTTTAATTTTAGGTATTTTTTGAGTGAGAGTAAGAAAAAGAATATGAAATTGGGTGGGGAAGATGTAGGAGGAACTGGGGGAGGGAAAAGAATATGGTCAAACTATGTTGTAGTTTAAAAAAAAAACCTGACCGTGAAATAACAAGGCTTTTTTTTTTTTTTTTAAACAAAATCCCCTCACTCTCCAGACTTTTATTGTGTCTGAAGAAAAAGGACACACTCCTGATCCCGAACACACACGGCCGCCCTTGCCTCCTCAGCATTCCTAAAAACACTCTCAAGTTTTAGACAGTTCCCCCTGGGCCGATGACAAACACCGCACAGACCCGTTCTCCAGAACCCACCCTGGTTTATTACTGAAGATCAGAATACCCCGCTGACACAGGCTGCCCGGCTCTCACCACCGCTACCTCACCCCATTTCAGTGCTCACCAACTCCCCAAAGAACTCCAAATGCTCCCGTCAGACTCCTGGAAACAGCCGCCCCTCTCGTGATTCCGTCTTGTTTCTCAGTACAGAAGACCTAACACCCCTCTGTCTTCCTCCTCAGTGGCTCCGTCTCACACCTAACCCAAGCCTGTCACTGACATTCTGACATCCAGTTCCTGTAGGGCTAACACTTACCTTGGTCTTTCTTTAAAGAAAGCCTCCTTCCACGGCTCTTCCAAGTGCCTTGGCCGCAGAGTTTAAAACAGACTTCTGCAGGCTGTCACTCTTAACTGGGAGGGACTCCTTTCCTTTTTCTTTTCTTTTTTTTTTCTTTTTTGGTGCCTGACTTTCCAAAGACACACCCTCCTCACTCATCTATTCTTTAAACCTTCTGGAATGTGCTTCCTCCTGCTCCCCCCTTCCTGCCCCATTGCACACATAGCGCTCTGTGGAAACTTCAGATCCACAGACACTCAACAGGACCTCCCGACAGACAATTCTAACTACCTTTCACCAGTCTTTGTCGTCCATGACCTCTGGGCATCATTTACTGGAGCCAACAAGCTCTCCTTGAAAGGGCTTCTCAGTCTCTGCCTTCTCTCAGAGTCCTGATATTTCTGTCACCTACTGCGTCAAAGGCAGAGCTGCTCCTTCCTGGTTAGAACTCACCTCCCCAAGGTTTGACTTAATTTCTTTTTTTGACACCCCGCTCCCTGGAGTGTGTTCACTTACTCCCAGTGCTCCTCTCCCCAGGCTCCACTTCTATACTGTAACTGTCTTCTGAACAAACTGGGGATCATCAGAGGGGAGAATAACAAACAACTGGTGGAGCTAAGTTTAAATGGTCAGGGCAAACTCATTGCCTTTCCATAGAAACTTCTTCCTTATGTGGCAATAAATCCGCTAGCCCCTTCTTGTGACCTGTACAACTGTCATATTCCTGTTGAATTGGGAGATGTTTTAACTTGTGGCACCTGTCTTGTTTTGGTTTTTTTTCGAGACAGGGTTTCTGTGTCACCCTGGTTGTCCTGGAGCTCACTCTGTAGACCAGGCTGGCCTTGAACTCAAAGAGATCCACCTGCCTCTGCCTCCCAAGTGCTGGGATTAAAGGCATGCCCCCCCACACCTTCTGTGTTTTTTTTTTAATTTCATAGATGCAATAACTCCACAGTTATAGGTGGTCTAGATGACCAAAACAAATAAACACCAAACAAAAACAACAAAAACACATTTGAGGCCTCTGAAATGGCCTAGTGGGAAAGGGTGCTTGCTGCCATATCTGGTTTCTTGAGTTTGATCCCTGGCATCCACATGGTAGAAGGAGAACTCTGAATGTCAGGATGATCATGGGGGAAAAAAAATCTATGCACCCATGCGAGTGAGCCAAGTCCACCCTGACTTGAAGGCAACTCCCAAGAAAGCAACATAATGTACACAGCCCACTGTGCTTCTCTCCCAGAAGTATAATGACCCATTAAAGACTGGACACTTTGCTTCAAAGAAACTGCTGTGAACTCCACAGGACACTTGGCATTCCTGGTGTCTGGACAGAATGCCAGCAGTAAAATTTAGCAATCCTACCCCTCCTTATTATAACATCTTAAAAATGTAGAAAATCTCTGTAACAGAAAGTCCAGGCTCTCCCATCAGCGAGCCCAGTGTTAGGCAAACAAGCTACCGTAGCTTTTCACCTTCTAACCTAAGACTAAAACAGGGGACTTTCTTTTCTTGAAACTCTTTCCTCTCTCAAGCAGTATGGCAAGGGCCACTCTGGCCCGCTGCCACCACTCCATGTGGCATCTCTATTTTGATGGCAGCACCTTCTAAGCTCAGGCTCTGCTCTCATCTCCTTTGGCAAGCATGATCTCATGGCTTTCTGCCCTTCAACCTCTGCCCTGCATCCTGCTAACCTCAACCACTCACTGGTCCCTGAGTGAAACCCACCTTCCCCATCTTCAAAGCCTCTCTTGTAATTCAGCTTCCACTTGAAAAGAAATGCGTGCAAAATGATGCAGCCCACGTCCCATCTCCTGAGTAAGAAACACGGGAGGGTCCTAAAGCCAGCTTTCACATCAGCCACAGAAGCCTTCGGAGGGAACAGCCAATAAACGCAACAGTTTGGGGCCTGTGCAATGGAATGGTAACTCCTCCTATGAAAAAAACCTGAATTGCTTTCCTGTGGTTCCTCACCATCCCTTAGCTATTTCAACAGGCAGGACACTCAGCTTCCGGGTGCTTCTCACTAGCCTGACCGGCTGGCTCCTTACTTCCTTAGGACGTGACTACTCAGAAAACTTTAAACTTATCCTTCACACTCAGTAACCAACACGATATTTCTGAGCTGCAGCTAAACTTTCCCTAAACCAAAAAGAAGAACTCTTACTTGAGTTGGTGGAGAGTTTGACCTGTAAAACTGAGACAAAGAAATAGATGAAAGTACCCTGCAGACCACAGGAACAGAAATGCTTAGGCTGACCATAGAGAGAGGTCTTAGTCCAGAATGATGTGGTCCTTTCTTTCATTTTTGTTTTTGTTTTGGTTTGGGTTTCAAGACATGGTTTCTTTGTGTAGCCTTGGCTATCCTAGAACTAGTTTTGTAGAGCAGGCTGGTGGTCTTCAAACTCACAAAGATCCACCTGCCTCTGCTTCCCAGGTGCTGGAATTTAAAGGCATACACCACTACCACTGAGTCAAAATGTTTCATAACTTGTTCCCCCAAAGAAGGGAAAAGAACACAGGACCTAAGTGCTAGATGACGGGAATGAAATGAACGGGAGCAGGGAGGAGGACAGAATTTCAATTAGTGGGAAATAACGAAGCTACATATTGCTCCCAACCTACACAGCACCAAATTTACACAACCTGTAGAGATACAGTCATCTGACCTATGGGTGAGCATGGATGAGCAAAATTGTCTGTCTCTTACCCTATTCCTTAACCTCTGGCCCTTTATTCGTCCTCTTCTGGTCCTTAAGCCTTGGAGTCTCTGCAGCACATACCAGCAATGTCTCCTAGCCACTCCAAGTCCCCTGGGTTGCATATTGAGAATTGCTTCTACGGTGCTGTGTGTTGTCTTCGCTTGCTTACAGAAATCCTCCCGGCTTCGTTATACATTAAACACACCTCTTTGAAGTCACACCTCCCACCAAACTGCACTTTGAAAAAGCTGTAAAAGCAGTTTCCAACGAAGACAATCCTGACTAGTCAAAATAAATTATAACCAGAGGAGAACGTACCAGAAGCTGAACAGCCTGGGGTTGCTGTGTGTAAGGCAGCAACGAAAATGCGTGTGGGTATTTAATCTGTCCACAAAACTGCTGTACTTATCCGCAATGTTAAGTCAGAGAAAATGGTCAGCTGAAAGAATTTCTCAACCCTTACAACAGCTATCCTTTAAAGTATCCATGCTGGTTCGTTTTGTCAACCTGACACAAACTAACTATAGTCTTCTGGGAGAAGGGGCCTCGGTTGAGGAACCGCCTCCCTAAGATTGGCTGGTGGACAAGCCTGTGGGCCATTTTCTTGATTGGCAGGGATGTAGGAGGCCCCAGTCCACTGTGGTAGTGTCACCCTGGGCAGAGGTGAGAAGCTGAGTAACGCACTGGGAGCAAGCCAGTAAGCAGTGCTCCTCCATGGTCTCTGGTTCATTCCTGCCTCCGGCTTCCTAGTTTGAGGTCAACCCTGACTTCCCTGACTGATGGACAGGGATGTGGAAGTGTAAGCCAAATAAAAATGTTCCACCCCCGCCCCCAAACTGCTTCTAGGCATGGTGTTTAAGACAGCAACAGAAGCCCAACTACGATAGTGACCTAGAATATGAAATGTCACATATTTGGCTGCATGTCACCCACACTAGCTCATGAAACTAAATTACTGGCTTAAAATTTGTTTGTGTGTTTGTTTTCTTTTGTTTTTTTTTTAAAGAGCTTAGGTCGTCTGTTCAAGATAGGAAAATCTAATGTTCTTAAATATAAAAAAGTATCAAAAATAAATTATTTCCAAAAGGGTAGCATAGAATTGTTTTTTAAGGTAGAGAATCAGAAATAACAAGAAAGATTTTACACCTTAAAGCTAAGACTCAAGAAGAGAAACAAACAGACACACATACAGAGTGTGCATGCACGCATACACACGTTTCTCATGTGTGCATGAGAAACAAGCAGAGCTGTGTGTGTATGAGAAAGCAGTGATTGGGGGGGTGGGGGTCCGTTTTTCTGATAAACTCTTGCTTTGCTGCCCAGTCTGACCTTGAGTATCCTCCCACCTGGGTCTCCACAGTAGCTAGGACTACAGGTATGCACCCTGGGGGCGAGCCCTATGCTAGTCTTTAACATTCTCAACATGAAAGAATTCTTTAGTATTTCACCACAATTTTGAGAGACTAAAGATAAGCACCCTTTCAAGAGTTTTCATTTTCAAAAACTTGATAACCCAAGAGCTTTATACTTGTATTCTAGGTGGCAAGAGTTAAGAAAAGTTTGAAAAAATAAAACAAAATGAAGAGCCAAGAGAGGAACCCAGTCATGATCTACAACAGAAGCAGCAATGAGCATTTTAGAACACTTCCTCCTGGTTCAGTTTTACTTTGTTTACTGTCTATTTACAGAGACATGGTCTCACTAAATAGCTCAGGCTAGCCTCAAACTTGGAATCCTCCTGCCTTATTCTCCTGAGTGCTCTGATTATAACCATCACACTCAGCCCCAGTATTTTAAAGTTAAGTTTCTAAAAATTGCATTGCGTGTGCAATTAACAAACACAAAGTAACACCCCCTACTTTGCAATTCACTGTTTTGAAATTCCTGTGCTTAGAGTGGGGTCCACATAGATTTATCTCTATTTCTCCAGGTCACAGGAATCTGAATAAAGATCTCATTTATTCTCACTGTCACTTACAAACTGTTGAATACCAACAGCTTCATTGATTCCTTAGCTTAACCAAGAATTCTGTTTCCCTATTTATTTATTAACCTTATCCTAAGTCCAGGAAACCCTATTCTCGTTGTCTACCATGTATCCATCCTATTTTAAACTCCGGGAGGCTTTAGAATGCAGCTGAGCCAAGCACTCTCAACAAATGCAAGTTGAGAAACAAACACCCTCCAAACACCTATAGACACCCAAGGACAAAACGAAACAATGTTTCTGTTTCTGAATAAGGTAAAGATGCCATCCTTGAAAAATCAAACACACAAACGCAGCAGAGGATGGACTCTGGGAAACCAAGCCTGCCTGCGGTGATGATCAAATCTGCCAGTTTTAAAGCAAATCTGAGCATGGCTAAGGATGATCCGTAAGTTTTGCTTTCTGCTTTCAAATACCTGCATAAAGTAAAAAGTTCTCCACACATAAGCTGTACACACACACACACACACACACACACACACACGAGGAACTGTTTAAAGGCAAAGATCTACCTCTCTGCTAAGTACTTCTTTTTTTTTTTTTTTTTTTTGGTTTTTCGAGACAGGGTTTCTCTGTGGCTTTGGAGCCTGTCCTGGAACTAGCTCTGTAGACCAGGCTGGGCTTGAACTCACAGAGATCCACCTGCCTCTGCCTCCCGAGTGCTGGGATTAAAGGCGTGTGCCACCATCGCCCGGCTTAAGTACTTCTTTTTTTAAAATGTGGTTGGGAACTCTAAGTGCTTATACCCTCCTCTGAGGCTGTCCACAGCCTTAAACACAGTCCCTTCTAAAGAGACTGTAAACAGGGTCCATTCTTTAGAGACCAGGTCAAGGTCTCCTAGGACCTCACAGTGTCTCCAGGGAGCACTTGCTGCTGCCTGCTCTGCGGGGACATTAATAATAATCACACCTTAGGAGGACTTAACAACCACCACCTTGTGAGTGCGCACAATTATCTTTACTCAGCAGAACCTCAGGTCAGGGAAGTGAAAAGGCCTGGGAAAGGCAGAGCCAGAGCTCCAGCCAAGGTATTGCAGTGCAGGAGGAAGCTGCGGACCACAAAGGCTGAAGAAGGTGAAGGGTGAGATCTGCGTTTTCATCAAGCCTTAAGGGATGTGCTAAGAGGCAAAAAAAAATTTTTTTAATGGAAAAACAAGAACAGGATGTTTTATAATCATGTTTTATAACTAGTTTTACAAAAGCGAATTGGGCTCACCAAGATAGAATTGCTGGATTTAGTAAATAAAAACACACAGCAAAACAAATTTGAGACACTTAGACTTTCAAAAAAAAAAAAAGTTATCTGAGATCCTAATTTTACTCAACATCCAATATGCTAGCTGACAACCCTGGAGCAAAGGCCTTTTTGGAACAAACAAAAACCACCAATAAATTACAGTGCCTCAATTCCCCCAGCTGAATGGAGACACCCTGTGCACCTCATGTCTTTGAGAAGCTAAGTAAAGGGAAGTGCAGAAGGCTCAGCTGCTCTTGACAGGGCATCTTCCTTTTTTTTTTTTTTCCTAGTAGCAGATACAGCCCTTGACCCTAAGACCTGGCTTTCACTAACCAGGCCATTTAATCTCGCTGCCCATTTGATTTCCAGTGCCTTCTCCATTTTGTATGGGAATGGTGAGGGTTAAACTTCACTGAGGTGAAGGGAGGAAATGACACGCGCGCCTCCAGTGTTTCCTGCTCCATGAGAATGGCAGAAACATCAGCCACAGGAATCTGGATCCCCCTCCCACAAAGAAACAGATCAAAAAATGCAATCATCTTAAATAGTTTATGGCGCGGGTTCATGACAACTGTCTGTCCATCCGTCTGTCTCATGAAGGAAGGGGAAAAAGGAAATCCAGAAATGTGTCCGGAACATAGCGTGAACTACGGAAAACAGAGTGAGATGCCAACAGGCACACCTCCCGGGAACAGTGTACAGCCATGGAGGGGTCCACCCTTCACAGAAGCCTGTGAGTGGGCACCTGAAACCCATCACTCTGGATGACAGAGACTAGCGTGATCACAGAGACTACTGAACCACAAACACACAGAGAGAATACAATATAAAAAGAGGCTGAACTTTATTCACACATACCAAACCAACCTCCCATCTCCGCCTCAATGTTTGCCTTTGTGTAACAAAAACATGTTGAGATTGGCTTAAGCGCTAGTCACTGGAATATCTTCCACACGCAACTTCAAGTCTACAAACTTCACGAAACACGATCTACTGAGCACAAATTGCCGTGCACAGAAACTCCTTGGCGAAGAGTAATCAACAGCTTTCTATGTCATCTCCTAAACGAGGCCAAACACTGAAACACGGTGGAATTCCTCACGTGCAACTACACCCAGTTAATCTTCAAGAAAGCAGCAAACTGTGTAAATCTACTTAAACCGGGGTGATAAGCACCACACTCGCCAAAAGCCAGCGAGGTTGACTGAGGAACTCCTCTTAGATGGGAAGCGGGGGCTCATTGGTGAGAGAGACAGACAGACACGCTGAAATTCTTAGAGCTCGCTCACCTACTTCCAGAACCCTCTGACAAACCACTAGGGCAACACACTCAGCCAAAATGGCTTTGCTACATGTCGTGATCTGCAAAACTAATACTGCATGACGTCACTGAGTCAACTATCCCAAGAAGGAGCTGCACGAAGGAAGTCAGGAAATATGACCAAAAAAAAAAAAAAACAAGAAAAAAAGAAAGAAACTCAAGATACATAACCCGAAATAAAACTGAATCAAACTGGAAATACCCACTTTCCGTTTGTAAAGACTTTTCAAGTATGAAGCACTTTCTTTTCCTTTCAGGTCACAGCGAGATATATTTTCACAATTGCCAAAGTCCTGATCAATGGTTTCATTTCCGTTGAGGGATGCTGGCTGCACATTACCAGACTGTATCTACTTAAGGAATTTCACGTCTACAATTCACAACCTCCAGGGATAGTATGAGCCCATGTCGTCAGAAGCTTAAACTACTAACTTTTATCTAGGCACTGACTAACAGGTAGCCCTGCGAGCACTCACACGCCTAGGCTGCTGGCCTGAGCCAGGCAGGTGGATGTACCCACGGGCCTGTGATGCAGGAAAATCCTGTTTATCCCAGGTGCCCTGGCTCCAGCACCTGGGGAGAGAAGGATGAGCAAGGCCCACCTCTGCTTCCACTGAAATTGGGTGACTCCTACATATGTAAAATGCAGAATGGACTAACCATGGTTCAGCAGGGCAAACCTCAGACATCGATGCTCACACCGTGAACTCAGCAAGCGCCGTCACACCCTTCCTTTCTGTGTCACAGCCCACGCCCACACAGACGAGGGTGGGGAGGGGACGAGGGAGCCGTGGGGACTGACACCAAGAAACTTTGCATGGGTGTTCCCAGGGATGAGCCGAACATGCAGAAGGCGTGGAGTGTGAGGTCTTAAAGCCAACTGGCTGGAATTGAAGTCCCGGCTCTGCACACTGGGTGGTGTGGACTCTGGGCAAGTTATTTAATCCCCACCTCAACGTTCATTGTGAAGTGGAGACTAACATGACCTGCCTCACAGGGCTGCTATCAGGGTGGTGAAATCTGTTAATCCACAGAAAGCATTCAAAACACCAGGCAGCAGATAGTGAGCTTCTCCTAGTCTACCTGTAGAAAAGTGGTTCTGACTTGAACACGTTCCAAAGGTGATTTAAGTATCCCTTACACTCCTGTTTTACTCCTCAAGGAAGTTATCTGAAATCAGCTCTCACAACTGATTATGTATTTCTAGATTAAAATCAACCCACATTATAAGCCTTAAAATTGCCAATTCTGTCACCGAACTGAAGAAAGCATTATGAACTGAAAGGTGCGAGCTTAACATAACAGAATATTAGTGTATACACATACACACACACACACACACACACACACACACACATATATATATATGATTAATTAGATTTCCCATTCAGGCTAAGCCAGGATGAGATCATGAAGTCACTCAGGGTAACCCAGCTCCCTGCTGGAAGTGTGCTTTGCCAGTGAATGGCAAAATACTAACAAAAGAGACCTTTGACTCAAATACCACTGGTACCCGGGGTCTTGTGTCTGTATAATGCCTGCACATTCATTTCTTTCTTTGCCTATAGAAAAAAAGAGAAAGTCTGTTTGTTTTTTCTGATTCAGCCAAAGCCCTTTCGTCTTTGAATCTAAGGAGAGTCCTGAAAAGACTGCATCTTATCAGCCAGCTCCAGCCAGCAGGCTGTCCCCCCTCCACACACAAGCCTCCAGCCTCTCTCAGCAAAAGGCCTCCCCCTCAGAGCCTTTTCCCATTTCAGAGCTAACACCCTGCTGGGTTTTGACAACAAATAAATGAACAGACAAGGCCCTAACGTAATTAGCCCTCTTTTCAGGTAGAGAGAGGTGGCGGGGGAGGAGGGGCTGCTAGGAGACTTCCTGTAAATTGGCTTGGCTTCTGAAGCTGACGCTAGGACAGAGCATCTGAGGGCACTTATTTTAAATAAAGCCACCTGAAGTGAGTTTGAGAGATGCCTGTTTGTGAACCCTGACAATCTGGGCACTGATGTCAGCCAAGGCATCAGTGCAGATTTTAATTTTGTCATCCAGGTGAAAGTGACTGTGGGGGCATGGTGGGCATGAAAATCAGGGACATTTACCTCTTTTAAAGAGAAATTAAATAACAAAGAGTCAAAGAGAAGAAGATAGAAAATTATACTTTTTGACACCGTGGAAACATTTCAGATGGGCTGTTGGTGGGACATAGGTTTTTTGTTGTTGTTGTTGTTGTTGTTGTTGTTGTTTTTAAAAAAAGCAATTTAGACAGTGGGAGAAATAATCCTGTGAACAGCCACACCAGACATCACTGTCACGCATCTGGATCTTAATGGAACCACAGTTTTCAGGGAGGAATACGGTTTGCTGGTATCATTACTGGGATAACTTAATTGATCTGTCTCTGAGGATGTAGACTAGAGATTTATTATGGAGGGAAAAGATCTACAATACTGTTCAGGTTTTTTTTCCCCCCAACAAGCATTCTGCAACTGACCTCTAAATGAGTTTAACCTTTTCTAAACAGACCTACACATTTTTAACATAATTTAGAGCTAGGTTTTGTTTTCGCTGCTGCTGAGGCTATGGGATTTATCACAACATGGCTTCAGTAACCTCCTTTCAAAAACAAAGATAAAAACAAAAGACCGAAACTAAAACCTGCCGCTTGCACTCCTTTTTCCAGGCAGGGGATTCGGATCTAACCTTTTAAGAGCCTTTGGCGTCCAATCTGTTAGAAAAATGTATGAAACAAAATTAGAATAGGAAAAGGCGTGTGTATGACTCAGACGCATCCCAGTATCTCTGTCACAGGATTTCCCTGTGTTTCTAAAAACCCTGAGAAAGTGACAGAAGTTCCTGTTTTTTTTTCTTCTTCTTCTTCTCTTTCTTTTTAAAAAAATAAGAAGGGGGGCGCGCGCGAATAAATACACACACACACACACACACACACACACACACCACATACACGCGTCTTCCGGGTTCCCTATGAATCAGACAGGTTTCTTGGAGGTCCCCAGCGCAATGCTCAACGGTGTCCCCCGACTTATGCCGGGCTCCTCTGCACACAAAGGTCTCCAGGAAAATCCCAAACTTGTTGCAGGCCGGCGGAGCTCCTGGCCGCGCGCCCGTCCGTCCCACCTCTCGGCCGGTCCCGGTCCCGGTCCCCTGGGCATCTCCCCGCCCGCCGCCTTCTTCCGAGACACGGTCACCGCCCCGCGCGATCGCCGCAGGCCCGGGGAGCGCGGCAGCCTCACCTGCTTGCGGTAGGGCGTCCTGCAGCCGCCGGCGGCGCCGGGATGGCCGCTGCCGCTGGGGAAGATCATCGCGGGCGCGGGGCGCTGAGGAAAGGCGGGCCGCGGCGCTCCGGGGAACTCCCTCTTGGTTGTCCGGGCCGGCGGAGGCAGCGGCGGCCGGGGACTGGCTCGCGGCTCCCGCCCTAAAAGTGCGGCGCAGCGGCGCGCGCGGCCGGCGACTCTCGAGCAGCTCCGGGGGCCGCCGCCCTGCGTGCCATGGACCGGAGTTCGCGCGCGGTGCCGGCGGCAGCGGACGAGCAGCGCCGCCGCGTCCCCACCTCCCGCCGCCTCAACCACCGCCCCGAGAGCGCGCCGACCGGGGGCGGGGAAGCGGCCGCGCACCGCCTAGTGCCGCGCCCAGCCCTCCCGCGCCTCCCGCCCGCCCGCCGGCTTGCCTGCTCTCCGGCCGCGCCCGCCTCCCCGGCCTCGGCCCCCGCGCACGGCCTCCCCGGCTGGGGCGGTAACCCGGACTGCGCGGCGCCCCCATCCCGCGCAATGGTTGGGTCTGGCGCCCCGCGGGCCGCACATTCCTGGGAGCAGCCACCCCAGGCCCTTCCTTTGGCGACGCGTCGCCGGGGCTTCGCGCCCCACTTGGTGGCCCCTTTTAAGGGCATCGCTTTGGGAACCGCTGGAACACCTGGATAGGAAGCCAACTGGCCGCCTTTTCTTTCATCTTCCGCATGAGTCCCTGTTCCAGAAAAGGCGCGGATAATTACTCCCACTTCCCGGTACAAAATCAGCCTTCCAGCACACCTCTTCGTCCCCCAATTCGCATACTACACTTTTGTAGAGCAAACGGGTTTTTCTCTCCGGTCCCTCACCCAGAGACGCCCAGCAAAGTTTTCAATTTCATTCTTGTGCCACAGAGGAAGAGTTTTCCTTCAAAACGACAGTATCAAAAAGGCAGTGAAAAATCATACAAGCCATCTGAGTGGGAGATGTGCCCTTCCTGAAAACGATATTAATTGGAACAAGAATGCGCCCTCAACTTAGTTATTAAATACGACAGGGCAAGAAAGGGACAAAGACAGGAGTAATTTCCTTTGTTCCCAGGTTGAAAAAATAAATAAAAACTGCTTCTCCCGCGGCTCTTTTCTCGGGATATATCAGGCTTTGAACCTGTGTGATGTAGAAACCTCAAAAGCGAGTGGTCATGACATGCATGCCATTTCTGGGTAGGGTACTATGACTGATTGCAGTCTTTAAATTGGCGGACTCCCTAGCAAGTATTCCGGGATTACAGCCATGGTGTACACACACACACACACACACACACACACACACACACACACGTCTTCCTTGGCTTCTAACATCTTCCTGGAAAGGCCCATCTGCTATGATAATGAAAAACCCCAGCTTCTCTAACAAGTGAAGGGACTCAACTTCTGGCTGTCACCATGGAAGCCCTGAATGTCGGCTTTCTAGCAAAAGTGAGGCCATTCAGAGGCCTTTCTGACAACAGCAAGTTTTGAAAAATAGACTTCCCAGATATCCTGCTGGTGACTTGGCAAACTGCTTCCATGTTCCCCAAAGCTCCAAAAACGTAAAGCGATAGATAGTAAAGTCTCTCCTACTGAGAGCAACACACACACACACACACACACACACACACACTCCCAATTCTTTTCAGGTATTTAAAAAAAGGAGAAAAAGAAAAGATAGGGTCCTTGGTGCACAATGGGCAAGTAAAAACTTTCTCCATAAAATTTACGGGATCTCTGCCCCTTAAAGAATTTAAAGATTACAGAACAGCGGGCCTGTGCAGCAGTGGGGATACCGGAGTTATCTTCCACTACTCTATGCATGCAGTTGTGGTCTTTTCTCATTATGACCCAGCACAAATATAAAGTGGAGAGATTTAGTTCCAACTGTTCAGGTCGAAGGCACCTTTTCCGGAGGACTTACTAAGCTCCACACACACCCTGTCCCCTCAGCCATCACCACGATTCCAAACAGTCATCTATGGAAAAGGCCCCATGCACAACCTCAGTTGTCACCACTGGTCTCTTCGGAAACCACAATCAAAACCACAGAAGAACAGTATTAATTTTTTTATGGTTTTCCCCTCAAGTCATGATGCACTTGCTGGGTTCTGATCCACTGGATGCTGTTCTGTTCCGAAATGCTAACACTCGATTGGAGTGTAGTTCTCTAGTGATAAAATGTTAGCTGATAAAAAAAAAAATTAAAGAGACAACAAAAAAATATTCTGATGCTAGTAGAATGTGCTCCCATCCCTCCCCCAAAAATGAAAGAACGAGAACTGACTTTAAGACTAAAAATATCTAAGAATTGATATGTAGTTTGTAGTGTCACATAAACTGCTTAATAAAGAGAAAACATAGGACATATTTAAAAAACAACAACATCAAAAAAATGTACATTTGGGTTCAAAAGTTCCAAACATCAAATAGACTGAGACTTTAGCTACAGAGCATTAATACAAACAAGAGAAGATTGATCTTCCTCAAAATGCATAAAAGGTAACGAGGTCACTCATATTCAAAATACTCAACTTAAGGGAAGTAACAGGGATGTGAAATCATGTATATAACATATACAATCAATTCTTGATAATCCATGAGCACAGAGCTGTAAGAGCAGTGACAGGGATGGAGTCTAGTGAGGACCCGTTAGAAAAATGAACTTATTATTTTTTTTAAAGGCATGTATTTTAAAACAAAAACTGAAGAAACAGTTTGGAGAGTCAGACTTCAAAGGTGAGAATCAAAGGTGAGAATCGGTGCAGTGGATCTAGTCCTCTTTGCAGGGAAACTGAGACCGCAGTGGCCTGAGCTGTACACCTCCTCCTCCCCCACCCTCGGCCCTAGGTAAAGCTGTGGGAACCTGACCCAAGGGGCAGGCAATCCACAGACTGGCCAGTGACCTATGATCTGGGTGGGATCGAAAACATGAACTCGCCGATCTGACTCTCACCCATGGGAATTTGATTCAGAAAACTCCTAGGGCTAAACCAGTTAGGAAAGGGACAGAAACAGAGAGAGTGCCTGAGGGTAGAGAGGGAGGCCACGACAAGCCAAAACCATATGCGAGCCAAGGTTATGAGGAAGCAGAAACTATGAGTAAACAGGAAGCTGAGTGGCAGCAGACAGCAGGCTAGCAGAGCAGACACCAGGAGCCCTGAGCCCTTGGTGGTGAGATAGATGCTGGAGGGAGCTGCTGTCCCTGGAGATGCTTAGGCTCCTCAGAGTAGCAGCCCCTCAGACACCATATATGCGCTTAAACCACACCCCTGGTTAGATTAATTGAAAGAATTTCTTGTCTCTTTATAATACAGGATGCAAAATTAAAAGCAGAGCTGAACAAATCTCTCTATTTCAGTTCCCCACTTGCTCGGCGCACGATTTGGAGCAAGTTTAGTTGGCCTCTCAGCGGCTCAGGTTGTCTTCACAAGCTTGCTGTTCGTACAGTGTTACATCAAAAAGGTTCCGGGCTCAATAAATGGCAGCTGCTACTGTTGTCCTCCCGGTTTTATAGCAGTGGAGGGTGGTATAATAATATCTCATGCTTGCATAGTAAGCCTGGAAGATCATCGAAGAAAAGAGGCGAGTGTACATTGGCTCTCCATGGCAAGTACCAGGTGCATTTAGCCAAGGGGAGGTCATTTCAACGCGCGTTTGCTGGACGGCTGAATGAAAATGCCTTCTCAGGCTATCTAACTACAGAGGACAGAAACAAGAAAACGGTTTGATGCAGTGTCTGTTCCAAGAGCCTAGATCGCCTAAAGAGTTTCTCTATCTTTTGTTCTCCAGTGTCCTCTCAAGAAACCATGTATTAGAATGCAACCATTTCATGAGTAGCAAGACGGAGCATTCTCTAAGATCACACCGTGGGTCAGATGAAGTGTGCACACCGGGATAATGACAATGGAGCAACCAGGACAAGCAGAAGCCTGTGAGCTGGTAGGGGGGATGAGACACGGGTAATGATGCCTTCTGTGATAGCAAAGAGCTTGCACAACTGGAATTTGAGGGTGACATTAAAAGACATTCATCCCACAGAAACAATCTTAAAACAAGACTCTGGTTTTTCAAGTTTCATGAACATAAAGACTCCAGGAGGGGAGAGGGGTTATAAACCTTACAATGCAGAGGAGAAAGGAAAAGGCAGGGAACACAGATTCGCCTACCTGTTGAGGCCCTAAGCAATATCAAGAGTAGTCTTAAAAATTGAGGCCTGCATAGGGTTCAAAGCCTGAACCCTGAAACTCTCTCAAGATCTGTAATGTTGCATTAAAAAAAAAAAAAAGACCTATCTCAAGTTCCTAGGTAAGGTTCTGTAACCCTGGCAGCAGTAATACAAGGCCTTAAGTGGTAAGTGCTGGGCAAGTGGGCTAGACTGTAATGTGCTTGTGGCAGTCCACAGCAGGGGAGATCGATACAGGATACAACATGGGTGTGGAATACTCGGCTACATAAATGTTTTGTTTGGGAGCATGTTCAGAAGGAAGCCCTGTGCAGAAGACTAGGAAAAACAGACACAGACAAGGTCTGTGGGGTCATCAGAGCTGAGCTCACTGCTGGGGAAGAGTCAAAAGCCCACGGGTTCCGACCCCGATACACACTAGTATCCATAGTGCTGAGTGGAGTGACTAAGAACCAAAGCAAGCAACCAAAAACAGTGCGGCCGAGGGATTTCTCAGTTTGAAAAGTGTCTACCGAGGAAGCTTAGCATGCGTTTGGTCCCCACACTAGTGTGGTGGAGCACAGTTATAACCCAAGGCTGAGGCAGAATCGAGCAGCTCCTCGGGCCTGCCGACCACCCAGGCTAGCCTAACTGGTGAGCTCCAGGCAAACGAAAGACCCTGTGTCAAAAGACGTGGTTTTAAGGATGACTCCCAAGGTTGTTTTCTGGACCCCACATGCCAGCATCTGCACAAGCACGTGTATGAACCCACCCACGCATGCACATTTGTGTAACCAGAAAGACACAGACAGTGGGGTGGCGCCAACTTCTAAAAGGCTGTTCAACAAGATGAAAACAACATTCCCCTGTCAGTAAAGAATGGGTCTACAGTGGGCTCTGTCCGCATGTCACACACTAAAACACTGGAAGGACCCTGTTTTATTTGGGTCAAATTGGAAACCAAAAGGAAAAATAAATTTTTTTCAACGTTGTTGCAAATCACAACCCTTAGTGTATAAAATATTGGTGTAAGTTGTTCACATAAAAAAATAATCCCATTTAAGAGTATGTTTAAAAGCTCACAAACTTCTGACTGACTGCTAGCAAAATAGAAGTAAAAATATGAGGTCAACAAATTCCTTATATTTCCATTTTTATACAAAATAGAGTTAGGAAGTACCCTCTCTCTGAAATAGAACCATATTTTCTAGAATGTACTATTTTGCTTTATATATATAAAGTTGCACGTCTTTTTCCAGACTCAAAGGCTCCCTGGAGATGTACAAACTCACACATACAGAAATGAAAGCACTACAATAAAATAAAACTGCAGCTGTATGTCTAGAATACACACAGAACACCATGAACACAGCCATATGCTGATGACGCTTAGGAGAACCCATGCTTGGATTGCTCCGAAATCACTCCTAGTGAGCAAAGCAAAGACAAGAGTTTGGCCCAAGTGCAGCCTATCTGCATGGATGATTAACTAATAATGGCTGTCATTTACTGTGTCATTTCACACAAACATACTACAGACACAACACATGTCAGAATGCCTGTCTTTTTTTACCCAAAGTCACAGATCCAATCGATAGTGCAAGTGGGGTTTGAACTTGGATTTCTCCATTCCAAAATTAAATCTGATGTCTATATTACTTCTAAGTATTAATAAAGTTTATGTGTGTGTGTGTATTATGTATTATAACACTCTCTTACAATGTTGGGGCATGGCCATAGCTCCCATCAGCCACAGATCTAGGGAACAACCAATCCTCTGAAGTCCCTTGCATTACCAAGTCATGCTGTTCACTAGATTAAACCTACGATATGCATTTTCGATTTAGGACACATTGGAGTTGCCTTGGGCTGATTAGAGTGCAACCCTATTTTAGGTTAAGGAGATCTGGACACTGAACTTCTTATTCAGTTGACTTGGGCAAACCGTGCACTGTTAGAAAATATTTTGAATGGTTCAGATATAAACTCTAGCTTCAACCTACTACTTAGATCTCACTTTACTAATGGTTACTAAGGCGGGCTCTCTGGCCACCCATTTTATTTGGGGAGACAACTGGAGGGATGGAATTGTGATAGAGGCAAGAAGGACTATCTTCCACAGGCTGGCATGACGTTAAGAAACTTCCAGAATTCTTAAATGAAATTGGCAACATGCTTTCCCTCAAAAAGCCATAGAAGACATATTTGAGATTAGTTTAATTGTAAAATTATATGTCAACCAAAACCTTAACTACCATTGAAGACATTTATTTCTATGGAAAAAAACATGCTTCAAAATTTTTTAAAGTTATAAATAATTTGGATGCAGTTATTACTCTCAGCTTGAAAATATTAATACAAATTAAAAGATCACTTAAACTTCTGGATATAAAAACTCTAAAAGGTATATTCCTCCCTATGTGTTTTAATAAAAACAATAGATAGCTTGGTCTTTCTAAAACAAAACAGAACAAAATCGTTCAAATGAACAAGTTAAAACTTGAGTATTTTCTACTTTTTTTTTTTTTTTGGTTTGCATGACAATGAATTTGTACCTGTAGCTCATACGCTATAGAAAAAAAAAAAACATCAAGTCTTTGAGCCGGGATAAGGTGAAAGTCACTTTCACACACTGTGAATTATTGATTTCCTGAACTACCCACATGGAAACATCTATCTTCTACCCTCTTCACTGTGGAGACCTAGTATGGGAGCTGCTGGACGACGAGCAGACCTATAAAAGTCTGAGGGCCTGCTTTCAAACTATCTCAGATAACTCAAAGAAGTTTCCACAAACTGTAGTTAAACTCATAAGTTCTGAAGGAAAGCTATCATTACAGGGTAATCTCTGAAATTAGTAAGATAATCATCTCTGCACGTGAGCACACTGGGGCAAGAGTAACAGCTGGGGAAAGGAGGGGGGGCGTTCCTAATCGCACCCACCTCTCTGCTATGGCATCTTCAAAGAGACAGAAAGTAGTTGGGAAGGTGAACAGAGCTTGTCAAAACTAGAGCCAACATCTTTAAATCATGGAAAACAAAATGAATTCAAACCTGGAATAGCCACCTCCTTTCCATGAGTAAAATTCTGTTAGATGAATGACAACTTTGACAGTGCACAGCAAACTGTACCTGGGACAAACAAACCCCACGTCACCTGGGAAGGGTGAAAAGGTTTGTTATAAGACAATGCTAAACATCAGGGCAGGTCTCTAATAGGTGTTCAGCTCAAACATTCCAAACATGAAAGAAAGCCAATGAAAAGTTCCTTTTCTCTTCAGTTGCTGAGCTCGTTATTAAATTAGGTCTCTTTCACCTGAAGAGGAAGATGTTGGAATAATTAATGACGTCCTTCATGGAAATGAGACTGCTGGAAAGCTTTTCGTTCTCCAATGAATTATAAAGTTCAAGCCAGAATAAATAGCATTACAAGTGGATTTCTACTCAGTTGAATATGTATGAAGGCAAACTTTCCAACATTAGGAAATGTAGCTTAGAATCCTGAAATAGGATACCTTAAGGAGCTTACATAAACTCCCCCCCACCCCAAGTGTTTTTAAGAACGACAAATTCGGGGTTCTCTAACACACTTAACACATGGGGTATAGTGACGACAGACCTGTGTCAAATTGATACTCCCAAGGTGAAGGGAAGGCAAGTGAGGAAATTCTGGGGTTGTCATGACAATATGACTGCTCATGACATCAGCAATTCCTAATTCCAAACTGTAAGGACACTCCTAGAACACTCAAGTCATATCAAGCACATAGTCCCTGAACCACCGTCCATCCAACCACCAACCTAACATTAACTACAGTGGTTGAGAGAATGATGCTGCTAACCACAGAATTATGGTAAGAATCCAGACTCTGCTCACAGAGAGAGGCAAGAGGAAGTGGACAACTTCTGAAGACATCAGAATATTTCAGACACATCAACACACATGTATTCATGGTTGTAGGCATAATATATGCATTAACATGTTGCCATTCATAAAAATATTTTATCATTCCATTAAAGACTCAAGAGATGTTGGCAGGGCAGATGTCTCCACGCTTCTCTGTGAACAGGCAGTTAGGCAACTTGCCAAAAGTCATGAAGGCCAAAAGTACAGAATTTCAAGGCTAGAAAGAATTGTTATAAGGGTAAATCCCTTGTCTAACATACAATAATCATTTGACAAATATTTTTAAAAGTAAAGGTAGGATTATTTTATTTTATTACATGTATTTATTTATGGGGCTGCATGTGCTCTATATGTAGAGAACAGAGTTGGTCCTCTACTCCCATGTTACGGGTCCTGAGGAGAGAAATCAGGTCATCAGGCTTGATGCCAAGCACCTTTACCTTTTGAGCCATCAGATGAACCCTCGACAAGTACTTCAGTGATTGAATGAACACTGCTCTCTCTCCTTGGACACACAAACTATGATGAATGTCTCACATCGCTCTGAAGTTGCCCACATTTATAACAAACTTCAAGGCTAAACCACCTCTGGAAACATCACTCCTACTCCAGGGCCAGATTCTATGTCCTTTGGAGATTTATAAAGTAATGTTTCTGTGTTCTATATCCTTATAAAGTGCGGTAAAGTCATTTTTGGTGGGGTCTCCACAACCTCCTGGGATTGCCCAAGCAGTGCGTAAGTACTTTGATTTTTTTTAAATTTATTTATTTATTAAAGATTTCTGCCTCCTCCCCGCCACCGCCTCCCATTTCCCTCCCCTGATCAAGTCCCCCTCCCTCATCAGCTCGAAACTTACCATACTGTCCTTCATCAGGGAGGTTTTGTTGGCTGAATAAATGGCAGGACAAGCTAACTTTCTTACATAAATAAGTAAATGGTAAAGTGGCTGTTTTATTCTTCAGTTCAAGACCATGAATACATGAGTCAGAAAGAGCTGAATATCAGAGAAGTGATCAAATCTTGGAGAATATATTTTACAAATGGTGTTACAGTGAATCTTTGCTTTAATTTCTCGACTATTTGGGATCTAGAGAGAGATTATAGCACTGCTGCATTTTGTATCTGTATGTGACATTTTAAAAAAATGATTTTTATTTGTGATTATGTACACAGGAAAGCAGGTTCCCGCGGAATCCAGGAGAGGTTGTTGAATCCCTTGAAGCCTGAGTTGTAGATGGTTGTGAGCTGGGAACCAAATGTGGGTTTTCTACAACTGCTCTTCATTGTTAACAGTCTGTCAGGGCCCTCCCAGTAGGAGACGTTTAAAGAAATGGAATTCTGTAAAATGGCCTCTCTTGACCTCAACCGTTGGGAGTCAAAAACAAAAAATCTTCTTGCTTTCCTTTTTGGATAAAAAAGAAGTGTCTTCCTCATGTCTCTGCCACCAATGTCTTATAAATATTTAGACATTAACTCTACATCATGTAATCTAAGACATTACTGATTATAAGTGCCCAAAGTTACTGAGACGCTACCATTAAAAATAAGGTAGATGACAGTAATTACAGGACACCATAAACTATAATGCATACTAATTTCAAAGGGCTTGATATTTGAAGGGTGAGTCTTACTATCAACAACATGGTACACAGGTGCTGAGCACACTTCATACACATAGACACAAGTGTCTTTTTCATTCATAACTTATATTGTAGGAGCATGTTCTCACAGACACTCATGGGAAAGCTTCCTCGGAACTAAGAGCACAGAGGGAATGAATCACACACTCAATCCCACCGAGGAGAAAGACAATAGCAGGAGCGGGCAGAGGGCATCGGCATGAGAACACTTCTCCTCCTCTCCCCAGAAACACCATCACAAAGAGCAAGTTAAGCTGTGTTTCCTTCCTCAGCCATTCCCTCACCATCATACCCATGATCTGTGCAGGCATTTATATCACTAGAAAAATTAAAGGGAGTTGAACTTAAATCTGTTTAAGTCTTTGCCCAACTCTTCTCCACGTACTGCTGTTAGTGCTTTGGAAGGTACCAATGGCAGATACAGGTGGAGATAGGCCCACCCTTTCCTACGACACAGCGTAATTCCATCTTACTCCTCTCACAGATTCCCATCATCTCCAGGACCTGGTGTGGCCGTTCTCAGTCGTCCTAGGGCTTCAGATTAGAAAAGGAATTGTTGTATAATCACAATAAGTCAGAGAAAAGACATATATGAAATGGCTATCACCATCCTTAAAACAGAGAGAATGACAACATGGAGGAAAACCCATCACTTTACAGACAAGGCAAGCCAGCTATGGGCAGAGCTTTGTTTTTGGAGCAACACCCATCACATAAGGACTCCTGCGTCCAGGAACTGACTGGCCTTCTGGCAGTTCTTCCCTGGCCTTACAGGGCTCTCCTTATCATTTCAATGCTGTGACCCACAAGAAAAAGCAAAACAGACTGGTTTTAACCAAAGCTTTGGGATTAGCTATAAATTTCACTTACCTGTAAACATTCTGCTGTTACAAGTGAAAATTATCATTGTTCCAACCCTGAAAATCATCTTAAGATATTAGGAACACACCTAACAAAAGATATATACCAAGCATTTAACTCAGGACTTGGTACACAGAAGTATTCAAATGTTAGTTCATTAATGTGTAAATTAACGACGGAGCAGTCTCTTCTAAAACTATGTTTTAGGGGCTGAGGATACAGTACAGTGGTGGAAGCTTGTCTGGTACTCACAAGGCCCTGAGCTCAACTTCCAGGACTGCAAAAGCAAAACCATGAGTATGTAAGAACTATCCCAATATGTGTCGTTAGAAACATTAGAAACAAGGCTGCTTACTGAGGTCCATGTTAAATCAATAACAAGTTAAAAATTCTCATCTGTCAGTAAAAGTTCTCAGGATTAAAACTTCTCATCTGTCAGACAAAACTTCTCAGTATTAAAGAGTATCACTTATCACTTCAGAGTCTCTAATTTACAACCTCTGGAGTAACTGAAAATATATTCTAATTTAGAGGCTCTCATAAGGACCTAAAATTCATGCACGCTGTGGGATGGGTAAATCATTAAATATAATCCTACTGCAAAACACCATCAACGCTGCAAGAATTGTTCTTTCTTCTCATCTACGTCAGTCAGTGTCACTTATTCTAGAAAGTTACCGCTTGGGTTTCTGGTGACTAGTAGATTATTTAAAGCCGGTGTACAAACCCTAGCAATAGACAGTCAGATGATTCGTTCCGCTCTATCACACAACTCCAAACATCCCTACACAAAAATAAGAATGGCCAAATTGTTGATGACTATTTGAACCTGTTATTGTTTCTACTCTCATATGTGGATGGCGTCTTCCACGGTTGAAGTAGCTGTAGCTGCTAAGAGCTTACAAACCGCTGATGGTAGTATACAAAATCTGACTTTCAAGATGTTCCAGACAATTGAGGTGAGCTTATTCTTAGTGCTGTTTTATGTAGGAAGTGACCACACAGAAGATGGTTTTCTCTGAAATGCCCATTTTCCCCTTTCTTAATTGAATTGTCCCAGAAGAAAGAAGGAAAGAAATAGAGAAAAGCCATTTAAAAAGTTGAGACGTATAATTATATAAGAGCCAACGGTGACTCCATTTGGAAATGCTATAAATTTAAGGGATGAAACAGAGAGGATTCAGCTAATTTCCATAATTAATAGCAATCCCTCACCCTGACTACTTCTAAATTAGAACTCTGTGATTCTTGCTGACTCTTTTCCTTCTCCACCTCTTTTACTCATTATATTCTACAAGCCATAACTACTAGTCTCTTCCGTTTTCTCCTGTGACCTTTCCTTATTCAGTCCAAATGCTACATCCTAAGCTTTTGAAACAGCTTTTCATTGCCACTGGCTGTTCATTCTACCTTCTAAAACACTCAGGCACAAGGCACTCCACTCTGACTCCCCTGTCCCTTTAAGTCTATTTCAGCTACTCCTCATGCTTTTGGCTACCCATTGATTTCTCAGCTACTCCTCATGCTTTGGCTACCCATGGATTTTCCAGCTACTCCTCATGCTTTGGCTACCCGTGGATTTCTCAGCTACTCCTCATGCTTTGGCTACCCATGGATTTTCCAGCTACTCCTCATGCTATGGCTACCCATGGATTTTTCCAGCTACTCCTCATGCTTTGGCTACCCATGGATTTCTCAGCTACTCCTCATGCTTTGGCTACTCATGGACTTCTCAGCTACTTTCATGCTTTGGCTACTCATGGATTTCTCAGATACTCCTCATGCTTTGGCGGCCCATGGACTTGCTCCTTCCTGGCTCTGAGCTTTGCCAGGAAGCAGCTTCTCTTCTTCCATCCACCAGATCACACTCATGCATCTCTCAGTTTTACTTTGTTAAAAATCACAGCTCATGGTCTGCCCCCTCTGAGCTTTTCCTGCTCTCCTTTCCCGAGACTTCTTGCTTTATTTTTTTAAGGGCTGTCTTAATACATAAATTAGGCCATCTTACTACACAACACATTGTACATTATGAATTCCCTTGAGGAAATGCCAAGACACTGCATGCACTTTGTACTATTTGCTCTGTGGAAAGGCATCCAGCAAGAGAGTAGTACATGCCCAGCGACCTGGCTGCACCGTAAATCAGTTCCTTCCAGTCTCCTTGCCAGTCCAGTACTCTTGAGAGTCTCTGTAAGCTACCACCAGCGCCTGTGGCTCAGTCCTTAATGATTTAAGACCAAAACTGATAAAGACACACACTTTCATCCTGACTCTCATATAGAGAATGAGCCAGAAAGTGGTTCCAGGGACACAAAAGATAGGTGCGGATAACCTCAGTGTCCTTTCTGTCTGTCGATCATCCATCCATCCAACCACTATCCACCCAACCACAAATCTACCTTTTCTTATTATTAAAAAAAAATCTTTGCTATAAGATATATACAAAACACAGCTTCTTGAACTAAGAAGTTTGGGAATAACCAAATATTTTCTTTCTCTTGAGCGAACATTTACTTATTAAAATACAAAATAGCACCAAATGTATTTTCAGAATGATTGACACAACCAGGAATTATTTTCTTTCATGACACAGCCCCTTGAAACTCCGATGGTTGATTTTTTTTTCAAAGCATCTGCTTCTGCCTTCTTCCTCTTTAACACAAAGCAGTAGAGTTCTCTGAGGACCACTTTAGCTCACTGCACCATCTACAAACTGCTGCTATTGCTATCATAGAATAGTAGACAAGCATAGGCCTTCAATAAAAACTATAACAAAAAATAAAAGAGAATATAAATTTATTAGCTTAGCAACCTTCATCTAAATCTACAGCTATACAAAAGGAAACTGAATACCTACCTTATCACTTTTGTGAGGAAAAATAATTATGAAAATCATAATATAATTAAATTATAATGGTAAACTATCATCTTTTATCATCAGCAAAATAAACCTTCTTCAGATAACATAAGCACACCGAGAAGAAGTTTTCATAAGTGACTTTATTTCACCTAAAATTCCAGACTTGTCTTTGCATCATAATTCCAGCATCCAGGAGGTTGAGATAGGAGGAGCACCATCAGTTTAAGGCAAGCTTGGGCTATACAGACAGACCTTGTTTCAAAAGAAGAGAAAGAGGAAAAAACTAGAAAACATCAAAATATTTACTATGATCAAGTTGGCTTTATCCAGAGATGCAAGGCTGATTTAATTTACTCAAATTCATAAGTGTAATAGGTCATATATAAATGGACTTCAAAGACAGAAATCACATGATCATTTCAATAAACACAGAAAAGTCCTTTGGAAAAAAGACAGAATCCCTTTATGATATAAGCTCTAGGAAGAATAATGTTAGAAAGGACATACATCAGCATCATAAAGGCTCTGTTTTCAAACCTGTAGTCAACGTTATGCTAAATAGAGAAGAATCTGAAGCAATCGTATAAAAATCAGGACTAAGATAAAACTGTTCATTCTCTCCACTCCTATTCAAAACAGTGTTCTACAATCTTGCTTGAGCAATAAGACAAAGGAAGGAAATAAAATTGATTCAAATAGGAAGAGAAGTAGTTAAGCTATTCCTGTTATCAGATGATGATACTCTACTTATAAGACATTTAAAAAGCTCCATCACAAACCCCCAGAACTTATAAATAGCAAAGTAGCAGGATACAAAATTAACACACACACACACACACACACACACACACACACACACACACACAGAAATCAGCAGTCTTTCTATATACCAATGAAACACCCTGGAAGAGAAATCAGAGAAACAATTCCATTCACAGTAGTCTTAAAGATGTATTATCTTGGAATAAACCCCACTTAGAAGCTGGAGGGCCTCTACAATGAAAACTTTAAAACTCTGATGGAAGAGCTCCAGGAAGATACTATCAGATGGAAATACCTCCCATGCTCATGGACTAGAAGAATTAAATATTCTGAAACGATTCTCCTACCAAAAGCAATTTATGGATTCAATGCACTCCCAACCAAAGCCCCATGCTATTCTTCAGAGAAACAGAAAAACAATTTTAAAATTTACATGGATGTTCAAAAGACCCTGGATAGGCAAGGCTATTATACTAAACGGATTATCATCGCCTATCTCACATCATATTACAGAGCTGTAGTAATGAAAAACATGGTACCAGTTCAAAAACAAACACATATGTCAATAGAACAGAATAGAACACTTAGACGCCCAGATATATGTCCATAAAATTACAGCCACTCACTTTTTCTTTCTGAGAAAGATGCCAAAAACATACAGTATAGAAAAGACAGAATCTTCAGCAAATTGTTGAGGACAGTGTATGTCTACATGTGGAAAAATGAAACTATATCCTAATCTAACACACACACACACACACACACACACACACACACACACACCTACAAATCAATCAATGACCTCAGCATAGAACCTGAAACTCTGAAAAGGCAGGGAATATGCCACAAGATAAGACACAAGTAAGGACCTTCTACATGTGGCACAAATCAAACAGGAAGGCCAACTATTGACCAATGGGATCTCTGAAATAAGAAGGGGATGGTTGACTGAATCATTAGGCACACAAAATAATAGCCCACGACATGGAAGAAAATCTTTGCCAGTGACACATTCAACAGAGGACTAGACTATACAAAGGACTAAAATATAAATATAAAATCAAGGAAAAAAAAACAACCCAATCAAAAATGGGGACTGTAGCAATGCCTAGTTAAGAGCACTGGTTGCTCTTCCAGAGGATCAAGGTTTAATTCCCAGAGGACAGCTCACCACTATCTTTAATTCCAGTTCCAGGGGATCTGGTACCTTCTTCTGGCCTCTACACGTTCCAGGCACACATGTGGTACACAAAGGTACATGCAGGTAGAATACCCACACACAGAAAAATAAAACAAATGGTCTACAGATCTGAACAGGGAATTCTGAAAAGAATAATTCGAAACAGATAAACAAACATGTTAAAAAAGCATTTGCCATCATTAGCCATTAGAGCCATGCAAATTAAAACTACCTTTAGATTCCATCTTATGTTAGTCAGAATGGCTAGCACATGACAATCAAACGTTGGTGGAGATGTAGTGAAAGAAGTATCCTTACTCACTGTTGGTGGGAGTATAAGCTGGTACAGCCACTATGGAAATCAGTGTGGAGGCTCCTCCAAAAGCTAGAACCTACAGTTACCATACAGTGCAGCTATACCACTCCTGGGCATATATCCAAAGGACCCTGTCTTTTACACAGAGAGGTACATGCTCACTCATGTTTGTTGCTACTCTTTTTCACAATAGCTAGGAAATGTAATTGGCCTATATGACCATAAGCTAATAAATGGATAATGAAAATATAGTATGTAGACACCACAAAATTTTTGTTAGCTGTGAGGAAAAAAAATGAAATTTGCAGTTGAATGGAATGGATAGAACTGGTCAAAGAAGAGAAAAGAATGAATGAAGTATGAAGTAACACAGACTAGGAAAGATAAATGTTGCATGTGCTCTTCCAGAGAAAGAGAGAGAGAGAGAGAGAGAGAGAGAGAGAGAGATGCTAGCTCCAAAACTATAGATTTGTGTGTTTACTCTGGAGTACCTGCAGAAGCCAGGAATCTAGAAGGGCATGAAGGACGCCTTAAGGGAGGGGGTGGGGAAAGTATTGCATAGCTAATACAAAAAGTAGAGTATATGGACAAGCATTACTCTGTAAGCCAAAAAAAAAAAAGTTATAAAATATCCTGCATGGCTAGATCCTACTTTCTTTTGCCAGGTGTGGAGGCCCCTAAAACAATACAGACTGTCGCCATTCTGCCTCATTATTCAGCAGAAACGGCTGACAAGACCCTGTTGACAATACCATACACCTCGGTTTCAAGGTACAGACTAATCAAGCTGGAACTGATCTGGAAATCTGAAAGCTTCCTCCTTACTGGTTAGCTGTGGCAGTGCTAGAAGGCACTGTGCCGGGCATCAGAGAAATAGCATCAATCATCTTGCTCAACGTTGAGCAGCCTATGAACTATGAATACCAACCTGCCAGGTAAGGTGTCCTCACTGTGCCAAAATGTCACAGCTGCTATGGGGCAATCAACTTCTCTGATTGAATTTGTAGCCTGTTCCTCATACTGCAAACCTGGCCTAAACCTCATGGCCGAGAAAGTCTTAGGCCTTAGGAAAAACTTACTACTATTGTTTCCCTAAACCAACATAATGTCAAACTCTCTTGAAAATATTTGTGTTTATACTAATGGACAAAGGCTACTCTCAGTTCTGGGGGAGAAGATCCTTGTCTTTAGCTAGGTACCCACTGTAAGTCTAGGAGTTCCCAAAGGATAGTTCTAAACTCATGGCTACATAGACAGCCCTGGTCAAACTCAGTGGGTCCCAAAACAAAAGAAAAAGGTATAAATGTGAAGAGGGTCTTGTAGGGAGGAGAAGAGGGAGGTTTAAAAATTGGGGAGTGAGAACAAGAATACACAAAATTGTCAAAGAACAAACTTAGTAAAAATTATTTTTAAAAAACCAATTACCTAAGTTAATTGGGGGGGAAAACCCAAACACCTCTAGTCTTTCAGTTTAATTTCAAGATAACCTAGAGTATCCACTTCCTCTCGGTGATTGATAACACCATGGCATCAAGTTCTGAACCTCCCATTCTTGGCTGTTCTAGCTGGGCCTAGAGGTACAGGTTTGTAATCCTCGCTAGTCCAGAGGCCAAGGGTGAATACTTTTGATTGTGTGACCTGCTGATGTGCAGAATGAGCTCTTGACAAGACTGGGGCAACACAGTGAGACCCTGTCTCTAAAAGCAAAACAGAGTTTGCATCCATTGGTAGTATCTATGGTTTGTATCCATGGTAGTAGCTAGGTTGCCTACCATGAGGCCCTAGGTTCCATCTCCAGTGCTGAAAAAAAAATATAAACCAAACCAAATAAAATAAGAATGGTAGTATTAGACATTATCATTTCAGCACTTAATATGTTAGGAGACGTTGCTAATCAAGTATTTTAGAGTCTTCCTTTCATTCGTTCTTACACTACATTTCCCAATTCTCTGTGCTCTCACACTTCCAGTCCATGAGATCTCATCATCACCAACAGCATCACCAGTCTACATTTCATTTCACTTCATCAGTCTGAAGTACCCACAAGCCCTTCCAGACTGCTGTTCCTAGCAGGTAGTGTTCACAGCTCTGCCAGGCCTCTTTGGAAGGGGCATTTCAGACAAGACCTTTCTACTTCTCTCTTGAACTGCCAGCAGCCTCCCACGTGAACCATAGCAATACCCACTTAAAATTCCACTAGACATTCACCTGGTGTTCGTTACACCATCAGTACTGGGAAATCTCCAGTTTACTCATCTCCAAGTGTCCTTGGCCCCATCCCTTGTGAATTAATTGAAACCTTCAATTCTCCCTTCA
This sequence comes from Microtus oregoni, assembly GCF_018167655.1. Classification (NCBI taxonomy): domain Eukaryota; kingdom Metazoa; phylum Chordata; class Mammalia; order Rodentia; family Cricetidae; genus Microtus; species Microtus oregoni. The sequence continues at coordinate 15,563,430 of NW_024543096.1, forward strand.
GTGCCAAATAATGAGCCATCATTTGAAACTATTTATAGGAAGTGGCTTCAGTACTTTCTCAAACGCATCTCTATACTTTTCCATATCTTCTTGGCATTGCTCTCCATGTCAATAGTTTCAGAAGCGTCTCTAGTTCTTTACAAGATGAAGACTTTTGCCGTGTATCCCTTACTTAAAATGAAGTTCCCTATCACTGCTGCTTTTATCCCCACCCTCATCCAAATCTCCCCACATCAAATATAGTTTTGTTTGTTTTCAACAGTAAGTCTTTTTTTTTTTTTTTTTTTTTAATGATTGAGGAGATCGCTCAGGTGGGAAAGTACCTGCTTCACAAACACGAAGACCTAGCTCCATCCTCAGAAGTCCTGTCAAAATGCCAGACATAGTGACCCACACTTCAGGCACTTGTAATTCCATGGTTTGGAAGGAAGAGACCGGTGCATCCCTGAGGCCTGAGGGCCAGTCCATCTAGACTGGTGGCTTCCAGGCCAAGGAGAAGCCCTTTCCCAGGGAAGGTAGAAAGCATTCCTTAGGATGTCGCTGCAGTACCCTCTGTCCGCTGCAAGCATATGCACATACCTATGCTTGCACGACTATTGCACAAGTGTGCAAAATAAAGCATTACATTAATATGCCTTCCCTTTAGAAACAAGGAAAGACGAGGTAATGGTTTTCCCCGGACTATTTACTTGCTCAAGTATTCTCTACCCCAAGACAAGGAAAGAAGGCATTTCTTGTTAATGAAGATGTTGAGTTTTTTTTTTTCTCCCTTACAGCCAGGGTTACTGAGTGATGGCCACTCAGCAATAGAAGCTTGCACACGGGCAGCTCGCATTCTAGCTAAGGAATTCTGCTCTCTACTCAACGCTCCACAACTTCTCTGTCCATCCAGCACCGCTGGGCTCTGTATCCATGTCACCAACCTGCTCCACAGAATCCCAAATTGCCGTCTTTTGCTTGTCCTCCTTTGTCCCCCCCCCCCCCTTATCTGTTCCAGATCTTTTCAACAGATGATCTCACCCACAGCAATCCTAATCATCGCCACTGGCCCAAAGAAGCCCGTGTGTACGGTTCCAAGCTTAACTTTTTGACTGGGAGCCAAACTCATCATGACCATACTCTCTTGAGTTTTTGTGTTCCCCCCGAATCATCAGCATGTTTTTGTTCTCATTCTCCTCCCACCCCTTCCCCGCCTCCCCCAAATCTCCTCACTATAGCCACCTGTATCCTATACTACTGTAATTCTGGAATCAAATGTGATTTTTTAAAATTGCCTTAAAAGTCTAAGAAAAAAAATATAATTTTATAAAATTAAGAAGAAAATTGTCCTCAACTCGTATGGCGCTCTCACTGCCCATTTTGTTTTGTTTTTACACAGAAAGTCTTCAGAGAAAGCTCTGGGAAAAATTGGTTCTCTAACGAGTGAAAATAGTCCTAAATGCATTTGGGAAGGCAGCCTGCTTCCAAAGTGCAGGGCAATGAAAGCCCCATTAATGGCCAACCGTTGGGTCTACGTGCACTAAGAGCCGAGTAGCTGAATTTTAAATTGAATTTCAGCACAACTTTGACTTGAATATTTTTAAATGAAAAGAAAAATCACACACTTGGGTGTGATTATATCTACTGTCTACGCACTCGTAAGTGACTAGACGTGTAGCAGAATCTAAAAAATAAAAATAAAAAATAAACGATTCCGCATCATGAATTTCAGAACTCCTCTTTGTAGTTTTAAAAATAAAAGGATGCAAAGGAATGAATAATTGAGGACTCTTCCCCGGATTTATTTTCATTTCCTGGGCAACTAAAATGTATAAGGAGGGCAGTAACGGGAAGGGAAGGAATTCTAAAGACAAATATGAAGAGGATGTTTGCTGGTCTGGAAGCACAGTGCGGTGGGAGAACACTTGCGAGGCATGTGGAAAGACCTGAGTTCGAGTCCCAGTACCAATAGATAAATAAAGGATGCTGACCTTATAGTAATTAAGAATTGCTATTCTCGTGAGAAATGATTGCTATTCGGTGGCCTCAACCAGAGTCTTCTTCAGGTCTCAGTAGAACTGAGAAGGAGGCTGTCCTACCTGGCATGTGGACCTAACTCATCATTGCCATGCCTGAAGGTACAGCTGCTTAAATGGGGCAGCGTGGAGTGGGAGGGTTTTAAAGCAATGGTATTTTGAGTGGGAGAGCCTAGATTCTCAAGCTTGCAGGCAATCGCTTTACCCGCTTTACCCGCTTGAACCCTTGGCTCCTATAGTGAGGTGTTTTTTTTGTTTTGTTTTTTTTTTGTTTTGTTTTGTTTTGGTTTTTTTGGCGAGGTAGGGGCAGGGGTCAAGACAGAGTTTCTCTGCATAGCCTGTCTGTCCTGGAACTTGCTCTATAGACCAGGCTGGCCTCGAACTCACAGTGATCCACCTGCCTCTGCCTCCCTAGTGCTGGGCCTCAAGACATGTGCCACCACAGCCCGGCCCAGTGAATTCTTTTTAACCTAAGGAGTTTGAACCCTAAAGTTTTCAAAATCCCTTTCCCTGTAGAGTTGCTTTTTAGTTGGTTTAGATCTTATTAGCACTTTCAGAAGACTGAGTGAAAGGAACTCTAAAATACTTTCCATCCCTAACCGGTTGTTCCTCAACTCATCCAACCAACGTTGATGAGTGACTATGGTTGAGCCACTGGAGGCGGAGTACAAAGGAGGAGCCAGCTGATGTTAAGAAAGAGAAGCAACGACACCAGGGTGACTCACGGGATTTCAACACAGACTCCGGAAGCAAGAGAATCCCATGGGTATCAGGAAGCAAGGGGAGCCAGCCCCTGAAACCTGCTAAGCCAAGAGCAACTGGACGACAGGAATGGAAGGAGTTAGGGAGGATGCTGTCAAACTCTTCCCTTTAAAACCATGCCTGAACCAAAAGGTAGTAACCCAGTTGGTATCCACAGGGCCCGTGCTCACTAGAGTCAGTCCCGAGGTATGGGAAAGCAGCAAACAGACTTTCCTGAACTCTGCTTTCCTAACTCAGGTTCTGACTCCCCTGTATGTCCTTGGTACGGTCTCACTCCAATGAGTCTCTATTACAATCAGAATGTCTCACTAAACAAATAGTAGGAAAGTTTTGTGAGAAAGAGTGTTACGGGTTAATTAATCTTAATAACTAATTTCTGCAGTGCTGGGATCGAATTCGGGCTTTGTGGGCGAAGGGCACACGCTCTACTAAGGAGCGCACCCTCGGCCTCTATAGGTTAGTGCTTGTGACTGCCAAGTCATTTTAAAAGGGGAAGAATTTAGCGTCAGTCAACCCCACCAGCTTACCTAAGGTGTTATTTTTTTTCTTTCCAAACATTTATTATTAAAGATGCTGTAGTATTTTCACCTACAACAGTGGCAGGCAACACATTAATTTTACTCCAATTAAAGGTTTTGGAAAAAAAACAAAGAGCCTCAGATTCTAGGACAGGAATAACTTGACACAGCACCCTCCCATCTACACCCCCCCCCAAAAAAAAGAAAAACATGCAAATTAACTATCCTTCCTCAACTTTAAAATGCATCTTTAATGTTTACATATTTCAGTGTCTTTAAAAATATTATAATCTGATAGCTACAAGTTAAGGTCAAAGGTGACAATTTTTTGCAAACTATATGAGTCACAGGCTCTTCTGCTTGGAAACATACATGTTTTGTGTCAAAGGAGACATTTCTCTTGCTATTAGAAGCCAGGAGATTTGTGACGAGATGGTTTGAAGAACTGTGTTATACTTTGGGAATGAGCATGTCCTGTCCAGATCTGTGCCGCCACCTCACTCTGGGTGACTTCGGAACAAGGCAGGGTCACAGTGGCTTCTCTTTTGTTAGGGTCTCACTGCTAGAAGGGCTACTCCTCAAGAGGAAAAACATGTGAAAACAAATTACAAATAAAGGTCTTCAAGGCAACTTAGTAGCTTGGTCAAGTAATGAAAAAATGCCTGGCTTCTTTGTCACCCGAGTTAGGCCGGAAATAGTTTTGCTTCCTGTCAATTGAGAAGGCTGGAATTTTTATCTATGTTTGTTAATTCTGGCTTACTGTGTTAAGACTTTGCTTCAACCTGATAACTTCTGACTTCATTCCCACCCCCCCCCCCCCCGCTTGCTACATTTCCCTCACTGAAGACCGCATACATTAAGGTTTGGCAGTATCCAAGTTACAGTAATGCAACATTCCCTTTTGAAAACAAAGAAATAGAATATGTAGGGAAATAGAAGTCAGCGATGCCTATCCAATAGATTTTTAAAAACCCATACAAAAATATCTAAGATGGCTGGGCAGTAGTGGTGCACACTTTTAATCCCAGCACTTAGGAGACAGATCTCTGAGTTCAAGGCCAGCCTGGTCTAGAAAGTTGAGTCCCAGGACAGCCAAGACTACACAGAGAGAGCCTGTCTTGAACCCCTCCCCAAAAGTCTAAGATGACATTGTATGGAAATATATGTAGAAAATCATCTGATCTTATGAAGCCAAGAAAAAAATACGTAACTGGACTGTACTCACCCCGCCATGAAGGAATGAACGGGAGACTAAAACTGAAGGGAAATAAAATGCCTGAATATAAAGAATGCCATTTTTAAACTCCAAAAGGCCGGACTACATACACATCTACATTTATCTGCTTGACTGATTCTGCGCACACAGATTGTAATATAGAGTCTCTGTGCATAGAATTCCAGAAGGGAATTACATCTCTAAAATGCAATTTTAAAATCGAGAGGGGAACTCTTGAAAAACAAGATAGTAATGAGTACGATTACTGTTCTAGAACAGCAACTCTTCAGTTAGAAACACTGACACAGCCTAAGGGTTCCTGTTGGGTACCATCTACACGAAATCACCCCAGCTGGGCACCTGTGTCCAGCTTCCTCGTAGAGAGCACTCAGCCCACAGGACTGTGTTCCAGGCGAGTTCAAACGGTGACGCGGAATTTCATTCTGGAAGTCACTTCTCCTCAGTTGAATGCAGCTGTGAGCAGAGACTACCGTTCCAAAACACATTTCCATGAGAGCACCATTTTGAGAAATGCAAATTCACTTTCATTATCTCAAGTCTGTGCAGCTAGAGTAGGCATGGAATCTCTGGTCTCTCTCCGTCAAATGAGAGTTTTCTACGCATTCTGGAGAGCATGTGCAGGGGGCTCCTGAGCTGGGCAGTACAGCTTGAGGTCTTTTGTCCCCCTTAGGTTTTAGTGACCATCTCACCAGGTTGTGGATAACGAATACTGTGCCTTTGTTTGGGGCTTTTTCTTTTCTTTGGTTTTCCAAAAAAAATCAAAGTCGTCCTTAAACTCGGCTCTTTCTTAAATGTCACTCTCTAGTACAAGTCAGTTTCCTCTCTCTGGATTCACAGAAATGAAACCTGGCAAATAACGGGGGCGGGCTCAGCAGAGGAAATGCTGCCAGCTCACAGCACCGGATGTAATTAAGACCACAAGAGACACACACACTTGGTTAGAAACGCAGAACTTAGAGGTATTGAAAAGAAAAAAAGTCTAACTTTTGATTGGGTGGACTAAGTGTCTTAGTCCATCCCGTACTCTCAAACAAACTCTCTGGAAAGTATTTGGCTAGCCCCAGGTCCTACTTTCTGGAGATTTAAAGATGAACAACAAAACCCCTATGAATTCTTACCACCCCTTGGCCATTTTCCTGCCAGTGAGGCCAGGGGAGCAGAGAGAGGGATGTGGTTGTCAACCTGCCAGGGGGTGCAGGATGAGTTAGATCAGCTTCCACGAATAGTTGTGAGTGCTATTTTGTAAGGAAGCCTTTTCCAGGAGCAGTAGAGGACTAGCTCTGTCCACCGACAGGCAGGTAATATAGTATGCTAATGAGTATCGTTAATTAGCTTGAGCAGTGGGACGGGCGAAGTTCATCAGCACTCATGGGGAGTGGTTTTCGTGTTCCCACCCTTGTGCAGACTGATGGTGATAGTTACGAGTACTGCCTCTCCACTGGCTCTGAAACACCACATTCAAACTTTGTTTTTAAAGATGAAAGCATAAGACTTTGGCACCAGTATTTGTTTAAGTTTGGCTTCTGGTTCCCTGCAAGCTTCGCATTCAATCAATACCTATTGCTCTTCAGCTGAAGGCGGACGCTTTTAAATACAGTCCTCTATAAAAACAAACAAAATACAACAAACCAAAAAAAAAAAAAAAACATGAGAAAAAACCCCCAATTCTTCAAAGAGAATTTAAAATTCAACTTACTTATTTAAAATCAGACACCAGAATATTTTAATTTTTGTCCAAACATTTTTATTCAAGAACATGAACTAAGCCGGGCGGTGGTGGCGCATGCCTTTAATCCCAGCACTTGGGAGGCAGAGACAGGCGGATCTCTGTGAGTTTGAGACTAGCCTGGTCTACAAGACCTAGTTCCAGGACAGGCTCCAAAGCCACAGAAAAACCCTGTTTGAAAAACCAAAATAAATAAATAAATAAATAAATAAATAAATAAAGAACATGAACTAAAAGGAACAGCTAGGAGATTTTATTCTTTAAAAGTTAACAAGAAGTTTCCTTTCGTTTTGAAATATATGATTAATATTGCTTAGGAAGGTGAGCATTTGCCATAAAAGATTAAAAACCTTCTGTAACACACAGACAGTGGGCTGTGGTAAGAACCATGTGTTTTTGAAACTATATTTTGTTTTATGTTAGTCAGCCATCTTACTAATCCAAAAAAAATCTTTGGAAAAATATACAAGAACAATTTTTGCCACTAGAGGGGGTTCAAAATTGCCTTTGCAGCAAGCACATTAGAACTGTGCAGCTAACATCTGGAGCAACATCAAGTCTGACTACTTTTTTCTCACTGCTCGGTGGGGATAAATTCAAAGTGATTTTGGCGGGGGTAAATCAGAAAGGCCACCGTAAGTATGTGACAGTCACATGTGCAACTTAACAGCAAAATTCTAATCCCTCTAAGTGCCATTAACTGAGCTTGCTTCTAATCGCTGATTCCTCGGGAACGGAATCTTTTAGTTTCTCAAGCTTTCCTTTGTTTGGGTTTGTTTGGTCTCCTATTACCTAGGCTGGCCTCAACCGTGCTATGTAGGTCAGGATGACTTTGAACTTTTGATCCTCCTGCCTCAACCTTCCAAGTGAGTGCCGGGCTAACAGACGTGTGCCACTACAGAGAGTTTTTGACATTCTCTTATGCTAAGGCTCAAACACAGTGCTTCATGTGTGTTGGCAGACGCTCCTAACTGAACTATATCCATGCCCTCAAACTTTAACAGTGCTGCAGAGGCATCACCACTGAGGACTCTCAGCTATAACGCAGTTTGAGGATGTCTACACTAGTCTTCTATCTAGTTAGAGACCACATGGAGCAGTGTCTTGCAAAATGACAAACCATGTAGAGAACCAAGGTATTCCAGCCACAGCCGGACAGTTCAAGAATGTGTGAGATCACTGGGCCTTCCACCCCTTGCTGAGTTCCCAAAGGCATCCATCCACCGGCATCAGTGACCTAGCCAAAGTCACATGGAACACTGAGCTAAACCGACCCTAACAAAGAAATCATAAAAAGCATGGCTCATTATTTTGTTTGTGGTAGCATGATAATCAGTAAAAGATAAAATAATATTAGTTAACATATTTGTATGATGTCTGTTTTTAAAAATTTTTAACTTACATCAGAGTGAGGCACATGGTGTGCCTAAGACGTCAGAGAACAACTTGCAAGAGTCAGTTTTCTCCTTCTACCCCGTGGATCCCAGGGATGGATCTTAGGTTGTTTAGTTTGGCAGCAAGGACCTTAACTTCTGAGCCATCTCACGGCCCATGTCCGATTTCACACCCATTAACTCCCACACAGGAGGAAACCAGGTCATGATTAAACTCCCCGTCTAACCAGGCTGTGGTGGCACACACCTTTAATCCCAGCACTCGGGAAGCAGAGGCAGGCAGATCTCTGTGAGATGGAGTTCAGCCTTATCTACAGAGTGAGTTCCAGGATAGCCAGGGAGACACAAAGAAACCTTGCCTCAAAAATCAAAACAAAACATCACAAAACAAAAACAGTAAAACAATTGAAAACAGCTCTTTTTACCTGAATACTGTCTTCCTCATTGTGTTATTTTGTAACGAGAATAATGATTGTCAAATAATCACTTATTGACTAGGAACTATTCTCTTTAGTTTTGTTTTCAGTTAAAACTGACCCTCTAAATAACTGCATTAGTTTCTGCTTAGCCTGTGGATTAAAAGGGAAAACAATCTTTCTGGACCTGTGTCTTTGACCCTGTGTACACTTCTAGTTTGGCTTGATGCTTAATAAACAGTAATCTAAAAGTTCCATAAACTAAGCATTGGCATTTCAAGCAGTACTATGAACTAGACTTTTGAATTTGAAATGACCCTTTAAAGTCCATTTCTTGCTTATGTTCATTGTAGTCACAAGTTTTTCAACTCTCCTTTCTCGCTGAGTTCTAGTTCAGGAATTCAAATTATGTATCTTTATAAATTTTATATGTTATACAAGTATTTTTTAAGACACAGAGACAAAAAATTAGGAAAAGGCAAACACAAAGCAAGATGGGTCAGTGATGTGTCAAAGATCTAGATAACACCAGGGGAACAACAGGGTACACTGGTTTGAGTGACATGCCTCTCAGAGTCTTAGACAATTGAATACTTGATCACCAGTTGATGGCACTATTTATGAGGAGGGTACTTACTAGGGGTGGCCTTGCTGGAGGAGGCATGTCATTAAAGTCAGACTTTGGGAGTTTAAAGACCCCTGCATTTGTTTAGTTAGCTCTCTCTCGTGTTTATGGTTCAAGATGTCAGCCCTCAGCTTCATGCTCCTGCCTCCATGCCTTCTCTCCACCATTGTGAACTCTCTAACCCTCTGGAACTCTAAGCCCAAATAAACTCTTCCTTCTAGAAGCTGCATTGCTCATGGTGTTCTGTCGTGGCAATCGGAAAGTAACTGATACACAGGGAGGCAGAGACCGAAAGTGATGAGGAGGAAAGCTTTGGTGGAAGAGAACCTGAAAGTGCCTGCTACATCAGGCAAGACTGACACGCTCCGGAGTGTTATCACCCCACCAGCTGTTTTCCTGACATCCACTCCGGGTTTTCACCCGGCACCCCACACGTCTTCCCGACTTTGGGAAACAGCGCAGTGGTGATTTAATCAGGCAGAACTAGGGCTCTCTTGAGGAACTTGCTCTGTAACGATAAACTCTTAGGCGGGTGTAAATTCTCAATCCGCTGCAGCAATCCATTGCTCAGTGCCTTTGAAGAAATCCGGATAGAAGCCACGAGCCAACCCTGCCTAAGAAACCACCTTCCTTAAGTTCATATGCAACATATAAAGTGTCTGGGGACAAAGGGAGTAGGTAGCCTGGAGAACCAGGAGCTGGAATTTGGGGAGAAGGGATGCTGGCCACTACAAGGAAACTTTGCATATAGTGGTGTGTTCTAACTCAGGTACTAGGAAACACTGGTGACAAATGTTTCACTTTACTTAAGGACACAAAGTAGCCAGCAATTATCTAGGTGCAGCAGAATTAAGCCAGGGAGTTTGCCCCAGCAGCCAGGTCTTCACAGGTTTCTTTCTCCAAGATCCAGGTTGGGGAGGCATCTCCAACTGTCAAGTTTTTTTTTTGGTATGCAAGCTACTCTTGATGAGACAGGAAAACAACACCTTCGTGTGGAATGCAAGATGTCGGCCACAAAAGTTCACTTTTAGTTTCACCATTTAAAAAAAAATCACTAAACTTTGGCTTAAGTGGCAAGCATTAAGAGACATTAAGGTAAAATTTGGTTTCCTGGCATTGCATAAATTATGTCTACATTAAAGTGGAAAACAGACTTCCGTTAAGGAAGGCATGTCTGGTGAACCACGATGCTTACACAAAATTTTCTGATTCTGATCCCAAGAAATGTGGCTTGGCTTTAAGGACCGTCCGTTCTCACGCCAGATCTTCGTGGTACTATCTTAATGCCTTTCAGCAACCCTTCAACACAAAGTACATTTTTGTTCCCAAGCATTTAAAGGACATCAGTCTCTCAGAGGAAAGAGCCATGATCGAAGCCCGGTTTAGAACACCTAAGAGTAGGAGCCATGGAGCTGAAGCCCAGCAGTGTGCAAGCTCCATTTACTGTGGGTTGTGTGATAACGACTCAGCGCCAAATCATTTTAATCTCACATTTTTTTATGACCTCTCTATTTAAAGTCAATATTTTAACTGGCAGGTATCAAGATCCCCACAGATCTTGGATTAGAAATTTTGTTTAAACTGAGGAAAGGGCACATAGCACTTCAACTAACTTTGATAAGAGCCACGTTGCCCAATTAGCTACGGGAAAGAAGTCTGTCATAAAGGTTTTAGAAGAAATGAAACACTCAATGCAAGACGTATGGTCACCAGTTCACAAGAAGGTTTAACTGTCACACGAGTCTGGTCTGTTTAAGAGCCAAAGCAAGCAAGAAAGCAAACCAACCAGCATGCAGGGCCAGAGAGATGGCTCAGTGGGTAGGAGTACTTGCTGCCCTTACAGAGCACCTGGGTTCAGTTCCCAACACTCACATGGTGGTTCATAACCATCCTAACTCCAATTCCAAGGAATTCAGTGCCCATGGGGATCTGGCCTCCAAGGGCACCAGGTATGCATGTGGTGCACATGTATAATGCAGGCAAACACTCATACACATAAGATAAAATAAATAAATAAATCTAAAAGAACAAGCAAACACCTTCACAACCATCACTAAAAGACATTCCATGTCAATTAAATGTTAAGTATTTAAAAGTCTTAGTCTAGCGGGCAGATTCGTTCAATCAATTGCCAACAATTTTCTTAACACAATTAAAAAACTGTAAACGTTTACACTCCCATCACCCTGTTGCTTAACCCAAGACAGATGAGAGGGAGAAGGAGACTTTGAGGAAAATAAACGGTAGCATGTGTGTAGTAATAAGGGCGGCGGGGCTGCGTCCCCAGCAGCTTATGCCCGAAATAACAACACACAAACTGTACTCATTTAACCACTGCTTGGCCCATTTCTATCTAGCGTCTTCTAGGCTAATTCTCACATATTAATTTAGCCCATTTATAATCATCTGTGTAGCGCCCCTAGGTGCGCTTACTGGGAAGATTCTAGCCTATGTCCATCCTGGGTCGGAGCTTCTGCCTGGGAGCTGGGAGCATGGCGTCTCTCTGAGGTGTCTGCTCCCAAGAGGAGAGCTGTGGAGTCTGAGCTCACTTCCTCTTCCTCCCAGCATTCTGTTCTATTTACTCCTCCCACCTATCTTCTAACCAATGAGGGCCAAGCAGTTTCTTTTTATTTAACCAATGACCTTCCTCCATCACATGTGGGTTTGGAAGTGCCTTGTGATATTGCTGTCCATTAGACTTTTCCAGTGCTACTGGACACATGCATATATAAGCCCTGCTTACACAGTTAACAGGACTGAGACCTGTGCATTTTATTTAAATTATTTTAAATTTCAACAGTCACAAGTAGCTCATTCAACCCTTGAAAAATGTAGACGCAAACCACTCCATAAAATTAAATATAACAACTGTTTTATGGCCATCACAAGTCTTGAATTATTTTTATTTTAAAATTATCTTCTGAAAGCCTTATCAAATCTGTCATGAAAAGGAATTTTGACTGCAACGAATGAAAGAAAATAAGAGGAAGAAACAGAGAGGATACCATAGTCCTAAATCCCGTGGCCACTGTCACTACCCTTCCCAGAAAGCAGACACTGGAGAGGCTGAACTTTAGCCAAGGTAGTTCAGCCTGACCCAGACTCTCGATAGAATTGGTAGAACCAAGCAGAACTGAAAAAAAAAAAGTTAGGTATTGCCATCCACTTCTCGAAATCACTGGGAATATTTTAAACCATTGCTGTGGTTTAGTTAAAAACTTGGTATGTAGGTCAGGCTGTCCTTGAACTCACAGAGATCTGACTGCCTCTGCTTCCAGAGTCATGGCATTAACGGCATGCACCACCATATTCGCCTATTATTGGAAATATTATGATGAGACTGAGCCCCTTGAAAGGGAGATCATCTATATGTCTTTCCGTCTATCTGTCTATCTCTCCATCAATCTCTCCATCTATCTATCATTTATCTAAGTAATTTATTTCTCAGATTTTGCATATCAATACTTTGGTTACCTGGTTAGATCTTATGTATGGTTCTAAATTCTTTTATTCATTTAGGCTTTACACACACCATCTGAGACAGGCAGAGAATGAATTATTCTCACTTTATTAAAAATCAGGCTTGAAGTTAAACAAATGGCTAAGGTGCCCAGAACATCAATATTCCAACTTACTCCATCTCCCTTTCTTCAAACGACTAAATACTTATGAGTTATAATCCACATTTTATAATTAGGATGCAATAGGGATGTCAGGTATTTGTATTCATCAAGCCTCAGAGTAAGTAGTCTTTGTGTCTGAGACTTTTCCATGTTAGAATTCTAGCTTTACTTTTTCATTGATTGATTGATTGATTGATTAATTGATTGATTTAGGTTTTTGGAGATAGGGTCTTTCTATGCAGCCCTAGTTGTGCTGGAACTTTTTTTTGCCGGGCCTACACTTGTTTCTAAGATCATCCCTGGATATGAGAAAATGAGCTTGCAACATTCCCCCAGAAAATAGGAGGAAATGCAAGAAGAGGTTGACCAGGACACAATGCTGCAATGCCAGAAGGAGGTCCTGGTCTAGACTAAATTAATTTTGTCTAAATTTGCTCCCAATTAAGAATGCATTCATCAAATTATCCAAGGGACTTAGTTACAATACATAAATCAACATTCCATCACAGGGGCAGGCTATTATTTAATAAGTATAAATAACTATAAGCCAGTTGGGGGAGGAGTTCTGATCAGCATTGGATTTATAAGTCCCTAGTGCACTCCACCCACTGGGAAGGGTTGCATAATCGTCAGAGAAGTTGAGTTAAAATTAGCCGTTTCTCGACCATGGTTAGGCAACACATGCAAATAACTTGAGTAGGCCTTCTGCAAGTGCCACTCTGGATTCCTTCCTTTCGGTCATCGGCATGCCACTGCTCCCGTATCAGCTTGAAACCGGCTGGCACGGTGGCCTGCTTTGACCAACAGACATAGTAAGTCACGTGCACCGGGCAGCTTTAACTCTTCCTCTTGGCAGCTAGCCACCAGGTAAGAAGCGAAGCCGCCAGAAGCAACATAAACAAGACTACCTGTGTGAAGAGAGAAGCTGACAGCAAAGGAAGATAAAACGGTTTGCAAGGGCGAGACCTTTCTACCTTCCTAGCACATCCAAGCTCTCCGTGGTGTGTTAATTTGTTTTGCTTGCTTGTGACAAACGATCGCCATGTTGACCAGGCTGGCAGTGAACTCCCGAACTCCAGCAATTCTCCTGCTTCAACATCCCAGGTAATGCGGGAGTGTACCGCTACCACGCACAGTCTTCAACTGCCTGCTGAGTGTAGCCGGGTAAGCCGGCTGAATGCGGCCCACTGACGCGCCCCTGCTCCCTGCATCCAGAACGGCCAGGCACTGTCTAAATGTCTGATCATGAGAAACAATAAATGACAATTGTCTCAAGCCACACAGCTTTGAGTGGATGTGCTGCCCCGTGTCTTTCTAAACCTCACCGCCAACTTGCGATCAACATTTTATTCTGAATGGAAGAAGGAACGAGGAAGATTGAGCACTCTAGTTCCCTTCAAGTTTACACGGGCCTGAACACATCTCCGAACGTCACCGCCATGCAGAGCGCACCCTCCAGGTTTCTTGCTACAGGTCCCGTTCTTACTGTCGCCAGCAACTAAAATAAATAAAACGGGAGCTAATGGAGTAATGGGTTCCTGGGAAAGCCGAGCGCATTCTTTCTATCACTGAGGAAGAATGTGTTCAGCCAAAGAATCCCGATCTGAAGGATCTGAAGGTGCTGGGTGGCCAGATAAACCTAGGAGCCAGGCTTCCCATCCCTGGTGCCCATCCCAGAACTCACTCTGCCCAGCCCACATGCTACCTGCTATCTTCTCTTTTCATGCCGTGAATATTAATTTAGCAGTGGGAGTATTTTCAACTATTGTAAGCCTAAGCCTATCAGTGCTATACTTCCACCTCCATCTTGTTTGCCATGGAGGAGACAATTTTGTTTCTCTACCGTGAAATAATGCTGAAAAAAAAATTGAAATAGACAAAAATTTTAAGCATATTATTTCTAAACGGAGAAGGCAGATTAACTAAAGGTACCTAAAATGTGGATTTTCTTTTAAGTGGATGTATTCTCTAAGTTGAAACTCACATTCAAGGTCTCAGTCAAGTTAGATGGGACCCCTAAAGAAAAAAAAAAAAAACAGAACAGCAAATTGGCAACTGGTACCCTAATGGCTACCACCCAGAGTCTCACTGTATGCTGTTAACACCTGGCTTCTCTTATTCCCCCCGCCCCTTGCTACCTTCTTCGTTTCTTACATAGCTTGCAGCTCTAATTGAGCCCCTTTAACGGTTCCTTCCCGGCTGTGCTCACTGTCCTGCAGCCCCGCCCAGTTTAACACAATTAGCAAGACTAGTCTCTAATCCATAAGAAACTGAAATATAATCCATAAAGCAGAGGCAGCCTGACGCCTCACTCAATTTGAAAATTGCCAGTTCTGTCAAAAATGCCAACACTCCAATCCAGTATTCACCACACACAATAGCCAGCTCTTCATCTTCCATCAGGAACAGCGCAGGGGTAGCGGAGGCTGAAATGTGACCAATTTTGTAGCTGACAAACGAATCCTGAAGTGTCTACAGCAATACAGACACAGACAGCGTGCAGATGAGACTTCGGTCGGCTCTGCAAGGGTCTGATGGGCATCGCTTAGATGCATAACACAGGAAATCTTCACCAGGTGAAGGATGCAGGTATAGCAGAATGGTTTATGGCACAGGCAACATGAACAGCTGTTGCTATCAAAGCAATGCGGAGGGGGTGCTAAAGACGTGGCTCAGGGGTTAAGAATATTGACTATTCCTCCAGAGGACCTGAGTTCAGTTCCCAGCACCCACACGGTAGCTCACAACTGTCTGCAACTCCAATTCCAAGGTTTCTGACACCCTCACACAGACATACATGCAGGAAAAACACCAGTCCATGGTCATAAAATAAGTAAACAAACAAATAAATAAAAATAACCAGGGACCAAAACCAGTGCAGGACCCAAGGGATACACTGAAGCTATGTTAGGTATTTCCTTACTTAAGGGATTTGGGACATAGGGGGAGAATTTCCTAACGTAGTTTTCAAATGACTCCAAAATTACAGAAGGATCCCACTGTCTGTTCTAGTATTATTCCTGCGAACGGGTGAGTACGTTCGCTGAGTTTTGAGAGGATCTATCTGGACGAGAAACAGGAAATGTCCTAGGGCCCTGCTGCTCCACTGTGGTGGGAGGAGGACACTTTGGGGCTGACACTCTCTCTGACTGCCGTCTTGTCCCTTTCCAGCAGCACTGCAAGAATTCAGAAGTCAAGAATACTCTGTTCCTCGTGAGAGACTCTAGGGAGAATCGAGTTTTAGAAATCCATGGTTAATGCAGACGGAAGGAGATCTATAAAGGGTCAATGCTTTCCGGTAACCAGGAACATAAAGAACTCTCTTGTCAGGAAGCCTTCTTCTCGAGGCTCCACCCCCTGAAGGAACTCAGATCCAACATCCCCAGCCTCTCACAAGAGGAACAATCCTAACAGCTAACTAATCCAGGACCCCTGACTTCAGGAGGCTGCTACCTCAGCACCACCATCAGTCACACGCTCTAACTGCTCTTCTGGGTGACAACTCCCAAGCAAGGGAAAGAGAAGCTTTCCAGGAAGGATCTCTGTATACTACCTGCTCCTCCAGATGAATCATGAATAAAGGCACTGTGTTCACTTCAGGCCACTCTGTGCCCTGTCCTCTCTCCTTTCCCAAAAATCTGTTCACCCTAAAATGGCCTATCAATGATGTCCCTTGGTACTGAAGCAGTATCGTCCGTTTTCTTACAGGTTGTTGATTCTAGGCTCTGCTCCCCTCTCTAAGAATCTGAGTATTGCTAGTACCATGGGCAGCCATTTTCTCCTCCTATGAAGTCATATGTAAAACACTTTCTTATAGTCTCTGCCTTTCCTTCTTTATTCATCAGTCTGCAATTGTTTCCGTGGGGGCAGAGGGATTCTCCTTTAGAAACACTGGTATATAATTAGGACAGAATACGACAGAGATGACGTGTTCAGTTGTCACTGCCATGTCCACACCACTCCCAAGGCTCGGGGCAATTTTTTTAAAATATTTATTAATTTATTATGTGTACAATATTCTGTCTGTGTCTATGCCTGCAGGCCAGAAGAGGGCACTAGACCCCATTACAGATGGTTGTGAGCCACCATGTGGTTGCTGGGAATTGAACTCAGGACCTTTGGAAGAGCAGGCAATGCTCTTAACCTCTGAGCCATCTCTCCAGCCCCGGCTTGGGGCAATTTAATCCACAAGATGCTCCTTCATTTTCATGTCTGGCCAACTCCTCTAACCTTTATACGACATCTATCACCGGAGAAAAGTTTTGCCTGATTCTGATTTCGTGGAAATTACATTACATATTAAGGATCTACTTTTTGGTAATTGAGTTCTTTTACTCCAGATGTCTTCCAGAGTCATCCATGCTGCTGCTTCTTTTTTATTGCTATGTAGTATTCCACTCTCCAGTCGATGAATATTTAAACCAGGACTCTCCGGGCAGTGATTTTCAAAGTGTGTGCAACAAACACTGCAATAGATTGTACGTTTATTTTCTAAATGTATATTATAATCTCAGCAGTTCATTAAAAAAAGCCCTTGAACACTTCGATAATGGTTATCGAATTATACTGCCACAATGACTGGATGATGACAACTCTAGGTGACAAATGACATTGGGCACTGTTTTTTTTGGGGGGGGTTGTTCTTTGTTTGTTTGTTAGTTCACTGGTCATTTGCATTTTTCATTGAATTCTTTGACTTCATTTTTTGTTTGTTCATATGAAACAGAGTCTTACTGGGTAACCCAAGTCAACCTTGAACTTGAATTCCCTCTAAGGAAGTTTAGATTGTGCTGGGATCCCAAGCATGGCCATGTGCCACCTCACAAAGCAATTCCATTTCTTAAGGCATTTGCCCACAGTTTAGAGAATAATGACACCAAGTATTCAGACATCTCAGCTTACGAGTATGTAGCATATGCCCACACGCGCTGATTTTATTTTCCATTGCTGTCAATATTCTAGTAGAACCAACAGTCCTAATGCTGAGAAATGTTATAACGGGGTCTCTAAACGGTGCACTACGGCAGCTGAAGACGCTGCTGTACCAAAATACTTCGCTTCGATTTTATTTTGAAAGCAAGAGCTCAGATGTAAAAAGACTTTCGGTCTTCTAATTTTAGTAAAAGTTTTATAATTTGACTCACACGTATTTAGAATGAAATGTTTATAAGTGTAAAATATCCATGATTGGCTCATGTACCAAAATGAACCAGGGAGGCAGCAGTGGCCCCAGCTCGGGCAGCGTGATTCAGAAGGCAGGAAGGACAGCTGCTTGCTAGGATGAATGCAGGCAGAACTCGTGGGCAGCCCTGCCTTCATCTTCCTCCATTAAAAAAAAAAAAATCTGCCTGCAAAATAGATGTGACCTTGATTAAGGCTGAAAAAGAACACAGCTACTCCTCCAGCCTTAGAGGATTCCAGAAGGGCTGGAGACTCGCTGGCAGTGTGCGGTGCAAACCAGAAAACGAGAATTCACTGTTTGAGGAGCAGTTCACTGTGCTTTCTCTACCTTTTCGATCCAAGTTCAATTCTATTCTCTGTCTAGTTCAACAGAAGAAACTGAAAACTGGACAACGAAGTAGGCTGCTGTTGCTTACGTGTGGAGTTTCTAATGCTCTGTCAACTGCTTCCTGGTGGGCTTTCCAAGACACTAGATGGAGAGATCCTTAACCCTATCCTTCCTACAGGGGTCCAAAGATAACTAGATTACTTAGTCTGTTTGGGATACTTGGAATTGTATAATAACCTTGTTACTTGTTCACTACCATGAGTTCTGTTTGATCGTACACGTATGAAAGTGTGTGTGCACGTGTGTATTTGTGTGTATGCATGTGTGTGTAAGAGGTAAGTGGAAAGACAGAAAAAGTAGGAAATTGTTTACCTACTAGAAAAGCCGCATCCTGATTATTTTTGTAGACTGTGCATGGTGTGATCCTGACATCTTTAGGACAGAGGAGATCTTGAAACTGTATGTAGAGCAGCCATCCTCCAGGGTCACAGGCTGACTAGATCAGCACTGGTGGGAACAAGTCCTTTGTAAGAATGTTATACAATCGAACACACTTGTTTCTTTTATACTTTTATATCTATCAAGGTTCAGGGAAAAATTTCAAAGTCATATATGAATCCCTGCTGTGGTTAACCATTGATACGGAAACCAAGTACTTGGAGATCATCATCCTAAAAGGATCAGCTAAATGCTTCACTACTGAGTTGGGTGTTTAGTAACCCCTAACATTTACTGTGTAATTAATAAATACCATATACCTCTGGATACCACTGCATGTCTCAACTCACTTACTCAACAGAAAAGGCTACAAACAATAGCTTTACTTTCAGTGTGCAGAAAACTGAGACACAGGGAGAGCAAATACCTTGACCCAAGTTACTTGCAACCCAGGCAATCTGACTCCAGAGCGCGAACCTTCATGCAATGCACTCAGTGATCTCTCCCGGCATTCACATTCTGAAACCCTTACCTCCACTATGCCTGTGTTTAAAAACTGGTCTATAAAGATGCAGTGAGGTCAGACGAGGTCCTAAGAATTGTATTCTAACCCTGAAGGATCAGGAGACTTTTAGGAGGTCAGGGGGAGAGAAGAGCCCTTGTCTCTTTCTCTCTTCTCTCCCCTTACAGACACACAGCTAGCAGGCACCATCTGAAAGCCAGGAAGACAGCTCTCAACAGTTCCCCCACCACCACCACTGTCACCCTGATTTTGAACTTTTAGTTTCAGAACTTGGAGAAAATAAACTTCTGTTGCTTAAGCAACACAATTTATAACAGGTTGAGCCAATGCACAAATGTGAAGATGACTCTTCCCAGCACCCCCAAAATCAGAAAGAACATAAACAAGAATCTTTGTTTCACCCACACATCCTCCTTATCTCAGCAAACTTGCCCTTTGTACCCTTTGATGCGGCCAGGAAACTGGAGTCTTATTGGATTTTAGCATTATAAATATTCATGGATATTTTCAATATTCATCCTCCATACATGCAGGTTAAGACATGTTTACTGCATTGATCTTTGCAAGAGAAACATAAAAGCTTCTGATCAATATGAATGTAAAAGTTTCTGGCCGTATTTTTAGCATAACTAGATTTTCAAGCAATGGCCATGGGGCTAAAATGGAATAAAAATGAAGACCTTAAATGGAGGTTCTTTGAGTGGTCCCATTTATTAAAAATAATAGCAAGGCATACTAGTGATGCCAAGTACCCAGCATTCTGAGCTTGTGAAACGAATTATCAGTGTCTAAAAGGTCTTTGTCAACTCTAACATCTGTAAACATTTAAGTGGTATTGAGCAGATTCCATAATCGGATCTGCTTTTAACTGTGGAAATCAATGCAGTTATTAAGAAGCTATTTGAATAATTCATGTTGCAAGAGGAGGCCTTCAGAGTAGCTGTAATGTGTTTGCATCTTAATGGTATTTTAAATAAAGTTGTGTCTTGCTACAATGCACATTTAGTAAGCAAGGCTGATTCTCTATCCATCAGTTCAGAGGTGTCGATGGGAAATTTTGACAGTTGCAGAGGAGTGGCTGAGCTATCTGGCTTTGATAAAAAAGGGAGTTAATCTCAGAGGAAGACGCTATCTGCCTTTCACTTACCCACTGCCTGGTTGTTGAGCTCTGACAGTCCTAGAGATGCCATCAGTGGTACCATCACAAGGTCATTCAGCCAAGTTAACCAGACTAAATGCACATTCATCGCTTCCAGTTAAAATGAATAGTG
The DNA here is from genome assembly GCF_018167655.1 of Microtus oregoni. Lineage (NCBI taxonomy): Eukaryota > Metazoa > Chordata > Mammalia > Rodentia > Cricetidae > Microtus > Microtus oregoni. Next base: position 15,583,487 of record NW_024543096.1, read on the forward strand.
AATCACATAGTTAAACATTTGGGCAAATATAACATTTTCTTTTCCCATAGGAGGTGTTTTTCAATGTTATATGAAACATTTCCTTCACACTAAAATCAAAAGTAACATCAACCTTCCAAAAGCTTTGGATAAGAACCATAGAATGTGAGACTTACAAGCAACAGTCCCCTAAATTATTCCAATTCCTTATCTTATCTATTTCTTGAAGTACCTCCTTGGGCTATGGAACCAGTCTGCCTGAATTCTTCCTCTTGATAGGGCTCATGGCTAACTTCTCTAAGATAGACCAAAAACTCTTTGGGTAATTAGGACTCTGGGCTGAACCCAATTCTGTCAGCTCACCCTTCAATAAATTTGTTGACTTTCAGGGACACCCACTCAAGCAGAACCCTTGCTGTCTTTCCAGTGGGTGTTTGAAGGCAATGATCATAGCTTTTTGAGTTTCCAGTATTCAGTTAATCCCAGTCTCAGGAAGCAGAGATGGGCAGATATCTGAGTTTTAGGCCAGCCTGGTCTGCAGAGTGAGCTCCAGGATTGCCAGGTTTACACAGAGAAATGCTGTGTCAAAACAAACAACCAAAAAATAAAATTAAAAAAAATCCCCATCATAGTTCATTTGTTAATAATATAAAATGGATTACCAGAGTGCAGTCAGCTGCTTATAGCCAGTCTTCCAGGTCTCCCAATTCCTTCCCTGTAGCTAGAATCACACAACCCTCCACGTCTTCACCTTGATTTCCCTCTGCAGTCCCATCCACAGACTCCCTCTCATTCCCACCGCACCCTGCCCATGACACTCAGCTACTAGGTGGAAATTTCCAAGCTTTCCCCCTCTTCTATGATCCTCTCAGCCTGGAACATCTTTCCTCCTTCTTCTCAAGGCGACTAATGTTTCCCGTGGGCAGGCAGCCTGAGAGTGAAGAGCTGTCTCAGTATAGGCTAACTGCTATGAAAATAACCTTCAAGACTGAGGGACACCACAATCACCTCATTTACACTCCAATATTGTTGGGGTGTCAAGACATTTTTAAAGGTGTGTTGGTGACTGTACGTGGTCTCTAAGAACTCAGCTCCCTCCAATTTGAGAAGGCTGCCTTCCTTTTGGTCTTCAAGAGCAACTTAGAAAAGTTACTGATCAGACGTGATTGTATAGAGGCTTCCTGCCCAGACTAAGATGAATGTTACTTCTGCTCATACTCAATCACAAGACCCCAAACTGACTGCAAAGGAGGCTGGGAAAGATAGCTGCCGAAGGAAAATATAACAAGGTTGCTGCTCCCCAGGGGTTTTCCAAGAAAGGCCCAGCTAACTGATCACATTAGGGCTGGTATTATAAAGAGGGGGTAAGAAAACACTACACTCCTCCCTTATAAAAGGATAGTTATATAAGCATAAAAGCACTTGCTATACTGGGATAGTATAGCTCACTCATGCTCCCAGTTGAAATGTGAGTTCCTGGAAGACAGCAATGTGACTCTTTTCTTCTTTTCCTTTTTTTTCACCCTCAAGATAGGGTCTAATTATGTAGCCCAGGCTAACTCTGAATTCATCATCTTCCTGCCTCAACCTTTTAAGTGCCGGGATTAGCAGACACATTCCACCGCAACAGGCGTGGCGATGATTTTACTTTTCTTATTACCCACATGTAGCACAGGGCAGTCCTACCGCAAAGTCAGTTCATGTTTGAGAACAAATGGGCTTATGGGTAAGTCTCTGTGTGCTCTTTCTGGACTCCTACCTAGCCTGTCAAAACAGTAATGAAATATCTGAAGATCAGGATATGCTTGAGCATGGCTCCTCTGAGCACTGGGGGCCAAGAGACTGCAGGATCCCTCACCGTGGACTGAAGGATGCCCAGGCAAAGTATGGGCAAGCTGAAGCCATCTCCCTTTGGAGATTGTGTACTGAGTTTTGCTCACCACGGAGTCCTTGGCACCTAGCACGCTGAGAAAGTATCTGTTTGACAAATAAATATAAACACTCAGAGACATTTTTATAAGTCAGTAAATGAGATCATGGCCCTAGTAATTTAATTTCAGGCATAGAGCAACAACATTTAATAGAAAGACCAGCAATCAACGTTTAATAGTATAAGGAGTTTCTTTAACTATGGATTACAATTATTATTTTATAGCTGTTTACAATACTATCAGCACACAAAATTATTCCCATAGTGTCAGTTCTAATAAACCATAGGCTAAGAAGTTTTTCGAAAGTTGGATGATTTTTAAATAAAGTCAAATGGCATAAGTCCCTTAACTGCTTACATCTGAGGACACTAGTTGAACAGATGCAGATAGCTTTTCCTTTGAACTGAATTGGGGTGAGCTGAGATAGCAATCAGGAAATTGAAAAGGCAGGAAAAGCTGTCTTCCTTTCCTGGTCTAAAAATAAACAAGGCAAGGATACAGAGTGAAGTGTTCCTGAGCCAAAATTTTGCAACTTGTGTTGACCTGTCTTAAGGACCTCTCTAAAAACAGTGCCTGGGTTATTTTGTTAAGGGTAGAGGAAACTCAAATGTCTAAAACTACATAAGCAGTCATAATCTGCATCTTCCTTTAATACTTAAATATTAGGTATTGTTAAATGACAAGCTCCTTCCACCATTTTTGTTTATGCCAGACTAATTGAAACGTTTGCTCTCTGGATGCTGATCGTGGTGTTCAGAGAATCCTGATGTAGAAAAATAGAGTGTCCACCTTCTAGCACATCGTGGTTTTTATTTCCCTTGCTAAATGGAAGAAAGAAGCAACAGGTTCTGAGCTAATTTCCAAACAGTGTTTGCTTTCGAGCTTAAATCTGCATTATAAAATCAACACCAATAATTTTTCATTTGGGTGTTCTTTTATTAATACCTTCCAAATCTAGTTTAACAACTGCATCAGACAAAATAAGAAAATGAAACTTTAATACACCAATATCTTATAAAATTACTTTTTTATGATTTCCATCTAATTTGTCTTCAATCTACAACGGTACAGTTCAAATCAAATGGATCAAGCCCTAAGTGTAAAACAAACCCGAGCCCCATAATGGAGACTGCTTATAGAACCTAAGTGTGAGTGTGGACTGGCCTAAGGGGCCCCATCTTCTGGAGATATGCAGGTATGTAATCAAGAACCACAAAGTCGGGTGGCTTCTGAGAAGGCTCCATGGGGTTATAGAAAAGCAAGTTTGATCTGAAGGTCTCCTTGCCCCTATGGTGTGGGAAGTCCTTCTGTCTATGTGTTGTTTTTATTGGTTAATGAATAAAGGAATTGCTTTGGGCCTGTAGCAGAGTTATAGGGGAACCGAACTAGGTGGGGGAAACTGGACTGAATGTTCGGAGACGAAAGGTGGAGGGAGACACCATGGAGCTGTCACCGGAGACAGATGTGCTGAAACTTTGCTGGTAGGCCACGACCTTGTGGTGATATACAGATTAATAGAAATGGGTTAAATTATTGTAAGAGTTAGCCACTAAGAAGTTAGAGCTAATGGGCCAAGCAGTGATTTAAATAATATGGCTTCTGTGTGATTATTTTGGTTCTGGGTGGCGAGGATGAACAAGCGGCCTGCTGTTACACCCCTAGGAAATACCATTGTTTTTATCTCACAGTCTCACGGCTGTCTGTCCCACTGAGCCAACAGTCCCTTCCAGTATGTGTTTTATCGGGTCACTGTCTGATGGGCATAGAAGGACCTTCTGATAGGGGTAGTGACCATGAACATTACTGTGTGTCAGAAATCACCAAGCTAAGCACTGGTCAGAATAACAGGGAAACAACAGACACATGACCTGTTGTCACCGGGATTACAGCCTCTAGAGAACACGTATCTGATGGTCATGAACAATTACTCAGAAGAGAAAAGTTTCTCAGGGAAAAAAAAAAATAGGAACTGTGAAATGACATTACAGGGGTTCCTAATTTGGAAGGGGGGGGCACAGCTTCCTGAGAAAGTGTTATTTATTTATTTTTTTTAGACTTGGTCAGGAGTATTTTTATTTTTTTTAATTTATTTTATTAAAGATTTCTGTCTCTTCCCCACCACCACTTCCCATTTCCCTCCCCCTCCCCCAATCAATTTCCCCTCCCTTGTCAGCCCAAAGAGCGATCAGGGTTCCCTGCCCTGTGGGAAGTCCAAGGACCACCCACCTCCATCCAGGTCTTTGCTCAAATCATTTAGATTGATAAAACTTCAGTATCTTTAGAATGGAGAAATAGTAGCTACCTTGAGGAACGCAGGTGAGGATTACATTAGATGACAAATAAAATCATGAATGATAGCGACAAGCACTGTATAAATGATCCATATATGTTTCTGCAATTATCTTATAATTACAGTGATGACTGTGATTCTTTCAATTATTAATTTGGGTGAAGAACAAAAGTTGGCTGGCAAAGAGAGGAGAGGCGGTATGAAGAGCTATTCAAAATAGAAAAAAATGATTTGCAAACACAAAATTTGTACCCAAATTATATGCAAAGCCTTTGGTGTCCTAGGTGGATAGAATTCAGATCTAAAGTGAAAATAAAAAGGGAATAAACTTTAAAAACCCTCTTCTCACTCTAGCTACCCTAAGAGCATTCTCTTTTCGTCTTTATTTGCAAATGTTTACATTTTCCAAGTTTTCTCTACTAAGCATATATTATCTTCATAATTTAAAAAAAATGAAGTATTTTTCAAGTGATACTCCCATTATTTCGTTGCCTGTAACAAACTGTTTCAGGGCATGGCTTTTCCCCTCAGCATCTGTCACTCCCGAACTGCCTCACTGTCTTAGAGAGGATGCCACAGAGAGCCTGTGGTACTATCTCCTCAACTTGAATCTGCTCACTTCCCAGGGTGAGAACATGTGAAGACCTCCTTTTTCTTACAGCATTATACCCATGATCCTTAGCAAAACCACCCCCAAATGGCTCAGGACCAAAGCCTGTCTATTGTTCCAAGGTCATTTCCTGCCACTCTCTTTGCTAACCCTCACATCCACCACAGCCACACAGAACTTCCCACAGTTATCCAAACATACCATACACTCCAATGCCTCTCTATCTTGGCTCATTTTCCTTTCTATGTCGAATAGTCTTTCAACCTCAGCATACAGCAAAATTACACTGTTCCTTTCCCAACCCACTGAGCGCCAACCTCATCTCTCCACAGAACAGCCCCTTAGAGCCTTCTGCTGCCCAACACTCCCCATGCTGTCCTCCAGTTAGTTAGACAAATGCTTACCTCAGCTTACGAGTTCCGTGATGACAGAATCTACGTCTACATAAAATTTGTTTGGTGTTACATCTAGCTCATAAATCTTAATTGTCGATGTTGTTGCTATTCAAATGAAGTGGCTACTGGAATAGAAGCTAAGAGTTTTGGCTCGTGCCTGTAATCCCAGCACTTAGAAAGCTAAGGCTAGAGGGTCATATGGTAGAGGCTACCCTGGGTTACAGTAGGGAGTCCTCGCCTTAAAACAAACAGAAAGGGGGAGCGGGACTAGAGTTAGTAGATTGTTTAGGTTAGACAACGAAAGTGTGCAAGGACAACCTACTATCCTAATTGTTCACTCTTTTCTTAGACTGTTGTGCATGAGGATTTAGAAACTTAATACTTAGTGTCTGATTGCTCATTATTTGCTAGGTCACTATTGTGAATGAGATACACACACACACACCACACACACACACACGAATACAAGCGTAAACTGTGAAATGCTAGAGAGGAAATGAGGTAAGGGGATATCGTTGAGGAAGCCACTGCAATAATGGGAAGTAATGAACAAGGAGCAATTAGTCACATAAAGAATAGGAGATCCTACTGCACGTACTGGCTTTGTGGGAGCCTAGGCAGTTTGGATGCTCACCTTAGGAGACCTGGATAGAGGTGGGCAGTCCTTGGGCTTCCCACAGGTCAGGGAACCCTGATTGCTCTTCGAGCAGATGGGGGGGGGGACTTGATCGGGGGAGGGGGAGGGAAATGGGAAGCGGTTGTGGGGACGAGGCAGAAATCCTTAATAAATAAATAAATTTAAAAAAAAAAAAAAAAATTCTAGAACCATCATGCAACCCCTTGGTAGAAACTATGTTAGAAGAGGGTTGTGCATAAGCAAACAAACAAATAAACAAAGAAATAAATAAATAAAAAAAAAAAAAAAAAAAAAAAAGAATAGGAGAAAGTGCATCCAAAAAGGAGGGGAATGTACTGGAAGATCCAGAGTGACAGAGGAGGGAGGAAGGAGCGGGCCAGTTCACTTGAGAAAGTGAAAGATGGCCAGCCTGCCTAGAACCTGACCCTGGCAGAGCAAAGGCGGCTTAAGGCAGTGAGGGTTCCTCTAAACTATGCTGGGTCTGTGATGGAGACTTTGCTTCTCCTGAGGGCATCTACAAGTCACTCAAGAGTTTATGTAGGGGGTAGAGGAGGAGACTGGATTTATGGTGTGTCTGTGTGTGTGTGCCAAGGTCAAAGGCGGGCAAACCTCAGGGACCCTCCTTGGCTCTGCCTCCCTACCTAGTTCTAAGATTACATAGGTGTGCTACCACACCCAGGTTTGCACGTGGGCTCTGGGGGGAGCAAACTCAGGTCAGCATGCTTATGTGGCATACACTTTACCTACTGAGCCATCTTTCCAACCAGGAGATTCATATTTAAAAATAAATAACCTTACGTGAAAACTAAAAGTTAGGCAGACGGCTAGTGAAATGGACCAAGTTCTCTGACTTTTCAATATATTTAGAATGCCAGTTATTTGAACAGCTGTCAATCAAATGTACTCCTCAGTGGCACTTTGGTCTCTGGTCATTAAACTCAAACCACCGTCTGTATTTTTTTTTTTCTCTGACAGCCTAGTTCATACAGCATAGAAACGGCTCCTAGAAGGCCACTTTGAACATGCCATGGAATTTTAATTGCGCCAACATCTCCAAAGCCTCCTGTCAAGATAAAGACTGGCATCCGATGTTGGCTGGAACTCAAAATGTTCATTTTACCTTCAGTTGAAAACTCCGCCTCTCTCACCTGAGTGGACGCTTTGTGAGCGGCAGGCACAACACAGCAAAAGCTGCTATTTTTGTTTGTTTAAAAATGTCACGCGCAAAAAAAAAAAAAAAAAAAGTCACACGCTTTCCCTCTGTGGAACATGGATTCCCTCGGCTTACAGTTATGTCGCAAGAAGAGATGAAACTGCAGTATCATTGCTTGAACGTTCTGGTGACATTTCCTTAAGCCAAAAGAGACATGACGGCTAGACAAGGCAAGAGAAAAGGAGCAGAGACGCTTGGGCCTAACAAAGGCTGGAGGGATATCAGTGCACACGTTAGTGCAGAGACTCTGGATGCCGAACCATAATGCTGTTCTACCAACGAGGTCTAGTGCTACGGAAGGAATATTGTCCATGCACCGAGAGGACAGCCAAGTATCCAACAAACAGCCAAGAGCAGGACAGTAGAGAAGAACTTGGGGCCGACACATACTCTGCCATGCAAACTTCATTCCCGATTCATAAGCAGTGGTTTAGCTGTGTTAAAAACAATGTTTGGAAAGATCCTAAGAAGAGAAGAAAAGACCATAGAAGAGAGTAAAGAGCAGACAAGGCACCTGAAAGGAATGCAAACGGAGGGGGGAGTTCAAAAGAGGGAAAATATCAGTTAAACCTCAGATAATAACACTGCCAAGAATAAAAGCTCAGATATTCTACACACGCTGCTTGGGCCTTGTGCTAAATGCTCTCTGCGGTTCATATGATTTAAACTGCTGATGAACTCTACAGAGGTGAATATGGCTATTTCTGTTTGGATGATAAGAAAACGAGTGTTAAATGCAGGATCTGGAAGCTAGCCTGGGAATGTGGGGGAAGCTTCGTCAGTCTGCAGTCTTTGCATGTGAATTAATTGTTTTGTTGGTTAGTTGGTTTTTTTTTTTTTTTTTTTTTTGAGAAAGGGTTTTTCTGCTGTTTCTGCTGTCACTCTCTCAACCAGGCTGGCCTTGAACTCAGAGATCCACCTGCCTCTGCCTTCTGAGTGCTGGGATTAGAGGTAAGTGCCACCACCACCCAGCTTTGGTATTTTTAATCTAGGTAACAGGGATTTAAATTACAAATGATATAGATGGTTTTCTTAATACTTTAAAGGAAAAGTTTTCTAAGTCATATTTTAGGTTTCCCTTCTGTGCTAAATATGCTATCCTCAGCAGAATTTGAATTTCTCTTCATAATTCACAGTAGACTAAGCATAGCTGAATCCTGACCAGTCAGGGTATGCTAAGACCCATAGGTCTGTTTTCTTCTTACCCTTCATGAAAGCAGAATGCTGCTGTCTGAGTTAGTTGCTCCTGGTTTGTCTACTTGGCTGTTTACACACCCAGGCTCACAGCCTTCACTGGCAGCCACAGTGATGCTCAGCTCTAGAAGGAACCTGCCCTTCCTTCTCCCCAGACTGCCTGCTTCTTCTCCATAGCTCTCCTGCATCATCTATTGTCTACCAACTTCCAATCAGCTCAGTTCGATACATTTTTATAGCCCTTCTCCATCATCATCAAAAACAAATCATCAAAAAAAAATCCATCATCAAAAACCCAAAATTCATCAGCAAGAATAGTAGCCACCCTAAGCCAGATCCAACACCCATACACTACCTCTATCAAATCTCAGCCAGCCAGAGCTGAGGGGTTCATATAGCTTAGTAGAGACTGAGAAGATTGACCGTTCCAGGAATTGACAGGATTACCGTTTCATAGCAGAGTAACCTGAGGCTCATAACTACTGGCTGGTAGTGTAGTCCAGTCCATGTTAGGTACATAGGAAGCTCTGGGTTTGATCTCCAGCAGGGAAAGGGCAAGCTGAGATTTGAACACGGTCTTTCTGCCCTTCCACTTCCTGCCACAGTGGGTTTGAAGGAACAAGACAAATCTTTTCTTTCTGTAGTAACAACTGCAAGAAATAGCCAGGATTTGCTCTAGCAATAGCAGCACCGACAGCCAGCTGTGCCTGATAACTGAATGTCATGCTGCCACATGTCACAAGGGCCCCTTGCTTTTCTGGCGTTCTTGGGCACAGCTTACCACTGCACAGGAGTAAACAAACACACAATGAAATATGTGCTTCTCTAATGCAAGTTAGAAATCTTTTGAGATAAAGATATTGCCCACATCAACATTTTCGTTTCATTACTCCAATGCCTTTATGATCATCTCATTCAAAAATCCTGTTTTGTCTTGCGGCTGGTCTGGTGGAGTTCCTACATTGATTTAATCAATATTTGCTAAGTAACTCCTTAGTACTAAGGAAAGTGCGAGGCAGGAAAAGTCTAGCTAGTGGAGTAATGTGAATCTGCATTTATTTCCAATTATCGTTAAATTTATCAACTTTTCAAAGTACATTCTGAGGGCAATAGAACAATTGCCTAGCATGCACCCTACGTTTCCATCCCCAGCACCCCAAAAGATAAAACAGAATTCACAACCTAGTTTTGTTATTTTAAAGATCAAATTACATTTCATTCAAATGTTCTCACATTTAAAGCAGTTTCCTATGTAAATTATTCCCCCTGAAAACAAAAAGAAAACTTCCTTTAACCTGCAATAGGATTCACAGACCACATCTTGGGCTCCCAGGGTCTCAGAAAACTGTGGAGAAACATTTGAGACCAACAATGCAACATTGCATAAACAAAGCTGCATGTGGGGTGGCGCGGGGCGGGGGGGGGGGGGGGGGGAGATGGCTATAGGGGAACAGACCCTGTTACTACAGCTACTTTCTTTAGTTCTTTCCATGCTGCTGTGACTTTGCTTAAGTCACAAATCACAAACGTCAAAGAAAGCCATCCTTCCTTGGGCAGCAGCACCCTTAGGATTCTGCCGTGGAGAAAGACCTAGTGACACACAGGCGGTGTAATTGTCTTTGTCGTTGTTGTTTTGTTTGTTTGGCTTGTGAGACACGGTGTGGGGATCGTTTGGCCCACGGTTAGCCCCGATTTATGCTCTCACCGGCTCTGTTAATGCGGTGATGTGGCAAGTTAGGTACTTTCCATTCACGCAGACTGAAGCTTTCTTTGTCGCTCCTGACAATGGCACACACATTCCAAGTCCCCTCAGTGTCCACTCCTCAGTGTTTCTAAGCTATTTTCCTCCCTGGAGAAAAGTATGATTGGTCCCTCAAACAGAGGAGATTTAATCACATTGTAGAAAAATAAACAGGATGTGAGACAAAGCAATGCCATTCTCGCTGCTCCCAGTTTTCCCATTTAAAATGCTTTACCCTGATCACCATGATCTTCTTAATGGCACAAATGCTTAAAAGATTGGATAAATCGTAGAGAAACTTCAGAATCCTTAATTCTTGGTGGCATATTCCAAGTAACTGAAAAAGATATACACACTAACCTGAGAAATTTTAAACAGATGTCAGAATCGACACGACCGTTGTGTTTCCGACCTGTTGAAAAAAAATGCTTTCTGCTTTCTTTTCTCATGTATCCTTATTAACTGTGAACCCAAACTGTATATTATTTCACATTTTATGTGGCTAATCTCATTGACCAGCGGATATTTCATGATCAAAGTTCTTAATAAATAATTTATTCCTCTTTTCCATTAGGAAGAAAGCAGTGTTTCAGACTAGGCCCTGACACTAATGCTCCCCGCACCTCCGCTGCCTCACGAACAAATGAGCTGAGGCCTAGTGCACGTATCTTCTTTCTATGAGATCGGTGCGCCAGTATTGATTGAACTGCTGTGCACGGAAATATGTATTAGAAGACAGGCATCTCCTCCCAGCAGCCCTTCACTGTAAGCCCGAGCTTGCCAAGCCGTGAGAGGATTTACAGCTTTTCTTACATAGGTAACATGATTGGGAAGAATTCCTAATTACAGTCTAACACACAATTAAGTCCATTAACTTTGCAGATAAGTTACATTTTCTGGGCCCACAGAAGGAAGACACTTCCAGAAGCAAGACATGAGTTCAGGCCTCCCTCAGCCACTCCACCTTTACCTGACCCGATGCACTGGGGTCCAGGCCTTGCTTCTGGTTATCCATTGTGTGAGACATCTGCTTTCCTGTGAGGAAGACGAAGTGGAAGCCACTGAATGATTCTGAGGAGCAGGAGGAAGAGGTGGTAGCCTGAGCCGCAAGATTTCCTCACTGGGCACATCACCAAGGCTAAGGGACTCTCCAGCACACACATGCAAACCTCCAACAATTGCAAATGGCAATTAAGTCAGTGTTGGTGGCAGCCCTGGAGCAGGCATCCTTCTCAGCTTCACAGAGATGTTCACTAGGGTGAGAGACGACCACTCTCTCTACGGACAGAGTGGAACAACTGGCATCTGGTCAGAGGTCAGTGGGGTGTGGCCACTGACTACTAACCAGTCACGGGGAGGAGATGGGAATTCTGGAACTGATTCTGCACAACAGGGCCTACTTCTTGCACTACCACAGGCTATCCCGACAGTTTGGAACGTTTCCATGGTTTCCTTTGGGTGGGTTTGCTTTTTCTAATACTGCACATAAACCTCGACACTAGTGTAACAATCCCATTGAGAGGATGCAAGGCGGAGAGGAAGGAAGTGGGTTTTATCTCTGCCGAGTAGCTGCGTCCTTCTGCCTACGACCTTGTCTGTCTCCCTAGAGACGTACAGCATCTTCTCGCCTTTTCTGTTCCCCACCCAGACCCTATGAGTGGCAAAGCGTCGCTTTGGTCTCGGCAGACTATGTGTTCTTGGAAAAATAAAAGCTGTTAAAGATAACGAGAAAAAAGAGCACACGGCGGGCGGCATGACTAGCATCGGAGCATGGCAGGGTAGCAGTGGCCTCAGATGTTCTAGAACTTTCCTTAGTCCAATGAAAGGAAGCAGAAGGACAGAAGTTGACTTCCGGTCTCTGCCTTTATTTCTGTGGAGTCAGCACTGTGTTTGATGTCCCTCGTATCTGCTAGTGATTTCTTTTAGGCACTGGCCATGTTGTCGTTAGCTTAGGCTGTACAGGAATTTCTCAAGGCCGTAGGCAACTGGATGGAACTAGCATCACCGTCTTCTTGACGTAATCATTTCAATCCATCTTCAGATTGCTCTGATAGAAATAGACAAGTGGCAAAGCCTTGTCTTATAGCATCGGATTTATAGAGTTCCCAGTATTTGCTGGGGGACACCTGACCTGCTCTCCCCCTCCTCCACTGATTCACTTCCCAAGTTCTCCTCACTTTACACGACAGGGCCCAAACCTGGATGTAACTCATAGGGAAAGGCATTGAAATGGCCCAACATTACACTCTGTTCTGCGGAAAATCAACCACTGAGTCACTGATCACAGGGAAGTGGCAGGCAAGTAGCCACATGGGAGCTTGTGTTTCACATTTACTGAGTCCGAAAATGTGGTAACCACTACCTGACGAAGACAATCCTCTGGTCTAGGATTTCCAGGTAGCAGCCATGAAGAGGTCTTCTTGGACTTATTATTTATTTAACTGCACGGTACTGGTAAGGGTAAAATAAGGAAGGAAGGAGTTGGAACCAATGACGCAAAAGGGGACATTCTGGTGACAAGGAAGGACACTGAACAGTTTTTGAGACTCTAGTACTGGGTAAGGACACCCTCAAGGATAAGAATATTTGGCAGGAGGAATAGAGACAATGGGCAAAAGATAATGAACATACATCGGCCGTTTTCATTTCTAGATTGAGACAGGTAACTCAATTTAAGAATAAAAGCCCAAGATGAATATAAGAGATTAAAGGTTGATACGGGGTTACATTTGCCATTTATATATTACAGGAGAAACCAAGCAAGGAACTGGACTTTCCTACATAAAAGAAGAAATGAAACCATACAGCTGTCAGAAGACTCAACAAGACAAACACGGAAACAACCAATTATTATCTGTAAAAACTAGTCATAATGTTTTCTTCTCTTTTTGAAAACAGGAGAGTTTTACTTCTAATAAAACTAGCTTGCACATTAAAAACCTATCTGTTCTAGATATGAAAGTTGACAAAGGAAGTGATGAATGGTCAGGAAGGTGGTTAATCCAATAACTATAGAAGTGGATTCTACTCTGATGGATTTAATATAGAAGAAACTTTAAATGCTACTTCTACTTTCATTACGCATTATACCTCCTATGAAAAAACCCACTAATTCGGGCTCATTCAAAGTTAGGAATTTGGCACTCAAGATGATTATTATGTGATCTTTTCAACCATGGAGGCTCTTGAGAGACTCATGGATGCCTCGTTCATGAGATAGCATCAGACTCAAAAGAGACCTCCATGCAGGGCAATAAACATGGTTTTAACTTAATGTCTATTATACTGCCCTATTTGGTATTTTTTGTTTTGTCCTTGCTTTTCCCCACTCACCAGTTTGTTTATTATGCTGTCTGTTTTTCTTTGAGGTTATGAAAGGAATCTGAATGTCAAGAAACTGAATAGTACTTCAACTGTTTTTAAGTTCGCCATTTTACTCCCTGAACCCCAGAGCCTCTTTGAAATGCAGAGGTAACTTATTCTCTTGCACGCTTGTTTAAGGACAACTTGAGCCAGCCACTGCAGAAAGCACACGCCACAACACAACCCTATACTCCACTTCCTGACACACCTCAGAGCTACTGCATATGCACAGACAGATTGCCATAAAAATGTTCCCTCCCTATATTTTCACCACTGAGAACAAACCAGTAACAACAACCTCTACCTTCATGCTGATCAAAAGTCAATGGGTAAATTATACAAGATTTTAAAAGCAGAACACTGGAGGCTGGGAAATAGCCCAGTTGGGTTACTGTTAGCCATGCAAACATGAAAGAACTGAGTTTGATCCCCAGTATCCATGTAAAAGCCAGGGATAGTAATGTGCACATGTAATCCCAGTTCTAAAGAGGGGCTCACTTTCCCACAAGCCTAGCCTAATTCTGAGGGTCTGAATACCAGTGAAGAGCCCTCATCTAAAAAAGCAAAGCAGGTGGAATCGGAATAATACCATCCAATATTGATGCCTGGCCTCAACACAAAAAACAATTAAGCAATTGTGTGCGTGTCTTTATATGTCTGTGTGCATATGTATGTATATGAACATATATATGGACATTTCTCAAAAACAATATTAAGTGAGAAACTTGTGCAGGACAGCAGTACATAGTATGACATTAGAAATTTCAAACAGAAAATACAGAGTAATACATTGTTTTACTGACATTCAAAAACATAGGGACAGAATGACTATGAAGAATAGACTCAAAATTCATAATTTTAGAAAGAAGCAAAAACAATATTTCATTTCTTTCTCTAAAATATAAAAAGCCTGATCTGTTGCGGGAGGTCCTCCCACTCCTCCAGCCTATCACCGCTGAGGTACCAGCCCACTGGGGCGTGGTTTCTCTCCCTTTAAAAAAGCGGCCACTTCCCTCTTCTCGCTCTCTTCACTTCCTGCTCCGCCTGCGACTAGACTCCTTTCCTGGTTGCGTAGAGGGCTGTTGCCTGGGACAGTGATCTGTAAGTTTTTTCCCCTTTAAATAAATACCACCCTAATAATCATAACCCCGAATTGGTGTGGCATTGTTTGTGACTTACGCCTTCATTTTGGCGCCCAACGTTTGGTTTTAGAACCTCTCCTTTCCCCACTCGCAGCCGCGAGTTCGGCTTGGCGGCCCCAAGTTTGGCTTGGCGGCTGCGGGCTTGGCGGGCACAAGTTCAGCTTGGCGGCCGCGGGCTTGGCGGGCTCTAGTTCGGCTTGGCGGGAGCCCCTCCTTCCTCAGCCGCCAGAGGCCTTGGACTCCCCACGTGGATTTAAACTCCACAGGCCCGCACAGTCTCTGGCTGCCTGGTTTGCTCTTTTCTGAGTCATTTTTAAATCTCCCTTGCAAGTACAGCTCTTAAGTGGCACAAACCAGAGCACGTGGTTGCTGAAAGCTGCAACCCCTCAGGGTGACTTGTTCCGTCTCAGGAATTGATTTAATTAGATTTATTTTGTTGAGAAACTTGCATTTTCCAGTTTTTAACATCTACTAAGGCACTGAAACAGGACCATGTTTTCACCGCGACTCTGCAACAGCGCCACCTGCTGGATAATAGGTAATATTGCAGTTTTTGTTTCTAACGCAAATTTTACTGCTTTGTTTTCACTAATACAATGGATTAGTAAATTTATATTTACTAATACAATGAATTACATCATACAAGGCTTATATGATTATGGGGATACCTTAATTTGCTTGTTACTAGCCTTCAGTTTTCTTTTCCATATTCTATCATTAAGGAAGAATATGGCACTCCTAAGAACGATTGAATCTTTACGTACTAATAATGAACAGAAGAATATGGCACTCCTAAGAATGATAGAATCTTTACGAACTAATAACGAACAACTAATTGACAGGATTAAAATTATTGAAAATCAGAGGTTATCTGAACAAGTGGATACTATGACAGACAAAATTGATTCCATATCCAAGGGTATTAGAAAGTTACCTGAAAGGGTTCAGGCTGTTGAATTTGACGTTCAGACTTTATCACAAAGTTTTGATAAGGTAACAGACAGAATGTACCTCCAAGATGGGAATCTACATGATATACAAGAAAAGTTTAAGGAGGACATGTTATCTTTGAAGGAAAAAATTAAAGCTTTGGAATCACAGGTGCAGAATGGGGACCAAAAAATTGATACCTCAGTGAAATCACTGGAAATATATACAGGTCAGGAGATTCAGGATTTAAGAGAGACAATGATAAAAAGATTTGAAAAGATTGGGGAAATTATTGCAGCTGGTGAACAGAGTAAGGAGGCACAAGGACAGGATACAAGGCCTCCACCAGCTATTAGAACTGGCTTACCCAGGGTTCTAGCGACATACCCTATACTTAATTCTGAAAAAGCATCAACTTCTAAAGGCTCAAAGGGAGTCAGAGAAGCTAGATGGACGCCAATAGCAATGAATGATCTGAAAGAAATTAAGCAAGCTGTTGTTAATTTTGGCTTGCACAATGCATATGTAAAGGAAATGATAAGGACTTGGGCTTCTAATGCTAGAGCTACTCCCCATGATTTCCATCAGTTAGTGTCTGCAGTTTTAGATAATGGACCTTCCTTGATGTTCGGAATTTATTTCAGAGAAGAATCCAAACATATGGAACAGCAAGGAAGAGCAAAAGGTATTGAGGTTTCCCAAGATCAAATTCTTGGTGCAGGAGAATATGCTGATCCACAGGTCCAAGCTCTTTATGACGATGAAGTACTGTGTCTATGTCACCAAGCAGCTTTAAATGCTTGGAATAGGATACAAGATCCAGCAAAAAGGTTTGAATCATATACCAGAATTAGGCAGGGACAGAGAGAACCCTTTATTGACTTTTTGCAAAGATTAATTAAGGCTCTGGACATAGGGGTAACAGACCCAGAAGCTAGACGAATACTTCTTGAATCTCTAGCTTTTGAGAATGCAAACATAGAATGCAAAAAGATAATTGGGCCTTTAAAGTCTAGATCAGCACCTATGGATGAATGGATTCAGCATACGATGAATGTTGAGACGTTTAGCTATAATGATGAATCTTGGGTAGGAGAAGCGATTTCCAAAGCAATGAGGAGACATCAAACTGCCAGGTGTTTTAATTGTGGTAAATTAGGACATTTGCAAAGGAATTGCAGGCAAAGAATTTCTAGGAATAATATCTCTTCTGGGAATGACAAAAATAGGAGACCTCGGCCTTCAGGTATATGTAGGAGATGCGGTAAAGGCAGGCATTGGTCCAACGAATGTAGGTCAACAACAGACAGACGGGGCAATCCGATATCATCGGGAAACTCCTTGGGGGGCCTCTCGCAGGCCCCCAAGCCAACAGTGGCCCAGTCATTCCCAGTCACAGTGGAGAACGTGCCTCACCAAGAAAATTAAAAGCTCCAATTTCTGCTGTAAAAAGTAATACTGGTCTAAATGAAGAATTACGTGTGGAGGATGAGTCAAAAAACCCAATAGGACAGAGTAAACGTATATTTTGGCAGACTTCTATTAATGATCAAAGACCAAAGCTAAGAGTCTGTATAAATGGCACTTTTATTGAAGGCTTATTAGACACAGGTGCGGATGTAAGTATCATTACCCCAGAATCTTGGCATCCGAATTGGCCTCTTCAAGAGGTAGATGTTCAGTTCCTGGGAATTGGAACCCTATCTCGTGTAAAACAAAGCACAAGATGGGTTGAATGCATAGGGCCCGAAGGGCAAATAGGAAGACTAAGGCCATATATAGCCAATATTGCCATAAATTTATGGGGCCGTGACCTGCTACAACAATGGAATACCCAGATTAACATTCCTGTATTTCCAGGAACTCATAATTCTGGGAAGGATATGATGAGGTATTATGGAAAAAGGTCACCAGCCATTCAGGCTGTACAAGAACATACAGCAAATACCAAACCTTTAGAGGTACCAACGGCCCTACCTTTAAAATGGCTAACTGAGAAGCCAATATGGACCAAACAATGGCCTCTAGCTGAAGATAAACTACAGGCATTGGAACAGCTGGTGCAAGAGCAACTAGATGCTCACCATATTGAAGAATCAACCAGCCCTTGGAATTCTCCTGTGTTTGTTGTAAAAAAGAAATCTGGTAAATGGAGAATGGTGACAGATCTAAGAGCTGTCAACAAAGTAATTCAACCTATGGGCCCACTACAATCTGGAATTCCTTTGCCTTCTCTGTTACCAAAAGGATGGCCTCTTATAGTTATTGATTTGAAAGATTGTTTTTTCACTATACCGTTACAAGAAAAGGATAGAGAAAAATTTGCCTTCACAGTGCCTACTTACAATAATTCTCAGCCTAATAGGAGATATCAATGGACTGTCCTCCCACAGGGTATGCTCAATAGTCCTACACTGTGCCAATATTTTGTAAGTAAGCCATTGGAAATAATTCGTAAACAATTCCCCAAGTCCATCATTTATCATTACATGGATGACATCTTATTATCTGATTCAAATAAAGATACTTTAGAAAGGATGTTTGAAGAAGTAAAGAAAGTCTTGCCTAGGTGGGGATTACAAATTGCCCCTGAAAAGATTCAAAGAGGAAATTCTATTAATTACCTAGGTTACAGAATAGGGTTAGAGAAAATTAAAACGCAAAAGGCACAAATTAGGAGAGACCGGTTAAAGACTCTTAATGACTTCCAAAGATTGTTAGGAGACATTTCCAGTCTACAACCAGCTGTTGGGATAACACCTGATCTAATAGTTCATTTAAACAAAACCTTAGATGGTGATAAAGATTTGAATAGTCCAAGAGAACTGACAGCTGAAGCAGAAAAGGAACTGACAATGATTGAGGAAAAATTACAGGAGGCACATGTGGATAGGGTGAACCCAAATCTTAGCTGCATCCTAGTCATATTGCCTTCCAGAATTTCTCCTACAGGGATTCTAATGCAGAGGGAAGATATTATTTTAGAGTGGATATTTATACCTAATAAACCAAGTAAAAAATTAAAAACTTATGTGGAAAAGGTCTCTGAATTAATTATAAAAGGTAAGCTGAGACTTCGTCAACTAGCAGGTATAGACCCAGCAGAAATTATAGTGCCTTTTACTACTGAAGAAATAAAAAAGTTATGGGAAGACAATGAACCGTGGCAAAGAGCTTGTGCTAACTTTTTGGGAGAAATTAATAGCAACTATCCCAAAAGTGATAGACTTAATCTCATAAAAAGAACTTCTTGGATTCTTCCTAGAATTGTACGTGATGCTCCAATAACTGGAGCCCGTACGTTCTATACTGATGCAAATAAATCAGGGAAAGCAGGTTACAAGTCAGATGAATTGAGTAAGGTGGAACAAAGCCCTTATAATTCTGTCCAGAAGGCAGAATTATATGTCATTCTTATGGTGCTAAGGGATTTTAAAGAACCTCTTAATATAGTTACAGATTCACAATATGCAGAAAGAGTTATCCTGCATATTGAAACCGCTGAATTTATACCAGATGACACAGAGTTGACTTCATTGTTTATCCAGGTACAAGACATAATCAGGAACAGGCTTTGTCCGATGTACATAACACACATCCCGTCCCATACAGGTCTGCCTGGTCCTCTAGCCCAAGGCAATGCTGAGATTGATCAATTATTGATTGGAAGTGTGTTGCAGGCCTCGGAATTTCATAAGAAGCATCATGTCAATAGTAAAGGCCTAAAGAAAGAATTTTCCATTACTTGGCAACAAGCTAAGGACATTAGAAAGAGATGCCCTACTTGTTCTTTCTATAATCAAACACCGTTGCCTGCAGGGAGTAACCCAAAGGGTACTAAGAGAAATGAAATCTGGCAGATGGATGTGTTCCACTTTATGGAATTTGGTAAATTAAAATATGTACACCACACCATAGACACGTATTCAGGTTTTCAATGGGCTACTGCCCTGAGCTCAGAAAAGGCTGATTCAGTAATCACACATTTATTGGAAGTTATGGCCATCATGGGTATACCTGCGCAAATAAAGACAGATAATGGTCCAGCATATGTATCTAAGAAAATGAAACGCTTTTTTGATTATTATAATATAAAACACATTACAGGTATACCAAATAATCCTACAGGTCAGGCAGTTATAGAAAGATCAAATCGTACTATAAAGGATATGCTGAACAAACAGAAAGGGACTGAAAATACCCCCAGAAATAGATTACATAATGCTTTATTAACCTTGAATTTTCTTAACGCTAATGAGAAAGGAACGACAGCAGCAGAAAGACATTGGATAATGGAAAAGTCTGCTGAACTAAATCAACCGATTTATTTCAAAGATGTGCTGACCTCTCAGTGGAAGCCAGGAGATGTGCTACGTTGGGGAAGGGGTTTTGCTCTTGTTTCCACAGGAGAAGAAAAATTGTGGATACCATCAAAATTAATAAAGTTTCGATTTGAAGAGGAGAAACCTCTTGGAAAGGAGAAATGACAACTCATCCACAACGATGATATTCATACAGGTGGTAAGAAAAACATATAGAATGGGGGCAGGGTTCTGTTCTTATCTCCACAGGAAAACACTCATCTTTGAGAAATTCAAGGGACCCTGGATGTTTGGATACTGACAGATGGAAAAATACCTGCCCAATAGGAAATATCAAGACAACTGAATGGGTTGTGTAAGTAATATTAAACCATATTTCTAAATTTATAAAGCTGGTTTTGAAGTTGGACTCTGGCTCAGTCCCTCTCCAATTCCAAGCCTGTTAGTAAGAGAAAAACCCAGAGTTTCTGGAGTTTCTGTCTCATGTCAAGAGCCATGATATGGGACAAAAAGAAATATGAGTTTAGAAAACATCTTTGCTTTTCTTCATATCTATCATACTTTTCATTGAATATATCTATCATGTCTTTCATTGAATATATATATATGTTTATATATGTCTATATGATTAATGTTTAAGTTTTTCATAATGAACAATGAGTTTTTCCTGAAGTGACATTTGAAGTTTCCAGGAAGAAGATGGGGCCCCATAACAACAACTCCACCTGGTTGATATGACGTCATGATACTGATAGCGCTACTACAAGACCTGCTTTTGGTACCAGCTGCACAAGACAGTTCCAACTTGGTTAGCTGAAATGGTGCACATCTTATACAACATTTTGGCCAGACCTGCACAAAATACTCAGAGACTATTGGCAATTTTAAAAGACATTGATCTTGAAATTTAACCATCATTTCACTTTCACAGGATCCCCCAGAAAGAACGTCGCCCCCATGACAGCTGGAAGTAATTCTAGAGGACGACATCTCCTTTCCCAGTAAAACTTGCCCTTGGGTTTAGGGACATCATTTAGGGGTTGATTATAATTAGTATACGATTGAGGGTTGGGGGAGGAATTTTATACGCTCAGGGATCATTTTGAAAAAAAAAAAAAGAGGGATGATGGGATAATAGATTTGTAATTGTGAGTTACTGTTTTTAGACAAATACATTGGTATAGATTCTTGTATATTGATACAAAGTTAAATTATATTGACTATTGTACGCATGCATGTTTCTACCTCTGTTTAAAACATTTTTTATGTATTGACATATATTGTATTGATATATATATATTGTATATATTTACCATATTGCAGTGTACATTTCTACCTCTGATTAAGATACTTATATAATGATTGTGTATTGATATATATTTACCTACTGCAATGTTTATTTGTACATTGTTTATATTTGGAGGTCATTGTCCTCATTTGTTTCACAGTCGTTTATTGTCTTAGTCTTTAAGTTAGATAGATATTGAGAATTATATAGACTAATAGTCATCTAAGTTTGTCATTTATAATAGACTAATCAGGTTCTTTAGATATATAGAGATTATACTCAGTATAGATAGATAATCTTCAACTTCTTCAAAGAGCTGTAGAAAATGGCCTTTAATCTAACTCAGAGTTTTGTGGTAGTGAGACACAATTGCTCCTGGCAACACCACTCTATTCCTGAGAGAATGTTGAGCACCAAAGACACTCCACCTGGAGCCTTTCTTTTTGGCAGAACTGGCGTTTGGGCAAAGAAATGCCCATACCTCAACAACTGACAAAGATACAGAGCATGCATCAATGGATAAAACAGGACTGTCATATCCTGCCAAGACAGGGTAAGATAGTTTTGAAAAGTTGCTTGCCTTAGAAAATGGTATGTCAGTTATGTTAGGCCTTAGCCAAAGTTGGTTGCTTCAACGCTGCTAATGTGACTTTGGGTGATTGCCCAGGTAGCTAGTTGTCTCTGTAATTTGTTGCATGTTTTGGAAGTTGTTTTACTGAACTTCCTAATTACCCAGGTAACATTATTTCCCTTCTCAGATCTTCGATGGGGTTGAAGACTATATAAATGTAGTTACTTTCTCTCATGACTTGGCCAAGTTATTTATTATACAAGACCTAAGCTAGTTAGAATAGGATATTTGTACTTATTGTATATAATTTCATAGTAGGTTTAGAACTCTCTTATTTAAACAAAAGGGGGAGGTGTTGCGGGAGGTCCTCCCACTCCTCCAGCCTATCACCGCTGAGGTACCAGCCCACTGGGGCGTGGTTTCTCTCCCTTTAAAAAAGCGGCCACTTCCCTCTTCTCGCTCTCTTCACTTCCTGCTCCGCCTGTGACTAGACTCCTTTCCTGGTTGCGTAGAGGGCTGTTGCCTGGGACAGTGATCTGTAAGTTTTTTCCCCTTTAAATAAATACCACCCTAATAATCATAACCCCGAATTGGTGTGGCATTGTTTGTGACTTACGCCTTCACTGATCAGCGAGGTGGCTCAGGAGGTAAGAGAAAACAAAGCCCACAAATTGTCCTCTGACATCCAAAGCACACATGTGTTCAAACACACACAAAATAGATAAATAAGTGTAAAGAAGAAAAATGTAAAGCAGAGAAGGCCGGCACTCTAGTCCACCAGCACTGATTGCTGGGGCACAAAGGGGCGCAAAATGTCCTGCTTTCTTATATTCATTAGTAGTCCATCAGGTTACAAGCCTGATTAACATAATGTAAAGCCTGTGGCTGGCCTAATCAAGCTAGAATGAAAAGGCCACCTAAAGAAAGGACATCTTTTAGAACATTTGGTTCTCAACCTTAATAATAATGCGTTCCCTTAATACAATTCCTCATGTTGTGGTGACCCACCCCCAACCATAAAATTATTTTTGTTGTTACTTCATAACTGTAACTTTGCTACAGTTATGAATCCTACTGTAAATATGTAATATGCTGATGGTCGTAAGTGACCCCTGTGAAAGGGTCGTTTAACCCCCCAAAGGGTTGACCCACAGGTTGGGAACAGATGCATTAATCCCTTAATATTATCAGGCACATAATAAAGTATTTTATATGATTCTCTGTAGCTCTCTTCTTGTTGCTGTTGCTTTTGAACAACAGAGTTTGTTTTTATTTAGCAGGGTCACAGTTTTTCCTTTCATTCAACTGCCATTTCCTCATGTACTCAACACATGTTTTTTGAACCTGACCTGAATTCTGAGCCACCGAGTAAGTAAATAGCCACTGAGTAAGTAAATACCCTTCCCGGCAAGGCCCCCACAAAAAATTTACTCATTCCTAATGGGGAGGGAATCTCGTCATACTGCGCAGTATTGGTTTTTGTATACAGTAAGAAAGGATTTCTATTTTTGAAGTTGTCTAAGAATAGCTATGATGTGTTTTTTGCTGTGTATCATGCTAATGTATTTCCGAAAATATAATTGTCAGTATATAACTTTCTTCCTGCTAAGAGATTTTAAAGGTCATTTAAGAAAATGAGTTTTGAAGATGTTCAAACAGACAATCAGAATAACAAAGTTGAAAAAGTTGTTCTTTCTTTGAAGGTTTTCCAAAGAGATAAGATTGACTGGCCAGCCTGTCACTATTAATGACAAGCCACATGATAGGACAGAGCCTGAATTTGGCATGGGCACCACAAGAGCAGTTCAACATCCTAAGGCTGAATTAGGCTGAATTTTCCAGAAATTCAACACTGAGATCTCATCTCATCTGGCCTGTCTTTCTCTGGGTTAGTGATGTGTATTCTCTGCAGAACAAATACACATCATCAACAATACTGACGAAAAAATATCAGGCCCAATACCGTTGGTTAATCTCAACATTCTTTTTTCTGCCCAACGTATGCCTGCATTTCCCCTTCAACTTACTGGTTTGCTAACAATGACAGAAGTGCACTTTTAGGTCACTGAATGTCAATTGTCAGTTCCAATGGCAGGTTATCCTGCATGTCACCCACAAAGGAACAAGTGTGTGTGTGTGTGTAGACAGATAGATAGATAGGTAGGTAGGTAGATAGATAGATAGATAGATAGATAGATAGATAGATAGATAGATAAGAAAAAAGTAAGTTCACGTCCATTCAGGAGCTCAGCCCAGGAAACAATACCAATGATTGGGGAGTAGAGGAGCACAAAATTTCCTGCTTCCTCAAATCCTTCTCATGAGTATATTCGTCAACAGTCAATCAGATTAGAAGACTGATTAACATAATGCAAATTTGGCCCAATCAAACAACAATGAAGAGGCTAGTAAAGAAAGCAGAGCCTGTGTGTGTCTCTCTTCTTCACTTTCTCTCTTTCACACACCCAGATTTATATACCTAGCGTTCCAATCTTCATCTGGTAATTATGTCATCCAGATTCCTCCCGCTAAAAACTTCCAACACTTACCAGAAAGCAGCTATTCGCTTTAAGTGTCTTATCATGTGGCATTTATGCACTCAGCATCTTTTATTACACTTTTATTGCACTTTATTGCCATCTCAAAAGAGTTATACCATGTCTGTCAATCACACCCATAAAAACAAAAGCTTTCTCTCATTATTTTCTTTTATGGCATCAGACGTATTCAATCAGCTATACTGTAGTGACACATTCGAAAGATTCTTCAGAACATAACTAAATGTAAATATAAAATATTGTTTCCTTTCAATTGATATTTTGTCATATCATTGTAAAGAAGGAAAAGCAAAAACAACCATCATCTGGATTAGGCATTCGTGAGTAAGAGAGACACCAAAGAGGGTGTCATATTGAATATAAGACTTTTTAATTTGAGAAATAGAACAGAAAGAATCTCAGCATTTTTTCTTAAATTTGAAACTCTCATTTGTCAAACGTGACGACGGCAGCCAACAGCTTTCATGTGTACAAACACAAACACACAACACAAAGCAGAATTAAGCCCACATCTCAAGCCTCAGAGCCTGCATCTAAGTACCACCAGACACAACATTAGTTTGATGTCTCCACAAGTTTTGAGTTTTTATTATGAATAAATAACTTAAATGAGCATATAAGAGAGCTTTTAAAACACAAGGAGAAACAACAACAACAAACCCCAGGGCAGTGAGGTAAAGAGAAAGTTTAGTTTTGAAGTTAGGCAGAAGTCTGACTTGCTGTGGAAGTCACACTGGAAGCTGACTGTGCTCCTGGGGTACTGAATGGCTCTGCACACACACACACACACACACACACACACACACACACATACACACACATACACACACACACACACACCCTGAACCTGTCTCCTCTTAATGAAAAGGGAGTAGTAATAATTATTATCTCCTATAGTTGGATGTGGGGATCAAGCAATTTCATAAAGTGCCTTATAAAAGTAGGAAATAGAGATTAATTCTCTCCCTGCCACCTCTTCCTCAAAGGAGATGTGACAATCATCCACAGACGGAGCAATGACAAAAGACGGACAGCACACTGGCCAAGCCACAAAGGACAAGAAAGGGTCTGGAGTAAGCATCAAGGATAAGAATCAAGACCGCCTCTTATCCATCACTTAAGCACCATCTCGAGCTCACCTTAGAGCGGACGGGAACAGCAATGGGAGGAAATACAGACCTAGTCCCGCAGCCTCACAGCTAAGATAGTGCCAATTAATGAAGCATACTTCTGATGTCAAAACTTCAAGGACATCATATCCATCTCTTCTGTAAAAACATGCCTCTGCTCGACCCCTCTAGGAGGCCATTGAGATGCCTCAGATTCCCCAGGTAATGGCAATCTAAACAAGGACAGTATTTCGGCAAATCTAAAATGACATCGACAATAGCAAATACTATTATTCTACTTAGCACTAGTAAATAAAAAAATGTTTCCAAAGAAATAAAGTTATAAAAGGCCACCACAAACCCTGCGCTAGCAAAAGGTCCCATTTTCTGGGAAGAGTAAATAAGAAGTTGATTTTCTACACCAAAAGAGGGCAAGAGAATGTGCATATCTCAAGCTTGAGACCAGCTGAAGAACATTTTTAAAAAATCTTTCCTAAAAATCTGACTTACCAGCTGGTACTGAGACTGCACAGCCAGCGTGGTCTCAGGAAGCCTTAAGCAAAGGATTCAGTTTTTCATGGTATCAGAAGGGACTTGTTCCTAGGTGGGGATTCCGAGAAAAGACAAGTCCCCAGATCTACAGAAGACATCAGCTTCATTCATGCTGATAAGCCATTCAAGCATGTTATCAATCATAAGACACACCTAGACTTCAGGGATGTTGAAGATAGGGAAAGTATATGAATTGGAATTAAAAAGATGCAGTACCTGGGTATTTATTTATTTATTTATTTATTTATTTAACAAAGAATGAGGTGGTGGGATGCATGGGTCTGGACTACTCTGCAGTGATACCCGCATGCTAGTATCAGGAATTCTGAAGCAAGCTTGGCTCCCAGGTAGCCTTGGAATGTGGTTTCAAGCCTGTGTCTGTTTTCATTTCAGAGTGTTTTGCCGCTACGGTAGTAGCACGGCTACAGAAGGAGAGTAACTGACTGTGCCTGCCCCGAACTCAGGCCGGATCTTTGTTCTAATATGGAAAGGTATCTATCAAAGTCTTTTCATCCTTCCAGTTTTAACAAGATCATGCGAGGTACTTTCTAATCTGATTAGCTTGCATACAACACAGTATTATTGTGTATGTACCAGGCTTTTTCTTTTAGGCCACCAACCGGCTCCCAAATCAAGACATAGAGACTTAGTATTAGTTACAAATGTTTGACCTAGCTTAGGCTTGTTTCCGGAGAGCTCTATCTTAAATTAACCTGTTTCTCTTTATCACCTTTTGCCCCAGGGCTTTTTCCTTTTCTTTCCTTCTGTATATCTTACTTTCACTGCGTCTCTTGTCTGGCTACTTGGCAGCTATCTGCCTTTTGCCCTGGGCATGTCCCCTTCTTCCTCCCCTTTCTCTTATTGTTCCTTTTCTCTCTCTTCTTTTACCTAGATTTCTCCTCTTACTTATTCTCTCCGCCTACTGGGTCCACCAATCCTTTCTCTGCCTAGCTAATGACCACTCAGCCTTTTATTAGACTCAACGGGTGCCTTAAGCAGGCAAGGTGAAACAAATGCAACATCTTTATATAATTAAACACACATCCTTACTGGTAGTATTCGGGCATCTGTACTGGCCTGCCCTTGGGGTTCTGATGGGGTATGTCCTCAGCTATAGCCACTAAGAAAGAGGACCTCCTGCACATGTTCACTCCCTTCCCTTTTAAAAGGGCCCTGCCCACCTCCCATCTTTCTCTCTCTTTTACGTTCCCTTTCCTTTAATAAAATCCCCTCCACATGAGTTCTGTTGCATGGTGTTTACTCTAGCGCTCAACTTTTTTTGGATTTTTTTTTAATTACAACACTCATATCATTAAGCAAAGGCAGCATAAACAAATGTAACACATCTTTGCCCAGCTAAAATACTATTCCACAACATACACACATTGTAAGACAGGCAACTTCTTTTATTGAAATATATAGATTAAGTGGACATGATTAATTGCTATTGAGGGCAGAAAATTTTTGTGGGATTTTCTTATAGACACAGTGGAACGAGGCATCCTTACAGCTTTGTCTAAAAGTCCACTTGAGGAAACTTCGGCATTATTAGGCATTTGGATTCAGGTCTTTAGTCTTAAAGTAATATCTTTATCCCCCATCTTGGGTTCTTCAGCTCCACAAGCCATTTCAGGAAATCATTTGTGATATAAAAAAAAATGTCTGAATTAATTATTTTTTGGTAAAACACAAAGAGAGTGGAGGAGAAAACAAAATGTAGATATTATAGGTAAACAGTCTTCAAATTTCTTGTGGCCCAGCTCCGGCTGACACACTAGTGCATTCTCCGTGGCGTTGGCAGCTCTTTTCTGAGCCACCCTCATGTCCAACTCCAAGCCTCCTCCTCTCTATCTGCCATAGAGTCAGAATCCAGAGCTCCGAAGGGGACTGTCTCCCACGCCCGAGGCTCCTCTGACCATCAGAATCTCACCCAGGTTTTTGAGGTCTCTGCCCACACAGAGCCTCAACACACTGAGGTAATGGACAGGCTTGAGGCCGGTGTCTAAGCTCATCTCTCTAGCAGATTGTACTTTCTTTGTCGGTAGACACCATGTCAATAGAGTCACAATCCGAAGCTCTTTAAGTGTCCATCTGATTGCCACCTTCCTAGAAACCCTGTCTTCAAAGTGCCGTTAAGTTTAGAATCTATTCAAGCACCTTCTGCTTTCTTTCATTACCTTAATGACGAAGTCTACAAGTAGCTCTTCCACAAGCCTACAAATTCAGCAGTGGTTCTGTGGAGACACCAGTTACTATAAGATAACATGTCTAATTATAGGACACACATATTCGAGTGTAACACTGCAAGGGATTAACACCTCTCGACAAATAAAATAAAATCAAAGAGACGCCAAGTTGATCCATCTTAGTGCATCGATAAAGCAATGAAAACCGGGCTGCACGGAAACACTTCCCACGCAAAGGGAGGATGCTAACGGAGATCCTTAACAACAGAAGCGTGGCTGCACTGGCTGCACTGGAAGCTGAATGACGGAAGGATGGCAAGCATGATTTTGTTGGAGTATGGGACTCACTCCAGAGCCAAGATGGGGAAGGCGCACAGACACGGCTGTTGTGCGGGTGTAGACGGAGATCCAAGCTGGTGTTCTGCTTGGAATAGCTTCACATCACACTCCCCAAATATTATTCTCTCAACCCAATTTATTTTTACTTTCTAGCATATGTTAATCAACAATTTCAAATTGTCAGTATAAAACAGTAACATCCTCCCCCACACGGCGGAGTACATATGTATTTTCCTGATTACACGGAATGGAGAATATTTACAGATGGAATGGATTCTGTTTAACAACTGCATCAGCTTGTCGCCGTTCTTTCTTATTGTTTATTCTACCAGGAAGTGCACTTATGCCTAGCCATGTACTTTAACAGTGATTTGCATACATATGAATCTGTGGACTGGAGCCTGCCATGTGTAAATATTTAATAGATGTTAACAATAATCGTTACCATTGCCATCATTGTTATTAATAATAATGCCCCTTACATTAGTTCTAATTTTACCATGGTCTATAGGGTTTTCTTTCTAGTATTCAGTCTAATAAGCTTGAATTCCTTTTTGGGAGGTGGGATTTTTAATTTTTTGAGACAGGGTTTCTCTGTGTAGCCCTGGCTATCCTGGAACACATACACACACACACACACACACACACACACACACACAATCACTTTGTCTTATTTGAATGGGTCTGAAGACTGTTTATCCCATCAAAACTAACTAACTGGGGCACTTAGTTCCCAATATGCAGTACTGGGAACTGGAGCCAACTTGGAGGTGTTACGGTCACAGGGCCAGAGCCTCATGAGTGGAACTGAGGCTAGCCATTGCAGGATTATGTCCGTTTCCCTCTCTTCCACCTATCAACCCTACTCATACCTTGACCAAGGACTTCTAGCCTGTAGAATTTTGAGAGAGCATTTCTGCCGTCTGTGCTCCCCAGCCAGTGGTATCTTGTCTGAGCAGACTAAGATATACAGCACCTGTCCTGCTTCTGCTCCCACTCCCAAACTAACATCACTCCCCAACACTGCTGCCTTTCTGAATTGGGCACAAATATTACCTTTCCCATAGATGATGTTTTACTTCCCCTGGACAAAAATGAGTGTTACTATTCAGTTTTCCCAAAGGCATCTCTCCTGAAGCTACCCTTGACTCTCAACTTGTTTTACTGATGTTGGTAGCTTTGTTTTTTTTCAACTGGACGGTTTTGTGCCCCCCCCCCCACTTTCTCTCTCTAGGCCTATGCATTCCTAACTCTAAATTATCTATAAGCCTCGTTAAAAGTACCCCTACAAAGAGCTTTGTCATAAGTTAACTGAGATGAGATTGCTATGTTCAGTCCCAAGAATGGTCTTTCTCAGACTTATGGCTTCTTCATTTGACATCAGCACAAGTGCAGTCTTAGAAAGAAGGGATCCACAGTGATCTCAATATCTGCATAGCAGATGACACAGAGGAGCAATAGGAAATGAATACAAAGGAGACCGTCTTTTTTTTTATATATGAAAGGGTATGGCTGACAGACCACTACATTATCAGTGACAACTGGGCCACTAGTCAGGTGATTTAGAACCACTCTTGAAAGTCAGCAGCCCGACATGAGCTCTTACTCAGAAGAGTAACACTTCCCATGGAGGAACAGTTGCTTAATGCAACTAAGTTGAAAACATGTTACCAGATGCAAAATACAGACGTATATAAACTGCCCATGCTAGGAAGCTATAATGAAGGCCCTTTAAAAATAATAAAAGAAGGACCAAAAAGAGAGATGTCTATGAAAGTATCAATTTTTAAATTAGGATTTTTTTTTTCAGTCTAGGATAAAACATTAATTCAAGGGAGATACTTTTAAAGTTTGTAAAAATCACAATCAGCTTTCTTCTACATCATGAGAAAATTAATACCAAGAAAAAAAAAGTGTTTGAAATGCTTATTTCCTTGGGAAAAAATAAGCTAATAGAAATTAATAAGTATGCACGGATTACAATACTGTATACTAAATACATAAGCAGGTCTGAGCATGGTTCAGGCATACTTAAAGATAGTTTATCCGCTGTTTACTTAAAGGATATTTGGAGCAACTGGTTGATTTATTTTAGCTGACAAATGGTACTCCAAAGTCCTTCCTTCTCGTCCACAAGGACCTACAGACCCTTGTCCAGGAAGTCCTTAGTCTAGCTCAATACAGACTTTCTCATCTTTTAATAAAAAAAGGTGACCCATTTGCTATTTTGAGAAGTGGGGGAAAGGGATGTATAACATAGCGAAAATGAAGGACAAAACATTCTTTATAACGCAGACTCTAAATGGTGAGTTTCAGGGCAGGGATAGAGGGAGGCAAACACTCCATCTTATATGGGGAAGATCCACACACAAGATTATCTACTAGTCAGCACCGCTCTGACACGTGGCAAGCAAACACGTCCCAAATTCTCCATTTCTGAGCAGGAGTCGTCTGCTTTACAAACAAAACAGGAAAACTTCGGATCTAGCAACTCAAACCTCTCTAGCAAATCTCCTAATTTCAGACAACAGACTAGATAGAAACCAGAGGCTGGAACAGCTGGAGCCAGCGACTCCGGGGCCCTGAGTGAACTCAGCTCATCCTGGTATCGGCAGGCTTTCGCTTTTCTGTGTCAGCAACAGAGCCGCGCTTCATTTGAGTGTCAATATGAACTATTTTTCAGAATTAAAAAAAAAATCCCTGAGAAACTGACAGGAAAAACACTTCAAGGAAAACCCAGGAGGTACATTAAAATATATATTATTTTATATATATATATCTATATAAACTATATATATATAGATAGAACTATAAATCAATCCCTTATGAATTTCCACTTTCCTAAAAAATTAAATCACTCACCTTCATTGTGTATTTTCTCTCCTATCATTTCCATCAATGTCAAAGAATCAACCCTTCTAGGCTAGCTTTAACTGTTGAAGTGGTCTAATCTAACTTCTTAAATATGGCATGGACTGAAATGGGCTTTGTTTCATTTTTATCTAGATCATCCAACCATCTTTTCTATAAAGAAACCGAGGAAGGAGGACACAGGAAGTGTTCTTTTGTCTTACTCTCCTGCATTATGTTCAAACAAAATCCACTCTGTAATTAATTAAATACAGTCTCCTAAGCTGATCTCAGCTTAGACAAAAAAAATCCGGGGAGCTGAATGATTAGGCTCAGTTGCAAACAAAATAAAAGTATTACGTTCTTTGATATTCAAAGAAATAAGTCCCTTTTGGGGATCCCTTCATTACCGCTATCTTTAGCTTCCATGGGGGTTTGCGTGAATAAAATAAAGTCCCGCGTGCACTTGGAGTTACAAATCAATGTTCTACACTCTTGTTTATGTTAGGAGTTCCAAGGACGATCACATGAGCATACTGGCAGTCTTCTGGCAGGGCTAGCATAAAAGGCCGCTCAAACACGCTGTTTAATTGTATATAGTCCAATGCTAGGCAACTCTCCAAATCTTATTGTAAACAGTGTATGAGGCCTGGAAGTTCTGCAACATAATGGCGTTCAGCCTTTTTACAGTTAACTTCAAGTGACAGTTCACTTCTCTTTAGGGTTTTATTCCGTGTTTGCCCTGATTGGTGCACATTGCTTTGTCACATAAAACAAGCTGGCATTTAGAAACTCAGCCTAACGTTACGCGCTAAGGGTGTCATTTTCCCCCCAAGTGCACCGACTTGGTGCAGTGTTTTGTTTCAAAGCTATAGAGGAAGGTAATCTATTACAGATTCTCGTGTTAAGGCTGGAAACAGAACACAACCGAATGACGATCTCTGAGCACTGGCTGCACAGGATGGAATTAAGTGTACCAGCTATTATGTTAGAGCGACCTCAAGATTTTGTTAATTTCATGGAATTTATTATTTTAAAGTATTTGAAGAAAAACCTCATGTTTCTATACACTCTTGAACTCCACGCTGGCTTCTGAGCTTTTGATTAAGAAGAAGGGAAAGACAGAAAACCACAGGATAAGAGGTAGTGCATTCCTACCCTTGAGTTTAGAAGAACGCGGCTCATTTACTGCTCAAAGGACACTGTTTATACATTCCAGACTTCCATCTTATAATTGCGCCAGGATTTGTAAAAAAGAAAATCTCAGCAGGGCAGCAAAATTATTCAAAGCAATAGCTGCACATAATTGGTATAAAATACCCGAACAGCCTGCTCAGAAAACCCTTTCTCAGCGACATAGAATTACACCCCCTCAGCTCTCTTCCAATATTCAAACAGTTTGACTACTTCTCTTCTGGAGCCTGTGTCTCTCCTTTTTTTAATTTCTTTTAAATTAGAATATAATTACATCCATCATTCCCCTTCTTTTTTCTCCATCCAACCCCTCCCATGCACCCCTTTTGCTCTCTCTCAAATCTGTGGCTTCTCTTTCTTTAGTTGTTGTTACATATATACATATGCACATTCCTAAACACATAAATAGAACTTTCTCACTATGTACAGTGTTTCCTGTAAGCATATGATGTGGGAGCTGAGCACTTGGTATTGGAAAATCAATGGGAGGTTCTTTCCTGAGGAAGGTCCTTTCCCCCACTCTCACCACTCCCTGGTTACCTGGTTGTTCAGGGTTGAGGTCTCCTGAGCTTTTGCCGTTCCGTGTTAGCATGCCCACTGTGTTATCATCATTGGTCAGGTCTTGTTTAGGCAACCAAGCTGATGAGACTTCATGGGCACCGCCTTTCTGACATTTCTAGGAGGCACAATCTCAAAGCAAACTTCCTGTTCCTCTAGCTCTTAAAATCTTCCCACTCCCTCTCCTGCACTGAACCCTGAGCCTTAGGTGCAGGAGTTTTACTGTAGATGTTTCCATTGGGACAGGGACCACACGATCTCTTTTTCTGTGTGTTTGATCCACTGTGGTTTTCTGCTATGGTCTTTGTTGAATGGAGACATTTCTTTGAGAAGGATGAACATTACACTTATCTGTGGGTGGAAGATAAATATTTAGAATGTAATTGGGGGTTATGCTGGTTTGCTAAAATAGTAGTTGTAGATTCTCCTCCATGAGCCAGGTCTTCACTAGCCCCAGGTACTGGTGACCACCAAGGTATGTGTACCACTATGAAATGTTTAGTGCTATCATGCCATGCATGTTGGTATTCTTGTGTAGTCTTCATAGCTGGGTATCATAATTTGCTTCCCTCTTTTGGAAGTTTGTATAGTACCTTCTGGTCTGAACTTTATTCAGATACCTATTTTAGAGGGTCCTATGAAGAATTTTCAACACATTGTTATGTAATAATTTTATACTCATCTAGCTGTATTAGTGTTTACCCAGTTACCATAGCAACAGGTAAGCTGCACCCATGTTATAGAAGGTGGTCTTATGCCTTATATTCTCATAAAACGCTGTAAGTTAACTGTGTGTTTTATCACATGTAAAAGTACACTAAAATATGTTGTGTTATCATCTCAAGAACTCAGTTAAATAAACAATGAAGATCAACATACACACTTGAAAGTCACAGTAAAGGAACATGAGTCACAAAGTGAGGCATAGCCCATGCATTAGAAGAGGAGCACACTCCTGCACAGTGCATCACTGGACTACAGGGGTAGCTGGGTTTC
Organism: Microtus oregoni; assembly: GCF_018167655.1. NCBI lineage: Eukaryota > Metazoa > Chordata > Mammalia > Rodentia > Cricetidae > Microtus > Microtus oregoni. The sequence continues at coordinate 15,617,435 of NW_024543096.1, forward strand.
TGATGCAATCCCTTCAAAGGACTAATGGAAAGGCACAAAGTAGCAGCATTGTTTTACTTAAAGTGACATCTGATGTTAGATGTCTTTTTCAGGGAGACCTTGTTGTGCGCCTAAGATTGCTGCAAATGTCACTTGATAGAATTTTAGCAGCGTCTCCATACTGAGATGAATGGGGACTTGGGAAATTTCATTGATGCTCTTATTGGAAATCCCATGAAACCAAAAATATCACCATACACAATTAAGGATGAAAAAGCATTCAAAAACCACGATTATTACACAGTCTAGACAATATTGGGTGCCACTTAAACATATACACAAAAGTGCCTTAAGTAGTAATTTTTTTGTTAGCTTCACACAATAAAAAAACAACAAAAGATTCTTCAGCCTGTACAGCAAGAGATATTTTAATAATGTGTTATGATAGTAAGTAGAACTTGATCCATTTTACTCAGAATGTGTGTATGCATGCATGTGTGTTTGCATGTGGTGTGTGTATGTGTGTGTTTAGAAATATACCTGTCATGTGTTTGGGTATAAGTCAGAGCAGTGTACAACTTTCAAGAGTTGGTTCTCTTTCTCCATCAAGGACCTAGGAACCCAACTTAGGTGACATGAGCACCTACGCCCTCTGAGCCACCACTCCAGCCTGGAACATGATACTTTTAAAAGGCAGAAATCTCAGATGTAATCCTTAGGTCTAAAGGACAGGCCAACTAAAGTATGGCAAGAGGTAGGCCCAAATAGAACAAGAGTAATCAGGAAATACTCATGGATTATATGTGTACAAAATAATGTTCATTTGCAATACAGAAATTATTTCATATTTACAATATGACATGTTTCTTTACAGAATAGCCATGAGGTTCACGTCATTCCTTTTTTTTTTATTCCTTCAGATTTCGGAAGACTTTAAAAGAGAAGATAAAATATTCTTAACAGGGCAAGTAGAACATTAAGAAAAGATTCAAAGACATCATCTTCAAGCTGATCTGTATAACATATCATTAAGCCAAAGAAAATGAACAAACAGCTGAGAACTAAAATTAATAAATGTCAAAATCTTGAAGAAAAGGTGAATATAACTTTAATATTTTATGTCATATTTATAGCATATCTGTCATGTTTTCTTCTATTTGTGTATGTTGTAAATTTCTTATCTTCACTCTTTGTAACAGCTGCCTCAAGAGCAACTAGTGTGGGAAGGATCAAATGTCCAGAAAAACTACATTACAGAAATGTACATTAGCAACCTATATGTTTTTTAAAATTAAAGTAGCCTTCCAAATGATTAGAAACTTGGATACAGTTGGTCTAATTATAGTTCAGCATAAATAAATATACCTACCTTTATTAAGTATGTACTACATACATGAAAGGGTTCTCATACTTTTGGTCTAAGCACTGAGTAGCCAATGGCTTAGGATTATTCTTCATTAGTTTTATTTCCTTTCCCCTTTGCAAGTTGGTCACCAGGACGGTTAGGGCTCTTAATGATTTGAATACCTGAAATTGCAAGATCCACCTCCTGATTTCAAAATGAATTTGCAAAAATGAAACCAGGGAGTCCTGGTCTACATGAGTTTGCTCTAGTCACCTATGTACCATGCAAGAACCAAGCGTGGCTAAAACAGAAAAGCTACCATCCCTGGGTCACACTAGTTCAACTCCAAATGCTTAACAGTCTCCAGAGGTTAGAGATAGACAAAGAATGTTCTTATCACTCCGAAGCTCGTCTAGAGAGAGCTGCACCGACTCTCTGACTAACCATATAAGAAGTTCCCCGGCGCCACTTTACAATGTCACCTCAAAATACAATGCAAACACTTGTTTGGTGGTTTGAAAGTGGGAAGCAACGCGCAGCTTCACCCACAACTAATTTTCTTACAAAGTTATCCTTTCTTGATACACGCCCATCAAATGCTATGTGCATGGTAGGTATCCACTAAGCGCATCTTTATCAACCGTGAGTAATCATAGATTTTAAGAAGGTAATAAGTATCACTGTTAAGGAAAGGAAGCAAAGCTACAGATCAAGAAAAGTTGTAGTAAATAAATTTAATTGGCTTTGCATATTCTTTACTCTTTACAGAGGATGCCATTACTTGTTTCGTATTGCCTAAGTTTTGCCAGCATCCTTTGTAGATAGTCTTCAGTGACCATGCCTTCCACACCAAGCATGAGTACGGCCATGTTTCCTATGAAAACTTAACTCACAACTTCACTTAACCTTGTCATGCTAGGATCTCGCTTAACAACCTACAGATGATCCTAAGAAACAAACTTTAGAAATGTAGCCCTTTATTCTTTTTTTGACTTTAAAAATAATTGTTTAAAATTTTAAATAATAATGCCTCATCTATGTTGCTTGAAAAATTATACTAAACCATCTCTATATGCAAAAGCTACACAGTTGGCTATCTGTACCTGAGGGTTCCACATCCTCAGACTCAATCAACCATAACTAAAAATATTTAGAGAGAAAAATAGCATAACAACATACTAAAAAAATTACAAATGAAAAACAATATGGTCTAACAACAACTTATCCATTATTCCTCTCGTTTTGGGTATTATTAGTAATCAGAGATGATTTACATACTAGAGGAAGAAGTGTGTAGGTTGTACACAGATACACTGTATTCCACTCAAGCAGCCCAAGCAGCCGCAGATTTGGGTATTTGTTGGGGAGAGGTTCCATTCCCTGTGGAAAGCCAAGGACAGGTGTACTCAGTTTGGTTTTGATGTTGCTTGAGAGGCATTCCTGCAATGCTGTCTATCAAAGTCTTGGATCCCTGAACTTAACTGAGTCTCCTTCCTGGATCTCCCAAGAAGTTGGGATACAGATGCACACCACCACACCCTGATGGACCAGTCGCATTTACTCTAAACTAGTCATCAACCATCTTGTTCTTATGCTTTCTAAAGTACTTAAGTGACAAAAATAAAGGCGTTTAACAGCAATGATCTTTGTGAGGACACAAGGACTAAACCTAACAGAAACACTCTGTGCTGGTTATACCACTTAGGTAATTTAGCTTATGAGCTCATGTTTAATCTAATCATGTGTGCATTTGAAGTGGATGCATGCCATCCCCACAAAAATCTGTGGGTGCCCACCATTTCTCTTAAGAATGATAAGAAGTCAATCCAAAAATGGTAGTTAAGAACCAAAGTATCATATTAAGGGCAAAAACAGTATTTCTTATCTTTAAGAATCTTACATTCCTTGATCCATTTGGACTTGAGTTTTGTGCATGGCGACAGATATGGATCTATTTTCATTCTTCTACGTGTTGATATCCAGTTGTGCCAGCACCATTTGTTGAATATGTTTTCTTTTTTCCATTTTGTATTTTTTGCTTCTTTGTCAAAAATCAGGTGTTCATAGGTGTGTGGATTTATATCTGAGTCTTTGATTCAGTTCCATTGGTCCCCCTGTCTGTTTTTATGCCAGTACCAGGCTGTTTTCAGCACTGTAGCTCCGTAGTAGAGTTTGAAGTCAGGGATTGTGATGCCTTCAGAAGTTCCTTTATTATACTGGATTGTTTTGGTGATCCTGAGTTCTTTGCTTTTCCAAATGAAGTTGACTATTGTTCTTTCAAGGTTTGTGAAGAATTGTGCTGGGATTTTGATGGGCATTGCAGTAAATCTGTAGATTGTTTTTGGTAAGATTGCTATTTTTACTATGTTAATTCTACCTACTCAAGAGCACGAGAGATCTTTCCATTTTTTGGTGTCTTCCTCAACCTCAACATAAAACTAAACACACTGAACCTCATAGAAGAGAAAGTGGAAAGTACACTTGAGCGCATTAGCACAGGAGATAACGTCTTAAATATAACCCCAGTAGCACAGACACTGAGAGAAACAATTAATAAATGGAACCTCTTGAAGCTGAAAAGCTTCTGTAAAGCAAAGTACTCGGTCAATAATACAAAATGGCAGTCTACAGAATGGAAAAAGATCTGCAACAACACCACATTGGACAGAAGGCTGATCTCCAAAATATACAAAGAACTCAAGAAATTGGTCATCAAAAGAACAAATAATCCAATAAAAAAATGGGATCTAGATCTAAACAGAAAACTCTGAACGGATGAATCTAAAATGGATGAAAGACACTTAAGGAAATGCTCAACATCCTTAGCCATCAGAGAAATGTAAATCAAAACAACTCTGAGATTCCATCTTACACCTGTCGGAATGACCAAGATCAAAAACACTGCTGACAGCTTATGCCAGAGAGGATGTGGGGTAAAGGGAATACTCCTGCATTGCTGGTGGGAATGCAAACTGGTACAGCTGCTTTGGACATCAGTATAGTGTTTTCTCAGAAAATTAGGAAACAACTTACCTCAAGACCCAGCAATACCACTTTTGAGGATATACGCAAAGAATGCTCAATCATACCACAAAGATGACTATGTTCATAGCAGCATTATTTGTCATAGTCAGAACCTGGACCAAAGAATAGATAAAGTCGATGTGGTAGATTTACACAATGGAGTACTACACAGTGGATCTTGAAATTTACAGGTAAATGGATGGATCTAGAAAACATCATATCGAGTGTGGTAACCCAGACCCAGAAAGACAAATAGCATATGTACTCACTCATAAGTGACTTTTAGGCATAAAGCAAAGAAAAAACAGACTACAATTAACTATCCCAAAGAACCAAGCCAACAAAGAGACTCTAAGAGAGACATGCATGGATCTAATGTACACAGAAGTAGAAAAAAGACAAGATCTCCTGAGTAAATTGGGAGCTTAAGGACCATCTGGAAGGATAGAAAGGAATAGGGAAAGAAAGGAAGGGAGTGGAGAAAAATGTACAGCTCAATAAAAACAATTAAAAGATGAATAAAATGTTCGTTAAAAAAAGAATCTTACATTGTTACTGGGCATTGAGGGTATACCTATAACCCTAGTACTCAGCAATCAGGAGGATCAAGAGGTCAAGATTAACATCAGCTGCCTAACAAGACCGTCCTGTTACACTAAAGAAAAAAAAAACAGCAAAAACAAAACAATACAAAAAGGTTAAATGTATAAAAATGCTATATTAAACCTATCAAATGTATAACTTTATAATGTTTTATTTCTAGGTCTTTATCCAATATCCAATATCCAATGTCAACAAATTACCACTCAATGTGAAAGTAAAAATAAAGAAAAAATCAATTAATAAACTCCATGTCTTTCATGTTTTTACATTTCATAAGAATGAGGTTTCATTCTGCCGGACTGTTTAGGTTGTATGCCTGTGCATTCTTGAAAACTGAGTAAACTTTGCTTCATAATGCATTGAGAAAGTGGGGGAAAGTATTGAAATCTTGTAAGTTCGGAAGCCAGCTTGGCTGAGAAAGGACGTGTCTTCTAATCCAAGGGAGGAGCTGGAGAGATGGATGGGCAGTTAAGAGCACCGGCTGCTCTTACAAAGGACCTGGGTTTGATTCCCAGCATCCACAGGGTGACTGAATATCATTTATAACTTGTTCCAGATGACTCTTGCACTCTCGTATGGCCTGTGTGGGTGCTGCAAGCACTCGGTGTACAGAAAAAAAAAACATACAGGCAAAAACTAACACACATAAAATAAAAATAAAGTCTCATCAGAACATCGATACAAAGGAATGCCCCATCCATGGCTCCGAACTTCCATTTGTCTTTCAGACTTTAATTCTCTCTTTGAGTATGTGCATTTCAAGGTCAGACGAACAATGTACTCAACCTATAAGGTGGCAAGCGTGGCTATCTTTCACAAAGAAAGATCAAATAAGGAAATAAAAATACAAGGCTACTGCTGTGTTTGGGAAAGATTCAGAAAAAAAAAATATATATATATATATACATGGATACAATTAACAGCAGAATCTTTTGATTCAATGTGTTAACAATGTTTTCCTCCATTTTCACTAAGAAGATCTTCAGCCCAAGCAGCCAGTGACTACATGATAAAAGGCTCTATCAGCTGCCTACACGGGTGTGCTTCTCCACATCCTTTAAATGCCGCAGTCTCCCTGCCCATGATATGTGTCAAATAACAGTGGTCCGCACAGCTTGGTTCGATTACAGATAACAGGATTTGAAATTGCCCAGCAGTCCTCACTGACAGTTCCTGTAGCTTCTAGAGTTTGCCAGTTATTGTCACACACACTTGGAGGATGACGAGAATGGTTGAGGCAGAAGATGCTCAAAACAGCGAGAAAGAAGCAAGCTCAAGTTGTCAAAACAGCTGCAGCTGACTCCTTCCCGTCATCCTACAAAGTTGGGTGTCAGTCAAATACATCAGGCTCATCTTTTCCAGTGGATTTCAAATATTTCCAAATAATTTCCCATTTTGATTAATCTCGAATTAGCCTATACTAATCATGCCTCCTGGTGGTCCAACTTTAAACTGTACATTTGTCAAAGAGCCAGTGGCCTGTAAGGATCTTTGACGCATGGATATGAACTAAGGAGGCCTCAGTGGGTCTTCTGATCATTGTGGAAACAGCTTTATCTCCTCTCTCCTTAAAATATCCCAGCTTCTGTATTTGATTCCCCAAGTGCACTGCAAAACACGGTCTGTTTTGCAGATGGAGGACTTACATACAAAGAGCACAAGAGAGAAGTTGTGTCGCTGGTACTGATTCCTGTGGATGCTCCCCGCTGTGCCTTTGTCTTTCCAAGGTTATTCATATAGCTATGAAAACAGATCCTGAAGTCTGATCGAAAGATGGAGTGTCTTGGGTCATTTTCCTACCAACCAAACTTCGTATCTTGAGAGAAAACTGGAGACGACCGTATAGTGGTTAACTTAAGAACATGCTTTCCATAAAGAGGATGAGCAAGAAAATTTAAGAAATAGAGGATGTGCTTCATTAAAGTGCCACTGGGGTTGTGGTTGTTGTGGACAAAGTGGGTTACAGTAAGTCACTGACAGCAGGAGAGAGACACAAGAAAAAAGCAGTTTGGGATCTGCCTTGCAATCGTGAAAAGAAAGCTCCTTAGGAACATGATAAACGAAGAAGCCAGAAACAGAAGAGGGACACAGATAGTCCAGGACCTACAGAAAAGATGAGCAGGCCCCACTGTGATCCGCTCAGCTACTCTGTAGCAAGACAGAAACCCTTGAGATAATCAGAGCTGGCCCAGAGTCTGGTTCTGGCAACGTAGAAGTGGCCATGCTGGTAGAAGGAAGTGAGGCAATCCAGCCAGCCTGCCCTGCAGGATGACCTCAGAGACCAACAACTACTGATTCCCATTGACACCAGCTCCTGACACTTGGCCCATCCAGCCTTGCGACCGGTTTCCTGGAGTGAGTTCTGAAGCTCACAAGAGGTCTCCTTCTTCCTTCCTGGCCAGGGCACTTATGTGTCCTGCCATCTCATGTGACAACATGAGATCAGACCCAGCCCTGAACTTTGGCTTACCTGCCACCCCTACCCGTACCCCTGTAGTCTCCCCACTTTGTACTGCCATCCTCATCTGTGGAAGGAAGCCTTGGACCAGATGGTCCTCAAGTTCCTTCCAATTCTAGCATTCCGTGGTTCTTGGATGTTATAAATTCCCAGAATCATAAATTTCAAAGTTGAAAGGAACTTCAGAAATCATCTATTCAACCACCCACTCGACCTAGGCCAAGCGAGCCAGAACTAATACACTTTGAAGGTTCTACATGGTTGTTGTTGGCTGACTGACTATGGCAATAATCAAAGCTTAAAACTTTATAAGGCAAGAAAAACATATATGTAAAGTTTTCGGAATATCTAAGAAAAGTTTTGAAGGAGGTGAATCCCAGAGGGGCAACACGATCTATTGTTCAGAAGTTAACTACTGAAGCAGGAAGCCAGTCTTTGCTTTCTCTCTATCAGATGCCGAGTTAAAAAACAAAATCATAAAGGGTGTCAGAAATTTTCCAAACAAAAATAATTGAATTATATGTGTTACTGTGTTCATACATCCATGCATAAGGTATGGCAGCAGAGTTTCAGGACCAGACCAAGAGAAAGCAGGGCAGACGGAGAACGTATCTTGAGCAGAATAAATGAACAATCCAGAGGATGCCATTTGTTCTTCATGAAGATTGTCCATGGCCAGCTGCCTTCAAATTTAATCCTGACTCTTGACACTAAATATTATTCACACTCTCTCCAAAAAATTATTTTTGTCACAGCTATTGCTAACTATCATACTATACATTTTCAAGAAATGAGTGGATATGTTCAGCAAACGTAAACAGTTAAGGACAGCTGTCTTCAAGAGGGCCAGCACACCTACGCTTTCCTTGCAAAGACTTAGCAGATCGATGCTTCCCTTTTTAATGGATTTCATATCGTTTTAATTTTTTTAAATTCAAGTACATTTTCTTTTTTGAAGGAAAACTGAAAAACCGATACTGAAATCTGTAAAGCAAGGTAAAAAAGGCCCGGTCCGATTCAACATCACAATGGAGACATGTTCTGTATTGCCACAGTAATTGAGACGACGAAGTCTGGGCACAAGGCTAAATGTGGAACCAAATAAGGATTCAGACAAAGCCCACACAAATGAAGTGACTTGACCTAACAAGCGGCCCCGACATTCATAAAAGGGAAACGTCTTTCCCACAAAGGGTGCCGAGTCATTCTGCACCCAACTGGGGCAAATCTTGAGCTTATACATATGATTCACAGAGACTAATTAGAAATGGATTGCAGACCCGAATTTGGGGAACAAAGTTCTGTTTCTAGTAGGAAGGAGGGAACCCCCCGCATGACCTCAAAGCAGCAGAGAGACTGCCTTGAGACACCAAAGGCAATGATCATAAAAGATTGACAAATGATCCATCATTAAAACGAGGAACTTCCATTTATTAAAAGATGTCAGACAGACAGAATAAGAAAATTGAAAATTAGGAGATACCCTCATATATGTCTGATGAAAGAGATGAAAGATAGCTTCCAGAATTTATTATAAAAAGCCTACAAAGCAATAAAAAAAAAAAACGCAACCCAGTAAGAAAGGAAGTAAAAAGTGACTCTTTGCTACCTGGATCACAGCCCAAGAAAACTGTTATTTTAAAAAAGGGAACGGAAAGCTTGAAACAGACTTTATAAGACGACGCTAGCTGACCAGTAAGTTTTACGAAAATCTAGACAAGGTCCTTGAACCCAGGGGTTTGAAACATCCTAAAAAATGGGGCCTGGGGAGAAGAACACAAGACGAAGCAGAAGATGAAGGAAGAGGAGAGGAGGGGAAAAGGGGGAAGAGGAGGAAGGGAAAGAAAGGCAAAGAGGGGAGGAGGGAAGGAGTGGACAGAATAAAAGACTGATGATACCAAGCTTTACGGAGGGTGCGGAGCGGCTAGCTTTCTTGTGCTGTGCTGGCAGAAGTCGAAGCTGTTAACATGTACTAAAACTGAACATACACTTTCCCCACAACCTGTAATTCCACGATTAGGAGTAATGCATTGAAGGCATGATATGAACAACAATAATTATAGCAATTTTATGCAAAATAGCCCCAAATTGAAATAATCCACACACCCATGAATAATAGAATGGATAAATACAATAAGGTCTATCTGTGACAGACTACTACATGGTATTTTAAAAACACTTCACGTATAATAACACCAATGAGTTAAACCAAAACAATGATGAACTAGAGACGACAAACTCAAGAGGAGACAGATGGCTGAATTTCATCTTTAGGAAGTATAAGAACAAGTAGACAATTTTCAAAGACAGAAGCTGGATGACTGGCTAGGGGTGACAGGCACAAATGAGGATGTTCTGGGAAGCTGGAAATGTTATTTTGCCACCTAGGGATCTGTCATGTGACTATATGAACCTATTTGTTTAGAATCTATATAACATGTATACATATATATATATATATATAATTTTACCATACAGTATATTCTATCTCAATGAAAACCTTTGACTAATTAAATATGTTACCTCACATAGTGATACAAATCATGTCTTCATTACATATTCATATTTTTCAGGGTATAACACAATGCCTGTTTTATAGGTCAATTTAAATTTAATTAAATTGACCAGGTAGCTCTATGCATATGATCTCAACTACATGATTTTTGTATAATGTGCTTGAATTGTGGAGAAGAGTTGTAGGCCCTGGCTATCCAGTATTTATATTTAAATATCTGAGTTTATTTCCCCTATAGAGGGAGCAGGGCTATCTGCATATTGAAAAACAAACAAAAACGAGACCATTTGCTGGGTTTGACAAGATTTGTATCTAAGAGGCAAAGAAACAGGAAACAAAGAAAGGTGCTGTTGGCAGCCCCGGAAAGCTGATGTCCATCGGGGCCCAGACACAGATACTATCACAGACACTTAGCTCACATTCGACCCTCAGCCCCAGTCAAATCTAATTCTGCAGCCTTAAAGGATGCTCCTTGGAGCCCCCAGTGCAGCTGAGACAGGCCTCTGAATTCTGGGACAGACGCAGACCAGGACTAAGTGACTGTTACTCAACATCATCTCGAACCCTTTTTTATTTTTTGTCTGTTAAAAAAAAATCTCCTTCTTAAAAATCACAATCAGCCAGGTGGTGGTGGCGCACACCTTTAATCCTAGGACTCTGGAAGCAGAGGCAGGTGGATTCTGTGAGTTAGAGGTCAGCCTGGCCCACAGAATGAGTTCCAGGACTACACAGAGAAACCTTGTCTCAAAAAGGAGGACAAAACAAGCAAGCAAGCAAAAATCAAAATCAAAGTTTAAGATTTCTGCTATTAAAATTTAAACCTGGGCAACTGCTCCCGAGTAAGATACATGCTGTTTTAAGTCTTCAAAATTAAGATAGGCAGAATTCTTTTGCATTTATTTGCTGAGTAAATACTGAAATACTTAAGAAATAGAAAAATGCTTGCATGTGACTTCAAATTTTACTGTGGATTAAGAAAAAAACTGTAAATCTTCCATTTAATTATGAATATTTAAGTTATAATCTCATTAAGAATACACATTTGTCATCAAAATAGTTTATAGAATGCTAATTCTATATCTTTTCAAAGTATGACCTCACATCAAAGCTTCTGTAATGCTTATGCATTACCAAGTAAAACTGTATTTTAAATTTCCCTATAAAGTTGGATAAGAAATCAGAAGAAAATACCAATTCAAAAGGGTAACTGTAGGTAGCAAATTCTTAATCATAAGCTATAGCCTTAAAAGGTAATAAAGAATTTTTTAGTCAAAATAAGTGGGGCACACTTGGTCCCAGACCTGGGCAGATCAAGAGATAGTAGCTTCCCTGTGACATCACTGTGGGGTCTACCCAGAGCACCTCTCTGTCAGTGCTCAGAAGTCAGCCCACTGTGGCCCAACTCTTCATGTAGGAAGAAAAGCTGAGGGTAGGGCTTAAGGGACAGGGCGGTAGGAAACACCCCAAGATTGGTGGACAGTGTTTGTCCTGCTTTTCACACTGCAAGCTGGTAGAGCCACAGTCCACAGACAAAATGCCAAGGGGTCTTCTTGAGCATGGGCTGTTCCATTCTTTGTTCCCCTTTCAGGGTCTGATCCTTGATCTGTGCTCCAAAGGGAGATTCTAGGTAAGAACTCAAATCGAAATGCATGCTGTCTCAAGAAGACCCGGGGTTCCCAGGGAGTTCTGAGCCCTTCAAGGACTAGGAGGGAAGCAAAAGGAGCCGAACTAGACAGTGTGGGACTTGGTGTGTTTGTTTCCTTGCCAGATTTGCTTGGCTCAGCGTTGAAGGAAACTAAAGGACGCATGAGAGGCTTTAATTATGAATCAGTACAAGCTGGGGCTGAAAAGCACTATTAGTACTGCCTCTTGGGGCTGCATTTTTTTTTTTTAATTGGGAAGAAGATGTTAACAAACCAGAGATTATCTCGTAGTCTAGAACAGGAAAAGTGGAGAGTAGAGAGCCTGTGAGTAGGGCCCTCAGGTCTTGACCACAGCTGGAGGCTCCAGCATCAACAGCTGCTTTGCAAATGTTTTACATATCTGATGTCACGAGTCCCATCTCTCATCTTCTAGAAGTCCATTACCCAGTCCTAAAACTCAAGGCCCTGTTTCAGAACTCCATACCAAGCTCCCCCACTCCTGAAGAAGGCAAAGATGAGCCCCAGGAATTCCAACTCACAGCACTCATCTTGTTCTCCTAGAAGCATCATCTGGAGGGTGGTTGGATTCTATGATAGAATTGTTGTAGACTTGTTAATGACTTATAACACAGATTACTTCTACAGGTTCACATGGGTGGGGTGGGAACTCTACTTTTATGTATGACAATTTGCACAGGAAGTGAGTTTCCAGTTTGGGGTCACCGACTGCTAAGTGATAAAGCTCATGGAATGGCTGGAGAAATTGCTCAGTTAGTAAATCACCATGTAGACAAACACAAGAACCCAAGTTATATCTGCAGAACACAAATAACAAGCTAGGCATGGTCCTGTGAGCTTGTAATCCCAGGGCTGGGGAGAAAGACACAGGTGGATCCCCTAAACTTCCTGGTCAGCCAGTTAACCCTAATAAGCAAGCCCAAGCCAAGGAGAGACCCGGTTTCAAGACACGAAAGTGGATTCAACCTGTGGAGGAACAATATCTGCCATCACCTTCTCACTTTGGTGTGCACCTGGACATATGTGTGCATGCACACACACAAACACACACAAGAAATCCAACTCACTTTTAAATTAAGGTGTATCTAATCACCAAACACGTCGCATAGAGAATGAGGACAAAAATCTATTAATTGTCCAGGAGCCAATTCTTTCTATTTTTGTTAAACTAGAAGTATGCACATGATCAGACGGACAAGTATTTTTTTATGACTTGCATGTTTAAAACATGGGAATTAATCAGAGCCGTGCCATGTAGGAGGCCAAGAGGCTTTTGAGAGTACTATGGTTAACAATGGGAAAATAATTTTTTCTTGAAAATTTTTATTTTCATAATAGTCTTCACTTTGGTTTGAGGACAAATCTGAAACACTGTTGAGAAGAATAACCTTGGTGGCATTATAATTTTCTAATTAAATTTACTTTTCTGTATAACCAAATACTTACCTGACACCCTATAACATAAACTATAAAGATATTTCTTGGGTAAGCAAACACTTGCTTACGAGAGGATCTCCTGTGCAAATTTACTTTTACTGTCAACTCAAAATCATTACAATTGTTGGGGGGGGGACACCTAGCAGGGGAACAAGGGGTATTGTTACTTGAGGCTAATATAGATGTCAGTGTATGACATGAAATTTATTTGGGGGAACTTTTATTTTCCCCTCGGGAATCTCAGTATTCAGCAAAGGCATCTACCCAATTGCGCCATTCTGAATATTCAACTCAACTAATAGGAAAGAAAACTGGTATTTTGTAAAATGAGCCCACTCTTGCAGAGCTGGGAAAGTTGTCCTTCAGGACCAGTGAGACCACTTACGACATCGACGGAATGGTCTCATTTGGTTGCATAAAAACAGCTCCCTGAAATCCCTTTGTCTGGGACCCAGGAGCCCCAACTGTGTACCACATGTTCCGGGAGAAGTTGGGGGAAGGATGGTTTCTGGATCCCATACAGAGGCAAGCAGAAGACCATATGATTCCTACAGCATTTGGTTCTATTTGCAGAGGTGAATAACAGCTCGTTTTAAATAAAGTTAGGTAATGACCCCATAAATGGATGTTCACAAAAGATCAGGAATAATTTTGAAAAATCTTTCAGCAATGCCAGCTCACACTAGACATCATCCGTGCCTACAACATAGGCAAAGATCTAGTTAGAAACATCTAAAACCCCAAATTTGTTGTCTTGCTGTTTCCATAAGTATGGCTAATGGGTTAGGAGAAATAAACATTACTTTAAATAAAATATAACAATACAAATAACATTTCTGTATGCCCATTATGTCATCATTTAGAGATTACATTACCAGCCTGCCACAGCACTAATAGGTTGGCTTAACGGCACATTTGTAAGCATAAAACTGGAAATAATGTAAAATAGAGTCATTGAGTATGAGATTTTAAGGGAAGGGTTAACATAAAGTACAACAAAATGTAATTCTTTTACAATTCAAAATGCCCTCAAGAGAATTATAAAGCAAACGAACAAAATAAAATAAAGCTGATTATTAATTCAAGAAACCTCCATTCATTTATTTAAAGCCCAATTTCTTCTAAAATTCTCAGATTAGTTGTAGCTTCTTTTGGAACTCCACTTTGGCTCACAAAACACATGTACATTTTTAAACCAGTGTAGAGTTGAGTACCTTCTCTGTCACCCAGACTACGGCTGGAATGCTGTAGTCCAAGGATGCTGTTTTACAGTTATCCTTTTCTTATTTCTTATACTGTGTCCATTCTGTCTGCCCCAATGTTTTGTAGCGTGCTGGAATTGGGGAGCAGATTTCTCACTCCCCAGAGCATCCTAACGTCAAGTGCAGAGGATGATACTGGGTTCACTCAGGAACACGATAGATGGGGCAAGTGTTTTACTCTGTTGTGAGCCTCACAATTTATCCACAGGCAACCAGCTGAAAACTTAACCTAATTTCAGCATGCATCTATTATGGCCACTGTAGGGCATTGTGTACCAGATGATGAATTTTGCATGCTTATAGTGCCAGTTAGCTGTGTATTAGCATACAATCTCTCCTGGAGAACCCATATTTTTAGTCATTATCCGAAAGACTTCTCATCATCTTCTAAAATGACAGATGCATCCATTTAAGAATTTTCTGGGCAATAACAGGGGAAACAACAATGCTCAGGATTCTAGATTTGCTAAGTCAAGTGGTTAAAACACCAGATTCTCCTTTTAACCCCTTTTTGTTTCTCTCTCATCATTTCAACATACTTACTGCCCTGTGATTGGTCAAAATATTAAAATATTCATATAATTATGGAAAGGAGACTAGCTGCATTAAGCAAATGTAAGGAATTAGATTTGGGGTTATGTTTGGTTGTCCGCATGGCAATTAGATTTTGGAATATATTCATTTGTTTGTTGGCATGGCTACCATATCCCCTTTCCACTGGACCTCTCAGGACTACTAGAATCAGCCATGTTTAGTTTCCAATATCAAATCTCTCTCTCTCTCTCTCTCTCTCTCTCTCTCTCTCTCTCTCTCTGTGTGTGTGTGTGTGTGTGTGTGTGTGTGTGTGTTTGGCACATGTGGTTCTAGGAGGCTGTTTTCTGTGTATGGCATGGCGAAGCTCCCAGTTGTACCATTTACAGAATGTTTTCATGAAGCCCCGCCAAACTCTACACCTTCCACTTTAAATGAAAGAGCAAAGAAACAAGAGTTCTTCGATCCACCCTGCACAGTATCCCTAAACCCAATGCTCAACTTTTGAATATTTACCTTGATGTTACACCAAATATTATGGTGCTGCATTTAAGAAAACAGACATCATTCTATGCTTGTGTTTAAATAAGCTATTTTTCATTGAATGACGCTCTCTCACTTGAAGACGACTTGATATATTCTCTGGTTATTTTTATTCAGCCGCCACAATAAGATAAAAACTATATTCTTCAAATGTAAGAGCTAGATAGACAATCACAATGAAGGAAATAAAAACTATATTCTCTGGATGTAAGAGCTAGACAGACAAATGCCAAGTTCAGGGTCACAAAATGAGAGACAACTATGACCCTCTGCGTTTCAGTCTTAGTTTGTGTGTTGGTTGTTATTACTAGATGGGTAAATACTTTTGCCAAGGCTGAAGTATACTCCAAAAAAGAATTTTCTGGAAGAGTAAGCAAAAAACATTCAAGCAGGGTTGGTAAAAAGGGTGGGCTGATGACAGAAGCCCAGGTAGGCTATATTGCCAATCCACTGTGTGAGAGCTCTGTAATGGACCACGGTGGCTCTTTTGTTAACATCCATACTCTTTATTATGATCATTCATGTGCATACCCAGAAAGAGAGAGAAAGAAAGAGTGAGGAAGGAGAGGAACTTTTGATTGCAAAAATTACTGACCTCTCAATATATAGTTCTTTTTAGGGTTCTTACTAATTCATAAATCATTTTACTGCAGAAACAAAGTAAAGGAAATAACAAAGCACACTCTACTCTGATTTGATTAGAAAATTGGACTGAACTGTTATATTAGTAGATTTGTGTTGACAAAATGTCTCTGTCCTTAAATAACTTTGCATTCTTCCTCTCCCTTCCCCCAATGAATAACACGAGTCTGCTAGCAAGCACTGGTGAATTTGGGGACAGGCTTCTAGAGGAGTTGTGGCACTATGCTTGGAGAAAACAAACCAGCCAAACCATGAATGCCCAGCAGAAAACAAACTTCTTTACGAGAATGAACGAGCTCTTAGCTGTTCGTGTCATTTTTATAGAACACTAACTTCTCCATTCTGTGTCTTTATTGGATAACGTGATGCAGAAGAAAACGTATGATTTGTTTCCCTGGACAGTCTTTCTTACATAAAAAGAAAGGGAAAAAGAGATATCTTCCACTTACCTAAAAGGTTTGAAACTTTAAATTCTATTACCCATCAAGTTGGCTGGCAAAAACATCATTAGGCAAAGCACAGACACAGCAACATATTAGCAAAAGCTTTTTTCTCTCTCACTGAAAATGTACACTGCCAAAGAATCGGAGGTCTATCCAGAGCAGTGATACACAAGGATGTGCTCCTCCTCCCCCAGACATCTTCCCCCATCCTCTTCTAGTGGCTTAAGGTTTCATTCTCAACAGAGAGAGGTAATCTGTGTCTCTATGTATTTTATGTTGTGCAAAACTCTAAAGATACCTGAAAGAAAGGGCGCTACAATGTGTAACTTCACCCTTAACAGTCCCATAACCATGAGTCTTTCTGCCATGTCTAGACACTCAAAATACCCTACTAGAGAAATTAATGTTGCATTATTCAACTGATACATTTAAGCAACTTTTACTCACCTGGTAAAGGTAAGTGTATCTTTTTATTTTTATTATTTTATTTTACTTTATTTTATTTTTGAGACAGGGTTTCTCTGGAACAGTTCTAGCTGTCCTGGAACTCTCTTTGTAGATCAGGTTGGCCTTCAACTTAGGGAGATTTGCCTGCCTCTGCTTCCCGAGTGCTGGGATCAAAGGCATATGCCACCACAGCCAGCTAACATAGGTATGTATATCATAAGATGCAAAGTACCCATGGCTTCATTCTTTGTTATAGTTGCTACTTATGCATGTAGAATCATGACCTTAATTTCTAGAAGACTCAGACTGTTTGGCACAATATTTGTTGATTACAGATAAATATCTGTTTGAAAATCCAGTGAAACGGTTGTGTGTCAAAGAGGGTGAGTTCAGAACTGTTTTGTACCTACAGCCTTTATTAGTGGAATTCTAAATTACTTTATTATCTCTCAGAGTTTGATGCTGAGTTCAGATATATTCTTTCGTATCCATTTATACAAAAATCATCTTAAAACAAAACTATGTTTTTCTTCATAAAAAACCATTTCTTTATTTATAGAATATTTCTTTAGTACAGAAGACTGCTATATGCACAAAATGGAAGCTTCTATATTTTAGCGAACTATATACCAAAGGTCTATGAACAAAGATTATATGTGTCATGTTGCCTTCAACTGGTAAAAATATCCACAAAGCAATATAAAGAAAAACCTGTACTTCTTCTTCACAAGGGAAAGATTACATATTGTATCCCCAGTAACATTCAAATACACACCCCAGCACTGATGCATGCTATAGTGTTTCTCAAGTACAGTAGTAGCCTGTACAGAAGTGAAATTCCTATAGCCACTGGCTGACAACTTGTTTATATAAATCTTTGAATTAGAATGTTAATCAATTTTTCTTTTTTTCTGAACAGCTGAAAACTGAAACACATATTAAACTTTTCGGAGTATCACCTAAGGTCATTTAACATCTGGAATGGTCTTTAGAACAGTGTGTGTTTGTGTTTACAAAACTCCATGGACGGCTATTTCAGGATGCATGTGCCAGGCGATAAAGCTACCTGCTAGAATAAGGCAGTACGGACAGAGAAACAAACTGACAGAACAAACAAAACCACCCTCCATGGGGTAAAATCTGGGTACTTGAGCTCCACATGGCTATAGGCTAAGACACACTGGAAACTACATCTCGTCCATCCATGGCCTGCTCTTCTTAGCGGCCTCACAGGTACCTGATGCTCCCTGGAGATTATGTCACATTTTCTCTGTCAAAGCATGATGCCCAACAATGCAGTTGTTGGCTCCGAGTGCTATTTTCTTGATTGCAAAATACGGAATTGATGTGTTTCATGGGAGCATCTTCCAAAACAAATTTGCCAAAACAGTCTGTGCTTAGATTAACACAAGAAGCATTCGTCACCTGCAACTTGTGAAAGTGTGACCATAAAACTCATTTTAAGGTAGTTTTTAAAATCACCTATTCCTCTGATGAAATACATCAGCTTCATCTGTTCCTTCCTGATCCAACGAAACCACATCGGCTTCACATTCACAGGTTAAAATTCCTTTTTCAATGACCAAACCACTCCTTAGTTTTTGATCCAGCTTCCAAACAAGTTTGCAACAACTGGGACTAGCCAAACACATCAGTGTACTTTACGGAGAGTGACGTAGTCTCTCTCAGGAAGGTCAGAACGCACACAGACAAGCACCAGCCCTGTTGTAGACAACAGGGTCACATGGAGTTTATTAACTTTTCAGGTGGATTATGCTTGTTATTAAACTAGAAACCAAATTAAGTCTCCATTTTTCTTACTGACTTTCACTACCACCATCTTACCAAGGGCTGCGGAGAGGAAGAAGGGAGGTGTATGTCCCCGCCTCTGACTCTCCCATCTAAAACCTGCGTTTGGTGCCTTTGTATTTTTGGAGATGCTCCTTTCTGAACTAATTATGACACCTTTACAATAGGGAGTTTAGATTTAATTACCAAACTTTTTAAAACACCGCATTATATAGGTCAACTGAGGACGCACCTTCCTCCCGAAACAAAGGGAGCTGGGGTAATAGGATTTCAGATTTCATAGGAGAAACGGCAAAATCTGTTTTGAGACTGTCATTTACTGTAACACAAATCAATATTAAATGCTTTATGCAGGAAGCACACTTTCAGAAAATGGGCCCGAGAGCTTCCTGGGATCCAGCCCTAATTACTCCAGCAGGCTCTTGCCGTTTCTCTCTCTCCTCAATTATTTACAGGGCAAAAAAAAAAAAAAAAGCCAAATGGCATTGCATTAGCTATATTAAATGCTATGTGCTTGGTTTCTAACTTACTAATGGTACATAAAAATTACTAAGGTAAATGTTGCATAGAAACATGGATTTTTCTTCTTCTTCTTCACCTGAATGTGTGTATTTATAATTTATGGAGTTAAGTGTTGAATAGACTGTCCTTCAGGCACCGGAATACTGCATAATTTAAATAAGCGCATTAAATATATAACACATCTAAAAGGTAGCACATTGATTACGTTACAGAATTTCTTCCAACAGCTTCGGCATAGCACACGGGTGCGGGCAGCACACACACAAACACACACTCACACGCCAGGCAAGCGTCTCCCTCAAGTTCTTCAAACAATGACATGACAACCTCATGGAGCCCAACAGTGGTGCTCTCAGTTGCCAGTGCCTAGCCAGCCCTGGCGATCTAAGGCAAGAGGGAATGGCGAGAGAGCCTCAAGGAGGTCTTTGAGTGCTGGGAAATGTCTGGCCTTTTTCCATGGACAAACACTAAGGTATGCTGTAGGTACAGAATACCATGGACCACACACACCGAAAGGAAGAAAGCTTTCAAGGTTGAATCACAGATTATTGGTACCAGGGCAGAAATACCCATCTGCCTGCAAGCAATCCCCTCAAAAAGTTTAAACGCTGCATCCATACCTGATTCTTTTGTGATCTAGAAGGGCATGCTAGGTGTTAATTACCAGAGGAGGCTAGTGTACCCACCGACACCTTCTGCTTTCCCTAACTACAGCAGATGTTTCCATGGTGGATAAATGCGCTTTTCGTGAACCCAGACAATTTTTAAAATTAGTTTAGGAGGGATCGAACTGTTGTGAAATTAGCATAGGCCCATCAACAAAGTACGCGGGGTCCCTGGAAAGCCAGCCATAATTTCTATGGCTACATGTCATCAGCTATCCTTACCCAAGAGTGTGCCGAGGCCACTTTTGAGCAGAACTGAAAATCACTCTGTCGTAAACATATAAAGACAGTTAAAAAAAAAAAGAGGGGAAAAGTAAATACAAAGTCACTTCTTTCTGCGCATCGAAATCTGCCCATTGTCCCTCCCTAAGTAAAAGCTACAGAAAAGATTAAAAGGGACATCAATGAACGTGGAGTGAACTTTGGCCACTTTTCTACCCAAAACACCAGCGTAAAAGTGGAAATCAGTAACCAGGTGAAGTGCCACACCGCACAAAGATCAGAGGCAAGGGGCGGGCGCGCAGGGCCCGAGGCGGGGAGGAGACGGTCCCGGCCCCCTCCGGCCACATTCGTCGCGCGCGCGGGAGCTGGAGGGGAGTCCCGCGGGGCGGGGCGGGGTGGGGGGTGCCGAGCGCCACTCCCGGGGACCCCAGAGTTACCGCCCGTAGGGCGAGGCCCTGGAGAGGTCGGAAAGCCATGCCACTAGCGGGTCCTGCCGCTGGCCCCCAAGCGTCTGCCAGCCGCTAGCCCTAGCTGGACGAGGGGCGCCGCGAGGCCGAGAGACCCTCCCCTCCTCGCCGGCCAGGAAGGGGCCGGCGGTCCTTTCCTGTCTAGTCGCTGCTCTCCCCCCTCCCCGCCCCGCGACTTTCTGTAACCCGATCGCCGCGATCTGCTCCCCGGGAAGCCGCCGCCCCGCGCGCAGCCCGGCTCTGCCCAGGCCAGCGCTATAGTTAGCAACCCCAGCAATTGCGCCCGGGGACGGCGGGGTCGCCGCGCGCCCCTCCCCAGCCCGGCCCGGCGCGAGCCCCTCTTTTGGTGACCCTTCCCCGCGCCTCCTTACCTTGGCTTGCAGATACTGGGGGTAATAGTAGGTGGCGTACTGAGGGTACATCTGCTGTTTCCACACTTTGCCCATGAAGCTGGAAGGAAGCCTGCTGTGCAGGGTCGCAGACACTTTGGGGTTTCCAAGTCCCGATCTCTCCTGCCTCTCCCTTTCCGGAGGCGGCGGCGGCGGCTGCCTCGGCGGCTGCTGCTGCCGCTGCTCCACCTCCCAACCGGGACCAGACGACGTCCTCCTCCTCCTTCTACTCCTCCTCCTCCTTCTGATCTTCCTCCTCCTCCTTCTTCTCCTCCTCCTCCTTCCAGGCAGACAGAAAGACACTGCAGAGCGCAGAGGACACCCCGGACAGGGCGCTCCCAAGGAGTTTCCTCTGGGAGCCCGACTGTGCCCGAGCTGCCAAGGGCTGGCGCGCTGGCCGCGCTGCGCTCCCGGAGCAGGCTGAGCCGAGCTAGGAGTGATCAATACAAGTGGAAAGTACGGCGGCGGCGGCGGCTGCGCTCGGTGCCAGGCGACATCTGGGGTGGGTGCGCCCGACAACGAGAGGGGAGAGGGGCTGGCTGCCGAGGCCGCGGGGGAAGGGCGGTCGGGGGCGGGGCTTGGGCGCCGCCGAGCCCGGGACCCGCTGGAGGTGAGGGCTGACTTTTCCACCACTCCTCACCTCCCAGGCTCGCAAGAAGACGCCCAGAATCCTTGGGAACCGCGATCGCTTTGTGTCGGGGGTGGGAGTTGGTTTGGTGGACCCTGCTTAAGAACTGCCTAGAAGGCACCTCTGGCTTTCCCGAGTTTTTAATTTTCGTAAGGAAGAAGGGAGGTAAGGTGGCGGAGAGAGGAAATCAGATTGATCTCTCACTTCCCCTAAATCCCCCGACCGGTTATTTTTTTCCCCCACAAAGGAAAATGCTTCAATGCCGGACCACAAAGCTGGAGCCAGGACACCTGGGTTCTGTTCCACCCACACACCAGGTCACAGCACTCATTTTCTAAGTGACCTTGGGAAGGTTAGTGTCCTTCAGTTTGGTTTTCCCAGATGTGAAATCATGCCCTTTGCATAGAGAAGACCACACACACACACACACACACACACACACACACCCCACACACACACCACACAACAACCTAAGGCGAAGATGCCGAAAAGGGGCAGAATGTTATTACAGGACACAACATAGTCGTTCTCCCTGCCTTTTCTAATGCTGCCAGTCTGTCAACTCCCACTCAGGGGCAAGGAAACTCCCTGAGTTTGGAATATTTTAAGGCCATTTTGAAAGTCACGCTGGCATATTGTTGCAGCGTGCTTCGGTGACACATAAAATCAATCTCTCTTTCTGCTTCTCTCCATCTCTTAATTGTCTCAGCTCTAGACAGCCCCAGACGAGCAGCGGTTCACTTCACTACATAACTGGATAGAATTTAATGGAGTTAATTGGTCCCTGAAGTTGCCTGCGGAAGACTTTTATATTCTAGCTAAAAAAGAGACAATACGAAATGTACAACAGGATGGGGGGGGGATGTCCCTAAGTTGGTGTCCTTGCACAGCTGATAAAAGGCAAAGAGAAAAACATTTATTGGACAGAACTCATTTGCTTTGTTTTGCCCTTTATTTGGAGTCACTTCTCAGCACAAGTAAATCCAGCAGTACAGAGATGCATGATTTTCTTCAATAGTCGGATCTTTATGTGATTACTTTGTAAGACAGACTTCGAAATTGATAAAACAGCGAGCTGGAGCCCTTATCTTTTCTATGATTTAGGAAAGTTTCTAGGTCATACTTTTTTTTTTGACAAAAGTAAAAGAGATATAGTTCATGCGAGCACAATCCCGACATGTCAGGAGGCAGCTCATGTACATCCTCATCCATCCTTATAAAATCTCACACGAAATCGGGTTTACTTCATTTCTGTCACATGCTGGGCACTGTGGAGATTAATACCAACCTGCAGGTTAGGATGTTGCCCTGTCTAACGAGGTGAACGTTACTCATATTGTTTCAACATAAGAACGATTTAGTTTGTAAGGTAAAAACTCACTGACCTGATGTGCTAGAGGCCCAGAAAGACTGGGAATAATGCTTTTGAAGGAGTGACTAGCTGGGGGAGAATTAAGTTGAGAAAGAACTCAGTAGGTCTTGGTTTGCAAGACATAGGAAATTGCAGAAGTTAGACGGTTCTACTTACTATTTTTTCCCTCTTGGATGATGAAAATTGAGTCCATTTTCAAGAGCCCAAAAGCATACCCAGACTTAGATAGATGTTTGATTTATGACAGAGCCAGTATTTCAGGACAGTGGGCAGAAAAAAATGAACTTTTCAATAAATGATTTTGGGTCAATTGGCTATCCACATGGAAAACAGGAAACCAAAGCCCTGGCTCACAATGATCAAAGTCAGGGATTCTCCAGTTGCATTGAAGATTACTTGTAAAAACCAAAATCACAAAGCTGTTAGAAGACAATACAGAGGGGTAGCTACTCAGTCCTGATGTGGGGAAAGATTCATAAGGGAAAAGAGAGTGCAAGATTATTGAGATCCTGCCGGGCGATGGTGGCGCACGCCTTTAATCCCAGCACTCCGGAGGCAGAGGCAGGTGGATCTCTGTGAGTTCGAGACCAGCCTGGTCTATAGAGCTATTCCAGGACAGGCTCCAAAGCCACAGAGAAACCCTGCCTCGAAAAACCAAAAAAAAAAAAAAAAAAAAAAGATTATTGAGATTCTTGGTTTGTAGAAGGAGCAAGAAAATTAGCTACAAAATAATTACTTTTACAAATAACTACAAAAGGTTAATATGCATAATATACAGAGAGCTACTCAAAATCAATATGAAAAAGAGAAACAACTTGTTAGAATAAAAGATTTTTTAAAAAATATGTATTCATAAAGGAATAACAACAAATGTTCAACCAACATATGAAAAGATACTAACAGTCAATTAGTAATACGGTAATTACAATAAGATATCATTTTATTCTTTTTGGCAGACTGGCAAAAACAAAATAAGAGCTATGAAAATAATAACAGCCGGTGAAGGAGGGAGAAGAGAAATTATCAAGAGCATTGGATATTAGAAGAAGCATAAGATGCGCCAATGCAGAACGTAGTTTGCCATTATCCAACTTTATTTGCATGTATCCTATAACGCAGTTGCAGGTGCATACACATTATAGGCTCCTCTACACACCAGGAGATGTGCAAAGGAATATCCACACAACACTAAAAATAAATGTCCACCAACCTTGCAATGGTTTAAAAATCCTGGTATATAGGCACAAGGTGACAAAAAGAAAATTACAATTAAAAGCATCAGTCCACATCATTTCAAGTTTAGTGCTGTGCTTAGAAGCAAGTAAAGTGGCTGGAGAGTTGGCTCAGTGGTGAAGAGTGCACCCTATTCTTTCAGAGAATCTAAATTTTGTTCCTAGAATCCAAGTTCTGGCTCCCAACCACCTGCAACTCTAACTACAAGAGATGCATCACCCTCTTCTGGCCTCCATGGATTCCTGTACTCAAGTGTGCATGCACACACACACACACACACACACACACACACACACACACGTGTGCGCGCACACATGCACGCATGCACTCACACACTTATTTTTTAAATCTATTTTAAAAGAAGTAGCAAGTCGATAACATATAAAACACGATTCCATTTTTTTTTTGTTTTGTTTTTTTCGAGACAGGGTTTCTCTGTAGTTTTGGAGCCTGTCCTGGAACTCCCTTTGTAGACCAGGCTGGCCTCGAACTCACAGAGATCCTCCTGCCTCTGCCTCCCAAGTGCTGGGATTAAAGGCGTGCACCACCAACGCCCGGCCATGATTCCATTTTTATGATCTTCAAAAGCAAAATGAAAAACAGTATTAAGAATAAGCATATAAATAATTTTTAAAGCTTAAATAAAAACATAGGTGATAATAACATAGAATTTAGAACAATGATTCTCTCCACAAGGGCAGAAGGTTAGGAGTACTCAGGAAGGAACCAAAGATGACCTGGACTATAGAAGTTTAGGAATATATTTCAGTATATTCTTTTTGAGTGGTCCATAGACCTTGTGTGTGTGTGTGTGTATTTGTGTGTGTTTGTACATATGTGTATGTATATATATATATATATATATATATATATATATATATATGCCACATCTCACCCTAATACATTTCTAAAGCAAAAGTATCATTGCTTCCAAACAAATGCAAAGGCGCCAACAATAGAATAATAATCTTTCTTTTCCTAACACCTACTTTGGACTTACATTATTTTGTCATACTTGCATGCATGCAGGTTTACACACACACACACACACACACACACACACACACACCACTTTTATTTCCCTGGAGTAATTTAAAGGCTATCTCTAACACCAGCAGTTCACAGGTAATTTTAAGACTCACCCATTAACAAATAAGAATAGTCTCTAATTTTATCACATCTAATACATTTAGAAAAAAATTTGTTAACAACAGTTAATTCCCACTGACTGCTCATTTTTCCTCCGCTGTCAAAAATCCCTTTATTTAAGTCTCAGTGAAATGATGGTGCATATTAAATTTGGTTTATATGCTCCTGAGCATCTTAATATCTAAAACCTCACCCCAATCAGTTTTTAAATGGCTTGTTATTTGTTGAAGGATTTAGAACACTTGTCCTATAGAAGTTTTCACCTGACTGACTGCAACATCACAGTCGTATTTTTTTTTTTTTTGGTTTTTCGAGACAGGGTTTCTCTGTAGCTTTGGAGCCTGTCCTGGAACTCCCTTTGTAGACCAGGCTGGCCTCGAACTCACAGAGATCCTCCTGCCTCTGCCTCCCGAGTGCTGGGATTAAAGGCGTGCGCCACCACGCCCGGCCACAGTCGTATTTTAAGTGATGGTTGAGCTCTGAAAGTTTGACTAGATGCAGATTCCCTTTGGGGGAACTAGCTAGTTCTAACTAACTAACTAACTAACTAACTAACTAACTAACTGGGTGTGTGCCCTGAGTGACAATCAAAGATGTGATGGCTGATTGTTTTGTTCTTAGTGATAGTATTAAAGTTTATTAGAAGTGCGGTGGCTGTCAGCCTGACTCACTCATTATAAAGATCCCCATGAACCATCCATTGGCTAGTGTAATATTCAGAAGTTAACCAAACAGTATTTCACTAGGAGCAGAAACTTGTAGCATTCTGCCTGGCACTTATTTGGAAAGTGTCTATGGAGTTCTTTCTCCAATTCTTTCGTTAACTTAAATAACTTTTCCTCCATCTGAGAAGTTCAAAACAGTTTTTGTTTTTGTTTCCATAGGGAAATTTAAAGATCATCATTTTGAACATCTTGATTTCATGGACTTTTATCAATTTAGGTGGTTTCAGTACTTGGCCATCATCATTTTGGTAGATGCTCCCATCTTTGTTCAATGGGAGCCCATTGAATTAGCTCCTAGTCACATTTATTGGACCCAAATAGTCTTTTGTAGTTGCGGCTGTGTTTTTCCTTTTCTTTTCTTTTTAGCATATTAAGGTTGTTCCAGGTTTTCTATGACATTTTGTTTCGATTTTAAGTAGTCATTTGTGAAGAAAACCATGACTTGCTTTAAGAAAAATTTTAAATCATATTGCTTTTAAAAACAAATCACAATAATAACAAAGTGTTTAAAATATATTCTGTGTGCTTACCACATTTGGAGCAAGGAGCTCATGAAAGTTTCCAGATGAAACGTGGTATTTGGATGACTTCTGGAAGGGACTAACCAAATAGCAGAGTGCTTTTCCCTTTGGGTTTGTGTTTAATCAGTGTTGAAGAAGCGTTTTCTATGAGCAAGACACTGGGAAGACAGTGTAATTGGTCTGTGCTCCATGAGACTTCCGGTCAAAGATAGTGACAGAGTTGAGATAGTGGCAAAGCTCAGTTAAAATCTACAAAGAAAGCAAAAGAATCAGGAGGAGGCTGGGAACCTGGGTTAGGAGTTTTAAGCCATGGAGGGAAAGTCCCCACAGGGGTATCTAGTAAGGATGGATCAGCAGCAAGGATTTACATGGGTGGAAAGTTGAAGGTTGTGTTTCTGCAATAAGACAACCTGGAGGCAGAAACTGGTTTTTCTAGGCTCTTCAAATTAGTTTCACTTATAAACAAAGGTAAACATTTTTATTACAGTAAATCATAAGCAGACTAAACAAATTATTTTAGATTAATGCCCTTTTCTTCTGATGCCATTTGTCTGAGAGTATCGAAATAAGTGACGGATAAAATTAGCCATTTTCCTGCAAAAAGCTCCTGTGCTCAGGCCTTCGTGGGCTATCCGTGGGGCTTCGACTCATGAGAAAAAAAATACTTTATGCAAAAAGTAGAAACTGCTGTTTGATAGGTTGTCTTCCTTCCATACTCCATGATGAGATATGTCTACAAAACACTTAAAGAGAAGTGCCTTGAGGATTCGGCATGACAAAAGTCTGCCTGCCACACACAGATGCCACTTCTTAGAGGGCTGGAAGAACAGTAATGCAGATGAAAGGAAGCAATGTCCTGAATCAATGATGGGCTTTTGTCATGAACGGGGAATTTTGTTTTGTTTGGTTGGCTTCACAGCCATTAAGAAGGGTTGTCTGTATATCTTCTGGTCTGATGTTTGCGCATGCTTGTACTTGGTCTTATTTTGTGGAGCCCTGAGTTAGACATGGCAAACCTTGAATGTAACCAGGGGCGATTTTCTCACTTTAGACTTGAGGGCAGGAGGATGGCAGTCTTGAGGCCACTTACGCTACATAACAAGACTTTGTCTCAATACAAAACTCCTGCCAAAACTAAACATCAAAAGATTGCCCTGAACACTGTGTGTTGTAGATAAAGAAGAGGGGTTTGTTTATAAATACTGATGTACATTTTGGAAGACCATGAAGAGGAATATAAGACTTCTTAGAGTGGCCATGCCTCACCGGATTCTGAGATGCACTGATCGTTCTGACTTTTTAGCACAACTCCCGACTCGTGTTCCCTTTCTAAGACTGCACAGTTATTTTTGTCGTCAAGTTCTCCTTTCCCATCCATTCTGGCTTCTTCCGGCTTTCTTACTGTGCAAATCCAACCAGCTCTGGACTTCCGGGCACCTTTCAGAGTTCTTCACCTGGCTCACTTTTACTCTCTCCTTCAGACTTTCTTTCTTGGGTGTGGTCCCCTCTCCCACAGCATCCAGTGTGAGCTGTTCTCTGAACTTTATTCATATGAACCTACCTAGAAGATAGGGATATGATTGATTGAAACAAAGAAGACATAGAGTTAAAGCTGGGAGGATTCTGGGCAAAAAGATTAGGCTGTGTGTATGTTATCTACTCCTGCAAGTATAACCGAAAATTACGAATAGTTCATCATGACTTAGAATGAAAAGCATAGAGCACCACGGTTTGAATGTTTCTCAGATTCCTGTGTTGAAACTTAATCCCATTTGTGATAGTGTAATGAGGTTGAATCTTTAGAATGCAATAAAAATCATAAGGGCTATATCCTAATTGTAGTAATTACCGATTGCTGTTTGATAATTGCTTCCTGAGTTCAGCCACTCAACATGCATCCCTTCAGATGGTTTTGGAGGGCCAGGGATTTAGGGGTGTGCCTTAGCTGGCTCAGAGTCACTTGTGAACTCAAGTAGATCTTTTGGAGAACTTGCCTGAAAGCTTGTCTGAAGCCTACGTATTCAGTTCCAGGCTGTTCATTGATAGCCTGCTTAGCTTGTGCCTATCTGTGGGAATACTCACTCATGACAGGATAGCTAACTGCTTCAAAAGGGAATGACAAACAGGGCAGGGGACTAAGTACGTGGCTCACCAAGACAGAAGCTGTGGTGTCTCTGATAGCCTCATCTTAGAAGTGAAATGCGTGCAGCTCTGCCTTATCCTAGGAGGAACACCGTGGCGATGGACTGACTACACATGGAGGAGGTAGGACGTTAGAAGTTGTGTTGGAGGTTGATCACCACAGCAATGTGTACTAAGATCATTTCTATTACTTAACTGCTCTGCACACTCTAGCCGCTCATACAGTAAACACCATATGTCACATGGGCGCTAACTCCAAAGGTTACTCGTTAGGCATTTGTTCCCTGTTCCCCTCTTCTCCTCGCCTATGAAAGCCAGCAGTCTGCTTTCCCTTTTTCATTTACTAATTGTGAATATTTCTTTTAAACACAGCCATACATCACACGACCTTTGTGCCAGTCTCCTTGCACTTGGCATTCTGCTTTGCTGATTCATTCTCAATAGAGGGTCAGTGCTTTATTCCTCTCAATGGCCGAATAGAATTCTGCTACATAGACATACGTATATCGCATTTGGTCTGCGCGTTCGTCTGCTGATGGATATTTAAGTTGGTTGCATCACCGGCAACTGTGAACAGGGCATATGCACGTACTCTTCGTTATTTGTGTTTACAGTCATCCTGATTTTGAGATACCAGTAGACATCCTAGTGACTGTGGATATTGGTATCTGTGAGCCTCCGTTTAAGAGGAAAGAACAGAGATGGACCGAGACTTGGGAGTCAGTCGTGGTGTATGGATTGTAGTAAAAATTAAGAGAGAGGATGGGATCGTCTCAGGAGAGAATGCACGCACACAAAGCAATGGGTCAGAGGAAGAAGTAGAGCTGCAGTGTTTATAGTATGCAAGAATTAAGTTAAACATCTATGTATGGTCTTATTTAACATCAAATGTTCACATAAGGCAGAGATCCTCAATTGCCATTGACCTCTAGACCTTGTAGAATAATGTTTTCCTTAAATAACACACACACACACACACACACACACACATATAATATATTCATATATATTAAAACAATTTTGTTACCAAGAAATCTCTCCCTCCTAGGTGCTCAGAATGTAATTTATGGCATAAAGAACACACCTTCATCCCTGTAGAACAAGAATAATATTTAGTCTATGCCCCACGAGACAAGTCACTCCTTAGACATCTTTTCTATTGACTAAATAGCCCAGGATGTTAATCTTTTAATATTTTCTAACAGTGCGATGTGTTCTCTAGGTCTCCTGTAATGGGTCGCCTTGTGATTCAGTGGGAGACTCCGAGGTGTCAAACGGGTTCTGTCATCTCATGTGCTCTGCCAAGGTCCTGCAGTCTACCTCCCTTTGAGGGACTACCGTGTGATGTTGCTATTTAGAAAGGGAGCAGGACAAATTTCTATTGATGCATGAGTATCTTTGACTTGTTCCACCATGACCTCAAGTCCCTTTATTTGCCTTTATATCTGTCTTCTCATTCCTCCTACTGCATCAGTAGGGACTATTTTAATTTCTGAACATCAGTTAATGCTTCCTTCTCAGTTTTTCTATTAAAATGCTTTGTTTCACACATACCTCTGTAAACACTTTAAATTTCCTCCTTGTATTTTTAAGTGTTAATAATCATGTCATATTTTCTATCTTCCCAGAACTGAGAATTTTCCCAATTTCATTTTGTCCCTAAAAGGAGACAGTGAACAACACTGGGGATCTAAAAGTCACCCTAGTGTAGTGGCTTTCAATTAGATTGCTACTAAGCTGTCCCCCTGCACTTTGGGGGATATTATTCTCCATCAAATTATGTTCCGAGGATTGCATGAACCTTTCTACGTCTGTAACCCTCTCCCTCTAATGGATATTGTAGCATAAGCAAGACTGTAAATCTGTCTAGAGAGCTAAATTCCATCTCATATAAATGTCAATTGTTTCCATTTCCTGCATGCACGATGGAGAATGCAGTGATTGTAAACCACCACCCCCCCCCCCCCCGCCGGTCAGGACTTTCTGCACTTGGTATATGCTGTGATCGACACACCCGTGATAACGAAATGCAAGTAATCCCGTGTTGTCAACATGCTTGTGATGATACTTTCTGGACATGGAGAATGCTGGGCGTAAGAGGGGGGGAACCTAACCTAGCGCTCAGAAGGACACCCCTGCATCCTGGTGCTTAGAATGAAGTAAGTTAGATGCCTAGGTAATGCAATTGTGGGGTTATAGTGTGCATGGTGATTGGGGTATCCCCACTCTTTGAAAGGCTGTCCTTTTCTGTTCTGAGAGGAAAGAGCCAGCACCTCTTTGTGCTGTGCAGGAAGACTAGAGTGGCTGTACATTTCTGGGTTGCCAACTTATTTTGTCACTTACTAAGCCCGTGGGTAACTGGAGCTGGCACAGAATGGGCAAAGTATGCCTATCCATTTCTACTCCGTCATTTTCTTGTTGGTTCACGTTTGACTTTCATGTCTTACAGTTGGTGTGTCTCACACAATGTCAGCCACTTACAGAACGTTATCTACTTAATCCCCACAATCTCCCTGCTATGTAGGTTACTAGGTTCGAATTGGCAGACGACAGGACAGCTCTGTGTAAGGTTACATCTAAGATTACATCTCGCCAAAGCTTCAGGGTAGAGAAATCAGGACTGGAATGGATTTTACACTCAATGCCTAATGCCTTATTTCACTGTAAGCAAAGAGTAAACAAAGACATGACTTTTCGGTTTAATTTCATAATTAGTTTGGAAGTTAGTAAGTGCACTTCTATAACATTTTCTTTCTAGCCATCCTTATCTTTAGGAAGCTTTTACTGATAGGTTTAGATTGTTGTAACAATAAAAAAATACAGCATTTCAGCTTCAGGTTCCATAATTCTCATGTGATATTCCTTTCATTGTATCTTTTCTCTTCCCTTCCTTCCTTCCTTCCTTCCTTCCTTCCATATTTATTTATTTATGTGCTACTGGGATCAAAGTCAAATGCAACACTACTGCCAAACCACGCTTCCATTCCATTTCTTCTTTTAAATGTGCGTGTCCCACGTGGTAGAGCTTTTACAGTTATCCTTGTAGAAATGGTGCAATAGATAACGCTTGCTAAATGTTCAGTCATTGAAAAAATTCTCAAATATATCTCAGTGACATTTAAATAGCAAGAATATACCTGGCTTTCGAAAATTAGCATATAGTCAAAGAAAGAAAGCAAAAGAAAGACTAAATGATTTTTTTTTTCAAAGAAAACAAATTCCCTTAAAAAGCAACCTTCTCCGCGGATCTTTAGAAGGTTCACTTTCTCAAAGTGAAGAGCTACTCTCAAAAGCATGTGAATATCTTCAGCCCTTTGTGGTATGATCATGGCTGCCACAATGCCTGTGCCAAACAATGCCAGTCATAGATTCTAGGTGGCGTTCAGTTACAGAAAGCCACAGGAGTGAAGACCGTGTTACTTTTCAGATTCTGGTGGCTAGCGAAATTTCAGAAGGGGTTTCTCTCATCCACTGGCGTGTGTCCAACTCCAGACACTGCTAGAATCATGGTTTCCTCAGAAGTCAGGCGTGTGTGCAGTCATTCTAGTCCTTCTGAGGCCACACCCCAGCCGGGCCAGACAGATGAGACTATATTTAACAAGATGCAGGACCTGGGAGTGTCCCTTATTCTCTCAGCAACTCCACTGTCTACTTTACTTTTTACTCTATGAATGGAGAAGCTCTGCACATCTCTTAAACTTTGTGTCTAATCCTGTAGACATCCTTCATGAATTTAAATGTAAAGAAATAGTAAGTAGAGATTAAAGAGACAAATATATTTCCTATTTTCTGTGGCATTAGCTATCCTAGCATAATGTCAAGTCATACCATTATAGCATATACTATCAATACTTTCTATGAATAGTCTCAAGTTTTAAAAGTGTAAATACAGATGTTAAGTGTCTGGAGACATTTGACTAGAAAGAAATGGTGTTTAAGAGGCTTTACTCATCCCAATGACTTCTTTCTTGCTCCAGTGGAATTAGCTTATATCTAAGGTACACAGTAGTGACAACCCCCCACCCCGTCCACACACCGAGTTCAATTCTATTGTTGTCAAGTCAGGTTAGACAGCTTTAAAGAGAAAACAAACCACTACCTATCGTTCTGTTCATTTTCTGCTAATTGCTTCCCATCAGCTTTTATTTTACTTCCTTCCAATATAAGAAAGTCAGGCAGGAGAGATAGCTTAGTCGATAAAGTGTTTGCCTTGCAAGCATGAGGAACAGAGTTCGATCCTCAGGACCCTTGTTTTGTTTTCTGTTGTTGCTTATTTGTTTGTTTGTCTTTAAGCCAATTGCGGTGGTTGAAGCTTATAATCCTGACATTGAAAAGCATGAGAAATGACAGCCTAAGTTGTCTGGTGATTTCTACATGTATGCATTCACACACGCACGTGCATGGATCCTAGACAGAGAGACAGATAGATTGATGAAAGGTAGGTAGATACATACATACATATATACATAGATACTTAGATAAGTGATAGATGGATGATAGACAGATATTAGATAGACACATAGATAATAGATAATCAGAAAGCTGAAAATTGGAGGAGACTTGAAAAGATGAAGAGCAGTCAAGGACAGAAGTGGTGATTTAACCCCTACCCGATGAGTGTCCCTTCGCTGTCATCTGCCTGTGTTCTCTGCTGCCCAGGCTCCAGTTCACAGCCCTCACTTCTCTAGGAGGCTCTCCCCAGACCTGCCTTTTCACAGCGCCTGGTACCAATCGCGTTCATTTAGCCTAGTCCCCTTAATAAATCAACCTACAAAACAGATTCTTTTCCTCCAGTATCAACATTCTGATAGGCCTGTTTTCCTCATCAAATTTCTGTCTTAAAGACTGTGAACAAAAATGTAGACATCCCTTTCATCCCTGCCTTTCTGTCTGCTTGTTTCTGTACTGAAACGGATATGCAGCCACAGGTACTAGATAAGAAACGTCAATGCGATCGAATCATTCTGCACATGATTAATTTTGTTGTGAGCCAAACAGAATCTGTTTTCTGGGCTCTTCTGGCAGCCACAGTCGGAAGCTCTCTTTTCTCTGAAGTCATTTGTTTCTGTGTAATAAAGTATGTCTTTGTCGGAACAATTGGTTTCTCCATTCATGCCACAGCACCTTCAGAGATTTCCAGAATGATAACCCCGTTCTGAAGGAAAGAGCGCCTCTCAACTTGTCTTGTCCTTGTCCCTTGACTTATGAAATTATTAAATCAGTCATACCTTAGGTCGCATGCTCTAACCAATTTTCGAGAGGTAACATTAGTGAGATAGAGCAAAGACGACACAATAAGAGATGAAGACAACACAGACAAGAGTAAATCTCTCTCATAGGCTCTGGTAGACTATCCACAGACTCCCCAAGGGCACTGAAATCTGGTATTTTATGAGTATCCGGGAGCCAGATGATCTGCAAATACTACTAATTGGTTAATAGGTCTGCAGACTCAGGAAATCTAATGCAAGATGAATTTGCTGATTGCATGAAGCTATAGCACAGTCTCTTGACAGTGCATATACACCTGCTTTTGGTAGGTTCGGGTCTGGAGTCAGAATTACACTGGTTCTTTGCTTAGTTACTTAATTTTTCTGGCTTTATTGAGGTGCTATAAACAAATGACAGTGACATGCATGTTCAGTGTGAAATGTGATTTTTTTTATTTACCTTCCTTTTGAAATGATCACCACAACTGTGCTAATTAGAACACTCATTGCTGCAACCATTACCTTCATGTTGCTATTACGGAGCCTACACTGAACTGCTGCGTGGTCACAGGGTAAAGCTACTTAACTGTGGCATGAATAATAAAAAACCCAGAGACAGATATTGGTGTTCAACCTGAGGATCAGAAAAGAAAAGCACCCAAGTCACTAGAGAGACTCTTATCGCTTTGAAATCTTCAGACTGAAAGAGAGCGAGTTCCTGTTTCATCCCACCTTATATTCCTCACTAGTGCTGGGATTGAAGGCGTACACCAGCACTGTCCAGCCTTTATGGCTAACTAGTGTGGCTGCTGGGATTAAAGGTGTATGTGCCACCACTGCCTGGCCTGTATGGTTGACTAGTGTGGTTGCTTTACCCTGACCTTCAGACAAGCTTTATTTATACAAACATAAATGACATAACACTATAATTCTCCTTCTTGTCTAAAATAAAAAAGAAGACTATAACTAATATAAGAAAACTATACACAATAAGTACAATAACTATATACAAATATGAAGGCATTAAATACATCAGCAATGTCTAGTCCTTTTGTAGGCAGAGACTACTTGTTTGTTTCCCAGATGCCTAAACCGGAATAATAACACAGAAACTATATTAATTACAACACTCTTTGGCCAATGCCTCAAGCATATTTCTAACTAGCTCTTAAATCTTAATGCTATGGTTTACTGGGTAAAGTTCCAAGTGTTTTTATCCTTCAGCAGCTACATGGTATCTCTTTGACTCTGCCTACTTTCTCTTTATATCTCTGTTCCCACCTGGCTTTACTCTTTACTAAGCCATTGGCTGAAATATTTAAAACTAGTCGTTGCTTTTTAAAAGTAGATTCAATAATCTTCCTTTTTTTCTTATCATATTTATATTTTCCCTTTTTTCTTTTCAGAGTAAATTCAGTAATCTACTCTTTTATTCTGTCACTTAACCTCCATTGTGCCTCAGTTTCCTCACTACAAGATAAGGAAGATGATAATCCTTCCTGTTCATAAGTTGTTAAATCCATTTTTATGTAAAAATCCCTTAGAATAGTAACAGGACACCCTATATTAGCTATGATGATTTTAAGAGGCTAGGTCTCAGCATGTGGCTGCTACCACTATCTTGGACATTAGTACAAACTATGTTTGAAAATAATTGTCAAGAGAATAAGAAGCATTCAAATGATATCTGTATTCCAGGTAGCACAGACAGTCTTGGGTGACATGTGGACCACTGAAATTTACTGTTTATTGGTCCAAGGTCCCATGTGATGTGTAGTTACCATCCATGAAGAGTCTCAGGGGTTATTCTTATTCTTCTTGAGGGAAAAGGGCTAGCCTAGTCTGATCAGAACTGTATAGGTCAGGATGGGTGATGACTTTCCATCTTCTAAACCAGTGATTCTCAACTTTTGGGTCATGATTCCTCTGGGCTCGAACAAACCTTTCACAGGGGTCCCCTAGGACCATGGAAAAACACATATGTTCCATTATGATCTGTAACAGTAGCAAAATGACAGTTTTAAAGTGGTGTGGGAAGTCCTTCTGTGTATGTGTTGCTTTTATTGGTTAATAAAGAAGCTGCTTTTGGTCAATGGCTTAACAGAATACAGCCAGGCTGGAAGAGATATACATAGAGAAAGAAGGCAGAGTCAGAGACGCCATGTAGCCCTTCTGGAGACAGACAACAGGAATGGAACTTTACCTGGTAAGCCACAGCCACGTGGCGATACACAGATTAATGAAGATGGGTTAGTTTAGCATATAAGAGTTAGCCAAAAATATGCCTAAGCTATTGGCCAAGCAGTATTGCAATTGAAACAGATTTCTGTGTGATTATTTCGGGAGTCTTGTGTGGCCGAGAAATGAACAAGCAGCCTCAGACAACAATAAAGTATCAACACAAATAATTTTATGACTGGGGGTCACCACAACATGAGGAACTGCATTAAAGGGTCACAGCTGCAAACTTTCTTGAGCAAAAGCCAACCTGCATTCTTCCTGCTTTTCACTGTTTACTCTCCACTCACTTTTGGGGTTTCATCTGTGACCGTAATACTTTTAACAAGTTGCTAAGCTGAAAACTTCTTTGGATAACATGGAGTGGTCCACAAAAATCACTAGGCCCTGGGCCAAAGAGATGGCTCAGTGTTTATGAACATAAACACTTGCAAAGGATCCAACTTCAGCTCCCGGCACCTACACACTGGTTCGTAACTATTTGTAGCTCCAATTCCCAGTGATCTGGTGCCCTTTTCTGGTTTTGAGGACAGCAGACACACACATGGTGTTTAAAATACATGCAGGCTACCATATCCATAAAATAAACATAATAAGATCACTTTAAAAAAGATCACGAAGACTCTGAAAACATCATCCCGTTCTTTATGTAACACCTAAGAACTGTTAAGTTTAAAAGATCGTGGCATATTTGGACACTTGCTTTCATTATTTTTTAATCTATTACGTAACTGTTTACCAAATGCCCTATGTATAAGAACGTGATAAATAAACTCTGACAGTTTGGTGTTAGACCCTCACATCTTCACTATCAGTCCATCTACTCAGCTCCTCTGTCATCCCCAAATCAACATTTGTGGCACTTTCGCCTCATTTGCAGACCCCTGAAGAGTGCCCTGAGCTTGAGTCCCCGCCCACAAAGCACAGCTCTGCCTGCTAGCTTCATCCTGCCCTTGCTGCCCTTTTCGCTATTCATTGCCTTTTAAAAATCCTCTTTCTTTCCTTTTTCTTTTGTGCTTCAGGTTTGGGCTTTTAATTGGTGACATTCACCTTCGATGTGACCCCAAGGATTCTGCTAAAAGGCTGTCTAGAGTTCCTAGTGGCAAGAGGACTGTATTGCAGGGCGTGGAGACAATCCAAGTGTCACAAGATTCATCCAGCCATGCGTTTACACTGTCAGCAGCGGGTGCGGTGCTAATGAACTAGAGATATTGCATTTTTGGAGAAATGAAGGGGAAGTCGACCGATCTGCACTTGAGTTTATGCTAAGCGGGGCTCAAGCACCATCCCTAGTGAGCCATAAAGCTATGGAAAGTGGCTGGATTTGTGCGTTCAGTGATAGTAAGTAGGGAGGCTACAACCTACGAAATTTACAGTACGTTTGGCTAGGTGAGGAAAATGTTAACCTCCTCTAGACTGATATGATATTATAATGAAACGCTGTATCTAATTACTTTAAGGAAATGCTTATTGAATACAACTTTAAATAATGCAGAAAGCAGGAGTGTGAGCTGATCGATTAAGGAAATTGTGAGAATGAGGGATGCATTGACGCTGTATTTCCCTTAGGCACCGTGGCTAAGCTTTCACTAATCTGTGTGTAGTGACTTTTTCTAGAACTATCTACCATGAACAACAACAAGCGACTATCCATTTTTCAGTGTGGTAGAGTATGTTTCTCTGCTGGGGTAATTTGTACACCATGCGATATTTGGCATTTTCATTATCAAAGCTGGGTGTGACGAGGTCCTACTGCCACATAGTGCAAAGGTGGAGGATGCCATAAGGGGCCTTAAAACATACAAGACAGCTTCCAACTATAAAGGTATAGTTCTTAAAAAAACATTGAAGGCAGTAAAGCTAAGTAGTAGTGATGCTTTCCATGAAGAGTTGGGCATTCATTCTAGAAAGAGCTAGAGACTTACTATTTTCATCTTTCGGTTCACATGGCCTTCGGCAAGGACTCCGCCCCACTTCTGTAACTTGAGAGTGACCATTGACAGGAGGCTGGTCGGCAAATGGATGCAGCTGTTTCCAAGAGCTCTTTCTGTGGAAACAGCAAGTGTGTTGGATTTGAGCCTAGGCTGACTTGCTCGCTCGACCCCTCCGCGGTGGCTGTCGTTTGTGGATGTGCGTTAGAAAATCCTAGAAACATTTCCACATTGGCGTTGCCTGGATTCCATTCCTTCAAACCCCACCCCCGACCTGCTTGGTCTGGGGTGGCCCTTCTTGTGCTGGCAACATTTAAAAGCTCCCAGGAGTTAAAGTGCGGAGCCAGGACCAAAGCCACCGCTCTGAAAAAGGCAGTGTTTGTGTATTAGGAAGTTGACCCAGCACCCTAGACCCTTATCAGTAGTCAGCAGACCCTCCTGAGCTGGCTTCTGTCCCAGGCACTCTCCTGAAAGTCCCCGGGCCTGCTTTCTTTAATTAGCACTTATGGCTCTGAACTCTGGAGCTCTTGTTGAAAAGCAGGGTTTTCAGTATGAGGAACTCACCTGGCTCCCCTTCGTGCCGCCCCGGGTGCTCTGCTTTTTCTCCCACCTTTGCTCACCCGAGCTCCCATTATTGGTCTTAATGCTCTTCTCTCCTCGCAAATGTGCCCTGACTCTTTCTGAAAATAAGCAACAGTCGCACCACGGTCTTGTTAGGACCCCTCTAGTGCCGATTGTTTTAGAAGGCCACCTAGTGATTGTATTTTTTATGAGAGCCATTGTTGTGGAAATTAGCAATAAAAATGGTTATTCATGAAACTGACAGTTTTATTTTAAAATATCAACTCCCACTGAGCAATAACTTTCACAAAACATTTTTAAAATGGCAATTCTTTACTACAGAGCCTATCCCCATGATCCCCCATGATAGCATCTTATTCATGTAGACCTAAAGCACGCTGAGAAGAAAGCGATGAGCGTCTCTAAAGTTAAAGCCTATTTAATAAGAAGGAGCGCGATAAACACCGACTTTCATTTTCTGTTACCAGGAAACCGTTAGAGCTGATAGGTGTGGTGATGAGACACTCACTCATTGCCAGACATATCCCCCTAGTCTTGCCAGGAGACCGGAGGAGCGGAGCGCGCAATCTGCAATTGGCAAGAGCTTTAAGAGGGTCTCTGTATAAAGAAAGGTATAGGCAGGCGCATGGGTTTTTCAAGTCTGCTGTCACAATTCACAACGGAATTGATAGCTTACAGCAAGAGAAATGCATCTTCTCCTTGCTTGCAGGCCAGAAGTTGGGACTGAAGCTTCCGGAGACTGCAGTACCTCTGGGGGCTCAAGGGGAAATCCTTTCCGGGCCTAGTTGTTGGCATCACTGCATGTCCTTGACTCATGACTTTATCTCTGCAGGCTCTTTCTTCCTGTTATCTTCTGCCCTGCCCGCACCATCAGAGCGAATCTCCTTTAACCTTTTCCTTATAGTGACACTCATCACCGGCTTTAGGGCCCACCCAGCCAGCTAAGAATTACCCCTTCATTTCAAGGTCCTCAACTGAATCATCCCTGCAAAGATCTTTTTTCCAAATATGGTGATTGTCGCGGTTTCTGTCTGGGGTTTGGATGTGGACATATCACTTTGGGGCCACCATTCTATGCACCGTAGCATTCCTGGGGGAAACAGACCAGTTCTAATAAGACACTTTGGGATTCTCCTTACCACACCTAGTCCTGCAGAGGGAAGGGGAGGGAGCACTCCGTGGAACCTAGAGCCAATCACTGTAGTGCGGTACTGGGTAGGGAACACTCCCTGGAAGCTAGAGCCCATCACTGCAATCAGGAGAGGACAGAAGGACCTCTCAGCGGTGTGACATCTGAAAGAGAAGTTCAGTTAACTTGTAAACTGGCATAGGGGGAGCCAGGCGGATAAATCCCTCACTTAATTCTCATCCCACCATCCAGGGCTTCATTAGAACCTTCAGGGTCATCTTAGAACAGATGGTAGAGGAAAAGATGCTCACCGAGGCACTCCAAAAGAGTGGCGTATAGAGGATCTGGAAGGGCCACCAGGAACTATTCTGTGCATCAGGCAACTGCCACTCCTGAAGAAGAGCAGGGAAGTGCTCAAATTAAGGGGTCAAACCAGGCTACATTCTCAAGTGCAGAAATAAGTTTAACTTTATTTTATATGCACAGAAACCAATGAGAAAATCTCTCTTGTGCGCACTTCCTATAATTTCAGAGCATGGCACACTGGTACTGGGAAATACTAATTACCTCTGTGCTTTGGGGAAAGGACTATAAATGGAGTAGAAACTGCCCCAGCCCTTGCCATATATAGGACTAGAGCCATTATCATAGAAGCTCTATCATTATTATTATGATTTTACTTTCTTTATTTGTAGTCCATTTATCTCCCAAAATGTATTTGGGATATATGTTAAGGATGAAGAAGAGATATATCTTAAGGACAGTGAGGTAGAAACAGAAAATCCAGACCGTGGAAATGACAAAGGAACAAGTATGTTAACCTGGAGGGCTAAGTGACAGAGCCCCAGACTCTGATTTGGCTAGTGCTTCCTCACTGGCGACATTACAATAGCATAGCTTGCTCTGGCTCTTTCTAACACAGCCTTGCTTATCTAGCCACGAGACTCTGTGACACATGAGTCCATAGGGCCCATCCTGTTCATTTAAGTCAGTTTCTATGATTAAGCAACACTGACACCATATGGGAATAAAATTGAAAAGATTAAGGTGTTGTGTAGCATTGTAATGAATTCCTTGGGCAACACAATACACAAGTCTACTCACTCCATATAGGGATCCCATGACAGACCAAAGTACAGATACCGCTAA
The DNA here is from genome assembly GCF_018167655.1 of Microtus oregoni. NCBI lineage: Eukaryota > Metazoa > Chordata > Mammalia > Rodentia > Cricetidae > Microtus > Microtus oregoni. The sequence goes on from NW_024543096.1 coordinate 15,658,408, forward strand.
GTCCAACTTGGTAAACTAATGAGTTTTATTGGGGTTACTCGCAGGAATACAATGGTTACTTAGAGGAGCAAAAATGACCAAAGACAGTTGCATCAACAATGCCCACTCCAGCATGAGTTCCAGCTTATAAAAGCTGGGGACCTAAACCACACTGCACAGCCTGCTTAAAGCTCAGTGGGTTAGGTTTGGAGAGTGTCTTTTCCAAGTGATTCAGTTGCTAGACCTTCTCCAGGATGCTTGGGTAGTTTCTGATTATTCTAAGCAACTGGTCTGGTCTCAGAGTTTCTTTGCGGCTTTGCTTGTCTGATTAGGACTCTGAGCAGTCTGTATTGTTTACTCTTGGGAGGGAAGGACCTCCTTGGTTTCAGGGCCTTCCTGTAACAACTTTGAATCGTTTGCCTTTTGGTTTAAGGGGCTTGCTTGCAAGATGGAATGTTTCCATCTCAGAGGAAACTGCTGCAACAGCACAGGGTAAGAGCTGTAGAGGAATGTGGGCTGGGGACTGGGAAGAAAAAATAATGAGGTTGGAGGGAGTCTAAAGCTGCTGATTATTGTCTAATAGTCTCACCTTTCTATTTCTAATTATTTGTTTCATTGAAGTATCTGTATGTGCTACCATACAGTTCAAGAGCTTCGGGCAAGGGGCTGGAGATCGAAACACACAAAGACACATAGAGAGGTAGAGACACGAACCTCTAAGTCACTGGTAAGAAGTCCTTTATTCAATAGCACCACGGAGGCTTATATACCCAACAGTCAGGTGGGCCAACAGGTGAAAACCTTATCCTCCGATCCTCAAGGCCAATGCAACACGTGCTTGTGAAGCAGAGCTGGTAAACAACTTTGACACAGCTTTCAGTAACTCAAATCAGAAGGAAAGTAAAGATCACTAGCAGGGAAGAGCAGCTGGAGGCCAGGGCTCCAAATGGTTCCAACAAAATCTAGCCACATGTGACCTCTCACTTATAGCTTTATAGAGCTGGCCATCATGGTAGCATTTACATCACTGCCCACGATTCCTCCTATTTTCTACACTGGATTCTTTCCTCCCATCACTGGGCTAGAGTACAGCTGTACTGCTTCTCATAAATACCCTCTTATTTAAATGGTTTTGTCAGTGCAAAGCTTCCTATTATGTATGTATGTTTGCGTGTATGTATGGCGTATGTAGTGCTGGTTAGTTTTTATCAGGTTGACATAAACCTGTGTCCTATGGGAAGAAGAAACCTTAATTGGGATGATGTTTCCATCAGATTTCCTATAGGGAAGTCTATGGGACATTTATGTTCTTGATTTAAAGAACATTGTGGTGGGAGGACTCAGCCCACCATGGGTGGTGCCACCCCTGGGGTTCTGTGGTCCAGGGTTGAATAAGAAAAGCAAACTGAGCAAGCCAGTAAGCAGTGTTCTATAGTCTCTGCTTTAGTTCCTGCCTTGACTTCTTGACTTCCCTCTACGGACGTATAAGATCAAATAAACCATTCCTTCCTGAGTTGTACTTGTATTCATCGCAGCAACGGAAAGCAAAGTAGGACATAAATATCCTTTTGTGCAGACCTGCTCTAACTTGACATGGTATCTTTGCAATGCGTGCACATAGTTGCAGGTGTTGTAATTCATTCCTTTGCACTACTGAATAATGAGATTTGATAATGCCATTTATTCACCTATTTACTAGCTGCTGAGGATTTTGCTTTGCCAAGCTCTTGGCAGTTTTGACTAGAACTGTTCTGAGCAACTGAGTGTGAATCTTGGTGTGAACACACATGCTGTCCGAGTATGCTTCCTGGATCGTGCGTTAAACATGCTGACGCGTGTTTAACTCTTGATACAAACCACCAAATCGTTTCACAGTTGACATTACCATTGGACCTTTCTCACCCACACTGGCTCCGGCGATTATCATTTCACATATTTATCAACACTTAATATTGTTAGCTCTTAGCTTGAATCATTCAAGTATGTTGGAAGAGGGTGTGTCTGTGGTTTTCTAATAATCATTGGTTTTATTTATTTATTTATTTGTTATTTACCACTCTTTGTCAAAGCATCTGCTCAGAGCTTTGGCTTATTTAAAATTTGGGGTTTGTCTTTTATTGTTGGTTCCTAATCAGTCTCTTTGTTTTACGATAAATTCTTGTTTCAATGAATCCTTTAACACATTTATTTTGTAAATATTTTCTCTTAGCAATGGAAAAGGACTATCACTTTATTTCACAGAGCAGTAAGAAGGAAATTGTGTAAGATGCAAAGGTTCCGAAAGCTAACAACTACATAGGAAATGTGAGTTATCGTCTGCTATTTCTGTCCAGCCAATAGAATTCAAATCCGCTAGAATGTTGAGGATGATGTACACGAGAGAAGTCTTTAAAACAGAGCATCTTGGAGGGAATCAGTTCAGGTAGTAGATGGACTATATGGAAAACTGAATAGGATTTAAAAGTGATCAGTACGGACTTAATCAAGGACAGAGCATCCCTTCAGGGCACTGGACGACGAGGGAAGAGAGAAGGCAGTAACCAAGGGTGTGAGGCAATGAGCACATAGAGTAAACATGCCGCTGACAGACAGCTGCTTGGTTTGAAGACTATCTCTTGTCACTTACAAGCTATGTGATTATGGGCACGCTATTGGGCTTCCCTACAGCAGAGCAGAGAGCCAGGCAAGGCCCCAGGGGAAGTAATAAGACGTGAGCTGGGGGGAGAAAACTCTTCAGATTTGCAACAAATAAAACAGAACAAGAGCAAAGACCGCAGGAATCTTGCCAGATGTGTCAACTCAGATGATGCTTACAGTTTTAGCAAGGTGTAATGTTAAAGCTTTTTCCCAGAAAGAGAAAAGAAAGGGCAAGGCTATGAACTCTGTTCTAGTTCTCATTGCTGCAGCAAATACCTGACATAAACAACTGTGGCAAGGAAGGGTTTACTTTCTTTTCATAGGCTTCAATCCAGAGCTGGCCAGATCCATTCAGATGGGCACAGTGTGGCAGACAGTAGGACAGTAGAAATGGGCCACAGAGTAGATATCCAAGCAGTAGCGGGGCCACAGGGGCTACTTAACACACTGTGACCAGGAAGCAGATGGGGAGGGGGAGAGGGAGAACAAGGAAAAGGCAAAAGACAGCCAAAGTTCAGTGTGAGCCATTTAAAAAACATGCCCCCAAAGCTCAGGGAACAACTTCCTCCAATACAGTTCCATTTGGGTTTTAAATGTATAAATAAATAACCCATCAATGAAGGCAGGTTCTTCACTGCCTAACCTTTTCCCTAAAGCCTCTCATTTGGCAACTAGGCCCCCAGTACATGAGTCTGTGGGGGATATTTCATAGTGAGATCATACTGGGGGGTAAAGAAAATGATGAATGCCAGGAACAGTTCTACTATCCATTTGGCAATAACGGCATTGGCAAGAATGGCATAAAAACAGTTTGGACCACACAGATTAGGAACTGCATCCACGAACAGGTTTGGTGGCTTGCTCTAAAGACACTTAGGAGGCTGGAGAAGAAAAGGGTTAAAAGGAGAACACTGCTGGCCAAGAGCAGCCTGGGGTTGCCCGAAACAGCAAATATCTAAAAAATGTCAGATGAATATATTGTTCAAATGGTCAGCTGTTTAATATACAGGCATAGTACGGGTAGCCTGAACTTAAAGGAAGATATCTATTGATGAGTATTTAAGTAGGAAAAAAAATGGGACTTATCTTCAAGTGGGATTTTTTAAAGAGACTGTCAAGGTGGATCAGACAGATTGAAGTTGAAAAGCTAAAAATATATATTGCATATGTGAAGTGTGTTGATAGCCAAATGAAAACTGAGCTGAATGGGAAGATGGATGGAGTGATGTCAAATGGAAATTTTCTCAATTGTTAGGGGGAATTTTAGAGCTGAGGTTTTCAAGGTAGAGAATGTGGAGGTTGCGTACCTGAGCTCATGAGAACCACAGAATGGAAACAGAAGATATAGCACATTTGTTGATGAAGAGAGGATAGGGGTAACTTTCAGAGGGGGAATACTGAGGGTGGGCAGTGAAGATACTTACACATACAGAGGAAGACTGAAATCCCCAAGAAATATAGGTCTGCTGCAGAAATTTCTCAGTTATACTATTTGGCTAAACAACACTGAAAATAGTTGACAGGTCTTTATTTGGCCTTGTCTTATAGTTAATTCTGAGTGCTTTTCTGATTTGTCTTCTATAGCTGATGTCCGCTCCATATTCAGAGTGTCTATACACGGTGCTCAAAAAACAAAACAAACAACCCCCCCCAAAAAAAACAAGAAAGAGCCTGGCTGAAGCACCTGCCGGCTCAGTCTCAGACATTCCCAAGCCCTCTGTGATACTGCTAGTGAGCTAGCTGCCTTTGCCTAGGACAGAACCGCCAGACTCTTCCTCTCACTTCCGGTGAGGTCATTTTAAGGTGTCACAAGAGTGGAAGCAGAGCTTACACCACTGCAGGGCTTTAACGACATATCTTGACTTTTGATCAAGGTGCTGATACATACATTTTTATTAATTTACACTCTGACCCCAAAGGTTCTTTACAACGTGCACAGACTTGTAGAGGCCGCTCTGTGACAAGTCACTGGAGGATCTAGGAGGATCTGTCTTCCCTCCTGCTCCTCTACTTCTAAACTGTTAGGTCACATTATGTCTGGAAAACACCCAATCTTCAAAATTCCGCTGAAGTTTATGCTACACCATTTACCATGTTGAAAAATAATTAATCTCAATTGTATCTGCCTCCAAGCTTTTAACATTCGTTTAGAAAGAACTTATTTCTGCTCTTTCTATAAAAACAGGTAAATATTGCCATTTAATATCCTCATTCCGAGAAATCTGCAGCACACACACAAATAACTGAAAGGTTGAGGTATCTGTATTGATAATTTCAGTTTCAAAAAGAGATTCTGAAAAAAGATGTCTTAACACTTATGTGGTCCAGACTGACTGTCTCCATCCAATACATTCATTGGATCATTGCTTAACTTTCCACTTTGCTTCTCTGGTGAAGTCACGTATCAGATGTCCAAAATGGCTAGGAGGAATCATGGGGTTTATGCATATAAATACAGCATTGCTTTTCAAAAAAAGGACAGAATATGTTCAAGAACTATTTATATGCTGGGCAGGCTTAGAATCTGTATATATTACGTGTACAGAAAATAATCTATTATGAGTATATCTTGTGTTGGGTGCCAAGCTACATGACCTTTTGATACTGATGTCATGCCTATTCATATTAATAGGAGTTAAAGATACTGAGAGAACCAAAAGCTGATGCCAAGAATGCATGGAATGGTTTCCATGGAACATAATGGCACGATTGTCTTATAGAACAAAATTGAAAAGAGCTAGAGAACGGGAAAGGGTGTGGTGTCTATAAAAATGAAAAAGTTTATTCATGGATTCAAATTTATGCCCAAAATGAATTGGATGCAATATTTCATTCTCAGTTTTCAGGCAAAAGTTAGAAACTAGTTAAATAGTGATAGGATTTTCAGAGAAATCTGGCAAACTAACTCTCTGGGAATTTTCTTCTCCTCCACCTCAAATATTCCTAGCAGCAGCTCTTCATTCTTCTCTGGGAAACGAAAGAATAACTCACTTGTTTTCAATGCAACCCTTTTGAAAAGTTTCCTACCACTGTCCTCTTTAGGATGCCATGAAGACACTTCACATTCCCTTAGAGACCTGTCACTTCCGCCACATTTCTGGAAGGTCTTGTTGCTTGCGTCTATTTACCACGAAGAACCTAACATGGATACCAAGCAACTGAAAAACAAACCCTTGTCCAAATGATAGTCTAAAACATGTGCTTTGTCTTCTGGTCAGATAGGTCACTTGTTCCTTGTGTTCTGTAACCATAATTAAATCCCTCATTGTAGATTTGTGAGCATGGCAAACCAGCAAGTGGCTTTAGCATTACTGTAGTGGGGAGGATCCTGGCCATCTAGAGGCTGTCCAATAGCCTTAACATCCATCTAGAGGCTGTCCAATGGCCTTAGAGTCCATCTAGAGGCTGTCCAATGGCCTTAGAGTCCATCTAGAGGCTGTCCAATAGCCTTAACATCCATCTAGAGGCTGTCCAACAGCCTTGGCGTCCATCTAGAGGCTGTCCAATGGCCTTAGAGTCCATCTAGAGGCTGTCCAATGGCGTTGGGGTCCATCTAGAGGCTGTCCAATGGCCTTAGAGTCCATCTAGAGGCTGTCCAATGGCGTTGGGGTCCATCTAGAGGCTGTCCAATAGCCTTAGAGTTCACCTAGAGGCTGTCCAATGGCCTTAGGATGCACTAGAGGCTGTCTAATAGCCTTAGGGTACATCTAGAGGCTGCCCAATGGCCTTAGTGCCATTTCCAAGAACTAGTTTCTATGCGAAGTTCCAGCCAAGGTGTCCTTCTATGGCAACCTTCAGATCATTCTATAGTTTAGTTTCATAGTTACTAGCTTGGATAGTTTTCTTATGGTGTCTTCCCTACTATGCTTAAATAGCTCTTTTTTACTCTTTTCTAAAAAATTACATAGAATCTGTTTTTATTATTTCCTAAGGGTACCGGCTTCCTGCCTGAATTTGTCGTTTCTTCTTCTGCAGAGCAATATTTTCATGTTTAAACCTCCCCCAACCTTTACCCTAGATCTCTGTGGGATCATTTAGTCAGGCCAGTATTACATTTTAGAATGTTGTTTACTGGACTCACGGTCATCTTAATGCTTCATTTCCTGTACTCCTGGGCTCAATGGAACTATTGCTTCTTGGTAGCTCCATCTTTCCTTTGATTGCTGCACCCCTTTGTTTTGCTGTCGTCCACTTTCAATTCGCTACACCTGAAAAGAAGTACCGTGGGAAGGGTTCTGAAACTTGACAAGTTTGAAATGTCTTTCATTTTGTTCTCACTTCTGATTGAGAGCTTGGCTGAGTGTAGATATCCAGGTTGAAAAAAAAAGATTCCCTTAGAACCTCCTAACATGATAAGAAGACTATATCTCCATATCACTAACATCACACTCAGTGTTTAAAGGCTGCCTCTGTTCAGACAGGAACTGATGTTTAGCCAGAGAAATTAAGCAAGAAGATGAAATAAAGCCACACCAAAGACAAAGGGAGAGCTACCCTCACTCTTTACACAGGACTTGATCTTACACACAGGGGATCCTAAAAATATTCCTCAAAATGATTAAAACTGCAGAGGGAATTCAGCAAAATTATGGGATATGAAATCAATATACAAAGTTCAGTCCTATTTCTATCCATTGCCAAGGAACAATCCAAAATGAAAATGAGGAAAACAGTCTGTTTCTAGCAGTAGCCAAAGAATACATCACTTTTATCTATTTATTTATTTTTTACTTTTGCCTTTCATTTTGCGTTTGTAATATAATTCTATCATTTCCCCCTTCCTTTCCTCCTGCTGAACCCTCCCATACAACCCTTTTTTGGCCAATTTCAAATTCATGATCTCTTTTATTTTTATGATCTGCTGTGACACACACATGTAATATACATATACACATATATTTTTACTAACTATAACATGCTCAGTCTGTAAAATGTTACATGTATGTATATTTTCAGGGCTGATCATTTGATATTAGATAACTAATTGTGCTCTTCCCTGGGGAGGACTATTTCTCCCACTTTCAGAATTTCTTCGCTGTCTGCGGTTCTTTATACAGAGTTGAGGTTTTATGCTCCCCCACCCCCAATATCTTTGGCATTTCTGTTGTCCTTGTTCAGCTCATGTTTAGAGAGTTATGTTGATGGGACTTTATGGGTGTAGCTCTGACATTACTAGAAGACACAGCTTCAGAGTAAATTCCCTGATCTTGGCTCTTATAATCTCCTGCTCCCTCTCCTGCAATATTTCCTGAGCCTTAGGAGAGACAGCATCTTGTAGGTATATCCGTGGATCTGGGCTCTACAGCTCTACATTGTGATCAGCTGTAGTTTTTTGGAATACTCTCTATTGCAAAGAAAAGTTTCCTTTGTGAGGGGTGAGGTCTACATTTATCTATGAATAGAAAAAAGTTATTTAGAATGTAGTTAGTGATTATGTTATTTTAATAAGCTGGAGGTTGTGGAATAAATGGAGTTGAGGAAGGTTAAAGAATTATGCACTGAAAACTGCAGAAACATTGCTGAAAAAAATTAAAGGTCACCAAACAAGTGGAAACATATACATGAATGGATTAGGTTTGATATTGGTAAGGTATCAGTACCCAAAGCAATTGATGGAGGCAGTGCAATGTGCATGAAATGCAGTGTGCATGAAATGCAGTGTGCATCAAAGCTCGCAAGAGGCCATTTCTCAGATTCATTCAAATTGGCAAGCCTAAAAAAAGAAATCTAAACCAATAATGAAAAAAAAAACACCAAAATTGGATGTCTTACACTTTCCATTTTCAAAACTTATACAGAATGATTGTCATCAAGTCAGCACAATGATGAGTAAGTTATTGGTGAATTATAATTATGAGCGCAAGCCAAAACTCATCTCTCTCTGGGCTAATTGATTGCAGTACTGAGACCATTTTCTAAGAAAGAAGAACTTCAGTAATTCTTTGAAACAACTGGATTATCTGTTTGCAAGAGAATGAACTTGTGCTCTTAATTTCCTTCACATATAAAACTTAATTCAAAACACACTAAAGACCCAGATAAAAGATAAAAGTATATAACTCTCAGGAGAAATCTGATCTAAACCGTGACACTATGCGCCTCTTAGACAAAACACTGGAAGTACAAATAACCAAAGAAAAACAAATTGGGTTCCATCAAAATCAAAAGGTTTAACTCCTCCAAGCATGCTATCAAGAGAATGAAAAACAACTTGTGGAATGGTGTATTTTAAAATCATGTCTCTGGTAAAGCTCTGAAAATATAAAAATCTCTTGTAAATCAACAATAAAAAGACAATTCTGAGTCTAAAGACAGATAAATACAATATGGCTTTGAATGCACATTTCCTCAAAGAACATATTCTGGTTTCCAAGAAGTGCATGAAAAGGTGTTCAATGTTATTTAGTAATTAGTGTTATTAGAACAAGCCCATGGTGAGATACTACCTCACACCTAGGGGGACTCCCAAAGGGAAGGAGAAGAGAAAAAGAAAAAGGAAAGAATGGCAAGTATGAACTTTCACACACTATCATGGTGAAGTTTATCCTATTTATTTATTTTATTTTTGGTAAATATACAGTTTTGATAAAAATAAAAGTATTTTATTGTATTTTACATTTTACATGTATAGATTGTTTTTGCCTGTGTGTACGCATGTATATATATGCAATATCTGTATGCTTGGTGTTCTTAGTGGTTAAGTAGAGAACATAGGATCCCCTGGAACAGTTTTTACAGCTTGACCCACCATGTGGTCGCTGGGAACCAAATCTGGGTCCTTTGTGTTTACAGCTCTAAAGGTCATGGGATCTGAGAAAATGAAATTGATAAATGAGCCAGACTAAAGTCTCATGCAATAGCAAACTTTATTGAGGGAATCAGACAATGTATAGCTTGGGGGTTAAGAGGAATCACGTGAGCAAAGTGTATGATCACAAGGACAAGCCACACATAGCAAAAAACACATTTTCCCACAGAGGCACACAAACCAATAGCAATAGCCATTTGTAATGAATAATCTGAAGTAAACCCACTCCTATCTGCTACACCTGGGAAGGGCATGAAAACACATTCCAAGAATAATTTCATGCTTTTGAAGAAACTGAGGTCACAAGAGACACTTGTCTTGTTTTCTTGAAGTTTTCTCACAAGCACTCAGATTTCTCCTCACAGGACTCCATTCCGGGACCGTGTTCTGCTGACACTGCAAGACAAGAAGTGCCCTTAACCCCCGAGCCATCTCTCCAGCCCCTATCCTGTGTTTATCTTAAAAACAGGAACACAAGAAATCGAGGTAAGATGAAGGCTGGTGCGCTTCAGGTGGCTGGTTGGACTTCACAGTTCGTTGAGGCTTTACCACAGCATAAAAACAGCATAGGGGTGGCCTTGGATGTGTTGTGAAGACATTCTTTACACTTGTAATGGCCTTTATTTGAAGCTTTACTTTAAGAAAAAGACATTACTCTCAACAATCGGGGTGGCCTTTATAAAGCTGGCAGAAAGGCTTTGAGAGCAAAAAGGGAGTCGACCCCAAGACCGTAGCATCTATGACTCCTGCTGCATTTTCCAGTCTATAGGTCCTGTCTTCAAATGCTAGACTTGCTGTTTGATACAATGTGTGCCAATTTTAAACTATCTACCCACACATTTACATCTATCTATCTATCTATCTATCTATCTATCTATCATCTATCTATCTATCTATCATTTATATCTATTTATCTATCTATCATCTATATCTATCTATCATCTATCTAATTTTTAATTACTTCTTGACTTTTTAGCGAAGATCAAGTGTACTTTTTTTATTTATTATGTGTGAGTATGTGTGAGTGAGTGTGTATCACACGTGTAGAGGTCAGAAAACAGCTTGCAGGAATCAGTTCTCTCCTTCCACCATGTGAGTTTGGGGATCAAATTCTGCTTATCAAGCTTGGTACAAAGCATCTTTTACCCACTGAGCCTCCACGCTGACCTCTACCTATTGCCTGTCTATCTCCATCATTGGTATATGCATACATGTATGAGCGTGCATGTTTGAGTCTCTATCATATGTTTATGCATGCATGTATATGCGGTATGTGCAACTCTATCATCTATGTATGTATCAAAAACATCTATATATGTATCGTACATAGCTATTCTTCTGTCTCTATCATCTGTATGCCTATATATCTATGAGTGTTTCTGTGTATCCATATAGTTTTCTGTCATGTATACATCCTGCATCTTCTATGGATTCTGCTTTTCCTGGAAAATCTGGATTGATACAACACTGTAAAAAATATTCTTTTAACCAACTGAAGGCCATTTTTCTAATCTTATCTTAAGAGTTGCCGATGAGAATCATGGTACCTGCCTGGTGTTCAGACTTCTGTTGTCTCTTCTTCTCTTTGGAAGCCTTTGGAATTATATTTGGTTCAGAAGTTACCTACAGTTGTCTGGGTTTCAGTCCCCCTCAGGTCAGCCGTTATACTATATGAAGACACACTTCTTATTTTGGTTCTGGAAGGTAGTTAAACAGTTCCTTTTGTTATCTTCACTCCATTGCTTTCGTCGTTTTCTTAAGTTTTCTGTGCTGTTCGATGGGTGTGGCCTTTTTTACGCTCTGCTATGTGGCCCTGCTCTCTGTGTTCTGCATTTTTTAGAAAGAAGTTGCGTGGTTTATCCTTCTATTTGGGGGTGAACATTTTTGAAATTACATTTGAAAATTTCAAGAACTCGTATATCTTGCAATCATTCTTTTTCTTATTTTAAACTTCTAATCTTCCTCTAGAATTTCGAATAAAATATTGTCTGTTGAAGTTACCTTTTTCTTCAAGGCCCAGTTCTCTGTCTGTCTACAGTGACAGAGAGCGTGAAGCAGTGGTCTGACAGGAAAGAGTTCAGATCTCACTGGTAATGTAGATGGACAGTGTGACCTTGGGCAGGCAGCTTGTGCACCTCTGCCTCCATCTCGTGGAGCACAGCACTTGTGCTCAGCTGGCAAAAATGGAGAGAGCCTTATGAGCACAATTAGCCAACACCTAGGGAGGTCCCAGAAAAGGGAAGATGCAATTAGTAGCTGTTCCTTAGTGCTGCAAGCTTTGCTCCTAAGACTCACGGATCCTTGCTGCTGTCGGCACCCAAGAGTCCACAGCTTCTCCTGGGTTCCACTATCTACCCTTTTCCTGTCTGTGGCTCCTTCCATGTGGATTCAAGGCTGTTTCTCTTTGCTCTCTTCCATTTATCTGGAGACACCCTTAAATCAATTTTTCATTTTCCAGAAATTTGGAGAAATCACTTATTAACGAGCTAAAAATCCCCCTAACCTGTCTCCTTCCTAGGAAATTATACTTTCTTATTTATTTTTTAAATCCTCCATTTCTATTTTAACGTGTTTCAAGATGGTAAGGAGAAAAATCCATGTGTTCAGGTACCATTTTGAACCCAAATTCCCAAAATAGTTAGAGAATTTTTTGCAGCCTGAGTTCTAGTTTAATTTCTAAATTGAAATATTTTATTGATATCACATGCAACTTCATAACCTTTCTAGAAAGTCTATTGCTAGTCTTTGTATAGTTTTACTTGTCTCAATATCATTAGATCAGTATCATTTAGTTTCTCGTGTGTGTGTGTGTCTCTGTGTGTGCCTGCGTGCACGTGCGCAGAGGACACCCCCACATCTATCTTGGTCAAGGTCTTCCACCTTCTTTGGGTCAACGTTGCCTTGTCTGTTGTTTGATTAGCTCATGCCATGGTCCACAAGCTTCGAAGGGTTGATTCTTCTGTCTTTGCCTTCTCTCCTATCTCACCATAGGAGCACTCAAATTCCACATGGCACACGATGTCACCCTGGTTTGTGTGGCTTCTAGGGAATTCCAATTCAGGTCCTCACACTTGCATGACAAGAGCTTTATCCATCATCTACCCAGTCCCCCATTTCCCCCTTTTTGGAAAGCAAATTAATTTTTATCATTTATTTTAAAATCACACTTAGGGTAGAGAAATTGCATTGTAAGGAAAGCTTTATATCAGATAAGCCGTCATCCCTACACACCGGGATAATTAGTGATGGCCTCCAGCTTTTTGAATTGTCATGTTCTCTTCTTCAGTTCTGAGTCTACTCAGTTCTCACCGATTCTGCAATACTAAAACCCCGCACTGCAGCTGACACAGGCTCCCCTGACTGCAATGCTATATTTTGCTTACTTTCAATACTAACAATTATTATATCAAGAATTTTTAAGGTATAAAAACCAATAAGTCTAATGCCTCTTTATCTTTTTTAATAATGAAGAAAATAAATTTAAAAATAATTTAGATAGCTATCTCTGTGTGTGGTTTGTTTGTTTCTTTTTGCAAATTGTTCAGTTTTGTAGTGTCCACTCTTAAAATTCTTTTGCTCTACCTTGTAGTTTGCTTTCATTGGGAACATTGTATATAGTAGGCACCATTCTAAGCACTGGTTATACAAGACTAAATGGACCAGTCAATTCCATGCAGAGTTTATACATTGGTAAGGGGGCAGTTATATAATAAAATAAAGTATATTCTCGGTCAGATGGTGAAATGCTTTGGGGGAGAATAAAGCAGACAAGAGTGGATGTGCTTGAGAGCGAGCTCTTGCTTTATCTGAGCTAAGAGCTTCCAGGAAGAGGACTAGCCAGGACACAGGAAGGCCTTGAAGTAGAAGCCTGCTTCCTCTCCTCATTAAGGAATTAGAAGAAGGACAGGGGCAGTAGACAGGAGCAAACAAAGAGTGTAAACAAAGGAACCATTGGGTATGTGCTGTCTTTGGGTACCAAACAGATCATGTTAAGTGCTTCGAGACGAACCATTGCAATAGCTTTGACTTTTACTATGAAAGAAAATGGTATGTAATTGGGAGGATATAAACAGAAATGGCATGCTATAACTTATACCTTAAAAGGAATTCTCTGGTGGTTGTGTGGAAAGTAATCTGCAGGAGACAAGGGCATCAGCTAAGAGATCATTCAGTAGGTTTAGCCTATGGTGGCTGAGCCAGACTAATCATTGGAAATATGGTTAGAAGTGGCCAGATTCTGGATTTGTTTTGTATCTGTATTTATTATTATCATTTTTTTGATAAATGGTCCAATGTAACATAGACTGACTTCATATCACTATAAGGCCAAGGATCACAGCTACATTAAAGAGAGCGTTATCAAGCCATCCATCCATTCCTCTGTCCACTGCCCTGTAATCTGTCTACCATTTATTCAATTCATCAATGAATATTCATCCTATTGAAAATTATAATTTTAAATCACTTTTGTCATGTTATTTGTTTGGGACTTATTTATCTCTAGTTTATGTGTATGTTTCTGTGCCTGGGTGTAGAGGCACCATGTGCATCTACCTCTTCTACCCACAGAGGTCAGAAGTGGGCGTTTCATCCACTGGAAAACAAGTTACAGGTGGTTATTGTCTCAGTCCTGCCGGTTTATCTGGTCCATGATTGAAAGAAGGAGTGTGGATTGAGGAAAAAATAGACGAGAGACTGAAGATAAAGTCAGAAGGGCATTCCAGTAAATATTGAATCCGCTTCGTGTTTATTTCTAATAGCCTTTTTATACACCAATCCAGAAAGGAGGGGAAATTCGAAAGGCTTTTTTGACCCAGATACAAAGAACCCAAAAAGTAGTTACCTTTTTAGTATCCAAAACATCAAATAAACACACCCTAGGTCAAAACATCCTGTTTGTTTGACCTTCTAGGAACAATAATACACTCAAACTCTCTGACCTTAGGTCAAGATGGAGCCAAGCCACTCTGATGGATGGCCGCAGGTTATAAGCTTCTGGATATGGGTGCCGGGAACTGAACCCAGGTTCTTTGCCTGAACAGCAAGTGTTCTTCACTGCCGAGCCTTCTCTCTATTCCCACAGGTTGTTTTGATGCTGTGTTTTGTAAGCATGTATGTGTATGCCCTCATACTGCTGAGAAGATGTGGAGGTCAGAAAACAACATACAGGAGCTAGTTCTCGCCTTTCACCACATGGGTCCACGGAATTAGAGTCAGGTTGCTAGGCTTAGGTATGAGCACTTTAACCCACTGAGACACCTTGCTGGCTAGTGTTACACACTGTAGATCTTAGAGTTTTGGATTTGGGAATGTTTGTATACTTTCTGTACAGAGAATAGTTGAGATAACATAGAGACTGAATGTTTCTTGGGCTTTGTGAAAGCCCCTGGGACCTGACACTTCTCTCATAGATAAGGCTTTGATAATCTTTCATTTATCTTTCATCACTTCCTGAGCTGTTGTTGACTATTTGCATTTTTTTCTAGACAGTAGTCCACTTCTTTGAGACATAGCAATTAATTGCTTTGGGTGGTATGTAGCATCATAATTTTAATATTTCTCTTTTTTCATGTCTGTATCTTCATTATTTTACTATCTTTATACATTTGTGTTTTGTCCTCTTTTTATTTATTTGGCTAGGTAGTAGGATCACTATGATTTTTTGTTTATATTGAAAATATCTTTTCTTTTTATTGAAAACAAATTCTTTTCTCATACAATACATCCTGATTATCATTTCCCCTCCCACCTCTCCTCCCAGTTCTCCCCCACCTCCCCTCCTGATCCATTCCCCTTCTGTCCCTCTTTAGAAAATAACAGGCTTCTAAAACATAAAAAGCAAACATGACAAAGTGAAATATAATAAGATAAAGCAAAAACGTTCATATCAGAGTTTGACATGACAAACCAACAGGAGGAAAAGAGACTCAAGAGCACGCAAAAAAAAAATCAGAGATCCGCTTGCTCTCATAGTCTATAAAAATAGTAAGCTAATAGTTACAATATATACACAGAGGACTGGTGTAGACCCACGTAGGCCCCATGCTTGTTTCTTCAGTCTCTGTAAACTGATATGCACCTTCCTTAGTTGGTTCGGAGGGCTGCATTCTCCCGTTGTTCTCCATTCCCTCTGAATCTTACAATCTTTCTGTCCACTCTTTCACAGGATCCACTGAGAGCTGAAGGGAGGTTTTTAGATTCTCCCTCCATGTAATTCCTGGCTATGAGTCTCTGCATCTGTTCCCACCTGCTGCTAGAGGAAGCCTCGCTGATAAAGACTAGATAAGGCACTGAAAAATGAGTATAGGAGAATATCATTAGGATTAATTGTAGTGATTTTCTAGACTAGTTGTGTTTGGT
The DNA here is from genome assembly GCF_018167655.1 of Microtus oregoni. NCBI lineage: Eukaryota > Metazoa > Chordata > Mammalia > Rodentia > Cricetidae > Microtus > Microtus oregoni. The sequence goes on from NW_024543096.1 coordinate 15,674,192, forward strand.
TTCACCCCAGGTCTTTGAGCTATATAGTCTCTCTTTTTGGATCTTGGTTACCTAAGCAGTGTTGGGTATGTGTTCCTTCTGGTGGAGTGGACCTTCCATTAAATTAGACATTGGTTGGCTACTCCCAAAAATTTTATCCCAGTGCTCCCCTACCATATTTTGCAGGCAAGAAAGATTGTAGGTCAAAGGGTTGTGGCTGAGTTGATGTCCATGTTTCTCTTTTGGTAGCCTGAGGAGTACATTCCTGCATCAAAAGGGCTAGAACATAGAACACAGGGGTAAAAGGTTCATGCAGATAAAGATCTCCATGTTCAGTGAGATGTGTGGATGTTATCTTAGGCAATGGGTCTTGATGTCAGTTTGCAGAGAGCAACCATTTGTCTTAGCATCAGCCTGGGTTGTTTGGAGATTACCATGGGACTATTTTGACTCAATTGAACGCAACCCAGTTCATCCCCTGGAAGTCTTGCCGGGCTACAAGAGATGACCAGTTAAGACTATGTAGTCCCCATTACAAGGTGTCCTCACTAGGATCACTTTCATAGATTCCAGGAAGCTTCCACTGCTCTGGATTCCCACACCAGTCCCTAAGTGTCTCCCCCAATTCTAGTCGTCTCTCTCTGAATCCTCTCCTATCCTGCCCCCTCACCCGATCCTTCCCAGTCCATTCCCCTACCCTCAGTTCACCCTTAAAATCTATTCTATTTCCCCTTCCCAGGGAGACCCATGCACCACCCCCATCTCCACCCCACTCCTCTCTCTTCCCTAATTTCTCTGGGTCTACAGATTGTAGCTTGGTTATTATTTACTTAACAGATAATATCTAGTTATAAATGAATACATACTATATTTGTCTTTCTGAGTTTTGGTTACTTCACTCAGGATGAATTTTGCTAGTTCTATATATTTGTCTGCAAATTTCAAGACATTTTTAAAAAAAATAACTGAGTAATACTCCATTGTGTAAATGTATCACATTTTCTTTATTAAATCTTTGATTGAGGGATAACTAGGCTGTTTCCCATGGTGTTATGAATAACACCATAATGAACATGGTTGATCAAGTGTTTCTGTGGTAGGATAGAATAAGCTTTGTATATATGCCCAGGAGTGGTATAGTTGAGTCTTGAGGTGGACTGATTCCCAATTTTCCAAGGAACCACCACACTGATTTCCATAGTGGTTGTACAAGTTTACACTTCCACTAGCAATGGAGGAGTGTTCCCCTTGTTCTACATTCTTGCCAGTTGTTTCTTGTGTTATTGATCTTAGCCATTCTGTCGGGTATAAGATGGAATCTCAAAATAGTTTTGATTTGCATTTCCCCTATGGCTAAGGATGTTGAGCATTTCTGTAAGTGTTTGTCAGCATTTGAGAATTCTCTTGTTTAGATATGTACCCCACTGTTAATCAGATTTTTTGGTTTTTTGATATATATTTTCTTGAGTTTTTTAAAATATATTTTCAATATTAGCCCTCTTTGGATGTGGAGTTCTTTAAAAAGTCTTTTCCCATTCTGTAGACTGCCACTTTGTTTGATTGACAGTGTCCTTTGCCTTACAGAAACTTTTCAGTTTCACAAGGTTCCATTTATTAATTGTTGATTGTAGTGCCCACACTATCCGTATTCTGTTGGGAAAGTCTACTCTTGTGCCAATGCATTCAAGGCTTTTTCCTCACTTTTTTCTTCTATCATGTTGTGGTGATTTGAAAAAAAAATGGCCTCCAAAGAGAGTGACACTATTAAGAAGTGTAGCTTGGTTAGAGTAGATATAGCCTTGCTGGAAGAAGTGTGTCATTGTAGGGGCAGGATTTGAAGTCTCATATGTTCCATCTCTGTATAGTGTGACAAAGTAGCTGCCTGTGGATGAAGATGTACAACTCTCACCTCCTTCTCCAGCACTATGTCTGCCTGTATGCTGCCATTTCCACCTGCTATTATGATAATGGACTAAACCTCTGAACCGTAAGCTAGCCCCAATTAAACATCTTCTTTTACAAGAGTTTATCATGGTCATGGTATCTCTTCACACCAGTAGAAACCTTAAGACAGAAGTTTATACCAGGGTCAGGTGGTAGTGGCACATGCCTTTAATCCCAGCACTTGGGAGGCAGAGACAGGTGCATCTCTGTGATTTCTATGTCAGCCTGGTCTACAGACCCAGTTTCAGGACAGCCAAGCTTAGGCAGTAAAGAAAACATTTTAAACAGAAAGCTAGTGAAGATGTATTGAACAAGGAGGCCATGGTCCAGTCCCAACAAACAGCAGAACTTGGCAGCTTTGACCACATGGTTCTGGTTTTAGAGTCAAGGATAGAAGAAAGTGACATGAAATCTTCCTCTGTGACTAAGGAGAGCTGCGGAGGCCAGGCATGTATCAGGGGTGTCCCTTCATGGAGGCCCAGAGAGGCCATTGTGTGACGCTGTGAAGGTGAAGCCTGGATTGCCGTGGAGACCCCAAGATGTTGGAGACGCCAGAGGTGGGGGTACCTGCTGAGGAGAGCTGCTAACAGGGAGTGGAACCAGCCCAAGAGAAAGAAGTGTGTTACAGTTAAAAAAACAAAAAACTGAAAAAAGTTGGAGATCTGAAGAGCATTTTGCCATCAGACATGGAGATGCAGAGTTTGGAGTTTGCCCAGCTGGTTTTTGGTCTTGCTTTGGTTCAGTATTTCTTCACTATGCTCCCTTTCCTACATTTTGGAATGGTAATAAGTATGTGATATGTTTTTTTGATTTTGCTTTTATAGGGGATTACAGTTAGATTGCATGACTCACGGTAGAGTCTTTGAACTTTAGACTTTTAAATAAATTTGAGACTGTTACAGACTGTGGAGACTTTTGAAGTTGAACTGAAAGCATTTTTTGCATTATGATATGGCTACAAGCCTGTGGAGGCCGGGAATGGAATGTGGTGGTTTGGAAGAAAATGGACCCCACAGGGAGAGACATTATTATGATGGTGTGACTTGGCTGGAGTAGGTACAGCCTTGTTGGAACTGTGTCACTGTTGGGGAAGGGTTTTGAGGTATCCTGTGCTCAAGCTATGCCCAGTGTGACACAGTTGCTGCCTGTGGATCAAGATAGAGAACTCTCGGGTCTTTCTCCAGCACATATCTGCCTGCATGCTGCCATTGTCACCTGCCATGATGACAATAAACCTCTGAACTGTAAGCTAGCCCCAGTTAAATGTTTTCTTTTCTAAGAACTTGTCACAGTCATGGTGTCTCTTCACAGCAGTAGCAATCTTAACTAAAACACACATTCAGTGTGTCTGGTTTTATATTGAGGTCTTTGATACACTTGGACTTGAGTTTTGAGCAGGGTGATAAATGTGGAATTAGCTGCCTTCTCCTACACACAGACATTCAGTTTGGCCAGCACCATTTGTTGAAGACGCTGTCTGGGTTTTTTTTTTTTTTCCCAGTCTATATATTTCTGGCTCCTCTCTCCCACCCAAATAAGGTGTCCAAATGTGTGTTTGGATTTATGTCTGGGTCTTCAGTTTGATTTCACTGATCAATGTGTCTGTTTTTATGCCAATAGCACATGGTTTTTATTACTATTGCTCTGTAGTACAGCCTGAAATCAGGGATGGCGATACCTCTGGAATTCCTTTTGTTGTACAGGATTGTTTTATTATCCTTGGGTTTTTGTTTTTCCATATAAAGTTGAAAGTTATCCTTTCAAAATCTGTAAAGAAATCGTGTTGGGATTTTGATTGGGATTGCATTGAATCTGCAGATTGCCTTTGGTAGGATGGTCAGTTTTACTTATGTTAATCTTACTGGTGCATGAGCAAGGGAGATCTTTCCATTTTCTGATGTCTTCTTCAATTTATTTCTCCAAAAACCTAAAGTTTTTATCATACAATTCTTTAATCTTGCTTTGTTAGAGTTACCCCCGAGATATTTTATATTATTTGAGGCTATTGTAAAGGGTGTTGTTTCTCTGGTTTCCTTCTCAGTCCATTGATCATTTGTATATAGGAGGCTACTGTTTTTTTTTTAATTAGTCTTGTATTCAGCCATTTTAATGAAAGTGTTTATCAGATGTAGGAGTTCCCCGGTGGAACTTTTAGGGTCAGTTATGTATATTACTATATCATCTGCAAATAGTGATACTTTGACTTCTCCCTTTCTAATCTGTATCCCCTTGATCTCCTTCAATTTTCTTACCACTCCAGCTAAAATTTCAAGTACTATATTGAATAAATATGGAAAGAGTAGACAGCCTTGTCTTGTTCCTGATTTTAGTGGAATTGCTTTTAGTTCTCTCCATTTAATTTGATGTTGGTTATGGGCTTGCTGTAAATGGTCTTTATTATGTTTAGGTATGTCCCTTGTGTCCCTAATCTCCTCAGGACTTTTATAATGAAGAGGTGTTGAATTTTGTCAAAGACCTTTCCTGCTTCTAATGAGATGATATTTTTTTTTCTTTTAGTTTGTTTGGCCGATGGATCACATTTACTGATTTTGTATATTGAACCATTCCTGCATCTTCGGGATGAAGCCTACTCAATCATGGTGGATGATCATTTTGATGTAACCTTAGGATCACCATTTTAATGTAGGCTTCTAGTATGTAGCTCTTAAACTTATTTATTTCTCATTTTTATATTTTGCTGATCATTTATTTTAATTCCTTAAAATTACTTCTTAATTTGTATCTTTGTTGCATTTATTTTGCCACTCTTTTCTGGCTCTTTGAAAGAAATACTTAGTTCATTTTGTTTCTTTGTGTTCTGAGTTTGCCTCAGAGGAGTGCATTGGCTGTGACTCACTGGTAATGACTTCAGGTTCTCATTGCCGCTCTCTCCTTAACACCCGGACTTTCAGATTTGTCCCAAGAGACATCTGTTAATGACTTCTTCATAATCATCTGGTTTTTTTTTTCAGTTTACACTGCTGAAATTAATTTCTAGTTGCAATGGCCTGTGGTCAGAGACACTGCTTTGCTTAATTTCTGCTTTCTTGGACTCCACTGATGTTTTCTACTCTTGACAAATGATCAATTTTATGATTTTTCCACAAAGCTTTAAAATAGGAGTAGTATTTTTTCAGTATTGTTTGCTGAATACTAAATTACACTTATAGTCACAAATCAGTTTTTAAAAATTATGTTATTACTATTTCAATTTTGCAATTTTTGGTTAATATGTCAATAATTAGAGACATACTTATATCACTCATGTTTCATAGTTTTATGTCTTAATGTCTTCATTGATTTTGCAACTCACTTATACAAAGATTTTTGTTGTTATATGATAATCTCTTTATAGTACTTTTTGCTTCAAATTTTGTTTGGCTGATATTAATCTTGCATTTACTGCTTTCTTTTAGTATTTTAATTTTTTTCCTGATAGAGCTGCACAGATATGTAAGGCCTGGCCATCTGAGTGTATCATTGGATATTAGCTTAATTATAAGCCAATGGGGATGTTAACATTGGCAAATTTCTATTTTTGCTCTAATATCATATTATACTACATACACAATGCTTTGCATTGTCATCGTGTTATAGAATCTATATGTTCACATAATATGATTGCACACTCTTTCTTTGTGCTAGTCACATTTCTCACCACTGTGACAGAATTCCCAGCAAAACAGCTTAGAGAAGGAAGGCCTGTTTTGGCTCCTGGTTTCTCAAGTTTCCATCTCACATGATGAGGAAGGCATGATGCATGCAGGCTTTGTGTCAAATAAAATAGCAATCATCAGTGATACGGTAACAATCTTGTTAACAATTGGTCTATAGTTAGTTCCTAGGAAATGGCAAACATTTGAAAGGGCTTAAATGTCTCCAGGATTATTGTGTTGACTGTTCTGTCTCTAAAATTCACTCAGACACTTGTCTTCACATTCTGGCTCGTGCGCTGCTCTGGGGGCTGACCTCCACGTACAATGTCCTCTATGCTATGTCTTGACTGGCCTCATGGGCTAGGGAAGGTTCTCTTGTGGAAAAGAAAAGACTGCATATAAAATTATAAAGATAAATTTATTTTATTAGCTACATGATCCGTGGTTTGGTGGTTACACAGTGATTATCTTTGAGCTGGAGGTGGGACAACCAGTGGCTGTTCAGTTAGAGAATTTAGAAACCTCAGAAGAAAGAACCAGGGCTACCCTTGTCCAAGACTGGAGACCTGAAGCTCTCTGAAGAATCTCTGATGGGAGTCTATCTTCAAACACTGGAAAAACATATCCAAGGGCAGTGGCAGAAGAAACATATGTGTCTAGTAAATCAAGACAGAACATGTTCATGCCTCCTGGCTTTCTTCATGCTGTGAATGTCCCCAGCCTAATGGACAGTGTGATCCACACTCAGGGTAGGTCTCCCTTAGCTCACTGGCCCATATCACCATGGTCTACAGCAATGTGTTCACAGAAATCCAGTTAATGCGCTTTACTAATCTTGTAGGCATCTCCCAGTCCAGTAGGATTGGCAGTGAAGATACCATCACATAGATAGAGCTCAACCTACTGTTGTTTCTTCAGGGGACTTTTCAAAGTAGCATTCTGTCTTTCCTTGGATCTTCGCTGATCTAATAGATTGGCTCTGGATTCATGCCTTTTAAAAAAGTAAACAGCAGAAAAGCCCTTTAAATTGCTTTTGGTTTGTTTGTTTGTTTGTTTGGCAGGGAGAAATGTAAGTGGACAGAGGACGAATAAAAAACTTGAACACATGACTTAAGGCTGAACAGGAGCTAAACAGCATTGTTAACTACAGGGACCAAGAGAAAGGTTACACTGTGGGAATGGGCTGGCTCCCACCCTTTGCCCCTGTGAGAACTGTGAATATTTCTCAAACCAGTTTGGTCCTGACCCAGTATGCAAAGTTCATGGAGCAGCCAGGATTTGAGCTTTCCTTAGATAAGTTTGGGAGAGGTCACAGGGGCTGTGGGGGCATTTTGGCTTCTGAAATCAAAAGTATTTATAACCAATGTGATGGATACAGAGCAGACTTGGAGCCCAGGCAGTTAGAAAAGACCAGTGCCAGTGTCGGGAAGATAGCTCAGCTGCTAAAGGGCTTGCCTTGAAATACAGCGACATGAACAACATTTTGTTTCTTTAAATATTTATTTATTTGTTATATATACAATATTCTGTCTGTGTCTATGCCTGCAGGCCAGAAGAGGACATCAGACCCCATTACAGATGGTTGTGAGCCACCATGTTGTTGCTGGGAATTGAACTCAGGACCTTTGGAAGAGCAGGCAATGCTCTTAACCTCTGAGCCATCTCTCCAGCCCCACATTTTGTCTTTTTTAAAGGCAGGTTTGGTTGGTATACGCTTGCTCTTCCAGCACTGGGGAAATGGAGACAGGCAAACCTTTTGGAGCTCACTGGTCAGCCTGCCTTACCTTCTTGGTAAGTTCCAGGCCAGAGGAGACCTTATTTCAAAATAATGCACAGAACTTGTAGGACACAACCTTAGGTTGTCTTCTGGCAAAGACATACACATGCACACCCGCACACACACCCCACCCACACACACAATGACCAATGTCTTCTGGAGATACTATTTATAATGGTATCTAAATGCTTAGCACATATTATGTTGTGAATACTTATTAAACACATTATAGACTTAAAAGGTGAGAGAGTTAAATGACTTCATAATTATGTAATTATTTGCTCATTCATTTATTGATCTCTCCTTTTCTGTATTGGCTATCAGACAAGACTCCTTGGCTGAGTTATGCTGAATGTATTCTTTAGATTTCACCTATGTCAACCCAGTATATTCCTTTCAAGTAAAGTAAATATACACACAGCAAAGAGTTCCAAATATTATGAATCAGATTCATGTAAATACGCTGTCATGTATCTTTTCCAGGAAACAGTATTGCCAGGGATAATAGATAACCTTCACAGAGGAATTTTTTTCTGGCTCTCAGGATTCTCAACCCATTTGGAAGATCAATGTTAATTCAAGAGTTCTCAGCTCAAAATGCAGCTTGTTCCGAGCTCTGGCTGTGGTGCAGGAGAGGGAAAAAGGAATGATTTGTGACCCAAAGAATGTGCTTTGACAGCCAAAACCCAAAACACATTCAGAAATTTCCACAGGGGCTTTCTAGGTGACCTTGTGAGGGAGCAATCTTCACCAGGTAGAGAGAAGGGAAGAAATTGCTTGGGAAGACATCCGGGTGAAATGCAATGAGAAAAGAACAGTGGAATTTACCTTGTGGTTACTTGGGGGGAGGGGTAGAAATGTGTTTTTGTGTGTTTTGCATACATGACATCTCTGCAGGCATTTTGGGGAATTTGGAAGGAAGAGGCAGCATCTGCCCACAGACCTCTGAGTATTGAAAGCATCCTACTAGTGTCCGAGGTGGGCTGGTTCCTGCTGCCCTGAAGCTAAGCTGTCATTGAAGCTTCTCTCCAAAGCCTCCTTGGAAGCTGGGTGTGGAGCAGGCCCACAGGGTCTAATTATAAGATTCCTGAGGTCCCATGCCACTGTTTGCTAGAAATAAAGGTCAGCTAGCAGTTCAGCCAGAAGCCTCTGTCCTGAGTTAAGTATGAAGGATCAAGAGGCAGAGAGCCTTAGCTTCAATTCACCAATTTATTCCTTAAAAGAGGAAACTAGCAGCAATCGTTCATTCTCTTCTAGATTATCCAATGAATGCAGAAATAAAATGCAGGTAGTTTAAAGCACCAAAAAGAAAACTTCAAGCTTATTTTTTAAAACAGCATATAGGCTCTAAGTGGTAAAAGTCACAGTAAATTGTGATGCCTATTTCCCTAATAGAACTTTTAAAATAGTACTTACTGGTCATTATGTCCATCAGGAGCCAGACAGCATCTTGGGACAAAATGCAACAGTGTTGCCAGAATTAGCTAGAAATGCTAGAAATGAAGTTTAGTACATTTGAAAAGTTTTGTTTCCTTTCCAGAATAAATGGCTATGGTACTTTCTTGCTTTTTTTTTTTCCAGTTTTTTCTTTTTTCAAAAGAAAGTGTTAGGTTGAATGCACAGAGAGGAAGGCTGACTTCTGGAATATTTTTGACTTTTAAAACAGATTTGGATGCTCACCTTATGAGACCTGGATAGAGGTGGGCAGTCCTTGGGCTTCCCACAGGTCAGGGAACCCTGATTGCTCTTGGAGCAGATGAAGGAGGGGGACTTGATCGGGGGAGGGGGAGGGAAATGGGAAGCGGTTGCGGGGACGAGGCAGAAATCCTTAATAAATAAATAAATTAAAAAAAATAAAACAGATCAAACTCTAAACACCATGCTCCTTCTAAATTGATTTGAGCCTCAGAGATTTATTTTTTTCAAAATCTCTCTTTAACATATCTTTGTTACATTAGAAGATGGATGTCTATTTTATGCATCCCCCAGCCTCTAAATCAGAACATGTGCCCCTCCCCCTCAAAGGACTCACCGTATTAACACCACAGGTTACAAACAGTCTATCACCCTAGCTGTGGGAAACATGGAGATGCTGGGCCAGGAGGCTTAGGTCCTGGCTTCCCAGCTATCAATCTAAACCTTGTTGAGTTGACCAAATGCCTTCACATTCCCATTTCCACACCCTGCAGGTAATATGTGCCCTGCTTGCCTCAAAGATTCCTGAGCCAGGAGCACAGATAATGCACCCCCTCCAACATACTGTGTGATCCTGTACTCAGTTCCAAGGAGCTGCAAATGGCTCTGCTACTTCCTTTAAAATAGCTTTGCTAGGCTGTTACATTTTTTCAGCTCCCAAATCTCTTTCTAGTCCCAAAGTGCAACCGTGTGTTTGTTAGCTGCCGTCTGAGCTATGACAAAGGAAGATATACAATATCTCCTTCAACAAGCAGTGAACTGGTGCTGCTCTCCAGGACTTTTTCTTTAAACTGATATCCAATCTTGAAGGAAGAAGATTGCAGAAGGAAGAGAAATAATAGTTTTTAAAACCTTGGAGGATATTAAATTCCAGTGTAGGGTTATTTGGAGCAATTGACAATCTAAGGCATTTTCACTGAACGTTTGAAATGTCAAGTGCAGAACACAGTTTCTCACATATACTTTTTCAGGTACTTGGAATAATATATTTGAAACATGTAAGCTATCACTGGCCTCACAAACAGAATGTAGGGTTAAGCCAGCCCCTTTAGGGGGCAGGTTTGCCTCGGGCGAATGCATAAGGATAAATCGGGCGTGGGAGGCGGCTTGTCCCTTTTTTCCTGCCTCCTGTGAAACGGCTACGCGGGAACCTCGGTTCTGTAAGTTTACTTAAACATTAAAGCTGTATATATTCTTTAGTATCTGCCTTGCATTTATTTACGCCGATACAACAGAAAATGGAGCACTGAGCATCTACACTTGAGGCAGAAGATGAGAATTTTAAGTATGGGTTCATTCATTCAATAAAGGAATCTTGAGCCACGAGAGAAGCTTGTGCCCCATGACTATGGCCAGTACTTTGTGCCACCCCTCTGTTCCCATGGTTCCCTGTCCCCTGACCACTGTCTCTAAGTTTCTGCTGTACCATCAACTCTTATTCTCAAGCATTCCACATGTAGACACCCCAAGAATGGATCTGTTGAGTTCATTAGTGCTACTGGAGGTTTCTGTGCCACCCGCCAGTTCATGAATAACCACTCTGAGGTTTAATATTAATTACAAACTGTTTGTCTGATGGTTCAGACTTACTATTAACTAGCTCTTATAACTTAAATTAATCCATTTTTATTAATTTGTGTATCACCATGAGGCCTGTGGCTTACCACCAGTAATGCTCTGGAATCTTACTCCTTTGGCAATTGGCCAAATGGCTAGGTTTGCCACACTGAAAGCAAATGACATAAGGAGCTTCTCTGATGCCCATCATCCTCTTTGAAGTAACTGGTGCTGTCAGAGCAGATACATCTCATGTCAAGAAAAGTCTAAGTTCTTAAAACATTTTAAATGGCATATTCTATAAGTCTTTAAAGTGTTAAAAGATTATCCATCCATTTGAAATATATATTTACATATCTAGAAAACATAACTAACTTGGCTATATTTGACTGTTATAGATAACTACTAATTTGCATTTTAACTATATATTACAGTTGTAAATGTGCTAAACATAATACCTTAAACAAAAGTAGAAATATACATATAGTAAAACAAAATTATCATTAAAATTGTATCAATGAACCAAAATCCATACCAATGTAAAGTAATTTGAGATTAACAATTGTTTTTTGAATTAAAGTAGATTTAACAATCTACATTTTTCATCATTTCTATATCATATCCCTTTTTTAAAAAAATCAAAGAAAACACATTAGTATACATAATCCAGACTCTCTGCATATTTTATCTGTGGCTTTTTTTTATATTACTTTTATTGCATCTTTCTTTGTTTTATTTTTTAAATGATTTATTTTTACTATAACTGCATATACCCATTTTTGTTCTTAAGCCTACATACATTTTTTAAACACACTGTGACCCGTTTAGAGTCAGTTTTTTTTGGGGGGGGGTTCTAAATCTGTGTTTATTGCATATCTGTAATCAGAAGAGTTTTTGAAATGTTAAGTGGGTATGGTTAGGAACAAAGCCATAGCTTTGGCTGTTGACTCTGTCTCATTTTACTTTCCAACATGGAGGAGGTATGTTTACTGCCAGCTGTGGGAGCCATGCTCACATCTCAACTCTGGGAAGCAGCACTAAGACGCTAATGTGCAGCTGTGCTCTTGAGCCCGTGGTTGTACTTTGAAGCCTGCAGACAGCGACTGGGAACCTGTTTATTGTAATTGATGTAATCTAGACTGCAGGAACCTGCCATGTGGCTCAACCCATGATGGTTGGTAGCTGGCCCCATTTCTCAAGCAGTTGTCGTGAGATGTGTCTCTGTGTTGTGTCTGGCTTGAGAGACTAGGAAACCCAGTGTGGATCCATTTCTTTGTGCTGAGAATCTTTTAAAGCTTTTTTAGGTCTTATGTGGATCCATGCCAGACAGTGGGCACCATTTTATAACTGGTGTTCTCTTTCCTACCTGCCAGTTCCCAAATAACCACTCTGAGGCTTAATAATTACAAGCTATTTAGCTGATGGCTCAGGTTTATTACTAACTAACTCTTTTTTTTTAAAGATTTATTTATTATGTGTACAACTTTCTGCCTCCACACTCCAGAGGAGGGCACCGGATCTCTTTACAGATGGTTTGGAGCCACCATGCGGTTGCTGGGAATTGAACTCAGGACCTCTGGAAGAGCAGACAGTGCTCTTAACCACTGAGCCATCTCTCCAGCCCCTAACTAACTCTTACAACTTAAATTAACCCATTTCTATTAACCTATGTATTGCCTTGAGGCCCATGACTTACCAGTAAAGCTCTGGCATTTGACTATTGGCCAAATCAGATTCCTTATTTACCAATGGTGATAAGACATATTAACAGCATACAGAAAGGCATCCCACATCACATTAACTTCCAGGATTTAAGACCCTTCTAGGTCTCAAAATAGGTAGCTACAGAGGCTAGTGGATAGGTAACTCCCATTCATAGCTGTGATTGCAGGGATATCAAATGGTAGGAGGCACAGCCCAGGAGAATGTCCACACAACCAGTATGTGGAGGAAAGACAGGAGAACTTGGAGGTGAGGGAGAAGAGGATCAGAAAAGTCAGGCAGCAAGAGAAAGGGCCATGTCAAGAGACAACGACTTTAGTTTTGTCTGAGAGAGAGCCTGAAAATTGCCATATAGCCTGTTTCCCAGTATGATCCCACGGAAGCGGGAATCGTCGCACACGAACTCCCCTTAATCCCTGAGGGCTGCTGGGAAGAATACAGAAGTGGGCTGTTCACTCTCAGTGAGTGCTCAGGACTTTAGACAAAGGCCTGTGAAAGTCTTGGAGCTCACAGAGGGGCTTAGGCGTGGTGAGGACAGAGAGACCTGGGTTGGCTGCCCCAGCAGTCACTGCCTGGAACCTACCCACACAAAATCAGTCTGCCACTGTATTTGTAGCCTTTTCATTGATAAAAAAAAAAATGCTTAGGACAATCAGCTTATACAGAAGAAAGATTTTTTTTTTGTTTGCTTCATAATTTCTGAGGTTTTACTTGATGGTCTGTTGGCTCTGTTGCCTTTGGGCCTATGGGGAGGCAGTATAGAGTAGCAAGTGGAGAAGGTCTGCTTACTCCCTGGCATCCAGGGAAAAATGGGAGTGCGGGGCAAGGCCCCAATATCCCCCACCAGGATATGCCCTCATTGACCTTACTTCCTTTTACCTGGCCCCACCTCTTAAAGGTTACCCTGCCCACCCCCAGATTCCCAGGCTGGTGGCCAGGCCCTAAAACACACATGCCTTTGGGGGACACTTAGTCAAACTGCAGCAGCCTCTTTTCCCTGGAATGGTTTGCATGTGTGGGTTTCAAGTCACAGCTTGTCAAATACCATTTTTATTAAGGCAGTAATTCAATTTAAATTTTAAATTAAATTGAATACAGGCAGTAATAGATCTTTGTGTTTGACTTTTGGACAACCTTTCAAATGCCTAAAACCCTTCTATGTAACTGAATTTATTTTTTGAACACTAGTTGATAGATGAATTCTCAACTTTTCTATGCTGATCTTAGGAGCCAGTGACACCACGGTATGGGCAGCGTTGATACCTTTGACAATTAGTTGAATCAAGTAATAAGTTTACTATCTTATTTTATTTTAATTCTTGCCCAAATTTTAATGAAAAGTAAACTGCTAATATTAATCACAAGGCCTTTAATATGCTTAATAAAATAAAGACAGAGCTGAAAGCTAGAGAGCATGCCAAAGCACTGGAAACCTTTAGTCATATTTGAACTGAAGCTTTGTTTTGAGTTTCAAAAGCAAAATTAATACCAAGAACAAGGCACAAGCTTATAATACAAATGTTGAGACGAGGAGTTCTGCCTCCGTTGTTGGGAATCAGCACCCTCTGAATGTGTCAGGCCGCTGTTGCTCCACTCACAGTTTCTGAACTCCTGTGCATATTGTTCCAGGAATTCATGTATAGAAACTGGAGACCCTGTAGCAAAACTGCTCTATGGGAAAATAGGGATAATCTAAACTGTCGTCTTTCCATAGCTGCAAATGAGCCCTGATGGGGGAGTGGCAGCCAAATGTCCATGCATTTTGAAACCTGCCTTGTCATGTGAGTTTTGTTCAAGGAATAAAATCAAACTGATCAGGAACCATCTCTAAGAGGTGGAGAGACTCCTGGGGTTGAACACGAACAGGACCAGAAAGTATAAGCCTACTGTGTGAGCAGAAAGTGCAGAACCCTGTCTGGGGAAATACTTGAACTGTGGCTACGTTGGGATCCTCACAACCAGGTGATGGAAAGGATTTAGGGGTAGATTCGTCTAACTTATGGGCACAAGCCAAGTCATCAAAAGTAAGTTGGATAATATGAAGGAAATTTTTTTGGGAAGTAAGCTAACTGCTGTGGGAATGCATGATTGGGAACAATAGAACCTAGAGGAAGAGAAGATTCTGGTACATTCTTTGGTCTGAACTGGATCCCTAAACATGTGGAAGACCCTGTATTTGTGGATCAAGAACTCTGTTATCTTCAGATCAAGATACTTGCTGAAATCCTGTAAGCAACAAAAACAAGTTTATACCTACAGTATTCATATCTTTTGAGCTTCATCTCTGGCCCTTCTAGAAAGGAAGGGGTCCACGTCTTTACTAAGCAAGATTACTGATCTCAGCTGTCCAAGTCGTTTGGTCTTTGGTTAAGGTCTCCTATGTATGAACAGTGTCCAGGGACTCTGACAGAAGATATATAGATCTTCATACCTTGTGTCCACTCATAGGTCCATAGGTATCGATGTTTGGGACCACATTTTATATGTGTGTGTATGTATGTATGTATGAATGTATGTATGTATACCCAGTTTTTGTTTGTTTCAAATGGTTGACTGCTTGACCATTTTGACATCTGACTTCTGACCAAATTCTTGGGCATTTCCTACTGCCTGTGAGTTATTGTCTAACTTCTGGACACCGTGCCACCCAAAGCGCATGTAAGCAGGTGTCATGCATGCTGGTGAGCATCACCGTTCCTCTTGTGTAAATACCATGAGATGAAAGTACTGGAACTTTTGCTAACTGAATCTTGGACACCGTAAAGAACTGCCAAAGCAGTTCTAAGTGAAAGTAGTATTTTTCTGTCTCACAGAAAAGAATGAGAATTGTAAGCCAACGCTTGTTCTTTTTGGCTTTTTTAACTTTAGTAATTTTGATTTGGATGTATTATGCTATTTCATTGTGATTCTAATTTACATTTTTTCGGGAAATAATGTTGACTGTCCATTCATGACTTAATGACTAAATAAATATGAAGTGGCCATTCAAATCTTAATTTTTTTAAAAAAAGTTACTATTTACAAAATTTACTCAGCTGCACAAATTTTTTCATATAGTTACATTCAAGATCTTTACCAATTAGATTACAAATATTTCCTCTTATCTTTTCATTATTTTGAATGCTCTTTATTAATTTCCTTACGTTTACTTTTTTTTTTGTATGTGTAGGTCAAAGGGCAACTCGCAGGAGACAGTTTCTCTTTCTATCATGTGGATGGTAGACGGGGATGGAATTCAAGCCATGAAGCTTGGCAGCAAGCCAGTTAATGTGCTGAGCCGTCCAGCCAGCCCATTCTTATTTCTTACTAATACCTTTCTTTTTTCTATGTCTGTGCATGGAGGTGCAAGGATGTACCAGGCATCTTTTTTGATTGCTCTCCACTTTCTTTAGCAAGGCTCTTTCACTAATCAGAGCTAGCCAATCCCACAGTGTTGATAGCCATCTCTCCAGAGGGGTCACTTGCTCTCTCTCCTGAGTGCTAGGATTATGGGCGCGTGATCGGCTCTGTTTTTAGTGTAGGTTCTAGAGATCTGAAATCATCTTCACATTTGTGTGATGGGCATTTTCCCCACGAAGTCATTATCCCAGATCTGTTCCCGGTTCTTTTTGTCCTTAGACTATCACACTAAGAATGTAGTTAGGGAAATACAAATCAAAACCACAGCGAGAGACTGTCGTATACCCACACCTGACTGTGATCAAAGCAGAGATAGGAGCAAGTTCTGACTGGGATGTGGAAGAACTGCAACTCTTGCCTGTCAGTGGTGGAGATGAAAAGGCTTCTGCTATTTCCTAAGCAGTATTGGAGTTCCTAAAATACTAACTGTAGATTTGTCATAGAACCTAGCAACTCCACTATGGCATCTACACACACACACACACACACACACACACACACACACACTCGCTCCCATAACACACATGTGAAAAAAAATCACAAAGGTAATCCAAAATATATTTTACTGCTTGCAATTAATGCTATCACCATAAATATGGAATAAATGATAAATAGTAGCAAATAAGATCGTTTGTTAAAATTACTAAAATCAAGATTTTAAAAGATAAGCCAATAAATAAACAATTAAAAGACACACTGACAATGATATTAAGAGGGAAAACCCTATTGTATTCAAATTTAAATGTATATGTAAACACAAAATAACTGATTTTCATATCAAGCTTTCCACATTTGAATTGTATAAGACCAATGGTACCCTAGTGGCAACCTTGCATTTAGCTCTCTCATCTTACTTTCTAAATATTTTGGAAAGAAACAGTGGCTGGATCCCAGATGTGTGGCAGAGCAAGTATGAATGAGGGCTTAATATGCCTCATTGTTGCCCAAAGCAAGGAAGAGACCATGGGGCCTGTCATGGGATTTCCTAAAAACCAGCCTGAGGAGACGAACATCCTCTTGCTGGTCAAATTCGGGGCGATTTTAACATTTAAAGGATAACCAACCGTAAAAGGTAACCTTTAAATCCAGAGTTACCTTGAAGGTGACTTTTGCATCAAGTGTCCACTCTGTAAATCTGTCGTTAAAGGGGGAAATGACAATGGATCCCATCTTTTTAGGGGATAGGAACTAGTCTGATAGACGGACACCAGCGGGTGCATGTGTAGGAGGAAGAGCATCAGGGAACCACTATTTTGTAATTGTCATCGAAGTGATTGTCTTAGGGTGGGATGATCCGTGGGCGCTAAGGGCTAAAGACATCAGGTGAAAGTTAGCTGGAGAGAACGCGTCCCTCATGGAGACTGAATAACCCTCACTGCTAACGGCTAAGAGAAAAACCAAAGTGCTTTCCCATGAAGGAGTCTGGTGTCAATCCCTTGCCAAATTTAGTTTCACGAAAAATCCATGCGTTTCTCCTCTTCATTAATGGAAAGCCTGTCTCTCCTTATCTCTAGACAACTGACTTGTATGTTCAGTCACCTGAGTGTAGCGAATTTCCTGAGGCTGCCGGGCTATTTCTGCCACCCATTCTGATATTGTCCTTGAGTGGGACCGAGCACACCGACACTCAAGGGTCCCTCCTCTCATTCTGAAGCTGCGCTCTCATAATTAGCAGCTGCCACTGGGCCTGCCCAGATGTTTCACTGCCTTTCTCTCAAAGGCGGCCTTTACCCTCCTGTTTCGTATGCTAATGAGGCTAATTACAACGATTTTCTTTGAGCAGGATGCTAGCTTTTGGTTGGTTCCGTGTGTGCGCAATGTGTAAACATACGTATGGGAATACATTTGTATGTGAAGCTATGTCTCTACATATAAGCAACTGTGCCTTTTTAATCAGGGGTGTGCAGTATGCTCAGCTTTTTGCTGTTGTTATTCGGAGGGTTTGTTTGTTTTTGACATGATCTTGCTCTGCAGCCTGGGCTGGGTTTGCTTATGTCTCTCTGAGTCTTTGATTTTCCCGCCCCAGCCTCCCTATTGCAGGAATTGCAGGTATATGCTACTATTCAACTTTGCAAAACGGGATTCCACTATTTATTGAGATGATCAGTGGAGTTTCTCCTTTAACTTGCTGATTATAGATAACTAGATAATCTAATTTTGAAGGATTCCTTGTGTTTCCAGGATGAACCCCATACTATCATAACGTTAACTTTCTAACGTCTTTCATTTCCCATCACTCCTAGACTACTTATAAACGACGTATTGATCTGTACTTCTCTTTTTCACTCTATTTTTCAGTCCCAGTGTCTCCTGTTTCTCCCCCCCCCCCCCCGCCCCAGCACACACAGAGATCACTTAGGATCAGTGAGATGTGGTCCTATTCCTTGACGTTTTGAATGAAGTCATTAGTTAGACTGGCGGCATCTGGTGTTTGGTCAGGGGTTATCTTTGACAACTTTCTCCATATTCGCCCGTTACTGGTAATTGGTGTTAGTCTTTTGGAACGGTGTTATTTCCCTAGAAACAAATACATTTTTTTTTTTGGTTTTTCAAATACATTTTATCTAAATTTTCCAGGGCACTTGCAGACTATTCCCACGCAATTATTTTAGTTGCTTTTTTAGTCCATTCTAATCGCTGACTTTGTATGTTTGTATTTACTTTATACTTTCTTTTGAAAATGAGATAAAGCCCTTTGAATCATTTGATATGGTTTCTCTCAAATAAACCACTTTTATGTTTATTATTTTTACATAATTTGTTCCTATCATTAATACCTGCTTTTGTCTTTGATTATTATTTACTACCTTCTTTATATTTATTTTCTTGTTCTTTTTCTTATCCCTCGTTTTAAATATGAACTCAGGTTTTCTTTTTCTTTCTTAATACTTTGAGTAAGGCTTTAAAATTTTCTTCAAATCACTGATTTTTCAGGCCAACAGTGCATTCTGATGCATGGCCTTCTCACTGTTGCTGTTGTCTAAATTTCTTAGATTTTCAGTTTCTAATGTTCTTAATTAGAAATTTCTTTCTGTCTTTTGTTTGCTTGTTTTTGAGTTTTTGTTTTTGGCTTTTTAAGACAGGGTTCTCTGTGTATCTTTGACTGTCCTGAAACTTTTTCTGTAGACCAGGCTGGCCTCAAACTTACAGAGATCTGCCTGCCTCTAGGTGTGTACCACACCACCACTGGTCTTAATTTGAAATTTTTAATGGTCCTAATTTTAGACAGTTGGGCTGCGGTTTTCTATTTGAAGAAGTAATTTCCATGCTGAGGGCCTTAGTATTCCATGTCATATTAGTTATCCATCAACTCTTTTATAATTATTGGCTGAACTTATTTCTCTTATGCTTCTTGAGGGAAATCAATTTGGACATTAATAATGCAACCACTTTACTAACCTCTTTTTTGTAATTGTGTTATATATGTGGGGTATTTGTTTTTTCAGTAAATCTATTTTTTGCATACAGCAAATAGTTGTTTGGTTTTCTGAGCATTCCTGCGATCTTCATGCATTTAGCAGATAGATTTATCTTACCAGGAGAGGATGATATGTTTGACCTCACTTATCTTTTGTCGTTTTAACCATTATTGTTGTCCTCATTTTTGTGTTTGGAAAACACATTAAAAATTAAATGTGGTGGTTAAATGAGGAATGCCCCCAAAGGCTAAGGTGCTGGATGCTTGGTTCCCAGTTGGTGGCACTGTTTGGAGAGTCAGTGCATCCTGCTGGAGGAAGAACACCACGGGGGGAGCGGCTTTGAGAATTCATAGCCTTGCCCAGCCTCTTCCTCTGTGTCTTTCATATTGGATATGCGCTCTCTCAGCTTCCTGTTCTAGCCACTTGCTGCCCTGTGTCCCTTGCTAATATGGACTCTCTATCCTGAACCATAAGCACAAATAAACTTTCTTTTCTGTATGTTGTTTTGGTTATGATATTTTATCACAGCAACAGAACATAAATGATATAAATAATATTTTCCTTCCCCTGTCTATGACTTTGTTTCTTGAGAAAGGATCTTGCTATGTTGTGAGAGTGTGTTTTTGTGTGTATAAATGTGTGTGTAAGAGTATATTTGTGTGTGTGTGCGTGTGTGTGTGTGTGTGTGTGTGTAGACCAGAGGCCAATGTTGATGACTTCCCCAATTGCTCTCCATTTGTCTTTTTGAGCCAGTGTCTCTCAGTGAGTGTGAGCTCTGTGGTTATGCTTGGCTAGTTGATTGTCTAGCTGCCCAGCTTGCTCTAGGGCCCCTCCTGTCTCTGTTCCTCCCCCAGTACTGGGGTTACAGTACCTGGCTTTTCTACATGGATGCTGGAAATTTAAACTTACATCCTTGACTGACTGAGCCATCTCCCTAGCTCTGGAAAAGATCATTCTGACTGTTTAGGTTGTTTTCTGGAAGACTCTTTTCTGGGTTAGCTAGAAGTGCAATTTTACTAAACTTGATTTAA
Organism: Microtus oregoni; assembly: GCF_018167655.1. NCBI lineage: Eukaryota > Metazoa > Chordata > Mammalia > Rodentia > Cricetidae > Microtus > Microtus oregoni. Next base: position 15,694,371 of record NW_024543096.1, read on the forward strand.
ATGGGTGTCATTGCATTGAATTTTAAATTGCTGTTCAGAAAGCACAGAACTGCTTTTCTCCAGGATAAGCTCTTGCCTTTCACAGCTCGCAGAGACACCCTGCATCCCCAGCACGCACACTTTGGAACAGTGGTTACAGTGTTTGGAATTAATACATTCACCTAGTCACACATCAAATTATACAGAAATGCTGGTGCAAAGAGCTGTCGGCTGCTTTCTCATTTTCCATTTCCTCAGCCCTAATTCCCAAGAGAAATAATTGCTACCTGGTTTTCTTTCTGGTTCTTCTGGCCGCTAGCTGAATGTGTTTAGATCACCAGTAATGCATTTATACATATTTTTCTTGTTAATTTTGCAACTATCAAAGGTCCAAATAAAAAATTGGCATGTTAGGTCATGCCCCATGTGACATGGTCATCATCTTCTTTGTAGAGTTGCATTGTCTGACTCCTGCACATAACTTCATTAGCCCCATCTCAGATAAGGATGCTTTATAGTGTTCTGTCAGGCCATCAGACTAGAATTTCCCCGACAACATAGGACCAGCTCACTGATTAGCAGGTAAATGGGGGTCCTTTGCCCTGAAGACAGCCAAAGGAGGATCCAAAGGCTCTGTGCCCACTGTTATCTCCGGGGCAGTAGTCAGATTCTGCTTCCACCCTCATAGTTCCTTATGCTTTCTGGAAAACACCTGAATTCTGTTTTAGATTTTTTTCCCCCTAAGGATCCTATAATCCCAATACTCAGATGGCTGAGGTAGGAGGATTGCTGGGAGTTCCGGGCCATCAGAGCTACAGTTGAAACGAAAAAGAAACAACCAAACAACTGAGCTTTTCGATTAATTATTGATCATTTTCACCAATACAGGTTCAAAATGCCTCATCAATAATTTAATAATTGTTAAAAATTAAAATATTGTAATATCTATATATGTTAGATGGTAATGCCTAGCTGAACCAGCCTGCAGCAACATTTGCTCTCCGAAGCATATCATTGCGAGGCTCTACACAACATCCATCGGATGATCATTTGGCGTCATGGTCCAGCACTATTGCCTTCCGATATCAGAAGAATTGAGAAACATTTTTGATCTTGAAATGTGAGCAAAGTCTCGTTGTCCTGTTCGGGAACACTGGAATGGCAGTGCTGGAATTCGTGACTACATAGGTCACACCTGTTGACTAACGACCATCCGTGGCCAGCACTGTTGTTTTTGTGTTAGTGTCTGTCTTAGTCACTGTTTATTCCTCTGAGTTCCCATGACCTAGGCAACTGTTATAAAAAGAAAGTATTTAGCTGGGGGGCTTGCTCATTGTTTCCGAGGTTTAGTCTGGGGAGCATGGTGGCATGCAGGCAAAATGGTGCTGGAGAAGTAGCTGAGAGCTACATCTTAATATTCTGGGGCGTAGAGAGACTCTGGGCTTGGCATGGGCTTTTGAAACCTCAAAGCCTACCCCCAGTGATGTACTTCCTCCCAAAAGGCCACACATCCCAATACTTTTAATCTTTTCACACAGTGCCACTCCTGGGTGACTAAGCATTCAAATAGATGAGCCTATGGGGGTCACTGTTCAGAAAACACAATCCATCCTTGTCATTTTAATATACAGGCTTTGGTTAAGTGGCTACTAGCAAATGAAAAAACAGAAAGGGACTGTCAACTCAGAATCCAGAATCACATGCCTGTAAGGGATCATCTTGATTATTCTAGGTGATGTAGAAAGACTAGCCCTAATTGTTGGTGGGACCATTTCCTAGGCAGAGGTTCCGGGATTGAATAACATAAAGAAAGTGAGATGAGCAGTCGGAAGCATTCATCTCTCTGAATACCTGATTTGGATGTCATAGCTTCCCTGTCACGATAACCTGTACCTTTGAAGTGTGAGCCAGAACAAACCCCTTCTGTCTTAGGTTGCTTTGAAAGAGTATTTTCAATACAGCAACAGGAAGGGACATGGTTTGCATTAACACAGTTTGCATTAACACCAGGAAAAGTCACCACTTAAGACTGGAAAAACAAAAAAAATTGTGTAGGAATTTGACAACCTAGAAAATGCTGAGAGGCCAGGAGTGGCTTCTGAGGTGATACTACCTGGTCCAGTCTGGACCATCAGACGAGGTGATGCTATGTATTTGGTTCTGAGAGTGTCAAAAAAAAATTATCACATACACCCAGCTCTGATTGACAGAATGAAGGACAGTGGTGGGGTTGCCCTGAAAGAGTTCTTCATACTCTATCTCCAGACAATCACCTTCTATCATCCTCTATTAACACAGCTTATCAAACTGGCTGAGGAGGAAGACAATGTGAAGATTCTGGGCATCAGGTTTCCAAAGCAAAATATCGAAAAAGATCTGGAGTTAGACCTAAAAGACGGAAGTTTAAAAATGCACACGGTCCAAGGTTTGGGTCACCCACTGTCCATCTACAGCCTTGCACACACCGGAGTGCTATCGGAGCAACAATAGCAAATGCAGGCAACCACTCCTGTTATGGCAGTTGCTTTCATCCTAGCGTCTCCCCACCAAAAGGAGACATGCAGCTGCTCCAGTCAACTTAGATATTGCCTTCACATATTTTACACAGGTGACATAGTGTCTATCTCTAGGCTAGATACTAGTCCCTAATTTATTTCCCAACGACATATGACTATTCTGTGGTATAATGACTAAATTGCAAAATTAATCACTATTAATAATTCTTTCAAAACAATTGGGAAAAGAAGAAAATACACTTATTAATTAATATATTTTAATGTGCAGTACATTGGCGATTACATATACCCTAACAGATATATAACAAAATAGACATGATAATATCCTATCAAATAGCATTACATACTATATCTATAATGAGGAAGTAATAAAACACACATCACTTTCTTAGGTTTAGTGATATTAATAGCTTCTGAAGCAGCTCATGTTTTCTTCATGCTGGGCCAGCTGCTCAACTGGCCTAATTCCTTTACCTGGTGGGTGACCCAGATCTTTAACATTAAAATGTCCAGAACTTTGGTGATCATGGCCTCCTTTAATTTTGGTTCATTTGCAGCAAGCTTTGCTACTGAAAGAATATGAACTCCACACATTCCTTCTCATTTCCACCTTGCAGCCATGATTTCTTTTTTTTTAAACAGTATTAATACCTCAAGTCAATAGAGTGACCCTTGCCTTGGTTGCTGATTCAATCAATGACAAGAGGAGCTCAAAGCGGCGAGCTGGAAGTCTCGGTTTTCAGTTCAGTGGAATCATCATTGTGCTCTTTGGTGGTTACACTTCCCTAAGACTCCAGATCTGCAGAATTCAAAATAGGGAGATGACGCATTAACTAATATGAATAGAAACCCCCCTACTTCTATCCCTGGGCGATTCTTAAACTTGCCTATTCTGGCTATGGGAGAAACAGTACTATCGTGGGTATGGAATCAAAGTATATAAGATAACACTTAGGATATTGTCATATAACCATTGTATAGCCAAATCATTGGTAGGTCATTGTACATATATTGAGGAATATGAATTAGTCCTTGGCTAGAGGTTGGTCTTGCCACTATGGGGCTGACAGCATTTTTAACCAAACTATGGGTGTAGTTCCTAGTCTTATCTCCAGCCCAGGGTCCAGCAGAGTTGTCATGGACTCTCTCAGTGTCTTCTCCTGGAACCCATATGTCCAAACACGCTGTGGTGGCAGAACATGTGTTTACCTTACTTGTCTTGCGTGTCAGTTTGTGCTTTGGGAGTCTTGGTACAGTGTTGCGGATTATGACCTTTACTGGGCTTTCTGGTTCCCCCCCCTCCACCGCCGCCAGCCCTCAGCCAGGTAGCCTTTGTTGTTTGTTTTGCTTCTTTAGACACCCTTCCTGAGGGCTGGACTCTTGTGTTGGTTGGATATGGCTTCTCTCATCTGCTCTCCTCTTTGAAGGGCCGTACTTGTGAAGTGAGGTTTTCTGTGGTAGCGGTTTGGTTTCATCTCTTTAGTCAACCGGTCTTCTTGTTCTCCCCGTTGAATCATCACTTGTTGAAGTATGTGGCATGTCAGCAGCTGCGTGGCAACAATACAATGCTGGAGATCACACGTTTGGCTTCCCCACCAGGGATTACTATAAAAGTTAATAAGGTACTTCAAAACAAAATGCTAGGCCATCAAGAAGAGTCTCCTCCTCTGAACATTTGAGATCAGCAAGTAGCTTTCTTCAGACACGGATTACTCAACTTTGCCAGTGTTTTCATAATCAGCTCCTCATCTAGTGACTATCAGGGGTGCTGATCTTCAAGACCAGGGTTGCTTGTGAACAATTCAGAACCTTAAATCAACTGAGAAGAAAGAAAATAACCAAGAGAGAGAATTAATATACAGAGAAGTGGAAGGCAGTGAGAGTCTTGGGCTATCTGGGGCTCTTTCTCTGACTGTCCTGGTTGGGATCGTGTGCTTGAACACTAGAAGACACTGGGCTTGAAGGCAAAGTGTCAAAGCCACCTGCACTGCAAGCCTGGCATGCCACACATCTCCTTTGCGGAGGCTGACTTTGAGTTTGTAGCTTTCAAGTCACTTGGAAAACGGGTCAAAGAAGTGCACACAAATGTGGCATCCTGTTCTCCTTAAATCAGGGAAGCCCAGAAGGTTTAGCATTGTGGGAATAAAGCCAACCTAGTTGTTAGCATTTTTTGAATCTTAACACCCCTAGAGAGAGACACTAGAGATGGACTTTATGTAAGCATGCCAGGATGCTTAAGTGTGTTATTGCCTTTTCGTTCTAGTTTAATGAGTGCATAAAAAATAATTATTTCTAGCTAATTGTAGAGCATCCTTTATGATGGTCACCTCACTTGACCCTGATCACATGAGAAGAAATTATGGTGGAGAAGTCCATGTTCATCTTTCAAGAGCCATCCTTGACTGCCTCTGTAGACAGAGATTCAGAAACTACAACTGTATACCAGTGTCTTTGCTAATGTTCAGCGAGACTTTGCGATTTCCTGGAGTTGAGTCTGAAACAACACTGGAATCATACTGGAATTACCTAAGGATTTAGTGAAAATTTAGGATTCTGTGTTTTGTGCCAAATTTTCCAAATTGGTATGTCTTACTGTACTCTTCAATTTCTTAAGCGTCCTAGGGGATTATTATTAAAATCGAAAGAATACTGTTCTACCTAAATTCATTACTTTTAGAGTTCCATTGTGTACTGACTGGTTTTGTGTGTCAACTTGACACAAACTAAAATCACCAGAGAAATGCACCTCAGTTGAGGGAATACGTCCGATAGATCCAGCTGTAAGGCATTTTCTCATTTAGTGATCAATGGGGAAGAGCCCACCACGTGGTGGGTGGTGCCATCCCTGGGCTGCTGGTCATGGGTTTTGTAAGAAGGTAGTCTGGGCTGGGCAGTCATGGTGCCTACCTTTAAACCCAGCACTCAGGAGGCAGAGGCAGGTGGATCTCTGTGACTTCGGGGCCAGCCTTGTCTACAAGAGCTAGTTCCAGGACACCTAGGACTGTTACACAGAGAAACCCCATTTCAAAAATCAAAAAAAAAAAAAAAAAAAATAGAAGAAGAAGAAGAAAAAGAAAGTAGGCTGAGCAAGTCATTGGAAGCAAACCACTAAGCAACTCCCCACCATGGCCTCTGCATCAGCTCCTGCCTACTGGATCCTGCCTGCCCCTGTTTGAGTTCCTGCCCTGACTTCATTCAGTGATGAACAGCAATGCTGAAGTGTAAGCCTAATAAACCCTTCCCTCTCCAACTTGCTTTGGTCATGGTGTTACATTGCAGCAATAGAAACACAAATACTGATTATAGTATTTTTTTTTAAAAAAAGAAATTTCTTAAGTTATCTCATGAGCTGCCAAAAGATATGTAATGTATTTCAGTTCTTAACAAAAATCTTTCCCTTGTTGTAATTAGTAGTGGCAGCTTAATCAGACAGCTGCATGGCAAAATATTTAACATGCTATATGATGTTCTTTTGATATGTGAGAACTAGGGTCTGAAAAACACCATGAAAGAAGACTGTACAAGGAAGACAATTTAGAATTTAAAGGAATAAGATCAGGGGATTGAAGCCCTAAATGGAGCTCTCCTTTTAAACATTCCTTTGTGTTCCACAAAAGACAATAGTAAAGATGTCTGATTAAATAAAATGGCCACTGTTGGACTCTTTTCATGACTCACTGTACTTGTCTGGATTCTGTTATAAATGGCAGAAAGCCAAATTAAATGAATTTCGGAACAGGTTTTGTTCTTGGCCCACAGAACTAATGAGTTGAGCTGGTAGGTTCAGCAGACACTGAAGTGAGACCCCTGGGAAACCACATGCCTCCCCAGCTGTCTCATCCCTGGTGTTCTCTTCACTTGAGACAGACTTTGCCCGTTAGCACAGAAAGAAACCCACTGACAGCCAACTCCAGGCTCACAGCACATCGGTTTGTCAAGAAGACCCAAAGCTTTCTTTATAAATCTGTCAAAAACCCATGGCTCGTTGAGATTCTGCCCATCCTCAATGGTCCCGGCTATCAGAAGGATGCTGGACTTTGTGAGGGTGGGGTACAGTACTGTAATAGAGTCATCCTCGGAATTCAAATGAGCCCCGGGAGCAGAGAGGCTGGAAGGAAGGAAGTCTGGGTCAGGTGTAAAACCATAAGACCACAGCTATAGAGGGCAGTGTGCAATGGGATTCCATTTGCCCTGCTTGAACTCTGTTAAGGGAGTCTTCCGAATTCGCTCCTGTACCTCAGTAAGACTTTTCCAAGTTATCACTAATTCTCACTCCAACGACTTCCTTCTTTTTCTCCTTTTTAACTGGCTTTTGGCCTTTTTCTGCACCCTGGACCCAGAGATGAACAGTATTTGGAACTTGGAGAATATAAACCCTTTGTTTAGTTTTATTTAACCTTTCGGTACAGCCAACTAAACCTATCTCATCTAAACCTAGATATTCAGTCACAGTGCAGAAGACGGTGCCGATTTACTCGGGACACGGTCATGTGCTGTTTACACTGTATTTGCCATCTGTTTGGCTGGACTTAAATCTTGTGCTTGCCACTTGCCAGCTATGATTGTGGGCACATTTCAAACTCTTCCATGACTCAGCATCTTCATCCCTCAAGTGAGGTTCACTGTGTCTCTCCCATGGCGTTGCTTCAAAGATGCTTTGAGGGATCTGATCCAGGCAGGCATAATACAGTTTCAATGGGCATGGATAAAGAGTTGTTCTCACACCAGGGCTTGTAAGATATGCTGGTCTCTCCTGTCCAGAAATGAATCCCTCTCCTGCCGTCCTTACAGATCTGCACATCTCCAAGGTGGGGTCCCCTGGCCCCCAGCATTGTTTTCTTTGACAAGCTTCTCTATCACAAAACTCTTCAGCTGGGGTCAGCCATGTCTTTTACCTTCCGGGGCGGCTTCAGGTTTAGACAATTCCCTTTGCTAATTACTTCCAGAAGGACAGACTTAGCCTTCTTCAGCATGGGACTGGAATTCTTGACTTTTCTGGAGAAGAAATGAAGAAGTTGAGCTCATGAGCCAAGTTTTGGTGAAGCCAGTTCACGGTAAGAAGAGGACTTAGTCTCTCGTATGCTAGTCCCTTTAAGGAGTTTACCAACAGGTCTTGGCTTCTTAGTCTGCCACTGAGCAATGGCCTGCACAGTTGTGTCATAGGAGCTGCTGTGCTGAGTAACACGACCGTGAACTTTCCTACTTTTGTGTATTTAAACAAATATTGTGTGTTTTAAACAAATTAAAATCATTGCTACAGGAGGATCTGATTTAAAAAAAAATTTAGAAAATAATTTGTTACTTTCCTTGCACCCCATGACTTTGCAGAGGAAATGGATAACAACGACTTTAATAATTCTGGTTTGTTGCAGGCCAGCCCCTGCTCTGAGTACTTTATGAGCCCTAAATCACCTCCCTTTGCTACCCTCATCATTCCCATTTTGTAGAGAAAACTGAAGTCTCAAAAAGCTCAAGTTTCTCGCCTAAGACTGTGCAGTTTTTAAATACTGATTTTTGCACATTTGCCAGTGAGTGAGTGATTGCTGGGTATGTACCTAGAGGAAAATCAGGAAATATGCTAAAAAATTCAAGTGATGTAGAATTACAATGTCACTTTGTCCTTGCTAATCATCATAATCACACTGTAGGAATCATCATTTTGGAAATTCAGCTGTATTTCAGCTTCCCATAACATGGTACGTCTGTGTTTCCTTCACCCATTCTCTCATCTAATTCTTTGCCCACAGATGATTCAATAAACAGTTATCATGTGTCCACTCTCTTGCAAATCACATGTCTCAGGTAGAGATATATAGAAAGGCCTTATAGAAAGTCCTCTATAAAAAGCCCATATAGAAGGTCTGTTGTCAAGACATGGATGGTCTCCTGTGAGAATTAAAATATAATGTGTTCTTTACTAAATGTATTTTTAAAATTCTGGTTGGGAATGATCCTGCCAAGAAAACCTGGGGAAATCTAAAAACAGGCGAGATTTTCCCTATAGCATTCTACTTGAGTTTGGGGTGCGGGAGGTAGGAAAGCATCCTTTTTTGGTTGTTTTCTTTACTCTGCCCAGCATTTTGCCCATATTTGTCCATAATTTGCCCTGAAGAAAAAGAGATTCATAAGAAAACTTAAAAAAAAGCGTTAAACAAATTATGATTGTTATCATCTCAAGTGCTACTTATTTCTTATGAGTAAATCAAATTATTTATGTTTTACAATTTTTAAGTAAGATTAGATTGTTTAAATTTCAAGATCACAGAATCCCCACCTTCCGAAGAAGCTGTTTGAGCTTAGTCTCTATGGCTGTGATAAAAGACTAACTTTACCTGGGGAGAAATGAGTTCACTCCAGCTGGCCGCTCTCACATCATAGTCCATCACTGAGGGAATTTAGGGCAGGAATTCAAGCAAGGCAGGGACCTGGAGGCAAGAGCTGAAGCAGAGACCATGGAGAAATGCTGCTTACTAGCTTGCTCTCCATGGCTTTCTCAGACTGTTTTTTAATACAACACAATACCACCTTTCTAGGGGTGACACCACCCACAATTCACTGGGTTCTCCCATATTCGTCTTCAATCAAGAAAATGAACCACAGGCTTGCCCACCAGACAATCTGGTAGGGGCATTTTCTCAATTGCAATTTCTTCTTCCCAGATTTCTCCAACTTATTTCATGTTAGCATAAAACTAGCCATCACAGACACCTGTGTATGTATACATGTGATACCTCCATACACACTTGTGGTTAAAACACACAGTTAGCATGGAGCAGACATGATATATTCAGCTCTTAGACCATGCTTCCATTCTCCTTTCTGAATGTCAATAACTAATAGTGTACTTATTATTAGTCATCATCAATAATAGAGGTCATGAATTTGAGAGAGTCAGGAAGGACATGGGAGGAGCTGGAGGAGGAGAAGAAAGGGTGGAAATGATGGAAATCTAGTACTTATGTAGAAAATTCTCCAAAAAGTAAAGTTAAACTTACAACAACCCACAAGCAACGTGGGCTGGACAAAAAGTAAGTTTAAATTTAAAACAACCCACAAGCAAGGTGCAGATACACAGGACCAGCTTGAAAACTTGCAGTCTGGTGGGAAGCATTGCACGGCATTGGAGACACTTGGAAACATTCTCTCTGACATGCAGCTGAGCCACTGCAAAGGAATGAAGCATTGCTCTGTGTAACCTAAGAGCAGCTCCTCGGGCCCAAGATGCTGAAACTCCACTGCCTCCAGCTGTAGCCATGGACCGGCCATGTAAAGGCTCCAGAACTAGGGAGACTTTTCTGCTTCTTTTCTTCCTGGCTCACGCTAGTGGAGGCAGGTGTGGCCAGTGATTGGGGCATCTGCAAATGTAAACTCCTGAGTTTCTACAGGGGGCCCAGGGGAGAACAGTTTGGGTCTTTATTCAAGTGTCATTGGCTCTCAGCCCAGTGTATTAGTGTCTCAAATGTGCAGAGCATTTTAAAGATTGTTTTTTTTTTTTTTTTCTCTCAAGGTTTCTAGGACAGGAAAGACAGAGTGCCTTTTAGTGTTAAAAGATACCTTTACGTTTCTCATTTCCTGTCTCTGGAGCATTCACCTTCAATATTTCTTTCCTATCAACAGGTTTCTAAACAGCTCTCCTATCACATTCCATTTGAAATGGAATTGATTTTGTCTTGAGGTAGCCAACATTAGGAGCTAAGTGCACATTTCCTGTTTAATCATTTCAACTTCATTTCCTTAAAAAAAATAATGAACACACTGAGTATTTAACTTATTGGTGAGGAAGGAAAAAAAAAGAAATGTAGGTTCTTTGGCAAGTAGCCTGAAAACAACCAATGAGAGCCTCAGAGGCTACAGTATGGGAAAGAGTAAAGTTTGTATTTAGGTAAAAAACATGCAGAATTCTCAGAATTTCATGAGATAAAAATTGTAGGATATTTGTTTCTGGGGGTTAATCTCAAAGGATACTTAATCCGAACCCATCTGAGGGTTAATGGACATCACACACTTGTGGCCATGTGGTCATTAGGATGTAGAAGATTTTATAGTTGCAGGTCCTGAAGCTTAGCACATGTCAGAACAGCTTACCCCAAGTCTGCTCACAAGGACACAAGGAGCAATTTATTTATTTCATTTATGTGTGTGTGTGTGTGTGTGTGTGTGTGTGTGAGAGAGAGAGAGAGAGAGAGAGAGAGAGAGAGAGAGAGAGAGAGAGAATCAGGCTGGACAGCAGATGTCTTTACTTCCTAAGTCATCTTAGTGGCCCGCAGACAGTGCACACACTTTGTCATATGGACTCAGAGTTTGTTATGTTAAAGTTTACCCATTTTACTACAGGAATCAACAGGCATCATTAAAAACAAGTCTGAAATTCTATTCTATGGGTCATTTGGTTTTCAGGCAGCCTGATTTGTCTAATTCTGTCAATAATTCCTGCATCTCAGCTTCGATTAAAATCAACAGATTTTAATTTGTCTACAATACTTTGAGACTCTACCAGAGAATTGTGACTGCTCAGGCTCCAGTTCCAGCAGGAGAAGAGCAGAGCAAATGACATTCATCAACGTCATCCTGAGGAATGTTCTATCAGAATAGCCTCTTCAACAACAAAAACACCTGAATCCATAAACTGCTAGACTTTACTATGCTATTCTCCAAAGAAGGTAAGCTAGTGACCAATCATGTGTCATGTAAATTTAATATAATTTAAAACTGCAATGAGATGCCACATCTCAGAAGAATCAGTGAAGCGAGTGCTGGAGAGAGTCTGGGGTAACACGTTTACATGCTATTGATGGGAATGTAAAATGGTGGAGCCTTTGTGAAAAGCAATAGAATTCCCTTAAGCTATTTAAACAACAAAACCAGAACCTTACCACATGATCCATCGTTTTCATCCTGGGTATATACCCAAAATAATTAAAATGGGGGATTTCATTTGGGCAGCTTGAATATCTATATCCACAGCAGCTTCATGTAGTTAGAATGTGAAGGCAATCTAAATGTCCATTGGTGGAAGTGTGGATGAGCAAACATGATACATTTAAAAAGAATAGAAATCTGGGGGTAGGAGAGATGGCTCATTGGTTAAGAGCATTGCCTGGTCTTCCAAAGGTCCTGAGTTCAATTCCCAGCAACTACATGGCGGCTCACAACCATCTCTAATGATGTCTGGTGCCCTCTTCTGGCTTGAAGACCTACACACAGACAGAATATTTTATACATAATAAATAAATAAATAAATAAATGTTTTTTTTTTAAAAAAAAAGAATAGAAATCTGACATTTGTTGCAACATATCTGACTCCCGAGGAGATTATGTTAAGAGAAATAAGCCCCAGTCCTCACTACACAAATACTGAGGGAGGTGCTTGAAGTTTCAGAAGCACAGAAACAGGGTATAGAATGGGCTGGCGGCAGCAGGAATTGTTGTTTACTTCAGAAGGTATTGTCAGTTTTATGAGGTAGGAAGAGTTCTGGAGATAATAACCATGATGTAGCAAAATAATGTAACATATTTACCACCAATGAAGTGTGCACTTACAGTGGTTAAGAGGGTCAATTTTGGTGTGTGTACTTGATATCCAGACATCTAGAAAGGATGAAGCCTTAAATACCATAGACTCCATTGCATCTCTGACCTGCAAGTACAATCTTCTGGTCGTCTATCAGTTTCTGTAGCAAGCTTTCTTGTCACACTCTCTTTGGATCACCAGTCCCCATATAACCTGGAGACTTCTTATTAATTATGAAAGTTTGACCTTAGCTTAGGCTTGTCCCCAAATAGCTCTTATGACTCAAATTAACCTGCTTCTATTATTCCACATTCTACCACGTGACTTTTACCTTTCCTAGTATGGCAAGTCTGACTTTCTCCAAGAAATCAGTGTGCCTAGATTCCTCCTCCTCTTCCTCTCTCTCCCTGAAAATCCCGCCTGTCCTCTCCTGCCTAGTTATTGGCTCTTCAGCTCTTTATAAAACCAATCAGAAGGCACCTTGGCAAAGACACATCTTCACAGCATAGAAATATTCTGCAACAAGTTACTTACTAATGCTCATACTCCTACAGTGTAATATGTTACTCTGTGAAAAATATGATTCAACTGCTTTCCATATATGGGCTCATTTAGCTGTTATAATTCATTTACCAATGGACTAGAAACAGAGGCACTTAATGAGAGATGAAATGTCCTGCAGACATTTATGCAACTCATTAGTGGGAGAACCAGAGAGTGCATGTGAGCTGTCTGGTTGTGTGTACACAGAATCCCATATTCATCCTAAGTTAACGCTGGATGAAGTCTTTTAAGGCAAAATGATCTCAAGCGTTACCAGGAGCCACCCTCCAGTCTGACACCTGTGCGTTAATAATCAGCTCGGGGAGAAGAGCTCCCTCATGACTCTGTAATTATAAAGCTATTTTTCCAGCAGAAGTGTTCTCAGTTCCAGTGTCACAATACATGGGTGTATTGTAAGTGATGGTAAACTGTCTCGTAACTAAATTGTTTCCTTGAAAAAGTAGAGCAAACGGAAGATTAACAGTAATTTAAAGCTATTTTCATTCTTTCCAGATTTCGTGTGCAGGGGGTGGGTGCAGGTGTTCAAGGACCTATGTTCATGACTGGAACGGTCAGAGGTTGCTACAGAGTGTCAATTGCTCTCTACCCTTCTCTCTGTGTTGTGTGTTTCTATGAAATATGTGCCTGTGTATGTGTAGACCACAGAACAACTTTGGGTTTCTTTCCTCAGGAGTCACCAACCTTGGTTCTTTGAGACTGGGTCTCTCCCATAACTTGGAAGGAAAGATTAGGCTAGATTGGCTGGCCAGTAAGCAAGAGGGATCTGCAGGTCTCTGCCTCTCCAACACTGAAATTACAAGTGTGTACCACCACACTTGACTTTGTATATGGGTATTGGGGATTCAAACTCAAGTCTTCCCTGTTTGTGCAACACATGCATTAGTCAGGTTCCTCTGGAGGAACACAGCCAATAAATTTTTACAAAAATAAATTTATTAAATTATCATGTGCAATACAGTTGTGTTCATAAGAACAGCTCTGTCACAGCTGAGAGCCTGAGAACCTGGCGGCTGCTTAGTTCTTGAGGCTGGGTGCCTGGGCTGTCAGAGCAGTCCAACAATGACTGTCTGGTGCTAGAGAAGTCAAGTGTTCCCCAGTGCTTCTTCAGTCCACCAATCTGGGGCCTCAGGAGTCCCAGTCTGGTGCTAAAGACGTGGAGGTTTCCTGAAGAGTCACGGGTCCTCAGTCCACTTTGGAAACCTGGAAAATTTGGTTTGAGCGTCAGAGAAGGCATCAATAGGCAGCAGCATTAACAGAGCAAATTAACTCAGTGGCGAAAGGGAAAGACAAGAAAGCACACTGTATGATTCGGTTTCTCTAAGTGCTTGTCTTAGTTGGGATTTCTATTGCTGTGAAGAGACACCATGACCACAGCAGCACCTATAAAGGAGAACATTTCACTGAGGTGAAAGTTTTCAGAGGTTTAGTCCATTATCATCACGGCAAGGGGCATGACGACTGGGAATACGGCAGCCTGCAGGCAGACATGGTGCTGGAGATCCAAAAGGCAACGGGAAGTGAACTGAGTCACTGGGAGTGGCTTGAACACATATGAGACATTAAAGCCCATCCCCACGGCGACACACTTCCTCCAACAAGGCCATACCCACTCCAACAAAGCCACACCTCCTAATAGTGCCACTCCCTTTGGCGCCATTTTCTTTCAAACTACCACAAGGTTTAATTGGATAAGTGGTCCACCTGGGAAAAGACGGGTGTATGCAGCTTCTTTTACTACAAAAGGCAACTTGCAGCATGTACTAACTCTACTTCTGAAACTTCTATGTGGAACCGCGATGTAGCTTATTAATAGCCCTTACCCAGCATGCTCAGGGCTCTCTCTTTAATCTCTAGCACAACAGAAACAAAACCAAACAAACAAAACTTTAAAATTGCATGAGGATCTACCATTATATACAAAATACACTTAAGGCTAAGAAAATTTAATATTAAAAGGAAGAAAAGTCATAAAAGTAGATCTATCTAAGAATTATTAAAAACCAATTTCCTGGACCTTAGACTTGGAAAACTGGGCCTGCCTGTCTGCCTGCCTGATTTCTTTCTCTTTCTTCCTTTCATCTTCCTTTCCTCCCTCCATCCTTCCATTCCTCCATCCCTCCCTCCCCTTCTTCCTGGTCTTTTCCCATCTTCTTCCTTCTTCTCTCCCTACCTGTACTTTTCAGGTGAATCTAATGTTCCACTGGACTTGGACCAAAATGAGGTCTGCAAAATGAGTAGCATAAAAGAGGATGGGATGGAGTGGTAGGGCCAAGACATGGAATGTCATGAATGAATGTATATGATGTTTATGTGCTCTTTCCCATATATGAAGGAATACCACACACATGAAAGTGGGCTCGAAGGAGTTGACAGGCCTTTGCTCTATTTAAGAAGGTAAAGAGAATCCTAACTGTAGATAAAAAGCTAGAACTGAGAAGGGACAGCCATGAATAGACCTGCTGTAGGGGGTGACCTTGGAGAAGCATTTAGAATCTTTTGAGGAATCTGCATGAAGCCAGAGGATCACAGGGCTATGTCAGCATTAACCAGAAAATGAGGGTGTAAGCTAGCAGAGAATGTGCCAGAAGATCAGCTTGACATGTAAACTGTCCCCATCCCTTGTCCATCCTCTCCCATCTCCCAGCAGACTGTGGAGTACAAGCATTCTCAGTCCTGCCTGCACATGAGCGCCACCCAGGAGCTTCAGAAGGAACCAGTACTCTTAGCTCACACCCAGGGATCGGAACGCAATTGTACATGCCCAGCACCCCCTCTTCCATTCATGCCCAGTCTCTCACCACCTTGTGAGGCAGACTGACATACGTAGGCTCTTGCCCAACAAGTCCACCTACCATGATCTTCTCCTCAAGCCATTTCCCTTTGCAATGCTCCTCTCGGGCAATGC
The DNA here is from genome assembly GCF_018167655.1 of Microtus oregoni. Lineage (NCBI taxonomy): Eukaryota > Metazoa > Chordata > Mammalia > Rodentia > Cricetidae > Microtus > Microtus oregoni. The sequence continues at coordinate 15,709,846 of NW_024543096.1, forward strand.
CCCTTAATACATCCTGTGTACACGCCTGGTCCTTGATGTCTTATTTGGCATCTGTGCTGTCTTCATTTTCAGCTCACACCTTTCCACTTTATTCGCTTCTGTCTACCATCAGAACCCCCAGCCTGGCTACACAACCCTCCTTGCTAACACTCATGGCGCAGCCTGCTAACCAGAGTCCCATATCTACAGCTTTGTCCCCAATTCAGTTGTTGAATTGCTCCCAGGAGGACCAGCATCTGGAATGCAAATGCGATCTTATCACCTTCTTCTCAGTCCTCCTCCCAGCTGGAACTATTTGAATGATTTCCTACCGCGTTCACGATTGAGAGCTAAATCACACGCGCCATGCCGCCACATCTGGCCAGTCCTTGCACCTCCGCCAACCCACACTCCATCAGTGCTGTCTTTTGATGAGCTCCCTCTCTGCCCAAGCTCTTTGCATATATTGTTCTCTTCAAATGAAAATACCCACCTCTTGGCTCTACCTTCTCTACCCCTACCCTTAACTTTGAAATCCCAAACCATTCAGGATTTCATTCACATCCTCAATTAGAAACAGCCTACGTATAGTCGTGGCTTTAATTTGACCTCATTATGGTGTATCAAAGCCTATGATAGCAAGGGCCAAACATTGCGATATTAATCCGTTCTTGAACTCAACAGTGGTAAGAATATTAGTCATGTGCTGCAGATGAATGCCCTGAAGCCAATGGTAACGGACCTTGTCTCTGGGCTCAGGATTAACTGGCACATGTCTGCAGGTGTGTCTGCAAACATCCATGTTGTCACACAGTACTGACGAACAAATACGCTGGGAAGGTCACCAAAGAAGGGGCCTCCCCACCAGCCTGCCAATCACCCATCATCGGTGGGCCTGAAGTCAAAGCCTGCCTTCACATTCCCTTGTGCCCACAACTGAGGCTTCTCCATGCTGGCTGCTACCATGTGCCAGTGTAGACAGGCAAGCGGAAGAGACAACAAAGTCAGCTGGAGAAAGAGTCAGGAAAACAAGGTCACCTGATGGGAGCTTTCCAGGGCTCAGAAAAGAGGGGCAGTAACACCAGCCCACCCACCCCCACCCTCAGACTGAGTAGGCCTTTCTGTAAGGAGAAAGTCAACATTGCTCAGGGCAAACCTTGTATGATACCTACTATTTACAAAGGAGGTAGAGAGAGAGGCCAGGAAAGAACAGATTTCCCAGGGGAGGAACTGCAGTGAGAACAGATAAGCTGGATGGAGCCGGCACATGTTTGAACAGGGAGAGCGAGTATGGGAGGACCAAGGAAACGAACCAGTGAGGGAATAGACAGGCTGTCAGCCAGCACAAACCGCTACCCTGCTTATTTCAGACTCTTACGTGGTGATTGTAGTCAAATGCCGGGCAAGAAGTCCCAGGAACTAAAGCATTTCCTACAGGTTTTGGTGCTTGAAGGTTCTGCCTAGGTTCAGAGTACCTAGTTTTGAATCAGGAAGAACTTTAACTGTTGCTAATAGGAGGCTAGGTAAGTAAACCACTGCACGCATGTGCCGTGAGATGGTTTATCACAAGTCAGTACAGTTTATCGTCTGCAGTATTTGCTTTTAGAAAGTGATGCCGATGGAGAATTGCATTGAACAAGGGTGTTAGTGACTAGGTTAGAGAAAGAGAAAGAGCAGAGTGTGCCACTTCCAACGGTAATCCCAGCAATCACGAGGCAGATGCAACGAGCCAGAGTTGGAAGCTAGCCTGGGCTAGGTATGCCGTGATACCCGGTCTCCAACACAACACACGAAGACACACAAAACAAGAGAGAACCCACTTACATATGGCGAAAACTATATTACCAACGTGTCTTTTAAATGTTTCTGTGGCTGTTCTCTGCCACTCTTGAGTGAGTGTGATTTAATATTCAAAATCCAAAGATAGGTATGATTTGTTTCAGCCCTCTTTCTTAACTAATATTTTTAGTGTATATGAAGCATGGGGTTCTGTAACAACTGTGTCACTGTTCTCATTGGCCCCTCCCTGCCCTCCTTGGACCTTCCCTCTTGTCTTTTCTCGTCCCCAAACGGCTCCCTTTCGTTCTCCTGTTACACGTGTGTGTGAATCTAGACTGCGTGTGACATAAAGTGTGCAGTATCCTTCTCCTTTCCCCCTCAAATCTGAGCTCAGGTCTACACGCTTACGCAGCAGGTACTATTACCCACTGAGCCACCTCCCCAGCCCCCAAGTTTTGTGTCGTGAGTCTGGTTCTTTGGATTAACACGGTAAGTCTCCACTTTCAGCCATTTTCCTGCAAATGACATTGTTCACCGTTCCTATGGCCTTACTATGTGCTCATAAAGTTTTCCCTCATGCTGCTCACAGGTGTTTCTGACCTACGTGCACTAGGTTCCCAGACACTCAGCTGTCCCTTGGGCTGTGAATACCACAGGTCACTTCCAGACTTCCTTCCCCATGGGCTGATTTTTACCAGGCTTTTGGTTTAGTTTCTCTGAATGGAGAACCCTGTATAACTTGAGGAAGTTCTCCTCAGGCTTCCTGGCTCCCGGTCCCACTCTAGCCATTCAGGTTCATCTTTTGGAGTATTTGCCTGCAATTTCAACAACAAATAAGCGGTCACTTAAATAAATAACCACAAACTCAGTGGCTTAGGATGGCATTCATAAAGTATCACCCAGTTTCTCTAGGCCAGAAGTCTAGGTACACTTTGACTGGGTCCCCAAGGTTAAAAATCAGGGTGTTGATGGGGACTATAGTCTCACTTGACAGTCAGGGTTTGCTTCCAAACCCTATGTGTGTTCCCATAATTCTGAATTTTGGGACTGACCCCCCTTTTTCCTCTCTTTGATGGCTGGAGGTATCCTGTCTTTTTGAAGCCTGCTTTCAGGCCCTGGACACATAGCCCTTACATAACAGGGCAGCTGGATTCTTCAAGGCCAGAGGAGAGTAACCACTGTTACTTGGAGCCTTCTGGAGACTCACCTGTTAAGTCCATCAAGTTCTTTTGTATGAACTCAAGATCAACAGGACGCAAGAGGACCATGGCTACCTCTGCAAAGTCCTTCACCATTGCAGCCCAATTCTGAGAGCGACTGCTGCTCATGGCCGTGGGTCCTGTTCACACTCAATGGCAGGAGAATAAGAACATGTACATGGAGAAATATCAGTCTTCAAGGGCATCTGGGGATTTTCCTAACACAAGGTTACAGGAGGTAAATTAATTGGGTTAGGATTTATTTAAAATGCTTTCTAACCAGACTGAAATTCTCAAGCATTTTGACAGCCTAGCCTTAGGTGTGTTTTGCAGCAGCTTTGTGTAGGCTTCCGCTGCAAGTTTCTGTTGCCACCAATGTTTACTTTGGGTTCCCCAAGAATACTAGGTAAGCTTTTATAGAATTTATTTTTAATTACCCACATGTATGTGGGGATATGTGGATATGTGCATATGAGTGCAGATGCCATAGAGACCAAAGACATTGAGTGGGTCCCCTGGAGGTGGAGTTAAAGGTGGTTGTGAGTTTGCTGACATGGGTTCTGGGAACTGAAAACCAAACTCTGGTTCTCTGAGTGTGATTCACTACTGAACTAGCTATCATCTTTCCAGCCCAATGTTCTCATTCTCTCTCTCTCTCTCTCTCTCTCTTTCTCTTCCTCTCTCTCTCTGTCACTTTCTCTTCAAACAACAACAACAAAAAATAAAAACAAATAAGCAAAAGAATAAGAAGACAAGATCACTAAAATGAAAGAAAACGAAACAGAAAGTACACATACACACAAAAGTGTATAAACCACGGAGTTTGTCTTGTGTAGGTCATCTACTCCTAGGCATGGGGTCTGCCTTAGAGTGTGTTCAGTATAGCCAATGACATTCCCTTAGAGAACACTAATTTTCCCTTCGCCAGTGGGCATCAATTGCAGATATATCCTTGGTTCCAGGTAGAACCCTGTGTCCACATCTCCTTCTCAGTATCGGGAACTTGTGTAGTTCTTGTATGTGCTGCTGATCTATGGGCATCCTCTGGTTGCATCTGGAAGGCAGTTCCCTCGGAATCTATCTTCTGGAGACCAATTTCATTCAACCATCTCTGACTCTTACAAAGACAGTAGAAACATAAAGTTGGATGGGTAGGGAGGTGGGGGAGATTCTGGGAGGAGCTAGGGGAGGGAGAAAGCATGATCAAAATTTATTGTATGAAAAAACTGATTAACAATTTAAAAACTTTACTGCCGTAGTTTTCTCTGGGACCCTGGATTTTTAGCCATGCTTCTGCTCTCCCCTCCTTCCTCACACTCTTTACTTTTCTTACTCTTTCATCTTTCTTTGTCGATTGAACCCAAGGCTTTGCACACCCTAGACTACAACTCAGTCACTGGACCTTCTCGACAATTTAAAACCCGCTGGAAGAATGAGTTCATCCATCAACAGAACCAACCAATCAGCCAAGCCTGCAAAGAGCATGGGTGCTGAGGAGAACAAAATAATCCTTGTTGCTTTTAGTTTGGAAGGAAATGCATTTCAGATGGAAAAAAACAAAGAAAACCCACTGTCAAAAGGCTCAAAACAGCAGAAATAGCAGCTAAAGAGGAAGGGGTACAGTACGGGAAGGCCGTGTGTACAGAGGCAGGAAGGGAGAGGCAAGGAAAGATGGGCTTGGCATTTCCTGACTCTGTCTTGATTCAACCTGTTCTCTTAACCCGTGGTGTGACAAGAAGAGAATTGTGGGAAAAGAATCTGGCTTGCCCTTCTCAGCATCAGAAATTTCCAACTTGGTGACTTTCAGCACATTCACTGTTTAGCAGGTGTTGTTGGAGCTCTTCATATGTCCTAACCCAGCCCTTCCAGACACCCTGTGCTCCTCCTGTCCTCATGGTACAAGAGAGCATTGAGGAGCAGGACAGCTAAATAGCTTGCTCAGGACTGTGCCAAAGGAGTCCTGCCTGACTTTCCCTTGTGCCCTCGAAGAATGTGACCTCAACTCAACTGTCGGCTTAGCTGGAGGTGGAGCCTGGCTAGAGGTGGGCCTGGCTGGAGGTGGGTTTAGCTGGAGGAGGGCTTAGCTGGAGGTGGGCTTTAAGAATTTGTAACCTCCAAACTGCCTAGGCTCCCCCAAAGCCAGTACGTGCAGGAGGATCAAAAACCCATTACCATTGTTCTTGAGTTCTCAATAGTCCTCATTGTCCGCTATGTTCAGCTAGTCCGGTTTTATCCCAAGCTTTTTCGGACCCAGACCAGCTGGCCTTAGTGGGTTCCCGATAGAACATCCCCATTGTCTCAGTGTGTGGGTACACCCCTCGCGGTCCTGAGTTACTTGCTCGTGCTCTCTCTCCTTCTGCTTACTAGACCTGGATGGAGGTGGGTGGTCCTTGGACTTCCCACAGGTCAGGGAACCCTGATTGCTCTTTGAGCTGCTGAGGGAGGGGGACTTAATTGGGGGAGGGAGAGGGAAATGGAAGGCGGTGGTGGGGAGGAGGCAGAAATCTTTAATAAATAAATAAATTAAATAATAAAAAAAATAAAAGAGATTCCTTCCCATGCAGTGGAGAAAAAAAAAAAAAGAAGAATTTGTACCCTCATCCGGCCTCTAGTTTGCTCTCTCTGCCTTGTAGTTTTGATTGCAGATGTGATCTCTCCGCTTCCTGCTCAGGCTGTCTGCTGCTGTGACACCTGATTCTCCCTTTGAAACTGTAAGCCCTAAGGAACTCATTCTTCCTTAACTTGTTTTTGGTCGTGGAAGTCTCTCTCACAGCAACAGGAAGAAGTCACTAACACACTTTTAGAGATTAGGTTTATTTATTTATTTATTTGGTTTTTCGAGACAGGGTTTCTCTGTGGCTTTGGAGCCTGTCCTGGAACTAGCTCTTGTAGACCAGGCTGGTCTCGAACTCACAGAGATCCGCCTGCCTCTGCCTCCCGAGTAGAGATTAGGTTTATTTGGGCAGGACTGGTCCTAGAACTCATGCGTGTGAGGTATTTGCACATTACCACTGAGCCATCCATCCATCTTAGATTGACTATATCTTGATTGTCTTTAACTTCCATATTTATTTGACTATACTATCACAATTTCTTGCAAACTAGATGCATTTCAAAAACAAAATAAACAGCATAAAGCTAAAGATTAGGGACCACTAATGTCCCACTTTATTACGGGAGAGGAAGGATGGGGAGACGGAGGGAAGGAGAGGGGGAAAGGGAGAGGGAGAGGAAGAGGGAGAGAGAGAGAGGGAAAGAAAGAGAGAGAGAGAGAGAGAGAGAGAGAGAGAGAGAGAGAGAGAAGCATTAGGTAGACATAAAGACATAATGGGGACCCACAATTCCTGTTTCTGATGATGGTCTTGAGGCCCCGGCCACACCAGAGCTGTCATGTGTTTGACCTAGCTTTGGACCCCAGCTGTATTGCTTAGACCTTGAAATAAGTCCCCATTCTTTTTGAAGCTTATGTTTTAGATGGAGCTTCCTTAAACCTGTTCCCACTGAAGGGATGTTTCTTACTGGTATTCTGTGGTTGAATGTTATCCTCTGGTTGTCCTGCTGTTCCCTCTGCTCCGCTTTTCAGTGCTGTGGTTTCTTACCTTCTCCTTCCCTCAGCATCAACCGTTGTGTGTCTTTGCTAACCTGATGGTTATCCGCCTCACCTGGAAGCTCTGTAATGCTTTCTAATATCTCCACAACGTCTCCTCAGTCTGGGCCACACTCATCCTTCTTAGATTAGTGTGTGGGCCTCTTCCCATGTTTGCTGTTATTCTGATATAGCCGAGGCAGCCCCCAGAACATGTCTATCAGTCATTCACAGGGAAGAGGCTCTAGTGAAGGTGGTTCAGGTCCCAAGTGACTGAAGGCAACGGCCTGAAGTACAAGCTAATGAATAAATGTTTATGGATTTTAAGATGGCCGGGGGCTTCCCAAAGGGAACTCACTTGAGCAGCTTAAAGGAAGACCTTTAGGTGCCACTGCCTCAGGGTTGAGGGCAGTGGATTCTTTTGCCTGTGACCACATGGGGCCTCATTATGCAGCCTGACCTCCTGCACCCTCTCACTATGGCAGGAAGAGAACCACCAGTAGCTCCAAGGCTGCATCGTCTCATTCATCCCCATGTCCAGAGGACTTCTGTCATCCAAGATTGAGGCATCCCTCTCAGGGAAAGAGAAGGATTCCCAGGGCATAGAAGACTGGATGTGAGGCCCAGAGGCTCGCCCAGAGAAGTGAAGAGCAGAGCTGAAGATCTGGAGGAAAAAAGAGGGGACTCGGTTTCAAATGGTATAAAGATCAAGGTGGACAAAAATCCCTGGCTGCCACAGCTCAGGGTAGCAGGGGAGTCTTCAAGTAGAGCTTCCAGTGAGGGCTCCTAAGTCTCCCCCAGGCTTCAAATTCACCCGTATTTGTATGACTAGCAGGTTTAGTGTGTCTGAATGTGTACTGTGGGGTACAGTTCAGCAAGATCCCAGTGCTAATGGAGGCATCCAGGGTATCGTGATGATGCAAGCCACGAAGTGAACGGCAGTGGAAGTGGTGCTTTTCTGTTTAGGCGAAGAAAGTCTCACACCCAGGAGAGAGAAGACTGAGAGCCAGAGCAAGGGTAAGGTTGAGGAGAGCCACCACAAGCCCGAAGCTATTACTTCAAAATCACTGTGCAAGACGCTAGCAATGCCCAAAGCACTCTTGCCTTGAGAGTTCACTGAAGCCATATGGGAAATGTCCAAAGGCCACGAAAGTGGTCACTGAAGGGGTCCAGCATGTTGACAGGGCTGTTTTGTACCCTGTGAAGTCCAGTCATCTGCAAGAAGGGTCTATCCATTCTCTCTATCAGCACTGGGTTCTACTACGATGAGTGAGCAAGGGTTTGGAGGTAACTGAAGTGGGCGAGAGGGGTGAGGATGGAGAAAGGGATAAGTGCATTTATGAACCACTTCACTAATCTGAATTTGTGCAAAGCATTCTAGGATTTTTCTCATAAGACCACGCCTCAAAAGCTTCCATCTGGGTACAATCAAAACGAAATGTTTGCCGACTGCTTCTACCCTAAGGGTGGGATGTTCCTCCTAAGAGCTTCTAAAAGCTTTTCGAGCAAACTCTTGTCTAAAGAAGACAATAGGATGTTTACAATTTTCTTCCCCTCCTCCCCTTTTCTTCTTCTTTTGGCTGACAGTAATTCAGACCTATGCTTTTCATTGTTTAGGATCTTTCATGCAGACGGTGCCATGGTTGGTCACGTCGTGAACTCACCAAAGAAACAATATATCTTCTTAAAAATTTTAATAGCCCAAATTTGGGACCTAGAGAGAATAGGAACGTCTGATGGAAAGCATACCTAAATCTTTAACGTGGTGCCTGTGGGAGGAGGCAGGCTGGGAGGGGGTGGAATCCAAATGACCAGCCTGGAGGGATCATTCCGATTCCATGCAAGAAGTTATTGTAATGAGGTCAGCGTTGGTCCTTATGCTATTAGCCTACCAGTGAGGACACAGGGAAGGCAGAGAAGAAATTAATTAGTATTGTGGAAGCTTTACAATCTGAGGTATTCAGAAACTTAGAAAAACTAGGTCTGTGTTCTTTAAAAAAAAAAAAGATTCTAGAAGGGACCTTATTAAAGCACAGAAGGCGTAGCTATTTAAGATGGTGACATACATAGAGGCAAGAATGTGCAGAGAGAAGCTGAAAGGCAGCCAGGCCCTGAAGGAATTTTAGTGGAATTTCTTCACTGAGAGGCGTGGTTAATAAATAGAGCGGATTTCTCAGGGCAGAAACTGGAGCAGCTATCACAAAAAGGATTTTTTTTCTAGCCCCTTTCTTCTGTAGAGAAGGGAGAGATAGGAAGTTGAGGAGGAAAACGTTAAAACAAAGGACAACAGGAGTAGCTGCTCTCCCAGCCACCTCTGCTGCTAAGATGTCTCTTCCCAGACATTTGGAATATTGTCCCATTTAATAATCGTAAACCTTCCTTTGGGCTCCCGGTGGTAGTTTGAGGTTAAGACTGGCTATCATTAAGAGCTTCGTGTGATGTCCAGATCTGAAATCCCACTTGTTTTGTCCTGCAACCAACATTCCACTATTTCTCATGGCACGGAAGGGCAGATGGGAGACTAGAAAATCCTTTTGTGCTATGCATTTGCCCCTTTTCTTTCCTTTGATGCTGGGCCCAGCCCTTACAGGCACAAAGCTTTGGGGACAGTTGTTCTTGTTACTGAAGACAAGGCTGGCCTTGGGATCGCTGTATAGCCCAGGCTGATCTTAACTCAGATCCACCTGCCTGTACTCCCTCAGTGCCAGGATTGAAGCCATGCACCATCAACCCGGCTTTTGAATACAAATTGAATGTAACAAATGCCTATCAGTGCAGGCTTTTGGGCTGGACTGCTTCTCCTAATCAGGTTGGGATGGTTCTTAGCTCATTGTGTGCACGTGACTCTGTTCTAATAAAATGATCACCACAAAGGGCTGAGGATTTTCATGTGTTTCACTGAATAGACCTGCAATTTTATCAGTATGCGGGTGCCCTCTCAGTTCAGCAACACCCCCAAATGGATGTAATTTGGTCCAAGTAGGTAACTTTAAGATTTGCCCGTGAATTCACGGGGTGGAGACTGTGACCTGTTTTTATCTGTTGTTCCTGTCACCAGGAATCATGTCCCTGAGCCTTGATTAAAAGTGTAAGGAGCATTCAGCCAAAGACTTGATGTCTCAGGACAGACAGACGGATAGACAGACTGATGGATGTAGGCAGAGCAGCTGAAGGCATGTCTTTTGAATGGTTGTGGTAGCAGACGAGCAGAGTGGCCAGATCAGTGTTTTCAGAACCACTGGTCTCGCAGTCACCTGGGCAGTTTGTGGAGATAAGGATTCTCAGACACGCAGCCTGGGGATGAGTAGTTTGGATGGACAGAAGCGGCAGGTGCTAAGAAGATGGTACTGTGGAGCTTTTTTGTTTTGTTTTGTATTGGTTTTTTTTTTTTTTCTCAAGAAAGGACAATAGCGAAGGCCCTGCTGGGTCCTAAGCACTGAGGAATTTGGGGTACTCAAGAGTCTGTTCAGGAGTGACGTGAACTGAGTGTGGCCCCCTGGCAGAATACTTGCCTAGTATGCACAAAACCTGAGTTTGCTCACCAACACACACACACACACACACACACACACACACACTAAAAAATTCTTAACATTCCAAGGTTTTGATTTTGCTTGTTGGTTTGTTTGAAATAGGTCTCTTGTAGCCCAAATTATCCTCAGACTTTTGTGTATCTGAAACACAGGGCCTTCCCGCTTCTATCTCCCATGTACTGAAATTACAGTCATGTGCCACCACCTTGGGATTACGGGATTCTGGGGATTTATATATGCTTTACAATTGGGAGGTACCTCCAGATTTAAGGAAACACTGAAGAGTAAATCAGACAGAGATGACAAGAGATGGCAGATTGATTTCGGGGCACAAGGAACACATGGGAAAGAGGGATTTCTGGGAAGGATTGAGGGTGTACTTACAGAAATAGCGAGGATGTGGCACAGCCAAAACAAATTACCCCTTCAACCAAAACAGGAGCTAACCAACAGCAGAAAGTCACTCTCGCTATGCCAAAAGTCAGTAATCTGCAGACACTTAGCAGGAAGCCATAGTCAAAAATCCAGAGAATCATCTGGAGCTCGGTTAGAACCAGGGGAGGAGCGGAGTTATCAGGGGCAGGTACTGGGCAGTCAAGAGAAAGACCCAGCCTTGCCAGTCTACTTAGTAACAACCAGAGAGCTGTTCGCACTCTCTGACCCCAGGTCTCTCGGTTTGCAGCGGCTCTGGCTTTATGAGCCCTTTCTGGGAAGAGGTGCCCCGGGCTATGTGTCTTGCACTCCCAGCCCCCTTCACCTTTGCTTGGGTGACCTCAGTCTAAGATACCCATCAACATTTTTCTGACTTTTCTGCACCACCTGGAGTTTCCCCATCCATGTTTCCATGGGGACTGTTAAATCTCGAGGGGGCCCCTTTCTCTTTGCTCTGTGCCTCCAGGCTAACTTCATAGACTTGGGAAAGAAGGTGGCTTAGTCCATCTGCAGCGGCACCGTGGTGAGTTAAAGGGGCCTTTGTGGAAGGGCCTGGGAATCACCACTATTTATAATGATAGTTTTCTATGAGGAAATTCTTGGAGTTCCAAACACTCCATTGACTGGTGACCTTTCAGAATACAACTGTCCTATCTGGGCCCCGCGATGGGGTGAGATCACTAGCAGTTGTCAGAGGCAGGATGGGAACGGCCCGACCAAGGCCAGGACAGCCTAGGGTCAGAAGCCAGGCATGGGGAGGCAGCTGTGGAGCTGCAGGCTGGGGGCAGGGAAGGGTTAGAGAGTCTTTCAGAAATGCATTCAAGAAGTGACAGTGTGACCAGGAGAGGACTTTGGTCCCCAGCAATCCCCATCAGCTTCTTCAGAGCTACCTCAAAGAATAAGAATCAAGACAGCAAAACAGACAGGCCTGTAAACAAGGCTTTGTGTAAGAAGTGTGGCTAGGCATTGAAAAGGGCTTGCCACTTAAATGGATCACACAGGGCTGGAGAGATGGCTCAGCCGTTAAAGGCTAGGCTCACAACCAAAAATTAAATGGATCACACATATCGTCTACTTAAAATGACGGGGTTTATGATCAAATATAACAAGTCAAATAAATCAAACCCTAAAATCCTCTATGACTCTTTTGCCCCATTTCCATGAGAAGGCCCTTCCCATGTTGAATATGTCATCAGTCATATGAACTATGGTTCTGCCCATGGACATTTATTGATGCTTTCTGAGGGTGATCTGGGGGTGCCATGTCTAAGATGGCTTTCAAGACAAGATGCCTACGTGGGCTGTGTAATATACTCAGATTTCAAGTGCTAGGTCTATTCTCTATCTATCTATCTATCTATCTATCTATCTATCTATCTATCTCTATCTCTCTCTCTCTCACACAGACACACACACACACACACACACACACACACACATATATGTGCTCTCTCTGGGGGGGGAGGTACATGGGTGTGAGTAGGCTCTCCATTTGGGCAGCTGTGGAGGCCAGAAGTTGATGTCAGGTGTCTTCTCTATTGATGTTTTGGAGATGGGATCTTTTGCTGAACCTGGAAGTTGCTGGTCAGTAAACCCTGGGGATCTCCCTGACTCTGTCTCCCCAGCACTGGGGTTAGCGATGTATATCACTGTGCTGGACTTTTAAAAATATGTGTGCTAAAGTCAGATGATGCTGGAGCACTTAGGAGACAGAAGCAAGTGGATCTCTGTAAGTTCAAGATCAGGCTGTTCTACAGAGTTGGTTTCAGGACAGCCAGGGCTACAAAGAGAAACCCTGTCTCAAAAAACCAAAATAAAGACCAAAAGGGTGCAAAGGCTATTGTGGCTGATCTCCATCAATACAAAGAAACAAACACCCAAAGCACCCCCCAAAAAGACCTTCCATGGCATCTCAAATCAAAGCAAACAAAATTTATTGAAAAGTTATTCACAATAGCTAAGATACAAGAGTAAATTTTAGTGTTCATCTAATGAGACAAAAAAAGAAAAGGGAAAAATAATGGAAGCAATGTGAGTGCTAGGGATTTGAACTCGGGTCTTCACACTAGAGCATCAGAAAGCACTCTACCCACTGACCCATCTTCTTAGCCCTTCCTCCTCCTCCTCGTTCTCCATCCTCCTCTTCCTCTTTTCCTTTCTCTTCTTTTCCTTCTGCTCCTCCCCTTCCCTTTCCTTCACAGTAAACCCTATTTTTTACTCTGTGCTAGAAGGGCTTCTCATGAGCGTTGAGCATCTTAGCTCTGGCCAGCAAATGTAGCTGACTCCTGAAGAGTGGTCCAGAGAGAACTGCTAAGATGGGATGCTTCCTGGCACCTGGGTCAACACCTGTAGAGGTTCAGCTCCTGTCAGCTGTGGCTTCCACAGGCCTCCCTCAGCGGTTGGTTCTTTGTTCTCCTTCCCCCTTGGTTCGTGGACTCTAAAACAGCCTTTTCCTTCTTTTTTCTCATTGTTACATGGTATCAAAGCCACAACTACTTGTGCATTTTTCCTTTAAAGCCTTCATTTTTCCACAGGAAATGAAGAGATACTGACATCACAAAGCTTGTGGAGGGGTCAACGCAGTCCGTACATGTAGGAGGTCCGTGTGCTTCCTAAAGTTGACAGTAAGAACGTGGGAACCTCCCTTTGGTGAAAGCATAGAACTATCTAGGGTATGTTTTTCAAACACAGATTCATAACAAATAATTAGTTTCTTCTTCTTCTGAATAAAGACATGTAGCCAACAGTTATCTCGAATGGTATTCTAAAATCTGGCTTGTACAGTGTAAAGCTCGCCATCACATGGATCCAGTCACTGGCTGTGGCTGTTCTATTTTGTTTTAACTTCCATCTGCTCCTCTTTTCTTTCTTTCTTTGTTAATTAATTCAACATCGTTATGTAAAGACTTCCGTGGTGTGAGTGAATGGCTCTGGTGTCTGGTATTTCATTTACTTTCAATCCCTTCTTTGAATAGTCCCTTGGATTTATTGCTCTAATACATGATTTCTCACCTGGGACAAAACTGGTTCTGCTTATGCATAAAGCATAGGTCTGTTATATTAAATTTTCATGGGGACAATCAGACAAATGCTTCAAAGACTCTGTAGGGTGGCGGCAATGAAAAATAAGTTGTAAAACAGTCCTGTAACTGAAACCTGGCCATTCTCACTCATGCTGGGCAAGACCTCCACCACTGACTTAAATTCCTAGCCTAAGATCTTTGTGTTCTAGCAAGCTGTGTCTCTTGAAGGGTCTGGGAGAGAACAATCTGTCCGCAAGCTAATCACTTATTTGAAACTTTCTTTCCAAGATTCCAAAAATGATTCATTTGAAAACCTCCTTCCATTTTAAAATGGCTTTAAAACAGGAAGTCCCACGTTTGTGGTAGCGACTGATGGCTACTATGGCCAGTGCTGCTCTAAACACCCATGGATAAATTGTGTGTGGGAATACATTTTCATTTTCAAAAGGCTTGCATGGACAATCAATTTGCTTATCTAGTGGTAGATTTTCTGACTATGTTTAACGTTTGAAAACCTCCGACTGTTCTCCAAAGTGACTGCAGCGGTCTCCAAATTCCCACCAACGATATACGGAGCTTTCATTTCCTCCCCAACCTACTCAATGTTGTGTTGTTCTTTTCATTACACTCATCCCAGTGGGCAAGAAGTGATATCTCATTATGGCTGATTTGTATTTCCCTTATGGCTAATAATAGTGAATACTTTTCATATGCTTATTCTATTAGAGAAAGAGCTCTGCATACCCTTTGCCCAGATTTTAATTGCGTTATTTGATCTTTTGTATCGAGTTGTCGGGATTACTTACATATTGTAGATACAAGTCCCTTATCAGATGCACAGCTCGTAATTATTTGCTGGCATACCGTGTGCCGCCTTTTCATAACAGTACCGTTTGAAGCACAGATGTTTTAATTTAATAAAGTCGAACTTATCTATTTTGTCCTGTGTACCCATGCTTTTTGGTATCAAAGCAAAGGCACCATTGTTTGACCTATGCAGCATACCCCTGTGCTCTCTTTGGGGAACTGTATAGGTTTTGATTTGTTCTGAGTTAATTCTGTCATGTGGGGTGAGGCAAGGTTCCAACTACATTCTCTTCATCCCATTGTCCCAACAGTGTTTATTGAAAGACTAGAGAAATGTTTTCTCACTTTAGTCAAAAATCTATTGATGACAGAAGTATGTGCTTTTATGAAGTCTCAATTTTATACACTAACTTTTTTATATATTTTAATACAAGTATCAGATTATATTGTAAGTTTTAAGCTTAGGAAGAAAAATTTCTCTATTTTTTTTGTTTGTTTCAAGATTTTCTTGACTATAACTATGTTTTCTTGTTTCAATATTATCTTGACTATTCTGTGTCATTTAAATGTTCATAGAAAGCAGCTGGGATTTGCCTAGCACTGCAGTCAATCTGTAGATTGGTTCAAGAATTTTCATATTGCGCATCATTACGTCCATGGATATAGGATATCTTTCCATTTACTAAAGTTTTCTTTGCTATTACAAAATGAAGTTTGCAGAGTTTATGTTTTAAAGTTCTTTCTTTTAGTGAACACATTGGAAAATATTTTACTATTCTTAGTGCTGGTGGTGGTTTGAAAGACAATGGCCTCCAAAGGGAGTGGCGCTTTTAGGGGGTATGAATTTATTGAGGTAGATGTGGCTTTGTTGGAGGAAGTGTATCAGTGTGGGATGGGCTTTGAAGTCTCTTTTGATCGTGCTTTGCCCAATGTGGTACTCAGTTCACTTCCTGTTGCCTGCTTATCAAGATGTAGCCAGCACCTTGTGGTGTGCCTGCATGCTGCCATGCTCCCCACCATGATGATAATGAACTGAAAACTGTAAACCGTATTTAAATGTTTTCCTTATAAGAGTTGCCATGGTCATGGTATCTCTTCACAGCAATAGAAACCCTTACTCTGAAAGACAGGGTTTCCCAATTTTCATTTTCATTCCTTTCAGTACTTTTATAGAAATGTCATTGGTCGTTGCACATTGAATATGATACTGTACCCTTGTAGCACTTGTTTATGAATTCCAATAGACTTTCTTGTGGATTTGTGAGGTTTTTCTATATATGATCCGTAAGGTTTTTATACAGGACCATGTTACCCTCAAATAAGAGATAATTTTACTTCTTTCTCTGCAGTCAGAATACCTTCTACTTTTCTTGTTTGATTGCTCTGGCTATAATCACTAATGTTATTGGAAGTGGTTAGTTAGGGAAAACTGGTGTTTTTGCTCCTGGTTTTAAGAGAAAAACTTTTAGTGTTTCACCATTAATTTAAAGTGCTATGTTGTGCCCCACCCCTGTCTTTAATCAGATCTGAGAAATTTCCATTTATTTCTAGTTTATAGAGTACTTCTTTAAATTAGTAGTGCTGAATTTTGTCAAATCTTTTATTCATTTTTCAAAATGATTACATGTACTTTCACCTTTTGTTTCATTGTTATATTATGATATATTATTTTTCCCCAGTCTTGAGTGCTGAACTCAGGGCATTGTTCTAGATAATATTCTTTGCTTTGTACTCAACTTCATCTCAAGCCCTGGATTTGAGGTGTTAAGCCACCCTCTTAGTCCTATGATAAACCACCGTTATGGTGTATGATACTTCTTACCACTGGCTGGTATCAGACTGGTGATATGCTATTGAGAATCTTGTATTTGCGTTGCAAGAGTCACTGGCTTGTACTCTTCTTATGATGATCTTGTCAGAATTTAGAATCAAGGTCACACAGTCTTGATAAAATGGCATGAACATTTCTTCTTCAATTTCTTGAAAGAGTGTGTGTGAATTCTTTAAGTGTTTGGTAAAGCTTACAATGAAGACACCTTGGCTTTCCTTTTTGCTTAACATCCTTTTATTGCTAATTCTTTACTCCAGTCAGAGTTTCTATTTCTTCTTGAGTCCTTTCTTTCTTGAAATTGCTCATCTTTTTTTCTAAATTACCTGTTTTGGTACAGTTGTTTATGTTAATATCTATAGATGCTTTTTATTTCTGTAAGATTTCATAATGATAAAATAAAAATAGCCATGCTATTGCTCTCAGATTTAATATGTGTCTCTTTTCTTTATTGGCTAGTCTAGATAAATGTCTATCAATCATGTTTCTCTTTTCAAAGATCAGTCTTAAGTTTTATTATTTCTGTTGTTTTCCTATTCTTTATTTCCATGGTGTCTTCTCTAATTTGGTCTCCCACCCTTTCTCCCCCCTTCTTTCTTTCTCTCTCCCTTCTTCTTTGAGTTTAGTTTTTCTCCGTCTATGGTGTCTTCAAGTAGAAGGTTGAATTATTGATTTAAAACCTACTTTCATGGGGTAACTCTCCCTCTGTGCACTGCTTATCTGTGTCATAGACATTTTGGTGTGCGTCCTTTAGTGTTCCCTCATCTCAAAGTATTTGTATGCAATTATCGATGAAATCTCCTGTGTGCTTTCTTCTTGATATATTGATTATGGAAGTGTGTCTTAAATGACTTTACACACATTGTGGGTGTTTTTATACTTTCATTACTTTACACACAATGTGGATTTATCATGGTTCTCTGTTATTGACTTCTGATTTCATAATCAAATAGTTGGAGAACATTTTTATGTGTTTTTGATCCTTATTTTAAGCACGTTGAAGCTTGCCTAATAGCTTAGTGTGCAGTCGGTGTTAGAATAGTGCCAAGTCTAAAAATTACAGCCCCAGTGCCATACTGCCAAATGTTGGAACCCCCGAAACACCAAAAGCTTGAGATTCTAAAATATCCAAAGTTAAAATATTCTAAAGGCCCAAATCATTATCCCAGATGCTTGAAGCTCTGAATGCTGAAATCCCGAGATGGGAGCTTCTATTAAGGGAATGACAGGTCACGTGAGAGCCACGGAAAGCCAAATCCTCAGAAGGGATTAATGTGCTGCTGGTGTGTGCCGTATACCTGCATCGTATCAGATGAATAAACACCTAGAAACTGGTAAAGTAGTATGTGGGGTGTGTCTCTGAGGGTGTGTCCAGAAAGGATTATGGTGTGAGCCTGAGAGGATGAGGCACACATCTACCATGTAAAGATGTGAATGGCATCCCAGCGAAAGGAGTGGTCATTCAGCATGGCCTGAAATTTAAAGTCACAGTTAATGATAGACGATTTAGCCAGCTCTCTGGACTGCCTCTCATGCAATTGCCCACTCTCTGTCTGCAAAGTGCCTTTTCTGTGTTCATTTTTTCCTCAGTTTTTCTTTAGGTTTTTATCATTTAATTTCATGGCTTTGTTAGTATACTAGATTGTCTGGTTTTGGAGGCAGTATTGGGGATTGAACTTAGGGTCTCACTCATGCTAGGCAGGAACTTCCTTAGCGCTCCCATATTATCTTAAATCCTCAGTGTTACATTTTATCAATTTTTTCTATACCACATATTTCATCGTCTTGTCATTTTTGATACTAAAAGTGTAAATTTTATAGACTTTAAACAACTTCTGATTCATTTCATGCATTATTTACAGGTTTGTCTCAGCAAAAGTGTATTACCATAGCGTTGAACTTAGATGTCAGCACTGAGAATATATGTCAAGTCATAGGAAGGCCAATAATAAACGAGAAGATGCCCTTTCTGAATTATCTGCATGCACAGAATATGCAGTTTTTCAAGATCCTGACCCTTTGGGTGACTGAAAAGGCAATGGTCACTTGTGATTTTCATTTACTTTTTTTATTTTTAGTTTTTATGTGCATTGGTGTGCATGCGTATCTGTGTGAGTGTATCAGATCTTGGAGTTATAGACAGTTGTGAGCTGCCATGTGGGTGCTGGGACTTGAACTTGGGCCCTCTAGGAGAACAGCCAGTTCTAACCACTGAGCCATCTCTCCAGCCTCTTCATTTACTTTTTTAAAATTTGAAAATAATATTTTCATATTGTGATTTTTAAAATAATATTATGAAAATACTTAGATTCCTATCATTTAATTTTGATGATGGCAGTTATAAGGCCATATGCATTCAATTACTAACCACATATACAGATGCAAACATTTAGCTTTTTTATGGACTATAATATAACCCACTCAAAACTGTTATAACTATTATTGGTATGTCTGTCTATGCTTGCAAAAATAATGTTATTGTCCATTTTATTGTTCAAAGTAGCCTATGAAGACTTAAGTTTTTCAAATGTATTCTATTAAGAAATGTAGATAAGTGTGTGTTTTGCTAGGAATCAAACCTAGTACCTTGTATATGCTAGGCAAGCTCTTAACCACTGGCCTATGTTTCTATCTCCAATTAGGTGTCTTTCAAAGAATTGCTTTGAGGTATTTTTCTACACTGATTGTTTTTCAGATTTTGACTGAAATTTTGGACTTTAGGAATTTTGATCAGTTTATATTTCAGCATTTTGAGTTGTAATCTTTGGTTGGTTTCTGTGCGGTGCTTGGGAGTAAAGTCAGGGTCTTGTACATGCTAGGCAGACACTCTATCACCAAGTTACACCCTCAGTGAATTAACATCTTTGGAATTGTGTATTTCAGGATTGTCGTCCAAACTCATCATGGAGATGAGAACAGTTGTGCAGTTGTGAAGAACATGTTGGAGCATGGGATAGTGCTGCTATTGGGGGGCCCATAGGATCTACTAGGCAAGTTAACTTGTAGCATTGTTGAAACCTTACATTTTCTTGGAAATTTTCTTGGAGGCTCTTTTAATCCATTATTAAATCCTAGCTATTATCTCTCCTCAGTTCCTGCCACATTTTGCGGGTGGGTGGGCTGTGGTTGGCATACACACACACACACACACACACACACACACACACACACACACACGTAGTTAGTTTCTTAATTATTTGACCCTTTTTATAAAATAGAAATTATCCCCAACATCTGGAACCATATTTTATATTAGTTTGTTTCACCTGACATTAGTACATCACTATTGATTTCTATATTTAAAAATGTATCATATTTACTGTCAGCACAGTAAATCTTTTCTATCTTTTAAGTTTGAATCTTATTTATATCCTCTAAACCTTTTTTTAAAATGCAGACCGAGAGTCTCCGCTTTTGAACTTGACTATTGATTCCCTTCACATGTACTCTTGCTTTAGGTGGATGTGCTTTTAAAGCTTTCTTAGATTTCTGTTTTTTTATGTGTGTTTCAGATCTATTTGTTGTTCATTTATTTTTTCTTTTTTAAAAGATCTTAAATTAAAAGAAAATTATAATTTTCTGGTGTAATGTTTTAATTACTTTAACAATTCTTCCAAAATACATTTTGTTATTTTCTTGGTGTTGCTCAAGGGATTAGTTCTCCTATACGACTTAACCTCCCAATTCTTTCCTCAACTGAGCTTCCAAGTCCACCCTGCTATTGAAAGTCCTCATTCAAGAAACAGATTTTAAATCCAATACCAGATCTCCAGCCTTCATTTTATTCAGCTGGTGTTTTATTTTGTTAATTGCTCTACTTTGAATGTTGTTTAGTTTCCAAGACAGAACTTCCTCACGCTCTCCCGTCACACAATCCTGTACTCTTGCATCTGTCTTCCTATGCAGCTCCGTCTCGTTGTCCAGATATCAAAATCCAGTGAAGGCCCGCCCCTGGCCTCCTTCTCCTTTCTTCTATCATTGCCATTTCAGGTCACTCAGTGCTGTAGCTCTTTCCCTCTCTGAACTTAAAACTCCATAGCGAGTCTGCCTTCCTAGCATCCCCATTTTTGATGCTTGGTAGTCATCTACATTGCCATGTTCATAAATAAACTGCCAAGCCTGCCATACCCTAGTTAACATAGTAAGTACTGGGCTGTTTTCTTCTGGATGCTCAGTCTACAAATCCTCAAAGGGACTCCTGACTCCTCACTCTCCTCCTCCTCCTCCTCCTCCTCCTCCTCCTCCTCCTCCTCCTCCTCCTCTTCTTCTTCTTCTTCTTCTTCTTTCTTCTTTCTCTCTCTCTCTCTCTCTCTCTCTCTCTCTCTCTCTCTCTCTTCCTCTCCAAGTGTCTTATACACCTTGTCCACTGTCTACTTTTAGATTTATCTACAACTTAAACACTTCCTCAATTACCACTGCTGTTTTAAAAGCCCATGCCCCTCAGTCTGGACTCCTGCAATCGCTACTAGTCCCTGCTTCCTGCTACAGTGTATTTACAGAGCAGCCAGGGTGATGCGTTTGAGAAAGTCAAGTTATTTAGCTTCTCATGAACACCACCACTGCTCATCTAGAATAAAATTAACTGTCTGTGCCATCAATTACTATATCCTGTATAATCCATTGCTGTATGACAAGTTATCCCAAAATAGTGATTTCAAACAAGCAATAAAAATTCATTCTCTCTAGACTTTCTTTGAGTTAGGAAAATTAAAAAAAAATACAACCAATATATGAGATAGTTGCAGCTTGAGGCTATGGATCTTAGCACGCTTGGCCGAGGTTGGACCACAACTTCTAAGGAGGTTGATCCTCACACTGCTGTTCTTGGTAGAAGCCTCCTCTCTCTCTTTCTTTTCCTCCCTCCCTTCTTTCATACCCCTCTCTCTCCCTCCCTCCCCCTTCCTTTATATCCTTCCCTCCTTCTCTCTTTGTCTCTGTCTCTGTATCTCTCACTCTTTGTGATGATTGCTTGGGTGTCTTCACAATGTAGTATCTGGATTTCTCTAGAATATAAATGACGCTTCAAGAGATCAGGGGGGTAGAGCTGTCTTTTTCAGTAATCTAATGTTGAAAGTTACATAACACGTCATGTATGTAGTTTTAAAGCCTGACCCACATTTTAGGGGGCGTCTACTTTTAAAAGGAGAGTTTTGTGAAACTTACAGATGTAAAACCACCACCACATCTTTCTCTAATATTTCTCTGGGCTGATTTTTTTCCTCCTGTTTCCTCATTCTGAGCTTAACTACAGCACTTTCACCTTTACTATTCCTAAGATATGACCGGCATGCCCCTCCTCAGAGCTCACTCTGCCTGGAAGGGCTCTCCTGCCTGCTCAAAGGTCACCTCATCTCAGGGAACTTTCTTGAGCATGCAGTTACAACAGCTCATTCCCTTTCACCTCTCTACCCGCTTTCTTTACCTTCCTGGCTTCATCATTTCTGTCACTATATGGCAAGGGATGCATCTTTTTGTTCTATTATTACCTTACTCTTCAATGCCTCTCCCTAAAATACCCAAGAGCAGGGATTTGGTGTGTTTAGTTCATGTCTGTAACCCCAGTCTTGGGTATCCCCCTTTCACGCTATCAGTTCTTGGTACCACTTTTTACATGAGTGAAAACATTGACCTACTCTGTTTATAATTACCTTGAGGGGGTGTGTATCTACATACATGTACAGTGAACATACATGTAGAGGAATCAGATGTTTCAGGAAAGCAGCTGAGAAGTAGTGATCATGTAGGTGAATTTGCCCCCAACTTCTTGAATTTGGAAGCTATCATATATTCTCCCAAAGCTTTTGGGACTGATGTTAAATTGTAATCTTAAAACTACAGCAAACCTATTAAGTATGCATAGTGCTTTTGTGCCTACAAATTTCCCCTTCCATCAATCTCTCCTTGGTGACTGTACTATGAACAATGCTTTGATAAAGTAATTAATTAGTTCTTCCAGATTGGAAAGGGTTGTAGATTTAGGTCCAGTTAACAACACTGTAATCCTGTGACTCTCTGTTAGACTTGCTTGATTTATTTTGCTTTTGCATCTGTATTAAATGTTTATTTATGAAATTGGTATTGGTTTTTTTTGTTTGTTTGTTTTTTGTTTTTTGTTTTTCGAGACAGAGTTTCTCTGTGGCTTTGGAGCCTGTCCTGGACCTAGCTCTGTAGACCAGGCTGGTCTCGAACTCACAGAGATTTGCCTGCCTCTGCCTCCCGAGTGCTGGGATTAAAGGCGTGCGCCACCATCGCCCGGCTTTGGTATTGTTTTTTAAGTTTATTTTTATTCCATGTGCAATGAGGTATATATGTCTGAAGGTAACAGGTCCCTGCAAACGGAGTCACAGGCAGCTGTGAGCTACCCCGTGGGTGCTGACAATTGAACCTGGTCCTCTGGAAGAGCAGCCAATGCTCTTAACTACTGAGCCATCTCTCCAGCCCCTTGGATTTCATATTCTTAATACGTGCCTTCCTTAATATTGCCATTCTGCTTCTTTTGAGAAACTTTAAAGCCTCGTGCTTGGCCTCAGTGATGACTCATGAGACATTACTATCTCCATCTGTCTTCCAAGAGGGGATTGTCAAGAGACATCTTTCTACTCTGAAGCACTGGGAGCTGTTTCTTTATTCTTCTGTGATTTTATATATCTAGAGCATCTCTCTGCAGTGCGACTTTTTTTTCTGTGTTATATAAAATTACCTTTTTTGATAAAAAAATGTGTCAACTTAAATGTTTCTGAGATTAACATATTGGCTTATATCATTTTTGTTATCTGACTCTATACTAGTTAAGCTGAAAATATGATAACCCTATTAAAGGGTTGTAAAGGACATTACAGTATTAACCATGTGTTGTCAAGTTAGAGACTGAGATATATGTGTGTATTCATTTATATTTCCAAAAGTCTTAAGGACTGTTAACTGCTCCATTTGATTTAAAGTATTAGAAACATAAAGTGGTGCATTATTATAAGTTTTGGGGGACCTGACACATACTCTAGGGGTAGGAAGAGACTGGAAACAAAACATGGAAATAAATCAAAAGTTAGAAACCTTCATTTCTGATTCTTGCTTTCCACAGGATTTGGTTTCCTTTTTCACTCTGAAGAACTGCCGTGGTTGGTACTCAGTGTGGCAGAATCCAGGCCTAATAGTGCATACCTTTAATACCAGCAATTTTGAGGCAGAGACAGGATTGCTGTGATTCAAGACCAGTCTGGTTTGTGAAGTGAGTTGGTGTGTGAGGTCCTTCTGTCTATGTGTTGCTTTTATTGGTTAATGAATAAAGAAGCTGCTTTTGGCCAATGGCTTAACAGAATATAGCCAGGCTGGAAAAGAAATAGACAGCGAGTAGATAGAGTCAGGGAGACACTATGGAGCCACCAGACAAGAAAGACATGAGCTGCCGTCAGGAATCTTGCCGGTAAGCCACAGCCATACGGCAATACACAAAATAATAAAAAATGGGTTAATCAAAGATATAAGAGTTAGCTAGCAATACACTTAAGTGATTGGCCAAGCAGTGATTTAAAGAATATAGTTTCTGTGTGATTACTTTGGGAGTCTGGGTGACCAGGAAATGAAATTAAATGTATATGCCACCACTGCCTGACTTCTAGTGGCTTAACTTTGTCCTTCTGATCTTTAGGCAAGCTTTATTTATTAGAACATAAATAAGATATCACTATAGCCAGGGACCAAAACAGTGAAATGGCTAGAGACTGAACAGCCGCAGTCTTCTTAGGGGCACAATGCCACTAACTTCCTAAGGACTCCACGACCTCTTCATAGTGCCCAATGGAGAATCAATTTTTTTTTTTTTTCTGTGTGGACTTTTGGAGACCATTTGATTCAAACTACATCACTGGGATTTTTGCAGGATCAAGGTTCCTCTCACACTTACGGCCCTCATAAACACTTCCTGAACACTTTGGTGCGGAAGAGGTTTACATTTTTTGACTCCACTTCATGGGAAAGAACTATCTACTAACCCTAGCTAAATGTAAAGGGGCTGGCTTCTGTGCGGGAGTGTGATAGTTCCACGACAGGGGAGTCACAGTGTGGAGGGACAGGGCTAGACACCACCACTTCCTCCCCTTTCTCTGTAACTGTTCGGAGTCGGCACCAAGTGCTTGGATGAGAGTGAAAAGAGACTTATTTTGGTATGTCGTTAATACAGTTCTGCATGGTTCAGTTAATGCCATTGTTCCTGACATCATCAAAAATTACTCAATTCAGTAACCACTTGCGAAAACTCTGGTGCGTGCCAGGTACTGTTGGGTGCTGAGAAACAAAGATGACAAGGCTCCGTCTGGAGCGAAGGTGGGCGACAGACATGTGCATAATTCACATTAAATGGAGGAGCAATGAAAGTGCCACAACTGAAGAAGTTAAAAGGGCTGGTGGCACAGCTGGCAGGAAGATATGAATTCTCAACACAGATCGGAGGAAACTGATCTCTAGCAGGGCTCTGGTCTCTTAGAAAGAGTCCTACCCTGGTTAATTCAGGTAAAGGAGAAATTATGGAAATATACGGTCACATAAAATTCAAATACAGCTCAAGACCTCACGGGAAATAGAACGCGTGGCAGAAAACAGTCTCTGATGACCCTCGTCTCCACGTTCCAATTGTCCCAATTGGCTTCTCCTTGCTTCCAGAACCACTTACAAGTAATCCCACATTGTTGGCCGCCCTGGTCTCACAGGAATTTTGGGTCTCGTATTTAGCACTGTTTGACTAAGTCTTTATAGGGAGGAAACTTGGTTGCTGGCCATGTGACATATAAGCTGTCCTTGGACCTGCCATTGCTGAGGGACACAGCGGCGTTGTAGAAGGACATGGGTGTGTTTGTGTTGGGCTGCCTTCTGTGGGTATTTGAGAGAAGGAGACAATTTTTAGTTGTTTTTTTTTTTTTCAGAGAGATACTGGCTTTCAGCTGAGCTTAAAGGGTGCACACATGCTTGGATTAGGCGGAGCACAGGCAAAGGAAATAGGAACGTCCAAGTGCACGTGCCGAGTGGGTGGAGAGCCAGAGTGACGGCAGTGCCAGGTCTATGGAGCTGGTGAAATTCACAGTGAAGTATAAGTTTGTCAGGCCAGGTGTTTAGAGATCATTGACAATGGGTGACATTGCTGATGTCTGCCCCCAAAGTCTCAGTGCTTGTACAGGAGGTGGCGTGGCTGTCCCAGATGGTCATCTCCTGAATGACAACTTGCCACTCAGTGTCTGCGTGTCCACGAAAGCCTCTTGCTAAGGAGCTGGCCATTCCGGTGGGAGCTAACATTGTGTGTATTGTGGAGGAAAGTACTTAACGCTCTGGCATCAAAGAGATCTGTGCTCAAATCCCGACTCTTTCACTTCTACATGGATACCTTGGCGTGCTGTTTAATCCCTCTGAGCCTGGTTTTCTCATCTAAGAGATGTGGCTACTATTCATCCTGTTATATACTGGTATGGCTCAAGGGTTGGAAGGATTAGAGATGACTTCAGTAGGCATTGAGTTAAATAGTCACTGCCAGTATTGTAATTATTGTAAAGTATCTTGAATGCAGGTCACCTTTTCTCAGGTCTGTAATGAGGATTACATAACAAAATGTTTGGGGAGTGCTTAGCAAAGTACCGGCATGTAGTAAATAGTTATTGCATGTTTATTCATTTATCTCTCTCTCTTTTTCTCTCTTGCTGTAATAAAACACTGACCAAAGGCAGCTTGGGAAGGTAGGGATTTATTCAGCATTATATTTCCATCATTGAGGAAAGTCAGGGCAGGAACCTGGAGGCAATAACTGAAACAGGGGTCATGGAAGAGGGCTGCTTACTAACTTGGTCCGGCCCCATGGGGTGTTCAACTTGTTTTCTTACTCAACCCTGCCTGCCTGCCTGTGCAGTGAAGGCCACACTCATGTGGTCCCTCCCACATCCATCATCTCCCAGACAGAGGCCAGTCTGATGGAGGAAATTCCCCCACTGATGTTCCCTCTTCCCAGGTGACTCATTTGTGTCAGATTGACAAAAGCCAACCAGCACACGTCTCTAATGTGAAAAGAGCTGGACTGACTTCTAGAGCTCAGGGGATTGCTTGATCTGTGTGGTCCCTTAGTCTCTGCTTGATTGAGGACAGCATTGTGCATAGACTTCGGTCTTGTTCCCATCATTATGATAATCAGTTGCAGAAAAAGTGACCAAAACCATCCAGTGTTATTTTCAAAAACGTCTTCACAGGCACCATTATATGAGTCGAAAAAGAGAAAACTGAATTTGAGATGGGCCCAGACTTTGAATAAAGTGAGAAACTGATGCTCCTTCCTCTGCCCAATTTAATGAATTTAAAGAAACCTGTCACTTCGGACTGCCAAAAATAAACATACTTATCAGATTATTTAAAAATAATTTTTGATCCAATGTTAATATCCCTTCGACCAATGGGGGGTAAGAAATAACCCACAACAAACGCCTGAAAATGCTGTTATAGAGAGCTGTTCAAGTACCACATGGGGAAGGAGCGTGGCGTCCTTCCTCTCCACACAAAGGTGCCTGAATATTTGCTATGGATATGATTTAAAGCAAAGAATATTGCCCTGGTGCAGAGAATCAAGATTACAAAGCAACATTTGGTAAGAGCAAGATAAAACATTGAATAGACTTTGCTCCTCAAGTGTGTGTGTGTGTGTAGAAACTGGTCACTTGTGAATCGCTGGACCACTCTTACAGCAGAGATGAATGGGATGAGAGAATGGAATTTACCATGAGTACAGTGCGGTCCTGGAGACTCCAAGAAGAACTCAGCCCTTCCCTTTCTCTTCTTGTTTCATTTCTGCTTTTTATGACTCACTTCCAGTAAGAAAGCCTCTTAGGCTCCTTACACATGGCTGCAAACTCTCAGATTAAAAAAACAAGAAAGAATTGCAGCATAACATTGTTAGTCTTAAAAACGTAATAGAAGGTCCCAGTACATATAAGGGAATGTAGGCTGAGGGCCATGCAAAGCCCTAGAAAGGACACAAGATGGGCCAGACTGTAACTGTATCTGGAAACTGATTCTGGAATCCCTGTCCTTCCTTTTTTCCTACCTCCCTCCTCCTCCTTTCTTCTGTTCTCTTCCTCTCTTTCACCCTGTTGCCCTCCTTCATCTCTAGTCTATTGTTTACAAATATGTCCAGTAAATGAATGCAGTTCTATCTAGTGCTGCTTGGTCATTCTCAGCAGGTCTTCTATCTTCACGCATTGTCAAGTTGAAGCACTCAGAGGCTGTCATTTTTGCTTCCGGTATTTTAATCCTTTTCTCTCTTGCAGTGCAGCAAAGGACTTCCTCAAGACTCTAGAGTCTAGGACATTCTTCTGGGAGGAGTGCAACTGTTAGGAAGTTTCAGTATCCAGGAAATAATAACTGTGGGAGAATATTGAGAATAAATGTCTCCACACCCAGACATCTCCACTACCCTGGAGAGATTTCTCGTCTATTCTGTGGCCAGACCAGAGATAACCATAATAGAAAACAACCTTGTTCAGTGTTCTTAATCTCACCCCTCCCCCAGTTTATCTTCAGCACCTGCCAGCACAGGTCAAGACCCTCCCTATCTAAGCCTCATTCTGTCTTTCTAAAGCTAGGGAAATCATTCAAGCCTCAGTCTTCTGGTCCATTGGGTACTCTTATACCTTGTATATGACTCTTAGCTTGTAATGTTTATTTCCCCATGCACACCATATACATATATACAAATAGTCATATGTTACTAGTGGGTTGTATTCATAATTCTAGTACAGAAGGTTGAAGCAGGAGGATTGCTGAGCTTGGGCCATGTAGTTTTGGCTACTCAGGGCCTGTCTAAAAATTAATAAATAATATAAAACCATCAAAATACCGCTTAATTTGGTGCATCATTGAGCCAATCTAAGTTTTCTATCTGAGGGAAACGCCTTCTTTAGAGAAGCTACAGGGTCTAGATGCTCCATTACTGGGATTTCCATTCTTATCCTGTCAGCTGTGTGATTGGTGTTGAGGACTCCTTTTAGACAGATTCACTTTCTCATTGTCTGTTTTTAAATTCATAAGCACACCTCCCTTGATTCTTATTGTAAATTCCCAACTTTTTGAGCTCTCTCTTTATACTTCTTCTAAAGTTGGCTTTCACCATCCAAACTTTTGTGTTAATCTTTGTCTATTGTTCAGCAACTGGAGCCATTAACTCACTAATAGCATTGGAGAGGTGCTAAGGGTTTGCAGAGCTGCAGATTGACCTAATTAATGTCTTTTCTGAATTGTGCTAATTCTCCCATTAACCACTCTGGGGCCTCTTCAAGCTCCCCAGTCCCTGCTGACACCTATCCAGAAGTGCTGTGTGCTCAGAACAGGGCCTGATTACATTGGCTATGTGGAAAGTAGCCGTTTTTAAAAACGTTTGCAAAGTGTTTTCCTTCTAGTTGTGGAGTGTTTGGATTAATCATTGATAACTTTCACATGTTATTTTGCCAGTAGCTGCTTGTGCTCTGTCTGGCTTTCCTGGGCTCATCAAGATCCACACTGCCACCACCCAACTGCGACGATTTGTTAGTGGAGGGCACTGACCACACATCCAAATCAGAAAGGTTCTCTTTACCATTTGGCAAAAGATAATTGTTTGACAGTAAGGAAAAGTCAGTCTTGGCTAGAACTATCATAAAATCTTAGCTGTTCATTCCTTAGTGTACAAGGAGGCTGCTTGTTCATCACAGCCACCCAGAACCAAAATAACCACACAGAAACTATATTAATTAAAACACTGCTTGGCCCATTAGTTCTAGCTTCTTATTGGCTAACTCTTACATCTTAATTTAACCCATCTCCATTAATCTGTACATCACCACGTGGCTGTGGCCTACCTCTTAACGTTCCAACCTGCCAGTCTGTCTCTGGCATCTCTCCGACTCCGCCCTTCTTTTCTCCCAGCATATAGCCTAACTTTCCCTGACTACTTCTGTTCCACTCTGTCCTGCTCTGCTATAGGCCCAAAGTAGTTCCTTTATTCATTAACCAATAAAAGCAGCACATAGACATAAGGATCTCCCATACCACCTTAGGACCATGTGTAGGAAACTGTGCAATGATGCCCTGTAGTATCTTCCCACATTCCCAGTTCCATGTGGGTCCTCCCGAGGATGTGCTGCCCTGAACATGAGATTATTTTGCACACAGAGTGTAGGAGTCTGGCAAGCAGTTGTGCTGGCTGAATGATGACTTAAAGCTTATTTCTGACTGAGTGGCTTCCACACTCTACAAGTTCAGTGGTAGCCCTTGCCTGTGGGGTCAATGATGCAGGAGTTGGGTCATAGGAATAGCATCAATGCTTATAGTTTTATGTTGTTTTATGTATATGAGTGTTTTGCCGGTTTGTAAGCCTGTACGCCATGTGCATGTCTGGTGCTTGTGGAGGCCAAAAGAGGTGGTCTGATACCCTGGAGTTCCAGATGGTTATGAGCTGCCATGTGGGAGCTGGAAATGAACCCTAGAACCTCTGGAAGAACAGTCAGTGTTTTTAACTGCTGAGCCATCTCTCTAGCCCCCAAATTTATACTTTTAAAGACTACATATACACCTATGAGATTTCAATGTAGAAGTGTGCATAGTAAAGTATTAATAGTGATAGATAATAAAATAGACCAATCACAATAATACCGTCATAAAAATTATAGGGGTGTGGTCTCATTTTGTCTCTCAAAATCTAGTACTTATACATCATCATGGTCACGGTGACATGAGGGAATCCCACACATACATGATAAGATGAAGAGAGCGGGAGGCATAGGGATGGTGGTAGAGCATCAGGTTTTCCTGAACTTAAGCATTGTGATGTCTCAGTGGTTGACATACTTGAGGTGGCTACTGATGACTAGTGAGCCTGGGCACACATGAGATGGACACCCTGGACAAAAGGATGCTTCTAACTAGGTGGAATGGAGTGAGGTGGCTTGAAATTTCACCACACAGCTAAAAACTGTGTGCAATACAAGTTTTGTAAGTCAATTCTTGGAGGAAATTTGCATTTAACATTTTTAGATCATGCTTCACCATGGGTAACAGAAACTGCAGAAAGTGAGAAGCACGGATAAGGGGGACTAACACACACAGGCACAAATGCGCATCACATTATTTAATGGTATGGCATTGTACTTAAGTCACACAATGCCATTTTGTTTTCATCCGTAGGATGTTGACTCTGGTGTGGGGAGCCAATTTTGCATTGATGGCTAAGGACTAAAATTTCAAAGTGAAAATTTTAAAAAATCTAGCTTAGGAAAATTTCAGATGTCTGTCTGGTGCTTTACTTGATAAATATCCAATCTTTAGTGATGGTCCATAGCTCCTATATCTTTTCCCTCTGCTCTGTGTTTTCAGAGCACTGTCTGAACCATGTGTCTCTGATACTTTGTTGTCTAGAACCTTGCAGACCCGCAAGCACTGTTCCATTCTGTGTGTCTGGTTCTTTTGCCCAACGTAATGTTTGTGATATTATCAGTTTCATTGTATGTAAGTGCAGTTTGTCATAAAACTTTCCCTTGCATGAATATATTGTAATATGTTTATCCATTCTATTTTTTAAAAAGATTAAGGAATATTTTATTTATGTACATACATGTTTGTGTGTGTATGCCACAGGCATGTAGGTGGCTGAGGAAGCCAGAAGAGAGCCTCCGACCCCTGGTAGCTGGATGGACTTGTGTCACCTGACATGGGTGTTGGGATCCAAACTCAGGTATTCATCAAGAGCAGCATTTAAGTTCTCTTGGATTGGGACTAGCATGATTAGTGCCACTATAAATATGTTTGAGGCACAACTTGTAAATAATTTTGGTGCACATGTACCAATGATGAAGCTGCTATATCCAAAGACGTCCTCAGCTCAGGCTCGCATGAGCAGAGCGCCAAGTCCTGGCCACTTCCCATTTCTCCTATGATTTATATTGCCGGCCGCTCTCTTTTATGATTTCTAGTGGGTAATGGTATTTAAGTGGTGGTGAATTTGCATTTTCTTGGTGGTTTTGCGATTGTGGGCACTTCTTATTTTCCTTGGCCATTGCATAGCCTCTTTCTTGAAGTATGTCAAGTGTCTTCTTGGTTTTATCATTTCACAGGCTTTCTGCAGAGTCTGGGTGGATTTGACTGTTCACAGGAAATCTTTACTTATTGCACTCGCGTGACTCTGCCATTTAGCTGGTGACGTCGGCGCTGGGATTAATGGCAGTGTGCTGATGGCAGGTAGGCACAAGCTGATTCAACACTACTGTTTCTTTGGCAAATTTCTACTAGTCATGGGTTTATTCCCTTGAGGTTTATTGGTTTTGTCGGGGAAAGGGTTAAGGACTTCACATATGGTCTTTAGAGAAACTGAAAAGTACTCCTTTGGGGTCACATTTTGGTAAAATATAGTGAAGGGGAACTGTGAATTTAGTGACCTCCTAGAACGCCCACACCCTCATTATCCACCACCATCAACTTTGCTCTCACTCCCATTATACCTCTGATCTTTGGGTGAGGAATTAGTATGAAGGTTTTAGATATATTACCCGATAATTTTAAAAGTTGACAAGGAGTCTCATTTTGCATTTGACAAATGTTTTGTTTTCATATTTCAAAACAATGGTAGAAAGAACTCTTCTATAAATGGGTAGCTGTGACTTACCGGTGACACCAACATGGGACTATTGCATAGACTGTGAGGTACACACTCTATGGGGATGGAACACTGCACGACACACTTCCGACTACAACATGTAGCATCCACGTGACATCATTGCCTACTGATCACTCCATAGGACTTTTCTTAGGCATAATATATCTGCACTTATATTCTTTGACATCGTAGCTTACTCATACAGACGTGTCTTATTTTGTGGCACTGCAGATTGGTACTTGATAAAGCAGAATATGTGTCAGGGTCCTACATCTTTAATTATTTTTTAAAAATTGTATTGATTGATTTATTTATTTGGCAGGAGGTGGGGGGCGCTGTGTATGATAGTTTGCATGCAGAGGCCAGAGGACAACTTGTGGGGATCCAGTCTCTTCTTCCACCATGTGGTTCCCAAAGATGGAATTCGGGTCTTCATGCTTGCTGTGTCCCATGTTCCGTTTGGGTATGCCTATGTGTTTTATGAAGAAGAGAGGGTACATGGTTTTCATAAGATTCTCATGATGGGGCCAGGTGGTGGTGGCGCTTGCCTTTAATCCCAGCACTTGAAAGGCAGGGGAAGGCAATGTCTGTGATTTCGGAGGCCAGCGTGGTCTACAGAGCTAGTTCCAGGACAGCTAGGGCTGTTACATAGAGAAACTTTCTCTCGGAAACAAACAAACAAACAAAGATTCCCATGGTGGGATGGGGTCTGTAGAGTCCTATCATTCCATTCCTCTTACCTGTACCTTACCTGGGCAGAAGCTGAGTTAAGTTCCACATCTAATGACTGGCAGAACCACAACCGACATCACTGTTTTTGACTCCCTGGCACGCATTTCAGACAGAATTAGAAATTACAAAGTTCAGGCTGGAAATTAGATTGGGAGTTAGCTATCTGACTGTATCTGTTAATGGGCTTAGACTTTCTTTCTCCTATCAAAACTCACTTTCAGTTATAAGAGACATCCATGGGAATACAGGATTCAAAATACAAAACATTGCTTTATTGCCACAGCATCCATTTATTTTGTAACCTGAAGGAAGTCTATAATTAGAGTTCTGATTAATAAATTCGATCTGCCCTCTTACTGAGCTAGGATTCCTTCTGAGTTCTAGGATGTGTTTCATTAGCATGGAAGGGTTGTTACTGCTCTCCCCTTGTCTCTTGAATCAGTTGCCTGCTGGCCTGGTACTCAGTTTCATGTGGCAGAACCTTCCTGAGTCTGCATGATAATGGACCTTTTAAATCCTAACCGATAAACATTGATGGTACCACTTCACCCGGCAGAGATGCTCTCTAACCTCAAATCAGCCACAAATAAGAGCTGGAAATCAGTTCACTGTGCACAGGCTTCCTGCCTGGTTCATGTTTTACAGAAGATAATTTTAGTAAAATATCCGCCAAGCACATGTGTCTTAAATATGCCCAAGTTGAGAGACATTATATAGAATATGGTCTAACCTTTTGGTGAGATTTCTGGTTTTACCCATAGGTTATATTATATTGAGCAAAACTTTCTTTTCTCATTGATAACTAGGACTAAAATGGCTCCATGAATGAGGAGAGAGAGAAAGAGAAAGGGAGAAAGAGAGAGAGAGAGAGAGAGAGAGAGAGAGAGAGAGAGAACATATACATGGTGCTAGCTAGTTTTATATCAACTTGACCAAACTGGAGTCATCTGAGAAGCAGGAAAATTTCCCACCAGAAGGCTGTTGTGCAAACCTGTGGTGCATTTTCTTGATTGATGGTTGATTTGGAAGTACAATACCACCCTTCGGCTGGGGTCCTGGATGCTATAAGAAGGCCAGCTGAGCAAGCCTTGAGGAGCAAACAGTATGCATTGTTCCTCCATGGCTTATGCTTCAGTTTCTGCCTCCAGGTTCCCGTCTTGACTTCCTGCCCTGGGTTTCCTTAGTGATGTAGTATGGCCTGAGAGTGGTAATGTGAAATAAACCCCTTCCTTCCTTTTTTGCTTTTTGGTCAAGGTATTTTATCATAGCAAAGAAACTCTATCCAAAGCACATAGTATGCCCTCTGGATGTTTTAAAAATTGTTTCATGGGGAACAAATTTATTATTTGTGCTTGTTGGAGTCTTTAGAATATTCTTGTGCATGAAGTATCAGTTGTTAACAAATAGCTTGATGTATTTGGCCCCAATGAGGAATATCTTGTCACATTGAGATGGAAGATCAAATGGCTGTATTTCAAATTTCCTTCTGCTAGGTTTGAAGTCAGATCCAGACTTCTTTATACATCCTGGGCCAGAGCTCCATGATTTTTACTGCATACTGGTGCTCCCTGGGAGCTTCTAGTTTCTTCAGCTTATTGAGAACTCAAGAACAGGAGAGCCAAATCTAATTGATGAGAACTTGAGGCCAAAAGGGCCAAATCTCATCTGTTCTCCCTTACAGAGCACTCTAGGGCACACAGCCCATTCTCAATTATTTCTGTTGGAATCAGCCCCCCACCACCACCCCAAAAGTACTATAGTTAATGGCTGATGCTGCTTTGGGGAAATCTCAAGGAACTGCTGTGTGTTTTTCATTAACATAAAGAAAATTAGTAACTTATGCCAGAATTTGAAGCATTAGTTTGTGAAACTATAATCCAAGCCATAATGTGCAGGAGAGCAATCCAAGACCGCACAGGGGTCTTCTTAACCATCCTAAGACAAACATCTCAAAGCAAGGATGTGGGGCAGCCATGGGTCTGCTAACTCTCTAATGATATTCACTCATTCTCTCCCTCTCTTTAGCTCTCCTTTCTGCACACGTTTGTTTCGAGGCAAGCCTTTTCTCTAGTTTTAATCATACATTCTGATTACAAATGGAGATCGCGTGAAGCTTATCGTACGCCTTTTGTTGTATATTTCAAGCGCCCAGCTCAAAAGAAAGGATAGCGAGAGCGTGTTCCACGGCTATTGTAAGGCATGGATTCTACCTGAAAATCACTGCAGTGTGTTGGAGATAGAGGCAGGAGACAATGAGCTCCCTTATTGCTGTTATGATTAAACATAACAAGTAGGAACAGACTACAAGCTTATCACTATGCTATGTTGTAAAATTGCCCAAGAGTAAAATGCAAATACAAACAAGGAGTTGTAACGAGTTGATGTAATAAAATACATCAGGAAGGGCAATAGGAAGCTGGTAGCTACACTCTGGCTCCTTCTCAATGGCTGGCTTGACTCAGACTATATGAAATTTAAAATATTAAACATTAGTTCTAAAACTAGAATTTTTTCAGAAAGGAATTTATATTGTTTCTATTCATATGAGAGCTAACACTGAATTAACTTTAAGGCACAAAGAGCAAAGACAATGCCCTTTCAGTGCTTTTTCCTGTGTGGACTTGTATAAGTATTTGAGCATTTTAACTGTGTATAACTGATAATGTAGAGTTTTTTGTTTTGTTTTGTTTTTTAAAGAGGCCTCTGGGGGGGCATTAGCATTTAAGTTTGTCTTCTACCAACCCCACAATTACGCTTCAATCGAGGTTTCTACTGCCATCCTAAGCTGAAGTTTAAATTGTAACAGTGTACATATTATTCTAGATAGAAATGCGCGTCAATCTTCCCTTTGTGGTATAGCAAAATCCCTTTAGGTCTCCTCTTAGACATATATATTTCTGCTTACGTATAAATAGTCTATGTGTTGACTGGGCACGGTGGTGCATGCCTCTAAGTCCAGCACTGGGGAGACAGAAGCAGGTAGATCTCTCTAAGCCTAAGGCCAACCTGGTCAACATCAGACATTCCAGGCCAGCCAGTGTACACGGTGAGAGCTGTCTCAAAAATTAAATAAAAAAATAAATACTATGTGCCACTGGATCCCCCATTAATAAAGGATCTAGGCTAAGCTAACAAGTGATGAGTTGCCCTCTGACTTTTGGGGAATTAGTTTTAAGTTTAGACTTTAACAAAATGGAGCGTGGAGGTGATGCAAGGCTCCTTGGTTTGGATCCTGCATCTAAGGATCCTGCATCTAAGGATCCTGCATCTAAGGATCCTGCATCTAAGGATCCTGCATCTAAGGATCCTGCATCTAAGGATCCTGCATCTAAGGATCCTGCATCTAAGGATCCTGCATCTAAGGATCCTGCATCTAAGGATCCTGCATCTAAGGATCCTGCCGGAAAGGGTTCTGCAATGGATTCTCACTCACTGATGGGAAAATCCTGTGTGGGCCAGGGCATTCTTGTTATTACCTCTTCTGAGATGCTGAATGCTGCCTTGAACATACTCCATAGAGGGAGACTCTGCTAGAACGTTTTCTGCGGGATTTTTTTTTTTTTTTTGTTGAATGTATCAGTGACACATTATTTATTTATTAGTACTTAGTGTCATTCAGTATTGTGGATACAACACAGTTTAAGCCATAATCTATTGAAGAGCATATGGGCTGTTTTATACTGGGGTCTTTGAAAACAATTACTAAGAATTTAAATGCTGGGAACCATGTGCTGCTTTTGTTTATCTCTCTGGAATAGCAACAATCTATGCCGCAATTTAAACAATTATTTTCAAACATTTAATATTCTCTCCCTAATGCTCCCCTTTTTAAACATGTGCCTTCACCTTAGGTACTGAGAGAAGCACCCCCTAAAGAGTGGGTGGCGGTAGGGAAACCAGCATCGAAACCAGCATCTAGCCTGTCCTGCTTATGTGGCAGTCCTGTTTTTGAAAGAGAAAATTGTTTTCTAGAGTTGTGCTTGCCTCTTTGGGTACCTGACCTGAAGCTTTGAGATCTTATTGTATTGTCATCCCATAACCTTTCTGGAGACAGAGGCAATGATTTTGGTGAAGACTCACCAATCCTCATGTTGGCAGAATCTCTCTTTCTTCCCCCACATAGCTCCCGAAGTGTGAGGAGGGCAAACAATCATCCTCTTAGGAGGTACAGCTCGTGTCTTTGCCACATTTGGGTCATAAATACGTGACTAAGGAGGATTTCTCTTCTTGTATGGAAGCCAAAAGTATCATCACAACTTGGTCATATAAGGGTGGCAGTTCCAGAACAGTGTCTAGTAAACACTAAGTGGCATTGAGGGCTACAGACCCTGTGCCACTTCCAATTCATAAGAAGGTCACAGACCATTGTTAAAACCCGAGCACATCTGAGCTCCCTGCAACGATTTGATAACATTGTTCTGTGCCCATGGAGGTTCCAGGATTTGAGAATTTTCTAGAATTCCTAATCCCCAGAGACGCTATGCTGAAAATCTGCTATAAATTTGGGGGGCATTTGAATGAGTTGGTGAAGGCTTTTGTTTAGAGGGATGCCCTTTAAAGCTCGGGAGGACTCCAACCAACTGGCTTTCGGTAGGAGCGGATCTGACCTCGCTAACTCAAACAATTGTGATGAGAATCTAATTCTGGATTCATTTAAAAAAGAATTCCTTTTGTGCTGTGCCCTTTCAGCCTTATGAATATGATGGAAACTTCAAAAATCTTAAAGGAACGGCTTACTGGCTTAAAGGGGAAAGTTAAGGAATTTCTAGTACAAACGGGAGGGACAAAATTGCACACTTTTGTAGTGCTGAAACAAAGCAAGGTCTGCAAAGGAAACCACCCTCAGATTGGCTAGGAATATTTTAGGGGGGCTTAGGTAGAGGCCTGGAGTTTGCCGTCAGAGGGAACTGCTCACACCCGTGGGAGCACAGCTGTTACCACGCAGCATCCTTCCCTCATCTTTTGAATCAGGTTTCCCCATGGCCTTCAGCTTACCAGGGGGCCCTTGCAGTGCACCCCTGAGAGCTGTAAGGTTCGCACACCTAGAGCATCTGTGAGGAGTCACACATTTCCTGTACCGCTGACAGGTGTCTGCAGTCCTCATCTTTGGAGATGGCTTCCTGCTGAAGTTAAAGGGCGGTACTGAGACTGATAGCGATGGAGAGACATGGGAGAATGAGACTGAGCTTGTTCGCGTAACAGCTGCAACCGTTCCCAAATGTTTTTCCGCATAATCATGCAAGAAATTCATCATGCATTTCCTATTAAATATTCATGCAACTTGCTCCATAGGAGGGCTGTGGTATTTATTAATTCCCTGGTGTCGGTAGGTTTTGGTACATCTACTGCCAGCAATAAATGTGTCATGCCTAGCAAATTCAGTTCTTGGCAGAAAATATTAGAATATAATACTTGCTTACAGGATATTGCGATCCTTAATTGTGCCTAAATGATTTTCAAGACGACGTTAAAATAAGCAGCTGATTCCGTTTGCTTTGGGATGGAAGGAAAGGTCAGAGGGGTGGGTGCTGATGGATAGAGAAGCGCTTCACTAAATTGCTCCCGGTTTGTGAGGGCCGAGTCATTTCTACCACGTGCTCATAGCCACCACACAAAGAGGGTGGCTTTCAGGAGTGCCATCCGGTGGAGGAGTCATCTGTTCTCCATGCAGTGAAAAGTTCTTTACCCTGAGACTTGGTGAATGTAAAGTATGAAAGAGAAAAGTAAGGACTAAAAATTGTCCCCCACATCGGCAAGTTATAATTATATTCCCTAAGCTGTCAAAATGAATCTTCGTTTAGGCCATTTGGGCTCCTATAATAAAACATTATAAACAAGGGATTTTTCACAGTTCTGAAAGCTAGGCAGTCTGGTGAAGGGCTGCTTTCTGGTTCATAGAAGAAATCTTTTCACATTGTCCTATGCGGTAGGTCTCATGTGTGACGTTCAGAGGGTACACACCCTAATCATGAGAGTTCTCTTCTCATGACCCACATGTCTCCCAAAGGCCCTGTTCCATAGTAGCACAAACGTAAGGGATAGATTCTCAATTTATAGATTTTGGGTGAGTGTAAGCACACAGACAGTAGCAAGGCTGCCCACCTGCCCTTCTGAATGCTTTAGCATGGGTAGATGTAGGATAAGGTGACCTGTTTTCCAGCTATATGTTTATACAAGTATTTCTTTATGTTTTCCACAAAATGTAGGACTGAAGGAAATAAAATGAAATTAGAAGGCACCACCCTTAAAAATTGTAAAAGTTCAGTTGCTGGAGAAAGACATCCGTTTTGAGAGAGGGTTTCTCTGTAGCTTTGAAATCCATCCTGGAACTCGCTCTGTAGACCAGGCTGGCCTCAAATTCATGGATATCCCCTGCCTCTGCCTCCTGAGTGCTGGGGTTAAAAGCGTGGGCCACCACAAGTAAACATTTTGTTTCTCATTACACCTGTATCAAATAAGGGAAGATAATGCTCACTTTTTTTTTTTTAAGTGGAGAACGTTGGCTGGTGGTTTGTCCTTCACACTCACAGTATGCTAATAAACAGCTTGGTTATATCTAGATGCTCTGATTCTTGGGTAACCAAGGCACAAAATAACTCAAAGACATCCCCCCCAGAGGATGCAGCTTCCATAGCAAGGGTCCCCCCAACTCATTCTAAGGAACAATATGGATTTTTACTTCTTGTTCTGTCGCAGTAGTTTACAGCAGACCATTTTCTAGCCCCAAACAGAAAAGCTAGATAGGCCAAACCAAAACAAACCGTTTACGACATGGGAGAGGTACAGAAACGCTAAGAACTGAGAAAGGGGAGAATGTTTGGGGGGAAAAGGGAGGCTCAAAGACAGAGATTTCAACTGATAGCATTTGTTTTCCCCCCTTTCTTGGGGAATTGTTAATTCTGGGCATGAGAAAAGAGAAATCTGGAATTTGACCCCTGAGAGAAGAGTTGCTGGTAGGGGACAGAAAATCCAGGCAAAGGGCTTTATAGTAGGAGTGGAGGTATTGGGTTGCTAGGTAAAGGTGAGCAGAGAAGTGTGAGTGATATACAACCAAGCACAGAGCCAAATGCATCTGAAAAATCTAAAACCAAGCAGAAAGCCTACAGTATCCAGAGAAGATGCTGTGTGGTCTCATTATGCTGAAACGTTGCCTCTAACCTTGAGTGGCTTCAACCTGATCTGATTAGGTCGACCAGTTACTCCTGTCTCTATCTCCAGTGTGTGTGTGTGTGTGTGTGGTGGTGGTGAAGAACTCTTTGTCAATGGACTTAGTATAATATGAAGCTTTTATAGTATGTGAACATGCACCTGCAAATCTATTTAGACACATATACATAGTCTGGTGTTCTATTACAAAATTATTGGCTATCCTAAAATCTAGGATACTATGATCAAAATAGAAAGAAAAAAACCAGGTGAAAGAAATGCATTTCCAGATTATAGAGACTGATATAAGCATACAAGGATCTTTGGCAGGTACCCATAATCCCAGCTACTTGGAAAACTGATGTAGGAGGGTCACGCTGAGCCCAGGAGTTCCAGACTAGCTTGGATGGTAAAAGGGAATCTTGTCTCAGAAAAGGAAATGGAAAAAAATAAGTCACGTTAAAAGATTTTACCCAAGATTTCAAACTTATTAATAGAAGAATTAGATGAAAATTTGGAACTGAAAACCAATTAAGAATTCAACAAATTGGTTTCATAACAAATTAGGTTATAGGACAAAAGGAGAATAAAGTACTGAAAATACAAGCAATACAATACAACCAAAAGGTAATTTAATTCAATGAAAAAAATAAGGGAAGTACAAGCAACAGTTGAAGACATATCACATTAGTAAAATTTCCTCTAAGCTAAGAAGCATACAGATTTAAGTTATACCTCAAACTCAAATAGATAAATAAAAAAAAAAACAAAAACAACCAATGTGTGTTAGTCAGCTTTCTGTCACTGTTAGGAAATTCTTAAGAAAAAGGGAGGAAGAGAGGGTTATTTGAGCCAACGCTCAGGTTTTCAGTATGTGGTCACTTGTGCTCATTGCTTCTGGGCCTGTGAGAAGAAATAGCACAGCAAAGAGGGATACTCATCTTGTAGAACCAGAAAGCAGAGACAGAACATGAAAAACTGGACATGGCCCCAGGAGCCTTTCATGGCCACAACTATAGTGTCTTATGTCCTTCAATTAGGTCCTGACTCCCAAAGCTTCCATCATTTCCCAACAGTCCATTAAATAGTGAATCCATCACTAATCCTCTCACTTCCCAATGTCCTACCTTTGAACATTGCTGCTTAAGGCACTATGCCTTCACTACGTGAGGCTTTGTGGGGACAGTCTATATCTAAACCATGATATTTTCATACATTAAAAACTGTTGCAGCCAAGTGTGATGGCACATGTTTGTAATCCTAGTACCTGGGAGGCTGAGACAGGAGGATTGCAAGTTCAAGATCAGCCTGGAGCTCAGTACCATCCTGGGCAATATAAAAAGGCCCTATCTTGCCGGGCGGTGGTGGCCTTTAATCCCAGCACTCGGGGGGCAGAGGCAGGCGGATCTCTGTGAGTTCGAGGCCAGCCTGGTCTACAAGAGCTAGTTCCAGGACAGGAACCAAAAAGCTACGGAGAAACCCTGTCTCAAAAAATCAAAAAAAAAAAAAAAAAAAAAAGGCCCTATCTTGAGAAACAAATAGTCAACCAAATAATCAAACAAGGATTGCACGTTTAAGATTGGCCTGGACTAATAATGAATTCAGTACCAGCCTGGACTATATAGAGAGGCCCTATCTTGATAAACAAATAGTCAACCAGGAATCAAACAATAATAACCAAAGAAAGGTTGTTGAAAACCAAAGACAAAAATTTAAAGTAGCCCAAATGGTTTCATTTTCTTGAAAGAAACTGCAAGGTCAGTTATGGCCAAATTTCTAGAGCTGCAAGTTAGGAACTAGCAGAATGACATCTTTAAAGGGACAGAAAAAATGAAGTGTTAGCTAACCTCAAAATTTACACTTAGAAAAATTAGATTCTGAGAATAATCTGAACTAGAGGCTGGAGAGATGGCTCAGCTGTTGCTTTTCCAAAGCACCAAGTTAGGATTCCAAGCACATACATGGCAACTCACAGCATCTTTAACTCTAGTTACAGGGAATCTGATGTCCTCTTTGGGCCTCCATGGGCATTGTACATGTGTGGTATGTATACCAAAGTTTCTGTCTCACCTGGTCCTGTAGCCATTCAGTCCCAAAGAAAGACACAGAGGTTTACATATATTAACTATAAACTGTTTGGCCTATTAGCTAACTATTATTAACTAACCATTATTTTTAACTAACTCTTGCAATTTAAATTAAACCATAATTCTTGTCTATGTAAATTCCCAAATATTGTTTATAAATGTTCATTTACATTTAAAGGGGGATAGGATATAGATATGAATACTTTACATTGGTATGGATCTTGGTTTATTGATACAAATTTAAGGTCAATTTTGTCACATGTATATTTCTTCTCTTGATTAAGGTATTGTGTTTATGCAGCTCATTTAAAAATGTAATGTATAATTAAGAAATACAGGCTAATAGTCATTTATAATAGTCAAGCTTGTAGTCATGTTAGTTAGATTTTCTAGATTTTAAAGATAAACTTCAGATGAATAGGTATTCTTCAAACATTTCAAAGACTTTCAGAATGTGGTATTTAAAATATTTTAAGAATTTAGGGCTTCTCATGACAATGAAACACAACTGCCCCTGGCCACGTCAATTTACTTCAAGAGAATTATGGATATTGAAGAGGCTCCTTAAGGAGTCCGTTAGCCATTTGGACAAGAAACTAATCTTGGCTGGACTGCTTGATGGTATGTTGTATGAACTGGACACACTGAACTCACAAAAATATGATTGTTGAACTTGCCTAAAGGTGAGACAGTCCTTCAGGTTTCTGCTTCATGAAAGTGTCTGCCAGACATTCTACAGGACACAGAAGAAAGTGACTGACAAACTGCCAATATAGGCAAAATTGTCGTTGAAATTTCCTGTTTCATGGAAAAGTCTGCCAGATACTATGGGCCTGTAGGCTAAAGATGGATGCCCCAATGTTACAAAAGAACTTTGGATGACTGTCCAGCCAGCGAGATATCTCTTTCAATTCTAGAGTTTTTGAAGTTGCTTACAGTGCACTTCTTGTTTACTTAGGTAATATTTTATCCTTCTGAAGTCTTTGATGAAGTTAAAAAAGATATCTATAATTATAAAAGACAAATTAAATATAAAACTTTATACTCACAAAGACAGGATAGGTGATAGAGTATTTTCCTTGATTTGCTAAGTGTAAATGGACTAAATATTGTTACTATAATTCTTGTTTGATAACTGTTTTGTTGTATGTACTCTTACTGTGTTAAAGTTAAAACCTTTTTATTTAAACAGAAAAGGAGAAATGATGTGGCAAGTCCTTCCATATATGTGTTGCTTTTATTGGTTAATGAGTAAAACTGCTTTGTCCTATGAAGGGCGGAATAGAGTAAGGTGGGAATTCAAAGCAGATAGAAGAGGAAAGAAGGCAGAGTCAGAGAGATAATCTAGATGCCAACAGAGACAGATACCAGAAGTTTACCTGGTAAGCCACAATCTGTGGTGGGTGATACACAGGATAATAGAAATGGGTTAATTTAAAATATAAGAGCTAGCTAAAAATATGTCTAAACTATTAACCAAACAGTGTTGCAATTAATATAGTTTCTGTGTGATTGTTTTGGGTCTGGAATGCTGGGAAATGAACAAGCAGCCTCCGCCAACAATGTGATTTGGAATCTTTTCTCAATAAGGCATTCTCATCTTGCTTCCTCTGCTTCTGGATAATGATTATGTCTCTGCCTTTCCTCTTCCCAGAATTCTCTTAGTCTGATCACCCTGCCTATACTTCCTGTCTGGCTACTGGCCTTCCTTTCTGGCCAGTCACCATCTTATTAAACTAATATGAGTGACATATCTTTACAGAGGTGCCCAGACATACATGTAGGCAAAACACTCACAGAGATACAATAAAAATAAATCTTAAAAGTAAAAAAAAAAATAATTATCTGTAATAAAGATATATCTTTTCAAGAACAAACAGAAGGTTTGGTAGTATACTTCACTATACAAACAATTCATAACCAAAAGGAAAAGATTCAAATGAGTGTTCTTCTACTAATTTAGAAGAACAGCTAATCCAGATAGACAGCCAGAAACACATGAACAAATGTACGATATCAGAGAGGCAACTGTGTGATTAAACATATACCAAACCTTACTTGTAAATAACATCAGCATTGCTATCTATTGGGTGTACAGTAATATAGAATTTAAATGTATAGTGACAGTAGCACAAAAAGAAAGCCAGGGCTATATGGACTTGAAGTGTTCTAAAGTCCCCTGCAGTTAGGAAACTCATAAATAAATTGGCAAAGTGCAGGTTAGAAACTCTGAGACAACTACTGAACTACAGATGCACAGAGAAAAATGAAGAAGAAGGAAATTTGATGACTTGAAAACAAGACAAGAATAGAGAAAAGGCATAAAATAGGGTTAAAAAGAAACAAAGTGGAAAGATAAACTCCAATTAAAAATAATAACATCAAAGCTGGGCATTAGGGGTGAAGTGGAGGATGGGGATCCACCTTTTATCCCAGCACTCAAGAGCCAAAGGCAGGTAGATCTCTGTGCTTTCAATGCTAGCTTGATCTACAGAGCGAGTTCCAGGTCAGTCAAGGCTGTTACCCAGAGAAATCCTGTCTCATAAAACAAAATCAAAAATAAAACCAAAATAAACCAAAAAATAATCAAAAACAAAATACAAAAAACCCAAACCAAACCAAGACAACAACAAAAAAAGAAACCTTTCAGTGAGAATCATACATATTAACAATAAAACTGAGAAGTTCAGACTACATTAGAAATAAAAGTCTAATGAAGAAGTTGACCTAAAATTAAAGATTCAGAGAGATCAAGTTGAAAGGGTAGAAAAGATAATCAATGTGAACACTTAACAAAAGAAAGGTATGTTCCAAACAAATGAGACTTTAAGAAGTGTTCAGATGCACTGAGAGATACTTCAGAAGAAGAGTAAGTGCCTTAGGAAGTTACCATAATGTTAGGTTTATAGCCACCCAATAATATAGTTTCAAATGTATAAGGCAAATGTACTGGAAATAAAAGATGGAACAGAAA
This sequence comes from Microtus oregoni, assembly GCF_018167655.1. NCBI lineage: Eukaryota > Metazoa > Chordata > Mammalia > Rodentia > Cricetidae > Microtus > Microtus oregoni. Next base: position 15,754,600 of record NW_024543096.1, read on the forward strand.
AATCCATAATCATAGTAGGGCACTTCAAGTCCTCATTAGCAGGTGGTAGAGAGAACACAATGATCAGCGAGGCTATTGAAGGTCTGGATGATAGAATTGCCCACCTTGAGCTGATTTATGTTTATAGTGCAATGCTTATCCATGTCAAATTTCTAGGTTTTTTCAAGTACAAAGGGAACATTTGCTGAGATTGTCCATATGCTGGCTCATAAAGCAAGCTTCAACCAATTTCAAAGACGCAATCATTCAGAATCTGTTCTTTGACTATGTAGTGGAGCTGAGCTCTCAATGAACTAATGTTAAAATTTCTGACTTTCACAATTAATGTACTTCTAAGTGAAGTCATGCACAAAAGCTAGAAATGTGTACTGAATGATGAAGAGGGTACAGCTCACTAAAACTGTGCTATACTCCTGCACTACTTAAAGGCACACACACAGTAAGCAAGAGTACATAAAGGAAATGAACTTTCATTTCAAGAAGCCAGTAAAAGAAGAGCAGTCAGGAAGGAGACAGAAACTGTAAAGACAGCATAAGTGATTAAAGAAACAAACTCAAAGTAAACAAAAGCAGCAAAGTTAAAGTTTATTCTTTGAAAGGCTAGTATGATCAAGAAAGCCATACCAGGGCTATTTATGAAAAAGAGAATGTGTGTGTATAAATCTAATGTTACACCATGAAAAGCAGAAACTATTATAGACCATGTTTATATTTAAGATACAAATCTAGGATATTATAATATTATAGACCACTTTATTCAATGAATGTGACAATTTAGAAGAAACATTGTGCTGGTTCATTTTTTTGTCTTATCACAGCAGAAACCTAACCAAGACCCATTTTTCCTGGAGTAGAAGGGGCCAAGTTAACAATTAATTTTGTTAATAAGAATCTTTTTATTTAATAAAAAATTGAGTCCACTGTTTAAAATCTTTCCACATAGACAGCTTTACGACTCCATTGTTAAGTTAGGTCAAACATTTGAGGAGGAAATAATACCAATCCCATACTGTATGAACTCTTCTAGCATAGGAAGGCGGGGGGCACTGCTTAGTCTGTTGCATGGAGCCTGAATAATCCTGCTAGTAAAGCCTTCAAGATAGTTATAGGAACAGAAAGTTAAAGCTAATTCCATTCATGAATTTAGAAAGAAACTCCCTCAATCCAACAATAAATCACATTGAGTAACACACACAAAGAAATGTTCACTAGAAGCAAGTGCAGTTTCTTGCAAGAAAATAGATTTTAAAGAGAGAGAGAGAGAGAGAGAGAGAGAGAGAGAGAGATTCAGGAATCCCAATAGAAAACAGACATGTTTATGGAGGCTCTTCAGGAATGGAGCTATCTAACTTGCTGCAAATCTATAGGAAGGCCCTCAATTTCATCAAACTATAGGGAATGCAAATTAAAACCATAACGATAGCTATAATGCACCCAGATGAAGCTGTGGAAAAATTGGGTATGAGAGTGAAAATGGGTTATAGCTATCTTCAAGGACCATTTGGAAGCTCTTTTTAAGGCTGATTGGGAAATTCCACTTCTGGTTTTATACGGAACAGAATCCATTTATATGTTCACCAAAAATATACATATATATGAATGTATATATATATACATATATATGTATATATACAATATATTTATGTACAAGATTATGCTTCATAGCACACAATTCATGATGGCACTAGACTAGAAATAAACTAAATGTCCATCAAAAGTATGCTGAGTAAATGATCTCTGAAAATAGCACAGCATATAGCTATAAAAATGAACCTGAAGGAATCTCAGAAGCATAATGTTGAGCTAGAGCTTTCAATAGGAAGAGTACACAGCACACAAATTCACTCATGTAAATTTCAAACAAGCATAGTCTCCTAAGTGTCACAAGGGTTAACGAAAATGATATTCCTTCAGAGATAGCCTCCGGGGTGATGAGACAGCGTCTGCTTCTTGTCCCGATGTTGAATGTGCTGGTGTGTTCTCTTTGCACACGTTTGGCGTTGAACAGGCTGGTGTGTTTAGTTTGCATACATCTTGTGTTGAATATGCTGATGTGTTCACTTTACACATGAGACTGCACAACTCTTTTCCTCCGTACTATACTTAGACACAGGTTTGCTTTAAAAGACTATAAGGAGGAGCTGGGGCAATACCTCCATCCATTGATAAAGTGCTTGTGGAACAAAAGTGAAGACCTAAATTTGATCCCCAGGACCCCTGTAAAAACTGGATTTGGTGATGGGCATGGGTAACTGTGTTGGGGACAAAGGAAGAGATGGGAGGATCCTTGGAAGCTCACTTGTCAATCAGGTAAGCTCCACGTTTGATGAGAAAATAAGGTGGAGAATAATGACTGAAAATAGCAGACATCAACCTCTGTCTGGAATGTACGGACACACACACACACACACACACACACACACACACACACACACACACCACGTGTGTGACTGTAAGGAACCTGCTTGCTAAGTTGCTACATGAAACTCTGCCAATAAGAATGGGCGATGGAAGACGACACCAAGGCATCCTGTGCACAGGACAAATCAAAGGATGAGGATGTGAGAAGCAGAACAGGGATGGGGGGGTGGGGCGGGGAGAAAGCTCCTGACAGTTTTTGTGATTTGGAAGGCAAGGTTTGACCAAGGTTCTCTGGGAAAGGTTAAGAGCTCTGCCAGCAGCCACAGTAAACAACATGTCCAATGCAGAGTTATTGGAGCTGGTTGACCATCAGAAAGAGATGCCCGTAGGGGTAGGGAATGGAGACATTTCTCCAAAGCAGCCTGAGGTGGTTAAACCCACTAACCATATGGTGGGTAGGACAGAGGCAGATAACTTTAATTCGGATCTTGACATCAATTAATTGTTCATCTCCATCCACCTTACACCAGACAGGCTGTGTTTTCCCAAGGACATGGTGAACCAATTTGCTTGTCCCACTAGTTTGGCTTTCCAAGTTCGTTTTTGTCCGTTTCTTTTTGTTTTGTTCTAATCTATAGCAGGAAATGCTAAAAAATACTCCAAAAAAACCCAAATTCTACTAAAAAGTAAAAATTTTTATAACATTTGAGAATTTGATGCATGTTCACCATTAACATCTATTTACTTGATTAAAATTCCAATAATCTTTTGGGAATGTGTGATTTAGGGATGTGTGTATAGATTGTGTTCACATACACTCTACCAACAAGATATTTTTCCTTTAGTTCTAATTAGAGTTCTCATTGCATCTAAAGTAAAAATTGGAGCTTGCTTGATTTCTTGGCCAATTTGAATCCTGTTTCTACTTAGTTAGATATCCTGAAAGTCATTATTAACTTCCTGTGGAAACAAAGGATGACATGCAGGAACTTCTTTTCTCCTAGCACACAAATATAAGCTTATCTGAGTCCAATATTCATGGTTATTTCTTGTTAATATATACTTATGTGACCCGAATGCTACATTAGAAGAATCAATTTAGAAATATAACCGTCAATCAAAGGCAATCCCATTCAAGACAGCTGATGGTTTTAGCTCTCAGACAGTCGTGTGTGCTCAGATACATTAGTGTTCTCGCAAACTTCTTTCATTATATTGGCAAAGAAAAGAGTGCAGTTTAGTAACATATATACTGACGTATTACATGGTAATATGTCATAGGTTGCATAGGTAAGACAACAAATCATGGCTGAAAGCACAAAATCTAAAAACTTTCCAGGATGACTGTGTGTGAGAACAGAACTGCATTTCTGGAGCGCTAAGTGCTGCACAGGTGCCTGATTAAGCATCCTCGCAGCCTGCAAGGAAACATCTTCATTCCCGCTCTCTGCTAAGACAAGAGAAGGTAGGTGGGGCCAGGCCTCTGCTCTCCTTGTGTGGGATGCTGAAGGAAGCCTGGAGGGACTGTGTCAGCCATATGTCATCTTCCAGGTGCTGGTGAGATTGATCCACACTAACTGCAAAAAGCTTGGGCTTGTTTGTGGACAGTTTGATTTGTTCCAGAAGCTTCCCGTTCCAATCTGCACTGTTCACTTCTCACCGTGTTTCCGTCAGTAACCTAGCAGAAGTCTGAGAGCTGTCTCCTCAGGAGCCACCTAGCCAGTCCCATCTTCCAATGAGGACGCTGAAACTCAGAGAGGAAATGACGTTTGGAATGTCACCCAGCTACTGAAAACCATCGAGTGACTCAGACTCAGAGCTTATCACTTCCAGGTGAACCTCGTTTCCACCCACCTGGTGCTCCTGCATGACTTGGTTTTTGTCCAGTGAGAATACTCAACCACGAAGCAATGCCATACACTAAGGCATGTGGTTTCCCCTACCCATGATTTTCTCTGAACTCTTATTTTGACTTTCTAAACATCCTAAGAGGGGAAGTCCAATGGATACAGAAGAATTAAAACCAGTTCTTTCTGCTCTTCACACCATAGGAAGGCTAAAATGCCCCAGATGTAGCCCACCTGGGAACTTACCACAAGGATCCTTGCACATCAGTGTTCATGGCTGCTCAATCTGCTACAGCAAGGAAGTGTAACCAGCTGGGCAAAGCACATCCCATGCACGCATACAGACTGAAGTTCACATCTCCTGTTATCCGTCTAAATGGTGCACGAGCCTCGTGGCCCACCTGTGTTCCTAGAGTGCTTGACTGTCCCTGTCCCCTAACCTCCCACTCATGCTCAGCATAGACTGCGTCCAGCAATCAGGGCTCCGAACTCCCACACTCTTGCCAGGGCTGATACTTGAGGGTACCTAGGACTATGCTTCACAGATTAACCTGGGGGACAGGGATCCCCTGAAAGGGGTTCTGGGGGCCATTAAAATGCCATGGGTCTGAAGTACAGCCTTGCTGATGTGTAGCTAAGGATGTGTTTGAATTCTCCAGCCTCTGCTCCTGCCTGCAGGGATGTGAGTCACCATGCCCACTTTATGGAGTACTGGGGATCAAACCCAGAGCTTTGTATATGTAGGCAAGCATCCTACCATCTGAGCTACATTCCCAGCCCCAGGAACGGCTCCTCTCACAAGATATCAGGCAGTGTGGAGCTTCTTGGAGCCGGCAAGTCTCTTGGGTCTCTCAGCAAAGCCTATCTTTCCCTCCCAGCTTCCTCCCTGCCCTATTTTCTGCAGTCTTGCTTGCTTTCTGTTACTGTAATAACCGAAAACCTCAGGAATTGGTGAGTTTCCCAGGTAAGACATTAGCATTTTAACTGTGGTTTCCTCTTCTACATTCACTTCTCTGCTGCTTCCATAAACAGCTGTAGAAAGGACCATCTTCACGAGAGAGGAGGGATAAATAGCGAAGTTGGGATGGGAAGAAAGCTTTTTGGTATTGTAAAGACATATTTTGCAATGACCATTTATGCCAGTGGTTCTCAACTTATGAGTTGTGACCAGGGGTCCCATATCACATAGCCTGCATATCAGATATTTACGTTGCAATTCCTAACAGCAGCCAAACTACAGCTATGACATATCAATGAAATAATTTTATGGCTGGGGCTACCCACAACACGAGGTACTGTATTAAAGGGTCACGGCATTAGGAAGGTTGAGACTCACTGGCTTATGGTAAAGGTCTATGTGCTGAGCATGTATACTAACTTATTCCAACTTCAAATTCCCCAAACCAGCTAACGAGTTCCTTTCCTTTGTTAGCCTATCTTTCATCCTAAAAGTGGGTTTGAATGCCAGCACAGTATTTCCTGTAGAAAATGTTGATTAGCTTTGTGTGTAATTGAGCTGTTAATAGGCAGCCCTGTAGCTTTGGGAAATAAAACAAATATTGACAAAGCCCAGCGAAATGGCCTGGTGATTATCATACCCTTTCTCCCACAGACCAACTGGGGCCCTCCCATGGCAACCCACAGGCACTTTGCCCTTGGGGACAGATCCAATAATCCGAATAATCAGCTCTAGCTTTCCAAGTTTAGCGAAAGTTCTCTGGAAAAGAGAAATCCATTTTATTAGTCAAAAGTATAAATAGCCTTCCCCATAAAGTCACTCATGTGCTACAAGGGTTTTGCATATGAAGATGTTGAGTCATATGATTTAAGTGCATGGATAAATTCCTAAATATTCGTTTTCTAAGGGAGGAAGTGTCAGTCTTGCAGAAATTCCCGGTTATATTGATCATCATTTAGAAGAATATTTTGCACTGTTTGTATCATCTGCACCAGCCACCATTAAACTATCCACACCCCCCCCCCCCCCCCCCCCCCCCGGAAGGTAGCTGTGTACCTTGGATTTAGGATCTATGTGGGCCAACGTAGCAGTGCATCATGGGAAATAGTGTTATGTGTCACTGCAAATGAGCTGTAAATGTGAAGCTTCAGAAGAGCTGATGTTAGAATTCGTTTGTTTCTGTGAATGACAAGGACGCTACCAAATTATACCCTGTAGCTGCTTCTGCTCTGAACTACAGTAGCCACCACCTCTGGTCAGACTTTCATAAATAAATACAAAGGACAAGGAAGCAAGAGCAGGAACTCAAGAAGAAGCCACAGAGGATCACTTCTAGCACAATCCCCAGCTCATGGTCAGCTTGCTTTCTTATATAGCCCATTCCCACCTGCCTAAGCATGGTGCCACCCACGGTGGGCCAAGACCCGATTTCCCTCAAGGACGGATTGTGACCTGGAAGTGTAAACCAAATATGTCCTCTCTTCTTGGGGTTGGTTTTGGTCATGGCATTTATCACGGCAACAGAAATCAAGTTGGAGAAGTCCTAGGCACCATACTGGAGCATGGGCTTCAGGAGCGGGCCTGTCCCCCGCTCTCCAGATGGTTTCCTTTGTCTCGGTTTCCGTTAGTGGCCCTTGTTTACCCTGAAGCCCAGTGTGGTCCAGATCTCAAGAAGGAAGCCTTGGAAATGGTAGTTGGGCCTCTCTGCTGGAGAGTAAGCTATGTCTTTGCACTCGTCTTAGGTTGTGGGAGCATAGCTGTGGTCAGCAACTCGGAAGCAGGCTCCCGCTACTGGAAGCCATAGGAATTTGCTCTGCCAGCACGGGCCAGGCAGACTGACCTTGCTTCCTCCCTGTGCCAAATTCCTGGTTTCATTTGCAACAAAGTCTCAGGTTTGGAGCCAATGGTAGTTTTCAGAGCTTTTAGTTTTATGGATAGACAGATGTTTGAGGAAATATGAATATGGCCTATAAATTATAATCTCTTCAGTCATATGAGGGGAATAGAATTTAAAAGCTGACTATTAACAGACAAAGTCATTTATTGTCTCTGAAAACGAAGCTGTATGTTAAGGACTTTCTTGCATAAGGTAAACTGTTTCCCTCTTGGATGCATTCACTGAAATTGAACTCAGAACCTCAGAGTGAAGTATAAAGTGTGTGTGTGTGTGTGTATGCATGTGAATGTATATATGTATGTATACATATATATATATGACTATATGAATAAAATGTTGACTACGAAGTGGTATAATACTGTTTTGGCCACTTACAAAAATCATTTGTAAAAAAAATTAAAATGTACTTTTTGGATTTTTCTTTCTTTTTTTTTTTTTTTTTTGGTTTTTCGAGACAGGGTTTCTCTGTGGTTTTGGAGCCTGTCCTGGAACTAGCTCTTGTAGACCAGGCTGGTCTCGAACTCACAGAGATCCGCCTGCCTCTGCCACCCGAGTGCTGGGATTAAAGGCATGCGCCACCACCGCCCGACTTAAAATGTACTTTTATCTTACCTGTTCTGCTTTCTCTTGATTAACACCAAGAGCTGCTTTTAAAAAATAGATTATGAGCTGGGCGGTGGTGGCGCACGCCTGTAATCCCAGCACTCGGGAGGCAGAGGCAGGCAGATCTCTGTGAGTTCGAGACCAGCCTGGTCTACAAGAGCTAGTTCCAGGACAGGCTCCAAAAACCACAGAGAAACCCTGTCTCGAAAAACCAAAAAAAAAAAAAATAGATTATGGAGACTGGAGAGATGGCTCAGCTGTTAAGAACCCTTGCTGCTCTTCCAGAGGACTCAGGTTTGATTTCCAGCTCCCTGTGGTGGCTCACAACTATCTGTGACTCCAGGGATGGGGGATCTAATGTCACCTTCTGGTCTTCATGGGTACCTGGCATACACATGGTTCCTAAACATATGTACAGACAAAATACCCATAGACATAAAATTAAATTAAAAAGCAAACAAATAAATAATATTTAACAGACAATTACTCATCACAAAGATAACTTCCAATGTTTTGGCATCACTTGTTGAAGGGCTAACAGGCCTGATGTGGGATTCCCCTCTGTATGCTGTGATTACCACTGATTAATAAAGAAATTGCTCTGGGCCTATAGCAGGGCAGAACAAAGATAGGTGGGGAAAACTAAACTGAATTCTGGGAGAAAGAAGGCAGAGTCAGTGAGACTTCATGTAGCCGCGAGAAGGGAAGGACACAAGCTGCCAGCTGGAACCTTACTGGTAGACCACGAAACTCATGGTAAAATATATAATAATGGAAATGGGTTAATATTAGATGTAAAGTCTAGCTAGCAATATGCTTAAGCTATTGGCCAAACAGTATAACAAATAATATAATTTCTATGTGATTATTTTGTGGTCTGGGCAGCCAGGAACGAACAAGCGGCCTCCCATAACACGGGCCCAAGCATTGCAAAGATGGTGCTGCCAGGTCCTGCCCACCCTCCTTCCCTCTTCCTTGCTCAACTGTTAGATTGCTTTTCTAAAGCAAGCCCCAAGGTTTATTTTCTTATTTGGGCACTTCCTTATGCTTGACTAAAACACAAGATCAAGCTATCAAAACACCAAAGTCCAGCAACCAAAATTCCTATTTCAGCTATACTAGCTAACAGGGCCAATCAGGACTTACCAACTCATCCCAACAACATAGAATTCCCTTTTTCTTTTCTTCTTAAAATCCACTCCTTTGTGCTGAGATTTTTGTGTCTGGATGTGTTATGTGCCAACTCTGAGGCCCCCCTTATCCATCATTGCAGTTTTATTTGAGTGTATGACAGTCAACATTTGGGGGGGGGAATAGTAGACTATGGAATTAGAAATTCCTTAATACTTTAAGATTTTTAACCCTAAAACCATATTAGTTCCAGACTTTAAAAACTCAGATGGTAATAACAATGGCTGCCCCTTTTGATTTTCTTCCTCTTCCTCATCTTGCTTTTAACAGTATATTTTTATGCCTTCGTAAAACTTATAAACAAAATATATTTCATTTCCACCTGTATAACAATAAATAATAAATTTGTAAATGGATGAATAATGAATTTGCCATTGAAGAATCATGCTAACTAGTCATTACGTTTAGGAAGTGTAAGGTCTAAGTCCTCAAGCACAAGGCAGTGTCGTAGAAGATTCCATTTGTCAGAAGCTGCACACACCCCCATCCACAGTGGCTCTGGGTCCTTGACTTTGTCATTACACTCCTAAAGATTGAGTGTTTACAAAAACTCTAAGATTCAAAAAGCCAGAAGACAGCCAGGCAGATCAAGACATCCTGTGTTTTTGTCAACCCGAGCGTATATATCCCTCTACCTGTCTTTTGTAGCTCCTTAGGTCATTGCTACCTTTATGTGAATTTCTCATTGTTTTTATACACTAGTACTTGAAATATAAAATTTGTTTGAGACGTTTGATTTGGACCCGTTCACACTAGAAAAGGATGTTTCTCAGCAAGACAGCATGTTCAAACACTCAGCGGACTGGAAGGAGGTGGAGTCATCTCACTGGAGAGACTGATTAGAAAGCCACTACATTAATTTAGATACACTTGGCGCTTTGGGCAGTGTGGATTACAACCGTGCCCTGGATAATCGAAAGGAAACAGGTGCTTAACATTAAGCCTTATGGATCGTAAATATATCTGGAATCCCTCCCTATATCACCTGAATTTGATCTTCAAGCCCAGCCCTGCTTGAATGTGTAGGGACGCTTTCAGCCAGAGACTGGGAATACTCACCCATGCACACAGACGTTCTTGCGGAAACATCTCAGCTCCCTGCTGGCAGCGATTCAGGATCATCCTGGAGTTCTTTGCACAGCCACATACACACTTAGGACCTTTGCCACACTTCCAAAATGCCTCTTCCACCTTGCTGGGTCAGCTCCCATTTCTAGAACCTGGTTGTGCAGTTTCTCTTCAGTGGAGCCTTGTCACACATCCATGCCCTCTCCCCTAGGCACTTCTGAATCGCATCTAAACTTGCATTTAGCACTTAGAGAGATCCACGCTTGCATCTAAATCCTTTCCCAAGCCCCACTGTGATGACTCCTAGTAGGCAGGTGGCAAGTGTATTGAGCGCTGAAATTCTAAGGACCAAAGCACTAGATTTCGTCTTCGACCCTATTTTCCTAGTGCAGTTGGCACCAATATCCTGTCTTCACCTGGGGTGCCGACTTTCTCTCGTGCTTACTGCTCAACTACCCTGTCTTTCTGAGACCTGTGTTGTCTGTTAGCTCCTCTCCCCAACCATTGATGGGACGTTTGCTGATCTCTATGCTGGTGTTAACCTTGTCACTAGTCAATAAATCAACCATGAGACATGGGACCAACTGTGTGACTGGTTCTAAGTTTTACTCACTTGGAAAACAAAGACACCTAGTTTATCAGAGACCTGCAGACCCAACTCCTACTTATCTCTTGCCCATCTTTCCAGATGGCTGGGTGACACCTGGATAGCTCTGTGTCCCTGACCTCATTCTTGTCACCAAGACAAAAATCAGTCACCAGTAACTATACCTCCATTAGATCTAACTTCTCTCTTTAACCCCTACTTGCAGATGTGAGTGACACTGTCTCTGATCATTTTCCTGTCCAGTGTAGGAGTGGTGGTGTCTTATAGAATTTCAATACATACCATTCAAATTGTACTAATTTGGGAGTTGCTTGAAACTGGGGGAAAGACAGTCAAATATGAGGCAGGATTTGGATGCTAATGGGCTAAGTGGAAGATTTGGAACACAGAGGAGTTATAGAAGAATGAATATAAAGAAGAAGGACTGTTTTTAGGAAAGAAAGCAATTTCAGCTATGAAGAATTGATAGTGAACCAAAGATACGGGTCAGTGGTTATGAGCAGTGGCCCAGCTTCCAGAGGATCCAGTTTGATTCCTAGCACCTACCCACATATGTTGTAAATAGGGGCGGCGGGGCTGCGTCCCCAGCACCCCAGCTGCCTGCTCCGCTAGCTTATGCCCCGAAATAATTACACGGACACTGTATTCTTTTAAACACTGCTTGGCCCTTTAGCTCTAGCACTTACAGGCTAATTCTGACATCCCGATCAACCCATCTCTAATAATCTGTGAGAACCTGTCTTACCGGGAAGATTCTAGCCTATGTCCATCCTGGGTCGGAGCTTCATCGCATGCGTCTGCCTGGGAGCTGGGAGCATGGCGTCTCTCTGAGGCGTCTGCTCCCGAGAGGAGAGCTGTCGAGTCTGACCTCACTTCCTCTTCCTCCCAGCGTTCTGTTCTGTTTACACCTCCCACCTATCTTCTAACCAATAAAATGGGCCAAGGCAGTTCCTTTATTAGCCAATGACCTTCCTCCATCACACATAGCAGCTTATTGCCACCTATAATTCCATTTTCAGGGGAACTTATGGCCTCTTCTGGTCTCCAAGAGCAGCAAGCATACACAATGGGCATAGTCAAACATACATATATATATGCACATACCCATACACATATAATAATAAAATAATAATTACAAAGAATTGTTGATGAGTATACTTTTAGATGTACCCATGGGTGGTATTACAATATTGACTGAGGCATGACATGACATAAGTCAAGGAGCAGAGAGACCAGCCGCTGGCTGTGTGGGCATTCAACTATACACCCAGGATTTATCATGTGGAGTCCAGGAAGCCAGTCAAAAAGTTAATGGAAGTTCATAGGGGTCTGTGGCCTGAGCTAGAATCAATAGGCAGTCATAACCTCCTGTTGTGGGATATTCGCACACTGTGTGAAGGTATATTGCTGTAGTTGGTGTAATAAAAAGCTGAACAGCCAATAGCTAGGCAGGAGGAATAGGCAGGATTTCTAGGGAGGGAAAGGAAGAGGAGGAAGAATCTAGGAACACAGGAGATGCCAGGAGACATGGAGAGTAAGCAGGGGGTGCAAGATGGAAGAGAGTTCCATGCAATAGAACATATATCAGTACAAATGTATTCATTTAAATTATAAGAACTAGTTAGAAACAAACCCAGGGGAACTTACTGGCAGGACAGAAGAAGACTCGTTAGAAACCAGAATAAGCTACATCTGAAGTCTCCTTTCTCCTTGTCCCCTCCTCTAAGATTTAGAAGCACTATTGTAAGGACCGCCCCCTCAGAGTTGGTCCAGAACACACTCAGATACCAACTTCTCAGCACAAAGCAGATTTATTACCCCAGAGGGGCAAGCAGGGGCTGCACAGGCAGGCATCAAACAGCAAGAGCAGCAGCAAACGGATTTTGCAGGAGTGGGTTTTCTTGAAGAAAAATGGGGAATTCATGCTAGGGTGAGTTGGTAAATCCTGATTGGACATATTAGCCAAATAATGAATATTGATTGTTGGAACTTGGTATTTTGTCTCAGGAATGAGTTGGTGGCTAAATAAGGGACGAGGCCTTGGGGGCTAGCTTTAGGAATGTAATCTAATGGCTTCTAGCAAGGGAGAGGAAAGGAGGTAAAAGGATAAGGTACCATGTTTGCCACACCCAGGGCTGTTAGGGCCCTTCATGCTTTTCTCACTCCCTATGCACCTTTAGTTTGTACTCCAGTCTTTTCTAGACCCTCGTTAATGCACCCCATTGTCCTCATTTGTTGTACCTTTTCTCATGGCTTTGTAAGAGCAAGGCCAGCTCTCACTCCCCCAGCACGGAAAAACTACCCACACCCCACCTCTTTTATCCTTACAATTAAGAGAGGACTCACCGCTATGGATTTATGCAAATTCAGTTTTTAACCTGCCAGCCAAAGAATAGGGCACAGAGATTAATTCTTAAGATGTTTTTAAGCTTTTGAATTTTGAGTTCCAGGGAGAATGTTTTTTTGTTTTTCTTTTTGGCAGATTTGATATAGACATAAAGATGGAAAATTAATTGTTAGCCTTGGGCGTTGAGGGGGAGGTGAGGGGTTTTACTCACCATGGTTAGAAAGGACAAACTTATTGCCTAAGGATTTAACTCTATATTAGGAATTTCTGATTCAAATTAAAAACACAACAAATGTCAAATAACCAAATTGGTTGCATTGTGAGGGGTGGTGGGGGTTGTCACTCATTGGATGGGCAGACTATTAACATAGCTAATGAGAAAATCTCTCGCAGGGGAGACAGGAATGCTAGATTCTAGCCTCCCTTCTGCAAATATCATGCTACGGGACTCAGACTAGGAGACTGTGATTTTCCCAGATTCCTTCAGTTCTAGCTTTGATCAAGGAGAAATGCAAATTAATTTCGCCTTTTACCTGACAGGTGTGTAGGAGGTTCACACAGCTAGAAAACATTAGCTTGGGCATCTAGCAGCACTTCAGGCTGATCTGGGCTTTTGTCCTTTCGTTCCAGCTGGCATCCTGGGGGTAAGAGGCACTGAGAGCAAGACTGGTTCTCATTCAAGGCAGTCCCTTGCCTGCGCAGGGAAGACAGACTGCCACCTCAGAATCACAGGGTCGTGACTCTGCCTGAGATTTGCCCACTGATGACGTGAACACCCACTCAAATGTCTGGGAAATGTCTGGCTCTTGGCCATTCCTGTCAATTCCTTTCCACTCCAGCTCCCTGGCACTGACCTTGCTCCAATTCCAGGAGGAAGTCTCCTGGCGTTGAACAAATTCTGGCAGAACCAAGCACTCATTCCGTGTGTTCTAGACACCCTGTTGACTGCAATCTCTTTCATAGGTGAGTAACAATGAGTAAGGAACTCATCGATTCCTAGCGGTCTTCTTAAGAACAAAGAAAGCATTTTATCTGACTGCAGACTGGACAGAAAAAAGGAATAGTATCTGGCTAAGAAGTCTATTTACAGAGATGAGGGTAATAGGCTTCTCAGTGTTTTTATGTACACTCTTTACGGTTAAGTTGATGTCTGGAAACATCTGTCTATTCTCTGCCTTTTAGCTATGTCTGTTTTGTTTTTTTTTTTCCTACCCAGGAATATAAATCTTTGTTTTACCCCATCACCTTCTCAAGCTGTGGCATCAACAGGGGCACCTTTCCCCGACAAAATTTCCTTGTCAGGTAAAACACTCTGGAATGAATTTCTTTGTGCTTTTCCTTTTTCAGCCCCATGCCATTTTCTCAGTTAGTTGCCCATTATTTCTAGGGCCTTCGATGCTGTTGAGTATCCTTTTTCCTTAAAGGAAGGTTCTGTGTACATAGCACAGAATTCTCCTTAACTCTTCAGGGCTCTGCCTTTGATGATGCCCCTTTTATTCTGTTGACTGTTAACCTATGGCTTTCTTCTGGGTCCTGTACCCATTCATTCTCCAATTCATGTTTGAATCATAATTGTTATTCTGTATGAGTGTTTCAACTCACATGCATTAGTCAGACTTCTCTAAAGGAACAAAACTTATACAGTGTGTGTGTGTGTGTGTGTGTGTGTGTATACATATATGTATATATATAATATGATATAATATCATTATACATATGGGATATAATATGGTAGCTTATAGACTGTGGTCCTGGTAGTCCAACAATTTGCCTGCAGACAGAAAGGTCAAGAATCCCATAGTGGTTCAGTTCCTTCAGACTGAATGTTTCAACAGTCCCAGTGTGGTGCTGGAGTCCCAAAGGATTCCTAGAAAACTGTTGGTCTTTAGACTATACTGGAATCACAAAGAGGTAGAATCTAATGCCTTAACATTAGAGTAACTGAACTTGTCAGTGAGAGTAAGGCCTGCCGGCAAAAAGGAGAAGGCTACCTTCTTCCATGTCTTTTTATCTGGCTTGCCACCAGAAGGTGTGGCCGAGTCTCAGGGTGGATCTCTCTACCTCAAACGATCCAATCAAGAAAGTCCCTCAGACGCGTGCCAAGTTAGCGGGGGTTTTTAGCGGATTTTAGAAGTTGCCAAGTTGACAACCAAGATTAGCCATCACATTACATCAAACTGACCATTTATACATATACCACTGTTCCTCTTGGATGTCCAATCTCTCTATAGTTTTGCATTCCATGGAATGTATCAATAGGGTTCAAATCTTAGATCTAATTATTTATTTATTGTGGAATTTGGGGCAAGTCGCTTTATAACGCCTCAATTTCCTCAGCTGGAAAGTAGATGGTGGAGTTGATAATAGTGTCTACTCCAGTGGATTTAATGACACTGTGGTGTGGAAAGGACTCAACATACCTGTCACCATAGCACACAGTGCAGGGACACTGTCTGTCCCCATAGCACACAGTTTAGGGACACTGTCTGTCCCCATAGCACACAGTTTAGGGACACTGTCTGTCCCCATAGCACACAGTGCAGGGACACTGCCCTGTCCTCATAGCACACAGCACAGGGATACTGCTTGTCACCAACCACACAATGCAAAGACACTGTTATTAGTAGTATTTGTCTTATTTTCGGTTATATATGTGGCAATTTGCCAAGCTATTTCCATTCCTCTTCTATTGTCTTTATTTCTAACTATGTTTCATTTTTAGTATCATGGAATAAGTGCCTGAAAGTTGTCAGAGCTAGGACGTCAGAGCCTCCTTGCTGGTGAGGCTCTGGGATCATCAAGGACGAGAGGGACAGAAGATTGGAAGAGCTAGAGGTCCAGGATGAAATGACTGTTTCGAGATAGTGTCTTCTATCTATGACAAGGGAGTTGTGCCCAAGAACTCTCAGCAATAGCCTTGAATATTGTTTATTAGGCTCTTTCTCCATTCAGAAAATGTTCCTACTATCAATAAATCGGGCTCCAATCCTGCAACAAGAGATCCAAGACCCTGTGTTAACTGTTCCTCTTGTGCTGATGGATCTCTGCTCAGTGTGTGAGCTTCAACTCTGGTTAAGTCAATTGTCTCTTTGTCCCTGAAAACGAGGTTTCATTTCCTGTACCAGGGGGTGTCATTTAGATGGGACACCCATCTTGGGAAAGGAGGAGTGGCGGTGACAATGACGCAGCCTCACGTATGGCCATCTTTGATATGTCTAGCAAACAGATCATACGGCAATCGACTTTGTGAGCCATCATACGGTTGGTGGGAATTGAACTCAGGACCTTTGGAAGAGCAGGCAGTGCTCTTAACCTCCGAGCCATTTCTCCAGCCTCAGCAATCGATTTTGAAAGAAAATAATTCTTTTGGAAGTCTTGGCTCTTTATTAAGCAAAGGCCTAGAAGACACAAAATAAGTAAGAAGCTGAGCTGTGGGGGAATGCAGCGCTGTGGTTGGATGCTTGACCAACTACATGAACTCCTTTTTAAGCAGCGCTACTCTTCTGTAAAGCATGAAAAGTAGAAGAGGCTAGGTTGTGTCATCAGTTCAGTAGATGTGCAGAGGAAGTGGACTTGCTAAGAGAGGTATTGTTTAGCTGGTGGAAGGAGCGTCTGCAGTGTGGCAGGCATGGCAATAGTGTTTGCCTTCTGTCTTCTCATTGCTGTCCATTCTCTTCTGAATCAAGGCAGAGGCATCCGTACAGCGCACTGGGCCCTGTGTCCTCTTTAGGAAGAGGGAAAGGATCCAGATTAGATCTGCTTCAAGATAGTGTCTTCTTTTTTTGACAGCTAGGCTGCACCCGGAAAGTCTGCACCGCGACATCACCAGCTGACAGGTCAACATGGATGCAGAATTCCCACAAGGCTTCACCCCTCGAAGAAGGTCTGCGTCTTCTCCAGGGCTGAGCTCCTGCTAGGCCAGCTAGTTCCAAGAGGTCAGCCCTAAACACATATAAGCAACACTGAACTATCTCAGCAGTTTGTGTTTATAAACATTATATATATATATACACACACACACACACACACATACATATGGCTAGTTATATAAAAATTATAATTAAAGAACAAGAGGTCATGAATTTGAGAAGGAACGGGAGGAATGTGGAAGGAGTTAGAGGAAGAAAAGAGATGGGGATATTGTGTAAATACTTATATATAAAATTCTCAAAAATAAAAATTATATCCCGTTTTTGAGTAAACACTCAGTTTATATTATTACATTCATATTAATACTGATCACCATTTCCAATGTGGTGTATTAGAATTATAATTCCTTTGTTATATAGCTGTTAGTTTAGTAGCTAATAATTGTCTCATTTTGAAAAAACATTGGTATTTGAGCTTTTAATTAAAACAAAAACAAACTACAAAATGCTTCTCAGCATGAATGCACACATTAAATAAACTCTTAGCTTGACCCTGGCTACACCTACCCCTCCATTCCCAGAAGTTCTCTTGGCCTCTGTTCTTATCTTCCCATCTGGGCTGGCAGCTGAGTTTCCTGAGCTATTATCATCATGGGAAATCCTTTTTCATTCCCTTAAGTTGGGTCCTGTGTTTTCCTCTTTGGTTTACTCATTTATTTTTATTTTTTGTTATTTGGAGGACATCCTTTGCTAGCTTCCTGGGAAGGGGCTCGTGAGAATACACTTTTGAGACATCTTTTTTTAGCTTCAAGCTTTAGCGGAATCTTAGCTGGCTGCAGAGCGCTATTTTAGAAGGATTGTTCATCAATAATTTGAAACCCTTGTTTCCGTATCTTCTGACTCACAGTTGTTGCATGTGAGTCCCACCAGTGGTTGGCATCACTCTGCGTCTGTATCTTGTCTTTTCCCTGACTTTATAACTAAGTTCAAAGTCTTTTGGAAACGTTTAACTTTCATTTTAGGGTTGGAGGGAGATAATTGTAGGAATTCCAACCTAGTTTTACGCAGGAATCTCCAATGTCAGATTATTTCTGAAACACTGTGTTACAACATTGTGGAGAATTAGGGTTTAAACAAGCCACGGTGAAGCATTCTGGAGTCACCAGCAACCAGCTATTTAGTGTTTTATTTGTTTGTTTTGTTCGGTTCTGTTTTTCGAGACAGGGTTACTCTGTGCAACAGTCCTGCCTGCTGAGTACTGGGATTAAAGGCATGCACCACCACTGCCCGGCATTATTCAGGGTTTTAACCTCTCAGTCTGATTTTCAGTGCGCCCTATCTCTTCTTCTCAGCACTTTTGGCACAGAATAAACACACCTTTTAAAAATGTTTAATTATTTTTATTTTACCATTCTGCGAATGTGCCTATCTTTCCTAATTTTTTTTTAGCATTTGGTATTGAATTTACATAGTGAAGTTTATGTGTAATTGCAAAGTTCAACATTTAAAACATCCTCATGTCAGTTTGCAATCCTTATCATACAGTATTTGGTCATATCCAAATAAAGCCATGCCATGGGCAGGAATTCGCCATTCTCCTTTGCCGCTGTCATGTGCCTCAAGCTGGCTGCTTTCTAGTTTACTAATTTGCCTCTCAGGACATTTCGTGTGCCTGGAATGACGCAATATGCTGTCTGATGTTGTCATTTCTTTCACTTTGCCTGCTTTCAGGGTCCATCCGTGTTGTAGTTACCTGCATTTAATTCCTCTTTCTTAGCAAATTACGTTCGTTTCAAGTGCTCTGAGTACAGGTTTTTTTTTTTTTAATTTTTTTTCATCTATGTGCATCCAACATCTAGGCTACTACCTGGTAGCTGATAGCATATTCCATAATTGTTTATTAAGTAGATGGCCTGTCCTAAGTCAGTTTTAAAACTCTATCCTCAGAATCTTATTTAAACATTTTTTACTGCTCTTGTATATAACATGTACATGTGTCGGTGTGCACAGAGGTCAAGAACAACTTAAAGGAAGCGGTTCTGTTCTCCCACCTTTAATGCATATGCTGGGCACTGAACTCAGCTCCATCCGGCTGCTCTTGCAATTGCTTTTACCCACTGAGCCATTCTACCAGCCCCAATACTTCCTTACTTTCGAAACTTTTACCTGGTAACGGCCAGAATTCTTGCCTTAGGAAAGTGTAATGATGGTTTCAACAAAAAATAAAATATTCTAAGTATAGACTGTTCTTATTCCTCCTCACAGTAGGACTAACATACCATGTACTGACATCTTCATTACTATGGTCTGTGACGCAGGTACTATATCAAGTTCATGGTCACTGCTCAGAGTGAGATTGGACCAAAGAAGTATTTCCAGCTTGGTTCTGAGGTCCTCTGTGATGAAGGAGATGAGGGCCGCAGTGAGAAGCACTGGTGCAATAACTTATTTCCTATGAGAATGTTCTGACATTGCACAAAAATCTTTTCTTCCCCCTTGAGAGCACCAAGTATTTCCCCTTTCACCCCTTTCTGTGTTTTTAAACCAAATGGAATTAGACCAAGATTGAGCCACTGGCATTGCTTCCAGTGCTTGTTAGAAAGTCAAATGTTTGTGGATTCCTTTGATTCTAACTCCTTGCTTGGTCAACATATGGGAGACAGGGAGTTATGCTAAGACACCCAAGTTGTACTTTCTGATACAGCCCCCCCAATTTTGCATACTCAAAAGAAACACAAACATAATGGCCTAGGAAGTCCTCAGATGATGACGATGTAAGAATTCACACAAAGAGGTAGACATTTAAGAGTAGCTTAATTGCCTTGGATTATCTTTCAACAGCTGGCGATTGACAGGAACATCAAAATAAAGGGATTCCTCGAGGGAAGAAGTCAGGACTTTGTGTGACTGATGTGAATACACACTCTCTCTCTCTCTCTCTCGCTCTCTCTCTCTCTCTCTCTCTTTCTCAAAATAAGTCTCTTTTGTGAATTCAGGGTCTATGAAAAAGCTTTAAATGGCCTCTGTGGGAGAACTCAAACCCAACAATGCCAACATCTGACTTTATCTTTTGCTTTTTCCTCAAAAAGATGAGGAAGACAGAGGGGAACATTTGCCTATTTTTAGCCATGAAACAAGGTCACTAAATATATTATGTCAGTTAATCCAAGCCCCATTTAAAAAAATGGTTCTATATAATGCATAAATTCTTCTTTTTGCTACAATTCAGGAGTGATGTGGGCTCTGTAACTATTATTTTCCTGGTTGGTTATGAGTGCCTGAGTTTTTGGTTGACATTTCTGAAATAAATATAGCTACAGGAGCACTGGTGTTCTGATTTAGAAATCTGACTACATTAGAAGAAAATTAACCTTTTCAAAAAGCCACTGTTCTAAGGAATGATTTTAATCAAATGAGTTTTAAATGTTGTACCTGCATATAGAATTTCTGGAGAGATTGCAACTCCCCAGTGATCAGCATTCTGAAGGAGGAAAATAACATCAAATAAATCGTGTGTGAAGTAAATCTCCAAGTTGAAAACAGGAAGAGAAATACAGCTGCTTCTTCACCTAGCATCGAGTTCAAAACCAAATCAAAAATTTTTATAAGTATTTTAGAAATATGCAAAGAAAAATATTGCAGGAAGAATTCAGTGGATTTATATTCCTGAGACTGATGTGAACACAGGCGCACGCGCACACACACACACACACACACACACACACACACACACACGCACGCACGCACACATGCACGCTCAGAGAGTATCTTTTAAAATAAATCTCTTTTGTGAATTCAGGGTCGATTTAAAGCTTCCAGTAAGTTATATGCTCGTTATTGGAATCCTCCATGATACTCTTATTTATTCATTTATTTTCAGTTTGACAGCTGCTTCTAGTGTGCTAACACAAACACAGAATGAAGTCAGGGAGTTGTGCAGAGGAGTGCTAGACTATCATCCACTGCAGACTTCAAATGCCGAGCCCCTTGCATGCAGATTAAACACCAGAATGAAAATACAATGCTCCTGATTTTCAGAGTACCAACTCAAGTGTGTTCTTTACGGTTAGCTTAAGGACATTCCAGTCCCAATCTAAGCAGTTTGCAGGAAGAGTTCCTCTCAGGAATTCTTGGGGCTCCTTGTCATTTCAGAAGTAGGTCAAGATGCTGAGGCCTATTATGGATTGAATTGTTGGCCCTTAAAAGATGTGTTGAGATCCTCACAGGCGATTGCACAAAATGTAATCTTACTTAGAAACATGTCATTGAATATACACTTAGTTAAGTCTAAGTTATAATGGAAGGGTTATGGGTCTTAATTCTCTGTGACTATTGTCCTTGTTTAAAGAAGGCAGGACACAGAGGGGACATAGCCATATGATGATAGGGGCATCAAGTAATGTTTCTGCAGATCAAGGACCATCAAAGACTCCCAGTGTTACTTCCAGATGAAAATGGTGGCAAGGCAGGCTTCTGCAGCACCGTCCTGTGGACAGCCTGACCTTAGCCTTTCTGACTCCTAAGCTGAGAGCAGAGAAGAACCAGCTGTTCTGTGCTAGTCTATTTGCGGTTCTTTAAAGCAGCAGCCCCAGGGAACTAACCCAGGGCCTTGGGCCACACCAGGGATTGATTGAGGTGGAGGGGCAGGCATCTGTTTTTTGTATTCCTGGCCTCAAAGATAATGATGTACCTCTTGGGCCTGGCAGTTCCTGGTGTTTGAATACAGTTCTTGGGACTTAGGTACACTTTTGGAGCAGAAATTTAGCCCGTATCTGAACTCTGTATATAAACTCTAGTGGCCGACTATAAGGCTCTCACACTCCTGAATTCTGCATAAGAGGCCAATGCCTTACTTCTTTTCCCACCCCAGGAAGTATATTCACTAGGGTAATCATTTTCCAGATTGCTGTTTCTTCTGTCAACATTAATGTCCCCTCTTACTGTCTAAGGAAGCAGGCCTTTGGAAAATAGCTCGAAAGACAGTTTTATTTTTTCTCCCCCACAGCTGAGTCAATAACTCGCACATCACAGAGAAAGACTTGAACACCTGAACTGAGGAAGGAGGTAGAAAACACAGCTAGAAAAAGCCTACGAAGTAATTGATGAACCTATTAGCCTGAGACAGATGATTAGAGGGCTTGCAGTAAATTTTCCAATGCATTTTTACATAATTTATTCACTCTCCTTATGTCCTGGGAATAAATTGAGCAGATTGAGAGTGAAGAGAGAGTGGAGAAGGGCATATTTAATGCGGCATTTCAGCGCTAGGCAGCCATCAATGGGTGGCTCCAGGATTCTATTTTGGGATTTTTTGTTTTTTTTTGCATAAACAGTTGACGTATATAAATCACCCCCCCCCCCCCACACACACTTTACAGATCACCAGATGATGAATATATTGATTTTTTTAAAAACAGGCAAAGCAACTTGAGACAATAAATGAAAAAAGAATTTCAACAACCCCAAATATGGACAGGGAAAATCACATTGGATCGCACCCCTAGATGAAGACCTATAAGCAGTGAACAACCTCCAAGAGAAGGACAGTTTGTCCTTCCCACGGATGAGCCCATGAGTGGTTGTCCAATACCAAGTTGTCAGCCAATATATGCATATAAATATGTATATATAAGCATATAATATAAGTTACATATATGTACAGCATTGAAATGACTCAAAAGGTTATATTTATATGTATGAAATGCATATGTAACAATAGTGGTTAAAGAACAGGAGCCCTGTGAATTTGGGAGGGAGTGTGAGGGCTGCTTATGGTAGGGGTAGGAGAGGAAATGATGTGATTATATATTAAATGAAATCTAAAAAGTCACTTAGCTTTCTAAGTTAGTGATTCCAAAGCCCATTTTTAACAAAAAATATGCCATATACCCTCTCAGACAGATGTTCAGATGTATGCCTGGATATTGCCATTTGGAGCAAGATGAGGTGATTTTTTTTTAGAGACCATGCATGGTGACTTCTATGTAAAATCTAAGCACGTTTAGAGTGGAGGCAGGAGAATGAAGAGTTCAGGGTCATCATCAGCTACATAATGCGTTTGAGGCGAGTTTGAGCTACATGAGTCTACCTCCTCCTACCTGGCCTCCTGCCCGCCCTCCCCCCTCGAGCATTCCCAAGTGATGTTGGTCAACTGAAGAATTACTAATATAAAAGATGAAATTAACCTGAGCAATGATTATTAATATATTTAGCCCCAAATAAATGTACACACTCAGCATCCTTGATCATTCAGATAGTCTCTGCCCTGGCAGAATTAGTTCAGTAGGTTATACTTATGTACATTTTATTTTTAAATCCACAATTCGAATCTTAAAATGAACTTGTGAAAATCTTGGATATAAATCCTTACTACTGTGTCATTAGTTTGGCAGGAAGTGTTTTTGCCATTTGGTAAAAGAAGAAACTGAGCCTGTTTCTAAGCAACAAAAATACCAATTACCAGGACAAGTCTAAATCTTATTTGTGTGTGTGTGTGTGTGTGTGTGTGTGTGTGTGTTTGCATGTATGCACACACACGTATGCTGTCACAAAAGAAGGCTAGGAGAGGGCGTTGGATCTTCTGGAACTGGAGTTATAGGTAATTGTAAGTAGGTGCTGAGAACAGAGCTTGGGTCATGAGAGCCTCAGGTGCTCAGGTCCTCTGCAAGAGCAGCAAGTGTTCTTAATGGTGGAGCTCTCTCTCCAGCCCGATAATCATCATTTTCACCGAATATGTTTGGATGCACCCTTCATATCACCCCAAGTGTTTTTGTGCCCATGTCATCCTTAAGTGACACTATCTAGTTCTCTTAATTTGACATAATTAGTATTTCTGAAGCTAATATTCTAAGTTAACTGTGGCATTTACAAACAAAGAGGGCTCATTTTTTAATGGAGAACTGTTTAAAATACACATCCCTATCGCAACAATCCCATTTACTTGAGCAAGTATCACAGGCAGACACACGAATGGGGATGTGAACTTACAATGCTGCCCCTTCCCGTCCTTGGCTGAGATGCTGGGGTCATCAGACACAGTGATGTACCAATATCAGGACCAAAGTGCTGTGAACTGCGTAACTGCTAGTGCCTTCTAACATGAAAACAGTAGGTCCATGAGGTCTAGGAGACAAGGGAAAATCCCTCAGGTTGAAATTCATGGATGGTTGTGCTTAGATAGTATTGGGCATACTAAGGACAGCCTAAGTGGAAGATGCTGTCTGGTCAATTGTACAGCAGGCCTAGACTGGATTCAATGCAGAACACAAGCCAGGAAGCCCCAGTGCCGGGGGAAGGCTGTCAAGAAGAAGGAGAAAGGAATGACAACCAAGTTAACCAAACTGAAGTTTATCTCTTGCCCAGAAATTGTGGTATTAGTAGTGTTTGTGTAAGAAGTAATAAGTAATAAAATTTGGACAGCTGGAGCTTGCTTTGCGGCCAACATACCCTGTTCTTGCTCCTTGTGGGCTGGCTTCGTGTTCCTCCATGTGGAGGTCAGAGTAGCCCAGCGGCCCTTTTCCCAGCTAAAAGGGCAGCATCAGGGTAGCAGGAAACAAAGGAAAAACAAAGTCTGAAAAGATCACCAGCTTTGACCTCTGCGACACTGTCTTTTCTCAGTCCTTGGCCCACTTGGATTAATTTTTGAAGGGGATGCATCTGCTGTTGCTAAGACATCTCTGGAGGGCTCTGACTGCTTCATCTTATATGGCTTCTTCCCCAATAAGTTCTCTGGCTAAATAGGCTTCTGTTTTGATATCTCTCTGACTTTGACCTAAATCTCTGCTCACTGGTCTTCAATGGCTCTCAGACACACAGACAGTGGCTCTGATGTAATTGAGGTAAAATAAGACGAGGGCCTCTCTAACCATGTGTCTGAGAAGGTTGACTGACACAGATCGCTACCATCCCACCGTCCTCCCTCTTTAGGGCGGATAGAGTCTAACTTTGTGTAGACTGCATTTATCTGTTTATGTTTCTCATTGAGTTTTATTTTTGTTCATTTGTGTTGTGTGCACATACGACTGTGCGGGGATCTTTTCCTGCCACAAAGAGCCAGTGGGCTCTGAGGATGACTTGCCAGGAGTTCTGGCTTTCTGTCATGGGGGTCCTGAAGACCAAGCCCTTTTTCAGCCTTGGCACTAAGCACCTTTGCCCACTGAGCCATCTCAGCAGCCCAATTTGATTTGATTTTCAGTCAGCATACACAGTCACAGATGGCCTTATGGCGTTTTTATATTTATGTGCTTTTGGGTGGTGCCCTCCCAGTCGGTTCCCCCTCCCCCCATCTACCTGCCTTCCATTCCCTCCTGTCCTCCCATGGCAGTATTCTTCCTTCCATTTTTCATGTCACACATCCCCTATTATCGCCCCCATGCTGCTCCCCTAAAACCTCCTCTTCCCTTCTTCATACAGCCCTTTCTAGTTTTCAAGTTTCTATACATTTGCTCCCACACACAGGAAGACTAGAAGCCAGGATTCTCAAGAGAGAGAGCACAGGTGGGGTTTGCTTTTCTGACCTGGAGTTACCTCATTCAATAGCACATTTCCTGAAAATTCCAGAATTTCAGTTTTCTCTTACACAATTCCATCGTGTGTTATTACACCATAAATTCACTCCTTGTTTGTGTTGAAGGACATCATGAGTAGTTCCATTTCCTTGCAGCTTTGAGTAGAGCAACAATAAACGTGTATGTGCAAATATCTCTATAATAAGATACAGAGTTTTGAGGATACACCCAGGAGTGGTGTAACTGGGTCATATAGCCATTCTATTTTTAGGGTTTTTTTTTTTTTTGTGAAACTTTCACATTGATTTCCAAAGTGGTTGCACCAGTTTATATACCCATCTACCAACAGGGAATATAAATTATCCTATCTATACTCCTATCTACCAACAGGGAATATAAGTTATCCTATGTAGGGATAGGTCCCGCCCCTTGGGGGGCGTGTTCGCCTCGGGCCAATGTCTGCCTATAAATTTGGCAAGCATGCTCCCAGCCGTCGCTTCTGCTTTCCTGGTCTCCGCGGGAACGGTGGTTCTGTAAGTCTATTTCTACATTAAAGCTATAGATATATATATTTTTACAATCTGTCTGCATTTGTTTACACCGTTACATTTTGGCATCCAACGTGGGCTATTTTGCCCCCCCCCCCCCCCGTGACTCTGGCCCCAGTGCCGAGTCAGAGACATACTCGGCCACACAGGCCCATTTTGCCTGCCTTGGCTAAGTTTGCAGCGGAACCCCACTGCCTGAATTAGCAGAAGCTCAAGTACCTGCAGTTTTGCAACAAAAGCTGCCACAGCGGCAGATTTGGTCTGATACAAAGTGACTTGGCCGGGCAGTGGTGGAGCAAGCCTTTGATACCAGCACTTGGGAGGCAAAGGCAGACAGATCTCTGTGAGTTTGAGGCCAGCCAGGCAATGGTAGCGCACACCTTTAATCCCAGCACTTGGGAGGCAGAGGCAGGAGGATCTCTGTGAGTTCGAGACCAGCCAGGCGGTAGTGGTGCATGCCTTTAATCTCAGCACTCGGGAGGTAGAGACAGGCAGATCTCTGTGAGTTCGAGGCCAGCCTGGTCTACAAGAGCTAGTTCTAGGACAGGCTCCAAAAACACAGAGACCACCACTGGCAGGAACCGATCATTGCAGGTAAAAAAATTTTCTTTTATAAATAAAATGTCTGAACACATTAGTATTCAAGAATTTAACAGTTTTTTTAATTGTACCATGTGGGAGATTTTACAAGAGGTGTCTATCACCCCACAGCTATGGATCCTTCTGGGATTTGTAGTTTTCATTGGCACTAAATGGTTTGATAATAGAAATATGATAAAGTCTTTACAAGACGAATCCAGGATTCTTAAGGCAGAGATTGAATGCTTAAAAACAATTGAGAATCAGTTTGAAGTTCTCCAGGCTGATGTTAAGGAGAAATTCATTACTATGGAAGAGGGAACAGCTGATCTGGATCGTAAGCTTCAGTCCCTTTCTGTAGGAACTGAAACATTAGTGGCTGATATTAAGGACAAATTCATTACTATGGAAGAGGGAACAGCTGATCTGGATCATAAGCTTCAGTCCCTTTCTGTAGGAACTGAAACACTAGTGGCTGATATTAAGGACAAATTCATTACTATGGAAGAGGGAACAGCTGATTTGAATCATAAGCTTCAGTCCCTTTCTGTAGGAACTGAAACATTAGTGGCTGATATTAAGGAGAAATTCATTACTATGGAAGAGGGAACAGCTGATTTGGACCATAAGATTCAGTCCCTTTCTGAAGGAAATGAAACATTAACTGAGAGAATCAAAACTGCTGAATGTGACAATCGGATTTTGTCTAAAGCTTATGACAGATTGGCGGAAAGATTGTCAATACAAGAAGGCACGGTTTATGCCATAAAAATTATGTCCAAAGATGAGATGTTATCTCTAACGGACAAACTTCATACTTTAGAATCCTCAATGAAGGCTTTGGAACATAATTCTGGACAGGAGATTCAGACATTGCAGAAGGCAATGGTGAATAGAATTGAAAAGATTGAGGAATTTCTAAATTCTGATGAAGAAGAGCAAAGGGTAGAAAGGCAAATTTTAACTACATCTATGGGTAAATCTCTCCGGGACAATTTCCACAAAGCTCTACCTACAGCTCTACCTGCCTTTCCAGTAATAACAACAGAGAAGGTGATTGGTTCCAGAAACCCTAGGGTCATCAAGGAGGATACATGGGAGCCTGTCCGTATGAATGATCTCAAGGAAATAAAACAGACTGTCATGACTTTTGGGATGCAAGCCTCTTTTGTTAAAGAGATGCTAAGATCTTGGGCCACAACAAGCAGAGCAACCCCCTCGGACTCGCTCCAGCTGAACTCTGTGGTACTTGAGAGTGGACCGCAATTGAAATGGAAATGCTTATTCAGGCAAGAGGCTAGGCTTTTAGAACAGCAGGAAAAGGTGAAGGGAATTGACATTTCCCTAGATAAAATTCTAGGTGAAGGGCTCTTTTCCCACCCTCAGGAACAAGCTAATTTGGATGAAAACACACTCTCCATGTGTACTACAGCAGCCTTAAGGGCTTGGGACAGGGTACAAGACCCAGGACAGAGAATGGAATCATTTGTTAGAGTTAAACAGGGTCAGAGAGAACCCTTTAGTGACTTTTTACAAAGATTAACTAAGGCTGTACAAATAGGGATATCTGACCCAGAAGCAAGACGTATAATGATTGAGTCTTTGGCTTATGAAAATGCAAATGTGGAATGCAAAAGGATTTTGGGGCCTTTAAAGCTCAGATCAGCGCCCTTGGAAGAATGGGTCTTGCATACACTCAATGTTGATATATTTGATTATGGCACTGAAGCATGGGTAGAAGAAGCAATTTCCAATGGTAAAAGGAGACACCAGAATACCAAATGTTTTAATTGTGGCAAAATGGGTCATATGAAAAGGAATTGTAGACAACGGATTTTCAGAAATAATAATAATAATAATAATAATAATAATAATAATAATAATAATGCATCTTCTAGAAATAATAGAAATAGGAGGACTCAGCCTTCAGGTTTATGTAGAAGATGTGGAAAAGGCAGACATTGGACGAATGAATGCAGGTCTACAAGAGATAGACAGGGCAACCTGATACAGTCGGGAAACATGAGGGGGGGGGCCTCACAGGCCCCCATGGCAAACATGGTTCAGTCATTTCCAGTTTCTGCAGAGAATGTGCCTCATCAGGACAATTAGGAAGCCCCATGCCTACTGTTACAAGCAATAATGAACAGAAAGATAAGTTACGTGTGTTTTGGCAAACTTCTATAAATGATCAAAGACCTAAACTGAGAGTATGTGTAAATGGCATTTTTATTACTGGCCTGCTGGACACAGGTGCTGATGTAAGTATCATTACCCCAGAATCTTGGCATCCATATTGGCCTCTTCGGAATGTAAATGTTCAGCTCCTGGGAATTGGAACCCTATCTCGAGTAAGGCAGAGCACGAGATGGGTTGAATATATAGGGCCTGAGGGGCAAATAAGAAAATTAAAGACATATGTAGCCAATATCGCAATGAATTTATGGGGTCATGACCTATTACAACAATGGAATACCGAAATTAACATTCCTGCTACTTCTAGAGCCTATATTTCTGAGAATAATATTAAAAGATATTACAAACGGAGAAAACCGGCCATTCGGGCTGTATAAGAACAAGCGATTGATGTCCCTTCAGAGATACCAACAGCCTTGCCTCTAAAATGGTTGACTGAGAAACCAATATGGACAAAGCAATGGCCTTTAGCTGAGGAAAAGTTACAGGCTTTAGAACAGCTGGTACAAGAACAATTAGATGCTGGACATAAAGAAGAATCTACCAGCCCTTGGAATTCTCCTGTATTTGTGGTTAAGAAAAAATCAGGTAAATGGAGAATGGTGACAGATCTCAGGGCCATCAACAAGGTTATTCAACCTATGGGTCCTCTGCAATCTGGAATTCCTTTGCCCTCTTTATTACCAAAAGGATGGCCTCTCATAGTTATTGATTTAAAGGATTGTTTTTTCACAATACCTTTGCAAAAAGAAGATAGAGAAAAATTTGCCTTCACAGTGCCTACTTACAACAATTCTCAACCTTCGAGGAGGTACCACTGGACCGTTCTCCCCCAGGGTATGTTAAATAGCCCCTCCCTGTGCCAATATTTTGTGAACCAACCATTGCAAATAATACGCAAGAAATTTCCCAAATCTATAGTATACTATTACATGGACGACATTTTGTTATCCGATTCAAACATGGATACCTTGAACAGACTGTTTGAAGAAATAAAGATACTTTTACCTAAATGGGGATTGCAAATCACTCCTGAAAAGATTCAGAAGGGAAATTCTATTAATTATTTAGGTTATAAAATAGGTTTGCAAAAAATTAAGACACAAAAAGCACAAATTAGGAGAGATCGCCTACAGACTCTTAATGACTTTCAAAGACTGTTAGGAGACATTTCCAGTCTACGACCAGCTATTGGAATAACACCTGATCTAATAATTATTTGAACAAAACCTTGGATGGTGATAAAGATTTAAACAGTCCCAGAGAATTAACAGCTGAAGCAGAAAAGGAACTGACAATGATTGAGGAAAAATTACAACAGGCACATGTGGACAGGGTGAATCCAGAGCTTGATTGTATTCTTGTCATACTACCATCAAAAATTTCTCTTACAGGAATTTTAATGCAGAGAAATGATATTATTTTGTAATGGATATTTTTACCACATAAACCAAGTAAGAAACTGAAAACTTATGTGGAAAAAGTCTCTGAGTTAATTATAAAAGGCAAGCTAAGACTTCGTCAACTAGCAGGCATAGACCCAGCAGAAATTATAGTGCCTTTCACTGCTGATGAACTAAAGAAATTATGGGAAGATAATGAACCATGGCAAAGAGCTTGTGCTAATTTTTTGGGAGACATTAATAACAACTATCCAAAAAGCAAGAGGCTTAACTTCATAAAGAGAACTTCTTGGATTCTTCCTCGAATCGTCCGTGATGCTCCAATAACTGGAGCCCGTACATTCTATACTGATGCCAATAAATCAGGGAAGGCAGGTTACAAATCAGAAGACTTGGGTAAGGTGGAACAAAGTCCGTATAATTCTGTCCAGAAGGCAGAATTATATGCCATTCTTATGGTGCTAAGGGATTTTAAAGAACCTATTAATATAGTCACTGATTCACAATACGCAGAAAGAGTTATTTTACATATTGAAACTGCTGAATTTATACCTGATGATACAGAACTAACCTCATTGTTTCTCCTGGTTCAAGATTTGATCAGGAACAGGCTTTGCCCTATGTACATAACACACATCCGATCCCATACGGGTCTGCCAGGTCCTCTAGCACAAGGTAATGCAGAAATTGATCAATTATTGATTGGCAGTGTGCTACATGCCTCTGAATTTCATAAAAAACATCATGTTAATAGCAAAGGTTTGAAGAAAGAGTTTTCAATTACATGGCAACAAGCTAAGGAGATTGTAAAGAAATGCCCTACTTGCTCTTTCTATAACCAAACGCCACTGCCTGCAGGGGCTAATCCAAAGGGCACACAAAGGAATGAAATTTGGCAGATGGATGTGTTCCACTTTGCAGAATTTGGCAAATTAAGGTATGTTCATCACATACAAAACACCCCCAGAAATAGGTTACATAATGCTTTGTTAACCTTGAATTTTCTCAACGCTAATGAGAAGGGAACAATGGCTGCAGAAAGACATTGGATAATGGAAAAGTCTACTGAACTAAATCAACTAGTTTATTTCAAGGATGTGCTGACCTCACAATGGAAGCCAGGAGATGTGCTACGTTGGGGAAGGGGTTTTTCTCTTATCTCCACAGGTGAGGAAAAATTGTTCATACCGTCAAAATTAATAAAGGTTCGGTTTGAAGAAGATAAGCCACTTGGAAAAGATAAACAACAATTCTTTCATAAGGATGGCGAACATACTGATGGTAAGAAATACAGATAGGTTGGAGGCAGGGTTCTTTTCTTATCTCCACAGGAAAATACTCATCTTCAAAGAAATTGAGGGACCCTGAATATTTAATTACTGATGGATGGACACATTTTGTAAGTATTAATTTATATATATATATATGTCTTATTAAACATTTCTTTATAAATATATAGAGCTGGTTTTGAAGTTGGACTCTGGCTCAGTCCCTCTCCAATTCCAAGCCTGTTAGTAAGAGAAAAACCCAGAGTTTCTGGAGTTTCTGTCTCATGTCAAGAGCCATGATATGGGACAGAAAGAAATATGAGTTTAGAAAACATCTTTGCTTTTCTTCATATCTATCATACTTTTCATTGAATATATCTATCTTGCCTTTCATTGAATATATATATATATGTATGTCTATATATGTCTATATGATTAATGTTTAAGTTTTTCACAATGAACAATGACTTTTTCCTGAAGTGACATTTGAAGTTTCCAGGAAGAAGATGGGGCCCCACAACAACAACTCTACCTGGTTGATATGACGTCATGATACTGATAGCGCTACTACAAGACCTGTTTTGGATACCAGCTGCACAAGACGATCCCAACTTGGTTAGCTGAAATGGTGCACATCTTATACAACATTCTGGCCAGACCTCCACAAAATACTCAGAGACTATTTGCAATTTTAAAAGACATTGATCTTGAAATTTAACCATCATTTTACTTTCACAGGATCCCCCAGAAAGAACATCGCCCCCATGACAGTTGGAAGTAATTCTAGAGGACGACGTCCCCTCTCCCAGTAAAATTTACCCCTGGGTTTAGGGACATCATTTAGGGGTTGGGAGGTTGGGGGAGGAATTTTATAAGCTCAGGGATCATTTTGAGAAAAAAAAAAGAGGGAATGATGGGATAATAGATTTATAATTGTGAGTTACTGCTTTTAGACAAATATATTGGTATCGATTCTTGTATATTGATACAAAGTTAAATTATATTGACT
This sequence comes from Microtus oregoni, assembly GCF_018167655.1. Taxonomy (NCBI): domain Eukaryota; kingdom Metazoa; phylum Chordata; class Mammalia; order Rodentia; family Cricetidae; genus Microtus; species Microtus oregoni. The sequence continues at coordinate 15,786,858 of NW_024543096.1, forward strand.
ATTGTATGCATGCATGTTTCTATGTCTGTTTAAAACATTTTTATGTATTGACATATATTGTATTGATAAATATATATTGTATATATTTACCATATTGCAGTGTACATTTCTACCTCTGATTAAGAAACTTATATAATGTTTGTGTATTGATATATATTTACCATATTGCAATGTATATTTGTACAGTGTTTATATTTGGAGGTCATTATCCTCATTTGTTACACAGTTGTTTATTATCTTAGTCTTTAAGTTAGATAGATATTGAGAATTATATAGATAAATAGTCATCTAAGTTTGTCATTTATAATTAGACTAATCAGGTTCTTTAGATATATAGAGATTATTCTCAGTATAGCTAGATAATCTTCGACCTCTTCAAAGAGCTGTAGAAAATGGCCTTTAATCTAACTCAGAGTTTCGTGATAGTGAGACACAATTGCTCCTGGCAACACCGCTCTATTCCCGAGAGAATGTTGAGCACCAAAGACACTCCATCTGGAGCCTTTCTATTTGGCAGAACTGGCCTTTGGGCAAAGAAATGCCCATACCTCAACCACTGACAGAGATACAGAGCGTGCATCAATGGATAAAACAGGACTGTCATATCCTGCCAAGACAGGGTAAGATAGTTTTGAAAAGTTCCTTGCCTTTAATAATGGTATGTCAGTTATGTTAGGCCTTAGCCAAAATTGGTTGACTCAACATTGCAAACGAGACTTTGGGTGATTGCCCAGGTAGTCAGTTGTCTCTGTCAATTGTTGCACATTTTGGATATATCTTGTTTGTTGAGTAGTGTTTATTCCCTTCTCAGATCTTTGACAGAGTTGAAGATTATATAATTGTAGTTACTCTCTACATTATTTGGACTCCTTGAGATAGAATGTTTAGCAAAGCTTTTGTTCTCAATATTGTTTGTTATATTTATTATTTGTTGTTATTGTATATAGTTGTATTTGGTTTGGTTCTGTCTTATTTAGACAAAAAGGGGAGATGTAGGGATAGGTCCCGCCCCTTGAGGGGCGTGTTCGCCTTGGGCTAATGTCTGCCTATAAATTTGGCGAGCGTGCTCCTAGCCGTAGCTTCTGCTTTCCTGGTCTCCGCGGGAATGGTGGTTCTGTAAGTCTATTTCTACAACATTAAAGCTATAGATATATATATTTTTACAGTCTGTCTGCATTTGTTTATGCCGTTACAATCCTATCCATTCACTGCCATTTGTTTTCATATTTTTGTTGCATTTGTGTGTGTATGTGTGCATGCCGTGCTTGTGTGAATGCATGAGTACGTGCATGGTGTGTGTGTCTTAGTGTTTCTAGTGCTGCAATGAAACGCTGTGACCAAAAAGCAAGTTAGGGAGGAAATGGTTTATTCAGTTAATCTATTCACATTGCTGTCCATCAATCACAAAACAAAGTCAGGACAGGAACTCAAGCAGGGCAGAAATCTGGAGACAAGAGCTGAAGCCATGGATGAGTGTTACTTACTGGCGTCCTTCACATGGCTTGCTCAGCCTGTTTTGTTTTTTGTTTGTTTGTTTTTTCTTCTTTGAAATAGGATTCCTTTGGGTAGCCTTAGCTGTCCTGGAACTAGCTCTGTAACAGGCTGGCCTTGAACTCACAGAGATCCGCCTGCCTCTGCCTCCTAAATGTTGGGATTAAAAGGCCTACGCCATGACCGTGTCTCTCAGGCTGCTTTCTGACAAACTCCAGGGTCATCAGTCTAGGCGTAGCAGCACCCACAATGGGCTGGGCCCTCCTCATTGATCACTAACTTAAAAATGCCTTACAGCTGGATCTTATGGAGGCATTTTTCTCAGTTGAGGCTTCTTCCTCTCTGATTCTAACTTGTGTCAAGTTGACTTAAAACCAGCCAGTACAGTCTGTGCGTGTGTGTGTGTGTGTGTGTGTGTGTGTGTGTGTGTAACATAACATAATTCACTGTGTATGTGTGGAATTCGGAGAACAACTTGCAGGATTCAGGTGTCCCCCACCTTCTAAAGCTTGTGAATTCCAGGGATTGGGCACAGGTGGTCGGCTTTTTTGTCAAATACCTTCACCCACAAGGTCTCGCACCAAATATAGCATTTTCTTCAACAATAGTCAACAGTCATTCTGACGTAGGGGAGATGGAATTGTAAAATAATTTAGCTTGTATTTTCCTGGTGGTTAAGAATGGTGAACACTTTAAAAAAAATTTAAACTACTTTAACTTTTTGTTTGAGAGACATCTTTTCAATTCATTGGCCCATTTATAGATTGGCAGGGTTTTGATTTTTTTGGTATCTAGTTCTTTACATATTAAAGTTATTAGCCTATTTCCTGAATTATAACTGGCAAAGATTTTCTCCCATTATATATGCTGTTTATTTTGTCATAGAGTCTTTTGCTAGGGAGAAGCTTTTCTGTTTTAAACAATTCCACTTGCCAACACTTGGGACTATTTCCTGTACTACTTGAATTTTATTAAGAAGTTCTTGCCTGAAAATCTTAGTGAGAGCAATATGACAAAAGAAAGAAATTAAGTCAACAAAAATTGAAAAGGAAGGAATCAAACTATCACTATTTACAGATGATTAACTCTAATCTTAAAAGATTCCATAGATTTGGCAGGAAAATTTTAGTACCCATAAACGCTTTAAAGTTGCAGAGTGCAGGATCAATATTCAAGATTCATTAGTTACTGAGAAAGGGATTGGGAAAAATTAGCCCACTCACAATAGCATTAAAAAATTAAAATAACAGGGCTGGAGAGATGGCTCCACCGTGAAGAGCACTGGCTACTCTTCCAGAGGACCTGGGTTCAGTTCCCAGCTCCCACATGGCAGTTAACAACTGTCTGTAACTCCAAGATCTGACATCTTTACACAGACAAACATGCAGGCAAAACGCTAATGCACATAAAATAAACATAAATATTTTTTTAAAAAATTAAAATATCCAGGAATAAACATCACCAATGTGCTGAGAGAGTTCTATAAGGAAAATTTCAAGATATTGAAAACAGATAATAGAAAGCCTCTATGTTCCTAGATTGGCTGAATTAATGCTATACAAATGTCTGGATTATCCAAAGCAATCTGCAGATGCAATGTAATTCCCATAAAAATTCCAGTGACGTTATTTTCAGAGTTAGAAAACAAAACTCCTAAAGTTCATATGAAAACACAAGAGACCACAGATCTTCTTTTAGATATCCTCTTCTAATTTCCTGTCTCCCCTGGAAGATGATAATCAGCCCTGTTAGATCCTCCACACCAGTCCCACCCATGCTCCTTATAGATTGTAGCATGCTTCACCCTGGGTCGAGAGTCACTGTTTATGTTGCTGTGATGAGGTCTCTGGCCACAGCTGAGTCACACAGTGCATCTGATTGTTTCTTCCCTGTTTAATTTGGTACTCTTGGTTTTCCTTGACTCAGCTATCTGATCTGTATCAGCGATTCAGCCCCAAAGCTCAGTGGAAAGTGGGGTTTTCTGCTGCTGACCCATGTCAGGCTCGTGTGTAGCCTGCACAGCCCGGAACCCCTCAGGGCCTGCTACCAACTCCAGGTAGGAAATCATTTCTTCCTTTCCTCCTCAGCATTTTGAAGCAATGACTTTATTGATTCCTAGCTTCTAGTTTTGGTGTGGGGTGAAGTGGTGGCATTTTGATTTGGGATCCTTTTCTATCTGGTCTCTTTTTGTTTTTCTTTTTTGGACCAGTGTACCTTGGGATGGGCTTCTTCCTGTCTGTATAGTTATAGTTCTGTTCTTTGTAAAAGCCTCTCTTAGCTATTGTTTCTTTGTTTCCCGACTTCTCTGTCAGACTCCCTTCAACCCCTGGTGATGTGAAGGTTTCCACTCACATCTAGACAAGACCCTGGGAACAGTGGGAATGATAGACTTTATTTAAGAGAACAAATTGGTGACCAGGAGCCTAGAGGCCACCTTTGTTTGGAATATATTTTGAGGATGAGTTTTAATATTGATCAGCATGCATGTACACAAACATAGTATTCTGTGACCCATGGAAATTGTCTCTGTTTTTATTCCAATTGACTTCTGGGCCGGGCGGTGGTGGTGCACGCCTTTAATCCCAGCACTCGGGAGGCAGAGGCAGGTGGATCTCTGTGAGTTCGAGACCAGCCTGGTCTACAAGAGCTAGTTCCAGGACAGGCTCTAAAGCCACAGAGAAACCCTGTCTCGAAAAATCCAAAACCAAAACAAAACAAAACCAATTGACTTCTGGTAGAAAACCAGGCCTCTGTTTTTCAGTAAAGGGTGTGGATAATAAGGGTTACATTCTTTGAGGGCAGATCTGCAGATCTAAACAAGTTAGGTGATTCTGTGGGAGGCATCAAGGACCAATATTATACAACAGAGCTTCCCAAAGATCTGAGGATGGCTTCTGATATTGGTGTCCAAGCGTCTTCCAATCTATAAGGAGCCTTCTATTAAAATGACCCAGTTCTTCATAAGACGAATTGGAGCCCAGGGTAATGTAGGGTGCTTCATGATTAGCAGTAGGAATCAACATAGAATTGACAAGGTGTGCTGTTGCAAAAACTGTTAGAAGTTGTCTACCCATCATCAAAGGTGAGCGCATGCTTGAGGATTATTCGGCATGTTGTTAAATTATTGGTTTATTTTCTGCGGAATGAACCAGTGGTGCAAAAGAAAACAGTCAGATGTCAATCCCAGGCACACGCCAGCAATGCTGGATGAGTGTAACTGCTTTGCTGAACTCAAATGATGGGCAGGAGAGTGGGCGATGTCTGTCTCTTCACATAGGGTTGTGTCCAACTGACATGAGGCTTTCTCCACACATTCATTTAAAATGGTCTCTTAGGAAGAAGGATCTTATTTTTCATGTAGATAGAATTGCTTGACTATATTTATTACTCATTAAATTTTATTGGATTAAAATTATAGAAAATGGCTGGTAAAAATCTCTACTTTTGCTAATGATACTTTTTTCAGCCAGTACATAATTGATTTTACAAATGTTCCCTAGGCCTGAGGGGGGGAAAGAAGATGCTATCTATTCGAAACATCTCTATTTACAGTGTTAGAGCTGTTTGTTTCACTATTTAATTTTTCTTATTTCTACTTATCCTTATCAACCCATTTCAGAAAGAAATATTTCATTGCTCGCTTGCTTGACTGATTTGTGGTGTCAGGGATCACATTCAGGGCCTCACGCATGCTAGGCAAGTGCCCTACAACTGAGCTAGAACCTAGGCCAAAAAAGAAACACTATAAAATTTCCCAGCTATAATTATATTGGTTTTACATTTCTAAAGACTTATCTTGTTTATATGCTATGTAAACAAGATCCATAAATGTCATCTTATTTGAAGCTATGACTTTTATCTTATGACCTGTGACCTTTATCATCATATTTTCTCTTAATTCTGTGTTCTACTTTGGGAGAAGTTTAATTTATTTTTGCACTTCGTGCAAGTATATATTGTATGTTGAACAACTTTCCCATGCTCCCTTTCTCATCTTCCCTTCCTGTTAGCTCCCTGTGTCCCCAGACAGCTTCACTGTCTTGATGTTGTATATCCAGACATGATTTTATGTACCTCTATAAAATCTTGGGACCACAAATGAGAGTTTTTGAGATTGGCTTAATTCATCTAATATGATTATCTCCAGTTCCATCCATTTTCCTGCAAATGGGATAACTTTGTTCTTCTTTATGGATGAAAAAATTCCATCATGTATATGTCATAGTTTCTTTCCCTGCTTATTTGATCAGATCTCTTGTGAATTCAAAATTTAGCTATTGTGAACAGTGTTGTAATAACATTGTTGCACAAGTCCTTCTGTGATATGTTGACTTGGAGTCTTTGGGGTAAATACCCAGGAATGGTTTCACTGGGCCATGTAGAACAGTTTTAGTTTCTTGAGAAACCTCTATGGTGATTTCCAAAGTGGCTGGACTAAGTTACATCTCCCACCAGCAGAGTATCAAGGCTCAGCCTGTCTACATTCTTGTAAATCTTTGTTGTTGCTTGTTCTTTTTAATGACTCACATTCTAGCCGGGTAAGATGGAATCTCAGTGTAGTGTTTATGTGTGTTTCTCGGATAATTAATGAGACCAAACACTTTTCTTCACATACTTACTGACAGTTTGTATTCTGTCCTTTGAGAACTGTCGATCATAGTCCTTTGCTGTTTACTTTTGTTTGTGATTGTTGTGTAATTTTGTTCTGTTTTGATCTTTAGCTTGTCTTATTTCCTTTTTAGTTGTCATGGCAAAATTCCTTAACAAAAGCCATTTAGAGGAGAAAGGGTTTATTGTGGCTCACGTATCAAGGTTCCAGAGTTTGAAAGTGCTTAAGGGAGCTTCTCAGCTCCCATCCACAATCAGAAACTGAGAGCAGAGAATGAATGCGTGCTGCACTTGGTTTGTCTTTGCCTTTTCATTCAGATCAGAGCCCAGACCATGACATCTTGCCAGGTGTATCCAGTGTGGGTCTTTCTACATTAATTATCCCAATTAAGATAATCTCCAACAGACATCCCCATAAGGCAGCCCTATCTCAACAATACCTCATGAAGATTCTCTTTTCACATGGTTATAATCTAATGTATTATCTTATGTATAATACAATACTACATAATGTAATATATAATATAATCTATAGATTATGTCAAGTTGACAATTGAAATTCACCATTACGCAGCTCTTTAAAAATCTCCATTATTGAAAGGATGCATTTTATGAACAACAATGTTATGGTTTGAATGCAAAGTGCTCTGTCTCCATATATGTTAGAACACTTGGTCCTGAGCTGGTGACCTGACTAGACAAGGGATGGAGCCATTGAAAGGGGGGACCCAGCTGACAGAATTGGGTCACCAGGGGCAGGCCCTGAAGGCTATGCCTGTTTCGGATCCAGTTGGAGTTCTGTTTTCCGTGATGCAGGAGTTCTGGCTGCACGCTGCTGCCGCTGTCAACTCCACCATGCCTGCCTGATCATGGTGGACGGCATCCACTGGAGCTGAGCCGTTATCAACCCTCCCACCCTCAAGGTCATTCTGACAGTGGTGGAAAAGGTGACTGATGCAAGCATAGTGTTCAGACTGTTCAATACCAATGTAAGAATACACATTTAAGAAGGAAGACCTGGTCATACTTTGCAAAATAATTGAAATGCATGGTTTTATTCTATCTATTTAAATTAAACGTTACAGTTAAACTTATTGTGTTCATTTCTTCTTTTTAAAAACCAAACAAATTTTTCTGAGATAGAATTTTGCTATTTTGTCTAGGCTGGTCTCAAATTCCTGAACTCAATCTTTCTGCCTTATACTATTAAAGGCTGAGGCCATAGGCATGAACGCCATGCTTAGATTGACTTTCTTCTTAATTTTCACAAGTTGGTGGGCTTTCTCTCCATTCATTAATTATTCTTGACAATTTGCACATTCTTCTGAATATTTCTAATCTACCATTGATGTTTGCTATTTCTTACCCTTTTGACTAAAGGCATATTTATCTACTTGTCTAACCTCTGTTTTGAACTAGTCAAGATCTGAAGTCTTCTGTTCAGTTCACAGGTGAGTGACAAGATATTAATGAGGAAAAGTAGGTGCCATAACAGTGGGGGTCCTGTAGAGTTAAGACCAAGAAAACACAAGTGAGACAGAAGGAAGCTCTCACTTGGTATGAGTATAAGACTAACAAGGTGAGCCAGAATGGTCAGTAAACATCATCAGGAGACTTCTGCTATCTGATGCAACTGCAGGGATGGGTTATCAAGTGATTTGATAGGACCATACATCTCAAGTCTCCCAAAGTCTGCTTAGGAGAGGCCAACAGCTTTACTCTGGCCAGGCAGTCATAGAAAGTGGAGGTCATGTGGGATTCCCCTCTGTATGCTATGAATATATTTTATTACCATTTGTTAATAAAGAATGTGCTTTGGCCTATGGCAGGGCAGGATATAGCTTGGTGGAAAAACTAAACTGAATGCAGGGAGAAAGAAGTCCGAGTCAGGCAGACGCCATGAAGCCACCCAAAAAAGCAAGATGTGAGGTAACAAACCACAAGCAACATGGTAAAATATAAAACACTAAAAATGGATTAATTTAAGGTGTAAGAACTAGCTAGAAATATTCCTGAGCAGCTGGCCAAACAGTGTAATATAGTTTTTGTGTGATTATCCAGGTCTTGGGGAACCATGAAACAAAAGCACTGTCTCCATTTATAGTGGAGGCTAGTGCAACTCTCTATGGGTAGGAACCATAGTAGGCCTTAGCTAGCAATAGGATTTTACATAAACTGTTAATAACAGTTAAACCTGTTAATGAATCCTCATGCCCTTTTAGTTAAACCCTTGGGCGCCCTCAATTAAACATGACAGCAATGAGCTTAAGACCACACCAGTATCCATGGAAATATTAATAAATAGATAAATTAGGGAATCTAATCCTTGTCTAATCATGAGGCAGCACCACGCTCGCTTCAGGTCTCTGTGGCCAGCTCCCCCAGGCTTTTGCGAATTTGGATCTCATTTCTCAGGACCCTCACTTTCTCCTAATGGGCAGGATGTAAGTGGAGCTTGTCTGGAAGTGGAGTCACAGTGCCCAACTCTGTGGCTAATTTCTTCCCCATTCCACATTTTTTTTCAACTGCCTTGGAAATTTTACCTCACTTGCTTTTTTCCAGCATGTTTAGATTTTATAGTTTTGGTGAACATTTTGCTGAGATCCATTATTTCCTGGGAGGAATTTCAGGAATAATCTTAATTCATGTTATAATTTTGATTTGGTCCCTCTCTTTATCTCTTCCCCCACCATGTTATGCCTATAAGCTCCCATATGCACAGTTTTGTCTATATAAATATTATAAGAAGGATTTTTAAGAACAAAAAGTGCACTCTGCTTGTTTTGTTCATTTTTCATTATAGAGTCCCTGTATGTGGGGTTTAGATATTTGAAACATGTTTACTTAATGTTTATACAGGAAGCAGAGAAACACACAAATATAAAAATAGGAGGAAGTCTTTAAGACATCAGAAAAGCAGCTGGAGGGATGGCTCAGTGCTTAATAACACTGTGTGCTTTTTCAGAGGACCCAGGTTCATTTCCCAGCACCCACACAATAGCTTACAACTGTCTGTAACTCCATTTCCCGGGGATCTGACACCCTCTCACCAATGCACACAAAATAAAGTTAAATAAGTTATTTTAAAAATTATAAAAAGACATCAGAAGAATGTTTATTTTAGGAAGAGCTAGTGAAATATCGATGAATAAAATACTATTTTGAACTATAAAGAATTAGGGGAGCAGAATTCTAGAATTATATGATGTTATTGAAAACAAGGAAAGAAGCAACAACAGTAATAAATGCGTGGAGGACATGAACACTTTAGGGGCAGCAACACAGATGTCTCTCCTTACACTTGAAGAGAAGTATTCAGTCTTCTTCTTAGTTAGAGACAGTAGAAATTTATATACCAAGACTCCTGTTTTCACTTTCTTTTCTACAACTGATTCCCACGTACTCAGGAAACTCCCTCTTGCTTATGGCAGAATACACTGGCTACAGCAATAACCTTTATCTCCACAGGTTCAAAGCAGTCTCCTCAGCAATTATGCAACCTTTTCTATGAAGCCCTAATGAAGAAGTCAAACAGATAAATCTAATAGACTTCTGATGCTCAAGGCAGAGTTAAGGGCACCACATTTAACTTTTTGTTTAAAAACCGAAACACTAAATAAACAATGTGAGATAAAATAAAAATTTACAGTAACTGGACAATAAGCAATCTGGGTATTGCATCCCGAAAGAAAATAAAAGCAAAGTAGAAAACAGTAAAGGGAGGAGGGATGGAGAGAGGAAGGGAGGGAACAAGGGGGGGGGCAGGAAGACATCAAGCTTTAAACACACTAATACACTAATGCACTAATGCAGTAGAGCTGGAAACAGTTTCTAGACTTCCTGTGTAGAAGGTAGAGCCAAGAAGACAGGCTGTCCTACTGAGAGGAGAATTTTGAGCCTGATATGCAGGGCTGGGACTTGTGAGGCCCGCCCGAGAGAAGAGAATAGCTTTGCTGGAGACTGAGGATTTCACAGGCTTGAGAGGAAGCTACCTAAGACTGCATTCAGAAACCACTAGAAATCAATATGTAGACAAGTTCCTGGACGTGACTGGAAACGGCTTGTGTTCACACCAGCCTGAGAGGAATTGAAGAGAATACTAAGAAGTAGGGCCAAGTTGGCCCTGAAGACTGACGAGATTTGTCCTAGCAAAGTTTAAAAGTAGGTCTCAGAATGGTCCAATTGACTTCAAATTACTCAGCTGTACCTAAGAATACAATCAGATTATTCAGAGGAATAGAGAAAGTCAACAACAGACAAAAAAAAAAAAACACATAGTTTCCTTCTAAAAATATATAAAAAAAATAATAAATGCAAACAGACAGAAACAAGGATACTGAAATGCAAGGATGCTAACCTAACTGTGATGAACATGTTTTGTATGACTGAGACAACTTTGAGACTTGGACACTGTCACAAGAGAAATGGAAGCCATAATACACTGAGCAAATGGCACTTGTGTTGGCTAATTTTTGCCTACCTGCCTGGATTTAGAACTACCTTGGAAACAGATGTGTGGGCACGTCAGTGAAGGAATTTCTAGAGAGTGTTAACTGAGGGGAGAAGACCCACCCTGAATGCGTGGCACCACGCTCTGGGCTGGAATGCTGGACCAAATAAATAGGAGGACTCAAGCTGAGTGCTAGCGTTCTTTCTCTGCTCTCCCGACTGCAAACGCAAAGTGAAAGCTGCCTGGGGTGCTACCATGACCTGGTTGCCTGCCATGATGAACCATTTCCCTTCTAAAATCATGAACCCAGATCAACCCTTTCCTCCTGTAGTTGCGTTTGTCAAGGATTCTGTCACAACAAAGAGAAAACTGACTACTATAGTTCTCAAATAAACAGAAACGCAATGACTGCACTGCCCTAAACTGGTATGATAGGTCATTTTGATTGCCAACTTGATTCGATTGGAAATAAACTAGGAAACATGCCTCTGTGGGTGAAGGTGTTTCCAGGAGAGACTAAGTGAGGGGAAGGAAAACTCTCCCACTGAATAGCTGAAACTTTCTGGCAACAGGCCAGATATAAAGAGGTCCAAGAGAAAAGCATTGCTTACCAGCAAGCATACCTTCTTCTTGTTGAGAGGGGCTATCCATTTTCGTGGCTGCTTGTATTTCTTTCCTCCCAACAGCACCCAGCCTTTTCTGCCTACAAAGCAGACTTAAGACCAGTGGATCTCCAGGAACTCTGAGGCTTTTGCACCAGCCTCATAGGTTGATCAGCCACTGGGTCTGCAACCTCTCCATTATGCAGATAGCCTTGGTTGGACTATCACATGGGTATTGGTTAAACCAATCTAATAAAATCCCCTTAGTAATAAATACATTGTTTATTATCAGTTCTGTTTCTCCAGAAAACCCAAACTTATGCAGTAAGTGTATCGGTAAATTGGCCACTAAAGACCACATGATTAGTAAATTTGAAGACAGCGGTAGGAAATACCTAAATTAAACAACTCAGAGAAATATTCTGAAGGAAATAACTGATCTCTAGTGGTTTATTACTCACAATTAAATTGTCTAATATATGTTTAATTAGTAGAAATGAAAGCAAAGACAAAAAATATGAAAATCAGAAATCAGAAAATCTGTAGATGAAAATCAGAAACCCATAATTTTAAGAAATTCAATTAACATGAGAGATAAAAAGTGAAGAAATTAGGATGAAACAAATTGTTGAAAACTACAAATAAAAAAAAACCCTTAAAAGTAGAAAGAAAATATACACAAATGCATAGAAGAACAAAGTTAGGAGTGAGACAATTCTTATCAGTTCCTAGGCAAAGTCAGAAGATAATGGAGAGACTTTAATGCACTAAAAGGAACCTTTCACCTAGAATATTTTTTTAACCAGTTAAAACGGGAAATGGAAAAAGGAGACAGATGCATTGTTTTTGTTTGGCCATGAAATGTCCCCCATAAATTAATGTATTTGATCATGTGGTCCCCAGCTGATGGCTCCATTTGGAAAGATTGTAGCCCTTTCAAGAGGTGAATCCGTGGGGCAGGAAGTGAGGCCCTGGGGACAGGCTTTGGGCTTTTTAGCCTAGTGGCATTCCCTGTTCCTTCCCTCTGCCTTCCTTCCCTGTTGCCATGGCCTGGCTTCTACAGTGGTATCTGTTTCTCTAGAACTGTAAGTCTAAACAACCTCTTTCTTTATCACAAAGGAAGAGAAGGAAAAGAAAAGAAACCAGTACAGGAAGTGGTACTGAGAAGTGTTGCCCTTGCAGTGGCCAGCCTGAGTGTGAGGCTTTATAGGCATCTGTTTTGTGGAAGGGCCGTGTAAGCTTTTGGAACTTTGGCCAAGAAAAGCCACTGGGTGCAGTAAGCACAGATTAATGGGCCGACCTATTGGGAACTTGGGAGAAAGCAATACTGAGAAAAATGTGAACAGTGGAGGTCTGGTACTTGGGGTTTCAAAGGGAAACAAGGATCCTATTGGGAGTCGGACTAGGGGCCACTGGCAAAGAATCCAGCTGCATTCTGTCAGTGTTCTGAGAATCTAGGTCAAGACTGCAAAGTAGTTGACTAATTCCTTTGGTGGGGGAAGAAATTTCAATAGTGTAACATCAATTCTGTGAAATCATTATTATCAACCATCACATAGTATACTAGTGTGGATCTACAGTGAAAAAGAACAACAGGTGGGGGTAGAAAGAAATTTTTTAATGTACAATTTAGGGAGGAAATGGGTGCTAAAGTTACAGCCCTGCTGGAAAAGGGGCTGTAGTCACTAATGAGATCAAGGCTGATAAAGAGAAAGTTCCCACTCTGCAATGGAACAATAGGAAGGTCCTGAGGGTAAGATTCCACCCAAAGGTGTCTCCAGCTGTGAAAGGTGAAAGTCAAGAGCCTAAGGGGTTTCCTGCTCTTGGAAAGTTTGCAACATAAAGAGATTGCTGCCACTGTGGTCTGAGGAAGCAGGTTTGCCCCAAGCTAGCAGCAAAACTTGATAGAGTCCTCTGTGTCCTACAGGTTTGGAGGTGTAGAAGACCCAATACTGAAGTGGTTTGTGGATTCTTCTGTGATTTGGGAGAGCGGTGAGACAAGGCAACATCAGGCAGGGTTGGAGTGCCTCTGAGGAGAACCTGAGAGATGCTGTCATGCCCTGGCAAAGATGCAGTCTTTAATCAGTGATTGTGATTTAACATGTAAGGTTTTGGGGATTTATTGTTTGTTTTGTATTTAGCGGGTATTTGCAATTTGTCGTAGGGAGGATGTTTGCTACAAGTTTTTTCAGGCATAATGCATGCTTATTTTGCTTACACTTTCATACCACAGTTCATGGAAGGAAGTCAGAGCAGGAGTTCCAGCAGGGCTAGAACCTGGAGGCGGAAGCTGATCCAGAGGCCGTGGAGGAATGCCAGCTTAGTGGCTTGCTCCTCGCGCCTAGCTTAGCCTGCTTTCTTATAGAACCCAAGACCATCTGACCAGAGTGATACTGTCTCAACTAATGTGGGCCTTCTACATCAATCACCAATTACGGAAATGCTCTCCAGGCTTGCCCAGAACTAGATGCAAAGAAGGCATTTTCTCAGGTGCAGTGTTATCTTCTCAGCTTGTGTTAACATTAAAAACTAGCCAGCACACTATTAGTATTTTTTGTCATAAAATCTTCCCTGTTTGCAACCTAGTCTTGATGTTATTTTTCTTTTTCTTTGCTTTTGCATTTCTGACTCAAGATCTGGCTTTGTTGTCTAGGTTAGCCTCAAAATTGTAAAGACACTCTGTCAAAGAAGATGTATAAGTGGCACAGGCAATAATACTCAACATTTATTGTGACAAGGACAAAAATAAGCTAAACTTCAGTTGGTTAACCAGTTTTACTATGGTTAAAAGGCGACAATACTTTGTAGCAGTGGTGTTGTGATGTGAATGAGGAACTGTAAGCAATGCTCACACTCTATTAGCGGGGTTTAGGACATGGCGCTGCCACTTTGAAAAATAATGACAACTTCTTACAGCACTAAAAATAGATATCACACCACTCACTAACCTTATTTGTAGCTTTTTTATATGTTTATACAAGAGAATAAAAGCATATCTTTATGTAAGCATTTATATTGAATTATTTGTAGTGGTTTCATGTATAATAGCCCAAACAAGACATGGTCATATATGCCCATCAACTGGCAGCTGGGTAAAAGTTTGGCCTCTCCTAATGTGTTAGCCAGGTTTCCTAGAGGAATAGAAGAGATGGAATGAATATAAGTGTATTAAAAGGGGACTTATTAGGCTGTGGTCTGGTTAGTCCAACAATGGCTGTCTCCTGACACCATTATAGCTAGCAACAGATTATCGTTCTCTAAGTAAGAAGAATTAAATATTGGTACACATACTGGCATGGAAGATGCTCACAGCTTTCCCCAAGGAAGAAGCCATTCAGAAGAGTATGTACCATATGAACCCTTCAGAGCAGGTTCTGGAATGGGAGCGCAGTAATGATTCAACAGCAGTGGGTGGTTGTCGGAGCCTGAAGATGGGAACGGGTTGGGTGCAAAGGGAGAGGAGAGATCCTCATGGGTCATGGAGATGTTCTATGCTGTGCATGTGGAAGTGAGTAGGTAAGTATATGCGTCAGTCAAAAATCAAATGATTTGCAATGGGTTTTATTATATTAATTAAGCTTCAATAAGGGTGATTTTAAAACTGCTACCATTAATAAGTTTTTTTCACCCCTGAAACTGGCAGAACCTGTCAAAGTTTGCCAGTGCATTGCATGAATAAAATCTGGAAGTCCAGGTGCTCTTGGATTCTGTGGGTGTAAGACAGATCATATTCATCCAGATGACTGCTTGCTTTATCAGTCAAAGTTGCAAATGCGTATAGTCATACACCCAGCTATCTTGTTTCTTGTACTCTAGTCAAAAGAAAAGATGGAAGACTATATTTATGCCTTGTACTTTTCTAGAATAAAGTATAGAAACCAAATAGTGACTTAAAACTAAAGATAGAATGAAGAAGAATAAATAGACACACATAATAAAAACACAGATGTTGCAGGAAAAATATCTAGAGAAATGTTTCTAAGGGGAGAAAAGCAAGACCGTGGTGCTAAATAGGGATTTAGAAGAAGCTAATTATGATGTAAATTGATTAGACATTTAATTAATGTTCTTAAATCTTTCAGACATGCATGAAAGATGAACAAATGATGTCTATAAAGGAAGTTCTGAACATCTTGAAAACATACTCATTAAAATGTATTAAAAACATTCAACTCAGGCTCTTTAGCTACAGATGACATTATTAAGCTAATTACCATCTTTGTTCAAGAAATACTCACTGTAGCTACGTCACTGAGACTGTGGAATCTACCAGAAAGACCTTTCTTCAGAAAGTTAAGAATTCTTTATTCGTTTAATTTCCTTTTGAGATGGGGCCTCAAGAGGCTCTTCAAGTGTGTCAGGAGTCCTAATTTCAAGCAATCCTCCTGCCTCAGCCTTCTAAATAAACCGAGTCTACAGGTGCACTCCAGTAGACCTGTAAGAATGGTAAAATTTCTTGAACACGAGACTCAAACTCATTCATTTTTTTTTAAAAAAGATAAATATAAGCTAAAATATGGTACAAAATACCTACAGGCCCAAGCTTGTAAGGTACAGGGTTTTGTGGGAAGCTTTGTGCAGGAAGGAGTCCCACTCAGTGGAGCTTCAAAGCAGTCCATCCACTGCAGCCAGTAGGATGGGTTGCAGGAGTGGGTGATTGCAGACAGAGACCAATTAGGAAATGGTTGCAATAAATTCGCTGTAACGTGATAACCAGGGCTCTGGATGAGGATGTTTAAATTATCTGATCTCTCTCTCTCTCTCTCTCTTTCTCTCTCTCTCTTTCTGACACTCTGTGTAGTTGCATTATTCTTATGTAATTTAGAGGGAAGGTTGACTTTTTAATCAGTTGACGTATTTAGAAGAAGGCCAGCTTTCATTGAAAGACTGAGAAATAATATGCTGGCCTTCCAGAAAAAGAAACAAAAAAAAACCAAACCAACCAAACAAACAAACAAAAAAAACCTCATCCAAACCCAGCTGTCAGATGGGTGCCATCTTTACCTACTGCTGAGGACTTTTCCACCACAGCCCCCATTACTTCTTGATGGCCCAGAGGTGATTGCTTCCGTCTTCCTTGAAAGTGTTCCAGTCTGTGCCTCATGGCCCTTACAGCTCCTGTGCCTTCTAGTGTCAGACCATCTGAAAGAAAGAAAAACCCCGCAGTACCCAGGGGTTCCGGACAAAGACCGGACTGACTTTGAGTGTCTGTGTTATTTCAGTGAAAGGGCTCAGGGGATGTTTTACTGAGGTGTCTCCTGGTGCAGATGCCGCTTGTGTCCCCTCTGAATTGTGCCTTGAGTGCTCTTGCTTCCGTGTTCCCAGTGTGCTCTCACTTGGTAGAGTGTTCCTTTTATCCCCTTCTGTTTGATTGCCGTGAAAAACCCTCTGTTGAGCTTTTAATTAGCGAGTTATCCCTGTCTGAAGACTGGAAACCCCGGGCTCTTTTGGCATATATTAGACAAGCTAAAATATGAAATTAAAGAAAACAAGAGTTTTAGCCAACAGAAACAAGTGACTCATTTCCTTGTGAAAACACACTAGGTTTATGTTACTCTGGCAACGATATTCCAGAATAGCGTCCCTCCTCTCTCCGTTTGGAGCCTTTATGTGTTTCTGTTACAGTCTGTGTTCCATGGTGACCTAACATTGAACCAAGTCTCATAATGATTCATGAGGCCCAGGAGCCCTGGGCTTTCTTTGTGATAGCTCATCTTCTGTCCCTTTGACCAAAGGAAGGAAAGTTTACTTTGTACAGGGGAGGAATTGAAAAGGGAAACAATGAACTCTTGGCCAGGGCTGCTCTGGGGTAGAAGTGTGGTCCCGCTGTTGCTCTGAAACACCACCACTGGGTCTAATGTGTTTGAATTCCGAGTGCCTGTTTTTCTAAAGACAGCTGATTAAATCATAATGTGCAACCTGTTTGTGTACCGCATGGGGAAATGAAGATTTAGAGATTCACTGCGCAAGACTCCAGATGTTTCCTGGGACTCACATCATGGGCGGGAATTTCATGGTGCTTGGGGTCAAATCTTTGACCTAAACCTCTCCAAATCTCTGCAACAAAAATGTGCTGTGCAAAAGCCGCTGCACTAACTCTCCTCTGAGAGGGTTTCGGGCCTTGGAGGCTTTTGAGAGGAATTGAAGAGGGCCTTCAATTTATCAAGCGCTTACTGCTTGGGATTTTAAGTTTCCAGATGTTTTGCGAACAGCTTTAGGCTTTGGCTGGATGCTCAGAAAAGTGTGTAACCATTAGGATGAGTGGACTAAGAGTGACCGGTATATGAAGATGTTTAGTTTCTTCCGAATTGTTACCAACTGTCTGCAAAAGAGCATGCCAGCTTTGCTCAATTATGCCTCCCTACCTCCATCCAAACCGTCTTTCCGGTTCTCCTGGATTTGTAGAAAGAGAACAAAGCAAACAGCCTAGGGGAAGACTGCACAGTGAGAGCATGGGAGGGATGATTTGGGGACAGTGTATATTGAAAACCTTATTCCTATACAACGCCAATTTATGTAAAAGAAAGTTAGGGAAGGGAAGCTGAAAACAATAGAGAAAGGGTGCAAACTGAGGCAGAGAAATGATGTGGGATTCCCCTCTGTTTACTGTGAATACCATTGATTAATAAAGAAACGGTTTTGGACCTATAGCAAGGCAGAACTTACCTAGGTGGGGGGGGGGGTATACTAAATTGAATGCTTGAAGAAAGAAGGCAGAGCCAGAGAGAAGCCATGTAGCCCTGCTGGAGACAGACGCCAGAACTTTACCCGGTAAGCCACAGCCTCGTGGCAATATACAGATTAATAGAAATGGATTAAATGAAGATATAAAAGTTAGCCAGAAATATGTGTAAGCTATTGACCAAACAGTATTGCAAATAATATGGTTTCTGAGTGATTATTTTGGGAGTCTGGGTGGCCAGGAAACCAACAAGCAACCTCCTACAACAGAGAAGGTTGATTGTTTTGTTGTTGTTGTTGTTGTTTTTCTTGGAAACTTGAGGGGAAAAATCCAGTGGTATTTATTATATATGATGAAAACAAATGGAAGTGAGAAAAGAGGATTGTTGTTGTTGTTGCTGTTGTTATCTTTGTTGTGTTGTTTTTCCAAGACACAGTTTCTGTGCAGCCCTGGCTGTCCTAGAACTTGCTCTGTAGACCAGGCTGGCCTCAACCTCAGAGATTCACCTGCCTCTGTGTCACAGGTGCTGGGATTAAAAGGCATGTGACACTGCTGCCCAGCATCAACGAGGATTTTAAGGAGAACATCCAGGACTCATGTGTCCTCATCATTATAACAGAAGCCTAAACCAAGGACTTCCCTTGTGAAACCAAACCTGCCTGCAAGGATTACATACTCTTGACCATGATGCTATTCTAACAATGAACCGATGAGGCCATGACATTGTAAAACAACCCCAAGTATTGCTAATAAAAATGACACATGCCTGCAGTCCCAGGTAGAGGCAAAAGGATCAGAAACTCAAGGTGATTCATGGGGACAGAGAATTCAAGGCCAGTCTGGACTATAGAAGACCATGTCTAAATGGATAAACAAGGATGGCATGAGACAATGTCTCGATCAATCAATCAATCAATCAAAACAAAAATAGCATGGCAGCACTATGAAGTTATTCCTACTGAAGGAGTGGTCTCAAGTTTGGGGGGTGTTTACCAGAAATTCTTTTCTCTCTTTTCTACATTTTCTTATGTGGCCAAATAGTAAGATAGAGAGCAAACTATAATGTAGGTCAGCACTGTTGTGCACAGTGGCTCTGCTGAGCAGGGCTTTCTCCCCAGTGCAAACAAATGGAAAGCACTGGGGAAAGCATTCAGTTCTAATCAGCCCATTCTGACTTTGCACGTTTTGCTTCTTTTTAGATAAATAAATGTATTTGCATTTTTAAACTTCAAGTTACCTTCCCCCCCCGCCCCAAATGTAAACTCTGTGGGGTATTTTAAAAAGCAGTTCATCTGTTAGGCATTGGACCTGGGAGACTAAACTTGCAAAGCCTCGTAGGAATGCTAATGCAGATTTCTTGTTTGAAGTGAACTACTAGTAACCTGAAGCAATTGCAAAGGGTTTCAGTTTATTCAACTGTGGTAGTGAGAAAGCTCCACTCTGCACAAGACGATGAGTCTCCCACGTTTGTGGATGGTCATTCTTTAACCAATAATGGCAACTACCTAGAAACACTTCATGACAGTCAGCTTGCATGTATCTAAAACTTGATAGATAAAATACTATGAAATATAATGGCTACAAGAAAGGAACCTTGATAGACATTGACTGGGGCTCTGATCACCAGCCTTTGAGTAGACATTTTCTACCAAGTAGTATCAGTGATGAGATGTAGCATTATTATTAGAAAAGAAGGAATAAAAGCTGTCAGATTCCCTGGCTTTTTTTCTGTATAAATATTGTTTCATTAGAAATTGTGCTTTTATAAATTTAAGAGAACGTTCTTATGAATATATTCTATAAAAAGATGGTAGTAGAAGAATAAATTCTAGGGCAAACTCCAGAATCACAGAGATCAAAAAACATTCTAATCATGGATACTAAATTATTAATTTAGTCACAGTACAAAATACTTCAGTGCTATTCAGTGAGCTCATACTATTGTGGCACCAGTGTCCAGAATTCCTTTCATGTTGGAAAACTGAAATTTCATATCCAGTAAACATCTACACACCCCATCACTTCCCCACTTCAAGCTCCTGTTAAGAACCGCTCAATCATCTGTCACAATAAATCGACTGTTCTACGTACTCGATATTTGTGCAATCATGAGGAATTTGTCTTTCTGTGACTTATTTTCTTCACGTAGAAGAACATCCTAAGAGTTCACCCATGTTTGTTGTATGCCAAAAGGTATTCCCTATGCTGAATTGTACTCTATTGCTTTCACAAGTCACGTCTTGCTTCATCCATCTATGGATGCCCAAGTGGCTTCCATCTTTTGGCCATAGTAAGTCATGCTGCTGTGCGATTACAAATATCTCTTCAAGACTTCACTCTCAAATCTTTTGCGTGTACACCCAGAAGTGGGACTACTAGATCATAACACAATTCTCTTCTTGAACTTTTGAGTGTACACCGTACTATTTTCCACATTACTTGAGAGAAAGTTTGCCATCTCCCCAGCAAGAGGTAAAAACTTCCATTTTTCTACATCCTTTTCAGCCCTTTTTAGTTTCTGTTTCTTTGATACTAGCTATCCTAACTGTTGTGAGGTGGTCTGTGGTTAATGCCAACCAAGTGAAGATCCTGAAAGGTTTTATCAGAGCAAAATATATGATACAAATGTAGGAAATTGCTATATGAAATTCTTTGAATGCTAACTTAAATTATAGATTAAAAATGTTAGAAAGTTAGTGTCTTGACTGTTGCAAATGTAGAAAAACCTATAGCTCAGATTTATTTATTTATTTATCTATCTGCTCTCTTTTTTTCAGGTTATCTATTCTTTTCTTAAATTAATCTTTCACATGTGCAGCTTCTCTGGCACATACAGAAAGCACAACCTAGCAGCAGATGTCCTGGACCTTGAGCTCCTCCACTATTTCTATTGCCTCTTCTGTGATTTTCCCTTGTGCCTTGGGTGTAGGGATTGCACTGTAGATGCACCATTTGGTTATAGACACCGCCTAGTCCATTTTCTCTTCATTTTGAACAGTTGTTGATTTCTGTAATAGCCTCTGTCTGCTACACAAAGAAACAGCTATGATGATGGACGAGAGCTAAATTTATCTGTAGGTGCAAGGGTAGGTATTCAGAATACAGTTGGAGATATATTGGTTTAGGAAAACGGAGCTCTCTAGTCATGAATGGTTAGCTAGGATTATAGTACCAGGCATAAATTCTCTCCTATGGAGACTTAAGTACAATTGAGTAGTTGTTGGTTACCCTTAAGAGAAACATGCCACTATTGCATGTTCACCGTGTGGACTGGCCATTTTTATAGCTCACAAGCTTTACTGCTGGGTAGGACTATTGGTTTCTTTCCTTACTTGGCAACACAGTACCCTCTGATACGATGAGACCTAGTCCTCAGAGAGGAGGCTTCTAGGTAAGTGCCAGCTAGATTCTTCCAAATCCTGTGTCTGAAGTATGCAGAGTCTTCAGCAATAGCATCTTACATTCAAGTCCTGTGAGGCAACCAAGGGTAGTGTCAATAGTTACATTGCTTTTAAAAAAAAAAAAGGCATGCATAATGAAAACACCAGTTGACATGTCAACATGAACTATACTGTCTAAAGTGACCACCGCACCCCAAGACAGCACCACCAGCTAGAGAATACAAGAGCCTTTGGGGGAACATTGCACATTTAAACCAAAATACTAGTCTTTACCCAATTCCAGTTATAGCCTCACACTAAAATTGAATGTTTTTTGGCTATTCCTTGATTATAGGAGTACAAATACCAAAGATGTAAACAAACACCTTCTGGAGATGACTTGTGAAGAAGCCTGTGTATGTCTCTGAGACCTACATGGCGTTTTTGACAACATTCTTCAGGGAATGCCATGGTCGGAAATGCATTAAAGGAGATCAGGAAGTGGAGATGTGGGTTGTAAGAGGCCCCATCTTTGTTGTCTTATTTCCTTTGCTTCTGGGGGTGGGGTGGAACATAGTTGGGAGAGGACCTGAGTCCTCTTAGAAACCAGAGCAGGCAGCTTTCTGGATAGCACTTAAGGGCTTGGGGCCATGAGCAGAGCTGCTCTCTACCTGTGACCTCTCTCCAGACACTATTTTATAGCCAAGAGCATCTTGCTTCTTCCTGCTGTATTTATTTAAACTATCTTCCCTCTTTCTTTCTCTCACCCTTCTGGTCTTTCCAGTTTTCCTTCCACTTCTTTTTAATTTTTTGGATCATTTTTCCAGGTCTCTCCAGCCCCTCTTGATTTATGAATGTACAGCCTATTCCTCTCTGCCGGTGCTGAGACTGTTCAAAGGCCTTCTTTACCATAACTGCATCTACAAGGAATGACTGACATGTGTCACTTTTCTGCGGATCAAAACTGGAGGCTGAGCTTGCATGACATGCTTCTCATTTCTGCACTCATCCTTCCTGACTTTACACAATGAGCCACACTTTGTAATACAGGAGTCATTTTATTTCAAGGCCACAGAAGATGGCCTGCCCTGGTGACCATGTGCTGTACAGGAACAACATTTATTAGGGTTGTTATTACCTGGAATGGGTTTGTGGAAAGATTGAGTCAAAATCGCTGTGTCTTGTGAAGGACCTTTCCCCGTTTGGGTTTTACTTCATTTTAATTCAAAGACCTTGTCGGATGCTTTGGATCAATTGATGTCCCAAGCTGTCCTAGTTAGCGTCTCTGTTGATGTGACTGAAAGCAACCTGGGGCAGAGGAAGGATTTAGTCCATCTTACAGGTCACAATGCATCAAGAAGGGGAAGACAAGGCAGGGACTAAAGGAGAAAGCTTGAAGCAGAAACTGGAGGAACCCTGCTGCCCGGCTTGCTTTCAGACTCTCCTGGCTGGCTTCCTGGCTTGCTTTCAGACGCTCGTGGTGGGATTCCTCATGTAACCCAGGCCCATATGTCTAGATTTGAGCCTTCCTCTATTACCTAGTAGTCAAGAAGATGCCCCACAGATACGCCCAAGGGCATTTCTTCAGTAGAGGTTACCTCTTTCCAGGTGTATCTAGTTGATAACTGAGATTAGCCAACTCAGAAAACAATGTGACAATATTAATGAGCTCCTCAATTTTCCCCTTTTCCCCATTCTGATTCCAGACTTTCTTTTTGGCTTAAAAAGATTGTTCTTTCTTCTATCGAGCAGCATTATTTCCCATTGCTCAGTTAAAAGTTACTTCAGTTTTTACAGAATTCACACACTTTCCATGTCCAGATGTGCCATGCAGAGAGGTAACTAAATTATGTGCCAGTCAGCTGCATTTCTAGTAAAGATCTAAGCTCTAAGTACTAATACATGATCTTTAAAAAAAGTGAACAACTAATCATGCTAGAAAATCACATCATGATAAAAAAAATCTCCGGAATATTAATTGCACAGAGAACAAAAGGCATCTTAACTCTTTTACATTTAAACAAAGTTGAAGCCATTCTCTTCATATGCATATGTCAAGATGTTCCCACTATACCATAATGTACAAGATTAATGATACTACAAAGTAAAACTAAATGGATTTAAAAATAGATCTTTCAGCTCCTCATCCCCGAAGGTATAATTTGAGCTTTGGGAAGTGAAGCACAAAAGGTATGGACCATTACAAAATGTTTCAATTTTTTTTGACATGATCTATCTAGTGAATTTTTACATTATTAGGAGTTTTGAAATATAGAGATTTTTATAAAAATATATATTGCTGTTTTTAGTTCCTAGCACATATAATTTGAAAGTCCATGAAGAAAAGTATCAATAATTGCTTCAGCTCAAGATCTCAGTTATTGCTAGTCTCATAAACAGATTAAATGAAAATGATTTATTTTTCCATAACAAAATTGTTTAAAGCAATATTTTTCAACATTTCTAGCAATATATATGTTATATAAGCAACATAAACATTTGCCATAAAATTTCAAACTCTGTATGAGAGTTCAAAGTAAACAATTAAGATTTCCTCTGGAAAATATGATATATATTTTGATTGTCCAAATGAGTAGGTAAAAGAGGAAGAGAAAGGGGGCATATTTTTTTTCTCCTCATCTTTCATATTAAAGCAGGTTTTGTATTTCTTAAAAAGATAGTATCGATGTATAATCATTTATCTCTTTCACAAAATTTGGTTTCCCTTTTAAGATATTCTTGTTGGAAACTGACTCCAATGTTATGTTTTAATTATTATTTTATGATTGCAGATTGTTGTCAAACTGAATTTTTATTGCATTTTGATTCAGCCTTACTGTTTATTGGGTTTCATAAATTTTCTGATCATTTCTATGTCTAAAATTTGACCTGTTTTGCATTCATATCTACTTGATATTTTAGGCAGATATAATTATGAATTCAATTTTTTAAATAGTTAGACACCATTCTGATTCTCACTCTTTCATATATAACTGTTCTTCGCAGGCTCTTAACTTATCCCTTGTGTTCTGAATAGTGTCTGGGTCATTTCCATAGTGGATTGGGTCTGTTGCTTGCTGAGGCAGTACATCATGGTGGGGGTGCGTGACTAGCAAAACCACTTATGTCATGGTTGTGGAGGGAACTTGACAGAGACTATAGTCTCAGGATTCCATGTAAGCATGTCTCCAATGACCTAAAGTCTTCTCCCTCTGTTTCACTTCTCAGAGTTTCCAAGAAGTGCCAAGTTGTAGAGCAAGCCTACATTGCATGGACCTTGGGGGATGTTGAAGATATAAATAACAGCTCTGGGAAATCGTTTCACCACAGAGCAGCTGAGTGGGCCATTTGTTGGACTGTGTTGAGTTGACAGCAGAAATGGGCTAGAAGAACCATGAGGGTTCCCTTTATTGTGCTGATGTTTGGTCACACATTTTCTTCTACCAGTTGATCTTCATTTAATTAATTTCTCTTGCAGTCTGGCACCTGACATTTCTAGAGGAGGGGAGACAGAGGTGCACAGCAGCATCTTGTCTCTCAGAAGCTAGGTTCTGTTAATCAAGGCAAGTTCTGAGATTTAGTCTAAGTTTAGTTTTTGCTGGAAAGTGTGACAAATAATGTGGGCTAGGAGCTACCATCAGCTGTTTTTGGAAGCAATCCACAAAAAAGCATGCCATCTAAAGATATTTTTTCAGTTCTAGAAGATCTCCTTTCTTTAATTTATTGTTTTCCTCTATACAATCTAGAAACTCCTGTTAAATGTGAATTAAAACTGCTGAATGGATTGCCTCTGTCTTTTCTTCCAAGTTGGGTTATCTTTAATAGATTTCTTTGATCATCCCCCTAAATCCACTATTAAATTTTGTGTTTTTGACATCGTGAGTTCTTTGGTACTTTTTGGTTGGATGGTTCTGAGCAGTGTGTTTTCCTTAAGGTTGAGAATTACTTTCTGCTACCCTAACCATTGCTGCTTCTTTTGTCTCTTGTTGCTTTATGTTTTCATTATATGAGGAACAATAAACACAAACAAACATGTTCAGCACAGGTAACTGACTTGAATTTCCTCTGCAGCTCTCCGTCAGATTGTTGAACCAGTGAATTCTTTCCATTCATGGAGGGCCTGAGTGTGAATATGATCACTGAGACACCCCCTTGAAGAATAAAGATCATGGGGCAAGCAGGCAAGCTGACCAAGCTGATCCTGGTCGTGCTAATAAAGCAGGATAGCCTATACACACCACACACACACACACACACACACACACACAGAGAGAGAGAGAGAGAGAGAGAGAGAGAGAGAGAGAGAGAGAGAGAAATCATTTTTCTACACTAACCACATATTTTACACTTTGTGTTTATGTCAGTGTTTCCAGCTGACTCAGATGCTACCAGGACCATCCCATACTCTTCCCACATCTGCTCTTTGCGTTTTCAGTCTGCTATTTAGGAGAAAGAATAAGAATTTCAGATGTTGTTGGATATTTTCAATAGCCTTCAAAAAAGATCGTACCAGTTTATCCTGCCACGAAAAGGAAATAAGTGCCCAACCTCTGTCACCTCTTATCTCTACAGGAGACGTGCAAGCTTTCTTGTCATTGTGCATTTTGCAAGTTAGAAAATGGGATTGATGATCTCATTACTCTCTTGAGCAGATCATGTGTGCCTTTAAGTACATTTTTTGTTGAAGAAACACCTGGGAAATGTTTTCTGAGCCTTTGTATGTGTAGGGTTCTCATAGTGCATGTCGACATGCATGGCAAACCCGAGAGTTTACCATTGCATCTTTACTAGTGAGAAGAGCTCATGAGGATAGTCTGATTTTGAGTTTTGCACATAGACTAATAGGGTTTCGCATCTCTGAAAACTGGGGGAGTTGCTTTTGTTGATGTCTGTTTGTTTGCTGTTTAGACATAGTTTTGTAAGTGTGTGTGCATTATGTTGTGTGTCTCTCTGTGTGTATTCTGGTGTGTGTATGTGCATTCTAATGCGTTCATGTCCAGGTATGAATGTGTGTGTGTCTCTCTGTGTGTGAGTGTGTGTCTGTGCATGTGTGCATCTAAATTGCCTTGAGAATCTTTTCTTACCGTTTAATTACCGCCTCTAGTTTCGTCCTGAGGCAGACAGTCATGGAACTGTTTATTAGCTCCCTATTCTCTGTGTCTGTCATTTTATATCTTGTCCACATCTCCTTCATTAATACTTGGATTGACACATATATTTCCTATGCAGTTTAAAACTTACTAAAACACTAGAATATTTTTGTTATTTTTGAATGTATTTTATTACTACAATGTTTAAACTGTTTCCTTGTTGAGTACATGTATAATATACTTATAAAAGGTTTTCATTGTCTGTAGCCCAATATAATTTTGGATCAAATAGGCAGACATTACTAAACCCTTTGTCTGTGAAAGTCTCAGCACATTGCTTATATAAACATACCTATGCTAGGAATTAAAAGTGGTGGGGGTGACATGTGTTGAACATTACACATTGCATCAATTATGAGCTTACTTTCAGAACGATTGAATAATTAAACATTAGATAGCCACAAAACTCTTGCAAACAATCATTCTCCACTTCTAACTGCCAGTATCAACACTTATAAATAAATGAGTTTCATGAATCACTAGTCTAGGTAATTGTGGATGAATTGGCTGGAGCAATTGTGTAGAAATAACACCCAATGGAACCGTCATGTATTGTTAGTAAGAACAACATAGAACGTGGCTTGAAATGTCTTGGTGCTCATCAGAAGCATCAGGTAATACAGAGATGAACCCACATATTCTAAGTTCTGGAGGTACAGTCCATTTAATACATGGTGCCTACGGAAAGGCTTCAGCTGCCTAGGTATACTACCTTGGATCATCCCACTAACCCCCAAAATATGGGATACATATTGCGATGCTGCAGCTGCGTCTCCAGCTATTCTTTTAGAGTTGATTGCATCCTAGGCACAAAGCTTCAGTTTTATGGCGTGGTTGTTTAGTTGTTGTTTATTCATTCAACAAACATTCCTTGGGTCCAAATTCAAACCGACATTCTTCTAAACACAGGAAGTGAATAACCTGAGTCCCTTGGGAAGGTTATAATGGTGAGATGTCAGACTTTCTGCTACTGTGACAAAATAACTACTGCAAATAATCTAGGTGAAGAAAGATGTATTCTTGCTCCTGGATTCAAAGGCTTGAATCAGTTGCACATGGACACCCTGGTGAAGATGCACACATCATGGTGAACAGGAAGCAGGGAGACAAGATATCAGTCAAACCTTCAATGACTTTCTTCCTCCTATGTGGTCCTATCCTTTTTGGTCTCCACCATCTCTTCAAGCAGTACTATAAGCTCAAAAGACCAAACCTACAACAGACATCAACCTCTGAGACATAGTTCACATATTAATGACAGCAATTGACAAAGGGCCAGATAAAAGAATATGAACAGGTAAGCTTGAAAAGAAGCCACAGTTAGACAAAGTGTATAGGAAAGTCAGGTATGCTGAGGCTGCTTGGAACTTCTCATTCAGTATGGGAGGAGACACGATTTTTTTTTTTTTACTATTTCTGCCTTAATTTTTCTATTTCTACTCTACTATGGAAAGCTATGCCCAGAGAGAGTTGATAGCAGTACTATCTCCACCTAGAATTCCAGGACAGAGAAGCAAGTCCTGGACCTGATGACCCTGATCCATTTCTTGCTAGTTCTCTCTCTTTCCTGGGTACAAATGAGATGTGATCTCTCAGCTTTCTGCTATGCTGCCATGACTTCTATGGACCTGCATTCCACACCCGTAGACCTGCATTCCACACCTGTAGACCTGCATTCCAAAATAACCTCTACCTTAAGATTTGGTGTTGACTGAGGTTTCTGTCATGCCTGGTCCACAGCCATTCAGTCCCAAAGAAACACACAGAGGCCTACATTAATTATAAACTGGTTGGCCTATTAGCTCAAGCTTTCTTCTCAACTAATTCTTACACCTTACATTAACCCATAATTCTTATCTGTGTTAGCCATGTGGCTTGGTACCTTTATCAGTGAGATATTCTCATCTTGCTTCCTCTGCATCTGGGTGACGACTGCAGACTGAGCCTTTCCTATTCCCAGAATTCGTCTGTTCTGGTTGCCCTGCCTATACTTTCTGCCTAGCTATTGGCCAATCAATGTTTTATTAAACCAATACAAGTGACAGATCTTTACCAGGTACAAGACTATTGTCCCACAGCACTTTGGTCATGGCATTTTAGCACAGCACAGAAAAGCAAGAGATTTTCTAACCAATGGGCTGAGGTCATGTCATAGCTTTAATTGTGTTTCCCTAATGAGCAGTCTTGTTTGGCATCTTTTCACAAGATGGTTGGCCATTTGTCAGTCTTCTTTATCTCTTGTTGGTGTTGAGTTGTGTGGTGCTTTATTCTAGACAGTGATTCCCTTACCAAATAATACAGTTTACATTTGTTCTGCATCTCTAGTTTGTCTTTTGACAATTTCTATTAATTCACAGCCAACTTGATGATCTGATTTGTGAACAAAACATTACATTCTCTAATTATGATTGATTACCTACAATTTATCTCATAGTTTTGCTATATATATTCATATTTATATATACATACATAATACACACACATATATAGAGAGAGAGATAGAGAGAGAGAGAGACAGAGAGACATAGACAGAGAGAGAGAGGGTTTCTCTGTGTAACTGTCCTAGCTGTCCTGGAACTTACTTTGTAGACTAGGCTGGCCTAGAACTCACAGAGATCCACCTGCTTCTGCCTCCTAAATGCTGGGATTAAAGGCATTCATCATCATCACCCAGCCTAGTTTTACTATATTTTATAAAACATACTTAAAATTTTGTTTACTGTATGGTTTTTCAGTAAACTATTCCTTTTTTTTTAATCAATGGGAAATATAACTAAAAATGTGGTTCTTTTATAAATCTATTTTATCAGGTATTGGCTGGTGCTAACAATTATGTGTTTTTTTTTAACTTAACATACAAGATTTTATAATGAGAAACTGTTCTGGGGTGTGTGTGTGTGTGTGTGTGTGTGTTGACTACCTACCCAGTGTTTTCTCTACTACATCTCACCTTAACCTAGAGCCTACTGCTTCACTGACTTGCTGGCCAGGGATTCCCCAGGATTTCTTGTCTCTTCTTCTTCCAGGGCTGGGATACACGCACATCTCCACCTCATTCCCCTTTATAAACCTAGGTGCTGGCAATAGGAACTCAGGCCTTCAGGCTTCAGCAACAAGCACTATACCCACTGAGCCATCTCCCCACCCCTGAAAAAAACTATCTATCTATCTATCTATCTATCTATCTATCTATCTATCTATCTATGGCAGAGCTGTCTCAGGCTGACCTTATATCTTCCATATTCCTGCCTCAGCATCCAGAATGCTGGGAGTACTGGGGTTGCTGGGGTTGCTGGCACATACCATCATACCTGGCTCCAAAAGATTTTAAGTAATATATTTTATTTTTATGGGCATGTTTGTATGTGTGCGTGCATGTATGTACACCACCATATGCATGGAGGAACCTGCCGAGGTCAGAAGAGGCCATCAGATCCCTTGAGACTAGAGTTGTAGGCCATTGTAAGCCACTCTGGAGGTACTGGGACTTGAATCCTGACCTTCTGCAACAATACCAAGCGCTCTTAACTGCTGAGTCATCTCTCTAGGGCTCAGCTTACTTTTCTCAGTACTTTGATGAGCCTTTTTACTGTTTTCTTGAAACATATTGATATGTCCTACCAATATCATATTTTCTATGGTTTATTTTCTTTCTACAATCCCAATTTTCTCTGTAGCCTTACAATTTCATGATGATATATTTTTTGCCAGTGAGTCGTTTTTTAAAAAATATTTATTCATATGTATGAGTTACGGTTTTTTGTTTTATTTTTGCTTATATGTATGTGTACCATGTACCTTTCCGGTGCCTAAGGAGATCAGAAGAAGCAGAGGGCAGAAGAGGGCATCAGAGCCCTTGGGATTGGAATTGCAGATGGTTTTGGGCCAACGTGTAGGTACTGGGAATTGAACCCAGGTCCCCGGCAAGAGCAACAAGTGGTCTAAAATGCTGAGCCATCTCGCCAATCCCTGCCATTATTTCTACAATCCTTCTGCTTATTTTTTAACTATAAGAAATTAAAATTTTATTTTACTTAAATTTTATTTAATTATTTCAGTGGTTACCACTTTGCTCACCCTACTCTCTACCCTTTGCTGGGTTAGGTAACTCTGGGCTGTTTGCTTATCTTTTTATTTGAAAATGCCATTTCACTTCTCTGCATATTTCATAAAACCAAGGATGACTGTAAGCAAGAGTCGGGACAAGGGAAACGAAGGCAGATCAGGTTTTTAATTCTACCCAGCAGTTTTGTGTTTTCACTTGGGGATGATCAGCTGCCTGGTCTTGGGCAGAAAGGCTTTTTGGTTTTGCCTGTGTATTAGTTGCTTTTCTCGTTGCTGTAATAAGAAACATCCAATGATGACAACAACAAAATCAGCTTCAGGGAGAAATGGTTTGCTTTGACTTAGAGTTCAAGGGAAGAAGCCCAAGGAGCCGGTCATTTGTGTCTGTTTCTACTTGCTTCCTCCTTATGCAGCTCAGGTTCCTAAGCCCATCTCAATTAAGCCAATCAAGACACTCCCTCTCAAGCATGACCAGAAACTAAGCCAATCCAGATAACACTCCATTAAGTGTACCAGACACTTATCTCTAGGTGATTCTGGACCTGTCAAGTTGAGAACTAGTGCTAGCCTGTGCTCATCCTCTTCAGCTCCCGGCTTCAGCATAAGCAGGAGGCAAATGAGTGTGTGATGATGGAACTCTTCCCAATGTCCCCAGTGCAGTTCTCTGGTCCAGCTTCATAAGGGTCCCGTGTGTCTTCCCCTCCTTTCCAGCAATTCTAGGTCACGACTGACACTCACAAGGGGCCATTTTGTCACCCCCACAGTGTTCTTTCAAGGCATGTCTTGCAGAGGGTGCCATCCTTCACTTTGGTTTTAAATAAAGATCTGATTCCATCTGATTGGTATATTTCAGCAGAACTCAAAATTTTCAATAGATAACACATTGTATTATTAATACTTGTTTAAAACATTTTGTTATTCCAAGGAATTTGGAAGTAGTGGATCAGCCAGTGTTGGGTCTCCAAAATAGAAATCTTTCTAGAAATTTCAAGGAAGAAAGAACAGGAAACTGCCTGTTCAGAAAGCCATCGGGAAGGTCTACTAGCTCCTTGGCTTTTACTAATAATTAGTGATTAATTGACTGAAGTGGAAATGGGGAGAGAAAATGGAAGAAAGGGGTTCTTAATGCTGAAACAAACATAGAAAGTTTACAAATGAAGAAATAACTTAAAATCAAAGATACCAGGAAGAAATACTAGTCTTTATACAGCAAATCAGAGGGGAAAACAGTTAAGGGCTAGTGTTTCTCTAACTGATGAAAGCAGAATAAGAAAATGTGCGTAAACATTGTGGCTCATTCATTTAATAGTTCATTTTATGCTTCATTTAGGATATCAGGGTATCAGAGTGGACAACAAAAAAATAGTGGATCAGGAGACTGAGCAGGAACAAGGACATAATCTGATGATGAATTGAAAAATAAATTCTTTGTGACAAATATTTGAAAAAATACATTGAGGTCAGCACATGTGAGCTTGTTATTACTCTAGAGTTTGGTAGCTGTGGTAGGGTTATGAGGATACCACTGTCTTATTTTAGAAAGTAACTCTAAAAGCATAAAGATGAAATTAATTCAATTTAGAAAAGCTATTGAGAAGAAGGATAAAAAAATTTCATTTTTAAATCCCCAGACAAGACACTGATTAATCACCATCAACACTGTGACAAGAAAAACTTCAGGGTGGATTCATCCGACAGACTTCTTTGGACAGACACTGAACCTTGAATACATGAAAGAATTATTATGAATAGTTCATCGTCCACATGCAGTGCCATAAAAATGACTTATGGCCTGGCAGCCTGCTCTCTCCAGATGCCCTAGATGGAAAGACGTGGGAGCAGTTGATGGCTTCAAGGATCTATAGTGACACAGGACAGATGCTCTGGAGAAACTTGCCTGTGGTGCATGACCCACTAAGGAAGCAAACTTTGTCTGGAGAGAAGAAACTTGGGCTAACTCTCCTAAGCTCCTCTCCCTATGATCTTAGAAATATGAAACGAGCAGGATGTGGCACCCTCAGAGGCAGGCAGACGCCACAGCAAGCCAGACTCCAGGCTAACTCAGTGTTGTATTTAATGGGGTGAATACGAATGCTAGTACAGGAGATAGAGAGATGGCTCAGCGGTTAGGAGCACTGGCTGCTTCTCCCGAGGACTGGAGTTCAATTCCCAGGACCCACATGGCACTCCTCAACCATTTGTAACTCCAGCCTCAAGGGATCCGCTGCCGTTTGCTGGACTCTGTGAATATCACACATATTGATAGTTTTTTGTATAGACGTTTGCTGCCCATTTACAGCAATGCAATGTAAATGGGAAATTGAATCCATGCCTGAGATGTACAAGATGAGTTAAGCATTGATCTGTGTTGAGTAGGCTCACTTAGGGCTTTACTGAGCCCGAAGTAAGAGGGGCCAGCTGTCTATGAAGACTCTATGCTCTGCAAAAATCATCCCACCTGAATATTTTATTTAGCTGAGATAGTGACAGATTCACGGAATGATGCTTTTTAACTGTTTCACTCAAATGTGATTTTTAAAGTCTCAACTGCAAATTTATCTCTAGTGAAGTACAGTTATTTAGAGAAGGTGAAAAATTGCCAGGACCTTTCTATTAGAACAGCATGTGTCTCAAATCTAGTCGTCCAGTAAATGGGGTTTCTATTTTCTTGACCATTTTTTTCAGTTAAGATAAATATAACTTATATAATGATAACAAAAAAATAAATAATATAACTGTATCTCAGTTAAGATAAAAAATTTGCAGGAATATTTTACTTTTGTGGATTTTAAAACATAATCCCTGAGAAACCGAATTATTGAATGGCAAGTCATCATTAGACATTTCAAGGAATTTGTAGCTGTCATTATGATACAGTGTCACCCACGCACTCCTTGATAAGCACCCGTGTTTCTGTTGTCCATCTCCACCTGAGGAAGCAGTTTAATTCTTAAGAAGAGATTAATTGTGGGGCAGAAAAACCCATCAGAGAGCTGTTAGTCAGCAACGGGGCTACTGGGAAACAATCCTCTCATATTTTCGAGTTGGGTCACTTCCAGGCCCATACTTGGAAGTTGACTGTCACCCTGCTCCAGAGAAAAGGGTTGGGGAGCACATCCGTCAGTGAAGGCTTCTTCAGTCCTGGTCCACAGACACCAGAGGTCTCACGGGAACTGAACTGGGAGGGAAAAGGTTTTGTTCCCAGGAGCAGAGACAGGGTTAGCTCACTCTGCATTCTAACCTCACTTCAGGATTATGGTGCCTTCTTCAATGAAGATGGTGGTGCGGTCACAGTGGGCATCCCAGTAACCACCAGGACCACAACAAAGACAGTTGAACCTGCTTGTGGAAATGGCAGTACTTGATCCGTGAACTGACATGCAAAGTGACATTTTCCCATTTCATTCATACACTGTTTTAAAAATAAATGTTTTGTTTTCATGACTCTCACATTTATTTATACTTGAAGTGACTTAAGTCATTTAAAACTACTAAAAGTTGTTCCTCAAGTCCTGGGTTGCCAAGAAGACATACACGGCTCATGGGATCCTATTCATCTCTGGTGGGTGTTAGTCACCCATGGGGCAGCCTGGGTACTCAACACCTGGGCTGCCAGGAAGACAACCATGGGCCCACCTAGCATCTTGTAGTGCAGGGTAGGTGGGGCTCCTTATGACGAGCAAATGTGTGGTGGAGAAATGGGAGAGAAAGAGGAGCTGAGTGGTTCATGTGCTATGGAGAGAGGCTAAACTGACGAAGTGAAGGCAACAGTGATACCCTCCACCCACTCGCACTGGGGAGAGATGGCCTCACCCCTCACCACTGGCATGGGAGAACTAGCCCTGATGGCATGGGCATAGGGAAACTGACTCTGCCCCTTGCCTGAGAGGGATAGCCCCAGTGCCCTGGATTGATCAACTCAGCTGCCACCCAGGCCCATAGCTAGGTCTTGGGTTGCATACCCTAACTTCTACCCCATCTAGGCTCTGTAGGAGCTCGTTAAGGGACTGGGCCTTTGGAAAGATACCAGCATAATCTACACAATCCAGGCTCTCCATGACCCATGGCTGCTGTGGAATATCCCAGGCAAGTTTCAGTGAGGAGCCTCCTGATGGTGTACCAGAAGCTAGAGGTCTTGAACCAGACCAATGACTTCTTGCAATGAACGTTAGCAAGTATAGCTGATTAAACAAGAGGGTTTACTGTGTGACACACCAAGGCTCCCAATGTCACTAGGACAGATGGAGAAGTGTTGGAGACATGGGAAAGATGGAGGAGTGAAGAGGTTTACTTTTGCTAAATCAAACATTTCCTTTTTATCTTCTTGTGTGTGTGTGTATGTATGAGAGAAAGACTAATAAAATAACTCATCTAGCATGTTCTTCAAATGCTCTTTCACTTAAATGGATGAAACAATATGAATGAGATAGATGAAAAATGGTAAGCATTAATAATTAGCCAGAATTATCAGAGTTCTGCCTGTGTATAGTGACTTCAGCTATATCAAACTCTAAATTTGTCTTATCAAATAATTCAAGAATTCATTGCTAGTGTCAAACTTCTTAGACAAGTTCTAATCATTAACATCTTTTAGCGAACTAAAGCATTAACAGGTCAATACCATAGCATGATTTAACAGGTCACTACCATAACACAAGTTATCAAATCATGATTCTCTTACATGTATACATACCTTCTTACATATCCTTATATATAACTTAGTAGTCACCACAAATCCCTAAAGTAGACAACCGCATTATTACTCCATTTTTCAGGCGAGTACCCGAGGCTTATAGAGGTTTAAGTAAATTGATTAAAATCACAAGCTAATTAATAAGTGGCACAACCAGACTAGACACCAGTTGAATGTGCATCCCAAGCCCAGCTGGGTAGCTTCCTTCTGGTTTATAAGGCATGGTGTCATGCTGATGTAGCGAAATCAGAAATTGCTTGGTTCCAGTGATTGACAAACACAGTTAACTCAAAAAAAAAATCCTTAACCTGCCAAAACTCCCACCCAAGGCATACTGAAATGATGCCGGGAGGCCAAGGACATTATTTTGACAAATGAGGAATGTACATTGTCACCCTTGGGCAAGGAAGCATGCTTTCTGAACAAAGTTTTCCAATCCACCAGTATTTTGTAAATCTCAAACTTTTGTATCCCAAGACTGAAATAAAATCCCAGCAAGGGCATTAAGGACTCAGATGGGCACTAAGGCAACAAATCACAACCAACTCATGTATTGTGCTAATTCACCACAGGCCATAAGCCCAGAGTGGAAAATCCCCACTAGACTCTACACTTTGTGATAAAAATGTTGTCTAAAATGTTTCCGGATCAGAAGGTAGTTCTTGCCAAATACTAATTTCTTCGGATGTTGGTGCTAATGACTACTGTTTGCTGAGCGCTGGGCTTCTTGTTGAGCCTTTTGTGAACACCAAGTCCATGAACAGAGGATTGCTTAGGGAGGTTAAGACTTTGTCCAAAGTCAAAGTTG
Organism: Microtus oregoni; assembly: GCF_018167655.1. Lineage (NCBI taxonomy): Eukaryota > Metazoa > Chordata > Mammalia > Rodentia > Cricetidae > Microtus > Microtus oregoni. Next base: position 15,822,787 of record NW_024543096.1, read on the forward strand.
AGTGGTAGATGGCACAGCCAGACTATGGGACTCCAAAGCTGAAGGCTGCGGTGTAATGGTTCCCATGACTGATAGGGAAAGAGGACCAGAAGAAGGAAAGGAGAGAAGCCAGAAGGAGGAGGAGGGTTGGCTGCTCCCTCTTGCCTGTTCTCATGGAGAGTGTTCTCTCAAGAACTGCTCTTCTGTTGACAGGAATTCGGCCACCTTTCATTTCTCCTGTGGATGCCATCCTAATTCCTTGTTCTTTCCCTGCGGTCTAGCTGTCCATTCTGTCCTCACCCACTCTCTCACCAGCCCCTTGGTTTACACACTCCCTTATTTTCTCATGTAGCCTGCCATCTAAATCCCCATTCCTGGGTGGGTCCAGGCATGACTGAACTAAACAGAAATGGCTCTTGGAACTGCAAGAGCTCCCGCGAGCCCAGTGGTGTTCCCTGTGACTTAGCATGAGAGTGTTCTCGACCTAGGGCACTCCATCTCTCCCCCGAGTCTCACTGCACATCTTTGCTGCTTTTGTCACCTCCCTCACTTGTCATTCTGTCCCAGGAGAAGGCCTCCCACTACCTTTCAATTACATCTAAGCTGAACTCCACCCCTCCACCCATGAGAAGAGACTGGCAGAAAGGGAGGGATCTAGGGAAATGTGGCGTTTGAGAAGCTCATGGAAGCAGCTCATTCAAAGGAAAAAAAGGCCACACTGTTAAGGGCTGCTAAGGGGTCAACATAACAATCGAAACCCAACTATTGGATTTCCCATTAGCTTCAGCAGGTACGTTTACTCAAGCAAATTCAGTACAAGTCCTGTACCGTGAAGGAAGACAGGCGTGTGTTAAAGGAAAAGTGCCGGAAGACACAAGGGAAACTGAGTCTACGGAGCACCATGGTCAGCAGCTCTTAGGCCTCCCTCTCACCGCTTGCCTTGTGGGGCTTCCTTTCTTGGCTCTGCTCCCAATGCATGTGGTTTACCAAAGTCCATGGGAAGAACTACAGTGCCTTCAAGATACCCTATGGAGTAGACAGTAGAGAAGTTGCAGAGGCTAAAGATGAATGTACGACTAAGCAGAAATATGTTTCCCTTTTCAAGATGGAAATGATTTGCATACTGGTAAAGATCAGGCAGTTCTCTAGCAAACTTGAAGGCACATAGTATGTGTGCCATGTAAGAAGAGGAGCCCACGGAGGTCATACGAGGGCATCAGATCCTGTGGAATGGAGTTAAAGAAGGTCGTGAACTACCATGTAGGTGCTGGATGCTGAACCCAGGTCCTCAGCAAGAGCAGCAAGTGCTTTCTATTGCCGAGCCAGCTCTCCAGGCCCTGGAGCTCTTGCTTTTATGAAAAAAAAAAGTTCAGCATAAACAATAGACACTAGATAAGTAATAACTAATAATTATATAGACTATATCTTATAGAGCATTTTGTTTGTTTGTTTTTGTTTTTTGAGACAGGGTTTCTTTGTAGCTTTGGAACCTGTCCTGGAACTAGCTCTTGTAGACCAGGCTAGCCTTGAACTCACAGAGATCCGCCTTCTTCTTCCTTGAGTGCTAGGATTAAAGGCATGTGTCACCATTGCCTGGATTCTTATAGAATAATTTAATAGGACACAAAGCCATGAAGTATCTGGCTTTCTGGAAGCATAGTGCGAGAGTTGTTCATGGCTTCAAGAAGAGACGGAAGGAGGTGCTAGGTTAAAAGAGGGGTGTGAAAGATCACTCAGGCAGAGGGGAACAACTGTGCAAAGGGGGCGTGTGAGAGTACGGTCCCCGAGCAGAACCAAGGAAATATAGCGTGCCCTATGCCAAGAGAGAGCTGTGGGAAGAGACTGAGGGAAAACTGGGATGGCTGCAGGCAAGGGGGTCACAGAGAAGTTGGAAATAAGGAAGAGAGGGCTAATTGCTTCAGGAGTCTCCTGGAGAAGTCAGAAGGAAATGGGACTCTTTAGGCAGTTCACAGGGATGCCCCAGAGCTGTTGTCCCCGCGTCCAAACTGGAAGTAATCTCTTTTGTCTGTTTGTTGGTCTAGGCTCCAGCCTTCCTGATACTTCCTTCCCCTCTCCCCCTTCAGCTCTTCACTTAGCGCTCTCTTTCCTGGTCAGGAGGCTAACCTCTGCTTGAGATGTCTGCTTTAGAAAGTGATAGCCCCGGGGAAAAGGCCACCTAGGCTCCTAGCAGTGCTCACCTGCTCCATGACATTGTCCCAAATACTGTCTTAACAGTTTTCAGATCTCTTTTCTCCCTCTGACCCAAAGACACTGCCCTACTTCAATTTTCTCTTCCTCATTTGGCCATTGCTACAGCTTTCCAACCCTCTTCCTGCCCGTCACCCATGGAGGATACATTTAACAAGTGCCTCTAATATCCAAGTGTACAGATGTGATTCTTCTCCGGGAGGGAAAAGAGAAACCCTTGACACTTGCCCCACTGTCTGCAGAGAAGAGTGGACTCCTCTGCGTAGCCTCCATGCCTCTTGGCATAAGAAACCTTTCACTATTACCTCTTGCTTTGCTATAGCGGGCTTATTTCTGGGCTGTTTGCAATCCCTCCTACTCATGTACAGACAGGTTGTAAATCCCCTTCTCACTATCTCCAGGACGTCATTCCAACTTAGTAGAGGTTTGAATCAGAAGGCAGACTATTAGTGAATCAAGCCTCACACCTGAATTGTAATTGCAAAACCAGAAAACATCAGACCCCTTTGCAGTCGCCTATTGCAATCTGATTCATTTAACTTTTTATTATATATAATCTTCTCCGTGTTGTCCAAAATAGCCAGCCACGAAGTAGCTTGTAAAGATCACACAAAGTTTCAGAGGATAATTGTGGGGGTGAATAAAAGTTGTAATTTCAGTCCTACAATCAAGACAACCCTAGGTAAACTGGGGTTGTTATACATGTGTGGAGCCATGTGAATTAATAGTGTTCTCTCTCTCTCTCTCTCTCTCTCTCTCTCTCTCCCTCTCTCTCTCTGTGTGTGTGTGTGTGTGTTCTGTGTATGTGTGTTCAAGTGAGTCTGCCTTTTTCTATGAAGGTTAAGGGGTGCACAAGGCACATGCTTTAATCACTGACTGAACTGAGATCTTCTCCCATTAACTAACTTTAAAAAAAAACCCCAGTAAGTTCCTCAGTTACGTTAGATCCTTTTCTCATTTCTCTGACCAATAAGCAACATAGAAGAAATGTGGAGTTATTCAGGCTCACAGATTGAGAGGATATAGTTCACCATGATGGAGAAGGATAGCAATGGAAAACTACTGCTTCCATTATATCCAGTCACCTCCTTTTCCTACTTTGGTTCATTCTAGGCCTTTACCTCACGTTTAGAATGGGTCTTCCCTCTTCAGTTAACTAATTATCTCTGCACACTGTGATTCAGCTCTGAGGAGAAAGGCTTCCCCACCTGAAATGTTATAGCCCTGAGAGAAAGGGTTTCCCCAATGGAGGTATTGCAGCTCTAAGGAAAAAGGCTTCCCCAATGGAGGTGGTACACCTCTAAGGAGAAAGGCTTCCCTGATGGAAGTGTTACAGCTCTGAAGGATTTCCCAATGCAAGTGTTACAGCTTTGAATACCACAGGGTCACACCACATAACAAACCTCACACAAGAGATTTATTGGGAGAAGTTACAGAAGTGTGTTTGCACCGTGTGAAGAGGTGTCACTTTGATTGGCTTAATAAAGAGCTGAATGGGCCGGGCCGTGGTGGCGCACGCCTTTAATCCCAGCACTCGGGAGGCAGAGGCAGGCGGATCTCTGTGAGTTCGAGACCAGCCTGGTCTACAACAGCTAGTTCCAGGACAGGCTCCAAAACCACAGAGAAACCCTGTCTCGAAAAACCAAAAAAAACCAAAAAAAAAAAAAAAAAAAAAAAGAGCTGAATGATCAATAGGCAGGAGAGACAGGCAGGATTTCCAGGGGATAAGAGGAGGGGAGTAGGAATCTAGGCGCATGGATTACACCAGAGAGATGCTAGTGAGATTCTGAAGAAATTGGACATATGGTACAGAGAAGAGGTAACCGAACCACATGGCAGAATATAGATTAATAGAAACAGGTTAATTTGTGTTATAAGAGCTAGTTAGGGACAAGCCAAAGCTAAAAGTCAAATTTTCATAATAATAAAAAGTCTCCATGTTGTTATTTGGGGGCTGGTGATCCAAAGATAGTTTGCCAAGAAAGCATGCTACAGGAAGAGACACAAGAGGGTAATTTCCTCTCCTCCAGAGAGAAGCAGCAGGGAACTGAGTAGGAGACAGGCTTATATACGGTTCCTTGGCTGTGGACTTTCCCAGGGTGGAAATTTCCAGGGTGCAGAATTGGTGGGATTTCAAACCAAACCCAGAGACTGGTGAAATTTGAAACTCAGGAATTGGTGGGGTTTGTGGCTCCAGGCTTGGTGGGGTTTGGTAGGTTTTCAAACCCAGGAGCGGGCTTGGGCCTTTTACTCTACACAAACCCTAAGAGGCATTCCTAGGAGTGTCTTTGCTAGGTGATTCTAAGTTCAGCCAAGGGCCAGTGAGATGACTCATCAGGTAATGGCACTTGTTGCCAAGTCTGATGATCTGGATTTGCTCTCCAAGGCCCACATGGTGGAAGGAGAGAACCAAAATCAGCAAACTGTCTTCTGACTTCCATATGGTGCACACACAACCAAACACGCATGCACACACACACACACACACACACACACACACACACACACACAAATAAAATGAGATAAAATGCTTTTAAAATTCAGCTATGTTGGCAATGAAGCTTAACCACCACAACAATATACAGTGGTTGATATTAGTCCCATGACTGTGTCTTATATTCCAAGAAATACTAACAGCCCTGCTTCTTTGTACAACTTCTAAAATAAATATTTTGTAAGATATATTCTAGAGTAGCTAAGTGGAGATTTGCTATGTGAGAATAAGCATCCATAGATCAGTTATGTGTTGCAGAAATTTTAAAAAATTGTAATTTTGGCTGAAGAATGAGAGAATTTAGAGTTTAGGATCCTAAGAGTTTTTTATTCATGGAAACATTTACACATTTTCCAGTTTTCAAAATTAAACTCACTGCTATGGTCTCTTAGCATGTTACATTTTCGTGCCATGATACCTAGACATAAAGAAGCTGATGATTGGCTAGCCTTTTACAGGAAGACTGACCCTCATCAACTGAATAAACATCCAAAGGACTTAAGATATTGGTACAGTGGCATTTTCTTACCCACTACTGCAATAATCAACTGTCCATTCCTTTCTCTCTTGGTTGGCATAAAATTCGGAAGATGTATCAGCACCAATCTCCTAAATTCAAGTAGCTTGAACAGTGCCCAAGTTAAAAGATTTGAAAACATCAGTAAGAACGATAAAAGAAAAATCTCATTTGCTCTGATTTGGTTTTTGATGCTCCTGGGGGAAGTGGAAACTCGAAGAGGTGGAACTTAGTGGGAGATTTTAGGACATATGAGAAACATCTTTAAAGGTGGTGGCAGGTCATGGTTCATTGTCTTACATGTCATAAAGATGATTTTGTCCTGCCACACACGTATGCTATGATATTGCTGCTTTGCAGTGGGGCAACGGTAACATTGTTATGATATCCAAGACTGTAAGCCAAACCAGTATGTTTCCTCTGCAAGGTGATCATCCCATCATTTGCTCCAGTCCTGGAGAGCTTGTTATGCTTGCAGACTTCTTCTAACTCAATTCATTTGCTTCTGGGGACCTTGATGATGGAGAGTCGCTTGTGGTGCTCCGGGTTTCACAGGACATGGGGACATCAGGTGCAAAGGTTTCGCATAGAATGTCTCGACAGAGCAGAGGTTTCCCAAGAGAGCTCCAAGACCCAAGAAATTTCCTTGATTCCCATTCTTAGTATAACATGTTTACTTTTTGTATTTTTATATTTGTGGTGACTTTATACTTTTTATCTATCTATCATCTATCTATCTATCTATCTATCTATCTATCTATCTATCTATCTATCTATCATCGGTAAAATGACTCTCCAAATTGCCTAAGTTTATAGTGGTCCTATGAAGCAGGAAACTGTCCCTGTCCAGGGTCCACTAATTCCCTGAAAAGTTGATTTTACAGCCTGCTAACAAAAGCCTCGTCTGAGATCTGTATGGGAACAGCCAATAAACTGACTAGAATCATCTGCCACTATTTCTTTGTCTCTGTGTTGAAGCTTATCAGTTCCCCAGGCATTATCAACAGTCATGCTGAAGTTCTTTGTTGTCCAGTGTTTATCTCCTGCCTCTCTCTCTGCAGGCCTCCAGATTAGGGAGCTTCCCTTTAAAGGGATAGACCACTGACTAAGAAAATTAAGGACGTACCACTTAGAGGGCACTGGGTATGCATTGCGGGGTCAACGCATTTTGACATTTTAGTTATTTAAGAAGAGAAAAAAAAGAATAAGAGCAGGCAGAGCTTAAGCAGGAAAAACCCTGTACATTGACTGTAAAGATCTTGATGGTTTGCAGACAGTTTTTCAGTCCTTCCTCCTGAAAACAGAGGCATTTTCCAAAATCTCTATTCTGTGCTCTAATTTGGATTTGTAAGTTTCTTTTCTTTCTTTCTTTCTTTCTTTCTTTCTTTCTTTCTTTCTTTCTTTTTTGTTAATTTTACCTTACCAATTGCCTTTTTGGTTTTGTAAAACATTTCCAATTCCTTTCTAGATAAAGTCTCAGTGGTTGCATTAATACAATAACTGGTCTTGATCCAAATTTGCACCAACCTTTTTAACACACACCAAGTCTTTCCAATGTGTCCCCATTTTACAAGAGCATGTTCTGGAATATGATAAGCAAAGCTGTCTTGGAAACATTTCTGGACAAATTAAAAGCAGGAAATACCAGAGATTTCGTGTTCTGAACTCTCATGAGATTTATTGCCCAATTTAGCAGTTTCAGCATGAGCCTGGGATATGCATCTGAACATTTTGGTGTGAATTCCAAGTAGACTAACTTGGAGGGCTTGGGGATTTCATCCATCACTTAGCATTTCTCTGATTAGGGGTCAGATGTCACCATTTATCACAAAGACACAAGAAGTGGTATGTTGAACCGAAGTTGCCTCCTTGGGCTCCTCTGTAGAACTAATAGTATAAAATGAACAAAGCAATAAACAAATCAGATTGTTCTAAGTCTACAGAGATCTAGATTTGTCTCAAAATTGAATTTTATCTTTTCAGGTACTTTTAGAATGGCTTGTATGTACCATTCTTAATCTGATGTGACATTCTGGATCACCTTGCTCTGCTCAGTGACAAATTTTGGGGTATGTAAAACCTGAAACTGTATCTGGTCCCTAGAGTTTGTTGATCCCAAAACAACTGCTACCCGCCCTGGTTTTGTTAAGAAAATAAAGTAGACAATTATATTACATGGAGCACATGGCTAATGATCTAAATGCAATCCCTTCTTTCTCTTGGTATTTTGATTTCGGACAGAAATGTTTTTCTAATTCTTTTACTCAAAAAAACTTTTATTGACTCCCTCACCAGTTATGCCAGAGGCTTTATTGAATGCACATCAATTTGGGATAAATACTTCCACGTATTAAAGCATAAAGAAAGATAATCATTGGATTTTTAATCATAATAAATGTACTTACTTAGAGGACTGAATTTTTAATTTCCCAGAATTATGGCTTCCCTACATTTTGATATTAAAAAAATCTTTATGAAATGTTAATAGTTGTAAATATGGATTTAGAAAACTGATTTAACTTAGCAAAATAAAAAACCTTTTCCATCTTAAAATGTCTATGTGACTTGCTTATCTAGGAATAATTGCCCTACACAATCCCATCTATACTCCCAGGAAACAATTTGCGCAGTGCCTAGATGCTTGTGCATCCATGTATGTTGCTGCTAATGTGATATTTTACAGCCATATTTGCCCTACTGTCCACCGCCAAGGGGGATTCTCAGAACAGAGACTGGCTTTCTTTCTAGTTAGTTTTTTTGTCTCCTTTATCTAAATCAGTAGTTACATATCATAAGTACATGATAGACATGACTGATGAACGATTAAATGATGTCAATCAATAGCTTGTTTTCATTCATTTCTTCAGTGATTTATGCAGGCAATCTTAAGGGCCTTTTATGAAATAGCTTTGTTAGGGGCCCTCATTGCTGCACAATTGTTGCCTATAATACAATTGGGGAAACTATTACACACACACACACACACACACACACCCCACATAAGAAATGTTTTGTAATCAACACTCAAATTGGTCATAGACCTAGGCAACATGAAATGTAAATATCAATGCATAATACAGCTACCAATACTATGGAAGTGATAAAGTGACCATTTTTACAAAGAGGCTGTTCAAGTGCGCATTGGCTACCAGTTTTAACACGGGTGTAGGAATAAATAAGGATCTGATGAACTCCCTTTGCTATACAGCCAGGGGCACACAGAGTCAAGATTCCTGTTCTCCCCGAGCCATTTCCTCCATCCATTTCTCAACCTCTTGACTCATTGTCTGCTTATCGCCTGCTCCATCCTTCATACGTGACACTCACAACGGCTTCGCTGCCTCTGATCTTTCAGATTTTCTTCCCCGAGTGTAATTGATACTTGCTGGTTGATTTTACAGCCTCTGTAAAGGCCTGGGGTAAATAACCGACTTGGCATTCTCTAGTCCGATCCTTTTATTTTATTGACAAGAAATCAGAGACCCAAGCTGGCTACAACTCAGCAACTCACCTGATACTCTCAGCTGTCCTTAAGGTTGTACCTTGGAGTTTTCCAGCTCTCCTACTCTGTGTGCCCATTTGTAATCAAGCGCAACGTGCAGCCCCGAGCTAAGATTTGTGGCCTTGGAAGCGTGGGTCAGCACTGTGCTCACCACTGAAGGGCAGTACGTGTGTAGTGGCTTGCCTGAGTATGGGTTCTTCTGGGTTTTATGGTTACAACTCCCTTTTTGTTTAAAACGTGGAAATGAGAGAAGTACACCATGAACACACACCAAGCCTGACTCAGACACAGCAGACTTTTGGGAACCTCTGACATATGCTGGGTCTCAGTAGGCTCAATGGTAGATTTCGGAAAGAGACAATCACAGAGGTTTCTTCCAGCTTCTGGATTCTAGAACGATCTGCCATAAGAATTATGCTAACTTTTTAAAAGTTTACCCAGAGCTATTTACTTAATTTTTGGAACTTCAGACTGTACACAAATCAGTAAAAATTTAAGCAAGCTTGTTTACACAGCTTCATTCTCTTCCATCCATACACTTACACTGGCACGTCCAACTGCCAACATGATAGACATGGTTTCTCCTTTATGTGAGTTTCTTCCAGGGTATCATTCAGGCTAGCTTCCACAAGTTCTTGAGTTGGGGGCAGGAGATAGAGGGATACACAAAGGTATCTTTCAATCTTCCTAATATACGATTATTATATGGAAAGTGACATGTAAGAATTGTTTATAGAATTATTTGCAAGTAAATAATCAGCTTCATTCTCATTTGCAATAAAGTAGGGAAAGCCACAAGTCATTTTCATTCCTATGGAAGCCTTTAGGATGACTTTTAAAATCTACTTCCAAGCAGCATTTAAATATGATTTTGTTTAATTTAAGCCAATTTGTACTCCGTGCATATTTACTGAGATGGGACAGAAATCCCAGCCTTCCATTGTTTTGCTTTCGGTTTTGGATGGAATCTTAGCAGTTTAATGAACTTCAATATTTATATTTAGTTAAAGCTTTGCTATCATGTCTAACCAGATGAGACAGCCATGGGAAGATAAATTGATAATTTATTCCTCTTGCACTGGGGAAGCGGTTCTTGTATTTACCATATGCTGAGGATAGCATTTCCCTGCCCAGCTTCCTAGTGCTTGTGTACAGTTTTTATGGTGGAGTGTGACTTTCAAATTAAAAATGATTTGTTGCATGAATATTGACTAGGAAATAGATCTTGAGAGACAACAGCACAGAAGAAGTAATGAGATTTTTCATCCCCTTAGCCCTGGGCTATTCAATAAAGGTCCCTTCTTAAAGCTAAGAGGAAGAAAGGGAGTCTCAAGCTGAATGGCAGATGTTAAGTCAGGAAATGGGAAACTCCGCCTTCCCCAGAGCTTCCAGACGGCTCTCTGACCTCTGTGGCCTTGTTGAAAGGCTTTTCTCTGAACTGAATGGCAACACGGAGGCTGTGGGTGAGTCTGCAAATCCGAGAATGTGGCATGAATGGGAAGCCATGACCCTTGCCCCAGGTGGTAGTTCAGTCCTGGGTTAGGATGAGGTGTGGGATTGCACTTCCAGATTGCTGCCCTGGGGGTTGGGGGTGGGCTTCAGTGCTGGGTGGTCTTGAAGGGTCTGAGTTCCTCCACCATGTGAACAGCTAAGAAATCTAGTCTCTACTGACCCTGGTTTCTGCTCTGCCACAGTGATTCTATTCCCCTTTAGTGCATTCAAACTGGCATCCGAGAGTTGGGTATTTTAGAACCCAGATGTCTCCTGGAGTTAGTGTGGCCATGTAGGCACAGATAAACACTGAGCCCGCCTAGAAACCCTCCCACCTCACGTTTCAGGGCACCGACACAGAGGCATGCCTAACAACACAGAGTCCCTGTAGAAGGCACATGATGGGCACAAGTACAGAAAGCGCTATACTGAGAAGTCTTTTAAAGCAAGGATGCGTAATCTTGGTTTTTAAGCCTTGCAAAGATCAACAGAATGCCTAATCTTTTAGTAAGAAGTTTAACAAATCATGTGTGTGCATTTGTGTGTGCTTGCATGCGTGTGAGCACGTGTGCATGTGTGCGTTAAAAGATGCCAATTAATACGTTCAAGCAGCTCTGCTCATTTTGAGTCTCTCTTCCATCTCCCACCTCCCTCTCTTCCTCTCGTTTTCCACTTTGAATTATCTTTCCTTCTCACATCGTTGGTTGCCCACTCTTCCACCCATTTGCTATCTGCTCTTCCATAGTTTCCTCTGCCTGTCCTTGTGTGTCACCTACTGCCAAAGAGTTGAAAATATTATTTATCACATTAGGGCAGGTTTTCATTGATGATCACTGTCAGTTGTCTGACAATCAGACACAAGGAAACTACACAAGCAGTTTCTACAAGAACAAGAGAACATAAGAACATAGGAACAGCTAAAGGGCCTGCAGGAAGAAGACGACACAGACGCTTCAAGGAGATCTCAAGAATGAGGGAAAACAAGACAGATTTAATGTCCAGGCTGTGCTTTGGGTGTCAGAACAGAAATGAGTAGTTTATTGGTAGTGACTGTCTAGACCAATCGCACTGGCTAGGCCTTCAGCTATTGGGGAGCAGGGGTCATAAGATGTAACCAAAAATTGGCATTGATTCAGTTCTGTTCATTTCAGAGAGTAGATGCTGTCTCACCTCACCCCGAAAGAAATAGGGTGTACCACAAAAAGCCATCCTTGACCATTGAGTAGAGATCTTTATTGCAATGGTTGTCACATGTGTTCCCTTCTAGGGTAATAACTACTATTCCCACCCCCATCATTGATGGACTAGAAGAGGGGGGCAGGAGTTCAGGAAGCTAAAGTAGTGATGTAGTAGCCAAGGGCATGAAAGATGCTGTGGCAGAGGCTCTTCTGAGTTCATAGTACGATTCACTGTGATGACCAGTCTTGAGTGTGGCCAAGGTTGTAGGTAGGAAGAGCAAAGGAGAGGTAAAAAATCACTAAGCATCAGTGACTCAAGAAGCTTGGAGTGAAGGTGTCAGAATTTGTGCAAATAGATTCACAAAAGCAAAAAATTCATGCCGTCTAGGAAGTTGCACAATCAAAGTTAGAAATTTCCCAGTCCAACTTCTGCTCACACACAATGGTGGCATTCATAATCAAATATAAACTCATTTTCTTTGTAGGTTGGAAGTCAGTTCAGTGCACCTCCCTTGTGAGGAACTGATGTGCTGAGGTGAGGGCGGTATGAGGTCTTCTGATGTAGATGGTGTTTGTGAGCCTGGACTGAGTTTGTGAAACTCCATCAAACTTTACACATCTGTAGCCTATCGTCTACCTAAAGAAAAAAGAGGCTTACTTACTAAGTTATGTACACTTTTTAATATTCCTGACTTAGAATAAGATTAGGAGAATGGATCAGGTCCACTACCCTGTGTATAGATAAAATACTACAAGGTCCTTGTGCCTCATCACCTAAGCATGGTTTGTTCCACATGAATATCAAGATGGGAATTCTCTTGTGGATTGCATTCAGTTTGTTAATCTACTTAGAGTGGATTGCCCTCTCAACCATGTCTTTTGATTCATGAATTACAACTGTCTTTTCATTGATTTATGTCTCCATGGGTGCCTTTTAACAATTTATGTTATGCGTATGTTTTGTTAAATTTATTCTTAAATATTGTATTCCTCTAGATATCCTTATAAATGAAGGGTTTACTTTTTAAAACATCTATCTATCCATCCATCCATCTTTCTCTCTCTCTCTTTCTTTCTTTCTATCCATCTATCTATTTCTCTATTTATTCATGTGTGGTGGTGTGTGTACTACATACCCTGTGTGAAGATCAGAGGAGAACTTGTAGGAGTTGGTTCTTCCTTCCTACCTTTGGGTCTTGGAATTAAACTCAGGTCATCAGACTTGGCTTCCTGGGACACACTGTCTTATGAGGCCAAGCGGTCAAAAGAGTTCAGAAGGATTATTTCATTGTCTGCTACCAATCTGGACTGAGTACAAGCATATGGCTAATGAGGCCGAATTCTGCCTTCTCAATTCATAGACAAAGATGCTGAGGCCCTGGCTCATCTGGCAAGTCTCTAGACAGGAATCCTGTTCTGCTTGTGCTCTGGAGGGAATGATACAGGTCATATTATGGCCTTGTTGCTCTGACTATTTTACCAGAAAGATCCATCACTGCTACGCTCAGTTGACACTTGGAAGTGATCATGGACAGGTCTACCTGCCAGGGTGTGCTCCATCCATGTCATCTCTTACTGAGGAATTTGTTAATATTCTTGCATGACCTTCCACACATTTACTTTGCAGTCTTTTATTAAAATTCCCACACTATGTTTGGCAGCATCTACCTAGATCACTTAAAAAAAATGAAGGTAGAGTTCTCTCCTTGTTCCTGAGTATTTTGTTTGCAATCAAGAGAATTTACTAATATAAAGAACTATGATTTAGCAACACAAAAATCAATGTTCCAGATTTGCCTTATCTGATCACATATTATTAACACAGACCTAAGAACATTTTGGTCATTTTCATGTGGATAAATGAAAACCAAACCTTGAAGAAGGAAAATAAAATTGAAGTTTATAATTGGAGAATTTTAAAGCTCTTTCTAAAGCATATTCCAAAGTTCAAAACAAGAATTATTCCTGGTATATTTAAGATTTTTATGTTAATCACCCATAATTTGCAACATATGTAAAAGGTTTTTAGTTTATAAGAAAAATGGTCACCAAAATCTTTGCGGCATTTTTTTTTTCTTTTCAGTGTTTGAGCTACAGTTTTTATTTGAAGGCTTCTTCATTCGCACGCAAGCCCTGCCTGCCTGTGCTCTCTCAGAGGCCCTTTGCCATGGACATGTAATGACAGTGTTAGTATATCTTCCCGTTATTGCACAAACTCTATGTCTTCAGTGCCGTTAGTAGGATTCTGGGAATTCACAGTAGGTTAACAGTGGTGATCTCTCTCTATTTAGAATTCCTTTCTCTTAATGAAAGGAGTCTGAACCCTTGAACCCTGTCAGGGACTTAGGCATGTTCCTTGTGCCTGATTTTCATCCTCAGAAAATAGAGGTCAGATACATGTCACGAATAAAAGAGGGGGGGGGGGTCAGATTAGAGCAGCTAAAGGCTTTGCACACCCAAAGATGACATTAGCGTGTTGACCAAAGTGTCTGGGACCTGCGAAAGCATTTGGTGAATGAGCAAATGAAGGAATGAATATGTCATGAATAAAAATGGAGGCAAATACTCAGGAAGCAATTATATGTGTGATAAAACATCTCACTATCCACAATTCTACCTGAACTAAATGGAGATGTCATAACACGGATGTGTGCTTTCTTTTCCAACCTGGTCCCTTTCCATGTTTAGGACGTGACAATCTGGTGATGTAATATTTGCAGAGTAATGACATTTAGAACTAATTGGGTGTCCTCGTGATCTTTCAGAAGGATATTTCGACAATGACCACTGTAACTGAGGATCACGCCCCTGCACCTCATGGTAACTTTGTGCCCTCCCTCACACATTATGAAAAACCTAAAACAGCATTCAAGATGAACTCGAGTTTCTGTAAGTATGTAAGTATGACCATAGTGTGTTCAAAAACTTGAATATGTATGATGTAAAATGATCTTCACTTTATCTAGCTGGACCTGACTCCTGGGTACAGGTGCTGCTTCTATTACATGGAGATGAGGGGGCTCCAGGCCTTGGCTGGGAATCATCCTTCCAGGGGATTTCCTAAGATTTCCAGCAACTGACACGGTGCCCAGATTTGGAGGCAAGGATGCTGCTAATCTTATTCCAGCCAGTACCACAGGGTGTCATGGAGATGTTGCTCATTGCTGTGTCCATGGCTTTGTCAGGCCAGGTGTTTCTCTATGGCAGGAGTAGGGGGCTTTTCGGTGAGGTTCCCTGAATTCTCATTTTCCTGGGCATGAATGCTGCTTCCTCTCATGTCTGGTATCCTTGTTAGGATGTACCTCCCCAGACTCACCCTTTCTTCCGTCTGCCATTTTCTCACCTCAAAGAGAAAGACAGTTTCTCATGAGGAAAGTCCTCTATCTTTACGTTTTTTCTGAGACTTCAGAAAGAAGATTTTTAGAAAATAGATGCAAGAAATACTTGTGGGGTCAGCACCTTCAGGGTCTGCTATGGTACTGCTGTTTTCTCAGGCTGGTGCCCAGCTTAAAACAGCGGAAGGAGAAACAGGTTTAAAAGATGAAATAAAACAAATAAACAACACTCCCAGGAGCACTTTTATTTTTAGATGTCTCTAAACACTATGTGAGATAGTATACACAATGAGACTGAGAACACAGAGTGAGTAGAGCTGAGGTACAGCGTGAGCTGAGGTACTGTGTGAGCTGTGAGCTGAGGTACAGCGTGGGCTGAGGTACAGCGTGGGCTGAGGTACAGCAGGAGCTGAGGTTGTGTGGGCTGAGGTACTGCGTGGGCTGAGGTACTGCGTGGGCTGAGGTACAGCGTGGGCTGAGGTACAGCGTGGGCTGAGTTACAGCAGGAGCTGAGGTTGTGTGGGCTGAGGTACGGCGTGGGCTGAGGTACTGCGTGGGCTGAGGTACAGCGTGGGCTGAGGTACAGCGTGAGCTGAGGTTGTGTGAGCTGAGGTACAGCGTGGGCTGAGGTACAGCGTGGGCTGAGGTACAGCGTGGGCTGAGTTACAGCAGGAGCTGAGGTTGTGTGGGCTGAGGTACGGCGTGGGCTGAGGTACTGCGTGGGCTGAGGTACAGCGTGGGCTGAGGTACAGCGTGAGCTGAGGTTGTGTGAGCTGAGGTACTGCGTGGGCTGAGGTACAGCGTGGGCTGAGGTACTGTGTGGGCTGAGGTACAGCGTGGGCTGAGGTACTGCGTGGGCTGAGGTGTGAGCTGAGGTACAGTGTGAGCTGAGGTACAGTGTGAGCTGAGATTGTGTGAGCTGAGGTTGTGTGAGCTGAGATTGTGTGAGCTGAGTTGTGTGAGCTGAGGTTGTGTGAGCTGAGGTACAGTATGAGCTGAAATTGTGTGAGCTGAGGTTGTGTGAGCTGAGGTACAGCGTGAGCTGAGGTACTGTGTGAGCTGAGGTACTGTGTGAGCTGAGATTGTGTGAGCTGAGGTTGTGTGAGCTGAGGTACTGTGTGAGCTGAGGTTGTGTGAGCTGAGGTTGTGTGAGCTGAGGTTGTGTGAGCTGAGGTTGTGTGAGCTGAGGTACTGTGTGAGCTGAGGTACAGCGTGAGCTGAGGTACTGTGTGAGCTGAGGTACTGTGTAAGCTGAGGTTGTGTGAGCTGAGGTTGTGTGAGCTGAGGTACTGTTGAGCTGAGGAACAGTGTGAGTTGAGGTACTGGGTGCTTTCTGTGCTCATATACTTGCTTGGTACTTCATATATTCTAACTTCACTTTATCATCGTAAGACTGTGAGTAAATATGCTTATTCTTGTTCCATAACTGGAAACTGATAGTTAGAAAGATAATATTTGTTCAATATTAAATCTGGTCAGCCCTTTTAAAATGAAAAATTTCATACTCTCCTGTGTTTACTTTGTTCCTCCCTCACAAACTCATAAAAATAATGGCCAGTTAAACTCTACCGAGACAATGAGATTTGGAAAGGTAATCATTTAAGTTTGGATTATAGTAGCAAACATCTACATAAGGATATTTCCCATGGACCAGGGACCTAAAGTTACTGTCTAAAATGTAGGGAACTGGCCCATTGCAGACACACAGACATCATTGCTGAATACTACATACTTTCACTGGGGAATGAAGTGGACTAAGGGCTAATTTGTGTTAGAATAGCAATGGGATACTATTGAGCAATAAAAAGAAATGCACTTCTAATATCTTAACAATGTGGATGTATCTCATATGTGCCCCAATAAATGAACAAAACCAATTGGAAAAGGTAGCATAGTATGAGTGAGGCTGGAAAGGGCGTAGATAGGGCTGTTTTACATCTTGGTTGGAGTAGTGTTATATTACTGTATATTTGACCAGAGTTATAGTACTAGCCTGGCATGGCAAAGGTCAGCTGTAATAGCAGGAGTTTGAGGCAGGAGGATTGTGCATTTAAGTTAAGCCTGGCCTACACAGACAGGCCCTGCCTCAAAAACAATAATTTAAAAAATCCAGTTATTTATACCAATTAGATGAATAATATTGTTTGAGATAATAATAATATTATAATGTTTAAATGGATGAAGAAAACAAGGTTGATTATTGCTGGGTGCTTCATTATCTTTGTTAGCAATATCATCTTTGAAAATTTTGAGGTTTAATTTGAAAAACAGAATAAATTTAGCTCTTCAGAAAACAAATTTTTCTTAATTTTGTGTATATCTATATATATATCATCCAATATATAATACATAGATTGTGTAGTGGAGAGAGGGGGGGAGAGGGAGAGAGAGAGATAGAGATAGAGAGAGAGAGGAGAGAGAGAGAGAGGAAAAGAGAGAGGTGGGCATACATGCTACATGTGTATTCATATGCATAAATAAGCTAATGTATAATATATTGTTTGTAAATACATTTTATGTATATGACCCACAAAAGACCCAGGAGTACTCCAAATATATTCCCTCAACTAGATAATTTAGCCATCTTGGAGTTAAGGTAGTTGCAATCAACAAGGCAAAATTGGCAGTTGCGTGTAGATCAATACATTTTGATGTAGTTGTAATTACCTATTAAAGCACAAAATACACAAGATTAGCTTTTGAGCAATTAATATTGACCTTTACTTGGACATGAGTGTTGTTTAAAATGCCCTCTCAATGTTTATACTTGGCTGAATGTTATTATGACTGCCTGACACCTGCCAGGCAATTCAGTTAAGGAAGTAGATATGGCTAAATCCTAAGCAAACTGAAAGGAAAGAATTTAGAGACTTAAACAATTATTACTCAAGCTCTGGCCACTTATTTTTGCTAAACCTTCATCAGATGTCTAGTGAGAGAGGAGGGGGCCAGAGCCAACTTTGCAGATTCTTCCTGGGGAGGTCAGAGGACTTTCTGTGAAAAGGGGAAAGATCCAGAAAGCAGAGAGAGAAGAGGGAGAAGAGATCATTTAGGAAGGAGTGGCTTTTACACAGATTTGGGGAGCTATTTGTTCTGCTTTGTTTGTGAGAGTCCAGTTGTAGAAGGAGAAAGAGAAAGGACATTTAAATAGATTTTCCTAGGGAATGTAAATTCTCTTCACATTAAAAAAAAATACTGGGCCGGGCGATGGTGGCGCACGCCTTTAATCCCAGCACTCGGGAGGCAGAGGTAGGCGGATCTCTTGAGTTCAAGACCAGTCTGGTCTACAGAGCTAGTTCCAGGACAGGCTCCAAAGCCACAGAGAAACCCTGTCTCGAAAAACCAAAAAAAAAAAAAAAAAAAAAAAAAAAATACTGCGCTAAAGAGTAGAATTGCTTTTTTATTATTTCTAGACTAATATTTATTTTCTATACAAAGTGACACCTTGCCAAGACAGGGCAGAAATAGGCTTGGCTTTTGTGAGTGGCATTTCTGTCAAGAGCTTTGGGTTGGTTTGGAAAAAAAAACCATTTGACTTCTAGGATATGTGATTTAATGAAGGAAAATAAATGAAACTATTAGCTTAACAAAACAGAAAATCCATAAAAAAATCCTCTGCGATCTTTTTCAATATAGCTCAGAATCATATTGTCAGTCATCAAGGGCTACAGAAACCAAGATGATGGACACTGGTTATGAAAAACAGCCTGTCACCGTGATGCTAGAAGGATCTGTCAAGTAACTCTAGACAATACGCTAAACAAAGTCCAGCTCAAACTCTGCTGCTAGGTACAATGACGGAAGTTTGTCCACAGTTATACCAACCTGTGAGGGTTTTCCTCAGCCTTCAAAGGTGTGTGTTTGTGTGATTGATTTATGAACATTTTCCATCTGAAAAGATGGTATTAAATATTTGATGCAATTTATAATTAATTTTGTCTTAGAATTGAGTTCTAGATATATTTTTAAAATGACTCTCTAGTTACCATATTCTTCATTCAAGAGACCATTAGAGGATCTTGGTGCGTACTGTTTGGATCATGTCCCTATTTTCTGCCTGGTTCCATAACCCCTAAATATCCTGAATTCCTTAGATCTTGATTCTTAAGCTATTTTATGTTAGATCTCAACTTTACTTCAAACTTTGCCTTGTACCTACATGAGCACTCATTTAATTCCTCATAACACACACATTAATGTTCATTTTTTGCCCTGATTCTATGGACTTTACTGGATACATACATACATATATACACACAAAATACACACACACACACACACACACACACACACATACATATATATAATATACGGGTGGTGGGTAAACATGTCAGTAATAGGGGAAAAGAGACAATGGTAGGCAATAATAAAATTTGCTGGCAAGTATGTCCTGCTTTGCCCAGAGGATGGACTTGGGCACCTGTCTTCAAATGTAATGTCTGCATGAGATCAGAGACATGTGACAATGAGATAATGATATTGGCTCTTAGAGTGGCTCTTTCCTTGCATCTGGACCATAGGAGTCCATTACTGCCCACAGTTTGGGGTCCTGCTTTTTTTTTCTGCCCACGTGGTTGGAGAAGAATCCACAAGTCAGAACAAGATGTACCTTAGGGAATTCAGGGCTATCTGTCTCCTGGACTCAGTGTTTCTAGACAGTTCTACTGTTAAACTGGGAGTGTGAAAGACTTGAATTTATTGAGTGACACCTTGGGAAATGTTCTTTCCTATGAAGAATGTCCCAAGGCTCCCTGAATGCTTCACTGTAGGTCGCTTTGATGTGCACCAATGAACTCTGTCTCATCTGTCTCATTTATATTTGAAGGAAGCAATAAAGATTGCGTTAGCTCTATAATTTAAACAGTTTATTGGTATTTATGAATATTAAATCACGTGATTCTGTCTGTTTCCTTGAATATTAATGGGTCAGTAGTGTTTAATTACTTGCTGAGTATGCTTCTTCTGTTAGAAAAAAATGAGAATGAAAACAAGAGCCCAGAAAAGAAAATCTGACTCTTTAGGTTAAAGCAAATTCTCCGTGTGTTTGACTTGATATCAGCATAGAATAAACTCAAGAGACCAGAAGCTTCCTGCCGTGTTAAATGGGAATAATCTATCATTGACATAGCATTTATTTGGCAAATGGCTCTGTCAGGCATCATTCTGGGTACATCGAGGCAGTGATGGTGTGGGGATGGTGCATGGCCACAGTCAAAGTCTTCTTCACACAGACACAACCATGTTTCATAACAAACTTCCTGAGTTCGTTTCTTGGGGAATTTCACTCACCACCTATTGCCAACTGCGCATTACTCTCCTTTGCAAGTGAAGTGGCTAAGCAACATGCATCACAGATGCATCTGGTGTTTCAACTACCCGAACCTTGGCTCTGATAAACATAGGCATTTGTGTTGAGAGGGGGAATCATAACAGCGAGTTGAAGTTGTTATAGCAACAATGAGAACAGTTCAATATTCAGGCGTCGTTTTTCAAGAGTAAGTGATACAATTAATGCTTGATACCGTACTGTTTACAGACTTCAGCGTGACTCGTAGCTCTTCACATGTCAGGACTAAATGGATGGAAAGGTAACTCTATGGGACTGAAACATGGCTCTGTTTTAAAGGTAATCTAGACAGGCTTTTACCTCGGATAGATTTACCCCTCTGCTATTGCAGAAAATTTGAGCATTTGCATCTTTAAAAAAATGTAACTTTTAAAAATTTATTCAGTGGAAAGTCAGGGCACACTCCTCACCAACAACAATATTTTGTACATGCCAGAAGAAAATAGCCAAACAATGAAGGTTATAATTCACGCAGGCTAGGGAGCCATCTAGCCTGTGCTTGAGTCCTGGCTCAGTTGCTGTTAGCTAGCTGACCTCTAACAGGGAACTTCCCTTTCCTCTGCCTCAGTTTCTGAATTTATATAATGGAGATGACCATGACCGAGTACCTGTATTAATGTGAGGATTAATGGGTCTAATCTGTACTGAGCAAAGGAAGTTGCTCAAACGTGTGCTCTTCTTGATCTTCTGAGACTATCTGGTCACACATTTCATTTGAGCAGGATTTGGTGACTGCAACCTAAGGCTGTTTGCGTACCGTTTTCTTTAAGCCTTCAATAAAACCAAGAAAGTAAATGTACATATGAATATCTACTTCATTTCAATATTTTTTCTACAGTGCCTAGTTTTTCAAAAAACTATTTTCATTTTTCCACATCACCTCAGGTCTTTCTTGGAGATGAAGAAGTGTGTAGCGATGGGAAGCTGCCTGGACGGTGCGAACCTAGGACTGGTCAGAACCTCGGACTGGCACAGATGAGTTCATACCTAAACCCTGCTTTCATCTCACGGAAGCAGAAGCTGTGAGGCTGAATACTGTCTGTGTTAGTTTTCTCAACGTGTGATGTAACGCCCAACATAAGCAACCTGAGGGTGGGAGGACTTATTACGGCTAATGATTTTAGAGATTTTAGTACACAGTTTCCTGGCCCCATGCATTATGGCTATGGAAACATGTGATGGATGAAGCGCTTCACTTCTTGATAGACAGGAAGTAGACAAAAGAGAGATAGGAAGGGGCCAGGGCAAAATATAGCTCCAAGGATATGCCCCTAGTCACTTATGTCCTTCAATTATGACATCATATTATAAATGTCATCATATTATGACTCCATAAAGAAATAAAACATGTTGATTAGGTCAGAGCTCTTCTTGTGTTTTGTCTCCAGAAGTTCTATCACAGACACATCTACAAGTGTGTTTCACTCTGCTCATATTGACAATCAAGTTTGATCATCACACTGTCTTTGAACAGACACAGCCAGCTTCTGACCTCTGTAGGCAAGCCATGTCCTACCTCACTCCCAACAAACTGACACCTTTCAAAAATACACACCCAGCCAAACCAGGATGGCTGGCCTAAACCTGTAAAGCCAACTAGCATTGAGCATTCTCTTTTAACAGAGGTGATGTACTTAACAGGCCTTCTAGAATCTGCTTCACTAACTGAATTCAGGTGAGGCAATGGAAGAACAAACAAAAGCTAAGGCTGAAGGTCTTGGGTGGTCAGACTCACAGATACCTTGAAATGATGACAAAGCAGAATCGGCTGAAGTAGGCCCACTGAACACAGATGACAATGGTGTGTCTTGGGCAGTATTTGGGGCCACTGGCAGTGGGACCAAGGTCTAATTTTAATTCATGAAGTGACTTTGTAGAGCCCATTCTCTATGCAGAGATAATTTGCTCACTCCAGGCACAGGGCAAGGGGGAGACTTTGGTCCCGGCTCAGTGAGGGGATGGGACAATCATAGTTGACGTCCCAGGGCAGGTCTTAACCTCTCAGAGGAGCAGATGGGAGGTGGGGTGGGAGGAAGGAAGAAGCAAGAGGAAAGGAGGGAGAGGGGACTTGTATTGGTATATAAAAAATAAATTAATTAATTAAAAATCATTCACATTTAAAAAAAAAAAAAAAAAAAAAAAAAAAAGAATCTGTGTGCTAGA